>NC_083806.1:8040872-9240872 GCF_015708825.2 Lethenteron reissneri
CCCGTGTGTGTGTGTGTGTTGTCTTCCCGTGTGTGTGCGGGCCCATATCCCTGACACCAGGACCTAGCCTGGAGCAAATATGCCCACTGACCATCGGCTTGTCATCTGTAAGATGCGCCTGCCATTCTTCCACTCCGGTGGTGGGTGTCCATCTAGGACCCCATTCAAATCTACAGTGGTCTGGTCTCAGCTAGCTGATGAAAGTTGCAGGCGAGAATTTAATTATGGCATGTAGCTGGAGTTGCCATCTCCCCCCCCCTCCTCCTGATGCTAAGGGGAAAAGGGCGAGGTTTAAGACTGTGGCTCATGCAGCTGCAATTGCTGCTTTGGGTAACGGTCCAAACATGCCCATAGAGCCTGGCCGATGGAGGAGGTGTTCCGGTTGGCTGAGAAAAAGCGACAGGCCCACTCCCACCGTCTACAGAATCCCACGTCGGAGAATGAGGAGGCTTACCACAGCCTTCGTTCGGAGGTTCGGAGAGCCGTGCGGCGCTGCAAGGATGGGTGGTGGCCGCGGGTTACTGAGGAGATGGAGTCTGCCTCAGCAGCTCGCGATAAAAAAAAAAAGTAACTTGCAGCACCACACCAATTGCTATTCTTAGGGGAAAGAGAGCTGATCCGATCTCCGACCCCCAGGAACAAGTTAGTAGATTTTCTGAGCATTTCTTTGAGGTCCTGGGGGAGGGGAAAACCCCTCAGCCCAGAAAGCATCATGGGGCAAAGTAGGGATGACCCTGTTGAGGCTGCGGTGCCTCGAAAATTGGAAAAAGCAGCCACTCCCTGTGGGTGGCTGGCTGCAATGCCATCTGTTGAGGAAGTAGGGAAGACAATCCAGAGCCTGAGATCAGGAAAAGCGTCGGGCAGAGATGATCTTCCAAGCGAAATGCTCAGGGAGGGTGGTTTTCTGTGCAGACTGCCCTACACGACATCATAATAACAGTTGGTCCCCCTCTTTAAGACTGTAACAACTATAGGGGCATATCCCTCCTCAGTGTGCCAGGAAAGGTCCTGGCAAGGATTGTTCAACATCGCCTTGCCAGGCACGCTGAGGAGAGGCACGCGGCTCCCCAATGTTGGTTCAGGCCTGGGCGGTCCTGCACTAATGCTATATTTTGTGCACATCTGCTACAGCAGCGAAGTAGGGAATTCTAACAACCGATATCTCTGTTTTATTGACCTGATCAATGCCTATGATGCCATCAAAATGCTTGCACTCTGGGTTGTTCTTCGTGTTTTCAGAGTCCCTGACGCTATTCACGATCATTAAGGACCTTCGTGATAGTGGGCGGGCCCGGGTAAAGCTGCGTGGCCGGGAGTCAGAGCCATTCCCTGTTCACCTTGGGGTGCGACAGGGATGTCCTCTGGCACCTTCATTATTTAAGATATTTTCGACCACGTAGTTCGAGAAGCTTTCCATGACTGCACCGGAGGAATTTCCATCCGGTTCAGATAAAATGGGAGGCTGATCGATGCTCGGGTGCGGTCGAGGGATGGCTCCCTATTGCAAAACTAAGCACCTGCCTGGGTATTTCGTGTCATGAAACACTCCACCCCTACAACTCCCCATTGATGGGGCAGTTGTGGAGAGAGCGGAGAGGTTTCCATACCTGAGCATGTGCTTATGACCAGCTCTGGTATGACAGCAGAGGTCTCACTCCGAATCAGTCGAGCGGCATTCATTTTTCATCGGCTGCGTAACGCTGCGTGGAAACAGTCCTGGGTCTGCCGCTCCACACGAAGCTTCGGGTCTTCTCGGCCACGGTCATGCCCTCCCTGCGCTATGCTTGCGAAACGTGGACGCCCCCAACCCCTCCCCCCTCATAAAAATCTTCGCCGGTTAGACAACATCAGCGGCGCGTGATATCCGAACCCGGTCCTTAGCCAGCCCTCCCTCCCTCCTCCTCATCCTCACCCTCCTCCGCACCCGGTAACCCGTGTCGGTGGTTGTTGTTTTTAGGTGACGCACGGGAAATACAAGAGAGGGATAACGCAAGAAGCAGACGCTCCGTGTATTTACGAGAACTCGCCGCGTTCTTTCATGGGATGGGGGTAGCGAAGTGTGGGGGGGGGGTGCAGGCAGAGACAGAGAGGGAGAAATATGTACGTGCGCGCGCGCGGTTTAATTTGCGAGCAAATCGTGGACACGGGTCCGGCTCCTTTGAAGTGGCTCACTCTGACATGTTCACGGAGTGCCGCGGGATGTTCACCTTCATTTGTCGTTTCTTCGCTTTTGTTTTACATTTCCAGGACGTCTTCGTCACCCCCCCTCCTCCTCCTCCCTCTGCGCCCAAACCAAAAATACACAAAGCCAAAGAAGATTCTCCCCCCTCCCCCCGGTATAGCCTTTTCAGACTGTTGGGACAAGTGCTGTTGACGAACGGCGGCAGGACTGACACAACGGTGGCGGTGGGAGGCCACGGCGCACCAGGTGACTCAGTTAAGGCTGAGTCGACCTAGGGGAGGCGTCATAGAAGTGCGAGATATTGGTGAGCCGGGGAATTGATCTCGGCTCGCCAGGTTCGTTACGCATTGCGATGACCACTGTGTGAGTCTGTGGGTCTCTGTGTGAGTCTGTGGGTCTGTATGTGAGTCTGTAGGTCTCTGTGTAAGTCTGTGGGTCTCTGTGTGAGTCTGTGGGTCTGTATGTGAGTATGTGGGTCTCTGTGTGTGAGTCTGTAGGTCTCTGTGTGAGTCTGTGGGTCTCTGTGTGAGTCTGTAGGCCACTGTGTGAGTCTGTGGGTCTCTATGTGACGAGTCTATGGGTCTCTGTGTGAGTCTGTGGGTCTCTGTGTGAGTCTGTGGGTATCTGTGTGAGTCTGTGGATCTTTGTCTTAGTCTGTGGGTCTCTGTGTGAGTCTGTGGATCTTTGTGTGAGTCTGTAGATCTGTGTGTGAGCCTATAGGTCGGTCTTTGTGTGATGAGCATATGGGTCTTCGTTTGATGAGTCCGTAGGTCTCTGTGTGACGAGTCTGTGGTTCTCTGTGTGAGTCTGTGGATCTGTGTGTGAGTCTGTGGTTCTCTGTGTGAGTCTGTAGATCTGTGTGTGAGCCTATAGGTCGGTCTTTGTGTGATGAGCATATGGGTCTTCGTTTGATGAGTCCGTAGGTCTCTGTGTGACGAGTCTGTGGGTCTCTATGTGAGTCTGTGGATCCGTGTGTGAGTCTGTGGTTCTCTGTGTGAGTCTGTAGATCTGTGTGTGAGCCTATAGGTCGGTCTCTGTGTGGTGAGTCAATGGGTTTGTGTGATAAGTCAATGGGTTTTTGTATTATGCGTCTATGGGTCTCTGTGTGATGATCATATGGGTCTCCGTGAGATTATTCTGTGGGTCTCTGTGTGAATGCTCTTTGGTCTCTGTGTGATATGTCTATGGGTCTCTGTGTGATGAGTCTGTGGGTCTCTGCGTGATGAGTCTGTGGGTCTCTATGCGACGAGTCTATGGGTCTCTGTGTGATGAGTCTGTGGGTCTCTGTGTAATGAGTGTGTATGGGTCTCTGTGTGACGAGTCTGTGGGTCTCTGTGTAGTGAGTATGTGGGTATCAGTATGATGAGTGTGTGGGTCTCTGTGTTACGAGTCTGTGGGTCTCTGTGTGGTGAGTCTGTGGGTTTCTGTGTGATGAGTCTGTGGGTATCTGTGTGATGAGTGTGTGGGTCTTTGTGTGATGAGTCTGTGGGTCTCTGTGTGATGAGTCTGTGGGTCTCTGTGTGGTGAGTCTGTGGGTCTCTGTGTGATGAGTGTGTGGGTCTCTGTGTGACGAGTCTGTGGGTCTCTGTGTGTTGAGTCTGTGGGTCTCTGTGTGTTGAGTCTGTGGGTCTCTGTGTGACGAGTCTGTGGGTCTCTGTGTGGTGAGTATGTGGGTCTCTGTGTGACGAGTGTGTGGGTCTCCTCTGTGTGGTGAGTCTGTGGGTATCTGTGTGATGAGTCTGTGGGTCTCTTTGTTACGAGTCTGTGGGTCTCTGTGCGGTGAGTCTGTGGGTCTTTGTGTGATGAGTCTGTGGGTCTCTGTGTGGTGAGTATGTGGGTCTCTGTGTGACGAGTGTGTGGGCCTCCTCTGTGTGGTGAGTCTGTGGGTATCTGTGTGATGAGTCTGTGGGTCTCTGTGCGGTGAGTCTGTGGGTATCTGTGTGATGAGTATGTGGGTCTCTGTGTTACGAGTCTGTGGGTCTCTGTGTGGTGAGTCTGTGGGTTTCTGTCTGGTGAGTTTGTGGGTCTCTGTGTGATGAGTCTGTGGATTTCTGTGTGATGAGTGTGTGGGTCTCTGTGTGATGAGTGTGTGGGTCTCTGTGTGATTCGTATATGGGTCTCTGTGTGACGAGTCTGTTGGTCTCTGTGTGTTGAGCCTGTGGGTCTCTGTGTGACGAGTCTGTGGGTCTCTGTGTGATGAGTATGTGGGTCTCTGTGTGACGAGTCTATGGGTCTCTGTGTGATGAGTGTGTGGGTCTCTTTGAATAGCCCTCATCATTCCTTTTCACGTGAAGTTTCCGAGTGCCACTGAACGCGACCGATTCGGGAGACTTTCGTGGGTCGGACCGCCCTGTGACCACACGCGCGCCCATGTGCAGCACTCGAACTAATGGCCACTGATGAACATTTAAACAAACTCAATTTCCCCACAATAGGAACGACTCTCCACGGTAATGATTGCGCGGGGTAAATTGGATAATCATTGTGCGACTGCGGTATTGTTCACGCGCGTTGCTAATTCAATGCAGGCAACCATCGACAACAACATCGTCGTCGTCGTCGTCATCATCATCATCATCACCCCCGAGAGCCCTATCCCCTGGTGGATGAAGGCGTCCACCATCACGATGCATCACGGCGCCGCTCCGATGCCACGCTCCGTCTCCTCGTGACCGCACGCCAAAAAATTGAAATTAATAAAAAGTAAAATAAAAATCAATTGTTTACCTACGTGACTTTACCGAAAAAACCTAAGAATATGAATCCTTGCAGTCACGAAAGCTTCAAATCTATGTTTTTTGCGTCGTATAAATATAAGACACCGAAAACACGCGCAAGAGATGCGTGCGCGTGGACTGATTAAAGCGGTGGGATGACTTTCGCGGTGTCCGCACCCCACACTCACCCTCTCTCTCTCTCCCCCCTCTGTTTCATCACCAGCATCCACAGCGGCATGGAGTTAACCCAGGCCGGCTGGTGAGGGGGTTCGTTGCCGGTTATTTATTCGTCGTTTATTTTTCCCGAGACGGGCTGCCGTTTGGCGATTACAAAATTTAACTCAACTTTTTTGTGGTATCAGGTAAAGCCCACGGAGTTGTGTAGAGGAGACGTGACCACAAATGATGGCCCAAACGAAGTGGCTTATCGCGTGGAAATGTATAGCAGCCAAATACTCTGAACGCGTGATGTTGATTCTAAATGCCCGAGATTAAAACCGGAGGACCCCGAGAAAAATCCACGCGACCATGGGGCGAGAGAAAAAGAGAGAAACACGCAAACTACAAATATACAGCAGCAGGCGTCAGGGTCGGGATCGAACCCACGAACATCCTGTATACCAGGCGAGGTAGTTAACATCTCCGAGCCAACGTGATGATGATAATGATGATGAGAAAGAGAGAGAGAAACGCAAACTTCAAATATACAGCAGCAGCCGTCAGGGTCGGGGTCGAACCCACGAACCTCCTGCACACCAGGCGAGGTAGTTAACATCTCCGAGCCAACGTGATGATGATAATGATGATGAGAAAGAGAGAGAGAGAAACGCAAACTTCAAATATACAGCAGCAGCCGTCAGGGTCGGGGTCGAACCCACGAACCTCCTGCACACCAGGCGAGGTAGTTAACATCTCCGAGCCAACGTGATGATGATAATGATGATGAAAGAGAGAGAGAGAAACGCAAACTTCAAATATACAGCAGCAGCCGCCAGGGTTGGGGTCGAACCCACGAACCTCCTGCACACCAGGCGAGGTTGTTAACATCTCCTAGCCACCGCCTCCGATGGCATTTCCTTCACCAGGGGCCCAGTACCCAACCCCCAGCGCTCATCCGCCCTAAGCCGTTGGCACTTCTTGAGGGGCAAGAGAGGAGGAGGAGGGGGCGGGGTTAATTGACCGCCGGCCGGCCCCCGTCGTTGACCATTAGGGGCCTTCATAGGTGCTACTCGCTAACAGCACTTGCCCCAATAGTCTATCAAGGCTATACGGGTGATCTTTGTCATTACGGTGTGGGTAAGCCGTAGTGTAGCTGTTAGCGCGCTAGGCTGCGCTACGAAATCCGGCGACGCCGAGTTCGATTCCGATTATTTTAAGCGGTCCTGGGCCTCCACTAGGTCGACTCAGTCTCAAATGAGGACTAAAATGCGGTCGGGCGTGGTGTTGGCCCGATCCACGCCCTCGCGTGCCGTGCCGGCCTTCATAGGTTTCTCGCTAACATCACTGGCCCCCAACAGTCTATCAAGGCTGTACGGGGGGTCATTGTCTTCGCTTGTCATTAGTAGAATCAAGGTTTCGCCTGACAAGATGACCCACAACGATCCCGCAGTGGACCCACATTAGTCCAGGGACCCACATTAGCTCGCACTGCCCCACAGCAACCCACACTGAACCACAGCGAGTCAACAATTGGAAAATTAGGCCAATGAGCAACATCAGGCCCAGTGACCCACATTAGGGCACAATGATTCAAATTAGGCCCCAGTGACCCACATGAGACAACAGTGGCTCACATTAGGCCTATTGGCCCACATTAGCCACATTTAGCCCAGTGACCCATATTAGGACACAAGTAACCCACATAAGGCCATATTAATCTAGATTTGAAGCGTTCATGACTGCAAGGATTCATACTCTTAGGTTTTTTTTGTAAAGTCACGTAGGTGAAAACTAGATTTTTTTATTTATTTTACTTTTTATTAATTTGAATTTTTTACCTACGTGACTTTACCGAAAAAACCTAAGAATATAAAATATAACTAACTTATTTTTTTCTTTCACCAGGTTATTAAAGGTAATAATAGAAATAAAATAATAAATCACGACGTTTCGGAGGCAACACAAGTCTCCGTCATCAGGTGGGACCGTCCACAGCGAGATTTACTGTCTCAAGTGTGTGGCCTGATGCGATTTACTTGATACAGTAAATCTAACTGTGACGGTCCCACCTGATGACGGAGACTTCTGTTGCCTCCGAAACGTCGTGATTTATTATTTCATTTTATTTCCATTATTACTTTTATTAATTTTAATTTAATTTTTTACCTACGTGACTTACCGAAAAAAACATAAGAGTAGGCCATATTAAACCCAGTGACCCATATTAGGGCCCAGTCACCAACATTAGGCCACCGTGACCCGCATTAAGCCCAGTGGCCCACATTAGGCCACAGCAAACCACATTACACGGAGAGACGGAGACAGAGGAAGGTAGGGAGAGAGATTTGGTTTGAAAGGGTGCTCGGGTCTTTTGTTGCTATAAAGGCTGGTATTTTTGTTGCCATAAAGGCTGGTACTCTGATACTTTGGAAATACTCCAGCGCAATTGCCGCTGGAGGAAATAAAATTATAAAAGTAAAAAAAAAGAGAGAGAGGTTGGGGTGGAGAGAGTGACAGAGACAAAATGAGAACCAGAGAGAGAGAGAGTGAGAAAAAGCAGGGAGAGGACCTATAAACGAGAGATAATAGAGAGAGAGGGCGAGAATGAGAGCATGAGAAGGGGGTGTGTGTGTGTGTGTTGTTGGAGAGAATGAGAAGCGAAGTCGAGTGCGAGAGAGAACGCAAGCGACGGAGAGAGCGAGAAAGCGGTGAGAAGAAAACTTTCGAGAGGAGAGAGAGAGGAGGCGAGAGAGGAGAGAGGAGAGAAGAGAGCGCGCTAAAGAGTTTGAGCGATGTGACGAGGTAGTGTTCTTAAGGTCCCCCAACATCTCAACAACCACCCCCTCCCCTCCACCCCCCCTAACCCCCTCCCCTCTACCCCCACGACACCCCTCCCTATAGCCTCTCTGTCAAGCTTCTCTAACACAAAACCACCCCCCTCCCCCCCAATTATCCTTTATTTGAGATTTTATGTTAATATATTTTTCATATAATAATTTTTTTTATTTTCTCTCTCTCTCCCTCTCTCTCTCTCTCGATCCGTTGCTTCAATTATCACCCTATTTGTCGAGTCGCGATGGGGGAGTCGTCGCCCACGCTCATTACCAGCCGCGGCCTTCCTGCTCAGCCACCGCCGCGGTCGTTGTTTGCAATCAGCGGAGCTCTCGATAATATTCCTGCTCAGCCGCCTCCTCAATTCCCCCACCGCCCCCCTTTGTCTCCTGCTGTCCCTCCGGACGAACCTCCCTTCAGTTCACATCATCCCACACCCCCCCCCCCCCCCCATTCTCACATCATCCCTCCTCCTCCTCGGTCCTCATCCTCCTCTTCGCCCTCCGTGTTTCAACTCGCAAGCCGGTGACTTCGCCGTTCCCCCCCTAGCCCCCCCCCCACTAGCCCCCCCCCCCCCCTAGCCCCCCCTCGGCCCCCCCCCCACCCCACTAGCCCCCCCCCCACTAGCCCCCCCCCCCTCTCCCGCCATCCTCCTAGACCAGGGGTCGGCAACCAAAATAACAAGAAGAGCCATTTCTTTCCAATTCGGTACAAATTCAGTATTTCAAGAGCCGCAATGCATCTGAGTACATACTGTACATACGTACATATCGTCAAGAAGCAGCCCGTAAGAGCCGCATGCGGCTCCGGAGCCGTAGGTTGCCGACCCCCGTCCTAGACTAACCGCGCACCACACACACACATACCCCGCCCCCCTCTTCCCTGCACGTCACCCGGGACCCTATCGTCACATCCTCACTTCATCCTACACCTTCTCTCAGCCCGGCGTAGTGGCACACACACAAAAAACACAATCTCGTCCCCCGTTAGCCACTTGGGCACCCCCCCCCCCCATCTCCTCCCCCCCCGTGCTCTCTCCAGACCAAACCCCATCTCAAGCCACAACCCTCCGTCCCTCGCTTCACCTCACCAGCACCAAAACCTCCCATCACACACCACCCGCCCTTTCTCACCCGCCACTCCCACCCAGCCAACACGCGGCTCAATGTCAGGACTGCCTCCCCCCCCCTGCCCCCCTACCCATGACCCCCCCCCTCCCTCCTAGTGAAGGGTCCTTCAGGTCCCCGTGTGGCGCAATCACCGAACGAGAGAAGCTGACGCGCCGCGAGCCAGCGGGCACGAGACAACTCCGCGTTGGAGTGTGTGTGGGGAGCGGTGGCGCAGTGGTTAGCGCGCTGTGTGTGTGTGTCCACGTTGTCCACATGTGTGTGTGTGGGAGAGAGAGTTTGGGAGAGTGTGTGGGAGTGTGTGTGGGGAGCGGTGGCGCAGTGGTTAGCGCGCTGTGTGTGTCCACGTGTGTGGGAAAGAGAGAGTGTGTGGGAGTGTGTGTGGGGAGCGGTGGCGCAGTGGTTAGGGCGCTGTGTGTGTGTCCACCGTGTGTGTGTGGGGAGAGAGTTTGAGAGAGTGTGTGGGAGTGTGTGTGCGGAGCGGTTGCGCAGTGGTTAGCGCGCTGTGTGTGTGTCCACGTGTGTGTGTGTGGGAGAGAGAGTTTGGGGAGAGTGTGTGGGAGTGTGCGTGGGGAGCAGTGGCGCAGTGGTTAGCGCGCTGTGTGTGTGGTGTGTCCACGTGTGTGTGTGTGTAGGAGAGAGAGTTTGGGAGAGTGTGTGGGAGTGTGTGTAGGGAGCGGCGGCGCAGTGGTTAGCGCGCTGTGTGTGTACACGTGTGCACGTGTGTGTGTGTGTGTGGGAGAGAGAGTTGAGAGAGTGTGTGGGAGTGTGTGTGGGGAGCGGTGGCGCAGTGGTTAGGGCGCTGTGTGTGTGTGTCCACGTGTGTGGGAGAGAGAGAGTGTGTGTGGAGTGTGTGTGGGGAGCGGTGGCGCAGTGGTTAGCGCGCTGTGTGTGTGTGTGTGTCCACGTGTGCATGTGTGGGAGAGAGAGTTTGGGAGAGTGTGTGGGAGTGTGCGTGGGGAGCGGTGGCGCAGTGGTTAGGGCGCTGTGTGTGTGTGTCCACGTGTGTGTGTGGGAGAGAGTTTGGGAGAGTGTGTGGGAGTGTGTGTGGGGAGCGGTGGCGCAGTGGTTAGCGCGCTGTGTGTGTGTGCACGTGTCCACGTGTGTGTGTGGGAGAGAGTTTGAGAGAGTGTGTGGGAGTGTGCGTGGGGAGCGGTGGCGCAGTGGTTAGCGCGCTGTGTGTGTGTACACGTGTCCACGTGTGTGTGTGTCTGTGCGCGCGCGTGTATGTGTCCCACGTGACGCAAACAGCGCTAAATGTTTAGCAATCATCGGGCGCGCGCAGCGTGGAGCAAGTTAATTTGTATTTGAAAGGGAAAGTAAATTGGTGTTTATAAAACTATTTGCTGCTGCTGCTTCTGCTGCTGATGATGATGTTGATAGTGACGATGATGTCTGCTTCCATCACCCCCCCGCTGTCGCTCACCCCACCCCCCGTGATCCCCCATGCACCCCCTGATGGTCCCATCGCTGTCGTGACGACCACCGCTGGCTGCGTCAACGCAACGCGCGTTCGTGCGCGCTTAGTGCTGTCACAATCACAGCACAGAGCTCGCTCGCAGCACTTGCCCCAAACTTCTGTTCATTCTCTACGGGGGGATCTTTATATTTGCCTTGTTTTTTTTGTTCATATGGAGGGAACGGTGGTGCAGTGGTTAGCGCACTGCGCTAAGAACCCTTTTCGGACACGTGTTCGATTTACTGCGCACAGCCGGCATCAGTGGCGATTATTTGAACCGGTCAAAGGCTTGCCCGAGGTTGAATTAGCCTCAAATGAGTGCTTGCTGCGCTGTGTGTGAAAGTCACGACTGGGGAGACAAAGGCGGCCTGGCGTGGTGCTCGCTACCAACCCCACGTGTGCCGTTCCGGCCTTCATAGATGATCGCTAACGGCAATTCTGCGGCCGTCTGGAACGCTCTTCCTTCCGCTATTAGAAAGCCACTTGAGCTATGAACTTTAAATCATCGAGATTGAAAACTCGTTTATTGAGAACGGCTTCTTGTGTTGAGTTTGTTGTCCTTCCCCCGCAGCTCCGATGATCACGGTTGGCTACGTTCGAAGCAAGCAAGAAGTTCAACATGAATACGTACGGGGGGGGGGGGGTCTTTGCCTTAGTTGTTATATCATAGATGAACTGGTGTGGTCTAGGAGGATGTGGAGCTGGTCGGACAAGCAGAAGATCGGTACCAGCGGTGTCAAGATCGGCCTCTGTGGAGATGGCTCGCGAAGGACGCTGCTGGGCAGTCGGAGGCAGTCGCCTGCCACCAACAGGGGAGGACAGATGAGCGACACTCACAACAACGAGCCGAGAGACGTGCAGAACAACGTTCCGGTTCTGTTCCCAGCTGTTCCGGGCTGCACCAGAACAGCATTCTGTTCTTTTCGGCAATATTCCGGTGCAGCGCTCCGGTTTGTTCCGGATTATTCCGGAACAGCGCTCCGGTCTGTTCCGGATTATTCTGGATCAGTGCTCCGTTCTGTTCCGGATTATTCCGGATCAGCACTTCGGTCTGTTCCAGATAATTCTGGATCAGTGCTCCGGCCTGTTCCAGATTATTCTGGATCAGTGCTCCGTTCTGTTCCGGATTATTCCGGAACAGCGCTCCGGTCTGTCCAGATTATTCGGATCAGTGCTCCGTTCTGTTCCGGATTATTCCGGATCAGCGCTCCGTTCTGTTCCGGATTATTCCGGATCAGCACTCCGGTCTGTTCCAGATAATTCTGGATCAGCGCTTTCGGTCTGTTCAGATTATTCTGGATCAGTGCTCCGTTCTGTTCCGATTTTCCGGATCAGCGCTCCGTTCTGTTCTGGATTATTCCGGATCAGCTCTCCGGTCTGTTCCGGATTATTCTGGAACAGCGCTCCGATCGGTTCTGAACTGTTCCGGAACGGTTCTGAACGGTTCCGGAACGGTATTCCGCACTGCTCCGCTGAAATGAATCTCCGTATAACAGTAACACGTATGTGCGATAACTACAATGTACACAACACACACGCACGCACCGATGCGAATCTTTAAATAGTAACACAATATGTAAATAAATAGAGTAAATAGCAACACAGACAAAAGATGCCCCATTTCGCCCTTGAGCAGACTGTTGGAGCAAGCTCTGTCAGAGAGCACCAATTAACGCCCGTCGTCTCCCCAATGATGTGATGTTCACACACTGCAGCGGGTACTCATTTTTAAGGCTGAGTCGACCTAGGGGAGGGGGGAAGGCCCAGACCGGTTCAGATAATCGTCACCGGTGTTGGCCGTGAGCGGGAATCGACCATACCTGCCGACTCGAGTTGGATTCCCGCACACGACCAATAACAATGGGCAATATTTGCACGGGGTCTGAGCCTCCCCTAGGTAGACTCGGCCTCAAGTGAGTACCTGGTGCGGTGTATAAAACATCAGCATTGGGGAGACAAAGGCGGTCGAGCGTGGCGTTGGCCGCCTCCCTTTTGCTCCGTGCTATCTAATCGAAACTTGCTCCAACAGTCTGTTAGAGGCTGTACAGGATCATCGTTGTAGTTTAACACAGGACGCTTTCTCGACCAATATTATCCATAACAGAGGGGTTTTTGGGGGGGGGGGGGTAACGACACGTTTATATTTACGCGAACTAACCCAAAAAGCCTCTTATGGATACATCCAGTACATATCTTTATTAAGACCTTCAACCATTCCTTGCAGTTAATTGCCATTGGTTGTTATAATGGGGTAATGGGATCTGTGCCTTAGGGGCCATCCATTTAGGAGGTACGCAAAAATCTGTCAAAACTTGACCCTTCCCCACTCCCTGCGTACTTTTTACACCCCCCCCCCCCCCACCTGCGTACCTACGCTTGACGCACCCCCCAGAATCCTATAGAACGGCCGATATTTAATCCACGCAGAAAACGATCAAGGATGAATTATATTGACGTGTTTAAGCAAACAGATTGTCCACCGCCGACTGCATTGTTATTATCGAGGCTTCACCCCCCCCCCCGTTTCCTATGCGTACATTGTCAGTAGAACCCCCATATGCAAGCGTACGCATTTGGTTTAACCCCCCTCCATGCGTACGTACTCAATGGCCCCTTACACGTGTAAATAACAATGATTAAATCAGATCAAGACTCCCGTAAACCACGTGACTTCTGTGGGCCACGCCCATTCTGAAACCCTCTCCCCGCCC
The DNA here is from genome assembly GCF_015708825.2 of Lethenteron reissneri. Lineage (NCBI taxonomy): Eukaryota > Metazoa > Chordata > Hyperoartia > Petromyzontiformes > Petromyzontidae > Lethenteron > Lethenteron reissneri. The sequence goes on from NC_083806.1 coordinate 8,054,060, forward strand.
ACTGTGAAAACAGACGCCACTCCTCCTCCTCCGTGCTGCTCGACTTCTCCCTTCTCTTCTCATCATGAACACCATCATCACCCTCTCATCCCCAACATATTGTCTAGGTCAGGGGTCGGCAACCTACGGCTCCGGAGCCGCATGCGGCTCTTTACGGGCTGCTTCTTGACGATGAGTACGATGTACTCAGATGCATTGCGGCTCTTGAAATACTGAATTTTGTACCGAATTGGAAAGAAATGGCTCTTATTGTTATTTTGGTTGCCGACCCCTGGTCTAGGTAATAACCATCTCCCTTATCTCCTCCTCCTCCATAACCTCAAGGTTTTTATTTTTTACCTGGTTAATTGAAGGTGAAATAAAATAATAATAAAATAATAAAATAAAATATAAATAAAATAATAAAATAAAATCCTAGTCCCCTCCTCCTGCTGCTCATCTTGGGCCGTGCCCTCTTCTTCTTTGTCCGTCTTGGGCTGGGTGGTAGTGGTGGTGGTGGCGGGGGGGGGGGGGGGTAGCGACTTCGAGCCCGACCTCCTCCTGTCCCTTTCCCGTTCCTTTTCGCGTCGCACCGTCCACGACCGCGGCCTTGACTCCTCCACTCCCCCAGCGCGTGCCGCGTCGCCTCGGAGACAAAGTTAACGCCTCTCCCTCCCATTGCGACTCCCTTCCTTCGCCCACGAGATCACGCTCCGCTCACTCGGCTACTATTCTGTCGCTTGCGTTCATTAAACGCGTTAATGAATCCCCCCACCCCACCACCACCCTCTTGCCCCCCCCCCCTCACCTCTTGCCCCCCCCCCCCCCTACCCTCTCGCCCCCCCCCTCCTCCCACTATTTTCCCCAATCTATAAAAATTAATTTCATTATTACTCTAATTTTCTCTCTCTATATATATATTTTTTTCTCTCTCTCTCCCAAAAAGCACAAAACGCAATTTTTTACGCGCGTATATAGGCCCATTATAATGCACGCATATAATAATAATATAATAATAATAAAATACATATTAAGAAGAAAGGAGAAAAAAAACATTCAACCTATATTCTTTCTTAAAATCGTAAATGATCTCGCTCTAATTTAAATGTAACACTTTCAATTATCGCTCGCTCGGCGCCTGCCCCCAGATATCTCGCCCCCTCTGTGAGCGCCAAATCATTAGCCCTGGCGCTCTCCCCTCGCTCCCCCCTCGCTCTCCCCTCGCCCTCCCTTCGCTCTCCCCGCTCTCCAAGCACCAATCATCACGACTCCCCTCGCCAGGACCCTAATGCTCCATACTTACCCCAACGACACAGCTTGATCCCCCACACCACCCCCCCACCTCCCCCCCCCCGCCAAAGACAAATACAAAGATCCCCCGTATAGCCTCGAACAGACTTTTGCCCCCGTAATATTTACACGAACTGATTCGTCTTTGGTGTAACACGCAGCAGAGGTCGCAAACGGGTTTTGATTCCTTACCCGTACCCGGCCGCACCAGGGTCGCAAACGGGTACTTGTACCCGTTCCCTACCCGTACCCGTACCCTACCCGAAATGAGTGACAAACGGTGACTCACCAGTGACTCACGGCCTACCCGTACCCGTACCCGGCCGCACCAGGGTCGCAAACGGCTACCCGTACCCGGCCGGGTACGGGTAGTCGGGTATCGGGTAGGGTACGGGTATCGGGTACTCGGTTGTGACCTCTGACACGCAGCCTTTCGCGACCGATATCCATGTGACACTGCGTCGGATGGTGACGGATTAAACGACGCATTCATATTCACCGCGGTCCAAGCCACACACCTCGATTGTGATCCATCGTTAGAACTCCAACGAGGTCCCCCCGAGATCTGCGGATCGACTTCCTTCTTCTACTCGGGACTCCGCGGGTTCCAAGGTTCTTGTTCGTGTCGGGGTGATCGCGATTTGGCCACGACGCAGCTCCAAAGCTTTGGAACGCTTCGCCTTTTTTTTTTAATCCTTTATATTAAGTTCGCTTGCTTGCTTACGACCGTGCAAATCTTTCGGTCGTTTTTTAACCCACTTCCCGTGATACAATCGAGCTGACATTTTGTACGCAGACTCGTTGTGCGTGACAATTAATGTTCGTGACAATTTTTTTCCAAAATGTTACACTTTTTAGGACAAAAATATTATATTTAATCACCAATTGCTTAATGGTGCAATGCAATCATCTGACCCATAGGTGGCAGCCATCTCAAGCAGAGGACGAGAGGACTCTAGCCGCCACGCATATAAGGATTTAGAGTGAAAAACTTTGTTTTTACGGGTTATACTTGTTCTTTTTGCTCACAAGACGATCGGAAAACGTTCGCTACATTCAAGTTCGTCTTAAAAACGCGTCTCTTTAAAACAAGCCATTTTCCCCTCCCCCCCCAAACGAGCTCTGGCCGTTTAACCCAGATTCTGTTTATTTGCTGGGCCGCATTGGGATCTAACAGATGAAATGCGCCGCTAAAATGATCATCATTTCGAGGCAAGTGCTGGTGACGAGCAGCACTTCTGAAAGCCGGCACGGCACGCGTGGGAGTAGATGGGCCAGCACCACGGCACGGCCTCGTGGCGATGTGTGTAAAACATCGCCACCAGCTACTCATTTGAGGCTGAGTCGACCTAGGTTGAGGCCCAAGGACCGGTTCAGGATACTCGTCACTAGTTTTTGTTGGCCATGAGCGGGAATCAAACTTGGGTCGCCGGATTCGTTGTTACAGCGCGGGAAACGCTTCATCAGCGCTACGGCTCACGATTCTGAGAAAATAGCCCCCGAATGGCCTTAATAGACTGTAGGGACAAGTGCTGTCAACGAGCACTTACGAAGGCGGGCACGGCACACGAGGTCGGCCAACACCACGCCGGCCGCCTTTGTCTCAGCCTCACCCCCACCCCCTTCTCGCCCCCACTGAACATGTGATTTGCCTACGTGACTTTACCGAAAAAAACTAAGAATATGAATCCTTGCAGTCACGAAAGTTTCAAATCTAGAATTAAAACATATGATTTGCGTTCATCTAAATTTATAGTTTGCGTTATGCGTGTTTCCCCGCACCTCTGAATAGCACGGTTTGCTACGTACGGTGCGAAAGAAGTTCTACATGAAAACCTCAAGGCTCCGGTTTTCACGAGGTTTCTCGCAGTAGGGAGACGGCGTGAAGGCGACGTTACTGCTACAGCTGCTGTCTGCGTGATCCCAGGTGAGTGGGGGCCACGGTGGCGAGATGTTAACTACCTCGCCCGGTATACAGGATGTCATGGGTTCGATCCCGATCCCGACCCTGGCGGCTGCTGCATATTTGGAGTTTGCGGCGTCTCCTTCTCTCTCCCCGTGATCGCGTGGATTTTTCTCCGGCTCCTCCAGTATTTCCCTCCACATTTAGAATCAACATCATCACGCGTTCAGAGTATTTGGCTGCTATAAATTTCCACGTGATAAGCCACTTCGTCGAGAGATTATTTGTGGCCAGGTCGCTTCTGAAAAAAGAGCTACATAGCTCAATGGGGCCTAACCTGGTAAAAAAATAGTTCATAGTTCTTTACACGGCGATTTGCATGTGATTTCTTTTTTTTGCAGCACTGGGGATGCTTTGGCCATTTTCAGTTACATTGTTCCGGGATGTGAGTGTTTAGCTTTGGGAGGAAAGAACCCATGCAGAACATACCGAGACAAAGACAAAGATCCCCCGTATAGCCTTTGACGTACTTTTGGGGCAAGTGCTGTTAGCGAACCCCTATGAAGGCCGACACGGCACACGCGGGAGTGGGTGGCCAGTACCACGCCCGGCCGACTTTGTCTCCCGAGTGGCGATGTTTACACACCGCACCAGGTACTCATGTTGAGGCCGAGTCGACCTAGGGGAGGCCCAGTACCGGTTCAGATTATCGCCACTGACGTTGGCCGTGAGCGGGAATCGAAGCCGTGTCGCCGGGTTCTTAGCGCAAAGCGCGTCAACCTCTACGCTGCGCATAGACACAGTCACTCAAGAGACACTAGCGCAGAGACGCCTGAGAGAGAGAGAGAGGCACACGCACAAAGGTAAAGATCCCCCGTATAGCCTCGCACACACACACAGGCACGCACCGTGAGTATGGCTGGCGCTCTCCGCTGACAATCCACGCCTGCTCCCTTCACCTCTCATCCTAATGCTGCCTCCTAACCCCAGCGACACAGCGTGATGCCATACCCCCACACCTACCCCCTTCACGCCCCCCCCCCCCCAGCAACACCCCCCACCTCCACGCCCCCCCCCCTCCTTCCCACCCACACCCCAGGGTCGCAGATAGGGTGGTGGCGTTTCGCAGTAAGATTTGAATATTTCCAAAAGCCGAAGTCATCTCGACCCAGCGCGGTGGGTTCGACTTCTTGCAGATTTCATTAACGTGCTGGGAATTAAAAAAAAACATTATTATGAATTTTGTATTGTTTTATATTTATATTATTTTATTATTTCCCTTCTACGTGACTTTACCGAAAGAACAAAGAATATATTATTTTGACTGTTTTTATTTTAAACTTGCAATTTTCGTTATAAACGTTTCCATCAACATTGTGGTACAATATTTTAGGGGTTTTTATGCATGGGCGTATCTTGCACCATAGTCGATCGGTAGTTCTTTATGCCAAATCGAGCTGCGTTCCGGAAAATATCACACTCACAAGCAGCAACCGTCGTGGTGACGCCAACGCACAGGCGTTGGCGTCACCACGACGCCTGTGCCAGGCGCGGTGCACCTTGAGACCACGTGAAGTGTCAAAGGCCCGCTGGCAGGAGGTCACGGGACAGACCCAGGAGCCGCGGGTTGACTGACTGAGATGACTGGCAGATACACCGGCTGTGCTCACTACTGTTGCCAACTCTCTGCGTTACATTCGTTGTTGTGAGCCTCGCTCCCGTCACCTCCACCCACCAACCCTCACCCCCATCGCCTCCTCAACCCTCCTCAACCCCCCTACCTTTACCCCCCCTCTGTCTTAGCCCCCCCCCCCCCCGCCAATCTCGCTCCACTCCATCCTGGAGTGGAGCTCTTAGACTATTTCCGCGTGGAAAACAAAAGGCGTAAACGAACGCACGACATCATGCACGGACAAATCAACAACGTAGGCTTTCGCGCCCGATGTTAACCCATAATAGAGGGTTGTTTCTTCTCTTCTTCTGGCAGTCGTCTGACGATGCTGGCTCTAATTACCGGCGCAACGTCGTAACTCGAATTGTAAACGTCGTGGGTTTACTCTGCAACACACACACGTGCGCTGAACTAGTAACGAATTGGCACGTTTTGCTTACGTGACAAACCTTCACTAATTGTCGGGTGGTGGCGGGTTTAACGACACATTTATATTACGCGATCTAACGCACACTAATAAAAAAACACCTCTATCATGGACAGACAAATAAGCAATCCGATATATAAACAAATACGCGGATAACTGCGTAATCAATGAAACTGACAAAGAACCGGGTAAATTACGAACTTGAAGAGGCGCGTTTCCAAATGGTGTGAGCCGAATCGATTTGTTGAGCGGAGCAAACGACTCCGCCTGGCAGTGGCCTTCACTCATCCCGTCAGCCCAGCCACCCTCAGGGCAGGGCCGGGGGGTGGGGAGAGGGGGGGGTGAAGCAGTGAGGGGGGTTAGGGGGGGTTAGGGGGGTCGGCGGTGTCACAAGTGCACAAAGTGTAGTGACTTAAATGGAGTCAGTATGGCGTTTAGCGCCGGCTGTGTGTGTGACTGTGCGTCCTGAGTCTCTCTCTGGCACCAGAGTAGACGTGGCATGGAAGCTGCCCTAGAGGGGGCATGGTTCTGGTGACGGTCAGAGAGAGAGAGAGGGCAAGCGAGGACGTGACAGTCTAACCCAGGGGTCGGGAACCTTTTTGACTGGGAGAGCCATAAAAGCCAAATATTTCTAAATATATTGCATTGAGAGCCATATAGTATTTTTAACGTATAATAAATTAAATGTCTTACTTTTAATGCGACTTCTGGTGCCGCGTGGTTTTGCTGATGGCCTTGTAGTCTGGTTCATACGTGGTGAGGTTGAGCTTCATGCAGGCGTTGAGGCCCCGTGACCCGTGAAATTTATCTTCATAACTAATTTCTGTTTACTTAAAAATGACACAGTATTATTAAGCAATATCACAAGTATTTTAAATTATTTTTTTCAGCTCAAAATTGTCTGGGAGCCATATGCCGTCACCGAAAGAGCCATATATGGCTCGCGAGCCATAGGTTCCCGACCGCTGGTCTAGGTGAATACTTAATTTGGAGCTTTCGTGACTGCAGGAATTACTCTTTGGTTCTTTCGGTAAAGTCACGTATAAAGATAAAATAATAAATTAAATACTAGCATACGACGTTTCGATTGCAACACAAGCAATCATCATCAGATATAAATGAAATAGAAACACAAATCTAGTATACTTAGAAATGTAATGTAATACAACCAGAGAGTAGGATAACATAACAGTCAACACCGTACCTGGTTAATTACGTTGTATTACATTACATTTCTAAGTATACTATATTTGTGTTTCTATTTCATTTATACCTGATGATGATTGCTTGTGCTGCAATCGAAACGTCGTATGCTAGTATTTAATTTATTATTATTTTCTCTTTATACGTGACTTTACCGAAAGAACAAAAGAGTAGTCTGGGTAAACCCGAGAGAGGGCACGTGACCGTGACAGGGTAGCGAGGGGGCCAATAGGGTGGCTTGAGGGACACGTGGTGCTCGGTGGAGAACCTTCTGGTGAGATCCAGAAGGGGGCGTGACCGAAGGCGGAGCGAGGCCACGCCTCTCAGGAGCATAAAAGGGAGGTCCCGAGAACTGTCACAGCACGATAGCTGTATCAAGTGTTGTGATAGCTGTATCACTTGATACAGCTATCGTGCTGTGACGGTTCCACCTGAAGACGGAAGCTTGTGTTGCCTCCGAAACGTCGTGATTTTTATTTTATTTTTATTTTACTTTCATTAATTTACATTTTTTACCTACGTGACTTTACCGAAAAAAACCTAAGAATATGAATCCTTGCAGTCACGAAAGCTTCAAATCTAGAACGAATTGACAATCATCGTCACCAGCAGCAGCATCATCATCGTCGTCGTCGTCTATTAAAAGCCATGGTCTATCCACTGCTCGATGGAAGGCCTCGCCAAACCGCTGCGGCATCACCAACGCAGCAGCGTGTGCACGCGGGACCATTTTGCCGCTCCGTCTCCCCGGTGGTGCGTTTCACCCGCCGCGGCCGCGTTGAGTGCAGTCCTCGGTGCGCTTCCATGGGAAGACGCCTCAGTGATGATGATGGTGGTGATGGTGGCGATGATGATGATGGTAGTGGCGATGATGGTAGTGGCGATGATGATGATGGTGGCGATGAAGATGGTGATGATGATTGCGATGATGATGGTGGCGATGATGATGATGGTGGTGATGATGATGATGGTAGTGGCGATGATGATGGTGGTGATGATGATGGTGGCGATGGTGATGATGATGGTGGTGGCGATGATGATGATGATGGTGGCGATGATGATGATGGTAGTGGCGATGATGGTAGTGGCGATGATGATGATGGTGGCGATGAAGATGGTGATGATGATTGCGATGATGATGGTGGCGATGATGATGATGGTGGTGATGATGATGATGGTAGTGGCGATGATGATGGTGGTGATGATGATGGTGGCGATGGTGATGATGATGGTGGTGGCGATGATGATGATGATGGTGGCGATGATCATGATGGTGGCGATAATGATGATGGTGGAGATGATGATGATGATGGCGATGATGGCAATAACGATGGCAAATGATGATGGTGATGACCATGATGATGGCGATGTTGTTGGCGATGGTGATGGCGATGATGATGATGATAATGGCGATGATGATGGAAACTATGATCGCGATGATGGTGATGGCGACGATGATGATGTTGAGTCCCCGTCTCTCGCTTCCTTCTCGTGGTGGCAAGGCTCTCGTCCGCTGCGTGACGTCTCCTGACTCCCACCCTGGGACTCTCGTCCCGAGATGGGTTCGGTGCTAATTATAAAACCGGTTTAGTGCGTCCTGGGGATTCGGGGGGGTGGCGGGTGGCGGGGAGGGGGATGGGGGGGGGCTAAGGGGGGGGGAGGAGGGAGATGGGTGAGGGGGCTAAGGGGGGAGGAGGGGGATGGGGGGGGGGGGGGGGGGTTTGGCTAAGGGGGGAGGAGGTGTGGATCAGTGGGTGCGCGCTAAGCCGTTCGCAAAGTAATCAAAAATAAAAGCTCAGGAGCCCACGTAGCGCTAGTGGTGATTTCACTTCGACCCCCCCCCCCCCCTCGTCTTCAATATAATCTTTCGTAACTATTGAAACTTTTTTTTTCACCAGGTAGGGCCACTTAGCTACAGAGCTCTTCTTCAAGAAGCGACTGGACTATCACAGAGGGTGGCCCAACACGAAGTGGCTCGTGCGTCACGTGGAGATGTCTCAGCAGCAAGCCAGACTACTGTCCTGCTGCACGCATTGGGTGAGCATTGACGAGTCACAGCTCGTCACACGTGACATAAACACGTAACATGACACGTGACAGTGACATGACACGTGAAATGACAAGTAACAGTGACATTACACGTGGCATTGCACGTGACATTGACATGACACGTGACATTGCACGTGACATTGCCATGACACGTGACTTTGCACGTGGCATTGACATGACACGTGACATTGACATGTCACGTGACATTGACGTGACACGTGACTTTCACATGACACGTGACATTGCACATGACACGTGACATTGACATGACACGTGACTTTGCACGTGACATTGACATGACACGTGACATTGCACGTGGCATTACACGTTCCTGCGGCGTGGGGGCAGAGTCTGTCTATGGTACAACCATGGGACGCCTGTCCCCTATCCAAGTGGTATTCGTTTTATAGACCCCCACGAGGGAGGGGATGATGGGTTGAGTCAAATCCCCCCCCCCCCCCTGCGCCACGCCCCCACAGCCCCCTACGGCTGAGCAGCTATCAAACCGCATCCACAAATCCCAAGATTGTATGTTTTATAAATATTTAAAAAAAAACTCTTATTATTATTTACACAAAGTGTAATAAATAAACGCTCATAATTCTCAAAACACTCAGAATATATTTAAGTGTAATTAGTCTCCTACATTAATTACTCCACACAGCTGTGATGTATTAGCGCGTTGGCCTGTCCATCATACACGGTCGTCTGTGGACACGTGGCAGCACTCATAATAATATTCTCTGGGCAGAGGTGGTGAGGGTGGCAAGGTGGTGAGGTGGTGAGGGTGGCGAGGATGGTGAGGGTGGTGAGGGTGGTGAGGGTGGTGAGGATGAACGCAGCCCCGTACCCCCTCTCGAGCACCCCCTGCCGAAGGCTCCCATGGAACGTCAGACATCATGGTGGAGCTAGCTGTACACCCCAACAGTCTCGCCCGAGCTGGTGGTGGTCGACCGCCCTAAGACAGATCCCCTCGCCCCCCTCTCTCGCCTCTTCTCTCGCCCCCCTCCCTCGCTCCTCCTCGCCCCCCTCTCCTCGCCCCCCTCTCCTCGCCCCCCCCCCCTCTCTCGCCCCCCTCTCTCGCCCCCCTCTCTCGCCCTTCCCCCCCCCCTCCTCGCCCCCCCCCCCCCCCCCCCCCCCCCCCCCTCCTCGCCCCCCCCCCCCCTCTCGCCCCCCCCCCCCCCCCCTCTCGCCCCCCCCCCCCCTCTCGCCCCCTCCCCCCCCCTCTCTCCCCCCCCCCCTCTCGCCCCTCTCGCCCCCCCCTCGCCCCCCCCCCTCTCCCCCCCCCCTCCCCCCCCTCTCTCGCGCCCCCCCCCCCTCTCGCCCCCCCCTCTCCCCCCCCCCTCGCCCCCCCCCCTCTCCTCGCCCCCCCCTCCCTCGCCCCCCCCCTCCCCCCCCCCTCGCCCCCCCCCCCCCCCCCCCCCCCTCTCTCGCCCCCCCCCCTCTCTCGCCCCCCCCCCCCCCCTCTCTCGCCCCCCCCCTCTCCCCCCCCCCCCCCCCCTCTCTCGCCCCCCCCCCCTCCTCCCCCCCCCCCCCCTCTCCTCGCCCCTCCCCCCCCCTCTCTCGCCCCCCCCCCTCTCGCCCCCCCCCCCCCCCCTCCCCCCCCCCCCCTCCCCCTCGCCCCCCCCCCCCCCCCCCCCCCCCTCGCCCCCCCCTCTCTCGCCCCCCCCCTCTCTCTCCCCCCCCCTCTCTCGCCCCCCCCTCTCTCGCCCCCCCCTCTCTCGCCCCCCTCTCTCTCCCCCTCCCTCTCTCGCCCCCCTCTCTCGCCCCCTCTCTCGCCCCCTCTCTCGCCCCCTCTCCTCTCGCCCCCCTCGCCCCCTCTCTCGCCCCCCTCTCTCGCCCCCCTCTCTCGCCCCCTCTCTCGCCCCCCCTCCTCTCGGCCCCCTCGCACGGTGACGCAGTGGGTGGAGAGAGAGAGAGAGAGACGGAGGGGTGGGGGTGATTCCTCGCAGCTGGTTCACTTCACCGTGCGCGGCTCGCGCGAGTCGCCGCCGCGCGAGGAGGCGGTATGTGTTTGTTTGTTTGGCGCCGCGCGTTCCTGTAATTGGCGGAGGAGCAAACACCTCCTCCAAATGACCCCCCTAATTACCCCTTCAAGGTCCGCCAGCGATCGGCTCGCGAGGCCCGAGATGCCGCGATGGAAGTGGTTCCCGGCACGGGAACGTCGAGTGCGGCGTTGGTGTGAAGGGTGGTTGGGGTCGTGGTGGTCTCGGTATGGTTCGGCGTGGTAGCGGAGCGGTTAGCGCGCACACGCTACGAGCCCGGCCACCCGGGTTCGATTCCAGCTCACGGCCAACACCGGTGACGACTATCTGAACCGGTCCTGGGCCTCCCCTAGGTCGACTCAGCCTCAACATGAGTATCTGGTGTGTGTGTAAGTAAACATCGCCACTGGAGAGACAAAGGCGGTCGGGCGTGGTGCTGGGCCACTCACCCCCTCGTGTACCGTTCCGGCCATTAATAGGTGCTCGCTAACAAGCACTTGCCCCTACGGTCTGTCACAGGCTATACGGGGGAGCTTTGTCTTTGTTTGGGGTCGTGGTCTCGGTTTGTTCGGAATTCCTCTTCTCCAAGTGTGTTCTCTTGCGTCCCCCCCCGCTTCCCCCCCCCCCCCTGCTCCCCCCACCCTCTAGCTCCCCGCATCTTTCCCTCCCCATGCACATCACTAATTGCTCGACACGTGAGTGAATTAATTAGCACGTGCGTGCATTAATTGACCGGGGCGCACAACCGGTTTGACTGAATGATCGCAGCGTAATTTATGGTTTTCTGTTGTTGTTGTTATTGTTGCGGTGGTGGTGGTGTGCGGTTCACGACTCACCAGTGAAGATTATCTGAACCGGTTCTGGGCCTCCCCTAGGTCGGCTCAGCCTCAAATGCATAGAGTACCTGGTGCGATGTAAATCACAGCGTAGGGGAGACAAAGGGGGCCGGGCGGGCGGTGGAATAAAACGATTAGCGGCCCTAATGCGCTAACGAAACCAGCCACCCCGCTCACGACCAGTAACAGTTAGGAATGTTTGAACCGGCCCTGAGCTTCCCCTTGATAGACTCAACCTTAAACATGAACACGTGACGCGCTGGGTGTGTAAACATCGCCACAGGAGAGACGAAAGGCGCGGGGTGATGGCGCGTCCACACCCTCGTGTGCCTGCCTCGGTGCTGCAGGGCCAAGCGGTGGCTAGGAGATGTTAACTACCCTCGCCTGGTATGCAGGAGGGTCGTGGGTTCAATCCCGACACTGACGCCTGCTGTGTATTTGGAGTTTGCGTGTCTCTCTCTCATCATTATCACGGTGGCTAGGAGATGTTAACGACCTCGCCTGGTATACAGGAGGTCGTGGGTTCAATCCTGACACTGACGCCTGCTGTATATTGGAGTTTCTGTGTCTTTATCTCATCATCACGGTGGCTAGGAGATGTTAACTACCTCGCCTGGTATACAGGAGGTCGTAGGTTCCATCCCGATCCTGACGCCTGCTGTATATGTGGAAGTTTGCGTGCCCTCTACCCCCGTGGGTCGCGTGGATTTTTTCTCCAGGTCCTCTGAGTTTACCCGGCCACATTTAGAAAAGAACACCACCCATTTAGAGTACTTGGCTGCTGTACATTTCCACGCGGTAAGCCGTTCGGTGAGCTGTCATTGATGACGGCCAGGTCGCTTCTGAAAAAGAGCTGAACAGCTCAGTGGGCCTTACTTGCTAACATACATACTTCTTGATAGTTTAGTTTACTCGCTAACAGCACTTGCCCCCAACACTCTGTTAAGGGCTCTAAATCAACATCAGCGGCCATCCAAAGTGGAAGATCATCGGCCTGCATCCACACCATGCTTCTTTGCGCGCTCGTGATGATGAGAAAGGCACAACAGCGCAATTACAGAGATGTTTCCATCATTGGTCCGAATATATGTACACTATATACTTGTTTTATACTCATTTATTTTCAGTGACCCTCAATGCCCTGTATGTTGGACTTCTTTCGTACCGTACGTAGCCAACTTTTTTTCGATTTGTTGATGTAACCTTGTTGAGCCCGTGCCCCGACCGGGCATCGTGGAAAAAAATAGCTTCATAGCTCATCGGATTCCTCCTCCAGTCCAAATTTTTAAAAAAAATCTGATCTACATTATTACAAAACATTTCCATTTAAAGCTTTCGTGACTGCAGGGAGTCATCTTCTTGGTTCTTTCGGTAAAGTCACGTTGAAGGGAAATAATAAAATAATATTTATTAAATTATTTTATTATGTTTTATTTCTACGTGACTTTACCAAAAGAACCAAGCAGATTATACAACCTGTTTTTTATATATGTAGGAGCAGCCCCGCAATTGCTCGCTCCGCTGCAATGCTGGCGGAAGTACGAACCGAAACAATGGCTGAAATGTACGCAATTATAAATTCCGAACATATGCCGCTTACACAATCGCGAGGTTGCCCGGGGTTTCCATTTAACAATTTGTTTGCGCGACATTTGTGGCAGCGAGGTTGTTGAGAGTCAGCGTGAATGCAGCCTATGAATTGAAAATATTTATTTATTTGCTGCTGTGTGGGTTGGACGTTATAATTGTTGTTATTGTCTGCGTTGATGTTGTTTATCCGTCGTGTGTGTGGAGTGTGTGTGTGTGTGTGTGGAGTGTGTGTGTGTGGAGTGTGGTGTGTGTGTGTGTAGTGCGTGTGTGTAGAGTGTGTGTGTGTGGAGTGTGTGTGGAGGTGCGTGTGTGTGTGTGGAGTGTGTGTGTGTAGTGCGTGTGTGAGTCTCTCCTGGCTATAATAACCCCCGTGTCTGCGTGTGTGTCTTAAACGAGTACCTTTGCGCGGTGTGTAAACAACAAAGCACCGGGGAGACAAAGGCGGCCGGACGCGGTGTTGTTGGTCACCCACCTCCTCGTAATCCCTCTTGCTATGTTGCTCGCAAACAGCACTTGCCCCAACCGATCCGTAAAGGCTACACGGGGATCTTCGTCTTTGTTACATTGTATACAGAAATGCGTGCATGTGGATTGGATGTATCACAGTTCGATTTATAGCTTTCGTGACTGCAGGGATTCATCTTCTTGGTTCTTTCGGTAAAGTCACGTAGAATGGAAATAATAATTATGTTTTATTTTTATGATTTATTATTTCCATTCTACGTGACTTACCGAAAGAACCAGGAAGATGTATTCACATGTTTGTGGGGAGCGGTAGTGTAGCGGTTAGCGCGCTGCGCTACGAACCTGGCGACCCGAATTCGATTCCCGCTCAGGCCAACACCCCAGTGACGATTATCTGAACCGGTCCTGGGCCTCCCCTAGGGCGACTCAGTCTCAAATGAGTACCTGGGGAGACAAAAACGGCTGGGCGTGGTGCTGCTGGCCACCCACCCCTCGTGTGCCATGCCGGCCTCATAGGTGCTCGCTAACAGCACTTGCCCCAACAGTCTGTTATAGCTACACGGGGGATCTTTGTCGATAAGCATGTATATGTGTGGCACTCAAGTATGGGTATGAATGGATTATATGCGTGCGTGCGTGCACGCGTTAGTCGAACCACAATCAATAAGGAGGAGGGAGGAGGAGGGAGAGTAGGGGGGGGAGTAAAATTGATCCTTCCATCATCACACACAACGACGATTGTTCCTGCGCGCGGACAATCGTCCCCCCACCCGCCATAGGAACGTGAATCTCCACCGGCGACTCGTGGCTGTGAACAGAACCCCGCCCAATGGCCCGCTCTGGTGCGACGGCGGATCGACAGCGCGCGCGGCTGTTCGCACATCCGCGAAAACGCGTGAACGTGAGCCGACGGTCGGGTTGACGTTCAAGTTCAAGTTCATTTATTAGGTATAGCCCTGTGAGCCATTCGGCTCTTGAATCGGGTGCAACCGCAACAAACAAAAAAAACAAAAACATGAAAAAAAACATCTTAAAGTGAATATGTGACTAAGTGCAAACAGAAAATCCAAGAAAGACAGCAAAATATTGCAGGAAAAACCCGTGTTCACCAACGCTGTGTGCAAAAATCCCAGTGGGATGCAAGTCAAACAACACACGTTAGCCCGACGTTGGCCGAAGCCCACGTGGCAACGTTCGCAGTGCGTGTACTGGGAAGAAGACGTTATATATGTACAGCTCTTGTTGTAATAGCTCTCTTTCTCTCTCGCTGTGTTCTTCCTGGCTCAGCAGTTCCACTGCTGGATTACTTTTTTTCCGCCTAAGGATGACCGCTCGTGTGTTGCGATCGAAACGTCGTGATTTATTGTTTTTAATTTTATTTTATTTTGCTTACTAAATACGAAGCTTTCGTGAAAGCAGGAAATACTCGTTGGTTCTTTCGGGACTTTACCGAAAGAACCAAAGAGTATGGATTCCTGCAGTCACGAAAGCTTCAAATCAAGACGATGACGATTCTCCACCAATCCACCACGTCGATCTGGAAGGCAGTAGCGCAATAGGGGGGGTGGGCGGATTAGCGATCGCGCGTTCGTAGAGACCACGAGCTGGGAGCGACTAAGCGTGGGCCGTGATGGCCGAGGGTGACCCACGCAGCGACACACACACACTCTCTCACACACTCGCACACTCACTCACACACACACACTCACACACTCACACACTCACTCACACACTCACTCACACACTCACACACACTCACACACTCACTCACACACTCACACACACACTCACTCACACACACTCACACACTCACTCACTCACACTCACTCACTCACACACTCACACTCACTCACTCATACACTCACACACACACTCACTCACACACACACACTCACAGACACACTCACACACTCACTCACTCACACACTCTCTCACACACTCACACACACACTCACTCACACACTCCACACTCACTCACACTCTCTCTCACACACTCGCACACTCACTCACACACACTCACACACTCACCACTCACACACTCACACACACTCACACACTCACTCACACTCACACCACACTCACTCACACACACTCACACTACTCACACACACACTCACTCACACACACTCATTCATTCACTCACACACACACTCACTACCCACTCACTCACTCACACACTCACTCATTCACACACTCACTCACACACTCACTCACACACACACTCACTCACAACACTCACACACTCACACATACTCACACACACTCACACACTCTCACACTCTCTCACACTCACACATTCATACACCCTCACACACTCACACACTCACTCACACTCACTCACACACTCATACACTCACTCACACACTCATACACTCACTCACACACTCACTCACTCACACACTCACTCACTCCCGTCGCCGCTCCGTCACTCTCTCACACACAAAAACAAATGTTCCACTCCCCGTGTAGCCTGAACAGGCTGTTGGGGCAAGTGCTGTTAGCGAGCACCTACGAAGGCCGGCACGGTACACGAGGGGGTGGGTGGCCAGCACCACGCCCGACCGCCTTTGTCTCCCATGTGGCGATGTTTTCTCTACACCCGCTCCAGGTACAGTACTCATTTGAGACTACGTCGACCTAGGGGAGGCCCATGACCGGTTCAGATAATCGCCGCTGGTGTTGTTGGCCGTGAACGGGGATCGAACTCGGGTCGCTGGGTTCGTAGCGCAGCGCGCTAACCGCTGCGCCACCGCTCCTCTGTCTCACACACAGAGACCCACAGACAGCCACGCGCGCTCTCTTTCTCTCTTTCTCTCACTCACTCACTCCTCTCTCCTCTCTCCTCTCTTGCACCCCCCTCCCCCCCCCCACTATCTCCCTCCTCCCTCGCGTGTGCGTCTCCGCTGTCATGCTTTGGTCTCATTAATTAATTTCTGGTCACAGAGCTAATTATCAGGAAGGGGGTCTGAGACAATGGGTGTGAATAATAACTCGGCACTTTCATGCGCGCGCCACAGCGCCCCCCACCCACCACCCATCCCCTCTCCTCTGCGCACCCTCCCCACCCACCCCCTTTAACTCCCCCCCCACTCTCACACGCGACGTAAACCCGAATACAAGCAGCGAGCGTTCGCTTTGACAAGGGATTACCACCCCCTCCTCCGAACGTGACCTTTAGGGCAGCGGCAGCCGCGACTCCGCCGGATTCGGAGTGAATTGCGCGCTCGGCAGCGGCAGAAGAGGGGTGCGAAACAAAAGATGCTTGCGGATTTTTGCCGCTTTCAATGCCAGCCGCGGTGCCACGAGGGGGTGGCGTGGCGTGATGATGATGATGGTGGTGGTGGTGGTGATGGTGGTGATGGTGGTGGTGATGGTGGTGATGGTGGTGGTGATGATGGTGGTGGTGGTGGTGATGGTGGTGGTGGTGGTGATGATGGTGGTGGTGGTGGTGGTGATGGTGGTGGTGATGGTGGTGATGGTGGTGGTGGTGGTGATGATGGTGGTGGTGGTGGTGGTGATGGTGGTGGTGGTGGTGATGATGGTGGTGATGGTGGTGATGGTGGTGGTTGGTGATGGTGATGGTGGTGATGGTGGTGGTGGTGGTGGGTGGTGATGGTGGTGGTGATGGTGGTGGTGATGATGGTGATGATGGTGGTGGTGATGGTGGTGGTGGTGGTGATGGTGGTGGTGATGAATGGTGGTGGTGATGATGGTGGTGGTGTGATGGTGGTGGTGATGATGGTGGTGATGGTGGTGGTGGTGATGATGGTGGTGGTGGTGATGATGGTGGTGGTGGTGGTGGTGATGATGGTGGTGGTGGTGATGATGGTGGTGGTGATGGTGGTGATGGTGGTGATGATAGTGGTGATGGCTGAGTGGGCACGACTATTGAGATCGGGCGGGGCTGGCCCCCTACCCCCCCCATTCCCCCAATCCCCCCCCCCCGCCCCCACCACCACCACACTCCTCCACCTCCCATCACACCACCAACCCAGCCGCTAATTGTTTCAGCCAGAACCTATTCGTCGCATGACAGGCAACAACACACCGATATATAGAAAAAATGTGTGTCTGTGTATATATATTCGCAAAGCTGGAAACAACATTCATATGTATGCTATGGGAGGGGGGGGGGGGTTGGTGGGGGGGCTGAGTCCATCGGCTGCTTTTGCTTACTGCTTGAGGACCGCACGGGTGGATCTGCGGCGGGCGAAACCTGGATTCGAACCCAGGCTTCTTTAGCTGGAGCCTGTCCCTAGAAACTCTGAGCCATCCCACAATAGTTCCTGCTGCTACTGCTGCTGCCGCTGCTGCTGCTGTTGTTGTAAAGCGCTAAGTCATGTCGGGCCTACGATGACAAAAATCTTACAGAGTCCGTCCGATCTCGTCCGATCGCCGTGCGTGCCAGGTGCTTTAAGCTCCATAATAAAGAAGTTGTTGTTTTTTGAAATATCTGTATATAAATGCGTCTTTGAACTCGCCACCACCCGCCACAGCTAATTAGTCAACGTTTTTTTTTGTCGTCGCCAAGTGAACGAAACGTGCCAATCGGTTAACACTCCAACATACCTCGGTGTGTTGGAGTGAAAACCCCGCAAACATTGACATTTCGTCTTCTTGGTTCTTTCGGTAAAGTCACGTAGAATGGAAATAATAAAATAATAAAAATAAAACATAATGAAATAATTCTCACGACGTTTCGGCCACAACGCAAGCAGCCGTCCTCAGGTGGAGAACAGGTCTGTCGAGAAGACACTTCGCGTAACTCTGCGTTTCGCTGGCGATGACAACAGCGGCCAGCTTCGTCGTGCCGATGAAGCCAGAATTGTGAGCAAGTCCTCGGGTTTCGCTCTGACCCTATCGAGTGAAGTCGATGTCGCCACTGTAAGCCGACCACGTGCGGTCGTGTCCATTCACAACGACAATCATGCCAATTCGAGAATACGCACTAACTATTATCGGTAAAATTTCGATTTAAAGCTTTCGTGACTGCAGGGATTCATCTTCTTGGTTCTTTCAGTAAAGTCACGTAGAATGGAAATAATAAAATAATTGTATTACGTTTTTTTTTATTTCCATTCTAAGTGACTTTACCGAAAGAACCAAGAAGATATTATCGGTTAATATAGTCGTATACATTATTGATTAATTATCGGTTAATTAATGTAGTCGTATACATTATTGATTACTTATTGGTTCATGTAGTCGTAATCATTATTGATTAATTATTGGTTCATGTAGTCGTATATATTATTGATTAATTATTGGTTAATGATGTAGTCGTATACATTATTAATTCATTATTGGTTAATGATGTAGTCGTATACATTAGTGATTAATTATTGGTTCATGTAGTCGTAATCATTATTGATTAATTATTGGTTCATGTAGTCGTATACATTATTTATAAATTATTGGTAAATGATGTAGTCGTATACATTATTGATTAATTATTGGTTCATGTAGTCGTAATCATTATTGATTAATTATTGGTTAATGTAGTCGTATACATTCACAATGACAATCATGTCAATCTGAGAATACGGTTGGGTTCTTCTATGCCATAGGCTGCTGGGGGGGGGGGGGGGGGGGTCAACCTGGTTCGTGGCAAGCCTAGTACGCTAACCACTGCGCCACCGCTCCCCACACACATTTTTTTTTACAGGGCGAGAGAGACAAAGACATTTTCACATAACAGACTGTTGGGGCAAGTGCTGTTAGCGAACACCTATGAAGGCCGGCACGGCACACAAGGGGGTGGGTGGTCAACACCACGCCCGACCGCCTTTGTCTCCCCAGTGGCGATGTTTACACACCGCACCAGGTACTCGTTTGAGGCTGAGTAGACCTAGGGGAGGCCCAGGACCGGTTCAGATAATCGTCACTGGTGTCCGCCGTGAGCGGGAATCGAACTCGGGTCGCCGGGTTAGTAGCGCAGCGCGCTAACTACTACACCACCGCTCCCCACATAAATACAAACACACACATTTACACACAAACACAGACACACACAGAGACCGGAATCTACACCCCCACAACCTATTTACACAAACACGTACACCCGAACATACACAAGACAAAGATCCCCCGTATAGCCTTAGCAGACCGTTTTGCGGCAAGTGCTGTTAGCAAGTAGCGAGTCACCTATCTATGAAGGCCGGCACGGGCACACGAGTTAGGGGGGGGGGGGTGGCCAGCACCACGCACCTACATCCACGTCCACGCCGTGTTGGTGGGGGGAGGGGTGGGGAGGGGTGGGGAGGGGTGGGGAGGGGTGGAAGACGGTGGAGGGGAGTGGGGGGGTTGTTCGTGGCGGAGGCCACTGCGTGTTTGGTCGCGATAAGAACCCCAGTCCATCCCCCCCCCACCCACCTATTAGGGCTTTCGTGAGCCCGCGGACAAAGGGGGCGCTTGTGTGTGTGTGGTGGTTGTGTGTGGTGGTTGTGTGTGGTGGTTGTGTGTGGTGGTTGTGTGTGGTGGTTGTGTGTGGTGGCTGTGTGTGGTGGTTGTGTGTGGTGGTTGTGTGTGGTGGTTGTGTGGTGGTTGTGTGTGGTGTTGTGTGTGGTTGTTTGTGGTGTTGTTTGTGGTGGTTGTTTGTGGTGGTTGTTTGTGGTGGTTGTTTGTGGTGTTTGTTTGTGGTGGTTGTGTGGTGTTTGTTTGTGGTGGTTGTTTGTGGTGTTTGTTTGTGGTGTTTGTGGTGGTGGTTGTGTGGGTGGTTGTGTGTGGTGGCTGTGTGTGGTGTTGTGTGTGGTGTTTGTTGTGGTGGTGGTGTGGTGGTTGTGTGTGTGGCTGTGTGTGGTGTTGTGTGGTGGTTGTGTGTGGTGGTTGTGTGTGGTGGTTTGTGTGTGGCTGTGTGTGGTGTTTGTGTGGTGTTGTGTGTGGTGTTTGTGTTGGTGGTTGTGTTGTGTTTGTGTGTGGCTGTGTGTGGTGTTTGTGTGGTGGCTGTGGTGGGTGTTTGTGGTGGTTTTGTGTGGTGGTTGTGTGTGGTGTTTGTGTGGTGGCTGTGTGTGGGTGTTTGTGTGTGGCTGTGTGTGGTGTTTTGTGGGTGGTTGTGTGTGGTGGTTGTGTGTGGTGGTTGTGTGTGGTTTTGTGTGGTGGCTGTGTGTGGTGTTTGTGTGGTGTGTGTGTGGGTTTGTTGTGGTGGCTGGTTTGGGTGTGGTGGTTGTGTGTGGGGTTGTGTGTGGTGGCTGTGTGTGTGTGTGTGTGGTGGTTGTGTGTGGTGTTTGTGTGGGGTTGTGGTGTGGTGGTTGTGTGTGGTGGTTGTGTGTGGTGTTGTGTGTGGTGGCTGTGTGTGGTGTTGTGTGTGGTGGCTGTGTGTGGTGTTTTGTGTGGTGGCTGTGTGTGGTGTTTGTGTGGTGGTGGTGGTGGTGTTTGTGTGGTGGTTGTGTGTGGTGGCTGTGTTGTGGTGGTGTTGTGTGTTGGTGGTGTGTGTGGGTGGGTTGTGTGTGGTGGTTGTGTGTGGTGGTATGTGTGTGGGGTTGTGTGTGGTGGTTGTGTGTGGCTGTGTGTGGTGGTTGTGTGTGGTGGCTGTGTGTGGTGGTTTGTGTGGTGGTTGTGTGTGGTGGTTGTGTGTGGTGGTGTGTGTGGTGGTTGTGTGTGGTGGTTGTGTGTGGTGGTTGTGTGTGGTGGTTGTGGTGGGTTTGTGTGTTGGTTGTGTGTGGTGGTTGTGTGTGGTGGGTATGTGGTGGTGGTTGGTGTGTGGCTGTGTGGTGGGTTGTGTGTGGTGGGTGTGTGTGGTGGTTGTGTGTGGTGGGGTGTGTGGTGGTTGTGTGTGGTGGTTGTGTGTGGTGGGTGTGTGTGGTGGTTGTGTGTGTGGCTAGTGTGGTGGGTGTGTGTGGTGGGTGTGTGTGGTGGGTGTGTGTGGTGGTGTGTGTGGTGGTTGTGTGGTGGTTGTGTGTGTGGCTGTGTGGTGGGTGTGTGTGGTGGTGTGTGTGGTGGGATGGGTGGTGGTTGTGTGGTGGTGGGTGTGTGTGGTGGGTGTGTGGTGGTTGTGTGTGGTGGGTGTGTGTGGTGGTTGTGGTGTGGTGGTTGTGTGGTGGTTGTGTTGGGTGGTTGGTGTGGTGTGTGTGTGTGTGTGGTTGTGTGTGGTGGTTGTGTGTGGTGGTTGTGTGTGGTGGTGGTTGTGTGGTGGTTGTGTGTGGTGTGTGTGGTGGTTGTGTGGTGGTTGTGTGTTGGTGGTTGTGGTGGTGTGTGTGGTGTGTGTGTGGTGTGTGTGTGGTGGTTGTGTGTGGTGGTTGTGTGTGGTGGTTGTGTGTGGTGTGTGTGGTGGTTGGTGTGTTTGTGTTGTGTGTGGGTGGTGTGTGTGTTGTGGTGTGGTGTGTGTGGTGGTTGTGTGTGGTGGTTGTGTGTGGTGGTGTGTGTGGTGGTTGTGTGTGGGTGGTTGTGTGTGGTGGTGTGTGGTGGTTGTGGGTGGTGTGTGTTTGGTGGTTGTGTGTGGTGGTTGTGTGTGGTGGTTGTGTGGTGGTGTGTGTGGTGGTTGTGTGTGGTGGTTGTGTGTGGGTGGTTGTGTGTGGTGGTTGTGTGGTGGTGGTGTGGTGTGTTGTGGTGGTTGTGTGTGGTGGTTGTTGGGTGGGTGTGTGTGGTGGTTGTGTGGTGGTTGTGTGTGGTGGTTGTGTGTGGTGGTTGTGGTGGTTGTTGTGTGTGGTGTTGTGTGTGGTGGTTGTGTGTGGTGGTTGTGTGTGTGTGTGTGGTGTTGTGTGTGGTGGTTGTGTGTGGTGTTGTGTGTGGGTGGTTGTGTGTGGTGGTTGTGTGTGGTGGTTGTGTAGTGGTGGTTGTGTGTGTGGGTTGTGTGTGGTGGTTGTGGTGGTGGTTGTGTGGTGTTGTGTGGTGGTTGTGTGTGGTGGTTGTGTGTGGTGGTTGTGTGTGGTGGTTGTGTGTGGTGTTGTGTGTGGTTGGTTGTTGTGTGGTGGGTTGTGTGGTGGTTGGTTGTGTGTGGGTGGTTGTGTGTGGTGGTTGTGTGTGGTGGTTGTGTGTGGTGGTTGTGTTGGTGGTTGTGTGTGGTGGTTGTGTGTGGTTGTGTGTGGTGGTTGTGTGTGGGTGGTTGTGTGTGGTGGTGTGTGTGGTGGTTGTTGTGGTGGGTGGTTGTGTGTGGTGGTTGTGTGTGGTTGTGTGTGGTGGTTGTGGTGTGGTGGTTTGTGGTGGTGGTTGTGTGGTGGTGTGTGTGGTTGTGTGTGGTGGTGTGTGTGGTGGTTTGTGTGTGGTGTGTGTGGTGGTTGTGTGTGGTGGTTGTGTGTGGGTGTGTGTGGTGTTGTGTGTGGTGGTTGTGTGTGTGGTGGTTGTGTGTGGTGGTTGTGTGTGGTGGTGTTTGGGTGGTTGTGTGTGGGTAGTGGTGAGCGCACTGCGCTGCTAAACAGGCGCACTGGAGAGACAAAGGCGGCCGGGCGTGGTGTTGGCCACCCACCCCCCCCTCGTGTGCCCGTGTCGGCTTCGGTAGATAGTTGCTGCTGCTCACTCGTTAACAGCACTTGCCCTAACAGCCTGTTAGTGGCTATATGGGGCATCTGTTTTTTTTGCGTGTGTAGTGAGGAGCTGTGTGGTGGGGGTGGGCTTAGAAAAAATATTTGTAGGTGCGTGAATGGTAGGTAGGTGAGTGGGTAGATGGATGGGTAGGTGGGTGGGTAGGTAGGTGGTGTGGGTAGGTAGGTGGTGGGTAGTTGGGTAGGTGGATGGGTAGGTGGGTAGGTGGGTGGGTGGGTGGGTAGGTGGGTAGGTGGGTGGGTAGTTGGGTAGGTGGGTGGGTGGGTGGGTAGGTAGGTAGGTGGGTGGGTAGGTGAGTGGGTAGGTGAATGGGTAGTTGGGTAGGTGGGTGGGTAGGTGGCGCAGTGGGTAGGGTCTCTATTTTGTATATATGTGTGCGCGTGTTTGTGTGCTCGCTAAAAGCACTTGCCCCGGCAGTCTGTTACAGTCTATACGGGCAACCTATGTATTTGTGTCAATGTGCCGGGAAACATTGGTACGGGAAGAAGCCAGAGGTTGATGGATTATCATGCTGCGCGACTTTACAAAGTAAAAAAATGTCCTGGAGAAAATGTCCCTTGTCCCTTTAAACGCTCATTGAACACTCATTCAGTTCGAATTATAATACAGGAATAATACGTGGAGAGTATTTTTTTGGGTCAATCCACTGCTAGACGAGGAACTCCCCACGCGGGGAGGGGCTGTGGGGAGTGAGGGGGGTGAGGGGGGTGAGGGGGTGAGGTAGGGGGGGGGGTTGCTGGACCATACTTCACCCGAGCTGAATCAGGGCATGCTGCCGTCCAGACAGGTTACTGGACATCTGTGAAATACTGAACACCTGCCAAAAAGAGCTTCATAGCTCATCGGATTACCTCCAGTGACCATAAATATTCTGATTTTTTTTTTAAAGCCAGAGTAATCCCAATCACTAACGCACAGAGCCAGAGTTCAATGCCCCTCATGCGCCTGGACAGGTGAAATGCTGAACAGGTAAGACGTTGAGCAAGTGACAGCCGGACAGGTGAGAGCCTGAACGACAGCCCCACACATCACTCGCGTACCCAATGTCAGCTGCGGGCGCGAATCGAACTCGGGGGTTTCGTCGGGAACATCACAACGGCGCGCTGCGCTAACCGCTGCGCCACCGCTCTCTCACCCTCCCACGTTGTAGCTTTGCATTTCGTTCTCCCCTCCCTCCCTCTCTCCCTCTCGTGTCCCCCTGCTCCGAATCTGCGACCGCGCGCAATCATCGCTCCGCGCCACCTTCAGCGGACGTCAAACACAATGCGGCCCCCCCACCCCCTTTCACCCCCCTAACCACCCCCCCCCACCCTCGCCCTCCTCCTACCCCCCCTCCGAGCCCCAGCCGCGGCCCTCTCGTCGAATGGATGCGCTGGGAGTCGCGGCGCTGCTGATAAGGGCGGACGAGAGACGCGTAAATCTCGAGGTTTATTTAGCGAGAGGCGCCAGGGCCCGAGTCACTCGCCACTCTTCGGCTTAATATTTTAGCCATTACGTGCCCTGACCCTTTGCGGCGACAAAGACAAAGATCGCCCGTATAGCCTCAGCGGGATGTTGGGGCAAGTGCTGTTAGCGAGTAGCGGCTGTCAAGGCCGGCAGGGCACACGAGGGGGTGGGTGGCCAGCACCACGCCCGGTTTCGCCTTTGTCTCCCTAAGTGGGGATGTCTACACACCGCGCGAGGTACTCATCTGAGGCTGAGTCCACCTAGGGGAGGCCCAGGACCGGTTCATGTAATCGTCACTGATGCTGACCGTGAGCGGGAATCGAACTCGAGTCACCTGGTTTGTGGCGCAACGCGCTAACCGCTGCGCCACCACTCGCCATCCTCACATGGAACATCGCCCACATCCCCGCAAACCGTCTACGAATGATGCGTTTCAAAAGTTTAACCAAAGAATCATATTAATTGGAGAGTAACGAAACAAAACTCACGATCTTATCAACCTTGTCCTATTTTTTTAATCTTTTATATTAAGTTCACTTGCTTGCTTGCGTGCTTGCTTGCTTACGACCGTGCAAATCTTTCGGTCGTTTTTAACCCACTTCCCGTGATCCAATCGAGCTGACATTTTGCACACAGACTCGTTGTGCGAGACAATTAATGTTCGTGAAAAAAAAATTCCAAAATTTTACACTGTTTAGGGAAAACAAATTAAATATTTAATTACCAATTGCTTAATACTGGCAGACAATCATCTGACCCATAGGTGGCAGCCATCTCAAGCCAGAGGACGAGAGGACTCTAGCCGCCACGCATATAAAGGATTTAGAGTGAAAAACTTTGTTTTTACGGGTTATACTTTTTGTTTGTTTGTTATTAATAGATACAACATTGTCGTGACGTACAGGCGCAAGTGCCAAGGACCGTCAATTGTACGGTGGTCACCGACGCGCACCGCGTGCGCTTGGCTCGAGGCTAGCGAGTAGGTGGATCTGACGTCACAGACGTCTAGCGGAAATGACGTCATCAGTGATCATGGCGGAACGTTCCAGAATTGTCATATTTATTTTATACTGGAGGAGCCGTCACTACCACAACAAACAAAATAATGGTTTTGGAACCTTCCAAGAGCGTTATGAAGCAAAGATTTTTTTAAATATTAAAAAAAAAAACGGTTTCAGTTTATAATGATCCGTTTTTCGCCCCAATAATTAGTTGGGTTTTTATAAAAAAATATATATATATATACTGTAGTTCTAATCTAATGTATATTTATAGAGCGCCTTCACTCAGGGCGCTTGACATAGTTCCGTTTTTTGATCCGGCCTAAGAACTGAAATCGTTCCAAAGCTTCGTTCGTTCCACTCTCTGTTCCGTTCCCTTCTCCGAGGTCGCGGTTCGAACGGCGCATTCCATTTGTCCGTGTTCGCGAAATGTGTGCACCTAACGGATTGTTTGACGACAACGACGACGATGATGGTGATGATGATGATATTGTATCATCATAATTAAAACGCCCACGCTCGCTGTATCGAGTGAACCCACGAGAGGATGTTGGGAAACTTTGGATGACAGACGTAGGAGATAAGGTCGACTGCGTGTCTCCAGCGTAGCAACTGCACGGCACCTGGCAGAGGTAAGGGAACGTCGGCGAATAGGTGGTGGTGGTGATACCAACGGCTTTGGCCACAATGCCACCTTCAATCTTTAACCTATGAGCTGACGACCTTGTGGTTCAGAGGTCAAATGGATGAGGTTCGAATCCTGGTCGGTGTAATGACAGCGAGGTGGTGGCCTCAGCCCAGTTACAACTAACTGCTCATAAACAACCCTCCAAAAGAGTAAACACCTCTTCCTTAAAGGCCCCACCTCTTCCTTAAAAGGCACCTCTTCCTTCATAAAAAAAATCCTGAATCTGATGATGATGTAAATGCAGATGATGATGCTGCTGGTGCCAATGATGACGACGTTCCTAGTGCTGGTGATGATGATGCTGACAATGCTGATGATTCCCAAGGCACGCGTGCTTGTAACTGCGTGAACCCACATCCTCTCCGCTCCCCGCTCTACGCTCCCCGCCGCCGCGGAGCAAGATCCGTGTACCCGTGCGGGTACACGGCTCCGGGTACTCCTAATGAGGACTGTGCCGATTGTTATTTTTAACGAAGGCGAGGCGTTGGCATTTCAATTTCTTCATTAGCCATCGTGCCGCTCAAAGCCCGATTAATGGGCGAGCGAGCGAGCGAGCGCGCGCGCCGCGTGGCCCTCTCCAGCCCTGGGTGCAGACGGGGCCCTTGGCTCCGTGCAGCTAAGGGGGGAGGAGATTGTAGGTGGCTGGGTGGGTGAACGCGTGGGTTGGGCATGGGTAGGTGGGTGGGTTCACGGGTGAGTGGCTGGGTCGATGCGTAGGTGGCTGGGTGGCTTGGTGGATAAGTTCGCGGGTGGGTGGTCGAGTAGATGGGCGGCGTGGGGTGGATGGCTGCGTGGGTAGGTGGGTGGGTGATCCCTTGGATGAGTAGGTGGGTGAGTGTGTGATTGAGTGGCTGGGTGGGTAGGTGGATTCGTGGGTAGATTGTTGAGCAGGTAAGTGATTGAGTTGGTAAGTGGGTTAGTTAATTTATTATTTGAGTGGGTGGCTAGATGGCTGGGTGGGTAGGTTGGCGAATGGGCGATTGGCTGGGTAAGTGGATCGGTGGGTGGCTATGTCGGTTGATGGTTGTGTGGGTGGGCGAGTGGCTGGATGGATTGGTTGGTGGCTGAGTGGCTGGGTGGATGTGTGAACGGATCAATGGATAGGTGGGTGTGTGGCTGTGTGGTTGAATGAGTAGATGTCTGAGAGATTGCGTGGCCGTGTAGTTGGATGGTTGTGTGGTCGGGTTGATTCTGTGATTCGGTGATTATGTGACTCGAAGGCTGAATGGTTGTTGTGACGTTGTGTGACCGAATGACCGATGGGTTGGTTGTTTGTGTAGTTGGGTGTCTCTGTGGCTGCATGTCCGTGTCATCGTGTGATTGTTTGTCTTTGTGACTGTTTGGTTGTGTGACCTTACGTTTTGGGTGGTGGTGTGAATTGCTGGAATTGTATCTTATCTTCGATCTTAGAAGATAGCCCAGGTGGAATCAGTCTTTAGAAGGAGGAGCGGCGAACTACATAGCACAAAACTTGCCATGAAACAAACCGATCATTTTTGTCAACCTTGGCGGTTCTGATGGAAGGGACCGATGTTGAATAGAGGCCCTCTGCATATATCAGGGACTATGGCTCTCCGCGGAGTCTTTCTTTACTGTACATAGATTCATGTACAGGGTGGCCCAAAAGTCAACACTTTGTGGCGAGATATTAACTACCTCGCCTGGTTATTCAAGAGGTCGTGGGTTCGATCCTGTCCCTGATGTCTGCCGTATATTTTGAGTTTGTATGTCTCTCTCCCCGTGGTCGTGTAGATATTTTTTTTCCGGGTCCTCCGGTTTCTCCCTCCACATTATTAATCAAAGTGCGTTCCGAGTATTTGGCGACTGCTATAAATTTCCACTTAACAAGCCACTTCGTTGAGCTGTCATTTGTGGCCAGGTCGCTTCTGAGAAATATCTATATATCTCAGTGGGCCTTACCTGGATTATTTTTTAAGTTTTGAGTTTACATAGGGTTCCTGCGGTCGGAATGCAAATAAAAAACACAACTCAAATCATGTATGCACTGTCCTTGAAATTGATTGGTCCACACCCGAGACAGATTTTCTTAGAGCCTAGTCTCACATGGTATTGGATCAGATTACGCCAAAAGGCGCACAACTCAAAGACAATGCACCATCAGAGTATGAGAGCTCGGGGCTAAGTATTTACACCATTGGAACCTCCTTTTCCAGTTGCAAAATATGATAATTGTTTTTTTACTCTTTTATCTGGCAACAAAACTGACACCTTTCAAGGACAGTGCATACCTTATCAGAGTTGTGTTTTTTGTTTGCATTCCGACCGCAGGTATTGTGGTCAATGCAAACATGATTCCCTGTGTAAAAAAAGGTGTGAGTTTTGTTGCCAGATAAAAGGGTAAAAAAACAATTATTATTATTACATAGGGTTATTTAACGTATTTTAATGCTGCCATTAAAACGTTTAAATAGTTTATTATTGAAGTGAATATTTCATATTTTATCATTATTAATATATATTTGTCTACTTCCTTTTCGGGTGACGTTAAAAAACGGAAAGCGGATTGACTGCACTGAGCCGAAACATAATTGATGAATGTTAAACTATTACACGTGCAATCTTAATAAAAGTCCTAAATTCATTTCAAATGAAAATTCGTGCATCATGCGTTAATTTTAATGGATGTCATTTGGAACATTTGTCAACATAAATTAAATAACCCTCATGTGATTTGTGAAAACAAATATAAAATAACCCTTTGTGTCTTGACTTGTGTGCCACCTTGTATATAATATATATACATATATATATGCAACCGTATCTCAAGATGCTATACAGGCACAATGGGACGTAACGTTTTGACCCACCCCTACTGAGCATCTGTGAAGAAAATAGATTTATCAGATTTATCAGACGCTGTCTTTCCGACAGACCTGTTTCTTCACCTGAGGACGGCTGCTTGCGTTGTGGCCGAAACGAAGTGAAATTTGTATTTTATTATGTTATATTTTTATTATTTTATTATTTCCCTACTACGTGACTTTACCGAAAGAACCAATAAGATGAATCCCTGCAGTCACGAAAGCTTTAAATCGAAATTTTGATTTATAGCTAATCGGATTCCTCCAATATAAATAAATACTCTTATTATAATTCCGGACAACGGCACTCGCAAAGGAAAGGTGGCCCTTGTATCGATGTTAAAGAGATACCGATAGAGTCAGAGACAAAAGAGAAAGAATACGGAAATGGAGACTGGATTTTAACAGAACAAAGTGATTCCACAGAGCTCTTTGTTGGAGATTTGGAGAACGTTGCTTTTTTATACAAATTATATATTTACCTATTTCTTATTTTACCAGGTAAGGCCCACTAAGCTATATAGCTCTTTTTCAGAAGCGACCGGGCCAGAAACGATAGCCCCAACAAAGTGGCTTATCGCGTGGACATTTACAGCAGCCCAAATACTCTAAACGCGCGACGTTTTTAGAAACGTGTAAGGAAAACCCGGAGGACCCGGAGACAAATCCACGCGACCACCACGTTGAGAGAGACACGCAAACTCCACACGTACAGCAGCAGGCGTCAGGGTTGGCAATCGAACCCGACGACCTCCTGCCTACCAAGCGAGGGAGTTAACATCTCCTAGCCACCGCTACCCGGTGGAACGTGCGCTTGACGATGACCGTCACTGATAAAAACACAAACGCGGCTTGGAGCGCTCCTGGCATACACACGCATCACCATCGTCAACCCCGTGTTGGTGGGGTGCTCGCGAATAGCAATCCCTCACCCGTCGTCACCTCCTCCTCAACGAAGGATCTTTGTGTTTCGTGTTTGATAAACGGTGGGTGGAGGAGGCGGGGTTCAGGGCGACTGCCCCCCTCCCACTCCCCCCACCATGCACCCCCTGCAGTGCCCACTGGTTCCACACGGAGTGGCTGAACGCGTGTGGCACCGATGTCTTTGTGTGGGGAGCGATAGTGTAGCGTTTAGCGCGCTGCGCTATAA
Organism: Lethenteron reissneri; assembly: GCF_015708825.2. Taxonomy (NCBI): domain Eukaryota; kingdom Metazoa; phylum Chordata; class Hyperoartia; order Petromyzontiformes; family Petromyzontidae; genus Lethenteron; species Lethenteron reissneri. Next base: position 8,084,043 of record NC_083806.1, read on the forward strand.
TCCCGGCGATCCGGGTTCGATTCCCGCTCACGGCCAATATCGGTGACGATTATCTGAACCGGTCCCGCGCCTCCCCTAGGTTGACTCAACCTCAAACGAGTACCTGGTGCGGTGTGTAAACATCGCCACTAGGGAAACAAAGGCGGTCGGGCGTGGTGCTGGCCACCCACCCCCTCGTGTACCGTTCTGGCCTTCATAGGTGCTCGCTAACAGCACTTGCCCCGACAGTCTATTGAGGCTATATGGGGGATCTTTGTATGAGCACAGAGGTCCTCGCCGAGTGCTGAGTTCCTGCACGTGCCACTGTTGCTGGGTAACCCGAGGCCTTCAATTTCTCTACTCTTTGATTCTTTCGGTAAAGTCACGAAGGTATAAAATAAAATACATCACGACGCTTCGATGCTTGCTTGTCCATCGCCACATATATAACCTCTTGTTGTAGCTGCTCTCTCGCTGGTTCAGCAGTTTCACTGAGGGATTAGATTTTTCCGCCTGAGGACGACCGCTTGTGTTGCGATCGAAACGTCGTGATTAATTTGTATTTTATATCTACGCGACTTTACCGAAAGAACCAAAGAGAATGGATTCCTGCAGTCACGAAAGCTTCAAATCAAGATTTCTCCGTTTCTCGCTCGGCCTGTGTGATCACTCCGACTTTCACAAATAATAAACCTCTTCCGTTTAGTTGAAAAAAACATTAAAACTCAACGCACTCGGCAAGAACGATGGCTGACGTTTCGGGTAATGGCCCTTCTTCATAACACATAAAGTGCTGTTCGCAAGTGTGCTTATTGTGTAGTTGTTATTTCGTTTGTGAACAACTCCGTACACAGCAAAAGCTTCACCAAACAGATAGACTATAAGAAGAATGTTTTTGTTCGTTTTTTTTACAGACTAAATCAAATCAGCACGTATAACTTTCGAACTAGAATGTATCGGCATGAGCCAAATAGTGCCTAAATTTGGCACAATGTAATTAACGAACCAAAGCTACGGCAACAACTTTTATTTTTTGTTACCAGAAATCATTGAAGAAGCGATGGATGAGGCTTACGGTGGAGGCGTTCTTGAACGGGCTGAGTCCATCTACGGACGAGATTGACTTTTTGTAATCCCCTGTTTCAATGAGTGGCGGATGAACCCCGGATACTGACTCGGAAATTCAGCTTTCAGTGACATGATTCCCGAGCCCTGGGTCACCTCTGCCGTGAGCCCCCACACATTCACGCACCCGGTACGGCCGGGTGCAGAGCAGAGGTCGCAACCGGGTACCCGATACCCGTTCCCTACCCGATACCCGGCTACCCGTACCCGGCCGGGTACGGGTACCCGTTTGCGACCCTGGTGCGGCCGGGTACGGGTACGAATAGACCGTGAGTCACTGGTGAGTAACTTTCGATTTAAAGCTTTCGTGACTGCAGGGATTCATCTTCTTGGTTCTTTCGGTAAAGTCACGTAGAAGGGAAGTGATAATACTTCCCTTCTACGTGACTTTACCGAAAGAACCAAGAAGATGGTGAGTAACTGTTTGTCACTCATTTCCCAACGTCTTGTCTCTTCTCACAATTCAAGTTCCTAGAATCAACCCACCCGCGCCTGCAACATGGCTTGATCCCAGAGGTCGCAATCAGGTACCCGATACCCGTACCCGGCTGGGTACGGGTAGGGTACGGGTACGGCCGGGTACGGGTACGGGTACCCGTTTGCGACCCTGGTGCGGCCGGGTACGGGTACGGGTAAGGAATCAAAACCCGTTTGCGACCTCTGGTGCAGAGGAGACACGACCGCTGTCCTTGGTGCTGAAATTCCCTCCGCTCTCTCGGCCCCAGAGCGCCGCCTACCGACCGGCGGGGTGATGCGTGGCGTGGTGCGGTGTGGTAAGGCGTGGTGTGGGTACTGCGTGGTGTAGCGTAGCGTGGTGTAATGTGGTGTGGCGTGGTGTTGCTGTCATCTCGGAGCAAGAGACACGGGGAGACGAGGACTTGTCAGGAATTTCGCCTCGGAAGCTCAGCGCCTCGGTGCTGAATTCGTGATCCGTCGCCACGGCAGAGAGAATGGGGCCCTCTCTCCAAATCGATGACGGCGTCCTTTGAATGTAAACTTCACGCTGGCCAGCCCGTGAGCCAGCCCATGAGCTAGCCCATGAGCCAGCCTATGAGCCAGCCCATGAGCCAGCCCATGAGCCAGCCCGTGAGCCAGCCCGTGAGCCAGCCCACGTGCTTATCTGCGGGATTACTACGTGGCCCACAGTTTGAGTTGCATGGCCACAATCGCACTGCTCTGGTTTGTCTCAAATGTTTCATTTAATAAGAAGATGTTGGCGGAGCATCGGCCTGGTGATGTCCTGAGGCTGGGCATCTGTAAAAAAAAGCTTTATAGCTCATCGGATTCCTCCAGCATAAATATATTCTGATGATGGTTACAGTAGTGTCTTGGAGGAAGAGGGGTAGGGCGGCAGGAGGAGGTCTCAGACTGAGGTGTTTACTATCGACGTCCGCGCTCGTCCACTCTTCGCCAACAGTGGTAAGATTCTAGGATGGGTGACAGCAGCAGCAGCAACGCGATCTCAGAAGGGGATTGGAGGAATCGGCACTTGAGAGGGCGTGCGAGGCGACGTCGTCAAGGTCTTGGTCGATGGCCATCTTGAGACTTTGGTGACAGAATGTTCGCCAGGAGCAGAGGGCCAGAGAGAGACAGAGAGACAGAGAGACAAAGAGACAGAGAGACAGAGAGACAGAGAGACAGAGAGACAGAAAGACAGAGAGAGAGACAGAGAGACAGAGAGCCATTGGTGTCAGTTTGCGAGCTTCTGGACCCAGGTCGGAGCCCCTGAGTGGAGGAGCGAGAGGGCAGAAGCAATTCGCAGCCAATCGCCTTAGATTGGAACGCGTGAGCCCAGAGCGAGCTTCACACTTTTTATACGAAAGCTGTAAATATAGAGATTTAAAAAAAACCCACAACACACACAAAACACAACACACAATTTTGCAGTGAAATAACAGCGCATGATTTTACACAAGTAAGCGTCCTAATTGTGAATGTGAACTTGGCTAAAAGCCATTAAATGAATGTGTTTTAATCCTTTAAGCAGATACGGCACGCACGCACAAAGACAAAGATTCCCCCGTATAGCCTTAACAGACTTTTGTGGCAAGTGCTGTTCTCGAGACGAGAGTAGGTGAGGTGAGAGGAGATGGGAGTAGCTAGGATGAGAGTAGGTGATGAGAGAGTAGGTGAGATGAGAGTAGGTGATATGAGAGTGAGATGAGAGTGAGATGAGAGTGAGATGAGAGTGAGATGAGAGTGAGATGAGAGTGAGATGAGAGTGAGATGAGAGTGAGATGAGAGTGAGATGAGAGTGAGATGAGAAAAGGCTCCCAGGCACACTCCGCGGGCAGGGAGCGGTGGCGCAGCGGTTAGCGCACCGCGCTACGAACCCGGCAACCAAAGTTCCAGTCACGCGCTCACGATCAATGACAGTGGCGAATAATTGAAGAGGTTCCTTTGTGTCCCCTGTAGGTTGACTCAGCCTCAAATGAGTAACATCGGCGTGGAGACGGCCGTCATAGGTGCTCGCTAACGACACTTTCCCCAACAGTCTGTTAAGGCTATACGGCGGACCTTTGTCTTTGTCTGTGTGTATTTTTTTACGTGTGTGTGTATCTACGTATGGGGAGCGGTAGTGTAGCGGTGAGCGCACTGCGCTACGAACCCGGCGTCCCGAGTTCGATTCCCGCTCACGGCCAACACCAGTGACGATTATCTGAATTGGTTATGGGCCTCCCCTAGGTCGACTCAGCCTCAAATGTGTACCTGGTGCGATGTGTAAACATCGCCACTAGGGAGACAAAGACGGCCGGGCGTGGTGTTGGATACCCACCTCGTGTGCCGTGCCGGCCTTTATAGGTGCTCGCTAACAGCACTTGCCCCTACAGTCTGTTAAGGCGATACGGGGGATCTTTGTCTTGTTTTGTATGTGCCTCTATGTGTCTGTGTGTATCTGTGTCGGAACCTCCAGCTCCATGTATCTCTTTGCCTGGTGCGGCCGAACAAGGTATTGGCCAAATCCAATTATCCCACGTGCTCTTCCGGCCTTCATTGGTGCTACTCGCTAACAGCACTTGCCACAACATTCGTGTAAGGCTATACGGGGGTTCTTTGTACTCGCCTTGTACATCCGTGTGTCTTTCTCTTTGTGTCTTCCCCCCCCCCGAGTTGTGTAGCGGTTCGCGCACCGCGCTTCGAACTTGGCGACCCCAGTTCGACACCCGCTCATGGCCAACACCCTGTGACGATTATCTGAACCTGTCCTGAGCCTCCCCTAGGTCGGGTCAGCCTCAAATGAGTACCTGGTGCGGTGTGCAATAAACATCGCCGCTGGGGAGACAAAGGCAGCCGTGCGTGGTGCTGGCCAACCACCCCCTCTTGTGCCGTGACTGCCTTCATCAGTGCTCGCTAACAGCACTTGCCCCAACAGTCTGTTTGAGGCTATCCGGGGGATCTTTGTCTTTGTGCGTCTCTCCCGATCGTGTCCAAGGCTGCCGTAGCTTTACGCGCGCGTGCACAAGCATTGTCCATCATTGCTCAAATGACCGTCATTCATCAGTCGCCTTTTAGCACCGGGTAGAGAAGGGGAGTTGGTTGTGGGGATGGGGGGGGGGCTGGGTGGTGGTGGTGGTGGGGGAGCGGAGGAAAACGAGAAGTGGGGGGTGGTGGGTGCATAGTGGGGGGAGTGGGATGGCGTGGAGGGGGGGGCAGTCGCCCTGAACCCCGCCTCCTCCACCCACCGTTTATCAAACACGAAACACAAAGATCCTTCGTTGAGGAGGAGGTGACGACGGGTGAGGGATTGCTATTCGCGAGCACCCCACCAACACGGGGTTGACGATGGTGATGCGTGCGCCAGGAGCGCCCCAAGCCGCCTTTGTGTTTTTATCAGTGACGGTCATCGTCAAGCGCACGTTCCACCGGGTAGCGGTGGCTAGGAGATGCTAACTCCCTCGCCTGGTAGGCAGGAGGTCGTCGGGTTCGATTGCCAACCCTGACGCCTGCTGCCGTACGTGTGGAGTTTGCGTGTCTCTCTCAACGTGGTGGTCGCGTGGATTTGTCTCCGGGTCCTCCGGGTTTTCCTTCCACATTTCTAGAAACGTCGCGCGTTTAAAGTATTTCGGCTGCTGTAAATGTCCACGCGATAAGCCACTTCGTTGGGGCTATCATTTCTGGCCCAGGTCGCCTATTAAAAAGGGCTACATCGCTTAGTGGGCCTTACCTGGTAAAATAGGAAATAGGTAAATATATCATTTGCATAAAAAGCAACGTTCTCCAAATCTCCAACAAAGAGCTCTGTGGAATCACTTTGTCCTGTTCAAGTCCAGTCAACATTTCCGTATTCTTTCTCTCTTGTCTCTGACTCTATCGGTATCTCTTCAACATCGATACATGGGCCACATTTGCTTTGCGGGCGCCGTTGTCCAGAATTAGAATCAGAGTTTGTATTTATTTTGGAGGAATCCGATGAGCTATAAAGCTCTGCGTGTCTCTCCCTCTCTCTCTCTCCCAGTGGTCACGTGGGTTTTTGTCCAGGTCCTCCGGGTTTTCCCTCCGCATTTAGAATCAACACCACGCGTTTAGTCTTTGGCTGCTATAAATTGCCACATGATGATGATAAAGCCACTGCGTTGAGCTATCATGCGTGGCCAGGTCGCTTCTGAAAATAGGCCTCGTAGCTCAGCGTGCCTTGCCTGGTGGCATAAAAGGAAATAATTTAATAGTTTGATTTGATTGGCTCTAGGCCGGTGGTGGAGGGCATACCACAATCTAACCCGCGAGAAACTCATTATGAATCAAAGGACAGTATAACGACTATTGTGGCGACGGTTCGGGAACACCCTAATCCAGGAGTGGACTAATCATGACCGATGATGATGATGATGATTATTGGCATTATTATTTTTACGTAGAGCCCCCTTATGTTAATCCACTGCTGGGTGAAGGCAGCCTCACGCCGTGTCGGTCATGGGTATTTGTTTGACCATACTTCACCACTGAGGGCAGTGCGTGCGGGTTGGTGAAGGAGCACTCGGTAAAACAACATCGCCTCGCCACTGATGCGAGCCGCGGCTGGGGATCGAACTCCGTTCCCCGTGCGAGGAGCGCAGTGCGCCGCTAACCACTGCGCCACCGCTCCGATGATTGTAATACCCAGATCACTCCTCCTCCACCTTCTAAGCTCTCACCCCCCCGCCCCACCCCCCATGCTAACTCAAGGTCGTCGCTCCCCGTAGTTGGGTCGAGGTGACCTTCACCTCCCCCCCACTTCCCCCCCCCCGCCCCCTCCCCCTCCCCCCTCCCCACTGTCACGCGTCGTGCCCACGTGCCTCGCCTGTCCCAGTCCCGGGAGCTGAGATCAAGGGATCAGCATCATCATCAGCATCATCGTCAGCGTCAGCATCATCAGCATCATCATCAGCATCAGCATCATCAGCATCATCATCAGCATCATCAGCATCATCATCAGCATCAGCATCATCAGCATCATCAGCATCATCATCAGCATCATCAGCATCATCATCAGCATCATCAGCATCATCGTCAGCATCAGTATCATCAGCATCATCGGCCATGATCAATCCACTTCTGGATGGAGGAGGCCACCCCCTATGAGTCGCGATATCTCTCACGACGTGACGACTTTCACAGGGAAGGTGCTGGTGGATTATAATTATCCACCAGCACGAGCTGAGTTCATCTCAATCCATAACGCGACGGAATTGTTAGCAGTCTGGCGGAAAATATGCTAGAATATGTTTATAGATTTGTTTTAAGTTTTGCTGGCTGGCTGGCTGGCTGACTGTCTGTCTGGCTGTCTGGCTGGCTCGAGGGACGTACAAATAGATGGCGAAGTCGAGAAGGACGCGCGGCCTAAACGTTCCTAACCATCTTCTTGGTTCTTTCGGTAAAGTCACGTAGAAGGGAAATAATACAATAATATTGATATAAATAAAAAAATAATTCTCACGACTTTTGGGCCACAACGCAAGCAGCCGTCCTCAGGTGTCCTTCATACGCTCTTTCCGACAGACCTGTTCTTCACCTGAGGACGGCTGCTGGCGTTGTGGCCGAAACGTCGTGAGAATTATTTTATTATGTTTTATTTTTATCATTTTATTATTTCCCTTCTACGTGACTTTACCGAAAGAACCAACAAGATGAATCCCTGCAGTCACGAAAGCTTTAAATCGAAACGTTCCTAACCAATATGAATAAACAAACGCCACTCGCCTCCATTCCATGCGGCCAACATTGAAGCGGCCCCGTGGCCTCCAACCGAGGTCGACTCAGCCTTAAATGAGTACCCCGAGTAAACATCGGCACGGGGGAGACAAAGGCGGCCGGGGCGTGGTCCTGTCCACGCACCAGTGCCACAGCTACCTTACACAGCTGCTTCGCGGACGCGGCTAGAGTTCGTGTCGCGTACAAAGCGCCGCGACGTGGACGTCCTGCGCCTGTTGAACTTCTCTCAGCATCGTACGGGTCGGAGGTGCCGAATTTGGTGCGGAGGGGGGGTCGGGGAGGGAGCGGCTGTTTATCCATTAATTAATATAATTCATGGATAAAGAGATATTAACGGGATAGGGGATGCGAGGAAACGGATGGGACGGTGTGGGGGGGGGGGGGGTCAGAGAAGACGAGGATAGGGAAGGACGCGGCTGCTGCACGAGGGGCAGTGTTTATGTGGCTAAACGTTCGATCATATTCGCCGCAGATTTAATGAAATGGCATCCGACACGTGAAGTCCCCAAAGGGAAGTGCGCAGACTCCCGCTCCACCACCCAGTGGTGTCGAGGCCAACGTCTTGCGTCGCTTATTAAAGCGCAATTCGTTACTCGACCCGAGCAGATGGGCCCTCTCCCCCTCTCTAACATCGCCCCTTCCCCCCAACCTCTAGGTCCTCCCCTCTCTCCAGACCATCCGCACCCCCCCTGGGGACTGGTCTGTGGCCGTCTCGTTTCACACTCCGCGAGATTTGTTGCTGTTGTTGTTGAGCGTGCTCTTTGTTTACTGATTTGTGTAGTTGTTGTTGTTGTCTGTTTGTTTGTTGACAGGTGTTGTACGCACACGGCTGCGATCATCACAGAAACTCGCGGCGGGCGGGATGGGGGCCTCATTGTTGGCACGAGAAAATCGGGGGGTCATCCCGACAGACCCGAGCCGTCAACTCATTCAGTCGTCCTGGAGCCGCAGCATCGCTCGCCAATCAGAGCCAAGAGGGAATCACACAAATCAGACAATGCTGAGTGAAAGCTTTCGTGACTGCAGGAATTCATATTCTTTGGTTCTTTCGGTAAAGTCACGTAGATAGGTTCAAATAAAAATAAGAATATAAAAACTACAGTCGTTTTTGGTGATTTTATTTGAACCTATCTACGTGACTTTACCGAAAGACCCAAAGAATATCAGACAATGCTCTCGCACTTACCACGTCTCCGTTCTGCATCCAAATCAGCTCAATACCCCCAGGTAAGGCACGTGACTCCTGTTTGTAAATGTTGTGGATTTACTCTCCAACACACCGGTGGGCTGAAGTGCTAACTAATTGTCGTTTTGTTCACGTGACAAACCTTACTGGCTGTGTCGGCTGGTGTAGGAGGGTTACGACACATTGATACTTACGCGATCTAACCCACAAACCTTTATTATGCAACGTACTTTCATTTACGTTCCGCGTTTTATTTTAATTCAATCAAAGCGGCAACGTAACATTGCAAAGAGGTACTACGGGAGCTGGGAGTGTCTACAGCGGTAAGTGTTCGAGACCGTGAGCGTGACGATGTGATTGGGCGAGAGAAGTCGCGATCGATAACAGCCTCTGGGGGCGACTGTGCTAGACAAATGAAATATCGGGGGCCCACGTGACCGATTGCCACACGCCCCGAGCTGATAATGTAGTCACGACACCACTACCAACGCATTGTCGCTCGTACCATCAAGTTTCCAAGTTTCATTCATTAGGTATAGCCCTGCGAGCCATGCGGCTCTTGAGTCGGGTGCAACCGCAACAAACTAAATATGAACGGAGGACATCTCAAAGCGACGACGCGCAACAGAAACATCCTGGATAAACCAGCAAATCTTCCAGAAAAAACAACACCGTATTACAACGCTGTGTGCGAAAATCCCTGTGTGATGCAAGTCAAACAATAACAACCGTAAGACAATTTAGATTAAAGTCATCAGGCCAACTCCGCATTTCCGCAAGAAACTTGGCTTAACCATCAATACATAACATCCCATCGCCCATACCGCCACCTACGCTCAACACGAAACGCCGTTCCAAACCCGGCATTGTCATCAGCATCACCATTCACATCGTCAACATCCTCCCATCTCCCAGGGTCCCATCACCGACCCACAAGAGCCTAGGCCACTCCCGCCCCCCCCCCCCACATTTGTCCCTCCCCCCTCCCATTGCCCCCTCCCTGAGCCTCCTCTCCAACCCGCCCTCCCCCACACCTCCGACCCCCACCCCTCCCCCACCCCCTCCACCCTCACCTGGACCCCAATTCCATGCAGCCTCGGGTGCAGCGCCGTTTTCACGGAACATTAAATCCCAGGCCACGTGACTTCCCCAAGGGGGATGCGGTGTGGGGGTTGAACTCGGACGTGGGGGGAGGTGGGGGTTGGAGGTGGGGTTGAGGTGGGGGAGTTGTGGAGGTGGGGGGGGTGGAGGTGGGGGGTTGGAGGTGGGGGGAGGTGGGGGGTTGGAGGTGGGGGGTTGGAGGTGGGGGGAGGTGGGGGGGGGTGGAGGTGGGGGGAGGTGGGGGGGTGGAGGTGGGGGGTTGGAGGTGGGGGGAGGTGGGGGGTTGGAGGTGGGGGGATGGAGGTGGGGGGAGACCCTGGGAGTAAAGATTTGGGTTGGGGTTAGAGGGTACGAGATGGACGGGGTGAGGGCCGCGTGTGATTATTGGCCCACGGACGCGATGATCCTCGTGAGCCATGATCTTATCCACTGCTAGATGGAGGCCTCCATGTGACAATGTGATTCACTCCCGCAAAGTGAGTTTATCTTTATAATAGTTTTTATTATTATTATGAGACTTGTATACCCAGGGAAAACCTCACCGAGACTCAAGACTCCCTTTGAAGTGTAGTTGGGGGGCGATGTTGCTGAGTCATTTGCAGGTAATTATTCAACATTGAGATGTTTGGCCAATACAGTTACACGGTGTGTGTGTGTGTGTGTTGTTTTTAGCTTTGGGAGGAGGAAACCGAAGAACGCCGAGATAAGCCATGTGGAACAGGGAAGAGAACACACACACCGCACACACACACACTGCAAAGACAAAGATACCCCGTATAGTCCTTCACAGACTGTTGGGGCAAGTGCTGTTGGCGAGAACCTGTGAAGGCTGGACACGGCACACGAGAGAGTGGGTGGCCAGCACCACGCCCGACCGCCTTTGTCTCCCCAGTGGCGATGTTTTACACACCGCACCAGGTACTATCCTCGTTTAAGGGTAAATCGACCTAAGGGAGGCCCAGGGCCAGGTCAGATACAGTTTTCACTGTCACTGTTATTGGCCGTGAGCGGGAATCGAACTCTGGTGGCCGGGATCGTAGCGCAGCGCGCTAACCGCTCCACCACCGCTCCCCACACACACACAAAGACAAAAATCCCCCGTATAGCCTGAAACAGACTGTTGGGGCAAGTGCTGTGAGCGAGCACCTATGAAGACCGGCACGGCACACGAGGGGGGTGGGTGACCAACACCACGCCCGGCCGCCTTTGTCTCCCCCAGTGGCGAAGTTTACACACCAGACCAGGTACTCATTTGCGGCTGAGTCGACTTAGGGGTGGGTCAAGGACCCGTTCAGATAATCGTCACTGGTGTTGGCCGTGGACGAGAATCGAACCCGGGTCGCCGGTTTTCGTAGCGCAGCGCGCTAACACCGACACGGACGCAAAGTGGGACGACGCGCTGGCGACAGACGCACAGACACAACACACACACACACGCCGGCCGTGTGGGACGGTGTGGTCATTTTCGCTCGACATAAATCTTTAGAATTCCACATTTAGTGCCATTAAAACGCCATTTAGCCAATGCCTCCCCGGGGCAGAGAGACCCTGGGAGAGAGACAAAGCGGGCGGGTGGGGGGGGGGTTGGAGAGGGGGAGGCCACGGTGGGGGGTGGAGGCGCGGGGGGGAGGGGAGATGCTGAAGCTGTAAGTCAAGCGTGGTGGGTGGTGGTGGGGGGGGGGGGGGTGTGATGTGAAAATGATGGGAGGGGGTAAAAAAAAATCAACGATTAATCGATGCATCAACGCTTGACTTAAAGAGGCGACAAAGTAGTAATTTACGGGGAAGTCTTTGTCACGTGTGTATTGTAGAGATAAAGGCGCAGACCTGCAATGTGCGTGCATCACGCCACTGCGCGCGGAACGGGGGGGGGTCTTCCACTTTAGAGGAAGCTGCGGAGAAATGAACGTCTAGAAGAGGAGAGGGGGGGGGGGGTCCCTCTCCTCTTCTAGACGTGCATTTCTCCGGAACTTCAAAGCTGGAGCCAGACGTTTTGGAAGACGCGGGAGTTACCCACGCTTTACCCCACCCCGCGCGGAGCGAACAACAACAACAACAACAAAAACCTGCACGCCCATCGACTCAACTTGCGCGCGCCCTCTGTTTATTGTAGTGAATTATTTGAGATTAATTTGTGCTTATTCATTTTTAAGTGTTCATTTATTTGTGTATACCGCTGGATGGACAGAGCCGGTTTGGGATTGGGTGTTTGTATTGTTGTTGTTGTTAAAAACCGTGGCCGCAGGTTCCAACTGGCGCACCTGGAGATCGAATCGAAGGGCTGTGCGTGCCGGTGATGCCGAGTGGAGAAATATTGTTATTTAAGTTGGAAAGGAAACTGGAGACAATCCCGGACGCGCCGTGTGCCGAGAGGGCAGCAGCGCTCTCATCTCCGTACAGATGGAAACAGATGGCGACGAGGCAACTTGCTGTACTGCCTCCCCCCAGTGTCACCCCCCCCCCCCCCCCATTCTCCCACACCCCCCCCCGCCCGCCATTGTCACCCCCCCCCCCCGTGTCACACACCCTCCCGCCCCAGTGTCCCACACACACACAGTGTCACACACACAGTGTCCCACACACACACATAGTGTCACACACACAGTGTCCCACACACACACACCCCCAGTGTCCCACACACACACACAGTGTCCCACACACACACACACACAGTGTCCCACACACACCCCCAGTGTCCCACACACACACAGTGTCCCACACACACACACACAGTGTCCCACACACACACCCCCAGTGTCCCACACACACACACCCAGTGGCCCACACACACACACACGCGCGCACGTAGCAGGCGGAGCGGGCGCTGTGCCGGGCTCGCTGTCTCGCCGTGGTCACGGCTATCGAGCGCTGCAAGTCGCGCCGGCGGCTGCGTGTGAAATATGAGTCGCGGGGCTGATTATAGATTCATAGAATACTAAGCAGAGCCGGGCAGGGGCGGCTTACTACACCGAGATGCGTGGACACACATACACACATATACACACACACACATACACACACATACACACATACACACACACATACACACACATACACACACACATACACACACACATACACACATACACACATACACACATACACACACATACACACATATACACACACACATACACACACATACACACACATACACACACATATACACATAAAAACATACACATACACACATACACATACACACACATACACACATACACACATATACACACACACATACACACACATACACACACATACACACACATACACACACATACACACATAAACACATACACACACAAACTATACACACACAAAAACACACATACACACACATACACACACATACATACACACACACATACACACACAAAGACACACATACACACATACACAAGACACACACACAAAGACACACACACACACAAAGACACACATGCACACACATAAACACGCGCGCGCGCACAGAGACAAAGATCCCCCGTATAGCCTCAACAGACCGTTGGGGCAAGTGCTGTTAGCGAGTAGCAAATAGGAAGGCCAGCACCACGCCCGGGCCGCCTTTGTCTCCCCAGTGGCGATGTCTACTACACGCCGCACCGGGTACTCATTTGAGGCTGAGTCGACCTAGGGCGGAGGCTTCGTGTATTCACGTGTACAGGCAAACGTACACACGTGACACACCACATGGGTACAACAACCTAAACTAAATCTTGACTTTGGGGCCGTCCATAAATGACGTCACGCACCTATGGGGGGGGGGGTGGGTCAGACATTTGTGACGATGTGTGACGAGAGAGGGGGGGGGGGTTGAGAAATGTGACGTCACGTAAAAATGAGCAACTTTAAATAAATATAGAATTGTTATAACACTAATTGTTACAACAACACTCCTACAACATCAGAGTGCAGCGCCACATTAAATACGCACTACAATGACAATAGTTTAAAGCGATTTGAAGCATGTTTTATTTTCAAAATGGAATTATGGTTTTTTTTTGGGGGGGGGAGGGGCAGAGCTTTGTGACGTCATATTTGAGGGGGGGGGTCTGACATTTTGTGACGCCGTGTGACGAGTTGGGGGGGGGGGTCAAAAATCGTCAAAAATCGCGTGACGTCATTTATGGACGGCCCCTTAAAGCTTTCGTGACTGCAGGAATTCATATTCTTGGGTCTTTCGGTAAAGTCACGTGGATAGGTTCACCCATTTCCAAACCTTTAAAACCGCCTTGCCTCAGAGGCTTTCCCGCTCTTTTTTCTCTCCTCATGACGGCCCCTTGCGTTGCGCTCGAAACGTCGTCGTTTTTTGTTTATTTTGTTATTTTCTTTGAACCTATCTACGTGACTTTACCGAACAGACCCAAGAAAACGACCGTCGCCAAGTGGCGGGGACGTCAACGCAGCGCTTGTGCCAGGCTAGGTGCTCCATTCGACTGCCATCATCGCTGCGTTTTAACCCGACCCCCCCCCCCCCTCTGCTCGTTGTTGTGAGCGTCGCTCCTGTGCTCGTCACCCGACGGACACGACCGTGTGGGTGTTTCTGTTCGCTCCGGAGTTTGGGTTGTGTGGCCGTAAGGGGCCGTCCATAAATGACGTCACGCGATTTTGGACGATTTTTGACCCCCTCCCCCCCCCCCGCCTTCGTCACACGGCGTCAGAAAAAGTCAGACCCCCCCCCCTCTCAAATATGACGTCACAAAGCTCTGCCCCCCCCCCCTCCCCAAAAAAAGATAAAACATGCTTCAAATCGCTTTAAACTATTGTCATTGTAGTGCGTATTTAATGCGGCGCTGCACTCTGATGTTGTAGGAGAAAACATTTATTAAACAGCCTATTTAATTAAGTAGAACGTGTTGTCTATATTTATTTAAAGCTCCGCATTTTGATGTGACGTCACATTTCTCAACCCCCCCCCCCCTCGTCACACATCGTCACAAATGTCTGACCCCCCCCCCCCTCCTAGGTGCGTGACGTCATTTATGGACGGCTCCTAACCCCTCTTGTCTGGGGCCGCACAGCAAATTGTGGACTCGGCTTGTTCCGTCTGTACGGGACAGAGCGGTGTTCGGTAAAAACAAAATCCTGCTTCGTAAATGCACACGGTGCGTTGCGACTCTTGAAATGCTTGAGCTTTGTTGTTGTTGTTTTACTACTATGAGACATCTCCTTTACCAGTGGCAAAATATAGTAGTAGGTTTTTACCCTTTCAACTGGTACAAAAACGGACACCTTTATACAAGGCATCATGTTTGCAATAACCACAACACAAGCAGTCAAAATGCAAAAAAAAGAAACTCTGATGATATCATTATCATCATCAGAGTTGTTTCTTTTTGTTTGCATTTTGACTGCTTGTGTTGTGGTTATTGCAAACATGATGCCTTGTATAAAGGTGTCCGTTTTTGTACCAGTTGAAAGGGTAAAAACCTACTACTATATTGTTGTTGTTTGTTTGTTGTTTCATATTCTTGGTTCTTTCGGTAAAGTCACGTAGAAGGGAAATAATAAAAATATATAAATATAAAACAATTAAAATATTCACGACGTTTCGACTGCAACACAAGCAATCATCATCAGGTGTGAAATCCACAGCAAGAAAATTTGAAAAAAAGTGTTTGTTGTTTGTTTTAGATAATTAAAAAACAATGGGCTCTTCTCGATATTTTGGTTTGCCGAGCCCTGGGATAGAGTGTTTCCCCCTCGCGCGCGTGGCTTTTCTCCGTGTGCTCTGGTTTCCTCCCGCACGTATAATACCACGAATTCATTTGGTCGGAAACACCAGTATATATAGAGGCCCGCAGAGCTTGAGCAATTGTTGGTGGCGCCAGCTCCTTATCGCGTGGATGCTGCTGCTGCTACCATCCTCATTCATCTGCGGTTCCTCCTCCTAACGCCTCTGAGTCGTCCTCTCTCTGAGTCGTCCTGTCTCTCTCTCCCTGAGTCGTTCTCTCTAAGTCGTCCTCTTTCTCTCTGAGTCGTCCTCTCTCTGTCTCTGAGTCGTCATTTCTCTCCGAGTCGTCCCTTCTCTCTGAGTCGTCCTCTCTCTCTCTGAGTCGTCCTCTCTCTCTGAGTCGTCCTTTCTCTCTGAGTCGTCCTTCTCTCTCTCTGAGTCGCCCTCTCTCTCTGAGTCGCCCTTCTCTCTCTCTCTCTCTGAGTCGCCCTCTCTCTCTGAGTCGTCCTCTCTCTGTAAGTCGTCCTGTCTCTCTTTCTGAGTCGTCCTCTCTCTGTAAGTCGTCCTGTCTCTCTCTCTGAGTCGCCCTTTCTCTCTGAGTCGTCCTTCTCTCTCTCTGAGTCATCCTCTTTCTCTCTTAGAGTCGTTCCCGCTCTCTCTCTCTCTCTCTCGAGAATCATCTTGTCTCTCTCTCTCAGTCGTCCTCTCTCTGTGGCGGCGATGGCGGTGCAGCATTACAACTTCACATCATTATTATCCAGCAGCGGATGGACCATGGCTGCTGCTGCTGCTGATGATGATGATAATACACAGGAAAGCCAATGCACGTGTGTGTGTGGTTTTTTTTTTTACCAACTAATAACTATTTTTTTTGTTTTACCAGGTAAGGCCCATTGAGCTCCGTAGCTATTTTTCAGAAACGATCTGGCCACCAATGATAATTCGACGAAGTGGCTTATTTATAGCGGCCGAGTCCTCTGAACGCGTGATGCTGTTGATTCTAAACGTGGAGGGAAAAACCCTCGACCACACGGACAGAGAGAGAGACGCAAACTTCAAATATACAGCAGCAGCAGACATCAGGGTCGGGCTCGAACCCACGACCTCCTTCATACCAGGCGAGGTAGTTAACATCTCCTAGCCACCGTGTGCCTCCCTCTCTCAACATCCCTACACCAAAACACGACGACAACAACAACAACATCATCACGGTTGTTCACAAATCTTGCGACAGCCCTACACGAGGGCGACGCTGCAGCGTGATTTCATCTCGCATCGATTTCTTATTTGGCCGCGAGAGAATGGAGCAATTCCGCAAGCAGCCAACGTGCACCTGTGGCCCGCTTAATATATATTCTTTACAACACACACACACAAAGATCCCCCGTATAGCCTTTTTTTTAACAGACTGTTGGGGCAAATGCTGTTAGCGAGCACTGATGAAAGGCCGGCACGGCACACGACGGGAGTGAGGGGAGGGGAGGGGGGTGTTGGCCAGCACCAAGGACCGGCCGCCTTTGTCTCCCCAGTGGCGATGTTTACACGCCGTACCCTAAGTACAAATTTGAGGCTGAGTCGGCCTAACGGGGAGGCCCAGAACCGGTTTGGATAACACTGGTCAACAAAAAAAAACATTTTTTTCTGGCCTGGACTTTTGCAGCTGTTTTAGACTAATTTCAGGGTGCTGATTCCAAATCTGATCTCAGATTTGCTCGATCACATCTCATTTTTATGCTATCGGCATACCACATTTTCATTGATTTTACCCGAAATTAACTCTGTCACGATTGCAAGTTGTTGCGAGTCGGTGACTGCTTTAGTGTTAAAATATGGTGCTGTATTTTTAGGATAGTGTATTTATAATATCATTTTATGTAGATATCCACATTTATTTAATATTTTTCTTCTGCAGTTTTTATTGAAAATGCAATATTTGATATCTCAAAAACCTGATGCGATAGACAAAAACTGATGCCAGATTTGTAATCGGCACCCCACAATTACCTTAAAACCGTTGGAATACCTTATGCCAGAAAAAGTGTGTTGACCAGTGTAATTATCGTCGCGCGGCGTAGCGCTAACCACTGCGCCACCGCTCCCCCCCCACACACACGCGCGCGCGCACAGGCACGCGTAATGCACCCACCCAAGGTCGAGTGTTGTGTTGAGAAAGTGACGCCCCCCCCACCACCATTCCACCCACTCCCCCGTCGCTCCTCCTCGACTGTTTAAACAGAAGCGGGCGTGTTTTGTGAACGTCAGCTCGCTCTCTCTCCCTCTCTCGTTCTATATTCTCTCATTCTCCCTCACTCATTCTCTCGCCCATTCTCTCGTTCTCTACTTCCCCTCTCGTTCTCACACTCGTTCATTCATTCTGTCTCTCTCGTTCTGTATTATCTCTCTTCTCTGAGTTATCTCTCTCCCGTTCTCTACCTCTCTCATCCTCACTCATTCTCACTCATTCTCCCTCACTCATTCTCTCGCCCATTCTCTCGTTCTCTTTCCCCTCTCGTTCTCACACTCGTTCATTCATTCTGTCTCTCTCGTTCTGTATTATCTCTCTTCTCTGAGTTATCTCTCTCCCGTGTTCTACCTCTCTCATTCTCTCATCCTCACTCATTCTCTCACCCGTTCTCTCGTTCTCTGTTTCCCCTCTCGTTCTCACACTCGTTCATTCATTCTGTCTCTCTCGTTCTGTATAATCTCTCTTCTCTGAGTTATCTCTCCCGTTCTCTCCCTCTCTCATCTTCACTCATTCTCTCACTCATTCTCTTGTTCTCTCTTTCCCCTCTCGTTCTCACACTCGTTCATTCACTCTTTCTCTCTCTTTTTTGTTTACGATCAGAGGAAACAAGAAGATGCTCCGTGTAGTCGGCACTTTGCTTCGTTCATCATTTCGTTTATTTAGTTTTTTGTTCAATGCTTTGCTTTATGTGCCCTCCCCCCACCCCTGTTTAAATGAAACATGTATCTCTCGTTCTTTCCCGTCCTCCCTCTCTCTTGCTCTCTTCTGTGAATGCAACCCCAAACGCCGTGAAATATTCGACTGACGTCGTCCAAACGTTAATCATCACGGAGTAGAGTTGGTAGTCGCGCGCCCATGCGCAACACGATCTTACGTCGATTCTTCTTTCATATCTCCTTATTTGGGCATGACGCCGCCTACTTCGCGATTATCATCAATGTACGGCTCCATACGTCACCGAATCGCCCCGTCGCTTTACGACGCTATCATATTTTTCGATTTAAATTTCAATGTTGGCTATCAACAACAAGGCAACTCCTATGACTAATTGGGAATGGGAGGCAAGCGTAGGATTGATCACCCTGTCGCTGGCCGCCTTTGGGGAGGGTGTATAGTATGAAAGGCCGAAACACCCTAGGAACCAAAGGGTCACTACTGACGATGCGCTCCCCAAATTTCACCAGGCTCACTGTTCATGAACTCTTGGAAGTGCTTGCACAAAGGATAGTAACATCTCATCCTGTGTTCTTTGGAATATTCGTGACTGCAGGGATTCATCTTCTTGGTTCTTTTGGTAAAGTCACGTAGAAGGGAAATAATAAAATAATAAAAATAAAACATATATTATATTACTTTATTTGATTTCTATTATTTTATTATTTCCCTTCTACGTGACTTTACCGAAAGAACCAAGAAGAGCTATTATATTTGTCGATTCTTGTCCGAAACTCCTGATTTTGGGCATGACACGTGGCCAGGGATAACTTTATTTGGGAATGACACCCCTAATTGGTGCGTCGCGGTGGATAGCAGATGTTAACTACCTCGCCTGGTATGCAGGAGTACGTGTGTTCGATCCCGAGCCTAACGCCTGTTGTATATTTGAAGTTTGCGTGTCTCGTTCTCCCGGTGGTCACGTGGATTTTTCTCCGGGTCCTCCGCTTTTTTTACCTCCACATTTAGAATCATCGTGCATTTCAGAGTGACACTGCTGCTACAAATGTCCACGTGACAATAAGCCACTTCGTTGAGCTATCATTTGTGACCAGGTCGCTTTTTAAAACGAGTTACAGTGCAGAGACTCAGTGGGCCTTATCTGATAAAAAAAAAATGTGTTTAGTTTTAATTTTGCGGTGAAACTTTTAAAATTTAGATCATGGCGTAGGTACATAATAATACTAATGCAATTTATAACGCGCGCAAATTTGCGGACAATGCCCTTCTACTCATGGGATCTTTAACGTCGCCAGCTATCGCGTAGTCGTATTTACCGTTCACACGCCCGCACTATTAACCAGGGCGGGCGTGGGGCTCGAACCGCGAACCTCTTTTCTTTACCTCTCTCGCTGTCATTCTCTTGCGCACTCTCTCATTCACTCTCCCAACTCTCACTCTCATCTCGCTCTATCGCTGTACAATACTCTCTCCCGAGATCTCTCATTCACTCTCTCTCTCGCTCCCTCTCATTCTTGCTCTCTCTCTCTGCCTCTCGTCCACTTTTATTATTTCTAACATTCCCTCTGTGTCTCTCTCTTTTTTACGATCAGAGGAAACAAGAAGATGCTCGGTGTAGTCGGCACTTTGCTTCGTTCATCATTTCGGTTTTTGTTATGCTTTGCTTTATTACGTTACCCCCCCCCCCCCCTATTTAATGAAAGATTTCACAAAAGATTTCACACTCTGCTCTCCTTACCCCTTCCCTCTCTCTCTACCCCCTCTCTCTACCCCCTCTCTCTACCCCCTCTCTCTACCCCCTCTCTCTACCCCCTCTCTCTACCCCCTCTCTCTACCTCCTCTCTCTACCCCTCTCTACCCCTCTCTCTACCTCCTCTCTCCCTACTCCATGTCTATGTTCCCCTTATGTTTTCTCTCTCCACCTCACTCCCTCACTCCACCTCACTCCCTCGCTTCCTCTCTCCTCCTTCCCTTTATCTCTCAATTCCTCGTTCCTTCTCGCTCTCTCGTTCTCCCATCCCGCCCCATACCCCCGTTCTCTTGCTCTCTATCGCTCATCTCTCTTTTCACGCTCTCTCTCTCTCTCTCCATCCCCCTTTCTCTCTCGCTCCCCGGCGAGGAGGAGGAGGAGGTGGAACATCCTTGAGGCTGCTGCTGCTGCTGCCGCTCCTACCGCCGCTCCGGAATTGTGTCCGCCGCCCCGTGTCTCTGTGAATGCGACCACGTGGCTGACTGCCGCACAATGAATGCCACGGCCGTGAGGATTCGTCGCTGCTATCGGCCTAATTAAAACAAACAATGAGAGAGCAGGAACGCGCGCGCGTGCGCACACACGAGCGCACATACAAGGACAAATACAAAGATCCCCCGTGTAACATGCAGAAACTGTTGGGGCAAGTGCTGTTAGCGAATAGCACCTATGAAGGCCGGAACGGCACACGAGGGAGTGATGTGGCAAGGACCACGCCCGGCCGCCTTTGTCTCCCCAGTGGCGATGTTTTTACACACCCGCACCAGGTACTCATTTCAGGCTGAGTCGACCTAGGGGAGGCCCCAGGACCGGTTCAGATAATCGTCACCGGTGTTGGCCGTGAGCGGGAATCGAACCCGGCTCGCCGGGTTCGGTGCTGACCACTACCGCTCCCCCTGTACACACGCACACACGCACACGCGCGTACACACACACACGCACACACACGCGTAAACACACACGCACACATACACACGCGCGCACACACGCGCACGCACACACGCACGCGCACACACACACGCGCACACACACACGCGTACACACACACGCACACACACACACGCACACACACGCGTAAACACACACGCACACACACGCACACGCGCGTACACACACACACGCACACACACACGTAAACACACACGCACACATACACACACACACACACGCACGCGCACACACACACGCGCACACACACACGCGTACACGTTTGTCGCAAATCGTTTATTTCAAATGAAATATTCCATCCTGTTCCACCGCCTTCCCCCCTCCTCCCACTCAACAAAAAAAGCAAATAAATAAAACGAACCACGTTCGCCAATAACACCGTGGCCTTAAAAGATGAAAAAAAAACCACCACACACACATACGCGAACGTGTTCCGTGGAGCATGTTTCTGCGATGCTACGAAGAAAGGCCATTGCCCAAAACGTCGCCTATTATACGGTATTTTACTACGAGGTTGCGTTGTTGTTGTTGTTTGTGCACGTGTACCACTGCCAATATTAATGTTTTAAATGTAATTCTCATCGGGCCCCGTGATGTAAATACGAGCAGTGTCCAACCCTCAACATCCACTCCGTCTCACTACGGCTGGCCCTCTCTAATCATCGTGCGCTATGTAAGGGTCGTCGCCTGAAACGTCGCCCAATAAATGTGAGTTGATGATTGGGTAAGTTGGTGATTGGGTGAATGATTTGATGAGCGGGTGAGCGAGTTGGTGAGTGATTGATTACTTCGATAAATGGGTGAGTGGGTTTATGGTTGGGTGAGTTGATGAATGGGTGAGTAAGTGCGTTGATGAATGGGTGAGTGATTTGATGAATGGGTGAGTTGATGATTGGGTGAGTGCGTTGATGAACAGGTGAGTGAGTGAGTTAGTTGATGAATGGGTGAGTGAGTTGATGAATGGGTGAGTAAGTGCGTTGATGAATGGGTGAGTGATTTGATGAATGGGTGAGTTGATGATTGGGTGAGTTCGTTGATGAACAGGTGAGTGAGTGAGTTAGTTGATGAATGGGTGAGTGAGTTGCTGAATGGGTGAGCGAGTTCATGAATGGGTGAGTGATTTGCTGACTAGGTGCACGAGTGAGTCGATGAGTGAGTGAGTTGGTGAGTCGGCGAGTGCGTGATTTCACCATTTCTCGTAGCTCGCGACGCGGTGCCCTGCGGGGTACGGGGACCCCTGTTCCCTGGACGTGGCAGCTCCGTTCCATCGCCCACGCCCCGAGCCGTATCTATGTTCAACTTCTTTCGCACCGTACGTAGCCCATCGTGCTAATCAAAAATGCGGGGGAAGGATAACTCAACACAAAAAACTGTTATAAAGAAAATAACTTGAAACGTGCATGGCTCCAGTGGCTTCCCAATATCGGAAGGAAGAGCGTTCCAGACGGCCGCATAAGCGATGCGGTGACCGCCGCCTTTGTTCGATGGCCAGACAAAGCCGCTGCGAGCATGACCGGAGTTGGCTTGACGAGATGAGCGAGCTACTTCCATCTCTCGCCCCTCGACTCCGCGAGGAGAGAGCGGAGAGCCGCGCGTGTGCTCTCGAGGGGAGCGGCGGCGCACCGCACTACTAACCCGGCGAACGCCGAGTTCGATTCCTGGCCACGGATAATTATCATCGGTGGAGAGCAATATCTGAGCCGGTTCTAGGCGTCTCTCGCCTAAAACGAGGTTACCCAGGTGCAGTGTATAAACATCAGCGATGGGGAGACAAAGGCGGCCGGGCGTGGTGCTGGCCACGTTGCGTCCGTGTCGGTGTTAGCGCGCTGCGCTACGAAACCGGCGACCCGGGTTCGATTTTCGTCCACGGCCAACACCAGTGACGACTATCTGAACGGGTCCTTGACCCACCCCTAAGTCGATTCAGCCTCAAATGAGTACCTGGTGCGGTGTGTAAAACATCGCCACTGGGGGAGACAAAGGCGGTCGGGCGTGGTGCTGGTCACCCACCCCCTCGTGTGCCGTGGCGGCCTTCATAGGTGCTCGCTAACAGCACTCGCCCCAACAGTCTGTTCAAGACTACACTTGGGGGGAGATCTTTGTCTTGTGTCTCTGCACATGCGCGCGCGCGTGTGTGCGTGTGTGCGCGCGCGTGTGTGTTCGTGTGCGTGTGTGTGTGCGTGTGTGTGTGCGCGTGTGTGTGCGCGTGTCTGTGCATGCGTGTGTGTGCGCGCGTGTGTTCGTGTGCGTGTGTGTGTGCGTGTGTGTGTGCGCGTGTGTGTGCGCGTGTCTGTGCATGCGTGTGTGTGTGCATGCGTGTGTGTGCACGCGTGTGTGTGTGTACGTGTGTGTGTGCGCGTGTCTGTGCATGCGTGTGTGTGTGCACGCGTGTGTGTGTGTACGTGTGTGTGTGCGCGTGTCTGTGCACGCGTGTGTGTGCGCGCGTGTGTGTGCGCGCGTGTGTGTGTATGTGCGCGTGTGTGCGTTATCGTGCGCGAGGGAGAGAAGGTTTCTGCAGGAGGTGCGTGTGCGGTGTGGTGTGTGAAAGGAGAGAGGGGCGGCGGAGAGAGGAGGGGGGAGAGCAGAGAGAGAGAGAGAGAGCGGTGAGTGGCGGGCGTGACGCGAACAAACAGAGAGAATCGCTCTGCGTGGCGAGGGGAGACTGAGCGAGTGATGAGCGCGGGGGGCGCGGAGGATGGAGGAGAAAGTGGGGGGCGAGGGGAGTGGGGGAGGTGGAGGGGGGGCGAGGAGGGGAGTGGGGGAGGTGGAGGGGGGGGGCGAGGAGGGGGGTGGGGGAGGTGGAGGGGGGGGCTCAGGCTGAGCGTTATGGTGGAAGTCAATGGTGGGGTCCGGTGTTGGGTTCATTGTTGTTGAGGTGATGGCCGTGCGTGATGTTGTTGTTGATGTTGTGGTGGCCGTGCGTGATGTTGTTGTTGATGAGGTGGTCGTGCGTGATGTTGTTGATGTGATGGCCGTGCGTGATGTTGTTGTTGTTGTTGAGGTGGTGGCCGTGCGTGATGTTGTTGTTGAGGTGGTGGTCGTGCGTGATGTTGTTGTTGAGGTGGTGGCCGTGCGTGATGTTGTTGTTGATGAGGTGATGGCCGTGCGTGATGTTGTTGTTGTTGATGTGATGGCCGTGCGTGATGTTGTTGTTGTTGTTGAGGTGGTGGCCGTGCGTGATGTTGTTGTTGTTGAGGTGGTGGTCGTGCGTGATGTTGTTGTTGTTGTTGAGGTGGTGGCCGTGCGTGATGTTGTTGTTGATGAGGTGGTCGTGCGTGATGTTGTTGTTGTTGATGTGATGGCCGTGCGTGATGTTGTTGTTGTTGTTGAGGTGGTGGCCATGCGTGATGTTGTTGTTGTTGAGGTGGTGGTCGTGCGTGATGTTGTTGTTGTTGAGGTGGTGGCCGTGCGTGATGTTGTTGTTGATGAGGTGGTGGCCGTGCGTGATGTTGTTGTTGTTGAGGTGGTGGTCGTGCGTGATGTTGTGTTGTTGTTGAGGTGGTGGCCGTGCGTGATGTTGTTGTTGATGAGGTGATGGCCGTGCGTGATGTTGTTGATGTGATGGCCGTGCGTGATGTTGTTGTTGATGTTGTGGTGGCCGTGCGTGATGTTGTTGTTGTTGTTGTGGTGGCCGTGCGTGATGTTGTTGTTGTTGAGGTGATGGCCGTGCGTGATGTTGTTGCTGATGAGGTGGTGGCCGTGCGTGATGTTGTTGTTGTTGAGGTGGTGGCCGTGCGTGATGTTGTTGTTGATGAGGTGATGGCCGTGCGTGATGTTGTTGTTGATGAGGTGATGGCCGTGCGTGATGTTGTTGTTGATGAGGCGATGGCCGTGCGTGATGTTGTTGTTGATGAGGTGATGGCCGTGCGTGATGTTGTTGTTGTTGAGGTGGTGGCCGTGCGTGATGTTGTTGTTGATGAGGTGATGGCCGTGCGTGATGTTGTTGTTGTTGAGGTGATGGCCGTGCGTGATGTTGTTGTTGATGAGGTGATGGCCGTGCGTGATGTTGTTGTTGATGAGGTGATGGCCGTGCGTGATGTTGTTGTTGTTGAGGTGGTGGCCGTGCGTGATGTTGTTGTTGATGAGGTGATGGCCGTGCGTGATGTTGTTGTTGATGAGGTGATGGCCGTGCGTGATGTTGTTGTTGATGAGGTGATGGCCGTGCGTGATGTTGTTGTTGTTGAGGTGATGGCCGTGCGTGATGTTGTTGTTGTTGAGGTGGTGTTCGTGCGTGATGTTGTTGTTGTTGAGGTGGTGGCCGTGCGTGATGTTGTTGTTGATGAGGTGATGGTCGTGCGTGATGTTGTTGATGATGAGGTGATGGCCGTGCGTGATGTTGTTGTTGTTGAGGTGGTGGCCGTGCGTGATGTTGTTGTTGATGAGGTGGTGGTCGTGCGTGATGTTGTTGTTGTTGAGGTGGTGGCCGTGCGTGATGTTGTTGTTGTTGAGGTGGTGGCCGTGCGTGATGTTGTTGATGAGGTGGTGGTCGTGCGTGATGTTGTTGTTGTTGAGGTGATGGCCGTGCGTGATGTTGTTGTTGTTGATGTGATGGCCGTGCATGTTGTTGTTGTTGAGGTGGTGGTCGTGCGTGATGTTGTTGTTGTTGTTGAGGTGGTGGTCGTGCGTGATGTTGTTGTTGATGAGGTGGTGGTCGTGCGTGATGTTGTTGTTGATGAGGTGGTGGTCGTGCGTGATGTTGTTGTTGATGAGGTGGTGGTCGTGCGTGATGTTGTTGTTGTTGTTGAGGTGGTGGTCGTGCGTGATGTTGTTGTTGTTGTTGAGGTGGTGGTCGTGCGTGATGTTGTTGTTGATGAGGTGGTGGCCGTGCGTGTTGTTGTTGTTGTTGAGGTGGTGGCCGTGCGTGATGTTGTTGTTGATGAGGTGGTGGCCGTGCGTGTTGTTGT
Source organism: Lethenteron reissneri (assembly GCF_015708825.2). Classification (NCBI taxonomy): domain Eukaryota; kingdom Metazoa; phylum Chordata; class Hyperoartia; order Petromyzontiformes; family Petromyzontidae; genus Lethenteron; species Lethenteron reissneri. Next base: position 8,109,819 of record NC_083806.1, read on the forward strand.
TGTTGTTGAGGTGGTGGCCGTGCGTGATGTTGTTGTTGATGAGGTGGTGGCCGTGCGTTATGTTGTTGATGTGATGGTTGTGCGTGATGTTGTTGTTGATGAGGTGGTGGCCGTGCGTGATGTTGTTGATGAGGTGGTGGCCGTGCGTGATGTTGTTGTTGTTGAGGTGGTGGTCGTGCGTGATGTTGTTGTTGTTGAGGTGATGGTCGTGCGTGATGTTGTTGTTGATGAGGTGGTGGCCGTGCGTGATGTTGTTGTTGTTGAGGTGATGGTCGTGCGTGATGTTGTTGTTGATGAGGTGGTGGCCATGCGTGATGTTGTTGTTGTTGAGGTGATGGCCGTGCGTGATGTTGTTGTTGTTGAGGTGGTGGTCCTGCGTGATGTTGTTGTTGTTGTTGAGGTGGTGGTCGTGCGTGATGTTGTTGATGAGGTGGTGGTCGTGCGTGATGTTGTTGTTGTTGAGGTGATGGTCGTGCGTGATGTTGTTGTTGATGAGGTGGTGGTCGTGCGTGATGTTGTTGTTGATGAGGTGGTGGTCGTGCGTGATGTTGTTGTTGTTGAGGTGATGGCCTGCGTGATGTTGTTGTTGATGAGGTGGTGGCCGTGTGTGATGTTGTTGCTGATGAGGTGATGGTCGTGCGTGATGTTGTTGTTGATGAGGTGATGGCTGTGCGTGATGTTGTTGCTGATGAAGTGATGGCCGTGCGTGATGTTGTTGATGAGGTGATGGCCGTGCGTGATGTTGTTGTTGATGAGGTGGTGGCCGTGCGTGATGTTGTTGTTGATGAGGTGGTGGCCGTGCGTGATGTTGTTGTTGTTGAGGTGATGGTCGTGCGTGATGTTGTTGTTGTTGAGGTGATGGTCGTGCGTGATGTTGTTGTTGATGAGGTGGTGGCCGTGCGTGATGTTGTTGTTGTTGAGGTGATGGTCGTGCGTGATGTTGTTGTTGATGAGGTGGTGGCCATGCGTGATGTTGTTGTTGTTGAGGTGATGGCCGTGCGTGATGTTGTTGTTGTTGAGGTGGTGGTCCTGCGTGATGTTGTTGTTGTTGTTGAGGTGGTGGTCGTGCGTGATGTTGTTGATGAGGTGGTGGTCGTGCGTGATGTTGTTGTTGTTGAGGTGATGGTCGTGCGTGATGTTGTTGTTGATGAGGTGGTGGTCGTGCGTGATGTTGTTGTTGATGAGGTGGTGGTCGTGCGTGATGTTGTTGTTGTTGAGGTGATGGCCTGCGTGATGTTGTTGTTGATGAGGTGGTGGCCGTGCGTGATGTTGTTGCTGATGAGGTGATGGTCGTGCGTGATGTTGTTGTTGATGAGGTGATGGCCGTGCGTGATGTTGTTGCTGATGAGGTGATGGCCGTGCGTGATGTTGTTGATGAGGTGATGGCCGTGCGTGATGTTGTTGTTGATGAGGTGGTGGCCGTGCGTGATGTTGTTGTTGTTGAGGTGATGGTCGTGCGTGATGTTGTTGTTGTTGAGGTGATGGTCGTGCGTGATGTTGTTGTTGTTGAGGTGGTGGTCGTGCGTGATGTTGTTGTTGATGAGGTGGTGGCCGTGCGTGATGTTGTTGTTGTTGAGGTGATGGTCGTGCGTGATGTTGTTGTTGTTGAGGTGATGGTCGTGCGTGATGTTGTTGTTGATGAGGTGGTGGCCGTGCGTGATGTTGTTGTTGATGAGGTGGTGGTCGTGCGTGATGTTGTTGATGAGGTGGTGATGGCCGTGCGTGATGTTGTTGATGAGGTGGTGGTGGCCGTGCGTGATGTTGTTGCTGATGAGGTGATAGCCGTGCGTGATGTTGTTGATGAGGTGGTGGTGGCCGTGCGTGATGTTGTTGATGAGGTGGTGGTGGCCGTGCGTGATGTTGTTGTTGATGAGATGATAGCCGTGCGTGATGTTATTGTTGTCGAAGTGATGGTGGCCGTGCGTGATGTTGTTGATGAGGTGGTGGTGGCCGTGCGTGATGTTGTTGTTGTCGAGGTGATGGTGGCCGTGCGTGATGTTGTTGTTGTCGAGGTGATGGTGGCCGTGCGTGATGTTGTTGATGAGGTGGTGGTGGCCGTGCGTGATGTTGTTGTTGTCGAGGTGATGGTGGCCGTGCGTGATGTTGTTGATGAGGTGGTGGTGGCCGTGCGTGATGTTGTTGTTGTCGAGGTGATGGTGGCCGTGCGTGATGTTGTGACGCGCCACTGTGGGTGGGGAGACGGCTCGCCGAGAAGACGGAGCCATCTCCATAGCGACTCTGGACACCTCGTCTCGGGAGGTGTCGTCTCTCGTTCGCTCGCAGCTCCCTCCGCCCTCGTTACCGCGACTCCGCACAACGACAACAACGACGACTACGCCGGGCGCGGACGCGCGCGTCCCTCTTCGTTGCGCGCCACGGGACACGCAAACCGCGGGTGGGCAAACTCCGCGGGGCTCCAGGAGGCACGCGTCTCTCTCTGTCTCTCTCTCTGTCTCTCTGTCTCTCTCTGTCTTGTCTCTCTGTCTGTACGGACTGAGCATCGCGGCTCTTGAAATATCGAAGGGTTCATTTGGGAGTGGCTTTTTTGTTGTTGTTACATACCGAATTTGAACAAAAATTGGCTCTTCTTCGTTATTTTGCTTGGCGACCCCTGACCGTGGGAGTCCAGTTCACCATGGGATTCAGTTCACCATGGAAGTCCAGTTCACCATGGAAGTTCAGTTCACCATGGAAGTCCAGTTTACCATGGAAGTCTAGTTCACCATGGAAGTTCAGTTCACTATGGAAGTCCAGTTCACCATGGAAGTCCAGTCCACAATTGAAGTCCAGTTTACCATGGAAGTCCAGTTCACCATGGAAGTCCAGTTCACCATGGAAGTCCAATTCACCATGGAAGTCCAGTTTACCATGGAAGTCTAGTTCACCATGGAAGTTCAGTTCACTATGGAAGTCCAGTTCACCATGGAAGTCCAGTTTACCATGGAAGTCTAGTTCACCATGGAAGTTCAGTTCACCATGGAAGTCCAGTTCACCATGGAAGTCCAGTTCACCATGGAAGTCCAGTTCACCATGGAAGTCCAGTTTACCATGGAAGTCTAGTTCACCATGGAAGTTCAGTTCACTATGGAAGTCCAGTTCACCATGGAAGTCCAGTCCACAATTGAAGTCCAGTTTACCATGGAAGTCCAGTTCACCATGGAAGTCCAGTTCACCATGGAAGTCCAGTCCACAATGGAAGTCCAGTTTACCATGGAAGTCCAGTTCACCATGGAAGTTCAGTTCACCATGGAAGTCCAGTTCACCATGGAAGTTCAGTTCACCATGGAAGTCCAGTTTACTATGGGAGTCCAGTTCACAATGGGAGTCCAGTTCACCGTAGAAGTGGATATAAAAAAGGGATCTTGTTATTTTGGTAGCTGATCCCTGGTAAAAACTAAACTATATATTTTTTGTTTATTTTACCAGGTAAGGCCCACTGAGCTATATAGCCCATTGATTCTAAATGTGGAGGGAAAAACCGGAGGACCCCGAGAAAAATCCACGCGACCACGGGGAGAGAGACACGCAAACTCCACATATACAGCAGGCGTCAGGGTTGGGATCGAACCCACGACCTCCTGCAGACCAGGCGAGGTAGTTAACATCTCCTAGCCACCACGGTGGTGCGATATTCCCAACACCTGTCCCCAGAGTTGTTGTTTGTTGTTGCAACTTGCTGAAACCGTGCCCCGACTAGACTTCTGGGGGGGGGGGGGGGGAAATGGCTTCATAGCTCATCGGATTTCTCCAGGATATAATATGTAGAAGAAAAAATCGAGGATGGTGTTTTTATTTCGTAATATAACCACTCCAGTTGGCCGCATTTTACGATTAAACAAATTACTGGATGTTGACGATGCTGCCGCTGCTGCTGCGTGAACAGTGGTGCACAAGCACAATTAACAACACTCAAAAACATTCGTCAATGACACCGCTGTGTGGCCTTAGATGAAGGCGACGTTTCGCGCAATGGCTCTCCTTCTCACAGCACATCCTAAGATGATGCTTGGAGCCAAAAGAAGTGGCACAATAATGTGTTTCCTTCCAGGGCAATGGGCTCTTAGCGCCACCTAGTAGCGACATCATGCCAAGATTGTCGTACAATGCACGAGCTTGTTAGGAGTAATTCTAGATTTGAAGCTTTCGTGACTGCAAGGATTCATACTCTTAGCTTTTTTCGGTAAAATCACGTAGGTAAAAAAATTCTATTAAAATTAATAAAAATAAAAAAGGAGTAACCGGGGTGCCACGGTGGCTGGATGTTAACTACCTCGCCTGGTTTACAGGGGGTCGTGGGTTCCATCCCGACCCTGACGCCTGTTATATATTTGGAGTTTGCGTGTTCTCCCCATGGTCGCGTGTATTTTTCTGCGGGTCCTCCGGTTCCTTTAGAGTGATTTGGCTGCTATACATTTGCAGGCGATGATAAGCCACTTCGTTGAGCTTTCATTTGTGGCCAGGGCCGCTTCTGAAAAAGAGCTACATAGCTCAGTGGGCTTCATCTTCTTGGTTCTTTCGGTAAGTCACGTAGAAGGGAAATAATAAATAATAAAATTAACATAATAAAATAATTCTCACGACGTTTCGGCCACAACGCAATCAGCCGTCCTCAGGTTTCTTAATATAACCACTGACTGAAACGTCGTGAGAATTATTTTATTGTTTATTTTTTATTATTTTATTATTTACCTTCTACGCGACTTTACCGAAAGAACCAAGAAGATGAATCCCTGCAGTCACGAAAGCTTTAAATCGAAATTTAGCTCAGTGGGCCTTAACCTGGTAAAATAAAAAATCGTTCAGTTTTTAGTTTAACTTAGTGATTGTTGTTGCGTTCGAGTCATTTCACTGAATATCCCTTTGTCAATCCACTGCTGGATGAAGGGCTCCCCCCACGCCGTGTCAATCATGTGGGGGCGGTGGCGGGGGCTTTATTTGACCATACTTCACCACGTTGGTCAGTGCGGGTTGGTAAAGAGTAGGTGGGGTGGCGGGGGAGGGCACATCCGATCCAGAAATGGTTTTAGATGTCAATCGTCATTGATACTGATTCGCCGTGGCCGGGAATCTAACTCGACGTGCCTGGGTTAGGAGACGCGGTGAGCTCCCACCCTTCGACCGATGACACCCAACGTGTAAATATCATGAGTGTGTAAGTCGCAATACAATCACTCCCCGCTGATGTGAGCCGCGACCGACACTCGGGTGTGGTTTCATGGTGAAAATCCCTGCATCATGGAATAAAACATAACGCGCTCGCTCACCCACACACGCGTGCATGCTTAAGGGAGTATAAGCCACGCGACTCGCAGCCTCACTGGGCCAACAGTACAATCCAACTTGCGAGTGTTGAAAGTCCTCGCTTAACGCGTGGTGTTAACGCGTTTCCGCTGTAACGCGGTTCTTCTACTCGGGGGCACTTTTCGCACAACGCACCCGTTATAACGCGGAACGCGCCCGTTATAACGCGGAACGCGCCCGTTATAACGCGGAACGCGCCCGTTATAACGCGGAACGCGCCCGTTATAACGCGGAACGCGCCCGTTATAACGCGGAACGAGCCCGTTATAACGCGGAACGCGCCCGTTATAACGCGGAACGCGCCCGTTATAACGCGGAACGCGCCCGTTATAACGCGGAACGCGCCCGTTATAACGCGGAACGCGCCCGTTATAACGCGGAACGCGCCCGTTATAACGCAGAACGAGTCCATTATAACGCGGTTTCTGAGTGGTCGACGATTTACTGCTTTCTTGAGATGCGTGGCTGAGTGCCGCGATGGAATATGCGCTACGATACAGTTAACGAGGCAGCGCACCCTCAGCTATTTGTCCCTCTGCAGTCGCACTGTGTGCATGTAGTACATCGCATCTCCGATTAGTGCGGTTGGCTACGTACTGTGCGTAAGAAGTTCAACATACATACGTTACATCATACTGGTAGGAACCTCCTGGTTACACCAGCCCACAGGGGATTATTGTGTCCGTCCGTCGTGCATCAAAAAATGGGAGGGGTGGGGCTGGGTGGAGAGGGGAGGGTGAGGAGGGGCTGGGTGGGGAGTGGCTTGGTGGGGAGGGTGGGGAGGGGAGGGGCTGGGTGGGGAGGGGCTGGTCACCCCGTGGTGCCCTTATAAAACTCAACGTTTAACCTACTCACGCCGGCTTGTGACCGCCCTCGCAGTCGGCCATATTTGCGGAATACACCACGCCGCCGTTGACCCTGGCCATTGACCGAGCAACCCAACGTTCCTACCAGCTCCTTCCGCAGGAATGTGTTTTATGGGGTAATTTTTTTCGCTTCACGCATTTTTTTTACTTAATGCGCCACTTTTCGGAAACGCGTCTGCCACGTTAAACGAGCGAGCCAACGCTTTCCGGCATGTTGCATCATTATTAACATTGCCAGTGCAGTCACTGGCAACTGGGCCGAAACCGTCAAACTCACTGCACCGGATAACCGCGGTTTAATCATGTTTTTGGTCGGGCGGCCGAGACCCAGAATGGAACTCAAGGTGCCAACGTTGCGAGCTCGGTGTCACCGACACGGTTAGCAGCCACCGTTCCGACTCTCCGCTTCTTCGAATGTCCCGATGGCGCGAAAATCAGGGATCGCCGGAATCGTCACCGCTCGTTCCGATTTGACTGCCCAACTCCCCAACCTCCGGCCACCACGTGTCCATCTGGAATTGCCAGTCATCACAACTCACAGAGAGCCCCCCACCCCCCACCAAACACAAAGCACAGGCGCAGTTTAGACTCAAACTATATTCATCACCACCTCTTTGCATCGAGACCTTCACAATATAACCGAATTGCAATCACGAATCACAATGAATTGCATCACAATGACCTCCTAATTTCACGCACAATACGCGCGCACACAAAAAAAATAACTACCAGCTCTCTACCGTTTGTGTTATTTACAGCTCATTACAATGGACGGCAATCCAGGTAAGAGCGCTCGCACACGCCCGCACGCACGCACTCAAAAAAGACAAAGATCCCCCGTATAGCCTTAACGGGATTGCTGGGGCAAGTGCTATTAGCGAGCACCTATGAAGGCCGGAACGGTACACGAGGGGGTGGTGGTGGCCAGCACCATGCCCGAGCGCCTTTGTCTCCCTAATGGGGTTGTTTACACACCACACCAGGTACTCATTTGAGGCTGAGTCAACCTAGGTGCGGCCCAGGACCAGATCATATAATCGTCACTCGGACTCGGGTAGCCATATTCATAGCGCAGTGCCCTAATCACGACACTGCCACTCCCCACGCACACATACACACACACGTATAATGCTTTCAGTTCAAAACCATTGCATATACATTGCAACTACTTATCCTAAACACATCCCCATCAGCCCGAGCTATAATTGGGTCACAAAAAATCATTTCCCCTGAATGCCTTTTATTTCATGCAATATTCCATCAATTTATCCCGCGACAAAAAGAGTTCCCAAGGTACCGGCGAGAAAACATTTCTCTGCGAGGTCTCCCGACCCGGTTCGATTGCTCCTTTACGCCGATCCGAGGGCCAAACGACTTGCAAATTTTGATCGGTCGCAGGAGGTCCTAACCACCCTCCCCCCCCCCCCCCCCATTGAAAAAGTTACCGCAAAAAGTAGCTCCCACCGGCACGTGGTGCGAAACGTCGGACACCGTGCAGAGGTGCAACCCGAGAATGCGTGGGAAAGCTACGCAGCGTACACACAGAATCCTACACGCACACACAAAGATCCCCCGTGTAGCCTTCATAGAATTGGGGCAAGTGCTGTTAGCGAGCACCTATGAAGGCCGAAACGGCACACGAAAGGGGTGGGTGGGCCAGCACCACGTCAGGCCGCCTTTGTCTCCCCAGTGGCGATGTTTACACACCGCACCAGGTACTCATTCGAGGCTGAGTCGACCTAGGGCGGAGGCCCAGGACCGGTTCAGATAATCTTCACTGGCGTTAGCCGTGAGCGGAAATCGAACTTGGGTCGCCGGGTTCATAGCGCAACGCGCTCACCGCTACACTACCGCTCACACACATCCACACAACCAAAGCCTGTTGGGGCAAGTGCTGTAAGTGCACACGTATTAAGGCCGGCACGGCACGTGAGGGGAGAGCGTGGCCAGCGCCATGTCCGCCCTCCTTTGTCTCCCCAATGTTGATGTTTATGCACTGCACCAGGTATTCACTGAAGGCTGAATCGACCTAGGGGAGGCGTGGGACCGGTTCAAATACCAATGTTGGCTACGGTGAGGGGGAATCGAGAAGCCGTGTCGCCCGGTTTGTCGGGCAATGCGCTAACGAACTGCGTGATCGCTCCCCAACCACAACAATCGCCATCGGCAGGAGGTCACGGGGACAGACCCAGGTGGCCATGGGTTGACTGGCAGCAAAGACGCGCCGCGCGCACACACTCGGGTGAGCCAAATGCAGCGTGCGCACACAAAAACAACCATATACTTAGCTCAGATCAGCAGATCCGAACGCCGCTTCAAACAAATCACATTGCGGGAAATCCACGGTGGTTGTCTGTAAAGAGAACGGCTCTCAAATGGGGAAGGTGGTGGAACTTCCACCACTGACTACTGAGGGCCGTTATCACCCAACCCAACCCCAGAGGTCAAGAGGTTAAGCAGGTAAACGCTTTTCTCGAGGTGAAGGCCAACTCGAGCTGGCGCGTCCAGGACTTGGGCCGAGTTGATTCGGGTTCGTCACGCGAGTTTGGGGCAGCCCTCTCCCACAAATAAAAGAGTTCCGAGCAATAAAACTTACCCATATATATAAAGCACTTGCGAGTCAGAAGAGGTCAAGGTTGGGGTGCTCGCGAAAAGCAAACGTTACTCGTCAGTCGTCAAACGTTGCGTTAAACGTTCCTAGCAGCGTGCTTCGGCCGCACCGAACCTCACAAAAATAATATTCAGGGCCTACCTTGGCTCCTCCCACCCTCAACCAGTATATATACAAATACTGTTTCCTTGGAATTTCTCTCACTTGATACAGCTATCGTGCTGTGACGGTTCCACCTGAAGACGGAAGCTTGTGTTGCCTCTGAAACGTCGTGATTTTTATTTTATTTTTATTTTACTTTTATTAATTTCACTTGATACAGCTATCGTGCTGTGACGGTTCCACCTGAAGACCGAAGCTTGTGTTGCCTCCGAAACGTCGTGATTTTTATTTTATTTTTATTTTACTTTTATTAATTAAATTTTTTTACCTACGTGACTTTACCGAAAAAACCTAAGAAAATTTATAAATGTCCCTGCCACGCAGGACACCAGCGCTTGGCACGGCTGCTGATGTGGGAGGGATCCCTTCAATGAGGTGGGGAAATTTCAGGCCAAGCAGTCGGAGCCGCACTTTCAGCCCAGAAAATTCTGCCTGCAGCCCAGATTCCCGGTTGAGTTGGGGGGGAAAAAGGGAAATATATATATATATATATACCACCGTGAAATACGCTGCCGGGACAGGCAAGTCAAAGTTGCGGTGCGCGGACACGGGTGTGTCACGGACGCACGGGTTTCTCACGGACACGCGCGTCCCGTGGACACTCGGGGGTTTTTGACTGCGCACGAAACGAGGGGAAGGGCTTTCGTGCGCGGAGTTGAGCACCGGAGGCCCGGAGGAAGAAGACGGACGTGCAGGATGAGAGAGAGAGAGAGGGAGGTTAGGCCAGGTGGGGCGCCCGGAGCTCCATCTTGGCGACGGTGGCGCGGTGAACCTCGTCAGGTCCGTCGGCGATCCGCAGCGCCCGTGCCCACATGTGGAACTCGGCCAGCGGCAGGTCGGGGCCCAGGCCGGCAGCGCCAAACGCCTACACAGCCGGCACAAAGACAAAGACCCCCCCCACCCCGTATAGCCTGTAGCAGATTGTCGGGGCAAGTGCTGTTAGCGAGTAGCGCCTATGAAGGCTGGCGGCACGGCGCACGATGGGGGCGGGTGGCCAGCGCCACCCCCGGCCGCCTTTGTCTCCCCAAGTGGCAACACACCGCGTCAGGTACCCATTTGAGGCTGAGTCGACCTAGTGGAGGCCCAGAATCAGTTCAGATAATCGTCACTAGTGTCGGCTGTGACCGGGATTCGAAGCCAGGTCAACCGGGTTCGTAGCACGGCGCGCTCACCGCTACGCCGCCCCTCCCCGCACATAGACACGCAGACACGCAGACCCGCGTGTGTGCGCACGCTCTCACCTGGATGGCGCGGTCGATGACTTGCTGGGCCATGCTGGGCACCACCACCTTGATCATCGCAATCTCCGGTGCTGCCGCCTGCCCCCACAGACGAGCGTGGAGACACCACCAGTGGTCAAGGAGGAAAGGGGCAGGGGTGAGAGGGGAACGTTGCAAGGAAGGGGTTTCGAAATCGTAAGAGGCCCTGTTTATTGTTCAGGAACTCGGATTGAGGGGTGAGAGGAACGCGAGGGATTGGACAGACGTTCGGAGTGCACGACAGACGGATGTGCCAGAAGAGAGGGATGCGAGGATTGGCAGCGACGTGAAGGATGTAAGGCCTGAGAGACATGTGAGGGGGGGCTGGAAGCGATGTAACGTATGTGGGCGAGCGGAGGGACAAGAGGCGACGTGATGAGATGCACGACGGCAGAGCGAGGGCGGGAGCGAGGGACGCCGCTGCTGCATCGTCACCTTGTTGCCGAGCGAGTCCATGAGGTGCGCCGTCTTCAGCACGAGCAGCCGCGCCTGCTCCAGCTCCACGCGCGACGTGGCCATGTCGGCCATGACGGTTCCCTGCTCGGCCAGCGGCTTCCCAAACGCGACGCGCGACTTCACCTGCACCACCACCACCACCACACACCACCACAACCACCACCACCACGGCGGCGCATGCACGGCCAGGGTAACAACCACGCGACGAGCTCGCAAAGCCCGACCGTTGAAGGGAGACCCACCCCCCCCCCCGCTTGTTTCTCAGGGCTGGCGTTCCCCAAAGGTGTCTTTTTCCCAAGAAGGCCACGGAATAAGATTGCCGTGTGGTCGCGCGCGTGGGACACACACGTTGAGTTTCAAGTTCACTTCTCGACTTGAAGCTTTCGTGACTGCAGGAATTCATATTCTTTGGGTCTTTCGGTAAAGTCACATTGATAGGTTCAAAGAAATTTACAAAAAACTACGACGTTTCGATTGCTTGTGTTCCAATCGAAACGTCGTAGTTTTTTGTTATTTTCTTTGAACCTATCTTTGTGACCTTACCGAAAGAACCAAGAAGATGAAGTTCACTTCTGTTTCACAATGCTAACTCGGGAGGCCGGGAGGAGTCTCATCTCCAAGAGTGACCAGGCTCACCAAAAATGGTGGAAGCAATAAAAAAAAATTGAATGTAAAACTATTGAAGCACAAAATATAAATAAATCAGAGACAAAATCACCGCGCTGCACAGGAGGAATCGGAAATACTGCGCAATGTCAATTCATACAAGAATCAAATTAGTTTCCCGTTCACGAAAGTTGCCTCCGACAAGTTAATTTCTAAACCGCACATGGTGCGATCACTTACGCAAACGTGACATGTGCGTCAAACACAATTTGCCGGTCAAGTCGGCATGCAGGATCGACATCACGTGCCACGCGACGTCGTCAATCAATTGTTGCATCGTGGGGACAACTCCTGGAATTTCCGAGGAAAGGGGTTGGTGGATTGTTGGCCTACGGAGGTTGGGTGGGGGGTGGGGCGGTAGGCGGGGGAGCGGGGGGCCGTACCCTGTCGGTCATGAGCTGCAGGGCCCGCTCAGCGGAGCCGATGAGCCGCATGCAGTGGTGGACACGCCCGGGGCCCAGGCGGCCCTGCGCTATCTCGAAGCCCCTGCCGGGCCCCAGCAGCACGTTGTCGCGCGGCACGCGCACCTCCACAAACTCCACCTCGCCGTGACCCCCTGCGCACACGATGAAAGAAGCTCAACACACATACACACACATACATACACACACACAGATACACACATACATACACACACAAACACACATACACACACACATACACACACAAACATACACACACATACACACATACACACACACACATACACACATACACACACATACACACATACATACGACACACACACAACAACAACAACCGCCATTCGCCACTAAGTGGCGGTGATGTCACCACGACACTCGTGCCAGGCGATGTGCACGTTGAGGCCACGTGAAGTGTCGAACGCCCGCTGGCAGGAGGTCACGGAGCAGACCCAGGTGCCACGGGTCGACTGACTGAGATGACTGAGATGACTGAGATGACTGGTTGATGCAACACCTGTGCCCCCTACTGTGCCAACTTGCTGTGCTTTAGCCACCCGGCGCTCCGTTCGTTGTTGTGAGCGTCGGCAACAACAACAGCCGCCGTTGGCTACTAAGCGGCGGGGTGGACGTCACCACGACGCTTGCGCCAGGCTAGGTGCACTTCTCGGCCATCACGTGAAGTGTCGATGGCTTGCCGCTGGCAGGAGGTTACAGGACAGACCCTGGTGCCATGGGCTGACTGACCGAGGATGACTGGCAGATGCACCAAGCTGTTGCTCCCCACAGTGTCCAACTTGCTTGGTTTTATCTGCCCGGCGTTCTGCTCGTTGTTGCTAGCGTCGCGATCAGTCCACATTGCTCTACCGCCTTCTCCTGGCGAGCCAGGGTATGGCACCTCAACACTCACGGGATGCGAGTTCCGTAATATTGGTGTGCGGTGATCCAGCAACCCTCGTTGTCCCCACAGCGCTGAATTACAGGCCACGTGCGTAGCCACCGTCGTGTGCACGTTCGATTCCCGTTCACGGCCAACACCAATGACCATTATCTGAACCAGTCCCGGGCCTCCCTTGGGGTGCGTGTTAAAATTGTCACTCGTGAGGCAAAGGCGGCCGAGCGTGATGCTGGCCACCCACTTTCTTGAGTGCCACGCCGGCCTTTATCGGCGCTACTCGCGAATAGAACTCGCCCTAAAACAGCCCGCTCCAAGGCGACACGTGGGATCTCCGTCTGCATGATGCACACGTGGGTAGGCGAGTGCGCGTCTGCACTTGCCGGGCGGGTCCTGGAAGCCGTAGACGGAGAGTGGACGCAGCACACGCAGGCCAGGCGTGTCCATGGGCACCAGCACCATGCTCTGCTGCCGGTGCCGCGGCGCCGCCGGGTCCGTCTTCCCCATGAAGATGCAGAGCTCGCAGCGAGGATCCAGAGCACCTGGGGAAGAACACGGACACGCATGGCACATTTAAAACGATTTAGACTTTATTTGGTTTTGAAACCAGGCAAGGCCCACTGAGCTATGTAGCTCTTTTTCAGACGCAACATGGCGATCGCAAATGATGAATTTCGATTTAAAGCTTCTTTCGTGACTGCAGGGATTCATCTTCTTGGGTTCTTTCGGTAAAGTCACGTAGAAGGGAGATAATAAAATAATAAAAATACAACATAATAAAATAATACAATTCTCACGACGTTTCGGCCACAACGCAAGCAGCCGTCCTCAGGTGAAGAACAGGGCTGTCGGAAAGACAGCGTCTGAATAAACACTGCCAAGCTTCGCAGCGTATATTGAAGCTGGGTTAGGGGGGGAAGAGCACCTTGACAAAGGAATTTGCATATCAACAGAGGAATTTAGCATTATTTTATTATCTTTCATTATCTCCCTTCTACGTCACTTTACCGAAAGAACCAAGAACACAAATGATAGCTCAACCAAGCGGCTTACCGTGTGGAAATTTACAGCAGCCAAATACTCTAAATGCGTGGTGATGTTGATTCTAAATGTGGAGGGAAAAACTGGAGGACCTAAAGAAAAATCCACGCGACCACGGGTAGAACATGCAAACTCCAAATATACAGGCGTCAGGGTCGGGATCCTGTATACCAGGCGAGGTAGTTAACATCTCGCCACCGTGCGATGCGCACAGCACACATGCAACAAAACCTGACCATGCAAAAAAAAATTGGGTAAATTTTCCCTCCAATGTATTTCCCACTTGTGCTGTCGGCGTTGCGTCATTAAACGAAGAATCCGTTCAGATCTCGAGCGGAGGAACAGTGCAAAAATGCTTCATGTTAGACAACGGCACGCAGAAGCTGATACTGCAGAACTGGTCCGCACAGCAGAGGGCTGCGCTTTCCTGCCCACACTGCCACCCGGATTAATTCATGTGCATCGCACGGCAGCCAAACCGAGACTCTTTTTAAAGCCTTTATATTAAGTTCACTTGCTTGCTTGCGCGCTTACGACCGTGCAAATCTTTCGGTCGTTTTTTAACCCACTTCCAGTGATCCAATCGAGCTGACATTTTGCACACAGACTCGTTGTGCGTGACAATTTATTTTCGTGAAATTTTTTTTCCAAAATTTTACACTTTTTAGGAAAAAATAAATTATATTTAATTACCAATTGCTTAATGGTGGCAGGCAATCATCTGACCCATAGGTAGCAGCCATCTCAAGCCAGAGGACGAGAGGACTCTAGCCGTCACGCATATAAAGGATTTATAGTGAGAAACTTTGTTTTTACGGGTTAATTTTTTTTCCAACGGTTTTATTTAACTTCACTTGTGTTTGTCGTGGTCAGATCTTGTAATCAAAAGTTAGTCCACTTCCTGTTGTCCAATCAAATAAAAATTTGTACACGTACTCAGATCCGGTGACAATGCATGCCTGTATCAAATGTATTGGCTCTTTTAAAGCAATTCACATTTTGCACGGACGGCTTATTAATTTAATATTTATTTGGGCAAGTCAAAAACGCCACGGTCCCTAAACTCTGTGATGAAGATGTCATCCACTTCCCGTTGTCCAATCGAGCTATTTACTTTTTAGTGCACTTTAAAATAAAACCGCTGGTTTTAAGGAGTTTATTTGTAAATACGCACGAGCTCAGTTGGAAGCCAACCTCGCACGCCTCCCCAGAACTCCACACACACACACGCGCGTACGCACGCGCGCTCGCTCACCAGACGTCCACCACTTGTGGCCATTCAGAACGTAGCTGTCGCCGGCCTCTACGATGGACGCCTCGATGTTGGTGGCATCAGAGGAGGCTACCTGCAAAAAGGGGGAGTGATTGCAGGGGTGGGGGTGGGGGGGGGGGGTTAGGGTCAGGGTTCACGTGCGCTGCTACTGCTGCCGCCACCCGTGTGTGCGGTGCTCTGTCCAACTGTGTCTCGTCTCTCCGTTGGCGCTTTGGGAGCTGTCTGACACTCGCGTAGAGGAGGATTGCGAGTAACCGGTGAGGGGGCGAACAGGAGGAGGTGTGAGCGGGTTGACAGTCATGGATGACGTAACGTCACGGGTTACGTAAGGGGCTTCGGAGAACACCTTCGGGAACGTAGGCGGGGCCGAGCTGGGGGGAGGAGCCGCCCAAAGGGGTTCTTAAGGGGGACCCCGTGATGAAGGCGGGGTCATCGTGGGGAGCCAGGGTAAGGACTGGCCAGAGTGAGGGTCTCTCTCCTCGTGTTGGCTGATCCCCCGCTCCGGGCTGACGAGTGAGAGAGCCAAGGGATAGCCAAGGGTAGGGTCCAAACAGGATTCAGTGTCCGGGTGAAGGACCCAGCGGGATAGGGTGCACCTACACTGGTGTGAGTGTAGGATGCCGAGTGTGAGAGTGGCTTAATAAGCGGCAGCAGCCCTCATAGTATCCCTCGTCTCCGCGTGGTTCTACTGCACAACACTTGCGCGTGGCGCGATAGCAAGTAATACACCACAACGATGACGATGACGACGGAGGTATGGGGGGGGGGGTAGATGCGCCGCGTGCCTGAGGTTCCGTCATGGCGAAGCAGGATCGGATTTTGCCGTCGAGCAGCGGCGCCAGCCAGCGTCGGCGCTGCTGGTCCGTGCCGTAGCGCACGAGCACCTCCATGTTCCCCGTGTCCGGGGCGGAACAGTTGAACGCCTGCGCGGAGAATGACGGCAAGAAACGCAGCGTTGTCGCGTCGACGATCTCGGACGTGTAACTCTGAGCCACCGCCGTGCAGCGTTAGCTAACTCACTCTAAGAGAGAGACAGATGAGTGGGAAGGCAAACGATTTGTGGGCCAACGCACCTCGGAGGCGTGCAGCGAGCGACCCATCTCCTCGCAGGCGAAGGCGTACTCCACGTTGGTGAGGCCGGCTCCGTACCGGGCGTCGGGGTCGGCCTCCCGCGCCAGGAACAGGTTCCAGAGCCCGGCCCCACGTGCCTCTGTCTGAGCCGCGCGGGGGGGGCAGTCGCGGGCCGAGTTCAGTCTCTCATTTGATTCCAAACTGTGCAAAATCGGCACGGCTGGCAGACACCGAGATGTCGCCCGTGCGCGGCGTGGGGAAGCATGGTCATTTCATCATGGCAGTGGCAGTCGTGTCAGTGGCAGTGGTGATGGTCTTAGCGGTTAGCGGCGGTGGCGCTAGCGACATTGCCGACGTTGTTGTTGTCGTGGAGATGGTGGTGGACGTGGTTTCAGCGAAGGCAGTGGTAGCAGCAGTGGTAACGGTGGAAGCAGTGGCGGTAGTGGTGGCAGTGGTAGCGGTGGCAGCGGTTATCAGTAGTGGCGGTGGCAGAGCTGGGCAGTGGTGGTGTTATCATGTGGTGGTGGTGTTGGTGGTATCGATGGTAGAGGAGGTAGCGGTGGCGGAAATGAGTGGTGGTGATGGTTGCGGTGGTGAAGATAGTGGCAGTGACGATGAAGGGGACAGTTGTGATATCGGTAGTGGTTTAGCCATGTTTGTTTGTTGTAGTACAGTTAGACTGATGGCCTTAATCTAAGTTGTCTTGTGGTTGTTGTTGGTTGTTTGACTTGCATCCCACTGGGATTTTTGCACACAGCGTAGGTGTACGGTGTTTTTTCTGCAATATTTTGCCGTCTTTTCTTGGATTTTATGTTTGCACTCAGTCACATATTCATTTTAAGGTGTTTTTTGTTCATGTTTTTGTTTTTTCTTTGTTGCGGTTGCACCCGATTCAAGAGCCGAATGGCTCACAGGGCTATACCTAATAAATGAACTTGAACTTGAAGTGGTATCAGTCGTGGCGGTGGTGATAGTGGCAGTAATAGTGGTAGTGGTGATGGCCACGGTGACAGTGGTGGCGGCATCATAGCGGTCTTATTGGTGGCGACGGTATCAGTCGTGGCGGTGATGATGGCAGTGGCATCGGCGGCGGCGGCGGCGGTGGCGACGACGGTGATGCGGCGGTATCGGCCGAGGCGGTGGTGCCGGTGCGGCGGGACGAGTCGGGTTCCAACCTTGAGTTGCTCCAGCAGCGGGTGCGGCTCCCAGCGCCGCTCCGACTCCCCGTGCCGCCGCAGCTCGGCCTCCACGGGGATCACACGCTCGCCCACAAACGCTCGCACGGCCTCCACCGTCGCGCGGGCCGCCGGGGCCAGCTCCGCCTCCCGTACCGGCATTCCGCCACCGCCACCTCTGCCGCCGTCACCACGCCCGCTCGCCGCGGCCGGCTCGCCCGCGCTAGTAGCGAAGAAGCGGCGGTCGTGCCGCGGGTAGCCGGGTGCCTGCAGGAGAGCGCGCCCAATCACGCGCCAGGTGGACCATTTTGGGGGGCAATCAACGACGCAGGAGTGATCGAGATATAATTGGGGACCCGTGTTTGAGAGAATCAGTTATTTGCAATCTTCGTAACTTAACGACGTATGATACCGTTAGACTTAGGCGAACGGAACAAACCGAGAGAGAAAAGATGAGCGTGGAGCCAAAGGTACATGCCAGGACGAAACGACAGATACGGAGCGAGATGGAAAAAATTACACGGAAAAAAATCATCGATTTATTGAATGGAATCGTCACTCCATACAAACGGTGACGATTCATCGGATCGCTGGAAAGGTGATTCGTTCTGCGTCTAATCCACAGCTACGCTGAACCGACACGCAACACAACAAGGAGGCCGACTCACAGTCGTGCTGCGGCAGCTGGTGCTGTAGGGCCGGCCGGATTGCCCTGCCGCACCACCGCCGGGCGGCTTGGGCTGCCCCTTGAAGATGCGGAATCCTTCCCGTGTGGCGAAACCCCAAGCCACGTCAGCCATCGCCTCCGCCAACTGACCAGCCTCCTCGGCACGCGCTGAGCTCGCCTGACCTGATTCACCGTCGTCGTCACACCACCGTTGCACATCGCCGTTACACACCGCCGTTACACGCCGCCGTTACACACCGCTGTCGCACCACCACCGTTGAACCGCCATCACACTGCCACCGTCACACCGCCCCCATTACACCATTTAACACCCCTGCTGCACTGTCGAACCACTGCCGTCATACTCTCATCACACCACCGTCACTCCGCTGCCGCCGCCGCCGCCACTGTGTTAATTTAGCTTCACGAAACAAGCGACTAAGGGTTTAGCATTTGCTTTACATTTTTGTCCACGTGATGGTCCACGTGATCACTTCAAAGTACGAGGTATGAGCCCGTCTCGACGGGGCATTTGGCCAGAGCCCTATCGGCCGAGTGTGCGGGGCGCACACCTGAGAGCGCCCGCTTGTACACTCCCTGCAGGATGGCGGCGACGCGGAAGAACGAGAAGGCCAAGTAGAAGTGCCAGTCCTCGACGAGTGGGCGGCCCGAGGCACCGCAGTACGCCTTCATCACCTCCTCGTCGCTCGGGATGCCCAGCGCCACGAGGTCGCAGCCCTTCAGCCCTGCGGAAGGCGGGCGGCGTCGCAGGGGGTTGAAGCGCGGGGGCACGCGCACGAGGAGGGGGGGAGTGCGGGCGGCGATTTTACAGGCGTCACGCGGGAAGATGCTCCTGAGGTCGGAGCACGAAAAATAAAACGCGCGAGACGCCGAGGCGTTGGGTTGCCCGATGTGCCGGTCACGCCGAGCAGTGAAACGCGTTGTCCGCTTTAGTCGAATGAATCGACTATTTCAAGATTCGGACAGCCCAGATCTACGCGTGTCTCTGCGCGTGTGTGTGCATTGATGGGAAGCGCTCGCGTGGTGGTGAGCGCGCTGCGCTATCAACCGAGCCCGCGATTCGTGTGCGAGTCCCCCTCGCAATCAATTAACAGGGGAGAATATTGAACCGATCCTAGGCTTTCCCTATGTTGACCCAGCCTTACATGAGTAGCTAGTGTTGTGTGTGAACATCAGGAAAAGGTGGCCGGGCGTGGCGTTTGCCACCCACCCCTCTCGCGTGCCGTACCATGCCGGCCATCACACGTAGACGTCCGCTAACAGCACTAGCCCCAACAATCAGTTGAAGGCTTATACAAGGAGTATCTCTGCGCGTGTGTGCGCGTACCGGGCAGGATGGGGAAATTGCGGGGCAGGTGGTGAGCCAGGCAGCTGTAGGAGAGGTCAGAGAGCGGGTCGCCCAGCGTCGACAGCTCCCAGTCGAGCACAGCCCGCACCTCCAGCCGCTCCGCGTCGAACACCAGGTTGTCCAGCCTGGCCAACCGTCGGGCGTGCGTGTACGTGCGTGCGTGAGCGAAAGTTCAGTCCCTGGAGAATCTCCCAGCAGCGCGCGGGGCGAAACGTCGGACGTCGCCGACGGCACAACCGCAGACGCCCACGCGGGCGGTGGTGTCGGGAGTTGACGGTCAACATATCACCGGCAACAATCGTTTTCCTCGTCTGTGCTGCCACCGAGACTCATAATTCGACAAACAAAATCGAATGATTACGTTTGTTCAAGTTCATTTATTAGGTATAGCCCTGTGAGCCATTCGGCTCTTGAATCGGGTGCAACCGCAACAAACAAAAAACAAAAACATGAACAAAAAAACATCTTAAAGTGAATATGTGACTGAGTGCAAACAGAAAATCCAATTAAAGACAGCAAAATATTGCAGAAAAAACACCGTACACCAACGCTGTGTGCAAAAATCCCAGCGGGATGCAAGTCAAACAAGCAACAACAACCACAAGACAACTTAGATTAAGGCCATCAGTCTAACTCTGTACTACAACAAACAAGCTTGGCTAAACCAATACACTTTTCGAAATCACCAAAATAAAGCCATGAAAGCAATGAAACAGTGATCATAGGAACTGTGACGGAATATTCACAATAAATGGCATAAACAACCGTTGGGGAACCCCAGATTAAGGTGGAAGGCTACCATGCGGTGAGCCAGCCCAAACAATTGCTCCGCAGTTCCCTCTTGTATCAGCTGTCTTTTCAGCCAGTTAAGTGTTTCTACGTATTCTTAGGTTTTTTCGGTTAAGTCACGTAAGTAAAACATCAAAATAAAAATAAAATAAAAATAAAAATCACGACGTTTCGGAGGCAACACATGTGTGGCAAGAAACCGCAGAACCAGGAGAAAACCCACGCATGCGACACTGTGCCATACACAAGGGAGAGATGATAGCAGGCCAACACTTTGCTGTACTGCATTATACTGGCGAGCCAGGGCATTGCACCTCGATGCACGCGGGAAGGGAGTCAACATTGTAATTTGTGCGGTGATCCACCAACCGTCGCTGCCCACAGTGCTGGATAAGAGGTGTGCGCCACCATGGGCAATCCGTTCATCCCATCCCCACTTGACTACTGCGATGTTAACTGCCTCGCCTGGCATGCAGGAGGTCGTCGGTTCGATCCCGACCCTGACGCCTGCTGTGTATTTGGAGTTTGCATGTGCTCCCTGTGGTTGCATTGATTTTGATCCACGTCCTCCGGTTTTTCCCTCCACATTTAGAAACATGCGCTTAGAGTATTCGGCTGCTATAAATGTCCACGTGATAAGCCATCATTGTTGAGCTATCACTTGTAGCCGAATCACTTCTGAAAAATAGCTGTATAACTCAGTGGGCATTACCTGGTAAAA
Organism: Lethenteron reissneri; assembly: GCF_015708825.2. Taxonomy (NCBI): domain Eukaryota; kingdom Metazoa; phylum Chordata; class Hyperoartia; order Petromyzontiformes; family Petromyzontidae; genus Lethenteron; species Lethenteron reissneri. Next base: position 8,130,563 of record NC_083806.1, read on the forward strand.
AAAATAGTTTATAGTAAAATAGTTAAAGTAAATTCCTCATCCCACTGCATACTTTTAAAGCAGATCACAATGGAGAAGCAAGTGTTTGGCACAGTGGACCGTTTTGTCACGATAAGCAACAAAAGCATCAAGTTGCATCCAAGGGCATGAGCCGCCCCACCCAAAGCGGGAGAGCACGTGCGGAGGGATCTCGCTTTGAACCCCCCCCTAACCGCGCTCCAACCCCACGGCAGGGCTCACCTGAAGTTCATAATCAACGTTTTTGGGTTTAGATCGCCTTATTTATAAATGTGTCGTAACCCTCCACCACCCGACACGGCCAATCAGTAAAAAAGTGTCACGTTGACAAAAGACAAATAGTTCAATGCTTTAGCCCACCGGTGTGTTGAAGCGTGAAACCACAACATTTACAATTTTTGAGTACGATGTTTCGCTGGTAATTGCATCCAGCATCATCGGGCAATTTCTGGCAATTTCTGGCGAATTGCCCGATGATGCTGGATAAAATTACCAGCGAAACGTCGTGCTACTCAAAAATTGTAAATGTTGTGGTTTCACACTTCAACACACCGGTGGGCTAAAGCAGTGAACTACTTGTCTTTTGTCAACGTGACACTTTTTTACTGATTGGCCGTGTCGGGTGGTGGAAGGTTACGACATTTATAAATAACGCGATCTAAACCCAAAAACGTTTGATTATGAATAATATTGTTCGCGACAGCCTCACATGTGTTCAACTCACCTGAAGTCTCCATGCACCACACAGGTCGCCTCCTCTCGGGGCAGGTGAGCCGGCAGCCAATTCACGAGCAGCTCCATGGAGGGCAGCCGTTTGGTCTCGCTCGCTCGGTATTGCTTTGTCCACGTCTGCACCTGACGCCCCACGTATCGTCCTGCCAGAGATGCGTTTTCGTTTGCCGGTTGGCTGCTTATTCATGATAGAGTTCGATCGCGTAAATATAAATGTGCCGTTAAACCCGCCACCACCCGATAAGTAAGTTTAACACGTAGGCTTGTACGGTTTAAAGCTTTCAGTGACTGCAGGGATTCGTATTCTTGGTTCTTTCAGTAAAGTCACGTAGAAGGGAAATAATAAAATAATAAAAATAAAACATTATTATAAAATAAAAACATAATTATGTTGTATTTTTTTTTCCCTTCTACGTGACTTTACTGAAAGAACCAAGAATATATAGGCTTGTACGGTTTGTCACATAAACAAAACATGCCAATTCGACTTCAGCACACCGGTGTGTTGGAGAGTAAACCCACAACATTGACCATTCGAGTACGACGTTCGCCAGTTTCACAACTCTGGCTATCGCCTGATGAGGCTGGTTGTAATTACCGGCGAAACGTCATACTCTCCCTCCTCATCTGCGGATAATATTGATCGCGAAAGCCTACTACGTGTTAAACTGGCTACTTCTTGTAGTACGTGTAAGGCCTGGTTTTTTTCTCGAATCTCACTGCAGGACGAGGGCGTCAGTGATTGTGTGAATTAACGTGACGGCACTCACGCACGCAGGAAAGGCCTCGCTGAGCCTCGAGAACTCACGGGGGGCCCTGTTTTACATTGGGCAGGCCACGCCTTGACAACAAATAATGAGACACGCGACGACAAATTAACCGCGGCGTGGAGATAGATGGCAGCAACTAGGCAAAATCACAGAGCTCGGAGACCACTCGTGGACCAGAACAACCAAGCAAGGGAAGCAATGTGATACGATAACCGAGGCCTTTGCCCATGAAATGAGATGCTACAAGCTGACAAACAACAACGACGACATCCATACATTGGGATGTCCGGCCAAACTCTCCAGGGACGACTTGCGATGGGGGTAGTGGCAACGCGGGGAACCCACCGGTTTTGCCAAAGTCGGTGAGCCCCACGGACCCGGGATCCACCCGGTGGATTTGGCTGAGCACGGAGGTGACGGCGGAATAGACCTTGCGGCGCTGCTCTGGAGACAGATCCGGCAGCGACGGGTCTTTGAAGATGCGCCCCTCGGCGTACTCCATCAGGTAGAAGGGCGTCCCCAGCACGCTGCGAGAACGGGGCAGCAACGATCGTCGACGACGTTCGGACAGCAACAGACCGATCCCGATACCTGCGCGTTGGCTTCGGAGAAGCCATTCGATGGCATCTGGCGAAGCCGAATGAAACTAAAACTGTTTTCTATTTCGCCAGGCAAGTTCCACTGAGCTGTACAGCTCTTTTCTCAGAAGCGACCTGGCCACAAATCATAGCACGACGAAGTGGCTTATCACGTGGAAATTTCTAGCAGCCCAATACTTTACACGCATGTTCATTCTAAATGTGGCGGGAAAAGCTGGAGGACACGGAGAAAAATCCACGCGACCATTGGGAGAACATGCAAACTCCAAATATGCAGGTGTCAGGGTTGGGATGGAACCCACGACCTCCTGCATAACAAGGTGAGAGAGTGAACATCTCGCCACCGCAGCGCTCCATTCGCCACCGTGAACAGATTGCGTGTGCACATTCCTGCAAACCCATGTGGGGGCAACGACCGGTGACAGGGCTCCAATTGCTCGGCCACCACTCCCCAGACAGTCGCCGATTGCCAGCCAACACCGGTGACGATTATCTGAACTGGTCCTGGGCCTGGCCTCGGTCGACCTGGTGCAGTGCGTTAAGATTGCCAATGGGGAGACAAAGGCGGCTAGGTGCGGTGCTGGCCACCCACCCCCTTGTGCGCCATGCCGGCCTTCATAGGTGCTGCTCGCTAACAACACTTTTCCCCAACAGTCTTACAGGCTATACGGGCGGATCTTTATCTTTGTGTCGACCAACGCATGAGTGGCAGTGTTTCTTTCCCACGTTGGTTGCTCTTGCGTCTTGGTGCCTGAAGGACGACGATTGCCTGTCGAGACTCGAGTTGTCTGCGAAGTTGTCTTCGATCGTTGAGCGACGTTTGCGTCTCAAACTGAGCAGCGCCGCGTCCAACCAGCTGAGCGCCGGCGCGGCCCCTCCGTGGCGCTATCCTCACAACTTGGTTAGTAACCGATGACATGTCACAATCAGGCACCGTGATTCGAATGAAGATTCTGTTATTTGTCATCGTCTGGTGCGTGCAGCCTCCCAATGTCCAACGTGCCAATGCGCCTGCAGCAAATATTCAATCGGTGCACGCTACCCGCCTTGTAGGTTAACTGTGTGCGGGCGAGTAAAGTATGGTGTGTGTGTATGTGCGCGCATACACAGGTGTTGGCGCGTGGGATCTTGACTCACCTGGGGTCCTCGCACAGAGAGAGCACTTGTGGTACGGGAACTCCTGCCGCTCCCAGAGCCTTCATCACCCTGCATGGAGCACAGACGCACACAACAAACACAAAAGATCCCCAGTGTAGCCTCCACAGACGATTGCAGCAAGTGCTGATGAAGGTACTCGGGGTGATGGCGGTGTGGCCCACACCATGCCGGGCTGTCTTTGTCTCCCCAGCGCTGATGTTTACATTACCCCACGCAAAGAAACTCATTTAAGGCAGTCAACCTACGGGAGGGACCAACACTAGTCCAGATATCACTCAAAATGTATGTTAGTCATGGGGTGGTAATGATGCCACCACTCCATGCCTTTAAATTATTGGTTTTAAAATGTACCAAGAAATAACTGAAACGCATCCATCCCCCACACCTACATCAGCTGACCAACTCCGAAACAATTATCCGCCGAGCAAGTGCGACATAAATGCATTCATGCGGCATTATTATCATTATTGTCGTGAATACAGGGACCAAGAGAGAGCAGCCACTGCTCCCCCATCTCGCCACCCACACCTGCATTGGAGTGCCATGGTGGCAAGATGTTAACTAACTCGCCTGGTGTACAGGAGATTGTGGGTTCGATGCCGACCCTGACACCTGTATATTTGGAGCTTGCGCCGATTTTTCTCCGGGTCCTCCGTTTTTTCCCTGCACATTTAGAATCAACGTGCGTTTAGAGTATTTGGTTGCTATGAATTTACCCGCGGTAAGCCACTTCGTTGAGCTTTCATCGCATGTGGTGGCCGGGTCGCTTCTCAAAAAGAGCTCATTATCTCAGTGGGACTTGGTAAAATAAAATAGAAATTGCTTAGTTTAGCAGCAGTAGTTTGCATTTTTCTCCGACGTGAATAATAACTTTTGTCGGATCGTTCCGGAATCCGGACCTCCACGTGACGCCGATTAGCTGCACCTGTACTCCCTCTCCACGGCGTGCGCCGATGGCAGCAGCTTTCCCGGCGGCTTCTTGCGCAGGACGAGCTTGCGGTCGCCGCACTCCACGTAGTACGTTGGGTTGGACTGGCCGTGCCGGAATTGACGGACGAGTAGGGCATCTGTTGAGGTGCAACACAAACCACAGACTCAACACACACCATGGACTCGACACACACCATAAACTCAACACAAACCATAGACTCGGAACACACACCTTAGACTCAACACACACCATAGACTCAACATACACCATAGACTCGATACACACCATAGACTCAACACACACCATAGACTCAACACACACCATAGACTCAACACACTCCATAGACTCAACACACACCATAGACTCGACACAAACCATAGACTCGATACACACCATAGACTCAACACACACCATAGACTCGATACACACCATAGACTCAACACACACCATAGACTCAACACACTCCATAGACTCAACACACACCATAGACTCAACACAAACCATAGACTCGATACACACCATAGACTCAACACACACCATAGACTCAACACACACCATAGACTCAACACAAACCATAGACTCAACACACACCACAGACTCAACACACACCATAGACTCAACACACTCCATAGACTCAACACACACCATCGACTCAACACACTCCATAAACTCAACACACACCATAGACTCGACACACACCATAGACTCAACACAAACCATAGACTCAACACACTCCATAGACTCAACACACACCATCGACTCAACACACTCCATAAACTCAACACACACCATAGACTCGATACACACCACAGACTCAACACACACCACAGACTCAACACACACCATAGACTCAACACACACCATAGACTCAACACACACCATAGACTCAACACAAACCATAGACTCAACACACACCACAGACTCAACACACACCATAGACTCAACACACTCCATAGACTCAACACACACCATCGACTCAACACACTCCATAAACTCAACACACACCATAGACTCGACACACACCATAGACTCAACACAAACCATAGACTCAACACACTCCATAGACTCAACACACACCATCGACTCAACACACTCCATAAACTCAACACACACCATAGACTCGATACACACCACAGACTCAACACACCACAGACTCAACACACACCATAGACTCAACACACACCATAGACTCAACACACTCCATAGACTCAACACACTCCATAAACTCAACACACACCATAGACTCGATACACACCACAGACTCAACACACACCACAGACTCAACACACACCATCGACTCAACACACTCCATAAACTCAACACACACCATACTCAACACACACCATAGACTCAACACACACCACAGACTCAACACACACCATATACTCGATACACACCACAGACTCAACACACACCACAGACTCAACACACACCACAGCCTCAACACACACCATAGACTCAACACACACCATAGACTCAACACACACCACAGACTCAACACAAACCATAGACTCGATACACACCACAGACTCAACACACACCACAGACTCAACACACACCACAGACTCAACACACACCACAGACTCAACACAAACCATAGACTCAACACACACCACAGACTCAACACACACCATAGACTCAACACACACCATAGACTCAACACAAACCATAGACTCAACACACCCCACAGACTCAACACACACCATAGACTCAACACACACCATAGACTCAACACAAACCATAGACTCGATACACACCACAGACTCAACACACACCATAGACTCAACACACTCCATAGACTCAACACACACCATAGACTCAACACACACCATAGACTCAACACACACCACAGACTCAACACACACCATAGACTCAACACACACCACAGACTCAACACACACCACAGACTCAACACACACCACAGACTCAACACACACCACAGACTCAACACACACCACAGACTCAACACACACCACAGACTCAACACACACCATAGACTCGACACACACCATAGACTCGAACACACACCATAGACTCAACACAAACCACAGACTCAACACACTCCATAGACTCAACACACACCATAGACTCAACACACACCATAGACTCAACACACACCATAGACTCAACACAAACCATAGACTCAACACACACCATAGACTCAACACACACCATAGACTCAACACACACCATAGACTCAACACACACCATAAACTCAACACACTCCATAGACTCAACACACACCATAGACTCACACACACCATAGACTCACACACACCACAGACTCAACACACACCACAGACTCAACACACACCATAGACTCAACACACACCACAGACTCAACACACACCACAGACTCAACACACACCATAGACTCAACACACACCATAGACTCAACGTTGCACCACAGACTCAGCACACACCATAGACTCAACACACACCATAGACTCAACACACACCACAGACTCAACACAGACCATAGACTCAACGCTGCACCACAGACTCAGCACTGCCCATACTCAGCACTGCCCACAGACTCACACTACCCATTAACATTGCCCATAGAGTCAGCACTGCCCAGAGACTCAACACTCCCCCTCCTTAACCTCCTTTCGTTCCTCTCTCAGAGCCTCACCTCGCCCAACCTCTACCCCCTCCTCCTTCCCCTCTCGTCCCTCCGCTTCTTCCCGTCCCTCCCCTGCCCTTTCGTCACCCCCACGTGCCCACTGTTATCGTCACTCATTCAGAATATCAGAATCATATTTATTTACACTGAAAGAATCCAATGAGCTATAAATCGATTTTTCACAGATGTTCAGTCGGGGCAAGCCCTTGCACGCCCTCGCCAACTAAATCACTCGATTTTTCTCGCCGCTTTAAAGAGTACGAATACCACTGTTGCACAAAACAGGCGAGTTCTAGGCAGCAAGAGGCACGATCGTGACCGCTGGATCGGCTTTCCCGATCGTACACGACGCCAAGGTGCAATGCAACAAAGCGATGTGGATGTAGCGTCTCAAGCCGTCGCTGTGCAGGAAGAGCGTGACGCACGCACGCACGGGGGGAGACCACTGGAAATAGGGAGATATCGGACACGTAACAGATTCTTTTAACAAAGGAACAGCCAACCCTGTAAACAGAACCGGCCCTAGACCTTTGGGGGCCCTAAGCAAAATTTGGTAGGAGGCCTCTTTGGTGTATGATTTTTTTCACCCACTAGCTAGCAGTGACTCTAGGGGGCCCTCTGCTGGCCACGGGGCCCTTTGCAATTGCAAGGGTCGCTTAGTGGCTGGGCCGGCTCTGCCTGTAAAAACACCAAAGATGAGCTCCGTGCACGAGGACGCGTTGCGACCTGCTTGAACGTCGGACGTGTCAATGAAACAAAGTAAAAGCGTAAACATCATTCGTGCACGGCGTTATTATTTCCCGCTCACCGGCGTGCAGCCCCAGTGCCGTGCGCAGGTAGGCAGCCAGCGCCCGCTCGTCAATCTCCAGGCCGGCGCGCACGGCGCCGGTGTCCGGGGCGCCGTGGGACAGCGAGAAGCCCAGCAGGGACTCCAACTCCGCCAGTGCCACCTTGAGGTCCCCCACCTGCAAGGGAGACAAAATCCTCCCAATTGGTATCATTCGGAGGGGCACACGCGTTCTCATCAGATCTCAACTAAACCATTGGAGCAATTTTTATTTTACCAGGTAAGGCCCACTGGGATATAGAACTCTTTTTCAGAAGGGACCTGGCCACAAATGACAGCTCAAGGAAGTGACTTATCGTGAGGAAATGTACAGCAGCCAAATACCCTAGACACATGTGGATTCTAAATGTGGAGGGAGAAACTGGAGGACCCAGAAAAAAATCCACGCGACGTGGCCACAAATGAAAGCCCAACGACGTGGCTTATCACGTGGAAATGTAGAGCAGCCAAACCTATAAACACGCATTGATTCTAAATGTGGAGGGACGCTAACTCCAAATATACAACAGGCGTCAGGGTCAAAATCAAAACCACGACCTCCTGTATAACAGGCGAGGGAGTTTACATTTCGCTAAGCCATCATTGTCGTCGCGGTCACTATCATAATCGTCGGCCGCAATCAATCCACTGCTGGATGAAGGCCTCCTCAAGCCTTTCGCCATCTCTCACGGTCCTGCGATGAAACGATCCACGCCGGCGCCTGCCAAACGAGCCGGTTTCGTTGTTCCACCTCTGCGTGCTCCCTCCTTTAGCTGCCACTCCGTCGTTCTTCCCGACCACTGGCTCTCCACCCCATTCAGCGACGTGCCCTACCCCAATCCGACTTTTCAGCGGTCAACGTGATGTCTCTAACATTGTGCCTTTGTTCACCGAACGCACGTTGCTCCTCCTTCCGCGTCTCGATGTTACACCCGACGTGCGTTCCACCACGCCTCGTTTGCCGCGCTTATCAGGCGTAGCCCTTCCTGCGCTAGGCCGTGACGCGACACGACCCTAGGCCACCATCGGAGAGCCGCGCGGCACGACCGGGAACGCCTACGCGGTGGGACTTTTCCGTCGTGGCTACGTTGTGTCGTTTGTCGTCGTCACCGTCGTCGTTCAAGGCTCGTGCAGTGGCCGTGGGGGGAGGATCGCACCTTGATGGTGCGAAGGCCCAGGGCCCGAGCCGGTGCTAAGTTTTCTCCGAGGTCGTCGAGAAAGACGGCGCCGCTCGGAGGAACCCCGAGCTCCTCCAAGCAGAGCGAGTAGATCCTGGGGTCCGGCTTCTTCATCCCGACCACGCACGACTCCACCACCTACCTCACGATGAGACCAAACGCCAAGTGGCCACATATTAAACTGTCACACTGCTGTTAAAAATAATCTACGCTTTGGGTTTCCTGCTGGCTGCTGGCTGGGCTCCTGTCCAGGTCGTTCAACAGAAAAGCGCTCTGGAGCGCTCTGCCCATTGAACGCAACCCCCCTTACTGTCGCATCCGTACAATCTCGTTTGCTTTGATTACTAGCGTAAATCTTCTTGGTTCTTTCGGTAAAGCGTCTTTCCGACAGACCTGTTCTTCACCTGAGGACGGCTGCTTGCGTTGTGGCCGAAATGTCGTGAGAATTCTTTTATTATGTTTAATTATTATTATTTTATTATTTCCCTTCTACGTGACTTTACCGAAAGAACCAAGAAGATGAATCCTTGCAGTCACGAAAGCTTTAAATCGAAATTTACTAGCGTAAAGTAGAACAAATCCATGCATTTTTGCATTTGCATCAAACACAAGCCAGCAGGGCAGACGACTTTAGCGAACACATCTGCAATAACCGACGGCGGCATGTTGGGAGGCGCCGCGCTGACCACGTCGAAGAGGGCGCGGTCCAGCGGCAGGAACGTGGCGCCGCCGCGGACGTAGAAGTTGTTGGTGAGCAGCGCCGTCTTGACGCCGCGCTCGCGCACTCCCCTCAGCGCGGCGAGCGCGCCGGGCAACGGCGTGGCGAGCTGCCCCACCAGGTGTGCCACGAAGCCGTCCACGCTCACCGCACGCCCCGCCTGCTCCCCCGCGGTGAACACACAAACGACAGCGGCTTTCAATTCGTCGGCGTCGGCCGCGGTCCAATCCACCTCAGGCCAGGCGAGCGGGGAAAAGGCAGCCACGCCGTCAGCCGGCCCCAACGATTTTCCAAGCTCTGCAGCCCTCCAGGTACTCAGGCATTTATTCGCTCGTTAATGAGTGTTTACACGCGGGAGGAAACAGCAGCACATGGAGAAGATGCCACGCGTGCGAGGGGGAAACACTCTGATCCCATACGGAAGGAACAGGTGGAGTCCACATTCATGCTCTACTGCATTCTACTGGTGGGCCCGGGGTAGGACACCTGCTTGACGCCTACGGGAAGGGAGTATCACAACATTCGTGCAATCCACCAACCCTCTGTGCTTGGATTACAGGCCACGTCCAGCCCTATGGCTGTGGTGGCTATGCACGTGTGTTGTTATTGTGTCGGTGTGTTTGTAACCACTATTATTATCGTGTTATTGTTTTAAATATTTGATCACATTTGGGGTTACGTTACCACTGTCACAGCCTGACAGCTGCTGTTGTTGTGCATGTGCATCCTGTGCTCTCGATTCACTGCTGGATGAGTGCCTCCCACCACCGCCCGGACCAAAAATGGGTTTTGTATTATCCGTGTTTTCATTTCGTCTGCTCCACTCTTGCCCCCCATCACTCCGGCTAATCAAGAATTGCCCGCCGGGTGGCTCAGCGGTACGGCGAGCCGCTCGCAATCGAAAGGAGTGCAAATTAAAATCCTGCTTGGGGGTTGACTCGGGGCTCTCATCCATCCTGCTGGGGTCGACTAAAACGAGCACCACAGCGTGGGGAAGTTAACGGCGGTTGTCCTTTAGGGGAAGACTCGCCTCCCGTCATAGGGATTGGGGGTTTCCCCCGCTCGCTCAAGAGCTGCAGAGAGGAACCGAGCACTCGCAATGAGCACCACCTTGGTGCTTATTTCGAGCAGCAAATCACGTGACTTTGAATCGCAGGTTGACTGTACGACCGGCGTCCGTGGACGGCGATCGCGCTCGGCGCTGCGTACGATTCTGGAGCAGTCGGCGCCGAAGAGCTCGTCAAACGTCTCGGGCGACATCTCCCCACGCTGGTAGCGGCACCACGCGTTCGCCTCGCCGCCGTCACGCAGCACGCGCAGCACCGTGCCGCCCGGCAGCCCGCACGCCGCCTCCCACTCTACGCACCACACGCACCTCCGGTTAGCACGGCTGGCTACGTGCGCTGCGGAAGAAGTTCAACGCACGTATATGCACACGCATGCACCACGACGGCGACGGCAGCGATAGTAACGACGACCGCTGTTGAGCACTAAGTGGCGGTGACGTCACCGCCTGGAGCCTGTGCCATGTTAGGTTCACTTTTATGCCGCCACGTGACGTGTCGAAGGCTCGCTGCTGACTGGAGGTCACGGGACAGAGCCAGGTGCCATGTGTTGATGGACGGAGGTAACTGACAGATGCAGTCAACTTGCTGCATTTTAGCCGCCCGGTGCTCAGCTCATTGTTCCGAGTGTAACTCCTCTGAACCTCCCGTGTTGCTGGAGTGAAACTACCTCCAACTGCCCAGTAGCGTCCTACACGAGCCTCCTCAACAGAGGCCGATCTTAACACCGCTGGTACCAGTCATCTGCAAGTCCACTCAGCCCAACATTCTCCCGTACCACATTAGTCCCTCTCTTCTCGAGCCCATGCCGTGCCCATTTAGCCCCCTCTATCGGGCCAAACAGAAGCTGCTTGGACATGCGGTGGCTGGGCATGCAGACTACATGACTCAGCCAATGTACCCTCGGCTGCCGGAGAAGCTCATCGATGGGACTACCCCCTACTATTTCAAAGATCTGCGAGCTCCTCGCACAAATCAAGCATGGTCAAAACCAGGATGGATCGTAGGCAGAGCAGCCGGAATGTATTAAACCAGCGCAGACACACACACAACATGCACGACCACTCTGTAGCATTACGGATTGATGGGGCAAACGCTGCTAGTGGGCACCTATTAAAGGTTGTCACGGCGCACGAGGTGGGGGGGGGGGGTGGGAGTGAGGCGAGCACCACAGTCTGGCTGCCTTTGTCTCCCCAATGCGGCAGTATGTTTCCCACTGCACCAGTCATGAGTTTGAGTCAAACAAGGGGAGACCCAGGCCCAGTTCAAATATCCGTCACTGATGTTGGCCGTGATTGGGAATCAAACTCAAGTTGCCGGTTTCAGAGCGCGGTGTGCTAAGCAGTAGGCGACCTATCCCCACTGACGTTTGGTGATTATACGATGTCAGAACTTTCTGACAGCATGTGTATTATAAGCGTTATAGATTGTGAAGATGCAACAATGACTTATGGTAGACTCGTGCCGAGCAAACTTCAGTTGAAGAACTTGTAAGCAATTCTTAGTCACACTGGAAGTACATCAAAGAAACAAAAACAACACGACAAAAATGTGAAATGCAATTACTAAGTTATGGGAAAGCGACATTGTGAAGATCATCACATCGTGACATTGAATATCGCATCATGCAAAACGATATCACAGCGAGCCCACCTTGCACTGCTAGACTTAAGCTGGGCATCGGAATTATCGAGGTGGGACGTGATGCAAGGTGCTTCGAGTTTCGGACGCATTTAACCCTTTCCTGTTCCAATGACGTACGTGTCAGTACGTGTACATCACCAGTACCGAGGCTCCCACAAGGCCATGCGGGAGGGCATGCGGTACAGTTTGGCGCCAGCAAAAAATGAGTGTGGCCGTGTCGCTACAGTTCTCTGCGGTGAGTACAATGTCTTTAAAAACAACGGCGCTACGCCTCTCTAAATAAAATTCCCGCTGAACCGCTCGCTCGTTCCGAAATTCGGCGGCGAGCGGGACGACCCACCCTGCAACTTGCAGTCATCTCGGAACGCGAAAGGGTTAAGTGCCCCATAAATACCAGCGACCCTTGTCCTGCCGGGCCCCTCAGTCAGGACAAGGTTCCGCGCCTTCCGTAACGACGCGGCGCAGGCGCGCACCTTGTATGGGCGGGTACGGCGACGGCAGGATCACTCCTCCCATGTCGAAAATGACGGCTCTCACGTCGCCGGCGCCGTGGCTCCATCGCGAGCCCTCGAGTCGCGTGGCGCGCGGTGCCAGCGGCGACAAGGGCAGCAGCGAGCGCAGGCGGGGACTTCGCCAGAGGCTCAGAGAGTTCCAGCCGAACATCCTGATCGGTGGGGGTGGAGGAAACAAGGAGCACAATTGGTCTCCCGCTTGACATAAGTGGATACATACTGTTAGGTTTTTCGGTAAAGTCACGTAGGTAAAAAAAAATTAATTAAAAGTTAATAAAATAATAAAAATAAAATAATAAATCACGACGTTTCGGAGGCAACACAAGTCTCCGTCATCAGGTGGGACAGTCACGAAAGCTTCAAATCTAGAAATAAGTGGATACATTTTACAAATTGGATTTGTGTATGTGTACTTGTACGGTACGGTCTTTTTGTCAAGCCACCGCTGGATGACACCCACGAGATATGGGTCGTTGGGGAGGGTGGGGGGGGTGTTATTTGACCGGCGTGTTTGACGGTCGGTCGGTACAGTTTGGTGAATGCGGGGGAGGCGTAGACGCCGGAGTAGAGGGCAACAGACGTCTCTGCACTGGCCCCCTTCTGACAAACGTAGCCCTGCAGCAGACTGCAACACCTCTTTACGAGCGGCTATCAACCATTCAAGCATTGTCCAGGCTTACACCTGCTGAGCTTATGAGATCAGGCGCATTCTGGATGTTTCGGTCACATACGCTGTGGAGTTATATCACGCCTAAACGCAGCATTTCAATATGCGATACAGTGGGCATATTTATTATATATACATCGTGCTTCAAAAAATGTTTAACACTTCTCAGAATTTGCAACAATACCACAAAAAATGTGCCTCCGGGCTCTGGAGACCACCTGGAGAAGATTCCAGGCATGTGTTGACAATTATGGCGAACAAGTCGAGACTCTTTCACTTTTCGAAGCTATTAACGTCACATTTGTTATCATGTTACAGTGTATTATCCGTTCTTTTTCCATTAAAAAACAATAGTCGCATATAAGTGTTTACCTTTTTTTTTAAGCACCCTGTACATAGGGAAACAGTCATACAAATAAAGACATCTCGTATTAATCAACTGCCCAAGCTCTGCAGTCCTCTATATACCAAGGTGTTATCTGCCAATTAATGAGTGCTTACATGTGGGAAGAAATCGGAAACACTTGGGAGAAAACCGCACGCGTGCGTGGGAGCAAAACTCTACCCCGTACGGAAGGGACATGTGGAGACGTGGGCTTTGCACAGAACGAGTTAAGTTGCAGAGGTCTGTTCGTCAGTCGATGTGTTCCTAAGTCCAACTTTACTCCTGTCGATTCCAAACACGCTGCACGGCGCGTACACTGAACACGGTGAACGGCTTTAAAAGTTGCATAATCTCCTGTAGATGCCACTGGTTCTTTATGTTCTGCATATGTCGATGCCACTGGTTCTTCACGTTCTGCAGATGTAGATGTCACCTCCGCCATCTATTTGCGCGGCGGATGAACTTACGACTCTCGATCGGAACAGCTGCAATTGGACATACGGACGAGTCCGTTCGTATCTCTGAAAGTTCGTAAGTAGAGGAGGGTCCTGTACTGCCTTCTCCTGGAGAGCTACGGTGTGGCTTACAGGAAGTTCACAGCGTAAGACTAAAAGAACACCAAAGGAACATTAAATTCTCCCTAACACAGCTGTCAGCATTGGCAGAGCATGCTTGCCAACAGGACATTCAATTGATTTTGATAACGTTGAAGTGTTATGTAGAACTAATTATTACTGGCCAAGATTAGTTAGAGAATTAACTGAAATTGAGAATTCAATTAATTTTAACCTGCTGTAATAGCTATAGAGTCAGCGCAGCCTGGAAGCGTATTATTAAGTAAAGCACAACATATTGGTTCTTTCGGTAAAGTCACGTAGAAGGGAAATAATAAAATAATAAAAATAAACAATAAATTCTCACGACGTTTCGATTGCAACACAAGCAATCATCATCAGGTGTGAAATCCACAGCAAGCACATTTTCTTTTTGTGTTTTTTTTTCTTGCTGTGGTTTTCACACCTGATGATGATTGCTTGTGTTGCAATCGAAACGTCGTTAGAATTGTATTGTTTAATTTGTATTATTTTATTATTTCCCTTCTACGTGACTTTACCGAAAGAACCAAGAATATGAATCTCTGCAGTCACGAAAGCTTTAAATCGAAATTTAAAGCACAACACACATTTTAATTCCTTACAGGTGAGTCACATGCTAAGTGGCTGATTACTGATCTATTACATAATTGCATACACCCCCGCCTTCTGATCTCGAATCCAGATGGGGTTCAACAACGATGACGTGGTCCTGCACTATTTAAGACCTGAAGCAGGTGGATGGTTTCACTATTCCGGCAAATCGCCTGAAGATGCTGGATGTAATTTCCAGCGAAACGTCGAACTCCAATTGTAAATGTTGTGAATCCACTCTTCAACACACCGGTGGGCTAAAGTAGTGAACTATTTTGTCTTTTTTCTTCTTGGTTCTTTCGGTAAAGTCACGTAGAAGGGAAATAATAAAATAATAAAAATAAAACATAATAAAATAATTCTCACGACGCAAGCAGCCGTCCTCACCTGAGGACGGCTGCTTGCGTTGTGGCCGAAACGTCGTGAGAATTATTTTATTATGTTTTATTTTTATTATTTTATTTCCCTTCTACGTGACTTTACCGAAAGAACCAAGAAGATGAATCCCTGCAGTCACGAAAGCTTTAAATCTAATTTTTTTTGTCTTTTGTCAACGTGACACTTTTTAAATCCTTTATATTAAGTTCGCTTGCTTGCTTACGACCGTGCAAATCTTTCGGTCGTTTTTTAACCCACTTCCCGTGATCCAATCGAGCGGACATTTTCCACACAGACTCGTTGTGCGTGACAATTAATGTCCGTGAAAAAATTTTCCCAAAATTTTACACAATTTTTTGGACAAAAATATTATATTTAATTACCAATTGCTTAATGGTGCAATGCAATCATCTGACCCATAGGTGGCAGCCATCTCACGCCAGAGGACGAGAGGACTCTAGCCGCCACGCATATACAGTGATACCTCGGTTCACGAACGCTTCGGTTCACGAACAACTCGGTTCACGACCAGAAAATTTCATAAAAATATGCTTCGGTTCACGAACTCCGCTTCGGTTCACGAACAGGAGCCGCGCCCATTTTTACACAAAGGCGCTCTTCACTAGGTGTTTTAATGTCACTGAAGAGACGTCCTTGATTTTGAAAGACTTCTGGAAGAAACATTGCAATGTTGTCCACTGCATTAACCTCATTGACAAAGCCTGGGAAGAGGTCACTCCCCGAACCCTAAATTCAGCCTGGAGGAAACTGTGGCCAGAATGTGTCACTGAACGTGAACATGACTTAGAAGGGTCTGATGCAGAGGTAGTGGAGGAAAGTGTGTCCATGGGCAAGAGTATGGGTCTGGACGTTGATTGTGCTGATGTGGAAGAGCTTGTTGAGGAACATAGGGAGGAGCTGACCACGAAATAACTTTCTGAACTCCACAGTGAGCAACAGAAGGCACTTCTTGAGGAGCATTCCACTGAGGAAGAGGAAGAAAGGGAGGTTAGCAGTGATGCCATAAAATCCATTATGCAAAAATGGAATGAGTGCCATGACTTTTTTGAAAAGCACCACCCCAACATAGCTGTCACGAACAGAGTGTTAAATCTTAATGGTCTCTCATTTCCGGAGGGTTATGCAGCGCAGGAAGAGACAAGTGACATTGGACAGATTTTTCAGCAAAACTGAGCCTGCAGCTAGGAGACAAAGGAGAGAGGAAACCCCTGAAGGAGATCCCCCTGATGTCCTTATGGAGGGGGACTCTCCCTCCAAACAATAACCGCCTCCCACCCGCCTCCCACCTGCCTTCCTCCATGCCAGAAGTCATCTCAAGCAAGGTTAGTGTTCTCTCTTTATACATTACTATACTGTACAGCACTACAGTAATGTGTATTGTCATTTGTTTCATATTTTTGTGCTTCAAAAACCAAAAAAAAGGTCAGAACGGATTAACCGGATTTACATTGAACCCTATGGGAAAATGTGCCTCGGTTCACGACCAATTCGGTTCACGACCAGAGTCATTTCACGAATTAAGTTCGTGAACCGAGGTATCACTGTAAAGTATTTATAGTGAAAAACTTTGTTTTTACGGGTTATACTTGTTTTACTGATTGGCCGTGTCGGGTGGTGGAGGGTTGCGACACATTTATAAATAACGCGATCTCACCCAACAACCTTTAATTATGAAGAGTTCGAGGAGTAATCCATCAACCCCAGCTGCTGCCTCCGCAGAGCCACCCGCAAGCCCCCGGCAATGACTCTCGACCGTCTGTGGGGCAGGTGACCACTGCCATACAGCCATAGGGTGCCCGTCCATAAATGACGTCATGCGATTTTGGACGATTTTTGACAACCCCCCCCCCCCTCGTCACACGGCGTCACAAAAAGTCAGACCCCCCCCCCCTCTCAAGTATGACGTCACAAAGCTCTGCCCCCCCCCCCCCAAAATAAAACATGCTTCAAATCGCTTTAAACTCTTGTCATTGTAGTGCGTATTTAATGTGGCGCTGCACTCTGATGTTGTAGGAGAAAACATTTATTAAAAAGTATATTTAATTAAGTAGAACGTGTTGTCTATATTCATTTAAAGTTGCGCATTTTGATGTGACGTCACATTTCTCACCCCTCCCCTACTAAGTGCGTGACGTCATTTATGGACGGCCCGCCCTTACAGCTGTTGCTGTGGGTGTACAATCTTGCGTCTCTCTCCACGCCGTATGGGGGGCCGAGCCGTACGTTGACCATACTTCACCACGCGGGTCGACCACGTGTGCGGCACGGCAGCGAGGGACGACTGCCCACAGCACCTATAGCACCTGTTATGCACAGCGATGGGGTCGCCCATCCAACTCAGTGCTCAGGCTCAACCCAGGCTCGGATCAGGGCAAACAAATAACTTTAGCGAAAGAACCAAAGAGTATGGATTCCTGCAGTGACGAAAGCTTTTAAATCGAGTTACAAAGCAATTATTTATTATTTGCTTCCTACGGTTGTTAGCATTGCCACTCGTTGCATTACCAGCCGTCACAACATTGTGTTTATCTTGTAAAGAATACTGTAGTGGCGTTATCGTCACGTAACAAGCGCGTCGTTTGTCGCGTGGCGGGGCAAGAGTTGTGCACATTAAACAACAACAACCACAAAGTTTTACGTTTCAGAGGCTCGCGATGTCTGCAACGTCGTCAGCACGAAGCGCGCAGGCCGCGTGGTTTGACTGGGTGAGAGGTCGGCAGCAGACAGAGGCAACCACGGGGAGGACTGCAGGCAAGAGCAGGTGTTTTTTTTAATATAATTGGTTCTTTCGGTAAAGTTACGTAGAAGGGAAATAATAAAGTAATACAAGAAAAGTTTCTACTTTTTAAATAATACAAGAAATGTTTATAATTTTCTAATTTTAAAATAATACAAAAAAATTAAATACAAGCATTTTTTCTAATTTTCTCATTTTTAAATAATACAAGAAATTTTTTCAAATTTTAAAATAATACAAGAACATTTTCTAATTTTAAAATAATACAAGAACATTTTTCAAATTTCTTGCTGTGGATTTCACACCTGATGATGATGATTGCTTGTGTTGCAGTCGAAACGTCGTGAGAATTTTTTTGTTTTATATTTGTATTATTTTATTATTTCCCTTCTATGTGACTTTACCGAAAGAACCAAGAATATGAATCCCTGCAGTCACGAAAGCTTTAAATCAAGAGATGTTTTTTGTTTTATACTGGCGAAACGTCGTGCTCGGATTGGAAATGTTGTGGCTTGCTGGGCTAGTGACGAATTGGCCCTCCAGCACTTGAGACGAAAGGTAAGTCTAATTTATGCTTCTACATTATGGTAAAATAGACATTTCTCGGTGATTTCCCAGATATTGTATCGATTTCCAATTAGTTTTAACCCCAGCGACCGAAAGCAGAAGACTAAAGTATCAGAGCAGTGAATTTGAACAAATCGAAGGTCAGTTATGTACAGTGCTACAGTGGCATGAAGTGAAGTGTTTGATGACATACTTTCGTGCAAGATTCACTGCCATTAAATTTACACAAGAAACAATTATACTCTGCTCAATTTTTTCCTAAATATTACAGCTTCCGTCCTCGAACGGGCAAAAGGCTAGTTGTTAAAGAATAACTAAGGGGGGGGGGAATTAAATAGACGCAGTTTATTCCATCACCTATTTTGTTCATTTAAGTCAGAATTTATTTATCATCCGCCGTACACCTGCTGTGTTTGTGTGCAAGTAGTTCTGCGAGTGATGCGGCTCTCGAACTATTTTGTTCGAAGACAACGAAGAAGTATTACATTTCGATTGAAAGCTTTCGTGACTGCAGGGATTCATCTTCTTGGTTCTTTCGGTAAAGTCACGTAGAAGGGAAATGATAAAATAATAAAAATAAAACATAATAAAATAATTCTCACGACGTTTCGGCCACAACGCAAGCAGCCGTCCTCAGGTGAAGAACAGGTCTGTCGGACGCTGTCTTTCCGACAGACCTGTTGTTCACCTGAGGACGGCTGCTTGCGTTGTGGCCGAAACGTCGTGAGAATTGGATTTTATTATGTTTTATTTTATTTTATTATTTCCCTTCTACGTGACTTTACCGAAAGAACCAAGAAAACGAAGAAGTACTTCGTCTTTTTCTTTGACTTGTTGCTGGACCCCTGGCTTCGCCTGTTGTGTGGACTTTCGAACCCCCGGTGAGCCTCCAAGGCCCACTCCAGACACGAGGGGGCAGTGTCAACACGGCTGTGGAGCCCTGGACGGGGAACTGTGTGGGCCGGACAATTTCACGGTGCATTTTCCAGTTTGTCTCTTTTTTTTCTTTACACGCTTTCATTTAACTCACTCTGTCTGTTGTCATTGTTGTTGTTGTCGTTGTTGTATCCTCAAATCTTGTAACTAAATTTTAACCCATTTCCCAATGAGGTATCGGCTGCAAACTTGGTATACTTATGTCATACTGATGACAATACTATCTTATATATATTTTAAAACATTCTTTTTTATTACACGCTTTTATTTAACTCATTTTGTTGTTGTTGTCGTTGTTGTATCCTCAAATCTTGTAACTAAATTTTAACCCACTTCCCAATGTGGTATCGGCTGCAAACTTGGTATACTCACGTCATACTGATGCCAATACTATATTCTATCATAATAATTAAAAAAATATTTTTAAACGATCTTTTTTATATGTTATGTTTCGGCTTGGGTCAAATTGTCCATGGTCAACTGACGTTGGCTGTAATTGGCCACGGCCCCTTACGTTGTGGCAAGCCTCGGGGGCCACTTCCTAGAGTCGTGGAGTTATGCCATTACTAGTACATTTCATAAAAGCGTGTTTTTAAAAGTGTATTTAAATATTACTTATTTGACTATGCAGTCGCACCTTCGGCTGTGACTGGCAGGGTCAGAGGTCGGCAGACAGAGGACACCGTGCGGCTTTCAGCCAAGAGCAACTGTTTGCACCACGTGTCCCCAGAATCAGAATGTTGATAGTTACTGGAGGAATCCGATGCGCTATAAAGCTCTTTTTCACACATGTCCAGTAGGAGCGGGTGACAACGTTACAATATCAAACAAAACAAAAGCACGATAGGAGTGCAAAGTATAGGAAAGGTAAACAAGCCACTTAAAATAAATATACAAATAAAACTTAACAATGTTTCGATTTAAAGCTTTCGTGACTGCAGGGATTCGTCTTCTTGGTTCTTTCGGTAAAGTCACGTAGAAGGGAAATAATAAAATAATAAAAATAAAACATAATAAAATACAATTCTCACGACGTTTCGGCCACAACGCAAGCAGCCGTCCTCAGGCGAAGAACAGGGCTGTCGGAAAGACAGCGGACGGCTGCTTGCGTTGTGGCCGAAACGTCGTGAGAATTGTATTTTATTATGTTTTATTTTTATTATTTTATTATTTCCCTTCTACGTGACTTTACCGAAAGAACCAAGAAGATAAACAATGTTTCATCTTCAATCTTGAGTAAAGCTCAGTGAGCTATTAGCATCTTTTTCGAAAGCTACCTGGCCACAAATGATAGCTCAACGAAGTGGCTTATCGTGTAAACGAAAAGGCAAACAGATGCCTCATTTTGACAGGCGAGAAGAAACCCTGCTGATGACTGCAGGGTTATGGTTACACAAAGACACCGTTCATCCGTATAGCCTGAACAGACTGTTGGGGCAAGTGCTGTTAGCGAGTAGCTCAGTAGCACCTGTGAAGGCCGGCACGGCACACGAGGGGGTGGGTGGCCAACACCACGCCCGGTCGCCTTTGTCTCCCCAGTGGCGATGTTAACGGTGATGATGCTGACGAATTACGTTAGAGAATGAAGAATGGAAGGGAAAAGAACGAGAGGAAGGGCCAAGTGTGTGGATGCTGGAGGAGCTGAAGGGAAGAAGGAGTTTATGATAATAAAGCGGAGGGGTGGGGGTAGAGAGAATGGAGAAGGTGGAAGCCACGTGGCTATTTAAATCAAATTTTATGTTTACATTTCATTAGAGCGCCTTCACTCAGGGCGTTTGACAAACTTAAAAACCCGGTGACAGAATCGAATGAATAAAATGGCAGGGGCGTGCAAGGCTTGAGGATTGAGTGGCATCACTAAGAGGGTACAGTGAAACCTAGGGCTCAGGTAAGGGCTGCAGGGAAGGGACGGGAAGGAGTGGAGGGACGAGGAGAGGGAAGATGAAGAGAATGGGCGATAGAGAAGAGGTGAGGCTTTGAGAGAGAGGAACGGGTGAGGGTTAAGGAGGGGGACTTCTTCATCTACAGGGGCAGTGCTGAGTCTAAGAACAGTGTTGAGTCTCTGGGCAGTGTTGACTGTTGAGTCTATGGGGCAGTGTTGAGTCTATGGGGCAGTGTTCAAGTCTATTGGTCAGTGTTGAGTCTATGGGCAGTGTTGAGTCTATGGGGCAGTGTTCAAGTCTATTGGTCAGTGTTGAGTCTATGGGCAGTGTTGAGTCTATGGGCAGTGCTGAGTCTATGGGCAGTGCTGAGTCTATGGGCAGTGCTGAGTCTATGGGCAGTGGTGAGTCTAAGAACAGTGTTGAGTATATGGGCAGTGCTGAGTCTCTGGGCAGTGTTGAGTCTCTGGGCAGTGCTGAGTCTCTGGGCAGTGCTGAGTCTCTGGGCAGTGTTGAGTCTATGGGCAGTGTTGAGTCTATGGGCAGTGCTGAGTCTATGGGCAGTGGTGAGTCTATGGGTAGTGTTGAGTCTATGGGCAGTGCTGAGTCTATGGGCAGTGCTGAGTATATGGGCAGTGTTGAGTCTATGGTGCAGTGTTGAGTCTCTGGGCAGTGCTGAGTCTATGGGCAGTGTTGAGTCTATGGGCAGTGTTGAGTCTATGGGGCAGTGTTGAGTCTATGGGGCAGTGTTCAAGTCTATTGGTCAGTGTTGAGTCTATGGGCAGTGTTGAGTCTATGGGCAGTGTTAAGTATATGGGCAGTGCTGAGTCTATGGGGCAGTCTTGAAGTCTATTAGTCAGTGCCGAGTCTATGCGCAGTGCAGCTTAATGTAGATGGGACGTTGATGCCAGTGGGGGAGGGCGTGCAAGGAGGGAGACGGACCGAGCACGGGTTGTGGAGTTGGGATCGAGACACTGAACTTGCCACACACACCGCAGCTCGCCACGAGAGGCGCGGTCCACGGCCACCGGCATCTGGTGGCGCTGACGTCACGCTTCCGCAACAATTGACACACAGACGGACATGCCACTTGTTACTTGCCACACGAGTTGCGTTCGAACGGCGTTTGTCACCGAAACAAGCACGGATCCTCTGGGAACGCGCGCCTACTCCGCCTGCAACGGGTGAGTGTGTACGAGTCTGGGAAGGGTTGAGTGACTTTGTGGGCAGAGTGTGAGTTGTTTTTGAGTGACTTGTGAGTTTGGTGAGTGCTGTGGATGGACGTGTCAGCTGGTGTGGTGTGTGTCAGCTGGTGTGTGTGTGTCAGCTGGTGTGTGTCAGCTGGTGTGGTGTGTGTCAGCTGGTGTGTGTCAGCTGGTGTGGTGTGTGTCAGCTAGGGTGTATCAGCTGGTGGGTGTGTGTCAGCTGGTGTGTGTCAGCTGGAGTGTGTCAGCTGGTGCGTGTCTGCTGGTGAATGTGTCAGCTGGTGTGGTGTGTGTCAGCTAGGGTGTGTGTCAGCTGGAGTGTGTCAGCTGGTGTGTGTCTGCTGGTGTGTGTCAGCTGGTGGATGTGTCAGCTGGTGTGTCAGCTGGTGGGTGTGTGTCAGCTAGGGTGTGTGTCAGCTGGAGTGTGTCAGCTGGTGCGTGTCTGCTGGTGAATGTGTCAGCTGGTGAACGTGTCAGCTGGTGTGGTGTGTGTCAGCTAGGGTGTGTCAGCTGGTGTGTGTCAGCTAGTGAACGTGTCAGCTGGTGAACGTGTCAGCTGGTGTGTGTCAGCTGGTGTGTGTAAGCTGGTGTGGTGTGTGTCAGCTAGGGTGTATCAGCTGGTGGGTGTGTGTCAGCGAGGGTGTGTCAGCTGGTGTGTGTCAGCTGGTGTGGTGTGTGTCAGCTAGGGTGTATCAGCTGGTGGGTGTGTGTCAGCTAGGGTGTGTCAGCTGGTGAACGTGTCAGCTGGTGTGTGTCAGCTGGTGTGGTGTGTGTCAGCTGGTGTGGTGTGTGTCAGCTGGTGTGGTGTGTGCTCGCTAACAGCACTTGCCCCTACAGTCTGTTAAGGCTATACGGGGGATCTTTTTTGTCAGCTGGTGGGTGTGTGTCAGCTGGTGAATGTGTCAGCTGGTGGACATGTCAGCTGGTGGACGTGTCAGCTGGTGCGTGTCTGCTGGTGAATGTGTCAGCTGGTGGATGTGTCAGCTAAAGCATCTGCCAAGTCATCTCAGTCGGTCAACCCGCGGCAACCTGGGTCTGTTCCGTGACCCCCTGCCGCCAGCGGGCCTTCGACACTTCACGTGGCCGCAGAGTGCACCTAGCCTGGCACGAGCGCTACTTTGTGGTTGATGAACATCGGTTGGTGTTGCGTGGGGAGCGGTTCGTGGGTTCGGATTCCCGCTCACGGCCACCAAGCACCAGTGACGATTAACCGAACCGGTCTTGGCCTTCCTCTAGGTCGACTCGGCCTCAAATGCGTACGTGTGCATAAACATCGCCACTGGGAAGCGCAGACAAAGGCGGTCGGGCGTGGTTACTCGCTATCAGCACCTGCCCCTGCAGTCTGTTATTAAAAAATATATTTTCGGGTGATATATTGTCTTTGAATGTCAGCCAACCCAAGGCACATTGTCTCTGGCCCGTGACCTGCTAGCGAGCCTTCGACATGCTTCACATGACGCACCTAGCCTGGCACAAGCGGTGTGGTGACGTCACCGCCACTTAGTTCAGATGAGTTGTCAGCAGTTGTCAGGAGCGGGTCTGTGTGGTTGAATGTGGCCAGCACCAGTAACAATTATCTGAACCGGTCCTGGGCCTCCGTCCTAGGTCGACTCAGCCTTAAATGAGTACCTGTTGCGGTGTGCAAACATCGTCACTGGGGAGACAAAGGCGGCCGGGCGTGGGGCGTGCCGACCTTGATAGGCGCTATTCGCTAACAGCACTTGCTCCTACAGTCTGTTAAGGCTACACGGGGGGGGGGGGTATATTTGTCTTCTTGTTTGTGTTTCGATTTAAAGCTTTCGTGACTGCAGGGATTCATCTTCTTGGTTCTTTCGGTAAATTCACCTAGAAGGGAAGTAATAAAATAATAAAAATAAAACATAATAAAATTAAAGTCACGTAGAAGGGAAATAATAAAATAATAAAAATAAAACATAATAAAATATTTTATTATGTTTTATTTTTATTAAAATATTTTATTATATTTTATTTTTATTATTTTATTATTTCCCTTCTACGTGACTTTACCGAAAGAACCAAGAAGTTGTTGTTTGTGGTTGCATGTGAATGAGCGAGTGGAGCTGTTCAATGCGTGGGTACGTGATTAAGTATGGCTAAGTAACCCCCACGACTGACAACGTGGGGCAGGTGGGGGTGGCTCTATCAGGAGTGGATTGACAACAGCGCTGCTGCTGTTCATATAGACACGCGCTCCTGTTTTGTTAAAGTTGTGAGTCAGAGATCATGACTAATGCAGTTTGTTTTATTTGCTTATAATGGGGATCTGTTTCCGATTGAACGTTAAGCGCATTTCATGTTGTTGCACTTGCATTGTAATAACGGTAATCGTTTCTGCAACTACAATTTATAAGCTTAAAAAAGACATTTCTCGTTTAACTTAAACGTGTAACATACATTTCAATGGGTGAAAACGTTCGACGATTGGACAGTTCATGCAAAGAGCGATGTCACATTTCAACCACGTGACGGCACATGTGGTGTGAACAGCACGCGAGTGATGGGTGCGGTGGATGTGATGGATGTGATTAATATGATGGATGTGATTAATATGATGGATGTTATTAATGTGATGGATGTGATGGTGGGATGAATGGGATGGATGCGATGGATGTCACAGAACCGCCCTCGATCGCTTTCTGTCCACGTCACGTTTTCGGTTCAACGCGAAACGATTTATCTTTCGAAATGTGATCAATATACCTTGGCACGATTTTCAGATCCTATTCGGGACAAACCCGAAATCGGGAACACGCCACTAACCGACGCCTCGGTTTCCTTTACAAGACGATCAGACGTAATCCGATCGGGACCAGAATCTCTCTTTATTTTTCAATGCAGATCTGCGTTCAAATAAGCGCCACTGAAATGCCTCCGAATGGGCGTGTGGCAATTACTCTTTATTTTTCGACAGACCTCCACACCCACGTGAATGGTTGTTAGGGCCACGTCCTTTGGCGTTCGAACCCCGTCACGGAGACAGATCGGGTCGGGGCGGGTTGGGGGGGTCATTAGCAGGTAATGTCAACAGGTGTGGAAAACTGAAATCGCGCAGTTGACTGTACCACACCGCGCCTACTGCGGCAACCACCACGGCAAACCGGAATATCTGCTCCGGAATTACGCGGGTCACCGGAGCGGACGCAACCGGTAAAGCCCACCACCACCACCATAACCACCACCATCACTACCACCATCACCATCACCGCCAACACCACCACCGCCAACACCACCACCAGCACCATCACCACCACCATCACCACCACCATCACCACCACCACCAACGCCATCATCACCACCACCGCCACCATCACCACTACCACCATCACCATCACCGCCACCATCATCGCCACCGCCACTGCCACCGCCGCCGCCACCACCACCACCACCGCCACCACCACCACCGCCACCATCACCACCACCATCACCACCACCACCGCCACCACCGCCACCATCACAACCACCATCACCACCACCACCGCCACCACCGCCACCATCACAACCACCACCACCACCATCACCACCACCATCACCACCACCACCACCATCACCACCACCACCGCCATCACCACCACCACCATCACCACCACCATCACCACCACCACCACCACCACCGCCACCACCACCACCACCATCACCACCACCACCGCCACCACCGCCACCATCACAACCACCACCACCACCATCACCACCACCATCACCACCACCACCGCCGCTGTCGTCGTCGACGCTTTTCGTCATCGGCCAGGATCTATCCGCTGCTGGATGAAGCCCATCCCGTGCCGGTGCCATTGCTTCGTGAGCACGCAAAGCTGTTCAGCTTGGTTCGCGTCGCTCGCGACACGTTGGGTACATCGGAGTAAGATGTTCACGTTCACTATCCGATTTCCCAATGAGATGCAAGGCAACATTATTTGTCATTTAAAGTGTCTAAATATCCGATTCCCCAATTAGTTGCAAGGCAATATTATTTGTCATTTAAAGTGTCTAGATATCCGATTTCCAAATGAGTTGCAAGACAATATTATTTGTAATTTAAAGTGTCTATTTGTAATTGCATCTCAGGCGCTGTATACGTGGGGGAGGGGCACTATGATGTGGATCTAAAATACCCAGGAAACATGGCAACGTTTTGCCAACGTTTGGCATGTTTACTGGGTACGAGTATTAACGAAGACAATTCGATCTGTTTAACACGCAGGAGCTTTCGCGACCAATATCATCAATAATATAGAGTTTTTTTGGGGGGGGGGGTTAGTTTGCGTAAATATATAAATGTGCCGTTAAACCCGCCACCACCCGACACAGCCAATTAGTAAGGGTTGTCTGACACGTCAACAGAACGTGCCAATTCGTTACGAGTACAGCACACCGGTGTGTTGAAAAGCAAATCCACAACATTTACAATCCGAGTACGACGTTTCGCCAGTAATTACAACTAGCATCATCGATTATGCTAGTTGTAATGCTACGTGACAACCCCTTACCAATTGGTTGTCTCGGCTGGTGGCGGGTTTAACGACACATGTATATCTACGCGATCTAACCCAAAAAAAGCCCTATATTAGGGACAATTAAAACCGAAAATCAGGAACGTGTGTCAAGAGACATGGCGATACGCACGTTCGATCACATTGTGAGAGAAAGATGGAAAGGAGATGACGACAATCGAGATCACGTGCGGCAGGTGAGAGACCTCGTAGCTGACTGCTGCTAAAAGGAGCCAGCACGCCATGGCAGCAGACGGTCGCTGTGGAAGGGACGACGATCGGGAGATTGATAATTGGTTTTATACCCTTATCATATTTTGCTACTGGCAAATGAGGTTCCCATGGTGTAAATGCTTAGCCCGAGCTCTCATACTCTGATGGTGCATTGTCTTTGAGTTGTGCGCCTTTTGGCGTCATCTGGTCCAACCCATGTGAGACTAGGTTCTAAGGAAAGCTGTCTCGGGTGTGGACCAATCAACTTCAAGGACAGTGCATACATTATCAGAGTATGTTTTTTGTTTGCATTATGGCTGCAGGTATTGTGGTCTATGCAAACATGACTCCTCGTAAAAAGGTGTCAGTTTTGTTGCCAGATAGAAGGGTAAAAAATCCAATTATCATATTTTTACTGGCAAATGAGGTTCCCATGGTGTAAATGATCGGGAGATTGTCGAGATTCGGCGACGAAGTGGCGGCCGAGTGCGGGGACGTGCCTGGGAGCACGTGCACCGGGGAGATGGAGCACATTAAACGAGACAGATCTACAAGTAGGCACGAGGTGGATCCTGGAAGAGGATGGTGACGGCTTGGGGAGGCCTTCATCCAGCAGTGGATCGATCATGGTTGACGACGAAGACCCTCCGTGTGCTCCGTACCACCGGTGTTAACGAGCAGATTCACTATCGATCAGAGTCGTTAATTACGTGTCGTCACGGTCAACATTTGACCTCTGGTGGGCAGTCGGTTGTCCTCATCGCTCAAGCATCGTTGATTTTAAAAAATACATCTCTTGGTTGCCGAATGTATATATCTTTTTTTGGTCGTATTGCCGGATTAAGCAAGTGCGGGGCCTGTAATATATGTTATAAAGGGGCCCTAACTTAAATAAATAAACACGTAAATACTAAAACACAAATTTTTTACTTGCATAGTAAAGTAATCGTATTTTTTCATTTGCTATACAGCCAGATCATACGACAAATCGCTAACCTTAAACACCCAGTCGTTCATAAAAGTTGAAGGCGGTATAGTACTATAGCAATAGAGCAAGTGCAGAATCACTGAACCGAAATTGATAGCTTGAAAGCATTTAGCGTGGGGCCCTTGAAAGTGCGGGACCCGTACTAGGATAATCCGGCACTGGTTGTGGTCCGGTGAAAATGTTGCTGCCCCTCTCGCCAACATTCATAATTAGGAGTGGACCAAACTATTGACTCGCTCGAGTCGGCCAGACTAAGAGTATGACCGTGAATCTCTCTCTCTTTCTCTTCAGAATGGTCTTTGAAAAGCAACTTACAACATTTCTCAAACTGACGACATAGCTTGCAACGTATCGCAAAATGTAATCTCTAGCGAAATGTCGTATCAGATTGTCAAGATATTGCTTGCTTTTCAAAATTCCTCCGCCGGTTTGCTGAAAACTCAAATCAGTTGAAGGCATTTTTTCCCATGACGTAACAACTTGATGTGATTGGCTCTGTCGGGTGGTGGAGGGTTATAGTAAAAAAAAATAACCATTGCTATTGTACCTACATGGCAATCTAACCCAAAATAAAATAGTCATGAATGGCAACGTATCATCATCACTGTGTGTTGAGTGTAATAATTCGTTGGATAGCATCAATAGTTGCTAGATGTGCAGCGTGAATGACCTAGTTGACATCTGTGGAAAAGAAGCTTCATAGCTCATCAGATTCCTTCAGGATAAATAAAGAATCTAATGGGACCTTTTTGCCTTTTATCAAAGTATGAAAAATAAGAATAGGCTTTACATTTTCTGGCAATAGAACAGGCGTGTTAAGATGTTCAAACACCAAATAGATACATTTGGCAATGAATGGAATCTGCATTAACCACACACACATGCTGGTGGTGAGCATGCAAAAAAAACAAAGATTGGCAGAACATGTTTGTTTGCACGTTCACCACAAGTGCGTGTGGTTAATTCAGACTCAATCCCTTGCCAAATATATATATTTGCTACTTGAACATCCTAACACAACTGTTGTATTGCCAGAAAGGGAAAAAACCCTATCCTTATTTTCATAAAGATTCTGATACTGAAATCCGCCGGCCAAGACCAAAACTCTACAGCTTGCCTTTGACGAGACCCAGACAAAGACAAATAAACTGCTGACTAAATTCACACTGCATCTCACCGACCCCTCACTCACCTCACCTCACCTGACCACCCAAAACCCCCCATCCCTCACCCATCGCATTTCCATTGCGTTTCTCCGGTTGCCACGTGGCGACAGAGACCGAAGCTGCCGTCGCCACGGTAACCTCATCATCCAATGGCGTCGCTGCGCGGTTGCCGGTGGCAACGGACTGGGGGACCTTGGGCCGGAGTGGAGGGAGGGTGGCCTTCTCTCAGTTGCCTGGCAATCGCTCAAGCGTCCACCGTCCCCCACCCCTCTTCAGCGTAACTCGCTGAAATCTAATGTAGTGGCAGCAGGCCCGGAAATGATGAGTGGCAGGCACACAGGAGAAACACAATATAATTAGGGGGGGGGGGGGGGGGAAGGATACACAAACCACACGCAACGGAGAGGACGGTCCAGTGGCCAGTCGCTCGGAGAGCTGGGTGCCCCATCAGCTAGCGCCAGTGTTGAGAGCTGGGTGCCCCTATCAGCTAGCACCAGGCGAAGCTGCCACATTGTTGAGAGCTGGGCGTCCTGTCAGCTAGCGCCAGGAGAAGCTGCCCCAGTGTTGAGAGCTGGGCGTCCTGTCAGCTTGCACCAGGAGCTGCCCCGGTGTTGACTTTGTCTATCAGGAGAGGGGCATCTGGTCAGGAAACAAGTGTACAATTGTTAACCGCTTGAGGGTGGTGGTGCTGGTGAATGTGAATGTGATGCAAGCCACAAGCTGTTCGGTTATGGGGGTCAGAGCAGCAGACGTTTCGCTTGCTGCTCATCTTCCCAAAGGACAGAACCGCAAAACCGTGAGAGTCAGCGGCGGCTTGGGGAGGCCGTCATCCAGCAGTCGATAGGCCAAGGCTGATGATGATAGCGATCTTCTAAGGTCATAGTTCAGCACACTGGTCGGCGTTGGTGAAGGTTTGGGGGTTGCCGTGAGAGGGGGGGTGAAAGGGGACAGTGGACAGGGCCGGGTATTGAACTGTCATGTTGGGTTTAGCGCATCGCGCTAGGAACCAAGTGACCCGAGTTTCATTCCTGCCCACAGCTAACATCAGTGGTGAGCGATTCCTGAATTGTGTCAAAAGTGCACGGCCGCCGTGCATTTTTGCAAAAGCCATTAGCAGTTCCTGAATAAGAGCATTGTGGTCTTTTTTGTCTGTGGTCACCGTCAAAATAAATTTGAGCAAATGTGGCAGACTGACAGACAGCAGCAGTGATGCGGTGAAACACAATCCTGGACCGGTTTTGTCATTGTGAGGACTCATCACCACCATGGGATTTGTTTGTCATTGACAGATTTGATTACTGTTGGCATGAGCCAAGCTAATGGGCCCCGTGGTGTTGGAAGTGGGAGCTCAACCTACGTGGTGTACTATTACTGCATTACTGCACTGATGAGTCCTAATTACCGCGAAACCGGTTCACGGTTCTTTATCGCTGCATCACTGCTGCTGCTGCTTTTTGTTGGTCACATTTGCTCAAATTTCCTTTGCCGGTGGCTTCCGAAAAAGAGGACCACAATGCACTTCTTCGGGAAATCCTGATGGGTTTGTGTTCCCCCCCCCCCCCCCATGCCCAGAGATATTCTTTCTCGGGAGCTCCAAGCGGCACGTGGAGCGAAACGTCGGACATTGTGCCGCGTGGTAGTCCAACCTGAGAGCACCAGCCTGCCAATTCTCCCTTTCAAGTAATAAAGCCAGGCTCGACGCCCGCTTAGCTTAGATGATCCCGCAAACTCGGGCACATTTGACACGATTTTGGGTTACAGACCAGGGGGGTCGGCAACCTGCGGTGGCTCTTTTGAGGTGCCGCTTTCGTGACGTCACTTTATCGAGGGCCACCGTCTCGTAATCATCCACGTGCATGGCGGATCTCGAAACTTTGGGTCTTTTTTTGTTTGTTACCGAATTAGAAACAACAACAAAAATTAACCCGTAAAAACTAAGTTTTTCACTATAAATCCTTTTATATGCGTGGCGGCTAGAGTCCTCTCGTCCTCTGGCTTGAGATGGCTGCCACCTATGGGTCAGATGATTGCCTGCCACCATTAAGCAATTGGTAATTTAATATAAAATTTTTTCCTAAAAAGTGTAAAGTTATGGAAAAAATATTTTCACGAAAATAAATTGTCACGCACAACGAGTCTGTGTGCAAAATGTCAGCTCTATTGGATCACGGTAAGTGGGTTAAAAAAACGACCGAAAGATTTGCACGGTCGTAAGCGCGCAAGCAAGCAAGCAAGCAAGTGAACTTAATATAAAGGATTTAAAAATGGCTCTTCTTTTTTATTTTGGTTGCCAACCCCCTGTTTAGAGACGTTGGTTTTCTGTGAGAGCTAATCAGTGGATCTTTAGCCTTGTGCTTTCAAACTGCATGCACACCATTTATATATTTACCCTTATTGAGGACACACAGCTCAGCCGTTCATGGTTATTGACTTAGCGGTGGATGTGTTGGCATAGGGTCATATTTCATTTCAAATTAGCATAGTAAAAGGTTACGTAGGAAAACATTACCGAGACACAATTGTCACCATAGCTGCAGTGGGAGCTCCGTGATTTTGTCCGCTATCAAAGTAATGAATATGTAATCGTGATATGTTCACTATATAAATTAAGCTCGTCATGGGTTTATTGGGGTTTTGTGTGACCCAAAGTTTGTTTATGCAGAGTTGCTCTTGCCAATACCAACTGGTAATCCATAGCGCACAGCCTGGCTCTGCTGATGAGACTCAAAAAGGTCCAAACCCGGCCAGAGTTTGCCTGCTTAAACAAATGCAGCTTGAGATTGGCTGATTTTTTTGTGTCTTAACATTTTTGTTATTTCACACCAACCGATATTGATTTGTGGTGCCTTTAGCGGTGGCGGCAGCGTAAGTGGTTAGCGCATTGTGCTCTGAACGATCCGAGTTCAGTTCCCGGCCACGGCTAACATCTGCGTGATATCTGATATCTGAAACAGCAGACCCGTCACCCCTCCCCACGCACTGATCAGCGTGGTGAAGTATGATTAAATAACCTCGCTCTCGTGACCGGCACATATCGTGGTGAGGTCATCATCATCATCATCCAGCAGTGGATTGACACAGGGCTGCAAATAATTATAATAATTATGATCGTATTAATTCTCCGACGACAGTGCATAATAAGTTGCATACAATAGTAGAATTAGGGTAAAATTGGTGATATGCAAAGTCAATTATGCACAAATGAACGAAAATGTCGAACGGACATTTGCATATTACTGATGATGTCCCAGCATGCCCTCTGAGCCTCAGAGAGTGGTTCTGGAATTATTAACGTTTAATTATCTTCGTCATTAACCATTAAAAAGATCATATAATCGGGCAAACACAAAAAAAACTGCATCTGCCATGTTCCTTACTGGGCCTGTTGAGACTGTTTTTCTGGAGAGACGTTAACTACCTCGCCTGGTATGCAGGAGCCCGTGGGTTCGATCCCGACCCTGACGCCTATTTTATATTTAGAGTTTGCAATGTTCTCCCCGTGGTCGCGTGGATTTTTTTTGTTTACGGGTCCTCCGGTTTTTCCCTCCGCAATGAGAAACGGGCATTTGGAGTATCTGGCTTGCGTTGAATTTCCACACGATGATAAGCCACTTCGTTGAGCTATCATTTGTGGCCAGGTCGCTTCTGAAAAACATCTGCACAGCTCAGTGGCCTTTGGCTGGTAAAATACAGTTTTAGTTTAAGTGTTGGGCCCAACGAAGCAAATGCTGCCAGGAAACGTCATGATCCCTTTCTCGCACAAGGACGGCAGCAAACTGCAGTCCTCGTGGGCCACTCTGCGCGTTTCCTTCCCCGTCGCCCGATCTCTTCCGCCCGTGGGCAAACCTGAAGTCAACCGATTTGCACGCCACTGGACGCGACCGATGGTCGGCGGTCACTCGGCGACTTGTGCGCCGCCAGACGATCGCGGCAACCTCAGCCGAGGGTTTGCGAGTGACGCTCGCGCGAGTTCACGGGCGGGGTTGTCCCTCGCTCTGTGCGGGTTCGGGGCTGTGCGGTTTTCGCGCTCCACGTGCGGCTGAACCGACTGCTACCCAAACGAATTCGCTCCACCGTCGCGGGTTGAATTCGCCCGACATGTGGCTATGCGGTCGGACGTAGGGGCAACGTTGTTGTGCGCGTGTGTGTGTGTTCTGTATGGTTAGCGCGCCGCGTTACGAAACCCGGCGACCCGGGTTCGATTCTCACTCACGGCCAACACCGGTGAGGATTATCTGAACAGGTCCTGGGACTCCCCTAGGTCGACTCAGCCTCAATTGAGTACCTGGTGCGATGTGTAGACATCGCCACTAGGGAGGCGAAGGCGGCCGGGCGTGGTGTTGGCCACCCACCCCCTCGTGTGCCGTGCCGGCCTTCATAGGTGCTCGCTAACAGCACTTGCCCCTACAGTCTGACAGGCTACATGGGAGATCTTTGTCTTTGTATGGTTAGCGCGCCGCATTACGAAGCCGGCGATCCGAGTTCGATTCTCACTCACGGCTAACACCGGTGATGATTATCTGAACAGGTCCGAGGCCTCCCCTAGGTCGACTCAGCCTCAAATCAGTACCTGGTGCAGTGTGTAAACATCGCCACTTTGGAAGACCAAGGCGGCAGGGCGTGGTGCTGGCCACACACCCCCTTGTGCCTTCATAGATGACAGCAGGTTGCCCCAACAGTCTGCTACGGCTATACGGGGGATCTTTGTCTTTCTATGCACTGCTCGGCAGACAGCTGTCTCCACGGGCGGTCTCGCTTTGCGCGCGCCCTTCTTTTGGAACGCATCTACTACTCCCGCGTAGAGCGAGGGACACGTGCACACGTTGTAACGGTGAAATGTGTAGTGACATAGAATGGGTCACTACTGCGCGTAGCGCTGGTTACTGGTAGAGAGCGGGATCGCGAGTGTAACAGCCCGGTCCACCAGCAGGGCAGGTGAAGTGTGCCACTGCAGCCAGCAGTGAAGGGCATTTGAGGATACAGCGTCCGGTCTGCCAGTAGGTCACGTGATAGGCACGGATGTAGGGTAAAGGTTCATACTCTTAGGTTTTTCGGTAAAGTCACGTAGGTAAAAAATAAAATTGTATTAATAAAAGTAAAATAAAATTAAAAAATATATATTTTACTTTTATTAATTTTATGTTTTACCTACGTGATTTTACCGAAAAAACCTAAGCGTATGAATCCTTGCAGTCACGAAAGCTTCAAATCTAGAATTAGGGTAAAGGTGACAGAGGGAACACGTGGGGCAGAGCCAGAGCCTTCTGGTGGGTTCCATAAGGGGGCGTGTCCGAGGGCGGAGCCAGGCCACGCTGGGAGGATAAAAGGGAGGCCCCGATGCTGGGTCGGGGCTGCTGCGGTTTGGGAATGGAACCCGTCGTCACCTCCTCGTCGGTGTTGGGTCAGGCAGCGTGCTGGCTGTCCTGACCCGTATCTAGTTATCCCCTATACTGTGGGAAGTGTAGAATGAACTTGTATGCCTCCTACTATTAGTGTCTTTGAATTGACACACTGCAAATGTAACAACGTGCCAGTCCAGTGGCTGTTGTGACTCCATTTAGCGAATTGCAGAAAATCCTTTCTTGTCTTGCAAACAACAACAACAAACAACCGCCGTTCACCACGAAGTGGCGGTGGCGACACCACGGCGCCTGTGCCAGGCTAGGTACACTTCGTCTTGCAAAGCCACATCTCTCCACCCTCGCGTCACAACCCCTGCCCCAACCCTTCCCGCCATTCCTCCTCCACCACAATCGCCATCGGCCCATTCTCCTTCATCCCGAGTGGCTATTGACAAGCCCGAGAAGAGGTGGGACGAGTTCGAGTGTGTGGTGGTGTTGTTGTCGTGTGGGTGGGTGGGAGGCAGAAGAGGAAGTGAGAGTTGTCATGGGAGAGATGGAGGAGGAGGGGAGAAGGATGAGTGGGAGGGAGGGAAGGGAGGAGGTTGGTGGGAGGGAGGAGCAGGGTGGGTGGGTGGGAGGGAGAACCAGGGTGGGTGGGGGGAAGCAGGGTGGGAAGGAGGGGGGAGCAGGGTGGGAAGGAGGGGGGAGCAGGGAGGGAGGGAGGGGTGAGTCGGGTGGGTGGGAGGGGTGAGTCGGGTGGGTGGGAGGGAGGGGTGAGTAGGGTGGGTGGGAGGGAGGGAGGGGTGAGTCTGGTGGTGGGTGGGAGGGGTAAGTCGGGTGGGTGGGTGGGAGGGAGGGGTGAGCAGGGTGGGTGGGTGGGAAGGAGGGGTGAGCAGGGTGGGTGGGAGGGAGGGGTGAGTAGGGTGGGTGGGAAGGAGGGGGGAGCAGGGATGGAGGGGTGAGTCGGGTGGGTGGAAGGGGTGAGTCGGGTGGGTGGGAGGGAGGGGGTGAGTAGGGTGGGTGGGAAGGAGGGGGGAGCAGGGAGGGAGGGAGGGGTGAGTAGGGTGGGTGGGAGGGAGGGAGGGGTGAGCAGGGTGGGTGGGATGGAGGGGTGAGTCGGGTGGGTGGGTGGGAGGGGTGAGTAGGGTGGGTGGGTGGGAGGGGTGAGTAGGGTGGGTGGGAGGGAGGGGTGAGTAGGGTGGGTGGGTGGGAGGGAGGGATGAGTAGGGTGGGTGGGTGGGAGGGAGGGGTGAGGTGAGTAGGGTCGGTGGGTGGGAGGGAGGGGTGAGGTGAGTAGGGTGGGTGGGTGGAAGGGAGGGGTGAGTAGGGTGGGTGGGAGGGAGGGGTGAGTAGGGTGGGTGGGTGGGTGGGAGGGAGGGGTGAGTAGGGTGGGTGGGTGGGAGGGAGGGGTGAGTAGGGTGGGTGGGTGGGTGGGAGGGAGGGAAGAGTAGGGTGGGTGGGTGGGTGGGAGGGAGGGAGAGCTAGGGTGGGTGGTGGGAGGGAGGGGTGAGCAGGGTGGGTGGGTGGGAGGGGTGAGCAGGGTGGGTGGGAGGGGTGAGCAGGGTGGGTGGGAGGGGTGAGCAGGCGAGAGAGAATACGAAGTTCCACAAAACCGCTCCCACACCCCCCGGTACCACATCTCCCCCCCGCCTCCTAGCAGCGAGTGCGAGCAGAGAGTGCGAGCAACAGCGTGGAGGCGGGGGAGAGCGAAGAGAGAGAGAGAGAGCGAGAGCAGGGCAGGGGTGGGTTTCAAGGCAGACGCCTGTGGATTTGGTGGTGGTGGTGTTTGGTGGTGGCGGTGGTATTGCCTGCCGGGCGTGGTGCTGACCACCCCCCATCTCCCTCGTGTGTCCCGTGCCAGCCCTCGGGAGGTGCCACTCGCAAAACAGCACGTGCCCCCCCCCCCCCCACGAACGCTCTGCCAAGCGAGGTGACACGGGGGGGTCTGTCTTGTTGGCGGACTCTGTGTGTGCTGGGGGAGCGGCGCGGCTGGAACCATCGCGCAGAGCGGCTCCCACCAGCAGCAGCAGCAGGAGGGAGGAGGTGGTGGAGGAGGAGGAGCGGTCACATTACCGGTGAGCATCAACTCTGAGCATCAACTCTGAGCAACTTTACCACGCACGGGCCAGTGACGGAGGGGGCCTGAGTTTAGGCGAGTGGAGTGGTGGGGGGGAAGGTGTAGAGGTGGTGGTGGGGGGGAAGGTGTAGAGCTGGTGGTGGGGGGAAGGTGTAGAGCTGGTAGTGGGGGGAGGGTGTAGAGCTGGTGGTGGGGGGGAAGGTGTAGAGCTGGTGGTGGGGGGAAGGTGTAGAGCTGGTGGTGGGGGGAGGGTGTAGAGCAGGTGGTGGCGGGAGGTGTAGAGCAGGTGGTGGCGGGGAGGTGTAGAGCTGGTGGTGGTGGGGGGAAGGTGTAGAGCAGGTGGTGGGGGGGGAGGGTGTAGAGCTGGTGGTGGGGGGAAGGTGTAGAGCTGGTGGGGGGGGGGAGGTGTAGAGCTGGTGGTGGGGGGAAGATGTAGAGCTGGTGGTGGGGGGAGGGTGTAGGTTCCTACTGTGATCTGGGTTCCCTGCTGTGATCTGGGTTGAGTTCCCTGCTGTGCATCTGGTGTCCGCAATGTGCACCGGTGTTGAATTCGATTCCAAGTTCACTCGTTCCACGGGAAATCCCGTCTGAGCCAGTTACCCAGCTATAATCTCGACTTGAAGCTTTCCTGACTGCAGGAATCCATCCTCTTTGGATATCCCGCGATGCCATCGTCACCGAACAGGAACATCCATCATCATCAGTGATACCCTATAGAGGTGCAGGCAACAGCTGGGACAGACCACAACTTGATACACAGAACAGTAGTAGTAGGACATTATGTACACGTGCAGCCCGTGTGCCAATCCACTGCTGGATGAGGGCCTCTCTGGCAGGCTGTGTGTGTCCTGGGTGTTATTTGAACTTGCCGTACAGCACTGCACTTCGCACGAGTCCATTGGACGTGGATCATCGACGTGGGAGCATAGAAGTACAGTACAGTAGAGTACAAACAATGGATTGTTTTCACTGCACTGCCCTCCTGCTGACATGTAGACCCACCAGTAACTTGGGACTGTGGTTCTGTATTAGAATGTTTCTTTTTTTTTTAAGAGATCAACGCACTCGTCAATGACACCGTGGCCCTTCCGCATAGCACACATTTGCGATGGGAACGATTTTGTGTTTTATTGACAGGTGACGTTACGGCAACGGCCGGGCTCCTCCTTCCTCGTTGCTCCCAAGAGCTATGAGGAAGGAAACTCGTTGTTGCTCTTGACCCGTGCGCTTGACGGGCGTGTTGAGTTTATATTGTTCAGGGTGCTGGTGCGCTTTCCGCCGCCGATTTTCGCCGTGGCTGGGAAATGAACCCTCTCGGGGCAGGCTCGAGAGGGCAAGCTTCCCAGCAACCTCTGCCACAAACCTCACAGATCTACGTTAAAGGCCACCGGTTGGTTGAGGTAGCCGTGGTCGGGACTCGAACTCGGGTGGTGGGATGTGCGTTGGTGGCATCGCTGGGTTCAAGAGTGCGCAGGGTTGTTAACCACTTTGAGCGGCCGCTTCAACGGGCCGCAAAACCCCTTCACAGATCTGCGTGACGACCGCTGTCGGGCTCGTCATCGTACCGAGCGAGTGATAACGAATGTCAATGAGCCCGGGCCGCGTTAATCGACGTACGCGGGCCGACGGATTGATTACCGTTACGGCTTGTCAGCCCGCTTTAGTGTCTCAGCCTGAACTGTCCGCGTAATGAAAACGAGCGCTAAATTCGCCTCGGGAGGTCGGGATTTTAGCTGAGCTTA
This sequence comes from Lethenteron reissneri, assembly GCF_015708825.2. NCBI lineage: Eukaryota > Metazoa > Chordata > Hyperoartia > Petromyzontiformes > Petromyzontidae > Lethenteron > Lethenteron reissneri. Next base: position 8,169,338 of record NC_083806.1, read on the forward strand.
TTAAGCCGAGCTCAAAATTCCTGCTTCCCCACCACCCCCCCACCTGAATACCTCTCACACACTCAGCCCACCCATCTACCAATCCACTCACCCTTACCCACTCATCCATCCAGCCAACCATCAAGCCACCCACTCACCCATCCACTTACAAACTTGCCCGCCTACCTACACAACTCACTCATCCACTCACCCGTCCATATGCTCACAAGCTCACTCGCCCATCCACTCAACCATCTACTCGCCTATCCACTCGCCTATCCGTTCGTCCACCCAGCCACCCATCCAGTCACCCAACTCACCCACCCACCCAACTCACCTGCACACTCACCCATCCACCTACCCACCCATCCACGCATCCGGTCACCGAACTCACCCCCACATACCCAACCACTCACAAACGCACTCACCCGTCCACCCCGCCACCCACTCATCCTGCCACCAATCCACTCACAAATGCACTGCCCCGTCCGCTTACCCAGCAGTCTGCCCGCACGCCAGCGGTGCTGTGAAATTCAAAGAGGCAGGATAATAAGCGCAGGATGATCGATGAGAAGCCATCGCTGTCGGAAGTGGCCGTGCGGCTCGGAGAGTTTATTCCTCGGCTAGACCCTTGAGGCGGCGGGCACCGCCGCCGAGAGCCTGGGTTCGAATCCAGATTTCAACGCCTCTGCCAATTCGAATGAGTCCTTGGAGCCGAGCGAGTTTGGTGGCGGCCTTTAGCGTAGACAATAACAAACGGGCGAACAAAACTAACAAAAATCTCGTCGCAAAATGTACCTTGCGTTTTCACGCGAGGCCACTAATGCTGCGTTCACGACCCCGATGAAGTTGATTCTTGCACACACGATTCCACACGGGTATCGTTGTAGACACCTGTGTGAAATAGGGTCATCCGTGAGGTGTTACGGATGACCTGGCACTCGCCACAGGAACGGAATGCCCACCAATTATTTAGGACCGCCCATTGCGAAAGACAACGAGGGGCTCTTCGTTTGAGATTGAAGATGCCTGATTGTGGGACGTTTGAAAACCGAATTTGGAGCCGCCGCTTATTTATTTCATTGCTTACCCAGCTTATTATGCCCCCCCATTACGGCGTGTTCATCTTGTTCAGGCGAGGAGGCCGCTGCGTTTATCTGATTGCTCCTGCGGGCGGGCAGAGGGCCTTTTGGCTCTCTGCCGGATCTCGCGATAAGCATCCACATGCAATTATTTTTACTAAAACTAAATTTCGATTTAAAGCTTTCGTGACTGCAGGGATTCATCTTCTTGGTTCTTTGTCTGTCTTCTCGACAGAGCTGCTCCACCTGAGGACGGCTGCTTGCGTTGTGGCCGAAACGTCGTGAGAATTATTTTATTATATTTTATTTTTATTATTTTATTATTTCCATTCTACGTGACTTTACCGAAAGAACCAAGAAGATTTACTAAAACTCTTTTTTAGTTTAGCAGGTAAGGCCCCACCGAGCCCTATGTAGCTCTTTTTCAGAAGCGGACCTGCCCACAAATGATAGCTCAACAAAGTGGCTTATCACGTGGAAACTTATAGCAGCAAAATCATGTAAATAGCTCGCTGTGGGAGCGCCTGCATTCGGAATGGAGCGGGAAAGTTTACAATTGAATCTTTATCCTGCAGAAATCCGATGAGCTATGAAGCCTGGACATTTGGAGTTTGCATGTTCTCCCCGTGGTCGCAGTGGATTTTTTCTCCAGGTTCTCCGGTTTTTCCCTCCACGTTTAGAATCAACATCGCCGCGTGTTTAGAGTATTTGCCACGAATATCCACGCGATAAGCCACTGCGTTAAGCTGTCATTTGTGACAGGTCGATCCTGAATAAGAGCTGCATAGCTCAGTGGGCCTTACCTAGGCGAGTAAAACAGTTCACAGTCTGTCGTTTATTTTCTTGGTTCTTTCGGTAAAGTCGCGTAGAAGGGAAATAAAAAAATAAAAAAATAAAACATAATAGAATAATATATTATTTTATTATGTTTTATTTGTATAATAAAATAATATATTATTTTACTTTATTATGTTTTATTTTTATTTCTTTATTATTTCCCTTCTACGTGACTTTACCGAAAGAACCAAGAAGTCGAATCCCTGCAGTCACGAAAGCTTTAAATCGAAAAGTCTGTCGTTTATTTCCCACAGCTGTCTAGTCGGGGCGGGTCAGATAGTCGACCGCGGTGGATTCTCACGCCCGCGATCATCAACCGTCGTTTAGCCATTGTCTCTCCGCTGCTGGATGGACGCCTCCCCCATCACCGCCGCTAACAATCCCCGCGATGCGCCAATCCATCTGTCTCCTGCTGCGGCGCGGGATCATTTTCGTTGCTCCATTTCCGCGGTGGAGATCGTAATCGAGCGCGGTTCCCCCTTGGGTGTTAATCTCCGACCGCCGGCCGTCGTGCCTTCCAACGACATGTATGTACAGTATGTTGAACTTCTTTCCCACCGTACGTAGCCAACCGTGACAATCTGTGGGTCTCTGTAGGTCCCTGTGGGTGTCTCTGTGGGTCTCTGTGAGTCTATGGGTGTCTGTGAGTTTCTGTGGGTTTCTGTGGGTGTCTGTGGGTTTCTGTGGGTTTCTGTGGGTGTCTGTGGGTTTCTGTGGGTTTCTGTGGGTGTCTGTGGGTTTCTGTGGGTTTCTGTGGGTGTCTGTGGGTTTCTGTGGGTTTCTGTGGGTTTCTGTGGGTTTCTGTGGGTGTCTGTGGGTTTCTGTGGGTTTCTGTGGGTGTCTGTGGGTTTCTGTGGGTTTCTGTGGGTTTCTGTGGGTGTCTGTGGGTTTCTGTGGGTTTCTGTGGGTTTCTGTGGGTGTCTGTGGGTTTCTGTGGGTCTCTGTGGGTTTCTGTGGGTTTCTGTGGGTGTCTGTGGGTTTCTGTGGGTCTCTGTGGGTGTCTGTGGGTTTCTGTGGGTGTCTGTGGGTTTCTGTGGGTGTCTGTGGGTGTCTGTGGGTTTATGTGGGTTTCTGTGGGTTTCTGTGGGTTTCTGTGGGTTTCTGTGGGTGTCTGTGGGTTTCTGTGGGTGTCTGTGGGTTTCTGTGGGTGTCTGTGGGTTTCTGTGGGTGTCTGTGGGTTTCTGTGGGTTTCTATGTATGTTGAACTTATTTCGCACCGTACGTAGCCGACCATGCTCATCGGAGGTGCGGGGGGAAAGGACGGCAGACGTGTCCTGGCATGAACCCTCGCTGTCCTGTCTTCAAAGACGCTCGGCACGAGTTCTCTCCAACTCAACGCGTTTCTGGGAAATGCCGAAGCGTGCGTGCACGCACGCTTCGCACGCTTCTTCGTGCACTCCCTTATCTTTCTGATCTCCGTGCCAAATCCCCGCGCCAAATCGGACACCATTGTGCTCTGCTTTCATTGTTAGAAATCTTGATTTCCCTTTTTTTTGCCTCGTTGCGAGGAACGAGGCTGGACGTACGAAATGGACAATAACGGAGGAGGTGGTACGAATGACGGCCGCAGAATGTTATTGATCGTTACGATTCCCGCTCACTGGTCCCGGGCCTCCCCTAGGTCGACTCAGCCTCACTTGAGCACCTGGTGCGGTGTGTAAACATTGCCACTGGGTGAGACAAAGGCAGTTGGGCACAGCACTGCTCACCACCACCCCATTGTGCACTGTGTAAGCCTCAATAAAGCAGCACTTGCCCCAGCTGCCTGTGAAAGGCTGCATGGGAGTTGTGTGTTCCTTTGCGCACGAGTGCGTGTGTGTGTGTGCATGCCAGTATACCAGTTAGCGCGCTGTGCTGCGAACCCGCCGACCCGAGTTCGATTCCCACTCGCGGCCAACACCAGTGACGGTTATCTGAACCGGTCGTGGGCCTATCCTAGGTCGACTCAGCCTTACTTGAGCACTTGGTGCGGTGTGTAAACATCGCCACTGGGGGAGACAAAGGCGGCCGGGTGTGGTGCTTGCTCACTTGCCCCCATGCGTACCGTGCCGGCCTTCATAGGCGCTACTCGCTAGCAGCACTTGCCCCAACAGCCTGTTAAGGCTATACGGGTGATCTTTGTCTTCGATTTTGTGTGCGTGTGCGAGTCATGAGTGTTTTTACGTGACCACTTTTGTACCCAAAGGCTCCAGTGACAGTTGCTTTACGAGGCTTCACTTGAGTGGCTCCGCAGGGAAGAAAGTGTCCGGCTGTGACCGCAATACAACCGCACGCAAAGGTCCCCCGTGTAGCCCGCGCAGGCTGTTGGGGGGGGGGGTGCAAATGCCGTCCCGACTTACACCCATGCAGATGTTAGTCGGGCGCGTGATGTCTCGGGCCGAGCCTTTGCGGTTTCGCGATAGGTGCGGCATTTCACGAAGGAAACGCCGAGACAGACATTCACGAACCTTGCGTCATCGAATCGTGATCCCACGTCGTGAGAATCCATACGATTTGCAAACTGGTGAATTGGTGAGGGCTGCCTGGATGAAAGTTGATTATCCACATGTTTCAAGTGCCAGCCTTTTTTCAGTCCACTGGTGGATTAAGGCCTCCCCCGTGCCATGTTGGTCAGGGGTTGTTTTTGTTTTTACCAGACCTCGCACCACATTGGTCAGCGCAGATTGGTGAAGGGTTGGGGGTAGGCAGAGGAGTGGGTTTGGTATAACTCGCCGTAGATGTTGGCTTTGGCGGGGAATCAAACTCCGGTTGCCGGGGTTTCTAGTGCGGTGCGCTCGCCCCAATACCAACAACAACAACGGCCGCCGTTCGCCACTAAGTGGCGGTCAGGTCACCACGGCACTTGTGCCAGGCTAGGTGCATTTTGAGGCTGTCACGTCAAGTGTCTAAAGCTCGCTGCTGGCAGGAGGTCACGGAACAGACCTGGTGTGCCATGGATGGCTGGCAGACGCGCCAACCTCTGCTCCCCACTTGCCACCTCGCTGCGTTTTACCTGCCCGGCGCACCACTCGTTGTTGTGAGCCGTCGCCTCTCCGCCCACTCCCACACACGCGTACGTTCAAGACAACCCATGCCGGCCTCGCTTGAACACATTTACGTTCCACTTTTGAGCTTTGGCCACACAAGGAACTCGATACCTCACTTGGTTTTCCCATTCACTTAATCGAAAGCCTTGAACTTGCCGGACAATGTGAGGTTGTGCGTTGTCAAGTTGTTGGGTTTATTTTGTCCAGGACACCCCTCCACCACACCTTGTTATTGATACGCTAATGATTTGGTGCGTGCGTGCGTGCGCGGGGAGCGGTAGTGTAGCGGTTCGCGTGCTGCGAACCCGGCGACCCGAGTTCGATTCCCGCTCACGGCCACCAACTCCAGTGACGATTATATGAACCGGTCCTGTGCCTCCCCTAGGTCGACTCAGCCTCAAATGAGTACCTGGTGAGGGTGTGTAAACATCGCGACTGGGGACACAGAAGCGGCCGGGCGTGGTGTTGGCCACCCACCCCTTCGTGTGCCGTGCCGACCTTCATAGGTGCTACTCGCTAACAGCACTTGCCCCAACAGTCTGTCCAGGCTATACGGGGGATCTTTGTCTTCGTAACATTATTTTTTTAGTTGGCGTGCTGCGCTGCGAACCCGGTGACCCGAGTTCGATTCCCGCTCACGGCCGTCAACACCAGTGACGATTATCTGAACCCGTCCTGTGCCTCCCCTAGGTCGACTCAACCTCAAACGAGTACCTTAGCGTGACGTGTAACCGTCGACACTGTGGAGGGCGGGGGGGGAGGCTGGCCACTCAACCCCCTTGTGTGCCGTGCCGGCCACCACAGGTGCTGCTCGCTCGACAGCACCTGCCCCCCCAAAGTCTGCCGTGGCTCCACCAGGGGGGGGGGGGGGGTCTTTCCCGTCGTGCCACGGCCCTTTCAAGTCTGACCACGTGCGGGGAAGACAACCGCTCGGCAGGATCTCGTCGCTTGGCGACGTCGCCTTCAAGTGCGCACTCGCCGAGTTTGTGAAGAGCTGCAGGCTGTGCGACGAGGCTGCCGCGTGGCGTGTGCAGGGGGCTGCCGTTGCTCCGCGTGACGGGAGATTGCCGTGTCCCGGCGCACCGCACGGTATGTTTGGGATCCGGGGGGTGGGGGTTTTAATCCGTGAGAAACCTGAGAGCAATGGATGATTCATCATCGCCATCAGCATTCTCACAGCAGCAACAGTCGTGGTTTTATTCACTGCTGGATGAAGACGTCCGCCCAACATTGTCGCCCCCCCCCCCACCCCCCCAAGATTACGGTCCGTCTCGCTCCCGCGCATGAGCCGATCTCGTTTGCTCTGGGCCTCCACGAGGTCGACTCAGCCTTAAGTCAGTCCCTGGTGCGGTGTGTAACACAGCAGCACTGGGGAGACAAAGGCAGCCCGGGGCGCGGTCCTGACCGCATCCCACTCCCCCATGCGCTTCATTCTCGCTACTCGCTAACTGCACCTGCCCCAACAGTCTGTTAAAGGCTACACAGGATGGGGGGGCCTTTGCCTTTGTCTTTGCTTATAATAGGTGCTCGCTACCTGCACTCACCTCCCAGCAGTGCTGAGTAATGTAGGCCGCACGGGGAGGAACCTTCGTGCCACAGGCGCCTTTCAATTCCCACCGTGGTGAACGAACGCCACTAGAAACGAACGCGGGGGGGGGGGGGCGGGATTGGGATTTGTCACCGCCACCGCGTGTGGAGCAGGGACTTGTGAAATCGATTCGTGGCGATTGGCAAGCGTTCACGAACAAAAAAAAATTCCTTGTCCCTAATCCTACCGCCACCCTCCCCCCCCCTCCCTCCCCCAAATTGTGCACAGAATTGAAATCGCTGCCTTGGTCCGTGCTTGCAAGCCTCGGGCTGGCGTGGCGTTGGCGTTGAATCGCTAATTCAACCGGGGCGTCGCTTGACCGCCCGGGGAGAGGACAAGCGGCGTTACAGCGCAGGACACGTTGAGGGCAAAGGTCAATTCTCGAGTGTGAAAAGAAAAAAGGTCAAATTTTGGTGCGGAAATGCATGCGGAGCGGTCGGGCTTACGCGGAACCCCGCGGGGCCCGTTGTTTGATTATATTTACAGGCCACGGCCAACATCGGTTGCGAATTGTCTGAATCGGCCCTCCTTAAATGAGTACAGCACCCTGGTGTGGGGGGGGGGGGTGTGTATGGATCATAATTGGGGAGAGAAAGGCGGCCGGGAGTGGTGTTGGCCCCACCACTCCATGCACCGCCACCAGGCCTATCATAGTGCTAACATCGCGTACCTGGTGCGGTGTGTAAACATCGCCACTGGGGAGACAAAGGCGGCCGGGCGTGTTGCTGGCCAACCCACCCCCTCGTGCCTTCATAGGTGACAGCAGTTGCCCCAATGGCCTGTGGAGGCTACCTGGGAGATCTCTGTCTTTGTGCGTGCGTGCGCTAGTGGTAGTGTAGCGGTTATCCCACTGCACTCTGAAGTCTGAACCCAGCGACCCAAGTTCAATTGCAGCTCACGGCCAATACCGGCGCCTATTATCTGAACCACGAGTGTAAAATCGGTGTGACTGTCATTAGTGGTCTCGTGAAGCACAAGAGAAGAGATGATTTCCACCCACGATGTGCCGTGATTGAGGGCCATTGCCCGAAACGTCGCCTATCATATCTATTTATTTCCCCCTTTTTCGACCACGGTATTTAATGAAAAATGAGTTGAAATTGAGTTTTTGTTATTTGTGCACCACCACAAACACAGCGCAGCATTGCAAACAGTGCAGCATCGTCACCGAGCTTGCTTAGATATGTAGATCAACACATTTTATTTCGGCACACAATACGAGTCGTGCGAAAAAGATCTGAAATTGGCTTTGTAAACATACGGCATTCCAAAATTCTAATACAGTGCATGCAAGAATAGCCAAAATGTACAAAGCGTACTGACGCTTAAACGTGAATAGGGCAGGGCTCATCGCTGAGGTTCTTGTGGCGCTGTGCAGATTCCACATTCCTATGGCAGGGAGCCAGTCCCTACATTGTAACAGCCACTGTCGACCGTACGCGGAGCGGCACTATTTTCACGAGGGGGGGGGGGGGTCTCGATGGGCCGAGTCACAGCCTTCTCACTCTCCGAGTCACTGCGAGGCCAACAACAACAACCGCCATTCACCACTAAGTGGCGGTGACGTCACCACGACGCTTGTGCCAGGCCAAGTGCACCTTGAGGCCACGTGAAGTGTCGAACGCCCGCTGGCAGGAGGTCACGGGGCAGACCCAGTTGCCACGGGTCGACTGACCGAGATGACCGAGATGACTGGCTGATGCACCACCTGTGCCCCCTACTGTACCAATTTGCTGTGCTTTAGCCACCCGGCGGTTCGCTCTTTGTTGTGAGCGTCGCTCCTCCGCCCTCCGTTGTTGTTGGAGGGCGACTGCGAGGCCAACACCGCAGGTACCACCACCACCGCCGCCGCGGTCCGGCTCTCCTCCTCCGCGTTCTTCGGGGCGGTGCCGTTCGTTGAGATGTCCGACGTTTCGCCCCCCCCCCCCCCGCGCGCCCTGGGGGGGGGGAGCTTCTTCCGGAACCAAAGACGTCCAAACATCGTGCGGACCAGCACGCGGGCGGAGGGCGAGAACGAGCGCCGCGCGACCATTGTTGAATTTTGCCTGAGTTTCCGTTCAACCGTTTCCTGGGCTTGCATTTTGATTTCCGAGCGCGCCTGTTTCGTCGGCCAGCGTTAATGCGACCGTTTTGCTTTCCTAGAATTCACTCGAACATCCCCGATGTGGCCCGCCCGGTCACAACGATGTCGCCGCCACGAACACGAAGAGAGAAAAATAACAAACAAACGGATGCCGTCAGTCGCCACCTTTTGATATCGCCTTTGTTGAGACTCCCCGCAATCTTCCCCGGTAGGCGGAACCTACGTGGGAATTTATTTGGCCGCACCGAACCAAACCCTCCATGGCCGGCGCGGTGAAGTATGGTCAAACAAAACGCCACGACCGACACACGACATCCCCTCTCTTCTCTGCCACTCGAGTTCTCCAGCCCAGAAACAAAAACAATGCACGCTTTGTTGCAATGCCGTGCTTTATGCAGAGCCTCCAAGTTGTGTTTACGCTATGCTGCCATGCAATTGCTCAAGGGGGAGCGGAGAGCGGGGTGCGGGTAATTTGTTTTTGCCGGACCAGCGTTTAAACCACGGGCGATCGCGAACGAACACGGGATTTGCACCACCACCACCGCCACCATCACCAGATACAAACGACAAAGATCCCCTGTATAGCCTCTACAGACTTTAAGGGGAAAGTGCTGTGAGCGAGCACCTGTGAAGGCCGGCACGGCACACGAGGAGGGCGGGTGGCCAGCACCGCGCCCGGCCACCTGGGCCTCCCTCCTGGTGATGTTTTACACGCACCACCAGGCGTAGTACTCATTTGAGGCCGAGTCGACCTACAGGAGGTCCATGACCGTTCAGATCATCATCACTGGTATTGGCCGTGAACTCGGGCCACTAACACTCCCACTCCGCACCACCGCCGCCAGCGATCGGCTCCGAACGAGCACAAATACCCACGGTCTCCAGCGGTTTCCCGTCTGACCGGTTCCACGCGCCTCCTGTTGGCGCGTGCGGCACGCCCTCGCCGCAAGCGGCGCCGCAACCAGCACCGCAACCGTGGCTGTCATTCTAACCGGGTCGGTCCTGGTCGGCGTGTGCCCGGCACACCACATCCAGTATACGTCTCACGACACTCTGTGGCTACTTGAGTCACGCCGTGGTGGCTAGGAGATGTTAACTTCCTCGCCTGGTATGCAGGAGGTCGTGGGTTCGATCCCGACCCTCTGACGCCTGTTGTATATTTGGAGTTTGCGTCCGGTTTTTTCCTCCACATTTAGAATCGGCGCGTGTTTATAGTATTGACTGCTATAAATTTCGACGTGATAAGCCACGTCGCTGAAAAAGAGCTACACAGCTTACCTGGTTACATTAAAACAGTTAAGTTAGTTAAGTTATAGTTAGTCAAACCTTCTGAATAGTACCAGTGAGCTTTAAAAAAAATTACACCTGGCAAACCACATCCAGCATCCGCTTGGCACATGTCAAACTACTCCGGTGGGTGTGGAAAAATATCCGCCGAGAAACAAACAATACCCCAAGGGGACAGAACTACCGCTGCCGGTAACTCGATGGCCAGGAAATGGGAACCACGCGAGCCCCAGGTGGCGCTCCAGGTGGAGCCCCAGGTGGAGCTCCAGGTGGCGCTCCAGGTGGAGCTCCAGGTGGAGCTCCAGGTGGCGCTCCAGGCGGAGCCCCAGATGGAGCTCCAGGTGGAGCCCCAGGTGGCGCTCCGGGCGGAGCTCCGGGTGGAGCTCCGGGCGGAGCTCCAGGCGGGGCTCCGGGTGGCGCTCCGGGTGGAGCTCCGGGTGGAGCCCCAGGTGGAGCCCCGGGTGGAGCTCCAGGCGGAGCTCGAGAGCTCGGTGTGGGGCACGAGACGATCGATCGGTTTCAGGGCAGCGGCCGATCGTTACGCGTCAAGCGTCGCGTGAAACCGCGCGGCGATCAAGCCGCCTCCGTCTCAACTCGTGTCAATAATTGGCACTCATTGTTATAAACGGAGTGAACCTACGGCAACACAAGGGGCCGATGCTGTAGAACCCACACGGACAGGTTCTTGAACCCACTTGCTCAGACCGCCATCTTGCGGGTTTGGGGGGCGCCTCGCAACACGCACTTCCCCATCCTGCACGTGATTCACCAACCCCCACCCCACCGCGCGAGTCGGTGGTCCCCGGCGTTTTTGGTCCCCGCCCCACCGGCGGTCTGTGAGGCCGTGGGAAATGGGGAACCCGAGGAACCGTTGCAGATTCTGCTTTTGAAAAATATCCGCCACCGCCACGCGGTCGACCCGCGGGAAAATTGCTGAGCGTTGACAGTGTGGGGGGGGGGGGGGGTGTAACCGCTGTGCCGAGCGTGCAGACGCTCAACGTGCTCGCGCGGCTCTGGAGCAGGAGTCTAAGCGGTACCCGCTGACCCCCCCCCCGGCGCGTGCAGGGCGATCGAGGGAGCGAGCGGGCGGGCGCCATGACAGACGCCGTGTTCGGCAGCAGCGTCGCTGACCGCTGGGTCTGCCCCAACGACCGCCACCTGGCCCTGCGCGCCAAGTGAGTGCTCGCCGGGACACGGCCACGGTCGCTGCAGCTGCACCGCTCGCACCACCACCACTCCCACCACTCCCACCACTCCCACCACTCAAACCACCACCAACATCACCACCACTCCCACCACTCCCACCACTCAAACCACCACCAACATCACCACTCACGCCACCACCGCTCACGCCACCGACGCTCGCACCACCACCACCACTCGAACCACCACCACCAACACCACCACCACTCTCACCACTCAAACCACCAACACCACCACTCACGCCACCACCGCTCACGCCACCACCACTCCCACCACTCACGCCACCACCACTCCCACCACCAACACCACCAACGCTCGCACCACCACCACTCTCACCACTCAAACCACCACCTACATCACCACCCATTCACACCACCACAACCACTCCCACCACTCAAACCACCACCCATTCACACCACCCATTCACACCACCCATTCACACCACCACCACTCCCACCACTCAAACCAACATCACCACCACTCGCACCACCATTCACACCACCACTACCACTCAAGCCACCACCGCTTGCACCACCACCACCACCACCACCACTCCCACCACTCAAACCAACATCACCACCCATTCACACCGCCACCACTCACACCACCAACACTCACACCACCACCACCACCACCACTCCCACCACTCAAACCAACATCACCACCCATTCACACCGCCACCACTCACACCACCAACACTCACACCACCACCACCACGGGCGGCCGAAACAAAACAAAAAACCCGGATGGGAACCCAGGCTCTGTGCGTCACCGGCACGGTGCTCTCTTGGGCTCTCTTATGCGCGTCGTGGTCGATTCCTTTTCATGTTTGTATTTCTGGACTTCTGTCCGTGCCATGTCCCACCTCTCAAAGGCGCGGGTGCGGGGAGAGACTGCTGTGAGTTCACTCGGCGACCTTTAACTCAAAATTGTTGCGATATTTCGGTAAAGGGTGGCAGGCTCGAGCGAGAAAAGTCGTTTTGACGTCGCTCGCCCTCTCACCGTCTCGCTCGCTCCCGCGCCTGCACGCTCCCTCTCCCGCTCACTCTTTCCCCCTCTCGCTCCCTCGCCCGTTCGCCGTCATTGTGAGCCCTCAACCCATCTAGGCCACATTGTCCGTAATTTATTTTTTTCCAAAATTATGTTTCTTATCGCTGGAAGTTTTCATTTGGAGCCCTGCATCTAGGGTCCGAAACAGCCCCCAGAAGTTGAGGTTACAGAGCTGGTTTTGAGGTCGAGCCATCGGATCTGTTGATCCACACTTAGGGGCACATATTTTAACGTGACATGCAAAACGAAGGTCACGGTATGTGAATAAAGCTGGCGGTTTCTCTTGTCGGAGTTGGACTCGAGCCAAATTAAAAACGAAACCAAGTTGAGTGGATTTTTTTTTTTTTCTTCCGCATGCAGTCATCGGTGCCCAGGCTGAGACCAACAACTCGCCACACTCGAGATGCCTCGCGTCTCACTTCGAGGCCTCTCACTTACCCCCCCTCCCCGCCTCGAGGTGTCGCCAGAGGTCGCAACCGGGTGCCCGATACCCGTACCCTACCCGATACCCGGCTACCCGTACCCGGCCAGGTACAGGTATCCGTTTGCGACCCTGGTGCGGCCGGGTACGGGTACGGGTAGGCCGTGAGTCACTGGTGAGTAACCGTTTGTCACTCATTTCGGGTAGGGTACGGGTAGGTAGTTTGCGACCCTGGAGCGGCCGGGTACGGGTAAGGAATCAAAACCCGTTTGCGACCTCTGGGTGTCGCACGCGCCAACGCACGCGTACCACCCCAGGTGCACGCGTACCCCCACGGCGTGAGCCGCTGCCCACGTGTCGCGTGCGTGTCGCGTGCCGTGGCGCAGGCTCAACACGGGCTGGTCGGTGCACACGCACCGCTCGGAGAAGCAGCGCAGGAGCGAGACGCTGAGCGAGGAGGAGCGCGAGGCCATCCACAAGGTCATCGAGAAAGCCGAGAAGATGGAGCTGCTGGAGCAGGAGCGCATCGGGTGAGCGAGCGAAGAAGAAGAAGTAGAAGAAGAAGCGTGGGAGCGGAGCGCCTCCGTCGCGGATGTTGGAGGTCCCTCGCCGAAACGTCACGGCTCGCGTCGACCGGTGTCCAGATCGTCGCGAGCACTCCGCCACTTGTCCGCGTGTGGTCACCTCCACTTGCAACCCCCCTCTTCCCCGTGACCTCCCACCCCCCCGCTGTGGAAACAGACGACGCTCCTCCTCCTCCTCACCCTCCCTTCCTGCCTCCCTTCTCATCATCCTCATCACCCTCTCCATCCCTGATGAAACATCTTGGCGCTGCCATTCCTTCTTCCGCTCCTCCTCTCCCCCTGCTGCTGCTGCTGCTCATCTTGCGCCGTGCCCTCCTCTTCTTTGTCCGTCTTGGGGCGGGGTGGGTGGGGGGGGGTAGCGACTTCCGCCCCGACCGCCCCCTGTCCCTTTCCCGTTACTTTCTCGTTGCCCTGTTCACGATCGCAGCCTTGACTCCACTCGCTCTCGGGCATGTCGCGTCGCCCCGGGCACAACCGCTTGCGTATCGACTATGTCACCGCATGTTGGGCAAGTCTCGCCTGGAGGGGGGGACCCCCTAGTGACACGCAGGCGGTGCGCGTAGCACTGGTCTGAAGATGCACGACGCTCAACAGAGACTGTGTGTGTAACCCCCACCCGCTTTGTCTGCACGTGATCTACGTGAATGTCGAACGGAAGGAAGCTCCTGGCCTCTCGTCGTGGACTCGCGGATTTCAAGTCGCTGGCGCGCACGGCCCCCTTTGCAATTCGCGATTGGGATGCTTGCCGCCGCCGTCGTGCGTCACGGCAAGGGCACGCGCGAGATTGCCGGTTCGGCAACCGCGGCTTTACCGCGTCGGTAGAGGCACTCGTTGGACGCTGGCGCGTCTCGTCTCCGCGATTCCCCGAGTTCGTTCCAAAAAACTTCTCCTGCGCGGTATCCATGCCGCAGCCTGCGCGCCGGCCCCACTTGGTTGCGAGCACCGCCAGCCCACCCCACTGACCCCGGTCGACGCCACCCCCCCCCTCTCCCCACCGTCCCATGACCCTCGCCACTGACCCTGGCCTGTGCCCCACCCCCACCCCACCCCCCCCTCCCCTCCGTGACACTGCAGGCGGCTGGTGGAGCGGCTGGAGAACATGAGACGGAACGCGCTGGGCGATGGCGCCGCGCGCTGCGTGCTGTGCGGGGAGCAGCTGGGCCTGCTCGGCTCGGCCGCCGCCCTCTGTGAGGACTGCAAGAAGGTGAGGGGGGAGGGGGGGGAGGGGGGGGGTCGGGGTGAGTTGGGGGAGGTGGAGGTGGGGAGGCTGGCTGCCAAAATGGCGACAAACATCAAAAGGATGTGCTCAGGCTGAGCGTGATGGTGGAAGTCAGTCGTGGCGTCCAGTGTCTGTGGGGGGCGGGAGGGGGGCGGCGGAGGGAGAGGGAGCCACGGCGAGACGGAGTCATGAGCTCACAAAGCTGGCGTCCACGCAGACACAGACACGGACACCACACACACAGCCACCACCACGGGCACACACGGCTACCAGACAGACACGGCAGCCACAGACACGGCAGACACAGACACGGCCACCACAGACACGGCAGCCACAGACACTGCTGGTAAGAGGCAATTGCCGCATTTGTGAACAGTGGGGAGCAATGGCGCAGTAGTTGGCGCGTTGCGCAACGAACCTGCTGACCCAAGTTGGACTCCCCGCTAGGTCGTCTCGGCCTTAAACGAGTACCTGCTCGCGGTTTGTGATCATCGGCACCGGGGTGACAAAGGCGGCTGGGCGTGGTGTCGGCCCACCAACTCCCGTCGCGTTTCAGTGCCGACCTTCATAGGTGGTCGTGCTGCTCGCCAAACAGCACTTGCCCCGACAGTCCGCGAAGGCTATACGGGGGACGTTTGTCTCTGTGTGTGCCGCCCCCCCCCCCCCCCCCCCCCCGTCTCTCTCCCGTCAGAACGTGTGCACCAAGTGTGGCGTCGACTCCGTGTGCAGCCGCCAGCGTCCGCTCTGGCTGTGCAAGATCTGCAGCGAGCAACGAGAGGTGAAGTGTTCGATCGGGACGGGGCACAAATATTGATGATGACGCTGATAATGACGTCCCCTGGCCGGTGCCCCTCCAGCCAGCCCCCCCCCACCCTCTCTAGCAAGCCCCACCCTCTCGGAATCTCTGTGGTGCTCGATAGGTCTCTGTGTTGCTCTATTTATCTTTCTGGATATGCACATGATGCCGTGGGTCCTCTACCTAGCTCAGTAGATCTCCACGTAACTCTATGGATCTCCATGTAACTGTACAGGTCCTCTGCGTAACTCAATAGATCTGTACAGGAATTTGTGGATCTCTGCGTAACTCTGTGGATCTCCACGTAACTCAATAGATCTGTACATGAATGTGTGGATCTCTACGTAACTCTGTGGATCTCCATGTAACTCTGTGGATCTCTACGTAACTCAATAGATCTGTACATGAATGTGTGGATCTCTACGTAACTCTGTGGATCTCCACGTGACTCAATAGATCTGTACATGAATGTGTGGATCTCTACGTAACTCTGTGGATCTCCACGTAACTCAATAGATCTGTACATGAATGTGTGGATCTCTACGTAACTCTGTGGATCTCCACGTAACTCAATAGATCTGTACATGAATGTGTGGATCTCTACGTAACTCTGTGGATCTCCACATAACTCAATAGATCTGTACATGAATGTGTGGATCTCTACGTAACTCTGTGGATCTCTACATAACTCAATAGATCTGTAAATGAATGTGTGGATCTCCACATAACTCAATAGATCTGTACATGAATGTGTGGATCTGTACGTAACTCTGTGGATCTCCATGTAACTCTGTGGATCTCTACATAACTCAATAGATTTGTACATGAATGTGTGGATCTCTACGTAACTCTGTGGATCTCTACGTAACTCAATAGATTTGTACATGAATGTGTGGATCTCTACGTAACTCTGTGAATCTCTACGTAACTCAATAGATCTGTACATGAATGTGTGGATCTCTACGTAACTCTGTGGATCTCCACGTAACTCAATAGATCTGTACATAAATGTGTGGATCTCTACGGAACTCTGTGGATTTACACGTAACTCTACATGTCCTCTGCATAACTCTAAGGACCTCTATGTAACTCAATAGATCTGTACATAACTCTGTGGATCTCCACGTAACTCTGTGTAACGCGTGGTGTTCTGTAACTGCCGCCATTGGGCTGTGGTGGTCCCTGTAACAAGATCTGCTTCGGCTCTATGGGGGCCCTCACCTGCTGAGATAATAAAGTCCGCGTCTGAGCCGTTGTATAAATCCAAATTGTATAGAACAATTGCTTTTACCCTTTCTGGCAATAGAACAGGTGTTAAGATGTTAAAACAACAAACAAAAACCTCGTGCAAGGAATTATGTCTGCATTAACCACACATGCTTGTGTTGAACATGCAAACAAAAAACATGCTCTGGTTGTTTATGCATTGTCGTTTCACCTTTTGGCATTCTCTGGTCTTACTACTGTTTGAGACGAGGCTCTTGAGAAAGCTGTCTCTGGTGTGGACCAATCAGTTTGAAACACAATGCATCATATACTACCAGAGCGCGTTTTTTTGTTTGCATGTTCACCGCAAGTACGTGTGGTTAATGCGGACGTGATTTCTTGCAGGAGATTTCTGTTTGTCGTTTTAACATCTTGACACAACTGTAAAACCAATTCTTATATTTTTATACCGGCAAGGGAGATCCCACGAAATCCAAATTTCACCGTCGCATCATCCCCCGGCGTCCGCCACCACGATGGCCGGCTCCGTCCGGTGTTCACCGCCTCCTCCTCCTGCCCCTCTCGCCCCGCGCCCGTCTCTCCGCTAGGTGTGGAAGCGCTCCGGAGCGTGGTTCTTCAAGGGGCTGCCCAAGTACGTGCTGCCCCCCAAGACGTCCGGGGCGGGGGGCCGGCACGACTCGCGGCCCGTCGCGGCCACGGTCCTCGGCAGGAACCCGCAAGGGGCGGCGGCGGCGAGGGACCAGGCGGCCTCCGCGCCCGACACGTGCACCTACACCTGGGTGCGCGGTCGCGGTGAGTGATTTGGGGGCGGGGGGCGGGAGGGGGCCGCGGAGAGTTTCGCGTCGTGAGCGCGTGGCTGCCGCACACGTCATTCCGCACCCACCGTTTTTATACTTTATTTATTTTTATTATTGACTTGCTCACCTTTCCTATACTTTGCCCTCCTATCGGTGTCGTTTGTTGTTTGTTGTTTTTCTAACTTTCTGACCCGCCCCCTTACTGGACATCTGTGAACAAGCTCTGTAGCTCGTTGGTTAGCGAGTGAGCGAACGTGTGAGTGCGCGAGCGAACGTATTGCGCGCCGTCCCGTCGGGTCGCCTAACGAGTGACACTCCTCCCCCCCCCTCCCCCCTCCGTCCACCTTTGGACGTCGCGCCGCAGTGAGGATGGGCGAGAGCGACTCCGACTCGGAGCGCAACTCCAGCTCGGACGAAGACGACGCGGGGACCCGGAGGGCGCGGCACGCGGCGGGCGTCGCGCGGGCCGACTCCGGTGAGGGCCGCGGTTCCGCCGCGCGGCGCTAGCGGCCGCCCCAGCGGCAGCGGTAACGATGGCAAAGTTAAACCGGCCACCGTCTTCGGCAACAGCTGCGAAGGCGACATCGTCACCGTCATCGTCGTCGTCGTGGGCCGCAGCGACAGACGCGATCGGATCACAGTCGACGGCCAATCTTCCGAACGCAAGAGCCTCCTTGTAACAAATGAGTCTTGAGATTCACGTCGGGCATTGTTCATCTTGTTGTCCTTCGCCCGCACCTCCGATTAGCGCGGTTGGCTACGTTTGGTGCGAAAGAAGTTCAACATCTTTGTCGGTTGGTCCCAAGCCATCGTTGGAAATTCCATGGCTCTGTGGCAGGGGCCTGCTGTGGTTGGTAGAGATGACAACTGTTGACGGGTAACTCCAAGCATTCTATCTACCCACAAAAATGTGACCGACGGAGTTAACCCCTACCGGGGTCGATCGAATGAGGTCTAGGGAGAGCCAGTGCCGGCAGTGTTTGCGATGATTTTTGTTGTTGTTGTGCAGTCATTGGTGACCCCGCGCTGAGATGAATCGGCTCACTCCGCTTGAGAACCCGGTTCAATCACACGCAGCAGCAGCTGCTGAAACCCGCATACGAACCCCGGGGATCTCAGCGGTTACCGGCTCCGCACCTCCCCTCCGCCCGACCCAAAACACTTCCCATTTTAGCGCGGTCGGATACGTACGCTGCGAAAGACGTCCGGCATACATACGTACATTAACCGCTTGAACCGTGACCCTTGACTCCAAACTCTTGACCTTTGGTGCCCAGCGAGCAGCGACGGAGCCGGCGCGTGGCCGGCAGGGTCGGCGGGCGGCAAGCTGAAGGGCGCGCAGGGCGCGCTGGGCAGCCGGGGCAGCGTGGGCAGCGGGGGCGGAGGTGCCGGCGGCGGGTTTGGGGGAGCGACGAGCGCCACCGAGAGCTGCCAGGGCGACGCTGCCGGCGACGGCGACAGCGACGCGAGCCGGGGTTAGTGGGCGTGCGGGCAGCGGCAGCGGCAGCCCCGCATCTCTCGCGCACGCACGCACACACGCACCCACGCATCCACGCACGACGTGAGAATGGCTGCCGCGGTACGGCGATACCACGGCATATCGGCTGGCTACGTACGGTGCGAAAGAAGTTCGGCGTACATACATGTCGTATGAAATATACATGTCAAAGCCCACGATACTCGCACAATCCGGTTTGTAGAATATCGTTGTGTCGCCGCTCACTAAGTACGATCGTAACCGTTGCAGATAATGGGTTATGACGTCGCTGTAGGACAACCGCAGGGTTTACGTGGAACGTTTGTGCTGCTGCTGCTGCAGAGCCCGTCCGTGCAACGTTACCTCCCGGGGGGTGTAACAATCCCCCCCCCCCACCACCTTGCCCTCCCCACCCTCCACAGTGATTCGGTACGAACTGTTGCCACCAAATTAACGTGGAACGTTGCCTCAACAATCTTGGCCCAACAGCCCCAACGGTTGCAACCCCACGCTCACTGGGTATTCATGTAACATAGCGGGTGCATGAATGTAGCACGGCCTCAGCAGAGGCTGCGTGGGTCGCGTTTGACATCGATACGAAATCCAAATCCAAAACTCGTCGATTCTCGCGTTACACGGGCATGCGATCAGATGCTCGAGAATCGATGCTTTTCCCTTCCACATTTAGAATCGGCGTGCGCTTAGAGTATTTGGCTTGCGACAAATATCCACGTGGTATAAGCCACTTCGTTGAGCTGTCATTTGTGACGGCCAGGTCGCTTCTGACAAAGAGCTACGTAGCTCGGTTGGGCCTTACCTGCTAAGATTTAGATATCACTTGATCCCTCGGGGCGTCGTTACACTGTCACACATGCCACCGTAGTGGCCGTCCATAAATTACGTCACGTACCTGGGGGGGGGGTTGTCAGACATTTGTGACGATGTGTGACGAGGGGGGGGGTTTTAGAAATGTGACGTCACGTAAAAATGCGCAGCTTTAAATAAATAAAGACAACACGTTCTACTTCATTAAATAGACTTTTAATGTTTTCTCCTACAACATCAGAGTGCAGCGCCACATTAAATACACACTACAATGACAATAGTTTAACGCGATTTGAAGCATGTTTTATTTTTTTTTGGGGGGGGGCAGAGCTTTGTGACGTCATATTTGAGGGGGGGTCTGACTTTTTGTGACGCCGTGTGACGAAGTGGGGGGGGGGGGGGGGGAGGTCAAAAATCGTCCAAATTCGCGTGACGTCATTTATGGACGGCCCCTTATCACTTTAGCCAAATCCAACCGAGGCAAGGCAGGTCAATGTTTCTTGGAACGGTGGCTTCGTAAGCAAAAAAAAAATTAACGAACGCTCTTAACTGTGTAGTAACGTTTCACTGTAAAGCGCCAAAGAGTGTCTTTATAAATTGTTCCGTCATCTGCCTCAGCCAAAGTGCGAATCGAGCGGTTCCGACTTTGGTCTTCGTAGTAGAAATAGTAAAGCGCGCAGTGTGTTTACAGCGGCAGGTGCTGCGTTATTTTACAGTCGTTTCGTTTTAAAAAGTTTTAAACCATAGCGATCCTCATGTGCCGTTTCGACAGCGGTGGTGTTTTCACCCACGCGGATTTCAGTGGCCAGACTTGCCGCAAAAGCCAAAAAAAAAAACAAATGGAACAGAAAGGGAACGCGCGCGCTGTAGCTCGCCCTCCGACGTGCGTTTTATGTCGGGCCCATCGCCGCGTGTCGTTCAGCGCGACGTCCGACGTTTCGCTCCGGCCCACAATGCACGTCGGAGGGGCTCGCTGCAGCGCAACCGCGTGAACCTCACACACGGGTTTAGCAGCACGCACGGGCCTAGCTAGAGAATAGAATGCCCGCCCCGTAGGTTTTGAAGCCGAGTGGCGTTTCATCGTCCATCATGATCGGCCATTAGCTCTGTCCACTGCTGGATGAAGGCCTTCCCCAAGTCGTGGCCATCCATCACAGTCCCGCGATGCATCTAGCTCCGTAAACAAAGATGGCGGCGCGGGTCTGGTGACGGCGCGTCGAGTTAGTTTTTGTTTTCGTTTGAGCAAAGTGTTTGTTTGGTACTTTGGTGGTTTTTCTTTTTTCTTTTTCGCTCGAGTTTCCAAAAGCTGTCTATGCACAGAAAGAACACTCCTCCTCGGGCTCGATCCACCTCTTCTCGCAGGGACGTCTACCGTAACACCGCCCTGCACGCAACGTCTCTCTCTCTCTGCTCGCGTTGATGATTTCGTCGTTGTGTGTTTTAATTTGCGCGCGCCGCAAATGCGCTGCTGAGCGGGGGGGGGGGGGAACCCTGGCTCCTGAAATGATTTCTTTGGCCAAAAATAACAACGGGAGAGGGTTGTTCGTGCGTTCTGAATTTGAGATAGCTCACGGTAAAGCCATGCTCCTCCCAGCCACATTGGATTCCACGGTGATTCTTCATAATTCACCCGTTGGCCATCCGCTTCGCCTGCCTTACCTCTCAGAGGCGCGGGGGCCTACGGACAAATCACCCGGCCTGTGACCAATCTCATCAGAAGCTGGAAAGCTGAGCGGGGCTGAGGCCTCGATCTAGCGCTCCAATGGGTGGGCCGAGTCCATGCATAAAAAAGCATGCGTCAAAAGGCTGCTGTGCTCCTTGCCCTCACCAACCCAGCTCGAACCGCCACGGTGAAGTATGATTAAGTAACCACCCACCCCCTCCCCCCACGAGCCGCCAAGGCGTGGGAAGATTTCGTGTTCAGAAGCGGATTGAATTACAAGGGGGGCTGTGTGCACGACGTGCACACAGCCCCCCTGCTCCAAGCAAAAAACCCCGACGTATCTAGGACCGATTGGCGCTCTCCGTGGGGGGTTATGGAGTTGTTGTTTTTTACCAGGACATCCCCTCCCACCCCTACCCCCGGCGCGTCTTCTCTGCGCGCGCAAACGCTGGCTGCTGCACGGCCTTGCCTTCTTCATTCTCACTGCCTTAATAACAACGCCAACAACAATAATAGTCCTAATCCTTGATGATGCCATTGATAGACTGGTTGGAAAATTGCCGTCTCTCGCCTGCCCTTGTTTGCTATCGCGTTGATTTCGCACGAGCGCGCTCTCTCCGTGTGCCACTGCCGCTGCCAATGTGAATCGCGAGCCGTCGCCACGCTCCTAACACGGTGAGGGCTTCACAAACTCGAGTCCTCATGGCCCAGCCACCACGCTACATCTTTCCGCATTTACCAACTTACTCCCCGCACGCTCCCCCCCCCCCCCCCCGCACTCAAATGAACTCGTCTCACGCTGCCACGGTGCCCGATGATTGTTCAAACGCGTCCCAATGTGGTGCGCGCTAACCAATTAACGCTGCGTTGGGTGCGCACGCAGACACACATGGACACGTGTTTAGATGATTATGCATCCATGTTGGGCTTGTTTTGCACTCTACGTAGCCAACCGTGCTAATCGGAGGTGCGGGGGGAGGACAACAAGCTAAACACAAAAGGCTGTTCTAAATCAAATTAGTTTTTTAGTCTGGATTTTTTTTAAAGTGCATATAGCTCCCGTGGCTTCCTGATATCGGAAGGAAGAGCGTTCCAGACTGCCGCAGAAGCGACAGACTGCACGCGGAGATCTCAAATCTTAATTGGCATTGGCTCTGTGGACGCGGAGAGAGCGTTTAAGTTGCTCGCCGTGTCACGTGGGACGAGCTTAACAATGATCGGGCGCGTGCGGCAGCGTGGAACGGGTTTAAGCGGCGCAGTATTTGAATGTGCGAGGAGTAATTGGGATAACGCGGAAAAGACGCAGCGCGGCGGCGGCTGTGGGCCCGCGAGGACTGGAGTTTGAGAAACCCTGCGAGTCTAACCGCTTGCCCCGCCGTCGATTTGTGTCGACGAAGAGATTTATTTTTTAAATGTAGCGACGAGAATCGCTTCAACGATGGCCACGAGCGGACCGCCGCCACTGACCGCGACGACGAGACGGGTCGCGACCGAAGACGCAGGCCGAGAAAATTTTTCACGCGATAACACGACAACTTGACACTCGTCAACAACAACACTTCGATTTAAAGCTTTCGTGACTGCAGGGATTCATCTTCTTGGTTCTTTCGGTAAAGTCACGTAGAAGGGAAGTAATAAAATAATAAAAATAAAACATAATAAAATAATTCTCACGACGTTTCGGCCACAACGCAAGCAGCCGTCCTCAGGTGAAGACTAGGTCTGTCGGGGAGACAGACGCTGTCTCCCCGACCGAAACGTCGTGAGAATTATTTTATTATGTTTTATTTTTATTATTTTATTACTTCCCTTCTACGTGACTTTACCGAAAGAACCAATAAAAAAAAACAACACTGTGCGTGCGTGTTTGTGGTGGGGGGGGGCCTTCTAAGAAAATCGCCGACGTTTCGGGTAACAAGTCTTCGTAAAACATTGAGGGCCAAGCGCTGCCAGGAAAGTACACGACCACAATTTGATTCGAAAGGTAGCGCCCACTGAGATTATTAACCATTTTTCAAAGGCGAGCTGGCCAAACGCGTGATGATGGCTCATCGAAGTGGCATTATATCGTCAAATGTCGGTCATTTATAGTCGCAGCCAAGTTATCTAAATGCATGTTTCGAAACGGCGATTTTTATACAAATATATCATTTGTTTCGTTAAAGGCCACAATGTTGTTATGGACGGACGTGCTTTTATTATAATTATCAACTGTGCTTTGTGCACCACTGCCAACGCAGCAAAGAGCACGCAGCATCGTCATCGCCATCGCCAAATGATTTAATTATCGAGATGATTCCGTTGTGGCGAGGAAGACCAAAAATAGCCATCGACTATTCCTGTAGATAAACATTTACCGAGTTTCACCGATTTGTCCGAGCTGATAATATTGGATGGGTGTAGGAATTGCTGCCTCAGGCGTTCTTCGTTTTAAAGGCCCCCCAGGCCACAGTCGGCCTCTGGTGGCCTTTTATTAAACCCCCAAATGGTTCCAAATCTTGTGGCGGTCCTCAAACTGATGATGTCTTATAGGCGAAAGTGCCCCCCACCACCACCACCACCACCTAAGATAATTATTAGTGAAGAAAACGTGCTCGGTTCGCGACCGCACTCTCGATAGAGAACGACAACAGCAGCAGTACCGCGCGCGAAAAATACCACCGACAGAAACACAACAGCCGGGTAACTGTCTGAGCCGCCGCTCGCTGCTGAACGTCTGTGAGAAAAATAAAAAATAAAGAGGTTCACGGCTCATCGGATTTCTCCAGAATAAATATTCAGATTTTGACCTGAAGATTCAAATTGAAAGAATGAACGCCGCGTCTCTGTGCTTTCTCTCTCTCTCTCTCTGTGTGTCACTAACGGCCCTTGCGTTTGCTCTCTGGCTGGCTCCTCTCTTTGGTGGCTTGTGTTCGGTTCATGCCTTTCCAATAAAAACTTCTGCCCCCACTCGGTAATCCCCGCATGCGTCTTCTGGATTTGTGTGCGCGCCTCACTTTCGCTTGTGTCTCGCTACGCGGTTGCCTTCATGGGTTGCGAAGGGGACGGGCGGGCGGGCGGTGAGCAGCGCTCCAGATAATCTGCGCAATCTCTGGGATTTATTGGGCGCCGTGGTGGCTACAGATGTTAACTACCTCGCCTGGTATACAGGAGGATCGTTCGGTGTCGATCCCGACCCCCGACGCCTGCTGTATATTTGGAGTTTGGATGTTCTCCCCGGGGTCGTGTGGATTTTTTCTCTGGGCTCCTCCAGTTTTTCTCTCCACATTGCTATAAAGTTCCACACGATGATGAGCCAACTTCGTTGAGCTATCATTTGTGGCCAGATCGCTTCTGAAAGTGAAGCTAATAGCTCTGTGCGCTTTACCTGGAAACATAAAAAAAATTTCGTTTTATTCGTATCGTTTGTTCAAAGTCATTTGTTTACCTTTTGCTATACTTTGCACTCCTATCGTGTTTTTGTACTGTTTGTTGTTGTAACGTCCTGACCCCGTGCCCCTACTGGACATCTCCGATTGGCAAGATTGGTTGCGTACGGCGCGAAAGAAGTCCAACACACACGCACGCGTACGTGCAAACGAGCTTTATAGCTCATCGGATTCCCTCGGCAGCAGGTTTAAGACTTCACTCCAGTTATAATTATAAAGCAAGGCCGTAGCCATGGAGTAAACATTGGGGGGAACCAAAAATCTTCCAGGGGGTCCCAACCCAGAAAAATATCTAAATTTGAAAACTAATTTCCTGCCATTTCCTGCCTAAAAAAAAAAAAAAAATCACTAACACATGGGATGTACTTTTTATTTAATTTTTGACAATAATGTCTAATAGTGTATTCTATTACATTGCTCTGTTTTAACTTTTTTACCATTTCTTGTTTCATTGTATGTTCATGGCAGATATTAGGGATTAATAAAGTCCAACCATAATCATATAAACAGAAATTGATGCATTGATTTATATGAAGACAAGTCCAGATATTGTGGCCAAGATTTAGCAAATTGTTGTTTTTATTTACATAGCATAGCAATTATTATTACTTTTTTATATTTTTATAGCATTATATTGGGGGGGACATTTTGAGCATATTTGAATATTGGGGGCGGGGGGAATGTGCCCCCCCCCCCCCAATATATATTATAATTATGGCCTTGTTATAAAGCATCAAAGTTCCCCGTGTAGTCTCAACAGACTGTTGGGGTGGGTGCTGTTCACGATTAGTACCTGTGAAGGCCCACACGGCACACGAGGGGGTGGGTGGCCTTCGTCTCCGCAGTGGCGATGTTTACACACCGCACCAGGTACTCATTTGAGGCCGAGTTGACCTAGGAGAGGCTCAGGACCGTTTCAAACAATCGTCACTGGCGTTGGCCGTGAGCGGGTTCGTAGCGCAGCGTAGCGCTAACAGCCGCACTACATACTCACCGTGAGAGCGGTCAGGTGCGGACTGCACAACTCCCCTTAGATTCTGGCAGAAGGACGGAAGCGATGCCAAGAAAATAAACTGAGAAACGGGAGCAAAGGGGTTCAGGAGAGGTGAGGATGGAGCGGAAGAGGTGGCTACATCAGGACCCTGCTGCTGCTGCACGGAGGAGCGGCGTCTGTTTTCACAGCGGGCGGCCGTGAGAGGGGAGTGATTCGGGGTGGGGGTAGCCCACACACACAGGTCATGTGGTTTAGGGGAGGCTTGCGCGCTGATATGGATGCAGAGATGGTCTCACGAGACTACGATGGAGACTTACGGTCCCCGTACCGAAGCGGACGAAGTCTCGTTAGTTCAAACCAGGGCATCCCGGTGCTTCGGCGTTTGCGCGACGGTGTGGTGGCGACAGCCGACATGACGTGGCTCGCGCTGTGGGGTGCGGGGGGGGCGGTGGTTTGCAGAGGGGTCGCTGCGCTCGCGTCTCTCCCTCGCCCCCTCTGACACCTCGTCGTCACTGGCCACCTCGTCGCACGCCGACGACGACGTCGACCGCGCCTTCTCCGCCTTCGCCGCCACCACCGCCGCGACACCGTCGCAGCAGCAGCAGCAGGCCGACCCAAACGACTCGGACGATGCCAGTGAGTCTCAGGCCTTCCCGATCGTCCGGCCTCCCTCCTTTCCGTTCCTCTCTCTCTCTCTCTCGGTTTTCCTCTCTGTTACAATCTGTGTTCCCCTCCCAGTACTCCTCTCCCGCTGTCCTTACATCTGTCTGCTTCCCGCTCTTCCCCCCCTCTTCCTTCTCTCATCTCAGTGTCCCCGATCTGTGTTCAAATCTCCCTCCGTCTCCCTCCCTGTGTCCCCCTGTCTCTCCTCTCCGCCCTCTGTGTTTCTGCCTCTGTTCTCTCCTGTTCTCATCTCTCTATTCCCCCCCGCCCCCTCCCCGTTCCCCCCTCTCGCCGCCGTTCCCCCGACCCCCGCAGCACCACCGCCCCCGCTGCCCGGTCTACCGATCCGTCGTCTCCGTGTGAGCGGAGGGGTTTGGTGAGCGAGGGAACTGTGGCCGTGGGGGGGGGGGGGGGGGGCCTGCGGGAAGTCGGGAGGTTTTGTGACGCTGGCGGCGCGTCGCGGTTCCGCCGCTGAACGTTCCGCTCCGCTCTCTCCGCAGCGACGCTCGGCTGCCTCGAGTTCAGTCTCCTCTACGACCAGACCGGCAACATGCTGCACTGCACGCTGCTCCGTGCCAGGGTAGGTGCACCTCCGCGGCCCCCACCCCCCTCCATCGGCGTTCCTTGTCTGCTCGCGGTGCACGTGGCTATCGAGTGAGTGGTGAAGGCGGTGCAACTGCACCGCAGCCTCTGGGCTACATTGACGGGGGTGGGGAGCGAGGGGGCAATTAATTCCTTGAACCAGTAGTCCATGAGTCCTAAATCAGATATTTAACTTATCAGCACCACTTGGGGTGGCATAGCGTGGATGGTTCCAAATTCTCTGTGCGGCCAGCAACAGCAAATCGTGCGTTAACCATTTCAGTTGGGGTAATTGAATCGTTAACTCGTACGAGTCATATCAATAAACCAGGTACGTACTGCGTAAGTTGCGCTACACAAGTTGGTACCAAATTCGGCCTATAGACTTACAGGGGCGCCACAGTGACGAGATGTTAACTACTTTGCCCGGTATACAGGAGGTTGTGGGTTTGACCCCGACGCCTGCTGTATATTTTGAGTTTACATGCTCTTTCTCCCTGGGGTCGTGTGGATTTTTCTCCAGTTCCTCCGGGTTTTTTCCTCCACATTTAGAATCAGCATCACCACCCGTTTAGAGTATTTAGCCACTATAAATGTCCACGTGACGATAAGCCACTTCGTTGAGCTATCATTTGTGGCCCGGTTGCTTCTGAAAAAGAGCTTAACTTAACCCTCCCCCACGGCCCATCCTGACTCCTCCCCCCCCCCCCTTAACCTGTATATAGTCTCGTGTCTCTTAGAGTTCTCGCCACTTGATCCAGTAATTTTGCTGTGACGGTGCCACCTGAAGACGGAAGCTTGTGTCGCCTCCGAAACGTCGTGATTTAATTTATTTCTATTTAATTTTTTACCTACGTGACTTTACTAAGAAAAAATAGTTTAGTTTACAGGGCCCATGACACCCGCACTGCGCCACTGGCTCTGCCTCTACACACTGGGCGACCGCCGTTTAGAAACGGGCTAAATGACTCGGAAGCATTTGAGTACAAAATTGCCGCGTTTTCATTCCTACGATACGTCCAAGAGCTTGTCCCTGCACAGCCCTGCTCGTGCACACGCAACGTTGCTCCAACCGTTGTAACCACACGCCAACGTCGGCCCAACGTTTTGAACGTTCACCGAGCTTTTGTCAATCCCACTGCTGGATGAGGGCCCTCCCCATGCCGCGGTGGGTCGTGAGGGGTCAATTTGCCCGTCCTTCGTTCGTCACGGGGTGACGATCAGCGCGGGTGGCAAAAGGCGCGGGGAGCATAGAAGGGCAGTACAACAATGGATTTTGCTGCATGACCCTCGGCTCTCAACAACAAAGTTGCCCCCCCCCCTCCCACCGCAGGGTCTAAAGAGGAGCCACTCAGGGGGGCACGCGGACCCCTACGTCAAGCTGCACCTCATGCCCGGAGCCAGCAAGGTGAGCCGGAGCCCCCCCCGCCGGAGCCCCCCCCGCCGGAGCCCCCCCCCGCCGGAGCCCCCCCCCGCCGGAGCCCCCACCCCCCCACCAGTTCCCCCACCCCCCCCCCACCACCACCACCACGGCGCTGCTGCTCCTAATACTGATTAGCACGTAGTAGACTTTCGCGACCAATATTATCCGTAACAAAGGTTTTTTTGTTTGTTTTGGGTTAGATCGCGTCAATATAAATGTGTCGTTGAACCCGCCACCACCCAATTGGTAAAGGGTTTATATCGCGTGAACAAAACGTGCCGATTGGTTACTATTCCGGCGCGCACCCGGTGCGTTGGAGAGTAAACCCACAACATTCACAGTCCGAGTGCGGCATTTCGCTGGTGATGACAACGACCCGCTTCATCGGGCGTATTCGCCAGAATTGTGAAGAAGGCTTCCTGTTTCTGTCTTTAGCCTGTATTTGAGTATTCAAGACCGAAACACTCGTGCAGTATTTGTTCCACCTAGTCCCTAACATTCGGTAATATTCTCTCCGCTTCTAAGTATTTGTGACCATTCATAGTTTTTTATTTTATACAAAAAAGGTGATGTTTTTTTCACTTGTTATAAATTGTTGTTTCATCGAGTTGGCCAAACTTCTTAATATAGGATCACAGAGCTTGGGGAAATTGTTGGGACTGGAAAGCGCCGGCTCTGGTCGCCGTCCGGCTCGTCTGCGATGTCCCCCCCCACCTCACTGAACCTCCGCATTACAAAGTCTGCTACAGCAGCGTTGCGAGACGCCGCAGGAATGAACGACACTGACATTTGTAGGAATGCAACGTTAAGCGTCGCGTGCCATCACCGCCGTCCTTACCCGACGGGGTCGCGGCTTGCTGGTGCGCCGCTGTGGCCGTGAAGACAGATGCCTGGCTGGTGGTCTCTCCCTCACTCTCTTTCGCTCTCTCTCCCTCACTCTCTTTCTCTCTCTCTCCCTCACTCTCTCTCCCTGCCTTTCTCTCCCTCACTCCTCTCTCTCTCCCTCCCTGGCTCTCTAAAACTAAACTATTTTTTTTTGCCAGGTAAAGCCGCCAACTGAGAGATATAGCTCTTTTTTCCACGGAGCAGCCTGGCCACAAATGATAGCTCAACCAAGTGGCTTATCGCACGTTGATTCTGAACGTGGAGGGAAAATCCAAAGAGGGTGGTCCTTCCTGCCTGTCCGCATAGTGGATGTGTGCGGTGTGTGCTCCCCTCTCAGGCGAATAAGCTTCGCTCCAAGACGGTGAAGCACACGCTGAACCCCGAGTGGAACGAGCGCCTCACGTACCACGGCATCACGGACGAGGACATCTTGAAAAAAACCTTACAGTACGCACGCACGCACCAGCGCGCATCGTCACTCACAAATGACTGAAGATCCCCCCCCCCCCCGTGTAGCCTCTGGCAGACTGTTTGGGGGTCAAGTGCTGTTGAGCAGTGGAACTACAAAGGGGCAGCACATTATAATTGTATTGTGACACTCAGAAACACTTCATCTAGCAGTGGATAGACCAAGGGGGGGCTGTAATATAATTCCAATAATTTCGACACAAATGTTGATAACCTCTTTTCTTCCAATCGTAGTTCGTGGTCACTCCCCCCCCCCCACCCCTCCCTCGACACAACCGCCGACAAGAGGCGGTTATTCACCATCGCGGTTCGTTTTTCTTTTGTCTTCCCGATTCTCTGCGACCTTCCTGTGGCCAGGGTCTCGGTGTTCGACCAGGATCGGATCGGTCACAACGAGTTCATTGGCGAGACGCGCGTCGCCCTTCGCCGGCTCAGCCCCCAGCAGGCCAAGAGCTACAACGTGTGCCTGGAGAAGCGGCTGCCTGTGAGTGACGCCCCTCGCCGCTGCCTGACGCCTCCGGAGTTCGATCGCCGCTCTCCTCGTTCTTCCTTCACATTCGCCGGCGAGCCGTCACTTTAGACGCGTTTCGTTTTCAACGCGTCGGGCTCTTTGCGGCTAGCGTTACGATTCGTAATTGATTTTGTTGGAGGGGAGGGGAGGCTGGTGGTGGGGGGAGGGGTGGCCACGTAAAGTAATCTGGCCCAATTTACGTCGCTGAAAACCTTTAGAATCGGTACCTACCCAGACCTCTGAAAGTGCATCATTTCAATAGTATTGACTCGGATCAAGCAAAACTCTGGACCGGTTTTGTCCCCGTCTCCGTTTGAATCGATGCTGGTGAAATTGCCAGATGTTATAGGCAAGGACCCTCTGTTTAAGACATTGGCCTTAATTCGATTCGCACGGTTGGCTACGTACGGCGCTAATGAATTTCAAGATACGTACGTCCATAATGCATAATAATGGTGATATCATCTCCGTTGTATGACTGAGAATCTGACGCGTGTTGGAAAGCCGTCGCAGAATCCTTGCGCGCTCATTTCCCTTCCTCGTTTCCCCGCAGACGGAGCGGGAGGCGGGGGAGCGGGGAGCGCAGCGGGAGCGCGGCCGCGTGCTGCTCGCGCTGCTCTACAGCAGCCAGCGCGGCGGCCTCGTCGTGTCCGTGATGCGCTGCGCTCACCTCGCCTCCATGGACTCCAACGGCTACTCGGACCCCTTCGTCAAGATGTGAGCAACCCGCCCCGTCACCCCGTGTCGTCTCCCCGTGTCGTCTCTCCGTGTCTCCCACGCCCGCCTCCCCGTGTCTCTCCGTGTCTCCGCGTGTCTCCCACGCCCGCCTCCCAGTGTCTCTCCGTGTCTCCCACGCCCGCCTCCCCGTGTCTCTCCGTGTCTCCGCGTGTCTCCCACGCCTGCCTCCCCGTGTCTCTCCGTGTCTCCTACGCCCGCCTCCCCATGTCTCTCCGTGTCTCCGCGTGTCTCCCACGCCCGCCTCCCCATGTCTCTCCGTGTCTCCACGTGTCTCCCACGCCCGCCTCCCAGTGTCTCTCCGTGTCTCCACGTGTCTCCCACGCCCACCTCCCCGTGTCTCTCCGTGTCTCCCCGTGTCTCTCCGTGTCTCCCCGTGTCTCCCACGCCCGCCTCCCCGTGTCTCTCCGTGTCTCCGCGTGTCTCCCACGCCCGCCTCCCCGTGTCTCTCCGTGTCTCCGCGTGTCTCCCACGCCCGCCTCCCCGTGTCTGTGTCTCCCACGCCCGCCTACCAGTGTCTCTCCGTGTCTCCACGTGTCTCCCACGCCCGCCTCCCAGTGTCTCTCGGTGTCTCCCACGCCCGCCTCCCCGTCACCCCGTGTCGTCTCCCCGTGTCTCTCCGTGTCTCCATGTGTCTCCCACACCCACCCCATCACCCTGTGTCTCCTACCCCTAATGTGAGCTCTCACCCTGTCGCCGACTTTTCATCCCCGTGTCTCCCACACTCGCAACGTCTCCCAGTCACCTCGCTTCACCAGTCGTCATTTAAGGCGAAAGGTTTGCATGAACAGGGCCATTGCCTTAATGCCTCGGCAACTTGAGGCGCCTTACATCTCATCTCAACCGTACGCCAGTCTAGTCAAGAGGGGACTCCCATTGGCAGCTGTCCCTGTGCGGCACACGTTGTGCCCGCCGCTCCTCACGCGAGCCGCCCGCTTACACCCCGGTGTGACGCCCCCCCCCCCCCCCCCCCCCCCCGCGTGTTGTTCCGCGAGCAGACAGCTGAACCCCGACTCCGGGAAGAAGTTCAGATTCAAGACCGCGGTGAAAAAGAAGTGCCTCAACCCCGAGTTTAACGAGGTGAGGACCTCCCCAACAGGTTACGTAATCTCGCGCGTCTCACAAAACGAGGTCACGGGACGCGAGGTGCTGCTGCCTGGTCTCGAGCGGTGGACGAACGAAGCGGCCGTTCTCTGGCAACCACCAGGTGACCAGGTGACGGGTGCGCTGCTGCTGCTGCTGCCTGCCTGCCAGAGTTCTGAATGAACATCACCTCGTGACGCGATGGCGGCGATTGCGATGTCGCCTACAGATTCAGTCTGTGCACACAGAGTGCCGGGTAACTTGTATACAATACGGCACATGGCGCAACATGAAATGTGGAAATCTTGTCGACGGGTCACAGGACAGACCCAGGTGCCGTGGGTTGACCGACAGAGATGACTGTGCTCCCTACGGTGCCAGCTTGCCGTGCTTTAGCCGGCCCGCCGCTCCGCTCGTTGTTGCGAGCGTCACTCCTCTGCCCCTCCGTTGTTGCCGGAGGGCGACCGCCTCACCGACTGCCCAGTAGCGTCCTTCACGAGCCTTCCTCCTTCACATCGGGCAAATCTTGAGAGGCCACGAATAGAAACTCGTGCTATAAGAATCGTTTGTACCCTTTCTGGCAATAAAACATGTGTTAAGATGTTAAAACACGAAACAGAAACATTTAGAATCAACATGGGAATGAGGTTGTAGCTGCTCGTGATGGAGCTGCTCATGATGTAGCTACTCATCCCGAGCTCTCAATGTCCTGATAGTGCATTGTCCTTGTGCTGTTCGCCTTTTGGCGTCCTCTGGTCTAACACTGTTTGAGACGAGCCTCTAAAGCAAACAGTCTCTGGTGTGGACCAATCAGTTTCAAAGACAATACACATACTACCATAGCATGTGTTTTTTTGTTTGCATGTTCGCCACAAGTATATGTGGTTAATGCAGACATGATTCCTTGCAAAATGTTGTTAGGTGTTGTAATATCGTAAACACCCGTTTTAGTGCCAGAAAGGGTAAAACCTATTCTGATATTTTGATACTTGCAAGGGAGGTCCCGTGAAGAACGGCATGCGCTCACATGCCCCCTCCCGCTCCCAGGAGTAACCCTTCCCCGCCAACCTAACCCAAGCCCTTCCCGTAACCCACAGGAATTCTTCTTCGCCCTCCGGCAGAACGAGCTCGCCGGCAAGAGCCTGGAGGTCGCCGTGTGGGACTACGACCTCGGCAAGTCCAACGACTTCATCGGTGAGGGTCGGGAGAGACAGAAGGGAAGGGGGGAGCACGGCGGGTGTTTGGTGTTGGTCGGAGTGATGGCCCCGCTTGTGTTGTCACACAGGTAGCAGGTGGAAAATATCGAGCACGTTCATTCGCTCGCGAACTCCCTCGCCCGGTCCGCTCACTCACCAACTCAAGTTAATTCCTCATCCACTCCACCCACACCAACTCGTTCTACCCTCTCACTCATTCAACCCGTTCACATGAACCAACTCGCCTACTCCGCTCTCACTCATTCACCCCACCTAACACCAACTCACAAGCCCAACAACAACAGCCGCCATTCGCAACTAAGTGACGGTGACATCACCACGGCGCCTGTGCCAGGCCACGTAAAGTGTCGAAGTCTCGCTGGCAGACCCAGTTGCCGTTGGTTGACGAGCAGATGCACCGGCTGTGCCCTCTACAGTCCCAACTAGCTGAATTTTAACCACCCGGCACTCCACTCGTTTTTGTGACCGTCGCTCCTCTGCCCTCAGTTGTTGTTGGAGGGCTGGACTGCCTCCCGAATGCCCAGTAGCGTCCTTCACGAGCCTCGTCACGTGCCCGAGCACTCACCCACCCCGAACGCGGGCTGAGCTGATGTTCCGTTGCCACGGTTCCCCCTCCCACCGCAGGCTCCGTGGAGCTGGGAGCGAAGGCATCGGGAGAAGCGCTCAAGCACTGGTACGAGTGCCTCAAGTACCCGGACAAGCGGGTGGAGCGCTGGCACATGCTGGGTGACGCGGCACCCTCCAAGCACTAGCACGTCGGGCAGCCACCCCCGCTCTTCAGAGCCAGAATTCGGCTTCCTTGAAGCTGCCGCCAACGCTTGGAAAATGTCGGCGGTGCAAGCACACGGGGGCTTCATTTCTCGCCGGATATTTTCCGGGTGACCGTTATAAGATTGCAGTCGTTGTCACGTGGTTACTAGTTGGCCAAAGTCATAACAAGAGGTACACTGGATGTGGTGTGCCAGGTGCGAAAATATTTTACAGGTCACCGACCCGAGACCGACGCAGTTCAGATTAAACCTCCGATTGAGATTCAGCACTTATGAATGCGTTGGGGGGGGGGGGGGTGCAGAGATTTGTGGAACTCCCAAACCCGCCC
The DNA here is from genome assembly GCF_015708825.2 of Lethenteron reissneri. Taxonomy (NCBI): domain Eukaryota; kingdom Metazoa; phylum Chordata; class Hyperoartia; order Petromyzontiformes; family Petromyzontidae; genus Lethenteron; species Lethenteron reissneri. The sequence continues at coordinate 8,203,570 of NC_083806.1, forward strand.
ATGTCTCTCGAGTATTCTGCATATGTTAATGATATTTTCTTATTATAGACTGACAAATTCTCCAACGTGACTTTCAACCAACACCACCATCTCATGACTAATAACCATAACCACTACATCACAACCCACCGGGGCAGTCAGGAGCAACCAGCTCCACATCCCGATTCATGAACAGATTAAAATATCGGCAACCCTTCGTTGCTGTGGGGTAAATTACAGACACCCCTACACAGTGACAAAATTCATGACTGTGCCACCACCCACCCACCCAAAGGACCTGCTGGTTTAAATTGCGCCCAGAGGTTTGTAGTTTCCTTCTTGCCACGTGGCAAGGGAACCACACACAGGGCTTGACCACAACCGTATTGTTATGCACAATGCAGTACCGCAATCTTTCTATAAAGTTTTCGCAGCCAATATATGCGACATTTACAATTTTGCAGCACGGGTGGGTGCATGTTATACCATCATTTGTAACCGTTTGATCCACAATAAAGCTTAGTTTGAAACATGCGTTTCCTATGTCCAGTGTTGGTGTTGTGGTCTTGTGACCTTCACGACCCCCATGACATGGGGAGGTCTTCATCCAGCAGTGGATTGGAAAAGGGACGTACGTGGAAGGGTTTACCATCGGGGCAGCTTGACATGACATTTACATCCTGCAAGGTTAGGATGCTGTTGTGACCAGACACCAACACCAGCCACTTTACGGTGTTCAAATAATATCCATGCTCCCCACCTTCACGGAACAGCATGATGAAGTATGAACTAAGTGATCAATGTTTATTCATACTCGAGGAATCCAATGAGCTCCACCTCTTTCTCAGATGTCCAGTATGCTCCACAGGGGAGAGGGGTGGAGGCCCTCATCCAACAGTAGATTCACTTGACTAAACTAAAGTTTTTAATTTACCAGGTTAAGACACACTAAAGCTATGTAGCTATTAGAAGCAACCTGGCCACAAATGAGAGCTCAACGAAGTGGCTTATCGTGTGGAAATGTATAGCAGCCAAATACTCCAAACACATGTTTTTAAATGGAGTGAAAACACGAAGGACTGGGAGAAAAACCCACATGACCACGGAGAGAACATGCAAACTCTAGATATACAGCAGGCATCGGGGGTCGGGATTAAACCCACGACCTCCTGTATACCAGGCGAGGTTGGTAACATCTCACCATTGTGGCACCCGTGAAAGGGCTGTACCTGTACAGTAAAACCTTGGATTGCGAGCATAATTCGTTCCAGAAACGTGTTTGTAATCCAAAGGACTCGTATATCAGTTGTGATCACGTGACGCTCGGCAAGACTTCGCTCGTTTACCAAATTAATATTTATTTAAAAAATTTGCTCGTCTTGCAAAACGCTCGCAGACAAAGTTACTCGCAATCCAAGGTTTTACTTTATATCCATAAAACAAGGAGCCCATTACCAAGGGAGACCTTGGGCAGGGGGGGTGGGTGGGGAGGTCGTGGTGGAAATGCAAGAGTGCTTTGCGATGGCACCTCAGGGTCCTTCACAATAAACCCACACATGGGTGTGTGAAGATCACTTTGAAAAGGACTCCCAACCTGCCAGCATTCACACAGACCTGCGGCGTGCATATCAATATAGTTTATTCAAAATTCTATAGATTATGAATATATTATACCTTCAAACATTACACAAGATTTCAAAATATTGCAGAAACCTTTTTTTAAAAAAAAAAGTCGTAACTGGCAAAGTTTGAGTTTACAATACATTTTATGGAGACACGCTACAGGTGATGACAGAGCCTCCCGCCATCGGCGAAGACGTTCAACACGCGCCATGCACAAAAGCACAGACAGGATTACCTTCAATCCCGATAGCGAGACACACTATCCATTCATTAAAACAACCGTTAGACTGGTTGAATTTGTAAACAAGTACAGACTAAATTGGTGCTTCCGATGATTAACCATATTTTAGAGATGCATGCATCTTCCGAGAGGGGGGCGGCAGGGGGGAGGTGTTAGTTTTTTTTACGCCAGATATGTAACTCATTCTTGTTGCCCCCCCCACCACCATCCACCCCAACCCACACCCCTCCCCCCCCAATCCACCGTTGACACCAGGTTCACCAGCATACATTCTTAAATGAGAAATTAAAAAAAAACACATTTTTTAATAGCACTAAAATTAAAAAGACTTTTAATAAATTTGACGATCAACAACGTTAGCACAGAAGACAAGTTCAGTGTTCAAAATAATGTCATTCGGTGTTATCTTGTCTGGGTGTTAAAACGACCACGATTTTGAACACGTGCCAAGCGTCTTGCGCATCCTCAGAGCGAGCGCGCCTGCCGCGGATACATTACTCCTGCCCGACACGACGCGACCAACGACAGAACCCGCAAGGCAAGCAAATTAACAAAGGCAAAAAATAACTACTTTTTTTTTTATTCAGAAAGGAGAATGATCAAATGCAAACAACTGCGCAACATTCGCTAACGAAAAAAAATATAACCAGTTCAACAGATTTCATAATTTATACCGTCGACTTCAGTCCCATACCTGCCAAATGTCAATTTAACAATGGAACAAAATCTCAGAGGTTCTGGTCAGGAACAAGAAACAAATAAACGAGTGGTGGTGGTGAATTCTGCAATCCTGCACACACCGCATTCCTTTTTCCAATCCTTTCTTTAACATCCCTCGCCATCTCTACCACACCCCCCCCACCAACCCCCCACTACCCAACCCCGCACTCCGCCATTTAGACGCCCCCATCAGCAGCAGCAGCAGCTCTACTTGACGCCGGCGGTGGCCAGCCACTTGCCATTGCAACAGCGCTGATCGCAGGGCCCGTTGTGCGCGTTGCAGTACTGGTTGAAGCGCTCCTGCAGCTGCTGCCGGTACTGGTCGCGCTGCACGTAGAAGGCGCGGTGGCTCGCCTTGAACGAGCGGATCTCGTCTGGCGAGATGAACGATTCCGCGTCCGGGAAACAGTCGTCACTGTCATCCTGCGATGGTAACAGTGGTGGTGGCATTGATGATGGTGGTGACAATGGTAACAATGGTAGTAATGGCGATGATGATGGCGACAGCAGTGGTGGTGTTTTGTGGTGATGGTAGAGGTGGCGGAAGTGGCAGATTGAAGGTAGGAAGAGGAGAAAAGAGAACATTTGGGTTAATCACACTGTGCAAGCAGATTCTGTTACTATTCAGACATTACCCTGCAAGTCCCTGAATGGGACAAATATCATGTGAACCGACTGCACTTGTGAAAAAATTTACCCGTAAAAACAAAGTTTTTCACTATAAATCCTTTATATGCGTGGCATCGGTTTTATTTTATTATTCATTTCTGTTTTTCTTGAGTAAGAGTTTCATTTTTATCACATTGGTATTTTAAATTAAATATGAAATATTTTTTTTCCTAAAAAGTGGAAAATTTTGGAAAAAATTTTCACGAAAATAAATTGTCACGCACAACGAGTCTGTGTGCAAAATGTCAGCTCGATTGGATCACGGGAAGTGGGTTAAAAAACGACCGAAAGATTTGCACGGTCGTAAACGCGCAAGCAAGCAAGTGAACTTAATATAAAGGATTTAAAAAGAGCTTCATAGCTCATCGGATTTCTCCAGGATAAATACAGATTCTGATTAAGCTGGAATGACCCCAAGTGCATGATGAACTGTATAGTCAGGTGGTTGGATCAGCGATGCTTTTAACGTGGGGCTTTGGGTCAACGTGAATGTCAGAAGCGATGACGTGGAGGGGGATCACGCGCGCAAACCCGTAAAACCTGAAATTCAAAAACCCTCCTCGGACCTCAATGAATTTACGCTGAGTAATAACTTAGGTCGGCAGTGACCAGAATGCTCAAGCAAGCATGCAGCAGTGCCCATATGTTTACAATCAGTGGGTGAAAAGTCTACATTCCTATGCAAAAGGCAATTGCAGAAGGCGTCCGCAAAAGACACGTACTTAGACGGGAGTTGACAGCTTCATCGGGAACAAGCTCTTATTTTATTTAAAAACCAGCGCCAAGGGAATGTGTCCGCATTTTTTAACCGCATATCTGGAAAGCTACCGAGACACGACTACAGCTGGGACATCCGATTATCGGTTCGATTACTCTCGGCTAATCGTACGGCACGAAAATAAGCCGTGGGTGGGGAACAAAAAAGGTCTCGCCTCTTCCCACGTGCGCCGCTGGACGGGAGATGAAGATGGGCAGCGCTTGGTGACGTCATCTGCATCATCAGCCGCGTCACGCTGGTTCGGAAGGCGGGATGGGACGTGGGAGGGGGTGGGGGGGGTGGGTAGGGGTGGGAGGGGCAGCCGCCAATTTTTTAAAGGGGTCCCTCCGAGTAATCGACCACAGTCAAAGTAGTCTATTACAATGCTGTCGAGTAATCGACCTTCTCGACTAATCGTCCCAGCTCTAAGTAGAACATTGAACGTGCAACAAGATGCTATCTTTATTATTATGGAGTTATTTGGGGTGAGATCGCGTAAATGTAAGTGTATCGTTAAACCCACCTCCACCCAAACGCAGCCGATCGGTAAAGCTTTGTCACACGTTGTGAACAAAGTGTGCCAATTAGTTACTACTTCGGCATGTTTACGGCACATTTACATTCACGCGATCAAACCCAAAAAAAAGTTACTGTCAATAATAATGGTCGCGAGAGATGCCCAAGTGTTAAACTAGGATATATTTTAACAATTAAATGCGAGTTAACTCTCGATTATCCGTGCGCGGATTATCTGAGAAGTCGACTGAACGTGCTTTCTGAAAAACCATCGCTACGCGCACGCCACTTTGTCTGCTGCTTCAAAACTTGCGACTCGCCACCCACATCGCCACTAAACATGTTGGCAGGTAAACACGATTGCTTACAGCGGTCAACAAAAACAAACGACACAATGAATACGTGTTTATAGCCTAACTTACATGTTTTACCATCATCCATTATTTTATTTTATCTGGCCCACCCCAGTCCTCCCATTATCCCTGACAATTTAAAGTTGATTGTTCAGTGAGAAATGAAAATGCGAAAGCTGTGTATGTGGGTTGTGGGGGGGGGGGGGAGGGGTCTGCTGAGAAGGGGTACCAGCATGTCAGCGAGGCTCCGGGCAGGGTCCTGCTTCTCCTCGCCGCCTGTTGGCTGCTTACCCCCACGCTTCTGCCCGCCCTTCTTCAACTGCTGCTGCTGCTGCTGCTGAACCTTCTGCTGTTGCAGCCCGTGTTCCCTGCTGTGCCACCCTTTGATCGTTTGCTTTCTGCACGCCGTTAGATTTTTGTACTGCTGCCTGTTTGCCGTCCTGCTGCTTCTGAAGCGGCTGTTTGGCGTCCTGTTGCTTCTGAGACGCCTGTTTGACATCAGGTTGTTTGTGAGCCGGCTGTTTGATTTCTTGCTTTTGAGCCGGCTGTTTTCCATCCGGCTGTTTCTGAGGCGGCTGTTTGACTTCCTGCTGCTTCGGAGCCGCCTGTTTCCCATCCGGCTGTTTCTGAGCCGCCTGTTTCCCATCCGGAGGCCTCTGGCCAGCCTGCTTCGCTTCCGGCTGCCTTTGCGCGGGCTGCTTGGCGTCCGGCTGTTTGTGCTTTGCGTCGGGCTGCTTGGCCAGCGGCTGTTGTTTCGCTTCCACCTGCTTCTTCGCCCCTTGCTTGGCATCGGCCTGCTTCTGCGCCGGCTGCTTGATTTCCGTCTGCGCCGCTTGTGCTTTCTTCTGCTGCGCGACGGCGGCGGCGGCAGCGACAAGCGGGATTCCCTTGTCGGGCGGGCGGTGGCCCACGGCGCCGCAGCCATCGCACCTCACGCACACCCCAAGCTTCGGCTGTGCGCACACGGCGGCGGCCCCCACGTCTTCTGGCTCCTAACGGGTTTTGGGGGGGGGGGTCAGAATGGCATGCATTGAAACTAAAGAATTCTTACGATTCAACAGAAACACTTATTCAGGGTTATAACGATTATTGTCCTTCACTACCGGACGAACTTAACACTTGGGGGTTCGGTATTCGAGTCACCAATCGATTTGTATTTGCCCGTGTGGCACGTAGTGTTTGCGATGCACAGGTGGTAAGGGGTCCTCCTCGGGGGAGACAAGTGGCAGGAACAGGCACTCAATGCCCATTCTTAAAAGTTCTGTGCTACAGTTTCCATGCCCGTTGGGAATACCAACACCGACGTGTAATGCAAACCTCACGAGTCAACAGACATGAATATATGGGATGTGACCTTCTATACTCTACAATTTGGATTGTCAAAAGTTTTTTGGGGGGGGGTTACGATTCAATTAGTTCAAATATTATTTTGCACTTGTAGTCGTTCACAAAACAACCAATATATTGTAACAAGACAAAAAATACTACAGTGTACAAAACAAACTTATGCTACTCTGGACAACAAATATTGCACAGGACAGCCTGTGGGTCATTCAATAACAAGTAATCCATCTAGGATTTTGCGAGAAAAATTCCCTTGGGTGGTTTTGGGCTCGCCGAGTCCAGAAATGCCGATCTTTTTTCCCTCCCTTCAAGCTGCGACCCACCAAAAGGTCAAAGTGAAAAAGTGACCTCACGAAAAATCACCCTGCGCTCAATGTTGACGCTACCAGTGTCCAACACCTCATGCGTGACTAATTTGAGGCCGAGTCGACCTAGAGGACATCCAGGACCGGTTCAGATAATTGTAACCGTCACCGGTGTTGGTGGCCGCGAGCGGAAAATCAAACTCGGGTGGCCGGGTTCGTAGCACAGCACACGAACCGCTACACTTCCAGTCGCACGCACAACACGCACACAGCATAATATAAACGCCACTGAAAACAGAAGCTGTGCAGGCCAGTTTCAGCCAAAGATACGTGCCTGCCCTTTCAACAACGAACCGAGCCAAATTAAGCACAGCAGGTTCTTCCGCACACAGCCAAAAACCAGATACACATCTCGGCCGAGGGTGCGCGTGAGCAACCCGACGGCACGCGGGTGGGGCGTGCGTGCCATTCGCCCGACGCTTACGTCTGCCTGCTGCCCCTGGTTTTTTTTCTTTTTCTTCTTCTTTTTGCCGCCGTCGGGCAGCGTCTCAGCAGCCAGGGGCAGCGCTGACTTTGCGGTGCATTCAGGGCAGCACCCCGCCGGCGCCTTCTCAACGCCGCCACCACCATCCACACGGCAACCTGGCACGGAGCACCAACCGCATCGGGTGGTTTTAAATGGGGGGGGGGGGGGGGAGAAAGAGGTCACAACGGGGTCAGCATCGTCATGCGATGAATGTGCGTGTAACTAGTTTTTGCTTGAAGATAAAAGTCAAAGTCAGAATTGTGTCCTCCCATGCCAAGAGCACTGGGAGAACATCATCGCCTTTAGAGGCTCCCACCAAGCCACTGGTGGTGGAAAGTCCACATTCCCATGGCGGAGTAGGGTTTACAGACAATAATCACCATCAACGAACCACAGAGTGTTACTCGATTTACGACATTTGTCCAATTATACTCACGAGTCTTTTGCCACCTAGACTGGCAAAACACTCATTAACGACACTCAACTCTCACTTGGCTTCACAATTCTCAGCAAATCATGTGATCTGTTGCATGTGTATACAACACTCAAAAGCCCTGCACAGCAAGTTCATTAATCCAATGCCGTGTTACCATGTTCTTGGTCACATTACATCCCAGGCCTACTTTGCAAAGTACTAACGGAGGCACATCCAGTTTAGCTTCCAAGATCAGGCAAGATCCGATGCATCCTGGGCGATTGAATCACAATCGCACCACTGCCATCATTAGCACAGCCTTATAAACAGGAAAACACGTTCGACTACAATTTTGAGCAATGACCTTTGTTTATTACAGGCAATTGTCTGTTTTATATCCTCAGAATACAATTCCAGGACCCACCACGTTATATGTCTCCTATAATAAATGTTCCTGTTTTCACTGGCAAGGACGTGAGAATGATAATCCCGGAATATTTGTTTGGCTATAGACTCCATATAAAACTCAACAAATTTTCCAAACTTGTCAAGCACGACCCTCTTAAAAAGGAAGGCTCAAGACTGACTCACGAGGTTCCGTGAGGCTTTCCGGGATAAGGACTGTCATAATACCCACGTACACCCTCACAAAATAAAATTAATGCGACCTGCAAGCACAAACATATTTTCTTATCCTGTCTGCAACCAATGCTTCAATATCTCAAACACCGGTGTACGATTGCTGCCGAAAGAAACTATTCACTTTGCCAAACATGTATATATTTGCTGCGAAACACACTGCCAACATTTACTCTGTTTCTTTTGCTCACTGCTCTCAAAGCTTTCTCACAGCAGACGACACGCGAACTGCCACTTTCCTGATACTTGCTCGCTCACTGCCTTTAGGCACTTTGCACGTCGTCTGCAATTAGTGACGTTGGCCACGCCAGACCTCGGTGAAAGAAACTGTGGTTATTTTTTGACCGATCCAACATCTGACTGACTCTTCCTCGCCGCTTGCTGCTCAATCATCCGGGGCGAACCCGTTTTCTTCCTCCTGCTCTTCTTCCTCCCTGCTCTCCTCGACTTCCTGTACACTGCTGCCCAGCTGCCCTCTCTCCGTCCCTTGCCACAATCCTCAAACAGCCCTTTTAGGATCCCCTCCTCAAATCCTGCACTTTGTCTTTGCTCCTTCGGAAAAAAAAAAAAAAAATCGCTTTCCGACGTGCCCGTCGCCTCTCTTTCTTTTCAACGGGCTCGGCGCAGATGATCGGCGCTTCACATCTAAACATCTCACCTGTCTCACTGGCGGCCGAATGCTGCATAAGCGGGGTCCTGCTATCCGCCATCGCTCCCTTCCGTTCCTTGCCCCCATCCTGGCCAATGCCGTAGGCCGCCGAGGACTTCTGCACGGCCTGCACCAGGTTGGCGAGCCTCTGGTCCGGTTTCAGGCCGTTCACGGCTGCCTTCCCGCTCTTGGGCACCTCCGAGAGGACGGACGCCAGGCCGGACGAGGCGGAGACGCTTCCGTCCTGGTGCCTCGCCCCCTTGGCCGCTTCTGCCTTCTCCTTGCCCGCCTCCGAGATGTACATGTTGCTGAGCCTCTTGGCAGATTCGATGAGCTCCGTCAGCTCCTTGTTCTGCTTGAGGCTGGTGAAGCCGGACGCGTCCGTGCTCACGGTGGCACGCGCCTCCCGCCCGTCCGCCAGCTCGCTCAGGTTCAGCGCCGACTGCAGCAGCTCGGCGATGCTCTTGTCCTGCCGCACACCGTTTCCCGCCGAAGCCCCGGCTCCACCGCCGGCATCGCCGCCCGCTTTGGGCTGAGTGGCATCCAGCAGCACCTTCTCCAGCTCGCGCAGCTTCTGCGCCGACTGCAGGAGGCTCGAGAAGCCCAGCGTCTTTAAGGCTCCATCCACCGGCTTGCCCGCTCCAGAGGCCGACGCCTGAGCCGCCGCCGCGGCAGCCGCCGCCGCCGCGGCCACTCGCGGCAGGGGGAAAGTCGCGCCGCCCACCACAGGCACCTTGGACGCCGAGAAGAGACCGAGCGCGGGCCCCAGCGCGGGCCCCAGCGACGGCGGCGGGAAGAAGAGCGAGCCCTTGCCCTGCGTGGCGGAAGAGGAGGAGGAGGACGAGGGGGCGGCCGGGACGGAGGAGCACAGCACAGGGCTTCGGCCGGCACCGGACAGTGGCTGTTGCTGCTGCTGTGGGGAGGACTGCGGAGGGGGCGACTGCGACGGCGTGGGGGAGATCTTCTCGACGACGCGCCGCAGGACGGCGTAGAACGCGAAGGGCATCTTCTCTTTGGCTGCTTTGAGCAGGTCGGCCTTCACCTCGGCATCCTCAGAGCAGGCGAGCAGGATGTCGTAGTTGGAGATGCCGAGTTCCTTGTCGATGGCAGCCGCTATGCGCCCGCTCATGCCCTGCGACTTGAGCCAACCCGCAAAGTCTTTACGAGGGTCGGCTGCCCACGGGGGGGGACGGGGTGGAGGGACAATGTAGTGTTAAGGGGTGAACGGGGGCAGGATAAATGTGAGTTTTCACGGGGCTAGTTCCACAACGCCTTCCTCAGATTCCACACGGGCATCACAAGCGGAGTAATTGGCGAATCGGTGAATCGTCAGACGCTCGACGGTGGAGAGTAGGGATGAGTTTCAGATTTAAAAAAATAAATCCAGGAAAATGTTGGGATCATTTGCATACTGAAATAATTTTACGAATCTTTGTGCTAAAGAAAGTGACGTCACACGATGTCACCCGACGCCCCTCCTGCAAGGCAAAGCACGGGGATTTTTGGGATCTGAAAGATCCTGTCTCGGCGAGATTCTCCAAAAATATTTTTCTTTGTGCTACAATTCGAAAAAACCAGAAACACGTCAATAGCGGACAGCACCCATAATAACCGATCAGCAGCTACCACTCAAAGGGCCCGTTTCCCATCACCGATCGTGCCTCTCGTACCGGCGTCGCCCTGGCCACTGCCCTCCGAGCCGTCCTGGGAGCCCGGCTCGCTGCCCTCCGCGCTGGACGAGTAGCCGCAGTCGCTGCTCCCGTTCACCTTGAAGGTGCCTGCGCACAGTAAACGTTCAAATTCACCGTGGCCGCGTGTAAAGTGTCAGGTGCGCACGCTTTTGTAACGATTTAAACTTGTCATGCACTGCACCAGTAGTTTACTCGCTCTCACAAAGAGAGAGAACGATCACTCCCCGGTGCAAGAAACCAGACGAGCCGGGAGGTAGCCACGAGGCAAGCCGGCACCAACTACTGCCAAAGCTCTTTGGTCCTCTATGTATTAAGGTCTTATTGGGCAAATCATAAGTGTTTACATGTGGGAGGGAACCAAAGCACCTAAAAAAAACTCATGCGTGCGAGGGGGAAACACAATCCCGTACAGTCAGAACAGGTGGAGTCCACATTATTGCTATTACTGCCTTCTCCCGACGATCTATTGAACGAGACCTCCAGTGTTGGATTACAGGTGTGCTCCACCACCATCCGAATCACGCTTGTAGCCCAAACTGTAGTTCAAATTTCATCACTGGACTGCCATAGATGTCAGTGTCTTTGGGAGGTCTTTATCCAGCATTGGATTGACCATGAAAATGGTAAAAATGTTGTTGAGATAAACCTCTCGCTTATGACTTTGTGTACTTGCTCTCTTGTTAAATAATATTTCTAATTACTGCAAGTTCAAATGTTGCTGTGCGACACACGGCAGGAGCTGAAGAAAAAGTCCCTGCGTAAATCGCAGTTGGGAGTGATGTTGCACATCTTGAGATGGCGGCCACTTTAATGTCCATGACAACACCAGGCAATCTAATAAATAACTCACCAAACTGGAATATTTTTTATTCCACCTCCGATTAGCATGGTTGACTACGTATGGCACGAAAGAAGTTAAACATACACACATACAAACCAAAATGTAACTCCCTATTACAAACGAGAAACTGGTTTAATCACAGGTGGCTGTCTATATTCAATAATCTCCAATGGGCTGCCACCACACATAAAACGGGATTGTAGGCTGCTGCATGGCTACGTTGTCAGAAGAGGCAAGTGCAGCAACTTCCATGGTCGTACTATGTCACCACAGTGGCGGTGACATCGCCACGGCGCATGTGCCCAAGCCGGGGGTACCTTGAAGCCACGTGAAGTGTTGAAGGCTCCCTGGAAGGTCACTGGTGACCCATGACGAGTAGGACTGAATGTCCCTTCAGTCATTCACCACTGGTTCGTGAATGACTGAGAGAACACTGATCAGCGCAGTCAAGCAACCTCCACAACCCATAACGGTGCGGGAAGTGGGAGCCTCTCATCCAGCGGTGGATTGACAACCAAGGCCTACACACGTGTGCAAGCTCACGGCTCCGATGTGGACATCGGTTACCCTAAAGCTACCCAGACAGCCAAATTTAGTAATTACTTTGCCCTTTCGATTTTATAATAAATGCGAGATATAACGGGCCAGTGTTACTCCGCGTGTGACGTCAGGGACTGATGAACTGGCCTTGGAGAGTCGCCTCTGTGCTGCGGTGGTCGGCCAACGCGTGCCCGTTGGTGGCCTGGGGCCCGTCCGTGGCAAAAAGGCACATGCACGCGCCGTCGCCGACCTCGGAGGCCAGCGGCGCCGGGGAGGTGCTGGCCGCGGGAAGAGCTGGGATCGCATCGCTCATTCCGTCGCCGTCGTCCGAGCCGTCGGCATCCTCCTGTGCGCGGCGGTGGTGGAAAAAAAAACATTTGATCAGAGAACATTGCAAACCCGTCGCAAAGAGCCCACACCTTGGCTTCTCATTTTAGCAACGGCAGCCCTATTCACACAGTCAGCGCTGTTTAGGAGGGAGACGGTGAAGAGGACGTTAAAATCAATTGCTACATTTTAAAATACGAGGAAACTTAGATTTTTTTACGAAAAGAACTTGGTGGAAAACTGCCAAATCATATCAATGCAACTGTAGACTTATTCGGGCCGCTGCTCGAGTAAACAAGACTTTCATGTTGAAGCCCAAATCAAATTTCACTCGGAGAGAGGTCGCTCATTCCCCTCTGCTGTCAGGAACTCTCCCCCCAGTCATCCATGCTGTCGACTCCCAGTCCTTATTAAGATGCAGGCTCGATACCTTCCTTTCCTCCGTCCACGACTGGTCTCGCCTCTCCATATAATCCTCACGTACAGAGTCTGAAGATGCGGTCGCATTTAGACGCGTTATAAAAAAAAATCATTCGTTTTATCAATATGCAATCCGAGCTTCTGTTCCAGTTCCAGTGGTGAGTGTTAACCAGCCTCTCAGCCCGCTTGACTGCTTGCAAGCCACAAACGCAACAAGACCGGATGTGCAACGTCTATTCCGCACCTGGACAGGCTCGGCCAGGTCTGTGTTGGCGTCCGCCCCATCCAAGCCGAATTTGTTCTTCCGCCGGTTCCTCCGTTTCTGCCGCTTCTTCTCCTGGCGCAGCTCGCGCGCCCGCTCCTCCTCCCACAGCTCCTCGCACAGCATGTCGATGCGGCTCACGCCCTGCTTGCGCTCCACCGCCACCTGCATCCCCCACGCAAGATGCGACGAGGTGCGCACGCACGTACGCACACGAGCGCAAGTATGAACAAAGCGGACGCGGAGGATATCTCGGCACTTGGTGGGGCCCTCGATTATAAAGACGTGGAGACCGACGCATAGCGACATGGAGAAACACACAGATGCCCACACGTAGAGACAGACAGATAGTGAGTCGAAGAGACAGACCAAGAGACAGAGATGACGCAACACACACGTGCAGACAGATAAATCTTGACTTAAAGCTTTTGTGACTGCAGGAATTCATATTCTTTGGGTCCATATTCTTGGTTCTTTCGCTAAGTCACATAGATAGGTTCAAAGAAAATACCAAAAAACAAACTGTTTATAAACAGTTTGCCTTTAGAAGCTAACCCCCTTTTCCTGAAGACGATCGCTTGTGTAACGATCGAAACGTCGTAGTTTTTTGTTATTTTCTTTGAACCTATCTACATGACTTTACCGAAAGACCCAAAGAATGCGCAGACAGATAGTTTTGGGAAAGTATATTTTTTTAAACGTTTGTTTGACAATCATCTACAATGCAATGGATCTCGTAAAGTAAGCAAGGTTGCGCCTGGACAGTGCTGGGTGACCGCCATGCACAAAACAGGACGTCTTCGGGCTGCAGGCTACGTGATGGACAGCAGAGGGGGCTCGCAGCAAGATTCATTGCTGTACTCTACTTCTTTACTTCCTGCCTCATCTAGCAGTGGATTGACAACAGGACTGCACATGCACTTATTAGAAGCTGGGGCCCTGTGCACATTATTATCTTACGTAGATTTACTAAGCGCCTTGATCCAAGGCATGCTGCACATGCCTCGAGACAGCAATGCACAAACATGAGATGCAACGTTAGTCTGGATGAACCATCGTGATTGCTGCTGTTAATGCCCAAGCGCCTATACACAAGCGAGACCGATGGGAGACAACACCGCCCCTGGCAGCCTTTGTTACCCAGTGCTAATGGTGTCACCACGATAGCGACGATGCATTTTAGGCCAAGTCAATCAGGTCCACGCAGCAATCGCCATCGGCCAGATGGACTTTAAAAAGCTTCTGCTCCAGCGAGCTAATAGTCGATAACAGGTTACGCAAGCAGAATTTTTTTCTACTACTGGGAGGAAAGGAAGATTGATATTCTTTGGGTCTTTCAGTAAAGCCACGTAGACAGAAAAAATAACCAAAAATATCGATGTTTCGCTCGCAACACAAGTGGTCGTCTTCAGGAAAAGGGGGGTTAGCTTCTAAAGACAACTGCTTATAAAGGTTTGAAGTGGACGTAGCCCAAATGTCAGCAGCCAATGCAAGTGGTGGGCAGGGACCGCTGCGGTGGTGGGCTTTCCACCAATCAGAGGGCTGCCAGGCAAAAATGAGCATGTCAATGCAAGATCGCCGAGCCTTCGCCACGGCTAGTGCGCCAAGGTGGCTATGTTAATGTGGCCTCATCAAAAGTACAGTCAATAAGAGAGTCTTACGTGTTCTGTAGACGTGTGCGTCAAAACTACAAGTCCTCACGACCTCCCAGATCAAGTTGTGTCAATACAGAGGATAGCGCAGGAATTATGAGTTGGTTGAGTTGCAGTGGCTTGGTCAAGAATGGAAACTAGCTGGTGTGGTGCGAGATGGGCAGGGGCATCTGTGGGGAGGACAAGTATAGCCCATAAATCAAGGCGCTGCTGCGTGGTTCATGGTGAAGGCAGGAGAATACGTTGGAGCATAGAAGCACAGCACAGCAATCCATTTGTCTCTACTGCAGTTTGCTGCCCACATGTCGAGGAAAGTCTGAAGACTTTTTTTAGGAGGGTCCTTCAGTTTGCCAATTTCCTTAAGGAATCTTTTGAATATGGAGAGCAAACAGGGCCAGTTGAAGACCAAGGCCAATGATGACGACGACGAGGAAGAAGCCTATTTGGGCAGCACTGCAATTCTACAAACGGGTCCGTCAAAGGGGTGACGCGTCACCTCGAAGCTCTTGCGCAGGGCGTCCACCCCGAGGTGGAAGAGCAGCTGCCAGGTCTGCTCTTCGGCGCGCAGCCGCTGCCAGATGCGGTGCAGCCGCTCGTACAGATGGATAGCCAAGCAAGTCACCACCTCCTCCTGCGCACTATCCAGCGTCTTGGCGTGGCGCTCTCTCCTCCTGCTCGGAACCAAGGACGCACGGCAATCGATTCCCGTTGCAACTTTCCGATCACGTTGAATCGCAAGTCAATTTTGGTACTGTGCCATCCTTACAGCGGCGCAGGGCTATCACGAATGCACAATGTTTCGCAAACCGCCCGCAGTAGTTTTGCAGTTGAGGCCGTTGTTGTTATGTGTTCTCCAAATTTAGTATTAATCGGTCATTTTTCAAATCTAGCAAAGACTGTCATAATGGCACACATTCCCTACTCCATGTCACGTGCTATTTAGCATCCCCTGTGACGCAGACAGCACTTATTTATGAATAGGTTTTTCCATGTTGTGCTGTATAGCACTTCGATGCCTTTTCTGGTTGTACCACGTGTTGTTCGGCATGATACGAATGCCTATCAAGTCTGACTGCTGATGAGACTATGGATGTCGAAACCCGTGAACTTTGCTCATGTTGCATCAATGCTGCTGAAATTAAGCAAACCCCGGTTGCTGCGCGGATGTTGGATTGTGTACAAATATTTTATTTTAATGCAGAGACAGAATTATGAACGAGACATTGTCTGCTGATCCATATTATTATTCATATTCTACACAACGAAGCTCATGATTATTTGTGCTGGGTGTATCCATCAATTTTATTTCATGTTCACACATCTAACCTTTTTACATATTCACCCTTGGCCTCAGTACCCCAGCGAGTCGGACACAATACGCTTGTCTACAAAACAATAGCTGCAAAGAATCGAAACCCCCCCCCCCGCCTCCCCACCATCCCGACCAAGGCACGTACCCTCCAGCGAGCTCGGAGACGGCGCGGCCCAGCAGGTGGCTGATGAAGGTGGTGTCGCAGGAGACGTGAACGTGGCGCTCGTGGGGGCAGGAGCGCAGGCCCTCGTAGAGGCCTGCGCAGTAGCCCTTCTCCTTGCTGCCGTCCACCTCGCCCGTCAGAATGGCGTAGGCGCGCAGCACCTTCGTCTTGCACTCGCCGCAGAACCTGCTCCCGCCAGACGATGGGCGAGCCGGTTCTAACCGTGTTCTAAATATTTACGCGATCGTCGTCGTCGCGATTACCATCGGCCATTGTCGAGTCGCTGCTGGCTCAAGGCTTCCTCCCCTAAACCGTCACCCTCACTTGTGCCTCTGCGATAACACTGGTCACACTTTTTCTGGCATGAGGTATTCCAACGGTTTTAAGGTAATTGTGGGGTGCTGATTCCAAATCTGGCATCAGTTTTTGTCTATCGCATCAAGTTTTTGAGATATCAAATATTTAATTTTCAATATAAACTGCAGAAAAAATATTAAATAAATGTGGATATATACATAAAATGATATTATAAACACACTATCCTAAAAATACAGCACGATATTTTAACACTAAAGCAGTCATTGACTTGCAACAACTTGCAATCAAAAGTGACAGAGATAATTTCGGGTAAAATCAATGAAAATGGGGTATATCGATAGCATAAAAATTATGTGATAAAGCAAATCTGAGATCAGATTTGGAATCAGCACCCTGAAATTAGTCTAAAACAGCTGCAAAAGTCCAGGCCAGAAAAAAATGTTTTTTTTTTGTTGACCAGTGTAATCTGTCGCGCACTCGCATCCTGGAACCGATTTCATGCCTCCATCTCTCGGATGAGTTTCATTCCTTTGGCTGTCGGTCTGTCACCAGTTGCGTCCATTGTCTTCATCCCTAATAGCGATGTATCCTGCCAAGCGCTTACATTTCTTCACGACTATGATGTCTCCATTAGTATCTGTTCCCCGATCCACGCGTTTCTCTATCTAAGTACAAGTTCGAGCATGTGTCGCCTAACTCAACATTTTGTGGCGCAATTTAAGCTTGTAATACATTTTTTCAGTGGTCATTTTCCTGATGTATGCGTCAGCTATGTACTGATTGAAACGGCAAATCGGGATGCTAATTTTCATTATCTAGTACTTAATTCCAAATGGAGGCTTTCAAGACCAACATTATGATTCATCATTGCTTTATTTTGGGCTAGATCCATCATCCGACAAAGCAAAACCAATCAAATTGTCACGTGGGCAAATGTACCAATTGATTTCGCCCAAAAGAAACCAATTTTTTTTTATCATGAAGTGCTTCAACACAATTTTCTTTGCCTCTAATAATTGGGGGATGAAGGTCATAATTGCTCAATTTTCCCTTCCACTATCCACATCGTGCCAAGTTTCCCAAGGCAGTTAGCTGCAATGTTAATTAGCACCAGCGCTTCAATGGATGATGGAACAAGCATAAAGAGGGTGGGGAAGGAAATTAAGGGTGTAATGGGATTATACGGTGATGAATAAAATAACGACCCATAAATTGAGAGAAAAGATGTAGCAGTTTCCTTTTCTTATTTGCACCCTGACTTTGTGAACTTTGCCAAGTGCATCACTCCAACTCTTTCCCCCCCAACTGTAAAGAAACATATTGCATAACCACCCCCAGACATCACCCCTCTTTTCCTCATTCCAATCTCAGTGAACAGACACTGTGCTAGTTAGCTAAGGGATTGTTAAACATTATTAACAATTATAAAGAATCCACCATACCGTTTCCCCATAACCTTCCCACCATCACTCAAAAATGTTGTATTACCATGCTTACTCGAGAAAAAAAAGAGCTTTGGATAACAATTTAAATATTTTAAACATTATCAGTTATGATCAATCCACTACTGAAAGGTCTCCCCAAGGTGGATGGCCTGCAATGTAACAATACATCTATCACAGATACAGGATACGGGTTCATTGCTCCTTTTCCACGGTGGACGTCCTGTCAGGAACTTTTCCTCCCTTGGCTTGCACTCTGTCGTTTGTCTCGACCGTGGTTTTAAATATGCAATCCAAACACCAAATAGCTCCAATTCTTCGCAGATACATATCTAGGCTGTGTGTTCTGGGCTGTTTGCTGAGCGTAAAGCTTGCTGAAGGATAAAAACATCAATATAAAATGCATCAAGCTGGATGTCATGGACCCACAGCTGCATCCGAAGGTTAATAATGAATGTAACGATTTGATGTGTGCTTCCTAACATGCTAAGCGATGTCACTGATGATACTCAACATGTCTTCATAAGTCAATAGTGATGTTACGAGAGCATCCCAAGGACTCGAAGGAACGTGGCAAAATCATGCGTCGGCTGGGCAAGCAACATAAAAGAATGGATCAAGAAGAAAGGGAGGAACGCCATAAATAACAGAACAGTGTCAAGAACACCAAGACATTTAGGCAACGAAAATAGATGCACCCCAACGGTCACAAAGACCGAGTAACCCTCTCATGCACGAATGTGATTTTGGGAGCCAAAGAAACTCCCCAAATGTGTTCAAATATAGGTGGTCCATCAGTGGATAACATGCATGAGCGAATTAAAGAAAAAATCAACAGTGGTGATGGGGGATGGGGGGGGGAAGACGCTTGCGGCTCAGGGGGTCACCTGTGCTTGCGCAAGTGCGTCTCCAGGGTCTCCAGCAGGCAGTCCGAGTCGATGAGCACCACCTCATCGCGGCAGTCCTGCGACATGCGGTCCCACACGTCCGTCCAGCTGCCACTGCACACAGAGGAAGTGTGAGCTCAGAAACATCCCAGCAAAAATAAGAATGTATGTATAACTTATTTCGCACCGCACATAGCCAACCGTGCTAATTGGAGGTGATGACAATGCTCCCACCTGCGCTTTCAGTTGAATTTTCAAGAGGACCCATAGTATTGACATGCCTCAACGTGATTCACGCCCTGTGCTTGCTAATCGTGCTCATTAACCCTGACGATGCATTCACGACATAATTTGGATTTCTATAGCTTTGAAATAATCTAGCCAATTTATACAGAATTGAAATCTAGGATTAGGACTAATTGTTTATATAGCATCTAAATGGGACTACATCTCAAGACACTGCCAAAACAGTGGACATTTATTTGTAGAGGCGGTCAGTGATAGGTAGGAGAAAAGGTCTTGAGCCTGAACAGTGGATGCAATTGGACAGCACAGATGGAAGCAGGAAGGCTGACTTGGGGCTTCAACATAAAGCCTTAGAAAAAAAAAAGCACCCCATTTCTGAAAATGGCTCACAACTTTAAAATGTCTTCCTAATAAGCCACATGAAAGTGCCACTTACTTTGAAATGTGTGGATGTTTATGCTAAACATCAGATGGATTCGAAGCCATTTCAGCTGAAACATGCAGCGATGGACAGAGACAAGTGGAAACCCCACAAAGTCGATAGATGAAGGCCCAAAATAGGCTCAGAAGGCCTAAACAGGCCAAGAATGTGTATGCAACGTTCACAAAGTTACCTTCAATGCACACCTATCACTTCAACACCACTCTACCGTAAAATGTTCATCTTACTCGTACAAAAAAAAAACAATCTCTACTTAATATCTATCAAAAAAAACACTTGGTGTTACCTGTATGGGGCCTGGAAAGGCCCAAAAATGTAGGTAATTTTACACCTGACTCGCTTCCTGGCTCCTCCACCTCCTGTATCTGTACCTACAGCTTGGCTGGCTGAGGTGGCCAGTGCACCGTCTCTGCATCGTCACGCACTCACAAATCATCTTTTGCATAACATGATTAAACAAACCTAACACCGTACCATTTCCTTCTAGTTTTAGTAATAATTCAATAAGTTGGAGCCCTTTAAAAATACACTACTGAAGTACTCTTGCCATGTTGATCATGGGGGTAGGTTGTTGGCTGTGTCTTACAACGGCGCCTAGTGTATGGTCAGTGGACGCGGAAGATGGATGGGTCCGTGTGTCTTTTAGAGGGCATGTTGGGAAAGCACAGGTGGTACATCTGCCAGTCATCTCAGTCCGTTAACCCCCATGACACCTGGGTCTGTCCCGTAACCTCCTGCCAGCGAGCCTTCGATACGTCGCATCAAAGTGCACCTAGCCTAGTATAAGCGCTGTGGCGACATCAATGTCACTTGGTGACAAATAGCTGCTGATGTTGTTGTTGTGTTGGCGAGGTGGTAATCCAGAACCAGTTCAGACAGCACTCGCCACTAACTTTAGACGTGCCAGAAATCAGACTAAGATCAGGGATTCGTAACATAGTGCACTCACTCAATTCCCCTTCCTGTAAAGCTCATAAATTACAGCAACATACAGCAGGCAGTAATTTTTCCCCACATCCAGTCACCACTGTGGATTCAATTACCCGAGCGGTTTTGCCTTGTGTGTGTCCAGAGAATGGAAAGGACAGCGCCGGTTCTTCTTGCTCTTAGGAATGGAATCCAGAATATCATTCAGCTTCGCCCTGTGGAGAGGAATTACACATTTTAATTGCACGCGAAAAATGGTACGTGCCAATCTTCCCACATTAGAAATGTGTAGTGTGACCTCAAAATATGTCAAATCTCTCTACCTGCTGTGAAAAAGGCCCATCATGGCTCCAAAACATCAACCTATTATCTTTATGTTTCAAGACAGTGTTCACCTTACTGTTCTGGTGGTTGGTTCTGGAAGAGCCATACAAGAAATGTTGTAGATTTGCTCACAGAAGATGATGTAATCATCCCTTTTTGTAATAAGTTGTTAAATGTGTTGTATAAGATCACACAAGTGTGCAGTATGTATACCAAATACATATTGATGGGTCCCATGGACCCAGGGCTACATCCTAAGTAAATAATGAATGCAACAAACCATTTGATTTGTGCTTCACACTGGGCAGAGTAAAACATTAAGAAATAAAACACAGACAAGGCATAATTCTTAGCCAGACGTGTATAAAAGACTAGAGACAATACCACGAGTAAAGATACTACACGTGCATTGACCTTTTTTGGTACGTACACTGCGGGCATAAAGGATGTACAATCAAAGACACGCACCCGTGCAGATAGAACAAGCAGTAGAGTTTCCGCGCGTCAGCCAGGTAGCTGTGGCAAACCACAAGCTCTCCCGACGACTCCAGCAGCAGAGGCTCCAGTGCCGGAGTGCCACTCTCCAGCAGCGCGGAGAAGAGACGCTCCACGCTGCCGCGGCAGCCCACGCATGCCACCTGCTCCGGGAGGCAGCCCACCAGCTCGCGCGGCGGCACGCGCACCGCACACACCAGCTCCTGCCCCGACAGCATCTCGTAGTGCTGCAAAACACGCACAGCAGGTTGAAATCGTTTTCTAAATTATTATTTCCACCACCCCCCCCCCCCCAAAATGGTAGCGTGCCCTTCAAACAATGACAACTGTAGATATACCCGTTTACTGGATTTGATGGAGATTTTTTTAGGGGGTGGTGGGGATCCCTATAAATTTTTTATATTACATTTATAAAGCACTAAAAAGGAACAGCGTGCAAGTAATACTCAATGTTTTTGCTGCGTCTCCACACTGCGATAAAACTTCATGCGTCAGGTGCTCCCAGTTTAATACTATAACTGTTCCCACTGTGCTACTATAATGTACGTTCCAGAAATGGCTTGTGATTTTGTGGATTCAGTGGTGTTTCATTGCCGTATAATATACTCATGCAATATACATGTTTATAATATAAAAGACAGTATAGACAACCTAACAATCAGCAAATAGGATCAAATTAGTCTTCATGGAAAGAATATTGTTTTGTTATGTAAACGGATAGGTTTGGGCACCCTACCCCTGAATGAGCCCAGTATTTCAGGAACGTATTCCACTGGCCGCAAGCAGCTAGAAGTGCACCACCTTGCATTGGAGAACTGTGCTGGTAAAGTACATTACAGAACTACTTCTGAAGTCCCTTCAGTCAGTTTCTTATGCATGCTAAAGAGTACATATTTCATATGTTCTGCAAAGTATGTGGTTTGCAGGTCAATCAAGCAACAAATGTTAATTTATCAGTTGGAATTAGCCAAATAATTGGACATCTTTTTTTATTCAGTAATTTGTGAAAGGGCTAAGAGACCTACAACTCAGAACACTTGAAAGCCTGTTTAATCAGGGGCGGATTCCCAGATTCAAAACCAGGATCACAGCAGTGCTGGCTCACTGGTATTAGCGATTGTGTCACCTCAAGAGCAATGTCATTGCTATAACATTAAACATGCTCAGCTTGGAAGTGTTTTCATTACCCAGACATGTTTTTTTCAGCAGGGAACGGGGTCTTCACATTCACAGCACCTTCATCAGTAAACACAAACCCTGCCCCCAGTACATTCCATATGCACTGACAGCTCATGCATATTCTACATTACTAGCTTGTTAGCCCGTCCTAGGACGGAAGCTGTAATATTAAAGATGTAAATTAACATTGTATTGTGATTGTAATTTTATTGAGATGTGTACCAACAATGGTATTATCCGTAGGTTGGACCATCCATACGATTGCCCTCTTGGTCCAAGAAACTATTTGCCCGATAAGGCCACACTTTTTGAGGTGATAGTCTAAAAATAAGGTTGTGTGTATTATACACGCAGTGTTAAATTTCATGTCACATGCAAACCACAATGGGTCAACTGATCCAATGGTCAAAATCATGCCTTTTGCTGTCCAAAAGTTACTGTGTGTGTATATTATTACTTAGTTTACGGCCTTAGCTCGAATTTTATTCAAGATGAACGTCTCATAATATACAGAAACTGTGCGAAATGGTTAAATGGCGCAACTGCTTGCCAATTACAAAGCATACGAGACGAAATGTTTTTTAGTGGGACAAAATTTAAGGGGTTCTTAAGTGGCAAAACCAACTCTGCATACAACTATAATGTTAAGGCATGAACTACTGGAGGAGCAGACACTTCTCAATAAGCCACTTTGGAGGTGTTTGGGGGGGGGTATTTATTAACTCGCTGTTCCTGGCAATCCAAGATCGATTCCTGGCCATTGCAAACAGCAATGGTGATATCTGAAATAACCCTGCCCTTAGTCGCATTCGCCGACCTGAACTGACCATCCTGAAGTATGATTAAAATACCTCATTACGGACATGAAAGTGGCCTTCATGCACTAGTGGGCTGAGATTGGCTGAAATGCAAATTCCCTTCAGTTAATATAAATCGCATGTCATGTGAAAAGTACAATTGATGTATTTTTTGCAATGCTTTGCGCAAACCTGAGTGAATTGCTTCAGCTGAGCGCTGTTGACTTGACCACCTTCTGCGTTGAGTAGCGTGTCCGGGAACTCCATCACCAACTGCAGCATGTCGAGAGAAGGCACAAAAATATCGCACGAACATCGCGTTCAGAGACCAAAATTGCATTTGATGCCGACATTTCCGGAAACAAGTTTGAACTTACCCGAAACGCCTCTGCGTTTTCGTTCGGATAATTCCCCAATGTCCGCATTTTTTTTTCATTAACCAAAACAAGCAGCCAAACACTCACTCTATTATATTCGCCTTTTGAAAGGCCCTCAAAAATAAAATAAAAACCCCATTACAAAATCCAAAATAACTTCGGCGGACTTCTTTTGCAAACAAGGAAGCAATATGGTGCCTCAGAAACAACTAGACTGCTGTGAATCCGTATCCATTGGACATAAGTGGCACGCTCGCAAACGGACACCATCAAAGCATGATTATTGCCCTACAAAGGGTCAGGATGGACGAACCCCGGACACGTCCCATACACCCCCCAGGTGATAAGCTCATCTTAAGACTTCACATTCGACGACATTTGCCCTATTGTCCCTATGACCCCGAGTCGATTATCATTAACAGAGTTGCGACTGCGATGGTACAAATCCCCCACTGGATGCACAGGAAGACGTTGCACATCTAGCATATAATAATGTGCACAATAGAGTCAGAACAACAGCAATCAACACTATTTACTATTATAACAGCACTGGCTGTACGTTCGTGCGAGGCCCATCGCGCTCTGAAGCACCAAGAAGAACACGGCCTATGCAACGGGGCCTACGGCCTCGGGACGAGGGCGGGCGTACAGCCCTCTCGCCCCGGGGCCTCGGTGCGCCTTAAGCCGGCTGACAATCTAGGAAAGTGCTTAGGCTCCAAATTGACCCAGGCCAGAACCGCGATCAAACCGGACCCTCGGGGCGAGGGGCGCGTGCGATGGTCCCCGGAGCAAGCTCGAGGCGACGAGGCGGGTTCCTCTTACCGTGAGGGTATCGTCAATAGCGAGAGGAATCTGCCGCTTCTTGAAGGGGAATCCGTCCTCCCCGTTCCGACAAACGGCCACCAAACGCGCCATGTCCGCTCCGCGTCGCCGCCTCGCGCTACGGCTCCGCCCCGCGTCGTGATTGGGTCGGCATTGGTCACGTGATATTTTAAAGGAGTGGGGGAGGAGGGAGGGGCTCGTAAAATACTGGGGGGGGGGGGATAACCTTGGGGGTGGGGGTCACGTGACATGAGTGGTGGATTATTAAGCCCCGCCTCTCCGCCCCTCCCCCTCTGGAAACACCACTTCTCAAGTCGAAGCTATTGATGTAAAAAATAAGTAATATTTAAAAATGATTTTCTTAAAAACACGCTTTAATGAAATGTAACGTACGAGTAATGGCAGAACTCCACGACTCCAGGAAGTGGCCCCGAGGATTGCCTTAACGTAAGGGGCCGTGGTGATATACAGCCAACGTGAGTTGAGCGTGGACAATTAGAGCCAAGGCGAAACATAACATATAAAAAAGATGGTTGAAATTATTTTTAATGATAGAATATAGTATTGTCATCAGTAAGACATAAGTATACGAAGTTTGCAGTCGATACCACATTGGGAATTTGGTTAAAATTAAGTTACAAGATTTGAGGACACCACAACAGACAGAGTGAGTTAAATAAAAGCGTGTAAAATGTACTATATTTGAGTTGACCCAATTATTATTTGGTGATAGTGGCTTGTCAGTGGTGCACTTGCAATGGTATATGTGCTATGAATAAAGGGCCGTTGCCCCAAAATCGTCGCCTATTTTTGTTATACTTTGAAGGCCACAGTGTGATTGATAGAAATATGTTGAGTTTTGTTGTTACGTGTGTGTCATGTTAATGTAATGTCTATAATAGTTTTGATTTATTAAGGAAAGCCTAAGCTATCAAGTCACATTACTCTTATGAAGAAGACCTGCTTTTTGCTTGGTTTAAAGATGCCGGCCCATTTGCCTTTCCCAGTCGATTTTCTTCTTCTTCTGAATTTCACGTGCAATGAACAGGAGTGTCTGAAAAGGTTTTTAAATTCTGACCCGATTCAATAGATGCATCTAGACGTGGACGTGGTGGCCAACGAATCCTTGATATTAACTCTCCACAGAGCTCCCTCTAGTGGAGACCCAGTTGCCAGCGGTGGTGTCAGAATTTTCGGGGTCTGCGCGTTTACCTTTCATGGGTTTAGAATACAATTGTTCTGCTCAAATAACTTAACTGCACAATTGAGTGAGAAGGCGTGTGAAAGCGTGTGAAAGTTTGAAGGATAACATTTTTTAAATGATATTTCCATTACAAAAATAATGCCTCATCAACTTTTCATCCGTTCTGCTCAGCCACAGTGGCTAGTTAGCACAAAACAAACTTAAGTGGGACATGTTGCAAATTTTCCTGCATAAATCACTTGCAATATATTTATTTCTAGTTATTTATTGAACTGTCCAAAGGACATTTACGGTGCAATAAGGTGCTTATGTTTAATCAGTGTACCCTAGTATTGTACAGTAATTTCATTTAGGACAGTTAATGAGACTCATAAATATTTGACTCACATGAGCGGAGTACGTGAACTGTGTAGAGGAGTACAGCGGGGACCCAACCGGGGGCAACCGTCGGAAGGGGTCCAAGCAGAAAGGGGAGTGCCAGAAGGGAGAGAGAGAGAGAGAGGAGGGTAAATAGAAAGACCCCAGGTAGAAGGAGGAGAGCCAGGTAAAAGGGAGGAGCCCGGACTCAGGGGAAAAAATTAACCCGTAAAAACAAAGTTTTTCGCTATAAATCCTTTATATGCGTGGCGGCTAGAGTCCTCTCGTCCTCTGGCTTGAGATGGCTGCCACCTATGGGTCAGATGATTGTCTGCCAGCATTAAGCAATTGGTAATTAAATATTTTTTAAAAATTCCCTGAACAGTGTCAAATTTTGGAAAAAAATTTCACGAAAATTAATTGTCACGCACAACGAGTCTGTGTGGAAAATATCAGCTCGTTTAGATCACGGGAAGTGGGTTAAAAAACGACCGAAAGATTTGCACGGTCGTAAGCAAGCAAGCACGCAAGCACGCAAGCAAGCAAGCGAACTTAATATAAAGGATTTCAAAAGGGGAACATGGACGGAAGGGGAGGGTGAGAAATAGGAGTCAGAGAGAGAGAGAGAGGAACCAGGTAGCAGGGAGAAAAGCTCCTGGGCCGGAGAGACAAAGGAGGCTAGGAGTGGATGAGTACGGGGTAGCCTGGACCAAGGTCGAGGGAGTCAGGAGAGAGGGCGAGAGTCAGGGACTACGGGGTACTCGAGACAGAAAGAGGAGTGCGGATGTCGGTGTGAATAAACGACAAGCAGCCCTGAACATTCTACCCTGGTCTCCGTCTTAGTCTGTAATCACGACTCTCCAACTGTATCTTATTATGCTTATATTTTAAAGCCTGTGACCAAATCGCCCAGAATATGCCAGATCTCATGAGATCTCAAAAGCTAAGCCTATCCTGGGTTGAGTCCGGATAGTGCTTAGAATGACATCGGGGCTGCTCTGTCAGCAGAGGGCAGTAATGTGCTCTCTTATGCTCACCACATTCACCAACCCCCACTGACCATACTCTTAGACCAGCCTGGTGAAGCGATGGTCAAATAACCCCCTCGGTCCACAGGGCTTGGGGAGCCTCTTAGCCAGTAGTGGATGGACAAAGGGGGCTGTATATGCTCACATTTGGTGTCACGAGGTCAAATACCGTAAGCACAAATCGGACCCATTCATTCCCTAAGCCGGGCTGTAACCTCATGGTCAGTTTTTGGACTGTACTTTGGGGCCGTCCATAAATGACGTTACGCACCTAGGGGAGGGGGGGGGGGTCAGACATTTGTGACGATGTGTGACGAGGAGGGGGGGGATAAGAAATGTGACGTCACGTAAAAATGTGCAACTTTAAATAAAGACAACACGTTCTACTTAATTAAATAGACTTTTTAATAAATGTTTTTTTTCCTACAGCATCAGAGTGCAGCGCCACATTAAATACGCACTACAATGACAACAGTTTAAAGCGATTTGAAGCATGTTTTATTTTTTTGAGGGGGGGGGGCAGAGCTTTGTGACGTCATATTTGAGGGGGGGGGGTCTGACTTTTTGTGACGCCGTGTGACGAGGGGGGGGGATCAAAAATCGTCCAAAATCGCGTGACGTCATTTATGGACGGGTCCTTTGGCAAATGGGAAGCAATGGTTGAAACCCAACGCAGGACTAAATTTACGGATTTTTTGGGTAAAATTTTGTTTATTACAGCAAATGGGAGGGCCTATCACCGCAATGTATTTCGAACGCGGAAGGGGAGAAACGTGCACTGTATATTGAATGGGGTGAATTTTAATAAACTGAATCTTGATGTGTCTGAGTGGAAATTTCACGAGTTGCTGGAAATTGGAAAAGCCAGTGGCAGAGATCCCACGCAAGGAAAGAAACGTACAATGGAAGGCTCGCACGCACTTCAGACTGCAAACATTCACACACGGTGTAAACACGTGGCTTCCGGAGACCACAGTTGGTTAGCTAGAGTGCAGCTCGCCATTTATTATGCACCTGCACGCAATAATAATTCACCCTTATCCTTCCCAGGTTGACCTTTGGACATACCACTTTGTATTCCGTTTGCAGCCAGGCTCTAAGAATGAGCAGAGTTTTCATTTTCTGCCCAGTGGCGTAGCGACGGTACAACCGTAGCAGGACCCACATGTCTGGATGGGCCCTGACACCAAGCTACAAAGATGATGCTGAAATTGGACAGGGGGCCCAATTTATTATTTTATCTTCATAGAGCGCCTTAGCTCAAGGCGCTTTTATATAGTTTCAAGGCGGGAACAAAAATATAATGACTAAGAGGGCAAAGGGCGTGCAAGGGCCGAGGAATGAGTGATCATAACTAAGGGCACTTAGGGTCATAAAAGGGCAGGGGATGGACGGGAAGGAGTGGAGGGGTGAGAGGAGGGCTGGGAAGAGAAAGGGAATGGCCAATGGAGAAGAGGTGAGGCTCTAAGAAAGGAACGGAAGGAGGTTAAGGAGGGGGACTGCTTAAGGTACAGGGGAAGTTTATTCCGGTGGAAGGGTGCAAGTAGTAAGAAAGATCTAGAACGAGATTGGGCACAATGAAAAACGAAACGAAAGGAGGGGCAGAGAAGATTGTGAATGAACAGCACGAGGGGGACGTAAAGAGATGAGAGAGGCACCAGGGCCCATTCTTGCTCTGCCACTGATTGTTGCATTTTATTATGCAAGCCTTAATGAGTCCGGTTGTTTTTCAGGACGATCCCGTTTAGGATGTTTGGCTAATTCTAATTTTCAGTCATTGTCATAATATTAATAATGCTCTATATTTACCCAGGAAAGCTTCAATGAGCCTTAAGAGTCGTTTTTTTTATGAGAGCCTTGCATTGGTTGTTTCTCCATTTTCAGCAATTCGTCACATGGCAGGAAATGGGAAAATCCATGCATATGAAGTGGTGACAATATCATCTCTGCACAGATAGATTCAAGAAACCTTTGCTGTACTGTTACCTTCGGGTCAGTTTGTCGCCGAAGTCTACTATACCTGGCACAGTATCACTGGACAGGATCAACCCCGCTTTTGCTTTTGAGAACTGATAAACTGGTAAAATCGAGCATGAATTGATAGACGGAATTGTGGAATAAAAGTGGGATACCAAGAGGACAAGGGAAAACTCTGCACAAACAGGTGATCAACCCCTAAGTACTGGTTTACTATCATCAGTGACAACGTGTGGTTGGATGACCCCTGGTGCAAGGAATTAAATGGATCCCCCTGTCGAATTTCCCTCCCTCTGGCCCATGGGGGTTTTCAAAAATGTCCAGCTCTGATGAACACAAACCTAGGACATATCATCTCCCAGTAGGTAGTGGAAGAAGGGTGAAATACATGGTAAATATGGCATTATCTCAAACGGCATATTAGTATACAACAGATGATAACCATATTATCGTGTTATGTCCGTGGAAGGCTTAGAGATTTACGAGGACAGCTACCCCGGAAATAGGACGGATCCTGGGAAAACCAAGAAAGGTGGCAAACGTTAGGGGCTGCACCACTGCTCATTCAGTCGCTACGCCACTGTGTGTCCCAATAGTGTACTGTTACGTGTACCGGACTCTCTTTTGTAACCCTGTTTTAAGAGAAGCCACGATTGCCAGGTTTGGCTGTTGAGTTTAACGCTGTCAATAGGAGGCACTATTTAGGCTCAACCGAGGCTCAATGAGCAGGCACAAATGTTGCTCTCTGCAAACTGCGGCACTGTACTGCAGACTGTGGCTGTGCCATGAGACAGACGTGACGAGGGTTTTCCCTGCGCTGCAGATGATACTTATTATATGTGGATATTTTTGGTCGCCATGGCCTCCCCAGATACACAACCCACCAAAGAGCCACAAGCTGTCTGCAACGGGCAAATATTCCCACTGGCAAAATTAAGAACAAAATACGAATTTAACTCGTTTGTGTATTTGCGATTCGTGGCGTTATTCTCGAGTAAGGTTGTCGCGAAGGAATTTTGTTTCAGAGACGAAAAATAGTCTAGATTTGAAGCTTTCGTGACTGCAAGGATTCATATTCTTAGCTCTTTCGGTAAAGTCACGTAGGTAAAAAAATGAAATTAAAATTAATAAAAAATAAAAAAATCACAACGTTTCGGAGGCAACACAAGCTTCTGTATTCAGGTGAAACTGTCATAGCAAAAAATCTGTATCAAGTGCTGTGACAGTTTCACCTGAAGACGGAAGCTTGTGTTGCCTCCGAAACGTCGTGATTTTATTGTTTTTATTTTTTATTAATTTTAATTTCATTTTTTACCTACATGACTTTACCGAAATAACTAAGAGTATGAGTGAGAAATAGTCTGCCAATAGGGGGCGATGTTGTCATTAGGGCTTCACTCAATTGATTAATACTGGTAGGAACCTCCTGGTTACACCAGCCCACAGGGGATTATTGTGTCCGTCCGTCCGTCGTGCATCCAAAAATGGGAGGGGTGGGGCTGGGTGGAGAGGGGAGGGTGGGGAGGGGCTGGGTGGGGAGGGTGGGGGGGGCTGGGTGAGGAGGGGAGGGTGGGGAGGGTCTGGGTGGGGAGGGTGGGGCTGGGTGGGGGTGGGAGGGGTGGGGCTGGGTGGGGAGGGGAGGGTGGAGAGGTGCTGGGTGGGGAGGGTGGGGCTGGGTGGGGGGTGGGAGGGGTGGGGCTGGGTGGGGAGGGGCTGGTCACCCCGTGGTGCCCTTATAAAACTCAACGTTTAACCTACTCACGCCGGCTTGTGCCTGCCCTCACAGTCGGCCATATTTGTGGAATACACCACGCCGCTGTTGACCCTGGCCATTGACCGAGCAACCCAACGTTCCTACCAGCTCCCTCCGCAGGAATGTGTTTTGTAAGTCGTTCTTCTAATTTGGAAGGTTTGGACCCGTGATATTATGGCATACACATGGCCCACTCGTTTCCGAACAGCGCGACGGGTTAATTAACTCGCCCTGTGAATGCACCTGCAGCAAAGGTCACATGTACAGAAAGTGTCCTGCCACATCGATAATCGTCTATCAGGTTGGGTCTGTCACGTTTTAATTTAACAGCACATGGGGAAATATGACACGAAAGTATTGTTCTTCAAAGTTTCAAACTTCAAAGCCGTATATTCTGCAAATAGGCGTTTGAGACAATGGTGTAGAATCAAGCGTGCCATTTCAACAGCTAAACTATAGTACTCAAGAGACCCAAGTGAATAATGTAATCTCCATACTGACTTTCAGGGATGATGCCGTGGTTTAATGGTCAGCACACTGGACTTGTAATCGAGAGGTCACCGGTTCTTTCCCATCTCCCGGCGCGGCAGTATGAACAATTGGCACCTTTCTTAAATCCACCCCATCCACGCCTCTGTCCGTCGTATAAATGGGTACAATCACAGTTCAACCAAATCTGCGGGTAGCGTGTGGTAGGGTCAATTTGTGGGTAATCCCACCTCTTTTTTTCCAAGACGGTCTGGCCAATGTGGAAGAGTAGGCCAAACATACCTTCTCTCGAGAGCTGCCCCTTGGTCGAGACTTTCAGAAGCAGTGCCGCGTGCAAGACATTTCAGATGCTGCAACTTTATCTTTCTTGTTTACCAAATCACGGAATGGTGGCAATCAATAGTATACCAGGTGCTACTTACTGTGCACTGAACGCTGAGAAGCAAATGTTCAGCGTGTGAACTTGCCATTTGTACACCAAGTTGCACTATTATCGGAGCTTATTAATGAGCAGAAGCAAAGTGTTCGAGACAAGGTATTCGTTACTAAACACTTTGCCAAGACCAAGCCCTGCCCCCTACATTGGCTAGTCTGCACTTGTCTCAGCTGCGTTAGTAGCTGCAGTTCACATCAGCGGTGTGCGTCAGTACTTGCTCAACAAAGGGGAACTGACCGCAGACAGAATAAACTACGTGCCTCTACTGCCAGGCCATGTGAAAATGTGTACGCCTTGCGTTTGATTCAGAGCGGTGGTTTAAGAGCGCTTCGCGCGACCCGACATCAGTGGCGAATGACATCTGAACCGGTCCTGGGCATCTGCTAGGTCGACTCAGCCTAGTGTGTGTGTGGTGTGCAAACATCAGCGCCTTGGAGAGACAAAGGCGGCCGGGTGTGCATCTGGTCCCCTCCCCACCTCGTGCAAAGGGCAATCTATGTAGGCTATCCTGGGGCGTCTTTGTTACTTTAATCATTGTTTTTCAGAGTTACCATTAAAATGTGGGTCTCCGGCATGTTTTCCCACAAGCAAAGAGTCATTATGAAAGCTAGGGTAATTGTCAAAATGTTAGTTGCTCGTTAATCCTTAAAATACGTTTAGTTAGGTAACGCTTGCAAAAGCTCGCGATGATATTTTATTTATTTAATGGTTGATGTCATACGTTCATGGAGGAACATTGGTTGAGGCATTTCGAATTATATTATATGATGACGTGTATAGGTAAGATTTAATGACAAAGGAGGTGCGGTCGAGGGCTGGTATATCTGGAGTGGGACACATTTCCTACCTTACTGAACTTGACATAATTCAAGGTAGAGCAGTATTAATAATCAAGAACTTCACTGATTCACTTCTAAGACAGAGGTCTACCGTGTAGCCTTAACAGACTGTTGGGGCAAGTGCTGTTAGCGAGCACCTATGAAGGGGTGATGAGTGGCCACGCCAGGCCACCCCTTTCTCCCTCGTGGCAATGTTTACACACCGCACCAGGTACTAATTTGAAGCTGAGTTCACCTAGAGGAGGCCCAGGACCGATTTAGATAAGCGTCACTAGTGTTGGTGGCTGTGAGCAGAAATCGCCGGGTTCGTAGCGCAGTGCGCTAACCACTACGCCACCGCTTACCAACTTCACATACACTCTCTTCACGGACTAACTCACTCACCGCACTGCCGATCAGAACATGTATCTGTCTGCTTCTCCCTTTGCACTGCTCCACGTTGGAATTCCATCCCATCGTCTCCTTTTTATGTCTAGTTCTCATAACCTTGCTCAATTCAAGAGCCATATTATCTATTATCTCTTCCAACTTTAGTTCGCTGGCGTTTTTGGCATTTGGGATCAATTATGTTACTAATGAATGGGGTGGAACGATGCATACATGATGAATTTATTTATATATATTAAGCTCAGAAAAGTGCTTAACATTGTGTCTGGTAAAATCGGTGTGTTGATTGGTATATGTTGTGCGCAGTAAACTGAAATTGGGTTTATGTCATCCCTGCAGTCACTCAAGGCGCTACCACACGTTCACCAACAACCCAGGATCGGAGCAATTCCTCGAATTGCATGGGAGGAGGGTGATTCATTTCATCCCTCGTGGATAATTCACGTCACAACATCACCAAAGAGATTGGATTATGATGCAGACTTGATCTCTTCCGCGCCGATACAATTTTGCACAATTGGTTTAATTTACAACAGCTAAACCGGGCAGTTAATTTTGAGCTGCTGATTAAAAACCACCCGATTAAAGATTATACAAACGAGGGACTCCACAATGGCCATGGTCAGGAAATTACAAGTCCGACCCTTGTTTGAACAGTATTCACTTTAATATCATTGGTCTATTTCTTGACTCACAAAGACGCATTATGCAAACCTAATAATGCAAATTATTCAGCCCGTTTTCAAACCAGTGCTAAATGAAGACTTCCCTTCGCTCTTGTTGAGTTTTTTTTTTACCACAAACGCAGCTTGGGGAAGAGTGCTGTGGGTGGGAGTGTGGTTTCGAGGACCAGGCTCTGGTGTTAGCCATTGCCAGGAGTCTAACACAGGTCGTCTCATCTGGTTCATGGAGCGATGTGCTAACCGCTGCACCCATCATCATTCCAGAGGTAAACAAATGTCAATCCACTGCCAGATGAAGGCCTCGCCAGACCGTCTCGGTCATGGGAGTTGTTTGACCATACTTCACCGCACTGGTCAATACAATTTCGATTTAAAGCTTTCGTGACTGCAGGGATTCATCTTATTGGTTCTTTCGGTAAAGTCACGTAGAAGGGAAATAATAAAATAATAAAAATAAAACATTATAAAATAATTCTCACAACGTCGTGAGAATTATTTTATTATGTTTTATTTTTATTATTTTATTATTTCCCTTCTACGTGACTTTACCGAAAGAACCAAGAAGATGGTCAATACAAATAAAGGGATTTGGGGGTCCAGAAGCTGTTCGCATATTACTCGCCACTGATGTTAGCCGTGGCCAGAAATCAAACCCAGCTCACTGCGCTCATATCGCAGTGCGCAACACACCACGCATATATAATTATATTGGGGGTGGGGGGGAATAATCGAGAGAGGTATTGACACAAGAATGATGCGACAAAACCAAAGTCAAGCGGTTGTGTGCCAAGGGCTGACACAGAGCGATTATTTTGCAAGTCGCCGTTCTAGAAACTTCAAGGATGATCGAGCGAGAGAGAATCTCATTGCCAGCAGCCGGGATTAATGAAGAGTTTGAGAGCTGCTGATGTGGCTTCACACCACTGCTCTACAAGGCAGCCTTCAGGAATGCCATGAGTGGAAGTTGTAAGGCTGTATATTCTTGGGTTTTTTCGGTAAAGTCACGTAGGAAAAAAATAAAATAAAAAATAATTAAAGTAAAATAAAAAATAAAATTTAAATAACGACGTTTCGGAGGCAACACAAGCTTCCGTCTTCAGGTGGAACCGTCACAGCACGCTTGCTGTATCAAGTAAATGAGAAATTCCAAGAGATCCGACCCCGTATATATACTGGTTGAGGGGGGAGGAGCCAGGACAGGCCCCCTTTTAAAATCCTTTATATTAAGTTCGCTTGCTTGATTACGACCGTGCAAATCTTTCGGTCGTTTTTTAACCCACTTCCCGTGATCCAATCGAGCTGATATTTTCCACACAGACTCGTTGTGCGTGACAATTAATGTTCGTGAAAATGTTTTTCCCAAAATTTTACACTTTTTAGGACAAAAATATTATATTTAATTACCAATTGCTTAATGGTGCAATGCAATCATCTGACCCATAGGTGGCAGCCATCTCAAGTCAGAGGACGAGAGGACTCTAGCCGCCACGCATATAAAGGATTTATAGTGAAAAACTTTGTTTTTACGGGTTATACTTGTTATTATTATGGTAAGGTTGGTGCGGCTGAAGCTACGGCTAGCCTTTTAACTTTATTTTTTACCTATGTGACTTTACCGACAAAACCCAAGAATATGAATCCTTGCAGTCACGAAATCTTCAAATCTAGAAATTGTAAGGCTGTGGTGAGAAGACCGTACCGCCGCTGCTGCTGCTGAGTGAATCACAATCATCTTGAAAGCCTCGGCACCTTAGCGGGATACATTCTTGATGACTGGGGTTGGGCGGGTGTATTCACACCCTTGGGAAATTTAGACTTGTACACTGCATTGTGTATGCAAAGCCCGGGCACCACTAGGACTGCTGATCCTATGTTGCGTGCGAGTGATGTTTGGACATGATGTCCCACGTTTCTCTCCACATGCCAGGAGCTTTTTATCAATTCGGTTGCCGAGGAAACCTTGTAATCAATCACTGTATTGGTGAGGGATGGTGAATCACACAAACATTGCGAAACTCCCTTCCCGTGTGCGTCAAGGTACATGAACGCTAGGTAATGTGGACTCCATCTGTTCCATCCGTGTGGGATAGTGTGTTGCCCCCTCGTTCCGAGTGCTCCGGTTTCCTTACCAAATGACTGAAGGGAGTTGGTCAAACATCCCAAACATCCCAACGTAGGACCACATAGCTTGGGGGCCGTCCATAAATGACGTAACGCGATTTTGGACGATTTTTACCCCCCCCCCCCCTCGACACACGGCGTCACAAAAAAACAGGCCCCCCCTAAAATATGACGTCACAAAGCTCTGCCCTCCCCCCCCCCAAAAAATATATAAAACATGCTTCAAATAGCTTTAAACTCTTGTCATTGTAGTGCGTATTTAATGTGGCGCTGCACTTTGATGTTGTAGGAGAAAACATTTTTAATTACCGTAAGTAGAACGTGTTGTCTATATTTATTTAAAGTTGCGCATTTTGATGTCACGTCACATTTCTCAAACCCCCCCCCCCCGGTCCCACATCGTCACAAATGTCTGACCCCCACCCCAGGTGCGTGACGTCATTTATGGACGGTCCCTTGGGCAATTGTTGATGCCTGTTGTTGCTGCGTTCTTGCTTGCCTTTGGTTTCCAGCGGTCTCTGAATCTACAAAAATTGCGAGAATGTATGCAATAGTACATTGTAGGATGGCGTACAATGCAACATGGACAGTCTACCTGCTTGGTATATCTCTCCGACGTGTAGAGTATATGGGTTGTACCACGGGAGCTGTCCCTGAAGATGCTTCCAGCACGTGGAGCGAAAACATCGGACATCATGCTCCGACATAACCTCAAAAAATACCAAAGAGCAATACGCAGCCAACGTCAAAACGTATGCTAGTGTTGTACCGGTTTGTCGTAAAAAATATGTATTTACACCATACACTTTGTGAGGTTGTAATTGTGGTAATGAAAAGAAAATCCCATTGAATAGTTGCATTGAAATGATGTATTTCCACTG
Source organism: Lethenteron reissneri (assembly GCF_015708825.2). NCBI lineage: Eukaryota > Metazoa > Chordata > Hyperoartia > Petromyzontiformes > Petromyzontidae > Lethenteron > Lethenteron reissneri. The sequence continues at coordinate 8,239,925 of NC_083806.1, forward strand.
TGAGTGGGCTGTATTTCCCATGGCACTATTGGACTACACAATGGCTTTGTCTATCTAAGGGTGTGTCGATGTTTTAATTCACAGACAAGTAGAGTAGCAAGGCTTACCCACTGTCTCTGAACAATGACCCACCTATAGCAATAAGTCTGGAGAGAAGTTAATTACTGGACCTCGGAGAGTTAAAGAACACCTTGTCATGAAGAACTTGTCCCAGTTTTTTTTTCTCTCTTTCTCAAATCTCAACAGAACAAGGTTAGCATAACCTTGCAATTATTTTCATAGCTTAACAGCATTCTGCTTCTAGACGAGGCATATGCTGTCTATAATAGAGCATTCCAAATCAATCTTGACATAACTGGCATCATTTTTGACAATGCTCTGGGTCACAAGCCACCGCCTAACAACATTCAACAATTAACTACTTTTGCGTCTGCAAAATGAACATAGTTTATAGAATGGTTAGATTGTTCCATTTTTAATCTAACCGCAGTAAAATATGTTATGCGGTTATCTAATGGTGGTAGCATTCATCAACACTATGCTAGACTTGTTCAGTTTGTAAATAGTTCATTAACAGGAGGCAGATGGATTAGTGCACTGTGCTATGAACTGGTCGCCTTGAGTTAATTTCAGGGTCATGGCAAAGATCAGTGGCAAATGCTCTCTGAAGTGAACCTAGGTACCTCTTTCATCAACTAGCACTGACCAGCGTGGTGAAGTATGGTCAAACAATCCCCATGACCGACACGATGTTGGGAGGACTTTGTATAACAGTAGAATGGCAGTGCGCACCATTTTAAAAAATGCATTTATGTATTAGTGTAATCATATTTACAGAAGTACTGCATATATAGCATTTGTATTAATTATTTATACGATAACAGTATTGTTTGAGGCCTGATTCTAAAATCTAAAGTTCCACTATTCAGTTTTACTTTGTATTCCACCTATTTGTGTTTTATTCATAAGGGGCCGTCCATAAATGACGTCACGCACTTAGGGGGGGGGGTCAAACATTTGTGACGATGTGTTACGAGGGGGGGGGGGGGGTTGAGAAATGTGACGTCACATCAAAATGCGCAACTTTAAATAAATATAGACAACACGTTCCACTTAATTAAATAGACTTTTTAATAAATGTTTTCTCCTACAACATCAGAGTGCAGCTGCACATTAAATACGCACTACAATGACAACAGTTTAAAGCGATTTGAAGCATGTTTTATATTTGGGGGGGGGGGGGGTGCAGAGCTTTGTGACGTCATATTTGAGGGGGGTCTGACTTTTTGTGACGCCGTGTAACAAGGGGGGGGGGGGGGGTCAAAAATCGTCCAAAATCACGTGACGTAATTTATGGACGGCCCCTAAAATGTCATGGTACATACACATCACACGTGGGATTCTAGGCGAGGAACACCATACCAGCAGTACGGTTATTGAAAACGCTAAACCCTATGCCTCGGGCTGTATTTAAATGCACTACGAGAGCCGATGGCAGTTTTCGTTTTACATCGTTTAGTGCTGCACGTAGCACCTTTGGCGTATTTATCGCATTCAGCCCGGCATTCAGTCACTGCACCCATGGGCATAGGTAAATTGCCTGTATGCGGCAGCATTTAATTGGCAGCTTTTCAGCTGATGCCATTCCCACGAGGCCTGGAAAAAGCCATGCCTTCCTACGGCAGAAAGCCATAGCTGAGCATGGGCATTTGTCAAACCGTACTGCGTCTGCGTGGACGTACAGAAAGGGCTGCGTTAAAAAAAAACCGCGCTAATCCTAAAGAAATAAAAAATAAACCAATGCAGAACCTCAGCCCTGGTTTTGCTATGGACAGGATGTGGCAGATCTCTAAGCTGGATTGGCCGTTGTGTTTAATGTCTGTGGACAAAATGCACCCATTTTAGAAAGCGTTTTTTACATCCCTCCCCCGCCAAACGCTACCCCCACGAGCTCTAGACAAGGGGAATGATCTACACAAAATACTGTATTTGCTGATACAAGCAATGATCGGTCCCAGCTTGTAGAAGGTAAAAACGAGATGAACAAATAAACAACATTTTCCACACATTCCACGACGCACACAGCAACAGTGTTTGTGAGGAACTCTGAGTGGGGTTTTTTTTCCATGGGTTTCTACGTAAAGATTTACACCAACTGGGCACAAGACATGGTCTGTTGTACACATTTGAAGGGGGTGGAGTGCCACTGCGGTTATTAGTGCTCACCGGCATGAACCTCGCGACATGGGTTTGATTCCCAGCCACAGCTAACAGCAGATTTGGTTAAAGTATGGTCAAACAAACCTCATAACTGGAAGGCTTGGGAGGCCGTCGTCATCCAACGGTAGATTGATAGATGGCCATACATTATAAGAGCTAGGCAAAACAAATTTCACATCACGTATGTCTATGCCTCTCGGAGGCCTTCATCCAACAGTGCATTGATAGATGGCTGTAAATTACAAGAGCCGGGCACAACAGATTTCACATCACGTAGGTTTATGCTATCTTGGTCTACCTACACTCATCCTATGTTGCCCACCCCTATTTTTGCACTCTCTCCCCAAGCCATTTATTGCAATCAAATCTCTGCCCGCCCCTCTTCAGGCCCAATGTCCTCTGCCTATGGCTGTCTCTTGTCTCTAACATACACAAATGCTGTATTGTATACGTTTGCCTAATTTTTCACAGTGATGGACACATCCCAGTGTAGTAAACTTGGAACTATGGGCCAACGATGGGCCAGAGTTGGTCAAACGGTTCCAACCACATGCCAACATTGGTCCAACATCGCATATTTGCTGGAACCACGCTGATTTGTGGCGTCTTCAGATTATGTTTTATGTGCGCACAATTTAAATGCAAATACGAAACAGGAACATTCTTCATATTGTGAGGGAAAAAACTTTCATGAGGTAGTGATGATCCTAAAAGGTAAGCAGTGGGATTTTGAAGGTGCAAATGTAATTGGTCTTCATGACCACGACTGAAATTTGCGCCATTTGTTTTTTTTAGATTACCTTTGGGGCACGGCTAAAACTCGACCCTTGGACCAAGTCGCTGTAGTGAATGACTCCTGATACTCAACGGATTTTAACCGTAACATAAATCAGAATCAGAAAGGGTTTTATTCGTCATGAAAGTTCGCACAGACAAGGAATTTACTTTGGCAGGAAGGTGCATACATTCAACATATAGGAATACAAGTCTAACTATACTATAAGACGCTGTCACCATCTACCCACCAAATAACCTGTAGCAAGCCCAACCCCCCACCAGATCTCGAAAGCCTCGTTGTGATTGTCCGTGGAGTCACCACGATAAACAGGTGTTATAGGCTCCAGTACTACACTGCCAGCGGAGGGCAGTGCAGCAGAATCAGTTGTACTGTGTTATGCTCGAATGTCTGTGCTTCCTGCCTTCACCAACTAGGGTGGTGAAGTATGGTCATATTAAATCTTGACTTAAAGCTTTCGTGACTGCAGGAATTCATATTCTTGAGTCTTTCGGTAAAGTCACGTAGATAGGTTCAAAGAAAATAACAGAAAAATTACAAAAAACTACGACGTTTTGATCGCAACACAAGCAGTTGTCTTCAGGAAAAGGGGGCTTAGCTTCCAAGGCAAACTATTTATAAGAGTTTGAAATGGGCGTAGCCCAAATGTAAGCAGCCAATGATAATGTAAGTGGTGGGCAGCCATCCCAATGGTGGTTGGTTTTCCACCAATCAAAGGGCTGCCAGGTGAAAATTAGCACGTTTAATAGAGATTAGCATATTCTTGGTTCTTTCGGTAAAGTCACGTAGAAAGGAAATAATAAAATAATATTGATATAAAACATGTTAATGGGAGATCGCGAAGTAACTGTGCTAGTGTGAACCCTGTGAAAGCGCAAGTTTTAAATGGGAGTAAAGCACAACTAACATCGGAAGGTGGTAGGATAGGAACATCATAGCCGATTATGACTTAAACTAGTTGATAATATCCTTCCAATGATTGCTCAGTGTTTACCCATCTTCTCGGTTGAAATTGTGTCTGTGTCTATATATATGGATTGCTTCATGAACGAATTATTGTTGATAGCCAGTGTGCTTGCAAAGTACCTTCGTCTTAGATAAATCAATTTCGTGTGAGCCCACCGCATTAAAACAACAATCAGCCACGGCAGAGGTATTGGTCCTACCGTGTTTCAGATCTGTCTTATGTTCACGAACACGGTCCAAGACATGTCGCTTAGTTTCCCCAATGTAACTACTGCCGCAGACACAGCTTAGCTTGTAGACGCCGGGGTATTGCATGTCAGGGATCACATCCTTCACAAATGGGATCAGAACATGAATTTTATGTACTGTGTTAGATTGAACCTGGATCTTGTGTTTGCTCATGATTTTGGAAATATTATTAGTGACCCCTGCTATGTATGGCAAGGTGATGGTTTTGACAGGGTCCTCAGATGGTTCTTTCCCAACGGTTGGGGTGATAGCTTTACGGATTGTGTAGTCTGAATATCAATTCACCTTGAGATATTGGTGTACGTGTTCCAGTTCACTGGCTAGGTGATAACGGTCGGAAATACATCGAGCTCTATGGTGTAGAGTTTTGATGAGGGAATTCTTCTGGAATATGGTCATAAAGCTCGCACGGTGTGGCAAAGGCCGTCATCCAGCTGTGGAATTGCCAAAAGGGTTCTACATATACAGTAGACCGTTTCCCAACAGGATAGTTTGCAGACATGCACAATTGTAGGGTAGTCAATGCAAGGATGCCTTCAGTGAACATGCAACGTTGGGCTGACTGTCGCAACCACGTGCCAAAGTTGGCTCAACGTTGCATGTTTACTAGGGGGGCTACCATATTGGCGGACTTGAGCATTACATGATAACCAATATGACAGCCAGGCTGTAACGCTCATCGCAGACAGAGTCCAAAACGACTATTGAGTAAGATACGACAACATCTCATAACATGTACACGTGCAGCCCTTTCTCTCATCCACTGCTGGATGAGCACCTCCCCACTAAATGACATTTGGAAAGCAATGCATAATGAAAAGAAATCCCACACTGCAACACCTGCCCTCCCATGGCATATACGAGCATAGCATCTTGTGGCCCTTGAACATGTTGAGGAAATGGTGGCAACAGCAATTGCAGTTGTATGGCGATTTTACTTTAAAAAATTATCATCAGCACAGTCTACCCAACGTATCACACTGTACAGTCCAATTATGTGAAGGTTTCATTATTCCTCGTGATCATCAGCTCTGTAAAGCCTTGCTATCCTAACACGGCAGCTGTATGCTCGTTAAAACCCCAATAATTGATAGTGCAGCGTAGCTCTGTGTTTGAATATTGGGGCCAGAACAGAGAAAACGCTCTTAAGATTGATCTAAGTCTTGCAGTCTACGATTGTGTTACGTTCATTCATTTCGTGACACATTCTGTACTCTGGCCCCACACATTAGACATTGTTTTTACTGGGTAGGAATGATGGCTGATGGACAAGACAGGAAATAGGACCGCAGCTATTGCAAGTTTCACCTTTATTGGAGATCATCGGTGCAGCATAACCATGCACCATCCCACAATTTAACGGAATGAACATAATGCCTCTTCCCAGCAGTGATTGTGTGCACATACGAGGCGTCAAACATCAAGTAGATGCTTACGAAACGAGGAAAATTGTTTCAAATTTTGGCTTTTTGGTGTGATTTGTCACTCAGTCATTGCCATGCAGTGGAGGGCTTTACAGCTCGGGCCCACGGGGTGCAGGGAAACCTCAACCCCCCCCCACCACCCACACACCACCCCACGCCCTGCCCCTACTACGCATGCGCCACACCCCCCCCACCAACCTTCCGTCGTCGCCCGTGGCAACCAACGATCTCACGCGCGGTTGGCCAACGCGCCCTCGTACGTCAAAACAAACGGCGCTCCTATTGGCCAATCGGAATTCTCGCAGGGGGGGGTGCGTGGGCGGTGAGGAAAGTGGGGGGGGGGAGTCGTGGGTGGGGGGGAGTGGTGGGTGGGGGGACTTGTGGGCGGGGCTAGAGGGGGGGGTTTGGAGGCGGGGCTAGTGGCGCGAGGGGCGGGGCGAGGGGGAGGGTGTCCCGGCGTCGCCATCTTGAGGGAGAGCCGAGCTCTCTTCGCGTCTCGCTGCTGTTGCCGCCGCCACCACCACCCTTGCCTCGCTCTCCCATCTCTCTCCGTTCTCTCGTCCTACTCGCATCCGAAAGCCAACGCGATGGAGGAGAGGGAAGACCAGGTCTATCAAGCCAAGCTGGCCGAGCAAGCGGAGCGCTATGATGGTGAGGAGGCGGCGGAGGATGGAGGACGGGGGGGGGGAGACGTTTCGATGTTGCGTTAGCGGGCGAGGAAGACAGACGTTAACTTGATTTACACGCTATAAACGCGGCGTACAATGTCGTGCTCGTCTCGGCGGATTCGTTTGGCACGTTTTTTACAAGTATTTTCGCGTGAAGGGGTTTTTTAAAAGTGTTTTAATTGAGAATCGCGTGAGAGATTTTCGTTTTCACTCGGCCACTCGCCTCTTCAAAATGGCCGCCCTACAGGGAGCGCCCTCGGGCGTTTTTTTTCCTTCAACATTTTTAGCGATTTTATTTTTTAAATGAATTGCTTCTCTTCCCAAATGAATTCGCTTTCGTGATGCTAGTTATTAACTTGTTTTAAGCGTTGTATTTTTTCCGCTCGAATGTACTTTTCACCGATTTTTAATTTCCAACCAAGCCTGACCTTTTTTTCGTACTAGACATGTGTGTCTATGGCTCTGCTGAATTAGAACGCCGAAGTAAATGTTACGATACTGTTGCTACACATTTAACGTAATGTTTTAATCGTAGGTGATAATTGCTAAACATTACAGCCTCGTAAATTGTTCTAGGCGTAAATGTATATTTTTAAAATATATAATTGATGGTAGCTCTCGATAACCTTTCGGGGATGGAACCCATTGTATGTGTCATTTATCGTTAAATTGATTGCAACGCGGTAAATGAGTCCCGTTAAATGCATTAATTGTCACGGAAATGTGTGGCGGTGCAAGGTGCGGCAAAGGCGTTGCCGGGCCTTTATCGCATTACAGCCCTCGAAGGTGGCCCCGTCGTTTCTACGTTTATTTAACATCGCTCACCTACCTTGCACATCTTACAATTACATCTTTAAATAAATCAGCGGTCTTATCGATTGTTATAGATTCGCGCTGTTCGAATTTCAGGTCTGAATGACGAAGGCGTTGACCCTTGCGTTGAAATCAAGAATATAACCGATTAATCAATGAAACAATGGCTTCTTATGGTCATCTTTTCGTGCAAGAAAGGATCTACTCTAGATGGCTTTCAAGTTAAGCTTATGAAACGATCGAGGGACAGACAAACCCCACCGTACAAGCAGTACACATGAGACGGGGACAGTATAGGCGACAAAGGCGGCAATGCAGTACGTACTGTATAGGTAGTCGAAACGAGATGAGCTGTTTGTGCAGATAGTACGCACGACAATATAAAATCGTCAATAGCTGACGGAAGTAAAAACCAGACGACAGTCATTGCTTTTTGAATTGTGATATGTCCCCATGCCCACTTTAGTCAGTCCACTGCTGGATGAGGGCCACCCCAAGGCGTGTGTGGGTATTGGGAGTTATTTAACCATACCTTACCACTGGTGAGTTCGAGTTGGCAAAAAAAGCGAACTCGATTCCTACCTGGTGGGCTGCAGCCCACAACGTAGGAATCTTCCGTGCCCTATTGTGAAATGCCTTGAGATTGGCGACATGCGAGCGCCACCGCCCCAGAACGAGTCATCTCTGCAAGAGGTGGGGGGGGGGGGTGTTGAGTCGTTCATTTTCATTTGCTCTGAGTGACCCGAGAAGGACGAGTGGTGGGACGGGTGTGAAAGGCCCCCACCACAAGCCACCGACGTGATGAAGGTGTCCACCGGGAATGGTTGACTACCATCACGCCTCTTTGAGAGGGGGGGGGGGGGGCTCCTTCGCCGGCTGTCTCGAGCCCTCTTTTTTTTCTCATGTGAAATGAAAAAATTGCATTGGGTTACATATGCAATGCGGTGAGAATGACTGCCGCGTTAAAAAAATACTTTAGCGGGAAATCTCTTCGAAACCTCCCCCCTACTACTACTACCACCTAACCTCAACCCTAACCCCCCAACAACCCCAAAGTGCCCGTACATGGGTTTGCCGCGCCCCACGAGACGCGAAACCCATTTGCGATTGGCGAAAGAAGTGTTCTTCACGACGGCGCCTGCATCGCTCGCAATCCCCCCCCCCATCGAGACGGAAGTAGGATTCCATCGATAACGCCCTCAAGGTGCGGCCGCAATGGCAGCCGCGTTCGTTAATTTTTAGGGCCATATGAAAAGGTCAGGGTTACTTGGTGGGCAGCAGAGGGCAGTGTAGTAAATCCATTGTACTGTGCCTGTCACGTCCATGCTTTCCGCCTTTTTACCCCACACGCCGACCGGCGTTGTGACTGCTGGTCAAATAGCCCCACGGGTCTTGATAGACGTGACCAAGCACACTATGGGCATGCCCTCATCAACTAGTTGATTGACAAAGTGGGCAGGGGGGGGGGCTGCACACGAAAAGGTTAGGTGAACATGCAGTTAAGCGTGTCACGTTATCCATGGGGAACATCGGCCCAAATTGCACCACGGATGTCCAGTACCGTGCCCCCCCCCTCGCCACCTCGATTACACAATTGAATTGAATCGACGGCTGATTTATGCAGCCACCAGAGTGCTTTGTAAAAAAGGAGCTCACTGCATCTAAATTAAGTTGGTGGGTAATCCCTTCTAAATCTTATGAATAAACATGACATTAGTTTTGAAGCAATTCTTACATTGTTATGAAAAAAATAAGTAGATGACAGTGTATCCTTAATATATATTTCTCCACAAAAAAACAAGATCTCTCTTACACAACTGGTCAGTCACACGTCCTCAACGTCTATAAAGTCAAAAGTATTGACTCAGTACAAGCAAACGCTGAACTGGCTTTGACAGCGTCTCCGAAACAGAATCGATACTGGTGAATTTGCCAGTTTTTGGCAAGGACTCTCTGTTTAAGGTATGGGCCCTAGTTAGACGCAACATTATATAATAGGCAACTGAAAATCCGAGTGTCTTGGAGAATATAAATAACATTCTGGTATCCACATGTTTATATTTTATTTACATTATATTAATTTGTTAGGTTGGAGGTAAAAATTTGAAAGTCGCACAATTCCGTGTTGAATTTTTTGTGCAGAAATGAATAATGTACTCTTATTATTTGTGGCTGCAAGTGTTAACAGTGCTGCATAGGGCCCCACACGTCTCTACTTGCTGCATAATTTGCAGTCTTCTCGCACAAAGCAAATGTCCCCAAGCTCGTGTTTGTTCTCGATTGTTAACGTGGTATATTCTTCAAAGATGACTCATGACAATTTGTTAACGACCCCATTCACCAATTATCGTCTTTAGAAAACTAACTGCAGTGTTGTAATTGATGTACCATTGAGCCCTGTGGGTTATTTTTTTCACTAACACTACGAGAGTTATAGCTTAACTCCAGTGCCGAACCAGTTTTTCAAAGACCGGTACAGTTTTTCTTCATACAGGCCATTTGAATGAAAGTCGTGTAATCTTATCATAAATCAAGTTTATGGCATTCTCCGGAGGTCATTTTACGTATCTTACTCGGAGGGTATTTTCATCTCAACAAACTTGAGTTAAATTAAAAGTAATGTTTATAGGTCACAGGGCTCAATGGAGCATATACTGTATTCAAATTGTGGCCAGCGTTTCCTTAAAGAGGCTAGCACTTTCTCAGAGCTGAATGGGAGCTGATGTCATGTCTAGGGAGGGGTTCTTCTGGCTGTGTAAGGATGGCTTTCATTCCTGGGCCATACTTGTAATCCAGGGAGTGGCTGTTTGCAGTGTGCTGGCGTAGCTGATTAGTCGTGTAGCGTTACACTCATATGCAGAGGCATGTAAAAAATAGCTTTTTCCCCCCATTTGTTCTCAATTGCAAATATTGTTTGGCATAATGCAGGTAGCCTTATTTTATTATTGTAATGCAATGTTAGACTTTAACGACTGCCTGCGGATTTGGTCATCTTGGTTAAGGTGCCGAGGGCAAGTTCGGTTGTCGGTGGTGTTTGTAAGACATTGCCAATACGTTTCTGCATGACCCTGGGGTTCATGCATGCGATGGTGCGTGAATTGTTCCGTTTAATAAATTGGCATCGCTTGCTTGGTGCGTAATTGGGCCGAACAGGCTTTACCCCACGATCGATTTGCTTATAATGCTCATCATAATTTGAGGCAGTAAATGCAAAAGACTGGTGTGATTTGTGTGGCCCTGTTTTCGTAAAAAAAATATGCAGCATTGTGGACCATTTGGGCGAATAATGCTTGAACCGAAAAAAAAAATTGTCTCTGCGCGGCTGCAAACACGGCGTTGCAGGGATGCATAATTTATGCCGTAGAAACATCTGATGGTTATATCCCATTGATTTTCATCCGGTCCCCAACAATGGTATGTCCAATCCATAAGTGTTTTGTAGAGGGCTGTAATTGTGGCCTTTGCAGTGAATTAATGCATTTTCTTAACGTAATATAATGTTGGATAATTCTGTTAACAAAGAGCATAATCGCCGCACCATTCATTAATGTGACCTAAGTATATAATCATACTAAAAACGACTGCTTTCAAAGAGTTAATGAGCATACTAGCAAGAAGAACTTTGCATGTTCATGATGATTTAAATGCCTGTGTTAAGGCTGCTTACTGGGCAGAGGATATTTCTGTTGAACCCTCTTCTTTGCCCGTCCTAGGACGGAAGCTGTAATATTTACGAAAACATTGAGCAGAGTATAATTGTATCTTGTGTAAATTAAATGGCAGTAAATCTTGCACGAAAGTATGTCATCAAACACTTCACTGCATTTCACTGTAGCACTGCATTAATGGCAGTGAATCTTGCACAGAACTGTCATAAAACACCTCACTTCATGTCACTGTAGCACTGTATATAACTGACCTTCAATTTGTTCAAATTCACTGCTCTGATACTTTATCCTCTTCTGCTTTCGGTCGCTGGGGTTAAAATAAATTGGAAATCGTTACAATATCTGTAAAAGCGCCGAGAAATGTCTATTCTACCATAATGGAGACGCATAAATTAGACTTACCTTTTGTCTCAAGTGCTGAAGAAATAAAGACACCAAATCCACTTTGTTGCTGCGTATAATTATGTATTAGATTCACTTTCAATAAAGAAACGTCAAACTTAAAGCGAATTTGTAAAAAAAAATATTTCCGCTCGACCTTCTGCATGAGTAAAAATCCACCCGCTCATGAATATTAATGAGGGGGGGCATGTGGAGTGACGTCACGCGCGTTACACAGACATTCTTGGCTAATTGTAATTTGTTATTTGCTTCTGTTCGGTGGATATCCATTTTTTTCCCAGCCAAAAGATAGTCGAGTTGCTTCATCAATGTCCACGTGCTTCCATTGCCAGGTCAGGTAATTTATAAGGCAAATTTTCTCAGGATAGGGCAAGTTCTTGTGAAAATGTATTGAAACATTTTAGTAAGGTAATTTACGTGAAGCAGTTCAGTGTCAGGATGTGGCCCATCTTGATTCCTGTGGAACACTGATCGGCACGTAATGGGTGCCAGGCTTCCGTCAAGCCAGTCCAAGTCAACCTCGGCAGCCGTGGCCCACACCACGCCCCGGGCACTGGGCGAAAGATTAGAATTCTGCAGGAATCATGCTCCAGGCTGTCTCGCTCCAAAGCTTAGCGTAGCCTTTTTTCTTATTATCTCGTCAGGTCTAATGATCACATTTGATGGTAGGTCGATTGTAAAAATTCTAGAATCAATGACTGCCCTCCATGGGATTATTGTTTTACACGTCTGGAAAGGGGGCTTTAAACGTAAGCCACTATTGAAGTATCTGATTAAAATTATAATTGGCAAAGTCTGCTCTGTAATAGCAGCTTTGTGGAATCGGACCCATGTGACTGGACACATGCATTGAACATTTTTCTAATTTTTTAAAGCATAAAATTGCTTACCTAGCAACATTTGTGATGGGCAGGCAATGCATCCTAATTACTGATTCGTGCCCTTCAGCTGCAGTGAGGCAGGCCTGTTTACGTCCTTTGAAACAGGGGAAACGATTGCCTAATAAAGCTATCGATTCTACCCCCAGATACAAAACCATCTCAAACAAAGGCTGCGGCCACACTCGCCTATTGCATTCCGTGGAACTCATTCGATCAGTGGGCCACAACAGTCAAAATTATGCAAGCCGCACAAATCAATTATTCAGCAAGGCAACTGGGCCTGCCGCTGGACAGTGTTTGATTGCGCGAGGTTGCATGACGCTCACTCGGTAGCGAGCGAGAGGTGTTGTTGTCTTTCCCTGCTCTAATGGAGGCATCCTGAATCTGTGCACAGCCCCCTCCTCCCATCCAGGTCTTCTCGATCTGGCGAGCTGCCAAGCTGTCGGCTCTTGCCAACAGTTTAATATTGCAGTGGGGTCCTAACGGCTTCCTTGCAAAGCCACCTGCAGTTTCTTTCGAAGGAGCCATTTTCTTTTTCGATTCTGCACGGCGCCGTTGAAGGTTGCCGATAGTTTGCGCACTGGTTTTTGCTCCCCCCCTTCCCCCTTTAACTGCGGGATTTTTTTTTATAATTTGGCAAAACCGTCAGAAGTCTAGTTTACTTGACGTGCATACAGATCAGGCTCATCCGTATGTAAATGCATCGCTTAGCGACCCCCCTCCTACGCCCTTGCCACAGTCTGACGTGTGTATAATGGTCACTCTTTTTCCAAGCTTTAGCCGTTCTGCGCGTGACAAGGCAACACAGATTAATTCTCGCGTGTGGGCAGCTGCGCTTTGAGATAACTATGTTACTGTAGTATTATTTTACCGTAGTCCATTTTCCAAATTTAATGGCTAAAATGTTGATCGTGATTTTAGTGTTCGCGACAACCCACAATTTGTAGTGTTTTAAAAACACATTTTCTGGCTACTATGTGTTTCTGGAAGGAAATGAAAGTGCAAGGCATTGGCTGCAGCAATGGTTAATGTCAGCCGCGCAGATTCTCAATGCAGTGCGCATGCGGCAGAAATGACCTTGTGGCATTTCAGTGCTTGGCCTAAAAATCTGTAGCTTTTTTTAAGTCCTTATGACATAACTGTAGCCTGTTGGTCAAGTACCACTTTGTGGGAAAGTCAGCAATGATTGTCCTCTGGAGAGTCTCACCTCCTGCCTCGAATGTAGAATTTCCATCCCAAGCGCCATTCAGCAAGAGATATGAGCACTGCTTCAATGCTCATTGAGCAAGAAGTCGCGTTAAGCTGGTTGGTTTACCAACGCTGTTGTGTTTAAGAATGAATGAGACAAGACATGCAAAACTGGCTTAAAGGCAGGTGGTGCTCATTTTGAAAATGCAAATGCTGCTTGTGACCAGAACTCCATGCCATGTACCATTTGTGCCAACTCAAGCCGCCAGGGCTTGTTCGTCGAGCAAGCTTGGCTTGAGCGTGATGTCAACCTTAAGGAATTCAATTCATACGTGTTGGGGGAGGGGTAGAATTGTGCACGGGCGCAGGGCGAGTGTGTGATTTTTATTGGTGCTTCACGAGAAGAGAACTGCGTCTGTGGATTTTATTGCTTTTTCTCAATGTATAGGTCTGTTTTAAGCGTTCATGTAGAACATGATGGCAAGGGGTAATTAAAACTATTAAAAAATAGTTTAATTGTGAAGTTATTAATGCACTATCTTAACGTGGATTTACGATTTGGACTTGATGCATTGTAATTGTAGATCTTATCTGTTATTTACTGTGGTCATTCTCCACTTGCAGTCTTTTACCAGGAGAGGACTGCGCATTTTTGAATGTCTCATGCAGTGCTCTCAGCCAATTGCGCATGAGCCGTGTATGGAGCAGAGCTCCCTTTGTTTGGCTCTTTCATTTCTCTCTACGAATAATGGGAACACGTGACTCGTGCTCACCTCTGCAGTGTAACAAAGCTTCCCAGTGATGACTTAGATATGTATACCTCACCTTTAGGACATTGATACAGCTCCGTGGTTTGCCTACGGTGATATTTGCCATCTGAAAAAGAGCTTCATAGCTCACCAGATTCCTCCAGTCTAAATAAAGATTCTGATTCGTATTGTGCTTTGAACTATCGGCAGCAAGTGCATTCTAAGTTGTATTTTCGGAAAATAAACGGCAGAAAACTGTCATCTTGTAGCTTCCTTACTCTTTGGTTCTTTCGGTAAAGTCACGTAGGTAGAAATTAAATATAACAAGTTCATTTTATTTTACCGAAAAAACCAAAGAGTATGGATTCCTGCAGTCACGAAAGCTTCAAATCAAGATTGTAGCTTCCTTTTTTAGATAATTATATAATTGGTGGCAATTGAAGGACTCGTCATTGTCATCCAGTGAGTTGGCTTTTAATTGACAAACGGCACTGAAAACCCGTGTTGTGCTCTTATCTCTTTTTGCTCGGTTCAGAAATGGTGGAGGTGATGAAGAAGGTGGCCGGGCTCAACCTGGAGCTGTCGGTGGAGGAGCGAAACCTGCTGTCGGTTGCCTACAAGAACGTGATCGGGGCACGGCGCGCATCCTGGCGCATCATCTCCTCCATCGAGCAAAAGGAGGAGAGCAAGGGCAGCGAGGGAAAACTCAAGATCATCCGCGAGTACAGGCAGACTGTGAGTGGCACGCACACACGCACACACGTCTGCCTGTAGTTTTTATTCATGCGCACAGGAACGAGGCTGCCGATCACGTGTCAGCCGTTTTGGAAGGTGACCCACATTGCTCTCAAATGAGCTTTTTGTGCTTTCAAAAGCTTTGGATTGATATGGCACATGGTGTGGCCTGTATTGCATAGGTTAGTGAGGTGCTATTGTGGTGTCCTCGTTCCCAGGAACTGCTTTGGATCCTTCGGCTTATTAATTTTTTTTGTATTACACCTATTAAAACACATGTCATAGGTAGAAATTGTATGTTTGATTATGGGGCTTGCCTACCTCAAGGACTTGACATGCAAAGCTCATTCTAGATCTTTCATTTTTAATAGTAAAGTGTATTTTAGTAAAGCGTATGATGTTGCACAAAAATGGTGGCCAATTAGTTTTTTTCTGTGCGTAGCTGAAGGGCTTTCTCTGAGTTCGTGGTGCCTCTATCCCAGGTGGAGAAGGAGCTGAAAGATATCTGCATGGACATTCTGGAGGTGCTCGACAAGCACCTGATTCCCGCCGCCATGACGGGTGAATCGAAGGTCTTCTACTACAAAATGTAAGGGCATCACTTGTTATACACCGTGCCTTTGTAGCCATACAATTAGCCTAGATTGCGTTTGTGCAATAAATGACCCACAGCTCTGATTAATGCATCGGTGAAAAGGGTGTTACATTAGCAGACATTTTAATTTAAACAGAAATATGGTGAGTTTGCTGATATTTTCAGTCGTTTTTTTTCTTTTCAAATGGGCGTGTAAACGCAGCTGCCACCAATCAAAACAATTTGGGACGGTATATGGCAACTTTCACCCACTTGAAAGGTGAAAGGTCTGGTGAACTTTCGTCGACTGGGAAAAATTAATGGACCGTATAACCGTAAAAACATAAGAAAGCACCGTTTTTATCCATCAACAATTGAAACAAAATTTGATGGAAAACTTTGGTCCAGAGACAGAACATTGCCTTTATTATTTTACAAACCGCAATCCGCCATCGCTACGACGGCACAAAATAAATCGCGTGCTAAACACAAGTGTCACGGGTGACGCGATGCTATTGCAGGAAGGGCGACTACCACCGGTACCTGGCAGAGTTCGCCACCGGCAATGACCGGAAGGAGGCAGCGGAGAACAGCCTGGTGGCGTACAAGGCAGCGAGCGACATCGCAACCACCGAGCTGCCACCCACGCACCCCATCCGCCTCGGCCTCGCGCTCAACTTCTCCGTCTTCTACTACGAGATCCTCAACTCGCCTGACCGCGCTTGCAAGTGAGTGTATGGGCAGGGGCGGACCTGACGTGCGCACCCTCCTGTCTGCCACATACACACACGCTGTCAACGTACCTGTGAAGTTCCCTTTGTGTGGCAGGGTGCTGCAACTGTATCTTACCGTTGGGCCACGCAATAAAACTAGTTTGTTGCTGGTGCACCACGTCACACCATATCTCGCCCATCAGTCTCGGGCGTAGAGATGTTACGCAAGTCACAGGATGTCGCAGCGTCGGGCATGTGCCCGTTAATCTGTGCCTCTCTCCTAGTGTCTTAAGTCTTGTTTATATTTCTTTCACGTCACAAATCATTATCTCTGTCCCTCGGAGCCATATCACTCAAGAGGACTACTTAAGAGGCTTGATGGCCTATGGGACCACTGGTTGAATAACCCTTTTCTTGTGGAATAACTGTTGTACATTGGTTGCTTCTATGCTTTTTGTACCAAATGGAGAAGAACAGATCTTTCATTGGCCACTGCAGTAACACGTTTAGGGCTTTGGATTTTGTGATTTTTTTTGTTTGTTATTGGCATGGTGACAAGTGCACCTGTGTCCAATGTCTACCAATCAAATACTTTGGAACCTTGGGGTTTTTTCTTGTTTGGTGAACACAGACTTGCACCGTCCGCATCACTCTTCATGAGATGCGCAGAAGTAAAAAACAATACGAGGCTCTAGTTAGTGTCATTTTTGTCCAGAATTGGCTTGAATTAACCTTGGACGTTGTGTGGGGTGACGCAAATGAAGATACCAAACTGGGATCCCCATGATGCACTGTATGTGTGTGTGTGTATATGCACACGTGACGGCACTACAATTTTAAGGACTGTCGTCTCCTGAGAATAGCTGATAAATCTTGTGTTGAATGAACGTGTAACCCAGCATACAAATCTCTGTACCCAGGATGTCTCCTCAGCTGTCTGACATTAATTTAAAGCTTTATAATCAGACAAATGTATCAAAATCCTCTTCTTGTGCTCTGGTGATGTCACTGCAATGACATAAAAAATGAGTGACTACACTGCCATCACTCGGGTGTTATCATGAAATGCGTGGCCATCGCTATGAAAGACTTCATTGTTGCTAACAAAGCCATAGACTTGTGTATAGGTACCTGTCTACCTTATCAGAGCGATTTTTTTTACTCTATCTTGCACGCTTTTTTGTGCTGGGAGCAGCTGAAATTTTTATTTAAAGCATTTTTCGAAAATGACCAGTCGTTGATTGCATTTATCCAGATTCCAAAGAACACAGGATGAGATGTTACTATCCTTTGTGCAAGCACTTCCAAGAGTTCATGAACAGTGAGCCTGGTGAAATTTGGGGAGCGCATCGTCAGTAGTGAACCTACTGACGATGCGCTCCCCAAAGAGAAAGAAAAAAATCTGATTTCACACTTCTCTACACCTTAGAATATTCCGTCTGCAATAAAAAGTGGAATTTCACTTTGACGAAAATTGCTTTGGTCTGTGAGGGCGAAGCTAGAAACATGCCTGTTCTTGCCCTCGTGTGTTAGGAGCTGGAGAGGAAACCACATTAGTAACTGCGGGGGCCGCATGGCTGCAACGCAATAAGATTAGAAAAGGGATTGTAGTAGTACGGCTGTGCACACTTGATGAGTGATGACTTTAAAATAAGCTCCTTATTGCCGTTTGAAAACAAACACCAGAGCCTCGCTGGAGTCAACCGAAACATTGCGCACTCGCCGAGCGAGGGGTGGGTGAGGCGACGCGTTTCCCGCTCTGGTAATAATGCCGTGGTGTGGAGGAGGGTGGGGGGGGGCAGTTATGTCGGCGCTTGCTTGCTTGCCGTTGATTTTGTTGTTGTTGCCGGTGTCGCTCGCACCACCATGATGCTGCAGGTTGGCCAAGACTGCGTTTGACGACGCCATCGCAGAGCTGGACACGCTGAGCGAAGACTCGTACAAGGACTCGACGCTCATCATGCAGCTGCTGAGGGACAACCTGACGCTGTGGACGTCTGACATGCAAGGCGACGGTGAGTTGTCGGTTTGCGCGCTTCGTGGCCACTTCCGGCCACACCCGCTTCCAGCTGCCAACGTAATGCCCTGCGGTACTACAAGCCGTCTGTGTAGAAACGCACATCCCTTGCGTGTTTATGTACTTTATTGTTGAAGTGTTTATGATATTTACTCGTGCACAGCAGATTTCTGTTGGATGCACTAAATGATCGTCGTTCGTGCCGCCGTGCAGGTTTTTGCGGTCTTGCTGTTTAGTTATGATGCGTTTTTGGGTTCTTGCATGCTGTTCAGAATTATGCCTGACGTATCCGCTCCACATGCTGGGAGTTGTTGGTGACAAAGCCCCCCCACCCCCCCCAGCACGTGGACCGAACTGTCGAAATACCATGCTGAACAGCTCGTGGTTAGAACCAGACAACATCCGAGAGCCGTTGTCACATTTCTTACCGGACGCTGTATTTTGTGGCACCATTCGTTGTGTTCTTCGCCATTGGGTGCTTATTTGGCAACTGAAACGTTCCTTCACGTCTCCTGTCTTCCGAGTGTGTCTCATCAGTGTGTGCTGTCTTGTTGTCAGAATTCTGAAGGAACCATCTTGCCCATCTGGCTTCTGTTGTAAGAGCTCCTAGTCTCTCCTTGCTGCCTCTTACCGTGAACCGTGTGTCCTCACCCTGTTGTGCTGCCGTGCTCGTGTAACCTGGATGCCCGTTTGAAGCCGTCTTGCCCTCACTTTGAAGCTGCATCTCTTTGAAGGGATTCTGTTTTCGCAACCCCCATCACAAAACTAAGATGTTGAGCTGTTGACATTTAATAACAAGCACAAGAAACCGTGAGCACAGTGTAGTTTTTGCCAGAGTAAATACACTCAATGAACGATTAAAGAAAAAAAACGCATGCGGTATCGATGGTTGAAATGCACGCTAACACTTTTGACCCCAAAGGAGCCTATTTCGTGGCGTTACGTTTGGAGAATTTGCTGTGCTGCTGCTGTTTGTGTGGACCGCTCGCAAGGCCATGGTGGGAGAAGACTGCTAATGCATCATGCGATGTGGCTCGTTGGGGGCGTGTAACAAAGCCCGCCCCCCCCCTTCCCCGGGAGGGCTGAATTGATGTGGCTGTCGTAAAGGTTGCCCTTAATTTTTTTGTTGTTGCATGTGTTCTTTCAGCTGAGGCCGAGACCGTAGAGAGCAAGGAACCAGTGCAAGATGCCGAAGACGAGAAGAACTAGGCCTTGCACCACCCAAACAAAACTCCCGCCCGCCATCCCAAACCCCCACTGCCGGGCCACCCTCCCACCCCAATCCCCCAGCCTCCCCTTCGGCCGCTCTCCTTGCTCCCCGACCCCTACCCCCCCCCAAGCCCCCTGTGCCCTGCCCCCCACACCCCAGCCAGGCAGCCGGTCAGAAAATTTCATTCACCAGAAAAAGGGGGGAGCAGTTTCAGTCAACCCCAGATTAGATTACATACTACATGAAATAAATGATGAGACCTTTTCAAAAAAAAAAACTTTGCTTTTTTTGTCCTGCGTTTAAGCTGTGGGTGGCTTTCTTTAGGTGGCTATTTCGTGTTGCGTCTGCATGCTTTAGGTGATGTGAGGTGGAAATAACAAGTTTGGCAGTGCCCGCTTACAGTAACACCAGTAAAAAATATTTTTTCGGTTTATTTTTAAAAAAATATCAGCCCGTTGACGTTCACATGCTTCCCCCGTGTCCCCCCCCTCCCTCCCGTTCACCATTGCACTAAAAATAGCTTTGGGATTTTGGGTTTCCTTATTCGTCAAACGCATTTCCATTGTCCACGCTGCTTTGATAATGAGCATTTAAAGCTTAGAATGGAATTACAGTAATTTGGAAAAGTGGAAAACTACTGCAGTTTATAGATTGCTCTTCTGCCGCTAGCCTTTGCAGTTTATTAAAGCAAGTCCCATCGGCCGCGGGGAAACGTGTGTGTGTGTGCAAAGCACACCGCATCCTGCCCCTCGTGGGCAGAAACCGGATTCGGCAGAAATGGACTGCAGTGGTTGGGTGCTGTTTGAAAAGGAAATCCTAACAATCCATTGGGTACCGGCGCACTGTGCTCCGAGCATTTAGCATTTGATCAGCGCATCGCACTGCATACTTTATTGGGCGCTATCGGCCTCTTGCTGACTGACCATAGTTCTTGCTTCTTCAGATCAAAACCAACACCGTGGGCCCCCTGACCAGTTTGTCACGTTGATGTGTGTTGTGCACAGGGTGTTATTGGCTAAAAATGTGAAAGTGAACAAATTAATGAAGTTTTAACGTCTTGATTTTTACATGCCACTGGAATTAGGTCTTGTTATTTTGACGATTGTGGGTGCCCAGTAAGAAATGTGTGGATGCGCCGACGTAATTTTAACAACCCTGTTTATTTTCTCCACCGAAAAAAATAGAGCCTAAAAGCAGAGTGGGGGAGGAAGCTGAATCTGACTGCATTGAGGTACCAGCTGTTTTGGTTTAAAAAAACATGACCAGGAGACTTTGCAGGAACGTTTGGTTCATCCACATTTTTTTCTGTTGGACCTTCATTATCCTGAATTGGGGCAATACGAGTTGACCCAAAATCCAGTATTGACGTCCCAGGAAATCCTACTAGGGAAGACAACCACTCGCTCGCTCACTCGAATTTGGGGAAGTTAAATTGTCTTAACGCGTAGCTCACTTCGGCTGCATCAAACGATATAAATTATAATTCAAAGAGGGTGTTTACATGTGCAAATGTTTGACGTACAGCTCAACTGCTACTGTTGGCTCTTGCTATTCAGAACGCTTTCTTCACCGTTTGATTCCTGGATGTATTTGCGAAAACGAAACTGTACTGGCTGCTGTCTTGGTTTGATGGGCAGAGGGAGTTGGATACAATGTCGTCGAGATCATGCTTAACTGTGCTGCTACGGCGGACGGAGTAACTTCTGTAGATCGTTATGAAAAAAGTGTGATCTTAGGTGTTCTTGTATTTCAATCTAATTTTGTTTTTGTTAAAGAAATACTTGACTTCATTAAGAAAAAAAATTAAAAGGCTGCACACACCCCTCCCTCCCCCCCCATGTGCTTAATTGTTTGAGTGTACTAATTGCGGCTTTGTAAAACTTTTTTAATTAACAAGTTTAGGGTGTTTTTTTTGTTATTGGCTACAAATGGTGACCCCCGCCCCCCGTGTTTGTGATTGAGTGCGTTGGCGTCCGGAGGAGGAGGAGCGGGTCCGATCGCAGTACACCCCGTGCGTAGCCACTGCACAGCATCATGGTTAGCCATCACAAGCCGATCCGATGTCTGTTTACTGGTGATGGAATTTAAAAAAACAAAAAACTAAATAAACCCAACTTACGTGGAGTATCTCGTCGTCCGGGTGTGTTTTTTGTCACTTGTCCACTGGTTTACCCGGTCATCTCAACGTTCAGAGACGTCCGTGTCATTCTCCATTACGTAATTTTCTCCCAGGATGATTGAGTACAGGGTGATCCGCAGCGCTGGGCAGAGGGATTTGTTTTTAATTTGAAATATGAATTACTGCAGGCATGGCCCTGGGTATATTTTCACAGGAGACTGATCAGCATTTAGATGAACCACTGGCATATTTAAGTATACTTAAAATTATCTTTCTGCCAATGTCATATTTTATCTTACCTGTTAACATAATTTTAGACCCGCATTTGATTTTATTGTGACCAAATCTAGACTGCATCTGAGCCTCGTACCTTAAAAGCCAAGCCCGGGCTTGAGCCTGGAAATTGTATCGGGGACCCAACAAGCCGGCAGCAGCAGATGACACAGCAGAAGCTATTCTGTACCTACCTACTAACCCCCAGCGTGGTGAAGTATGGTCAAACAAACCTCACTGCACGTTGTGGCGGGGGGTCGGGGGGGGGGGTCCCCCCTTATCCACCAGTGGATCGACGAACGGGCTGTCCATGTGCAACATGGTGTGTGTAGGACTGTTGCGCCACCGTCCAAACGTGTTTGCACATCGTGGTGCTTGAAGCGCTTGCCCGATAGGAAATTCCGTGACGTGGTTGCGTTGGGTGGCCAGCAGGTGCCGCTCGCGAGCAGATCCGGGCTCCGACGCGACTCGCAATGCTCGAGGAGCAGAGGTCGCAAACGGGTTTTGATTCCTTACCCGTACCCGGCCGCACCAGGGTCGCAAATGGTGACCCGTAACCGGCCGGGTACGGGTAGCCGTTCCCTACCCGAAATGAGTCACGAACGGCTACTCGCCAGTGACTCACGGCCTACCCGTACCTGGCCGCACCAGGGTCGCAAACGGGTACCGGGTATCGGGTAGGGTATCGGGTACCCGATTGCGACCTCTGTCGAGGAGAGCCAGGCGGTCCCTTTTCCTCAATGTAATCTGTTTAAAGGTTTTTATTTATTTTACCAGGTTAGGCTTCCCCTGAAGCTATATAGCTCTTTTTTTCAAGAATCGACCTGGCTTGCATAAATGATGGCTCAACGAAGTGGCTTATTGTGTGGACATGTATAGCATCCAAATACTCTCAACGCATGCTGATTGTAAATGTGGAGGGGAAAATACACGCGACCACGGAGAGAGAACACGCACACTCCATTTATACAGGCGTCAGGGTCGGTAACGAACCCACGACGACCTGTTATACCAGGCGAGGCCGTTAACGTCTCGCCACAGTGGTTACCCAATTAATGTAATCGATTATCAATTGAATTACTGGACGAATAACGCGAAACGAGTTTTGGGTTTAAAAAAAATTAACCCGTAAAAACAAAGTTTTTCACTATAAATCCTTTATATGCGTGGCGGCTCGAGTCCTCTCGTCCTCTGGCTTGAGATGGCTGCCACCTATGGGTCAGATGATTGAATGGCACCATTAAGCAATCGGTAATTAAATATAATATTTTTGTCCTAAAAAGTGTAACATTTTGGAAAAAAATTTTCACGAACATTAATTGTCACGCACAACGAGTCTGTATGGAAAATGTCAGCTCGATTGGATTACGGGAAGTGGGTTAAAAAACGACCGAAAGATTTGCACGGTCCTAAGCAAGCAAGCGAACTTAATATAAAGCATTTAAAAAATGTCATCGCTCTTGCTTTTTCCGCCGGACAGGCGGGGTGGAGGTGGGGGGGGGTCACCAGAGCGTACCTCCAGTGGAGGTGAATTCCAGCCTGGGGGTGGAGGGATGCCACACGAGGAACATGCCTGGTCACTCATCGTCATCGTACAGCGACCTGACCTCGGCACACGGAGCAGGTCACACTCGCAAGACCGATTTGCTCTTGTTGGAAAACATGGGACGCGAGGAGGAGGTGGTGGTGTGCATGTGATGTGTTTACCTTTCCTATACTTGGGGCTCCTCTTGTGTTTTTTGTATCGTAAGGTTCTGACCTGCCCCTTCCTGGACGTGTGAAAAGAGCTGTATAGCTGATCGGAATCTTCCAGTATAAATACATTCTGTGAGTGAGTGGCATTAATGGGTCTTGTGGGTGAGATTTGAACTCTGATCGAAACCTTCACCTCGAGACACGTCGAGTCTATTGATGCGCTTCTGCGGCCGTCTGGAACGCTCTTCCGATTTTAGCAAGGTATGGGATCGAGGCACTTTTAAATATACATTCAAAACCCATTTCTTCAGTACTGCTTTTTGAGTTTGGTTTGTTGTAGTTCTCTCGCAACTCCGAATAGCACGGTTGGCTATGTATGGTGTGAAAGAAGTTCAATATACATGCACGGTAGTTTGTGACTGCATCGTCGTCTGTCACTGGGTGGTGTTGCTTCTGGATAGAGGGGGGGTACCACAGTAGTTGGGCAGGATGTTTCGCTGGGAAAACTTTTGGTGTTTGAGTAATTGGACACAAAGTCGTTAAGTTTCAGTTACTAATTGAGGTTTTTTTTTACTTTTGAGAATTGGTGTCTCGTGACAGATGCTACCCATTGTAATTAAACGAGTGCATTAATAACCGTGAATTATATAAATTGCTTGTTTTAAGCGTTCTAACGCAAAAAAAATCCAGTGACGTGTACATTTTCAAGTGTTTTATAAGTATAATGGGTTTTGCATGTAACCCGTTTTTGTTAAATGTACCGGCAGATTTCATACTGTCATTCCACATGGCAATGGCGAAAAATCAACAACACTTGTCCATGCTGTGCTGATATGATGCTGTCAACTAGAATAAACCTCAATTCCGAACATCCCATGGTGGTTGTTGATGAACACCCGTCTCCCGTCTATTCCAGGTTCCTAGATTTAATGAACAGTTTGTGTCGACAAGCGTGGGACAGTGACACGGGATGGTACCAACGGACTGATGTGGACAATGAGCATTGGAGTCATTTGACGAGTGGAGTTGCTATCCCATCTGAGTAAACATGGTCCAACGTTCCATATTAACTGAAAGCGCAAAATGGTTAATGAGGACCGAGGAGTGATAACATAAGATGAAAATGCCGAGCAAAAATTTACATTTAAATTTAGATTTAAAGCTTTCGTGACTGCATGGATTCATATTCTTGGTTCTTTCGGTAAAGTCACGTAACGGGAAATAATAAAATAATAATAATAATAAATAAAACATAATAAGATAAAATTCTCACGACGTTTCGGCCACAACGCAAGCAGCCGTCCTTAGGTGAAGAACAGGGCTGTCGGAAAGACAGCGTCCTAATGACAGCCCTGTTCTTCACCTGAGGACGGCTGCTTGCGTTGTGGCCGAAACGTCGTGAGAATTGTATTTTATTATGTGTTATTATTTTATTATTTTCTTTCTACGTGACTTTACCGAAAGAACAAAAAAAACAACATACACACGCATAGCTGTGAAACCATAGGGAAAATATGATAAATCTGAGAACATTGCGAACAATGTGACCCAAGGTGGCATCAACAATAAGAGCATGACAGCAGTGAGGGAAAAAAGATTGGTAATTGCAAATGTTAGCCCGGAGCAAGGCGGTATAATAAGAATGATTGCTGCGCGGAGAAAGGCTTGTAAAACGACGGAGTGCTTTGAAAAACTAAACTTCTGCAACGGACCAAAAATGTGGCCCAAGGGTTTCAATCAAGAGCGAAGACACCCCACTTACCCGCTGTGTGACTCGTTCATTTCCACACACCGATCCACGCCGGCGAGCACGCAAAAGTCGACGCAATCTCACCGCTGCGTCGCGTTCGAGCGGAACGCTCAAGAAACCAAACGTTGTTGATGTCGTGAGCAGGGACACCGACAAATAATTCCCGGAACGAGAGAGCTGAACGAATAAAACGCGTGGAGAGACGGGCACGACGGGCATCGCAACCCAGAAACAACTGCAAGACGCGGATCAGGAGACCCGGCACATATCAAGATATCGCGCCCGAAGAGATGATGACCGCCACACAAAGCCGATGATCACAACAGCAACCACAGGATAACTTGCCATCGGGGCAAGTGGGTTCTCGACCGGGGTGGATACGCCGACCCTCTGGGGGTACACGTGGCAATGGCCCATTGCCACGTGGGGGGGGGGGGGGGGTACACGTGGCAATGTCCCAGGGGGGGGGGGGGTACGTAAGGGTCGGCCTCGGCCAGGTAAGGTAAAAGGTCAAAAGCAACGGGCCTACCTTTACCCTACCTTTTACCCTTACCCCATACAAATTACCCGATTACAGGGTAATTACTGGGGTACTACGACACATGAAAAAGGTTTATAACAGGTAGAGCGCTTTATTCATATAGAATACTCTCGATGATTCCAATTTTAAATTGAGGCCACGGACTGCGCCACGGAGGTTTTAGCGAGCGGTAAACGGGGTATTTACCGGGTAATACTTCGCGCTACCTTTACCCTACCCTTTACCTTACCTCTCGGCATGTGGACACCTTTACCTTTACCCTTTTACCCGGTAAAAAGGGTAAATTACCTGACCTTACCGAGGCCTACGAAAGGGGATTTACAAATGTGTGAAATTACGTCATACACGATGAGTCACTGGTGAATAATCGTGTGCGAATATGCCAATATAAAATAACTACGATCAACTTTGAATCCGTAACGGTATCCTTGGACGATGTAAAAGACCGCTCTAAAGACGTTCATCGTAAACAATGTTGGTTTCCAAGAGTAACCAGCGAGCGCGAACAACTTGCGTCGTGACAGCATGCAGAGTGTCCTCCGTTGGATTTTGTTTCATTCGCTTGCAGTCCCGAGCCAGTTCGGATACCTCACACAAAATGAACAATCGGTTAAAATATTGACGTCCATTAATTCACACATTTATTTCTCAAAACCGTGTTGGGTCAGGCAATCAGGCATGGGGGGGGGGGGGGGGGTATTATACTCAAGTTGGAGATGCCATGGGGGGGAGGGGGTTTTCATCCAGCAGTGGATAAACCATGGCCGTTCGATTATTTTAAGCACTTAAGTAGACTTACAATCTTGCCCGACACCCGCAAACTTGACTAACGTTCACATCATTAATGGTTTCGTCTTTGGCAATTGGTTATATACATGGAGGGGAGGGGGAGCGGTATGGCGAAGTGGTTATGAACCCGGCCAGCAGAGTTTCAATTCATGGCCGTGGCTAATCCCATTTGCCAAGTTCATAAAATTAACCAACGCTGACTGGCGCGGTGAAGTATGTAAAACAAAGACCGACACGGCACGTGGAAGCCGCATTCATCCAGCAGTGGACTGACAAAATGGGGCTGTAAATTATTAACCGGTTACACGTGGAGACAAATGGTATGGGATGCTCACCGTATTAATTCTAGATTTGAAGCTTTCGTGACTGCAAGGATTCATATTCTTAGGTTTTTTCGGTAAAGTCACGTAGGTAAAAATTAATAAAAGTATAATATAAAATAAAAATCACGACGTTTCAGAGGCAACACAAGCTTCCGTCTTCAGCTGTATCAAGTGATACAGCTATCGTGCTGTGACGGTTCCACCTGAAGACGGAAGCTTGTGTTGCCTCCGAAACGTCGTGATTTTTATTTTATATTTATTTTACTTTTATTAATTTTTCACCTACGTGACTTTACCGAAAAAAACCTAAGAATATGCTCACCGCACTCTGTTGAAATCGGACCAGCACTCACCACAGGGATTGAGAAAACGGAAGAGTGAATGGGCAATGATGCTGATGTGAATGTTCTTAGTGCTCTGACTGACCAGGGGCTATGATGTAGAGCGTAGAGGGACATGGAGCAGACAACACACTCTTGCACTGCACTAAGTTCCCACATCCATGCTCTACGCCTTCAGTCAACCCGCACTGATCGGAATACTGAAGTATGGTCAGCCAACCCCCACGACCCACGAGGAAGCCCTGCATCATCCAGCAGTCGGTTCGGACAAAAAGGGCCGCAAAATGCCACTCTCGACGAAGGCGGACGGAGCAAAACACCACCACGGCAACGGCAACAGTGATCAAGGACCGATTTTAATTTTCAAGTTTTAACGTTGCATTCCACCAGAAATAAATACAACACATGTTTGCTTTGTGAAAAATGACGATTTCGCAAGGCAACGAACGCGCTTGGCGCACAACGGGGCGCAGTCGTCCGGAGCCAAACGCATTGAAGATGTAGTCGGGAAGAAAGGGTGAACGTTGAGCAACGGGATAGAATCGCTTGGCAAGTTAAAGGTATTGTAAGCCTAGTATTGTAACGCGAGGGATGCCGACTGCCAGGTTAACACTCGGCGAACGCGAGATTACGACTCGTGAAAACAACGTGTTTTTGCGGAATAAACGAGTGCCAATCCGCACTTGCGTGCGGCACCAGCGCCTGGGTTTGAAGAACGTAAGACTCCGTGTGGCGATAAAATTATCACGCGAGCCGCGCTTTAAACGTGCGAGGGCAGACGCGCGAGACAGCTGTGCAAAATCAATCATTTAAATTCGCAGAGCGATTTAACCGCAGCGCGCATCTCAACACGCCGCACAGAAACAATTGGTGAATTTATTTCGCCGATAAATGCACAATGGATAGAGCGCGCAGTTCCAATCCTCGCACTTAACACCAGCCTCTTAATGTGCGGAACTTTGCGTCCGCTTGTCACCTCTTGATGTCGCACGCATTTCACAGCCTTGTCTTCGGGCTTTTCATTAATTGTATTTCTCATTTTGTGAAATAAAGAGTGTTCAAAGTTTCGTCGGACCAGAACATTGTTGAAATGGTTTAATTTGGGGATCGTACATTTGAAGCAAGTGTCTTCGGCATAAAACCGTTACAGACCGTCAGGAGTATTTATTCGTACTTTCTTTATTCGCAGCTGAACTGTGGCTCCCCGATGTGTTTTCAGGTTGAACTGCGTGCTGTTTGGCACGCTGCCTGTGGGGGTTTCACTCCACGTGCATTGGAAGCTTCTAAAAGAGATACAGCCTAAACAATAAAATAACATCAGAGCCACCATTTCCTCAGTCGTGAGAAAGATCGCATTGCCGTACTCAGGTAACACAATCCAAGTTGTTCCGCCGCACGTTTTGCAATCCAACATCCAGAAGGCGGGTCAGTCTGGCAGGGCAAACAAACTCGTCTAGCCACTTGGCACCGATCTGAGTAACCAGGACGGCGTAGTTATTCACACACAGCCAACTCATCTGTTGAATTTTCAGCACGAAAAATAACCAGGAGGGGGATCCCCCACACAGGTAGGTATGAAGCAGCTTTTATCTTGCTGTGGTTGTCCCACCTGACGACGATTGCTTGTGTTGTGATCGAAACGTCGTGATCTATTATTGTTCTACCTACGTGACTTTACCGAAAGAACCAAAGAGTACGGATTCCTGCAGTCACGAAAGCTTGAAATCAAGTATGAAGAACTAATTTTCTCCACTGTCAGGGCTAACCTGAACTCCCCTAGCAAAGGAAACGTGCCCACCGATACCCTTTTTCCACTGGCACTTGGGAGCCGAGCCAGCGTGGTGGGAGGGGGGTGGGGAGGCCCTCACGGTGTGGGCACTTTTCCACTGAATATTTGCCGTGCCGAGACAAAAACCACACCGCGATTCGCTCGGTCCCAAAAGACGTGTGTGAATCTGGTTCGGGGCCAGTCAGGGCCGGAGGGTGCGGCTAACGACGGGTTCATTGCATCATCGTGTTGCATCACCACATCATCTGCTTGAGTCTCGATACCGTACCTGTCAACCCTATACGGGTTTACCCATCTTCTTGTTTAGGGAAATGGAGTAAAACATTTTTTGGCTGTTTGTTTTTGTTTCTCCCTTGTGATGGGACTTTGTAGGATGAACGTTGAGAATTATAAGGACACAGGATGACCAATAAAGCCTGCATTGATCTGTAATACGGTCGGGACTGATAAGGGGTTGACGTTCACTGCGTGTGACGTCGCCGGCACAGCTTGGCTTCTGCAGTTGGGAACAGCCCCAGCTGGTGCAGCTCGGTTGTGCAGTGGAGCAGCGCTATCCGAGTTATTGTACGCCAATTAGTTGTGGGGGGGAAAAACTTTTCCTTTTTTTTAACAGAGCAGATGGAAGCTATTTCGCCTTCGCAGTGTAAAGTATTTACAGCTCTTCACATGTATTTTTTGTTGTTTTTATAAACTATACTTTATAGTTTTAAAAGCAAGCCCAATACGAGTCTCCAAAATTAGTGTTACTATATTCTGCAAGCGTAACCTGCACAGCTCAGCGTTTTAATGATGAGAATATTAGGCTCTACTTTTTTATGAGTTCGGTCTCAACCACGTCACGATACCGTTCACAGTTTACAGTCTTCTGCCCAGCAAGCATTGCAACTCCCTAACCGATGTCTACCTTTAACAAGACGAATGCCACCCAATGTTATGCAAAGCATAAATTGCCTCGGATTAACATTAAGTATTTGTCCAACGAAAATACCTTCTAAATAATAATCAACAAGCGGAAATCAAGGAGGCTGATAAATCACTATTGTTTACTATAAAATAGAGGTCTTTATTAACCATTGATAAATCGCAGCCCTCTTTAGCGGGTGATGAAAACACTCATGCTAATGGATATTTAATTAGGACTATTATTACTGTATTTAGCGAACAAGACTCTCCGTTCTAATGTGTTGAATTCCAAGGCCGGAGAAGGCCTACACACTGATCCATTAAAGGATTTTCAAACATTCTACAACCAGCATTGCCACCTGCCCTGGTTTTCCCAGGATCGTCCTCTTGTAGAGGTAGCTGCTGTCCTGGAATCTCCCGAGTCTTTTAGGGGGACGTTAAAAGGAATTTTTTTTGTCAGTCGGTTAATAATAAACCACTCAAGACAATGTATTAAGTATTCCTTCCCTCTTCTGGTATCGTGAGATATTCTTCTCATGATGTGTCCTGGATTCTTTTTGTACCTCGGAGGTGGAAACCGTAGATCTAAACCAGGACACAGGCATTGATGTCACAAATGTCATGTCCAGCGCTGGGGCATTTCAAGAGCTGCTCGAACAGCTGTTTCAGGGCCACATGATGTAACAAGTCTACAGACGAACGGTTGGTCAGGCTACGTTCAAATGCCTGCACTGGAGTTGCTACGCGTGTCCCACTACGTTCCAACTGCCGAAGAAAGAATATTCCACTCTACGTTCAATTCGCCGAAATAAAGAACGGCTACAAACCACGGTGGGGCAGCCGTTTACAATCACCGTGGAGAAAGCAGACACGACGGTTTAACGCGGGGGTGAAACATTTTTGAATGTCGGAGTAACTGTCGTCATCATTGATTTCGCGCATGAATTACCGCGGCTGTTATCCCATAAATAATGATATCATCCGGTGCAGACCCATGGTGCTTGTTGATGCCTCTAGTGTCGGAGATATAAATGCACTCCTCAAGCCTAAAAGCCTGGCAAGTAAGCCCTTTCAGTCGGACTTCCCCATCACCAAGGTTTTTTCTTTTTCGACATCTACCTTTTCCAGTTTTAGAAGGACCTTGCGTTTTCTGGCAAGCCACTCGGCATACACGTCGCGTTTAAAAGACATTTGAAATTTACACGGGAATTGGTTCGGAGCCTTGGAAAAACAGCTTTCTACAAAAGCTGCTTCTTTACATAAATGTTCCACGTCATCATTAATGGCAGTGTTCAGGTTTCTTTACTTTTTACTCAATTCCTTTACTCTCCCACCGTGGCCACCGGGGGGGACCAGCCTTCCCCCCTGCCTCACTTACCACTAAACCGTTCCATCGCGATGTTTGTTACAGGGAGCTGCGTGTGGCCTGGGGCGTGGGCGACGAGCGGGACGAGTCGGTCGGAGAGACGCTCTCGATTGCGAGTCGGCAGGAGTAGCGGGCCGGCGGGACAGCGGTGTTTGGCGCGATGGCGGGTTTTGGCAGGAGAGAGCGTCGGGCGAGGGATGGGCGATCATTTTTCCTTTTGCTCCAGGGTGTGACGCTGCTGCACACGCTTGGCGTAGCTCTGCGCCATCGAGTTCACGATGGACAGCACGAAGTAGCACACCATCACGATGATCACCTTCTCGAAGACCCACGACAGCCAGCTATCACCCTGTGACGTGACACCCAACAAGAACAAGGGGGCGGGAAGGTAGGGGAGTGGGGTAAGCGCACAGCTCTCCGATGCGGTTTTCTGGCTGCGCCGCGTTGTGTCGTTCGGCAACGATGTCCGACGTTTCGGTCAGCGTGCATGGCAGCACAACCGCGGAAGCCGGCGCACTAGGTATAGCACTGCGGTTCGCCATGCAACGACCTCGACGCAAACACAAGTGAACAAGATTTTGTTGCGCTACTGCTTTGGCAGTGGTGCACAAGCAATAAAAACACAACACGTCCCTCAAGAACACTGCCCGAAAGAGCAGAAAATATACAGCAGACCACATGTCAGGCAATGGCCCTTCTTCAGAGCAGGGCCCCAGTCCGAAACGTTGCCCATTATATAATTAGCTCCTCAGTAGGACACTGTTTTTGCGCAGTTTTAGCCTTAATAGGTGCTCGCTAAAAGCACTTGCCCCAAGTCTATAAAACTATCCACGGGCGATATTTATATTTTTTACTTTGCAGTTGTTAGGGCAGTGCACTATCATACCGGCGACCTGGGTCTAATTCCCAGCCATGGATAATATCGGTGGCAAGTAGTATCCGAGTCAGTTCTGGAAACTTCCCGAGATAAATAAAAAAAATTGAGTGGCAAAGCCAGCCGAGGATGGTGTTGGCCAGCCAGCCACACCACCACCCAGTCTGCCACGCCAGCCTGAACAGGTGCTCGCTAACAGCAATTGCCCCTGCAAGTTTTGTACGGCTAAAACAGGGGGATCTTTAGCGTTGCGTTACCGGGGAGGAGGCGGCGCCGGGCTTGTGGTGCAGCTTGAGTCGTTGGGCCTCGAGGTAATCGCGGAACGGCTTCTGCAGCATCGGCCCCACCGACGGGACGGAGCTGCGACGGAAGGGGGGGGGGGAGAGAACAAGGGCAGGGGAGAGCGCGCTCAGAAAAAAAGACAACACTGGAACTGTTCTTCCAAGATTCGGGTGGACGCTTCATACCATGGCTTGATTTTTCCACCGAATATTATATGGGTCACATGTCAACTGGAGTTGGTGGTGGCATGTGACTGGTAGCCACAGCTATTGTGATAGGTATACTGGACGAAGTGTGGTCGATTTGGCCGATTTTCTACTGGGGTTCGGGACATCAGTGGGCATGGCTAAGCGGCTTCTTGAGTGGGGGAAAAAAACAACAACCCGGCACCTCTGGAGCCATGCCAGTCTGGCACAGCGTGGCACCGCTGTGGCTCGGTTGTACAGTGGAAAAGAGGTGTATAAAGACAACCCCAGGAGGACCTACCCGATCAGACCCACGATCTGCTCCACTATGTGCTTGCTGAAGCAGATGATCACAAAGAGTTTCTGTAAAACACACGAAAGAAAAGGCAAGGAGCGTCGGTTAAACATCCACGAGGAAACCGGCAGATCCCAAAGCCACTGTCCACCTGGGTTCGAATCCAGCCAACCGCCTGCGAATGAACCGAGTTCTCAAGTGTAGGGAGTTTATGATCTCACCATTGCCAACCGATGACTGTACACAAAACACCGTCACTTTAAATTCGGTTTAACACGTAGGCTTTCGCGACCAATATCATGACACAAGATTGTCAGACAGTCATTGGTGAGCGGGCTGAGACCATCAACCCACTACAATTGAGAACCCAGTTTTTTAAATCACGGGTGGGCTGCCTGGTTTCGATCCCAGGATCTCAGCTGTGCCGGCTCAGCCCCACACGACCACCTCACCTGTATGTGCATCTTGACGATGGCCTTGCCGATGAGCGTTGCTCCAAAGAACGTCCAGAAGGGGACCAGAAAGTGGCCGCACGTGATGCCCGCCAGGTCGAACAGCGGGTTGGGAATCTGCACCGGGCAGGGACAGGGAAAAACAAACATTCTAATTACAAATCACCGGAGTCGTGTGACTTGTGCACAAATTACCGATGTAACCGTCTCTCTCGTGAGTGAGGTGCTGGGTACATTGTGAGACTGTGACGAGGGCACGGATCGGAGGAGCTGGGCGGGACCGTACCGAGGCGCATGCCAGGATGCCAAAGAATCCGACACGCTGCACCAGGTGCTGCATGGCCAGTTTGGCTCTCGTGCCCAGGTCCTGCACATAGCACACGGACATACATATAAGACAAAGATCATCATCATCATCCTCTTTGGTTCTCTCGGTAAAGTCACGTGGGTATACAATCAGATAAATCACGACGTTTCGATTGCAACACAAGCAATCATCATGCTGTGGTTTTCCCACCTGATGATGATTGCTTGTGTTGAAAATCGAAACGTCGTGATTTATTTTATTTTATACCCACGTGACTTTACCGAAAGAACCAAAGAGTGTGGATTCCTGCAGTCACGAAAGCTTCAAATCTAGATCATCATCATCATGATGATCATCATCATCACATATGATCGATTCACTATTGGATGAAGGTCTCCCCCAAGTCATTGTCATCTCTCATGGTCCTGCAATGCAACAATAAACTTAGCTCCTGCATTTCGTTGCGGTAGGCGTTGTCTAGTAAGCAATTTTTTTTTACCAGGTAAGGCCCACTGACCGATCTCGCTCTTTTTCAGAAGCGACCGGCCTTAATGATAGCTCAATGAAGTAGCATGTGTAAATTTATTGCGGTCAAATAGTCGAAACGCATGTTTTAAATGTAGAGGGAAAAACCAGAGGACCCTGGTAAAAATCCACGCGACCACAGGGAGAACATGCAAACTCCAAATATTACAGGTGCCAAGGTCGGGATGTGAGGTACAGTAAAACCTTGGATTGCGAGCATAATTCGCTCCGGAAACGTGTTTGTAATCCAAAGCACTCGTACATCAAAGCACCCGTATATCAATTGTGATCACGTGACACTCGGCAGACAAAGCGTATACACGTACTACTCGTATTGCAAGACCTCGCTCGTTTATCAAAAAAAATATTTACTTACATTTTTTGCTCGTCTTGCAAAACACTCACAGACCAAGTTACTCGCAATCCCAAGGTTTTATTGTAATTAACATCTCGCCACCGCGTCCCTTGGCTACCAATAGGCCGCCGCTCCGGTCTTATTCTTCACCACCGACCATCTTCTCATCCCGCGACGTGTCCTGCCCAAGCCTCACTTACTTTCATGAACAATTAGAATGACGTGTTCTAAACCGGCTCTACGTCGTCTAATCCCGGCGAGCAAGTGCCGTTAGCGAGCACCAACGTGGGTGTTAAGTATCCACTTGCCAAGGATCATCTGTGTCCATCAGTCGGTTTAGTTTGGGATAGGCCCATTGAGCTAAGAAGCCGTTGTTCAAAGGTGACCCGGTATGTATGCGTGGGTGCATACATTCGTGTTGTCGTAGTCATAATAATAATGATTCCCTGAGGCAGTATCATAACAGTGAGTGCACTGCTCAATTCTTTTTTTGCCACCCAAGTTTGATTGCCTGCGATGGCTCAAACCAACGACGACACATATTTCAACCGTCTCATGTGTGTGTTGACGTGCATGTGTTGGAAGCGATAGTGTCATGGTCAGCGCCCTGCGCTACGAATCTGGTCACCTGACGTTCGATTTCCGCTCACAGCCAATATCAGCGACAGATATCTGAACCTGTCCGGAATCTCCCCTAGGTTAACTCAGCCTTAAATGAATACGTGGTGGGCAGTGGGTAAATATCACCACTTGGGGAGACAAACACGGCAAGATAAGCTGCTAGACACACCTACCCATCGTGCACTGTTGCCAGCCTTCATTAGGTACTCACTCACAGCATTTGTCCCAAGAGTGTCTTCAGGCTATCGAGGGAGATCTTTGCCCTTTGTGCATGCAAGTATACGTGCGTGTATGGGCATATGCGTTGTACACGCTAGAGAAGAGATGGACTGATGTGGTACAGAAGGATGATGCGGAGCTGATTGGACGTACCGATAACCCTGCATTGTCTAGATAGGCCTCTGTGGAGGATGTTCGTGAAAGACACTACTGTGCAGTTGGAGGCAGTCGCCCTCCAATATCTACGGAGGGCAGAGGAGCAACGCTCACAAGAACGAGCGGAGCATCAAGCGGCTATTACCAAGTCAGTTAACCTAAGGAACCTGCATCTGTCCTGTGACCTACTAGCGAGCCTTGGAAACTTTACGTGGTCTCAAGGTGCGTCTAGTCTGGCACAAGCGGCGTGATGACATCACTGCCACTTAGTGACAAACGGCAATTGTTGTTGTTCTTGTTCTCGTTGCGTATACGTGTGCACGCGTGTGTGCACGTGTGCGGACCTGTTGCGAGTCCTGCGCGTGCTCCAGGATCTCCTCAAACTCCTGGTACTCCTCGTCATCCGGCTCGGACCCAGACAACCGCGCCGCCCGCGCCATGAAGTACGGCGGCAACTCCCCGATAGCCGTGCCAGCGCCCTGTAGCCATGCACGGCCGTAACGCGCGCGTGGGTTAGCGCGTGTGCACGCCGTGAGGAGCTATAGCGTGCGAGGTGCGGCCGCAACGAGAAAAAATAAAACTTCTTAGTGCAACAACGGCGGTGCAGTTTTGCTCGGCAGACTGCTCAACACGCGCTATGGTCACGGGCAATGGTATCCCATTATTTTAACACATTTCATCATCAGCAGCAGCCATGATTTATACACAAAATAAAATCAATGTAATCAATGAGGTTTGCAGTTCGAGCCCGGAGGCCGTCCTGGTTAATACTTCGGGTTCATTAATGACGTCATTCGTCATAGGGCAGACCATGTGTGCTGGTGGATTCAATTATCCAAATTCGATACTTGCAAAATTACTTAATTGAGATAAACCACAAAGCGATACGGCCCCCTAATACGTATTTTCAAGGCAGGTGCTGCGTACACCTTGCGCCGCACAGAGACAGCTGCCACTCGGGGCCCCATTTGGTGCAACTGCAGCAGGGCGCATGAAATGGTTGAGATGAGACATGATGTTAAGTTGTTTCGATGATGGCTTTCGGGCTGTTGGTGCGAGCCATACCCACATGCAGGCCTCCAGCCTGACTTTGGACATGATGGTCCAGATAGAGATGGGCACGTTGAGTCCATCGCTTTCTGGGCAAATGATCTCGTCGGGGTACGGAGGCGCGGGGAAGTCCACCGAGTCGCACTCGTACGCCGACAGCGTCACTGACGCGATGTGGGGGCCCTGGCAGGAGGGGGGGGGTGCGGAGGCGGGGAGCGGATTGCGTGAATAAAAACTCAACAACCAGGTTAGACGCCAGCGAGAAGCGTTCAGCGGCATCTTGCAACCGGCAGCCAGCAAGCCATGTTTGGCCTGGCGAATAATGCTCTTGGCAGTTGCCTTGCGAGAGATACGGCCAGCCGAGACAGAGAGATCCAGATTATAGGGAGATGAAAGAGAGAAGGAAATAAGCGGCAGAGAAAAGCGGAGCTGTAAACAAGGGATACAAATCATTGAGATCAAAGTGAGATAAAGCAGAGAGAGAGATGAGAGAGAGTTGGCCGTAATTCTCAGGCGTCTTTAAGAACTGTGCGGACGACACGATTTAGGCAAGTGGATGTGGAGATGGTGATGGGACATCGCTAGGGACCCCTCACCAGGTAAAGCAGGAAGGTGTGCAGCCCCGTGCCCAGCCCGACCGACGATAAGATGCCCAGGCCGACCCA
The DNA here is from genome assembly GCF_015708825.2 of Lethenteron reissneri. Lineage (NCBI taxonomy): Eukaryota > Metazoa > Chordata > Hyperoartia > Petromyzontiformes > Petromyzontidae > Lethenteron > Lethenteron reissneri. The sequence continues at coordinate 8,277,073 of NC_083806.1, forward strand.
GTAGGCACACCACAGGATCTTCTTCTCTGTGCTCCGTACGAACTGTGAGCACGTCCCACATAACACGGCACATGAGTGAGCACTCTTCATACCACACGGCGCACGCATCCGCTTGGCGCTAAACACGGCATAGTATGCAAACGGTTAACACAACATAGTACGCACAAAAGTAACACGACACAACACATGCATACGTTTGTAAAAGTAACGGCAGCTAGAAAACAGTGAGAGACTGTTGGCCGACAACAATTACTAAGAAACTGCATTGCACAATTAGAAAATACACGAGGGTTTTCGAAATCGGTCCACAAACCTGGCACAAGGTGATCCTCACGCATGGACCGTTCCGCAACTTATTATGATGGCATGTCATTTGTTAAGGCCGAGATGCCACTAAACATGTTTTAGGGCAATTATTTCCGTCAATGCATTTGAAATGAGCCACTACGCCAACTTGGTATAAAGTTTTGTAGCCCAGGGTTCGGCAAACAAAATAACACAAATAACCATTTAACTAAATATTTCAAGAGCCGCAATGTATGTGAATGCGAGGCGGTTCTCAATAAATAACGTCTCTAAGCAGTCCTTTTATGAGCCACATGCAGTTCTGGAGCTGCAGGTTGCTGACGCCCAGAATAGCCAATGAAAGCAGTTTTTTGGATGAACAATGATTGGTCTACAGAGCACAGAGCCTCTGCCTGGTAGTGTTGTGACATCGGTTTGTCATCTCATTGGAAGGCAACCACCTCCGGTTGCCCACTAGGGGGATGCGCGATGAGATTTACCCAGATGTGGTAAAATCAACAGCGCCTATTGACAGTAGAGCAACTGCTGATGGGTGAAGATTTCTGGAGACGATTGTCATACAATTGCCAGAAAGAACATCAATGCTCCTTTGACATGCTCCGGTGGATGCGGGGCAACCTCACCTCCTGGTGCTCCCCCTCGGCATAGTAAGCAGCAGTAAGAGCAGCGAGCATCAGCAGGAAGAGCGTTACAACACCTCTCCGTGCCCACAGCCTGCCACACCACGCACACACAAAGACAAAGACGCCCCCCCCACACACCCGCATAGCTTGTAACGGACTATTTGGGAAAGTTCCGTTAGCGAGCACCTATGAAGGCCAGCACGGCACAAGAGAGGATGGGTGGCCAGGAGCACGCATCTACAATGTACTAGGTACGCATTTAAGGGCGAGTCGACCTAGGCGAGGCCCAGGATCAGCACAAATATTTGCCACTGCTATTGGGCGTGAGCGGGATTTGAACTTGGCTTGCCGGGCCGAAAGTGCGGTGAACGTCAATGGAAAGTGATATTTAAACTGGTCCTGGGCACCCCCACCCGAAACATCTCCAACTACCAAAATTGCATGGGGAGACCTACATCCAGCAGTGGATTGACAAAGGGATATAAATAATGTGCGAGTTTTTTGTTATTTCAATAATAATTAATTTGAACGATGTAGCGAATCGAAGTTTATTTTAAGGGCAAATCATTGCAAGCATTGGAATGATGTTTAGGCCACGGATCGTTACATCCTGAGCTGCAACCACTCATCACCAACGCCGCTACCACGACCACCACCACCAAACAAGAGGCAAGATCGCAGGGGAAAAAAGATCACACGTCAGTGGGGGTGGTGGTGCTGCTCACCGACTGGCCCACTTGCACGTCTCCAGACCGCACTCGAGTAGGAAGTATTTCATGGTTGTGAACGGCCGCCTCCACAGCACCAGCCCGTCCCGCTCCTTGCGATCGCGCGTGCGCTGCGCCTGCATCGCGCGTTGCTCGGCCACTGCGTACGCAGACACCGCCCAAGATGCTCCAAGTCAGCTTCAGTGTTTTAACCCCATGGGGGGGGAGGGGTGGGTTGATTGATCCCAAAAAAAATCTCTGCTGGGTTGCCAACAACTAATTGTGGGCTCCCTGCTGGGTTTCTGATGATTGTGAGATGATGGCATTTTGGACATCAGAATCAGAATATTCATTTATACTGGAGGAATCCGATGAGCAATAAAGCTCCTTTTCACAGATGTCCAATAGGGGCAGGTCAGAAAGTTACAACAAATTATACAAAAACACGATAGGAGCGCAAATTACAGGCAAGTAACTTTAAGATATGTATCCAAATAAAACGAAACTATTTTTTTTGTAATTAGGCAAGGTCCACTGAACCATTAGCTTCTATTTCAGAAGCGACCTGGCCACAAAAGAGAGCTCAACGAAGTGACTTATCACGTGAAAATCAACAGCATAAAAATAATCTAGACGCATGTTTTTAAATGTGGAGTGAAAACCAGAGGACCGATGACTGACACCAGCGTTGTGTAGATCGGCCTCTGTGGAGGAGATTTGCAAAGGATGCTACTGGGCAGAGGTCGCAAACGGGTTTTGATTCCTTACCCGTACCCGGCCGCACCAGGGTCGCAAACGGGTACCCGTACCCTACCCGATACCCGGCTACCCGTACCCGGCCGGGTATCGGGTAGGGTACGGGTACCCGATTGCGATCTCTGGGATGAAGCCATGTTGCAGGCGCGGGTGGGTTGATTCTAGGAACTTGATATTGTGAGAAGAGACAAGACGTTGGGAAATGAGTGACAAACGATTACTCACCAGTGACTCACGGCCTACCATTACCCGTACCCAGCCGCACCAGGGTCGCAAACGGGTACCCGTACCCAGTCGGGTACGGGTAGCCGGGTATCGGGTAGGGTACAGGTATCGGGTACCCGATTGCAACCTCTGCTACTGGGCAGTCGGAGGCAATCGCCTTCCAATGACAGCAGAGGGCAGAGGAGTGATGCTCACAGAGTGTAAAGATGAAAGTTAAGACCACGGAGGACGTGACCCATGCGAGCGAGTGATGGAGCGAGGAGCACCTGCGGAAAAGCCGTTACGAGATTGCGACGTTCCAGAGAGCGTCCTTCTCCTCTGGGTTTCACCGGCACCTCCACCCGACGCCATCTTCGCAATCTCTCGAAGGTGAGCTGGGACAACCCGCGCTCAAGAGTCTCTTCCCTGCGACAGACACGGCACACGAAGGATGTAGCTATTTAAAACAAAATGCCCACTTGTAATTTGGCCGCGCAACTTGCTTTGCGCCAAACCACAGATTCTGGTAGGGCTGCGTGTGTAGGCACAAAGTCCGCAATGGCGTGGTGAGGTTCATGGTGCTAACCCACAAACCAAAGTGCAGTGCTGTCACCGGTCACGCAGCGTGTGTGGTGTGCGTGTGGAGGATTTCACTTTGCAAGCACATTTGTTATCCACACTATTAAAATATAACAGTCCTCCGTGTGTTAATTATTGTTTCACAATCACGGCTGCATGAGCTCTTACAAAAACCATGTGCAGTTTATACAAGCGTGCTTACACGTACAGCAAGGTTTGATGCTCTGATGCATGAGGGTCTCCCCAAACCGTGCAAGTTATGGAGGTTATTTTCACGATACATTATTACACTGGTCAGTGTGGGTTGGTGAAAACAGGGAGCATAGAGTAGAATATATGAGTGTGTTAAACTGCCCATCACATAAAGTGATAGCAGCCCATTACGTGCTGTGCACGATGGTCCCCGTCAAAGCACTATCCAGGCTCAAATCTGCTTAGCTCCCAAATATCTGATGGAAGCAGGCACATTGTAGCTGATTTGGTCCAGACTATACGTGAATGGATCTGCACATAAATACATTAACATTCACCGAGCAACTGCGCAACAGTGTATTGGGTAAATGAGTGGCTTATGACCGTGTGAAATGGGGAAAAGGATAGTTTAAGACTGTATGTGAGCACAGTGTGTCGAAAGGTTGGCGACTTTTTGAAAAGAGGTAGAACTCGTTTAAAAGGAAAACATCCATCAAGCTCAACGGCACAAAGCCTTTTCACTCAACTTGTTATATAACCGGCCTACGCATACCAGGATCGGCCCTTCGACACACAAAGTGAAACTGGACAGTTCCGCCACTAGCCAAGACACGCCGAGTGGACGGAAGTGTGGCGGTCGCACATAACTCCCTCGGGCTATAAGGAGGCCACCATACCAGAAAAAGCTCTACCCCTAAAGTTGGCACAGTGTTCACTCTTCAAGCAAATTAGAGTCCAGAGTAACAGGAGCTCCCCACCTCACATGACAGTTCCGTTCCCAGATTAACTCTCACTTGCCGATCAGCTGACCAGAAACACCCAAAAGTTTCACAACATCCCAAAATGGGGGCTCCCTAACGCTCTCAACTATCCCACTCGTATAATTACGGTACAATGCCCGTATTGAAACATTCTTTGTACAGTGGTGCTGTAGCACAGCTTCCTATGTTTGGGAGATATAATCTGCCCAAAATTTGTATGACCTTTTAAAATAATTTTGAGTATAATAATATGCGGAAGGTGATTTATAGACAGCAAAAGACAATCAATTGATTGTTTCTCCCAAAACGCCTGACCATGATGCACTTTTTTGTTTGAGGAGTTTGTCACCATTTACAGAAAGTATTAGAATGGGTTAACTTTCAATCACTTTGTCTTCCTGTCAACGGAACAGTGCTTGTTTCTTGAGTGAGTTGACATGGGTTCAAATCGTTGTGCCAGCCAATAACCACCTACAGCAAGTTACAAAAGTGCGCGTTCTGTTGTGAAGACGATGTTAGAAGATCCTGCGACATCCCTTTTCTAAACCACAGCCAAAATATCACAAATAAAAAAAAAACCCGTAATAATTGTAACTATACAACCATGGTTACAGAGGTCCTACTTGTTCGAAAAGTAATGATTCTAGCGAACATGTTTCAATTTTCCCAGATCAATAGTCGGTACAGCAATGATGACAAGGAGATGTCATCGAAGCGGCATCAACACTTAAAAAGCGCAGATGTGACCCCTCCAGCTGTGTTCCTCAGCCTCCTTGGCACTCGAGACAAGAGCTCTACCACAACCACATCCGCATTATAACTTCGCCGATTCAAGCCTTCCCGTCTCATCTCACCGCAGCAACCAAGTCTGGTTCACCCCAGGAAACTGGCCTCCTCCTTGATTGGAGTCAACTGTGGGATGGAATTGAGGAGAAAACAGCAGCTCCCAGGGTCCTTCGGCCAGACCTGGGGTCAATTACAATGGTAGTTGTGTTATTCATAATGAATTGCAATCACGGTCTAATTTGTATTTCATCTCACAAAGCTGTTGCGTTTGCAATTACGAAAATTAACCCACGTCTGACACAAGCGTGAAGAAAAAGCTTGGAGTCACCACCAGTGAATGTCAGTATCAGTCTATCTGGGGCTCCACTAGCCCAGAGAGAACAACTAAGCTGGTTGAACTCTTGATTGTAGATTAACTCAAGAGCCCATTGCCCTACCAGCTGCAGGTAAATCGCCTGAATGTGTCTGACCTTGTTAAATGTCAGAAACTAAAGAGGGTTGAGCCTGGCTATTGCTTAGGATGGGAGACTAACTGGGAAGACCAGGTGTAGATTTGGGCTGTCAAGTGACCAGAAGCTGGCAGGAGATCAATGGATTGTTGAATCTATTTGTGCAGATCCTAGAGCGTTATCTCCTCGTATGTGTTTCTTTTTCACACTCGTTAAGTTGAACCGGTTAAACATCCGAGTGGAAGACCCTCCTGAAAACAAGTCTTCAAACTCAGTTGGGGCTCTCCTGATAATTTTACTGAAAAGATTTCGGGGAACCACTATCTCGGAGCAATCACTTGCCATTGTGAATAAACCAAATGAACTGTCAGAACAACAGCCTTGATGAGCTCCCATAATCGCCCACCAGGTAAATCCCACAGGTGTATTCCTTAGGATTCCAATTAAGCAAATTCAGAATATTAATTTGTACCGGAGTCATCGGGATGAGTTTTAAAGCTGCTTTTCACAAACGTCCAGTAGGGGGTGTCTGACAAGAGGTTTGACACTTCGTTTGAGACAAAAAAAGAGAGATAACATTTCATCAATAGTCATGATCAATCCACTGCTGAATGGGTCGTTCCCAAGCCATCGACATCCCAAAATCAGCACAGATGTCACCGCTCCAAATCCACCGTCGACGTCTCCAATTGGACGCGCGCAGTCCCCTTTGGCTGTCGCGGTGCCACAATTCCTGACGACCGGCTATTAGGCATAGCCTGTGCCGTTCAAGCCGACTTTCCTCATGCGTTTGAATGAATAAACTTAACCTTTTTATACAGATATATATTTTTTCTAATTCACGAGTTAAGTCTTCCCCGTCTCATACATTCATTTACAGAGCAGTCGTGGACCGTATCCCTGGAATTACAAAACGCTCCGGCGAGCAGAATGCACGAGCGTAGTCACACGCGCTCATACACCCACCGAATACTAAGACTTACCCCGTGACAACTTTAAAACACGGTGAGAACAAGCGCATCGTACAATCCGGAGAGAGACGGTAACATCATCACATCAAGTCACCGCGTGCCCACCGCAGCGGCCACATCGACGGGGTTATTGAGAGACAGACTCGTCTCATACTCACTCGGTTGCTCTCTCTCTCTCTCCTCGCTCTTGTCTGCTGTACAAAGGAAGATGTCAAAGGAGACAAGGGAGGTGAGGAGGTGAGGGAGGGAGGCGGGTTTAGAGGAAGAAGCGAGGAGGTTTCCACGGCCACCACTCCGCTCGGAGTATCCCCGGCTCCGCGTCCACCCCCCCAGCCGGTTTTGCCGGAAGTGGCGTAACCGGAAACGAAGCTGGCGCGAGCGTGGAACCTAACCGGACGTGACGTAGGAGGGACGACGAGGTGAGCCGCCGGACGTGGCGGGAAATATTTGGGGGAGGGGGTGCAGACGAAGGGGTGTGTGGGGTGGGGGGGTTGTGGGGGGAGGGGTTGAGGGGTGAGCGGACGTGACGTAACGATGAGAGTCGTCGAATCTGGCGGGAAATGTCTGGAGGCACACGAGGGGTGCGGGGAGGGAGGGGTTGTGGGGAGTGGAGGGAGGGGTTGTGGGGAGTGGGGGAGGGGTGGTGGGGAGTGGGGGAGTGGGGGGAGGGGTTGTGGGGAGTGGGGGAGTGGGGGAGGGGTTGTGGGGAGTGGTTGTGGGAGTGGGGAGGTGGGGGAGGGGTTGTGAGTGGAGTGGAGGGGAGGGGTGTGGGGAGTGGGGGAGTGGGGAGGGGTTGTGGGATTGGAGGTTATGGAGGGAGTTGTGGGGGAGTGGGGGTTGGGGGGAGGGGTTGGTGGGGCGTGGGAGGAGTGGGGGGGAGGGTTTGTGGGGAGTGGGGGATGGGGGAGGGGTTTTGGTGGATGTGGAGGGATGGTTGTGGGGAGTGGGTGCGTGGGGGGAGAAGAGGGGTTGTGGGTGAAGTGGAGGTAGTGGGGGGAGGGGTGTGGGGAGTTGGGGGGTGGGGGAGGGGTTGTGGGGAAGTGGGGGGGGGTTGTGGGGAATGTGGGTGAATACCCATGTAGGGAGTGGGGAGGGGTTTTGGGGAGTGGGGGGAGGGGTTGTGGTATGGGGGAGTGGGGGAGGGTGTGGGGGACTAGAGTGGGGGTAGGGGTTGTGGGGGGTGTGGGAGTGGGGGAGTGGTTGTGGGGAGGGAGAGGGAGGGGTTGTGGGGAGTGGGGCGGATGAGGGGGGAGGGGTTGGGGGGGGGGGGGTGTGGGGGGGGGTTGTGGGGAGTGGGGGAGGGGTTGTGGGGAGTGGGGGAGTGGGGGGAGGGTTGTGGGGAGTGGGGGAGTTTGTGGGGGTGGGGGGGGTGGGTGGGGGAGTTGTGGGGAGTGGGTGGGGGGGGTGTGGGGAGTGGAGGGAGGTTGTGGGGGTGGGGGTGGGGGGAGGGGTTGGGGAGTGGGGAGTGGGGGAGGGGTTGTGGGAGTGGGGAGTGGGGGAGGGGTTGTGGGGAGTGGGGGGAGGGGTTGTGGGAGTGGGGGAGTGGGGGGAGGGTTGTGGGGAGTGGGGGATGGGGGGGGGTGTGGGGAGTGGGGGAGGGTTGGGGGAGTGGGGAGGGTTGTGGGAGTGGGGGGGGTGGGAGTGGGGGGGGTTTGGGGATGGGGGGAGGGTTGTGGGGAGGGGGAGTGGGGGGGGGGTTGGGAGTGGGGGAGGGTTGTGGGGAGTGGGGGAGTGGGGGGTTGTGGGGAGTTGGGGAGTGGGGGGAGGGGTTGTGGGAGTGGGGATGGTGGGGGGAGGGGTTGTGGGAGTGGGGGGGGGTTGTGGGGAGTGGGGGAGTGGGGGAGGGGTTGTGGGGAGTGGGGAGTGGGGGAGGGGTTGTGGGGAGTGGGGGGAGGGGTTGTGGGGAGTGGGGGAGGGGTTGTGGGAGTGGGGAGGGGTTGTGGGGAGTGGGGGGAGGGGTTGTGGGGAGTGGGGGGAGGGGTTGTGGGGAGGGAGGCGTGGTGGGGAGGGAGGGGGAGTGGGGGAGGGAGGGGGAGTGGGGGGAGGGGTTGTGGGGAGTGGGAGGAGGAGTGCGGTAGGGAGGGTTTGTGGGGAGTGGGGGAGGGGTTGTGGTGAGTGGGGGAGGGGTCCGGTGGTGAGGGAGGGGTTGTGGGGAGTGGGGGTTGTGGGGAGTGGGGGGGAGGGGTTGTGGGGAGTGGGGGGAGGGGTTGTGGGGAGTGGGGGAGGGGTTGTGGGGAGTGGGGGGAGGGGTTGTGGGGAGTGGGGGGACGGAGGGGGAGTGGGGGGAGGGGTTGTGAGGAGTGGGGGGAGGGGTTGTGGGGAGTGGGGGGAGGGAGGGGGTGTGGGGGGAGGGGTTGTGAGGAGTGGGGGTTGTGGGGGGTGCGGACGTGACCTGGAGGCAGACGAGGGGGCGGGGTTGGTTTGGTTGAGTGCGGGTGGTGTGAGCGGACGTGACGTAACCAATGATCAGAAATTTTTACTTTAAACTTTCGTGACCCCAGGAATTCATATTCTTTGGTTCTTTCGGTAAAGTCACGTAGATAGAAACATAATAATAATAAAAATAATACAAATTAAATTAAGATAATAAAAAAAACACTAATGTAGACTGTAGCCTGGTTATTAAGCTGAGTGAGTGTACTGACAGTCTATACTGTAGACTGTAGCCTGGTTATTAAGCTGGGTGAGTGTACTGACAGTCTATATTACATTAGTGTACTGCCAGTCTATATTACATTAGTGTACTGACAGTCTATATTACATTATAGACTGCCAGTACACTCACCCAGCTTAATAACCAGGCTACAGTCTACATTATAGACTGCCAGTACACTCACCCAGCTTAATAACCAGGCTACAGTCTACATTATAGAGCTGGGTGAGTGTACTGGCAGTCTATAATATATGTGCGGTGGAGGAGGGGCCCAATGAAGGGCCATTGCCCGAAACGTCGCCTAAGACTTGAGCGGCGAGGTGATGTTGTTGAGGTCTTGCTTGATGAAGGATAAGGTTAAATTTCGATTTAAAGCTTTCGTGACTGCAGGGATTCATCTTCTTGGTTCTTTCGGTAAAGTCACGTAGAAGGGAAGTAATAAAATAATAAAAATTAAACATAATAAAATAATTCTCACCAGGGGGGGTACCCCAGTATCCAGTCCTTGAAGATTTGGTTTATCAAGGACTGGATACTGGGGTACCCCCCACATACTTCACCTGGAATGGAAATTTCTACAAACAAACTGAGGGCACCCCAATGGGCTCCTCCCTATCTCTGTTTCTTCACCTGAGGACGGCTGCTTGTGTTGTGGCCGAAACGTCGTGAGAATTATTTTATTATGTTTTATTTTTATTATTTTATTACTTCCCTTCTACGTGACTTTACCGAAAGAACCAAGAAGATGACCTCACTCACTAGAGGGCGCTGTACGACAGCGGCTCTGTTACAACATTCTCCACCACACGCTTATTATGTTGTGTGTTCCTGTGTATCAAGGCCGTAGCCATGGAGTCAACATTGGGGGGACCAAATCTTCCAGAGGGGGTCTGGGGGTCCCCCCCCCCCCCCCAGAAAAAAAAATCTAAATTTGAAAACTAATTTCCTGCATAAAATATTTAAAAAATTCCCTAACACATGGGATGGACTTTTTATTTACCGTATTTTTTACAATAATGTCTAATAGTGTATTGTATTACATTGCTCTGTTTTTTTGTTTTTTTACATTTTCTTGTTTCATTGTATGTAATGGCAGAGATTAGGGGTTAATAAAGAACAACCATAACCACAATCATATGAACAGAAATCTATTTTATAGCAATATATTGGGGGGGGGGGGGCATTTTGAGCAAATTTTTATATTGGGGGGGATGTGTCACCCCCAATATTTATTATAATTACGGCCTTGCTGTATATATATATAGTGTGTACGTCGAAGTTGGACCCATATCTTACGAAGAGGGTTGTTGGTTCAAGCGATTCGGACTTTGCTGAAGAGTTTGCGCTTGCGTTGAACCAATGCTTCTAATATAGAGGTGTAGGTCTTATTGTGATTGCTTCTTTACAGCAATCGTGTTACTTGCCGACGTGATGTGCAGTTAAGTGGACACCGAGTCACTGGCCCTCGATGGGCAAGGAGACTTTTTTTTTACTTTCAAAAACTTTTATAGCCGCCAGCAGCAAAAGCACTGGAGGCGATTTCGATATTAAATACACCGTCACCAGCAAACAAATGAAAATAAACGCTACAAATCCACGCGCTGTGGCGCTAAAAGCACCGCGCACAACATGAAAGAAAAGCCACGTGGTGGTGGTGGCGGTGGTGATTGTGGTGGTGGTTGTGGTGGTGGTCATCGCGCACGCTACGGTGACGAGCGAGTGCTTCAGAAGGTGAACACGAGGGTGCCGTCCACGCCGTTACAGAGAGGGGCTTTTCCGGCTCCCCAGCGTTCGAAGAAGACGTGCACATCACCGACATGTGTGTGGTTGACCAGCGCATGTAAACAAAAACTAAATTCACAAGCACAGTTAATCTGAAACTCGGGCAATATTCCCACGTGTAATGGAGAGTCAACTGAAGTAACATTGGACTGTGTTGTACTGGCCCGCTTCAGAACAGCCTACTCCACAAGTGGGGGATTAAAGACAACCCAAAGTGTGACTGGGGTAACCCGAAGCAGACGATGGAACAGGGGCAGGTTTCTTCATTAGGGCGATTGAGCGACGCACCACCAATGTCATTCAACCACAGAGTCACGCTAGCCGTCACTGTGCCTCTGGATATAGTCCAATCAGCGTCATGTCACGTTCTGTGGAGTACCGCCTCTTTTTGGGTGATTTCACTCCGGCCGAGAATCGCCCAGAGTGGTCCCATAGACTTACATTCAAAGATGTTTTTTTTCGAACGGGGGGCGCTGCAATGCATTCTCTATGGCTTCCGGGAGGGCTCGCACTAACGTGCTTACGTCATCATACGTAAGCACGTTGCATCCAACAATATTATTTGTCGCCACCTAGTGGAATCTTTAATAAAAGAAACTTGAGTGGATTGTATTAATAGTGAGTATAGAAACAAACAAGATGTATTGTAAGAGTCACTTTATTTTTCATTAATATTAAAGAAGTGAAGTTGCCTTTACATGCTTAAGCTGTTAATTTATCCTTTGCATGGGTGGACCTTATCCTTAGAAATCATCCAGACATTTGCCCCCCCTGAGAGATTTTGCAGGAGCCGCCACTGCGATGGAACCCACGTCGCCAACAACCGCATCCTACGCCCGCTCTCCGGCAGGACTGATCAGTATCAGTGGCGCTACTTCTGAAGCTATCGCGTGGCTCACAGACTTAAACTTGGACGTGTGTATGAAATAAAAATAAATCACGACGTTTCGATCGCAACACAAGCGGTCGTCCTCAGGCGGAAAAAAATATAATCCGGCAGTGGAACGGCTGAACCGCGTCGTGATTTATTTTATTTTCTACCTACGTGACTTTACCGAAAGAACCAAATAGTATGGATTACTGCAGTCACGAAAGCTTCAAATCAAGATTGGACGTGTGATTTGCACATACTTGGCATACGCTAGGAGAGAGATCGGCTGGCTGGTCTCGCTTGTATTACTGTATCTCTATTGTAATTGTTGCACACTCGAAATGAAGGACGTAGGGGCAGGTGCTCAAAATCGAGGGCAAACACATTTATTGTGGTTAATCTGTAGAATGCAACAGCACGTGTGTCACACACAGCAATTCTTGAACCGAGTCGCCATTAACCGTGTGGCTGGTGTCCACGTGCGGTTATTCAATAACCCTGCCAGCCACCTACAGGCCCAATTCAGTCATCACATGCTGGTGTACACACATGCATTGATGCACTGCACAGCAAATCAGGACTTTCACAGAACCACACTTCACTCCCTTGCTGCACAAGGAAATAATTAGAAGAGTGGTCCCTTCCTGATGTGCCACGTAATGTCTCGTTCTGTCTCATGAGAATACATTACTACCTGTGCTGTATTCCCATTTGTATTGTCAGGTCTCCAATTGTGTTGTCTTGTTTGTGCTGTCTCCTGTTGTTCCATGTGTATTGTCCCATTGGTGATGTCCCATGTTCTCTTCGGTTCCAATCAGTTCTCCAATCAGGAAAAACATTGCACAACATTTAAATGTGGATTAAACACGCACAGCAAACACTTCGGAGTTTGTCGTATCAACAATTTATTTGCGTACAAAACATACAAAACGCAAACATATCAATTTACAACAGCATTAAATCACGTACATTATCAGGTACTGTAGTCTAAATTTACCGAAAGTATACATATATGATCGATCTTGAAATAGCTTAAAGAGTATGACAACCAACATGGAGAATGAAGCTAGGAGATCAGCTCATGTGCAAGGAGCAATAGATCCAGTAGGACTTGGCCCACGACGTCGGGAGGCCTTCATTCAGCAGTGGATAGATCATGGCTGATGATGTGACACATTGGGTACGATGTGAGTGTGGACACGCGTTGGATTTGGCAGATTCAAGGAAGGAAGCGATGATGGCGAGGTGTGGTGGCTTCAGTGTCATCGCTTAGGATCGAACCTTCATATTAAATAGACACGTGAGGCGTTTACCTATATTGTTTGTTTTGTGTTGTGTAAAGCGTTTAGTATATATAAAAATTGTGATTTCTAAAATGTGTGTGCAGCCCTTTGTAAACCCACTGCTGGATCAGGACCTCGCTCCACCAAGTCACTGCGTGTATAGTGAGGAGTAATGTTACCATACTTCACCACGCTGGTCAGTGCGGATTCTTGAAGGGGGCACGCGTCAGTGACCTGTTGAGATGCCACTTACCTCTGGTGATGTTAGCCGTGGCCGGGAATCAAACTTGGGGCCGGATTCACAGCCAAGTCTGGTAATTATAATCAGTGCCCCGAAACTGTGCCACCAAAAACACCCCGAGGTGGTAAGTTAAACAAAAGTCAGGGATTTAGGGAGGTGTGGAGTGGTAGCGGAGTGCCAAGACCACCGCATTATGAACCTACGACAAAGGTTCGATTCCTGGCTAAAGCTAACGGCACCCGCTTAAATGTAAAACTAATTTCTTTAGAACTGCTTTTTGTGTTTAGTTTTAGTTCAACATACATACGTACATACCCACATACCCCACCCACATTCCCTGAAGATAATTGCATCCAGCAGTGGATTGACAAAGTGCTGTAAATGATTACTATTGTTAATTTAAATAAATTAACTATATTTGTACTATTTTTTTAGTTTATCAGGCGATGCCTACTGAGCTATATAGCTCTTTCAGAAGTGACCTGGCCACAAATTATATCTCGACGGAGTGGTTTATCACGTGGAAATGTATAGTGGCCCAATACTCTAAACGCGTGTTGTTGATTCTAAATGTGGAGGGAAAAACCGGAGGACCGGAGAAAAATCCATGCGATCATGGAAAGAACATGCACACTCCAAATATACAATAGGCGTCACGGTTGGGATTGAACCCACGACGTCCTGTATACCAGGTGCGGGAGTCAATATCTCGCCAGTGAAAGTTTTTCAGTTTTACATCTCAAATTGCTTTGAGGGTCACTGGGAGCCATGCAAGCCTCATCATCATCATCGATGTCTGGTTGTCTCCTACACAGCAGCATCATATGAAGCTGTAGTTGGGTTTCGACGCGGGAGAGCAGAAGACAGACGGATTATTGTTCCAGCAAGACATTTCATGCGCTGTAGTTTCCTCTTGATAAAAAAAAAATTTTTAAGTTCTCTTTCGTGGGAACCTTGAAATTTACGGAATTTAAGCCATATGCAATAGGGTTTTACCCTTTCAACTGGTACAAAAACTGACACCTTTATACAAGGCATCATGTTTGCAATAACCACAACAAAAGCAGTCAAAATGCAAACAAAAAGAAACAACTCTGATGATGATAATGATATGCACTGTCCTTGAAGTTGATTGGTCCACACCCGAGACAGCTTTTCTTAGAGCCTAGTCTCCATTGGTGTTGGACCAGATGACGCCAAAAGGCGTAAAACTCAAAAACAGCGCACTATTAGAGTATTGAGAGCTCGGGGCAAGCATTTACTCATGACTGGATGTGGTTGAAAACGAATCTGTTGTTTCAGACTTGTGAAATTCAAACACATTGTCTTTCACATGGTGAAATATATTGTAGAATGTGTATACGTATGTGTGTAGCGATGGTGAGTTGAGAAACACTCTCGATTCCCGCTCATGGCCAACACCAGTGACGATTATCTGAACCGGTCCTGCGCCTCCCCTAGGTCAACTCAGCCTCAACTGAGTACCTGGTGTGATGTGTAAACATCGCCACTGGGGAGACAAAGGCGGCCGGGCGTGATTCTGGCCACCCACCTCCTCGTGTGCCGTGCCGGCTTTCATAGGTGCTCACTAAGAGCACTTGCCCCAACAGTCTGTTAAGGCTATTCGGGGGATCTTTATGTTTGTTGTTATGATCGCTAAAAAATATCCACGTGTACAAATACATGCGGTTTATTTAAAAACCGTAAAAGAGTTGATAGTATAGACTTTGGGGTTGGAGTCGTGGAGCAGCAGTGCACTGCGCTGTGAACCTGGTGGCTTGAATTTTGATTCCTGGCCATGGCTAACTGAGCTTGAACTGGTCTTGCCTCCATCCCACCAAGGCCGTAATCCCCCCCAATATTTAAATATGCTCAACATGTCCCCCCCCCCCCCCCCCCCCAATATATTGCTATAAAATAGATGTCTGTTTATATGATTGTGGTTATGGTTGTACTTTATTAATCCCTAATCTCTGCCATTACATACAATGAAACAAGAAAAGGTAAAAAAAGAAAAAAACAGAGCAATGTAATACAATACACTATTAGACATTGTAAAAAAATCAATAAAAAGTCCATCCTATGTGTTAGTGAATTTTTTTATATTTTAGGCAGGAAATTCGTTTTCTTAAATTTGATTTTTTTTTTCTGGGGGGGGGACCCCCCCAATGTTGAATCCATGGCTACGACCTTGTAAAGTATGGCTAAATACCGTCCACGACCATCGTGGGTAGGCATTCATCCATCAGTGGATTGACAAAACGATTGAAACGTCTGACTGTAAATTATATGTACTGTATAAACACATATAAAATAACATACATTCTTAGCTTCTGTCAACAGTGGCGTGAGAAACTAATTGCATGACTGTGCCTTTGCCATTTTTTTTACATTATCAGCCGTGCAGAGTCGCATCTTGAAAAAAATAAAACTAAAATGCATTCCATCGCCTCGTTGATTTTTCTGATTGTTGGTGGTAAACACATCGGTCCGTTTTTTGGAAAGTAAACAAAACTGTTGGAAGGGAACGTTAGTCAACAGCATGCGAATTGGGCCATTATGCGGTGGTATTTCTCAACGTTGGCTTTGAAACGCCACACCCATTTGACCATTAATTTTTTCCATCTCAAGTGCGCCGCGCGATTTGCAACCCGCGGACGCAAGCTTTGATAACCAGCTACGGCCAACATTAGTGGCCAGTGAAATCAGAACCGATGTTAACCTCCCCCCATGCCCCACCACTTTCACCAACCTGCACTGAGAAGCGTGGTCAAATATGGTGAAAGAAAAACAGCCATGTCCGACATGGCATGGGGACGGCTTCGCCCATTGGCGGATTGAGATTGTTGGAATTGTATAACCCTCGTTATCGTTACAGTATTATAATAATCCTCTACACCGGCGTTTCTCCCCCAAAGCCAGTTCTCATAACCGCCCCACCACATCAGAGATTTCTGTTGTTACCAAACCATCAAATGCGTGCAGTGTTTGCAGTGGCCTCATTTTTACATCAGTCAAAGAAGCTGGCAAGCAAAGAAGGCAAACTGTGTGGGTTTACGACTCGTGGAGTTTAGAAACACTCTTAGGAGGACTAATTCCTCCAAGGAGCTAGTTTCAGTAAACTTATCACATGCCCTTTGTTGGAAAACTATTAAGAACCGCAAGCCGCAAACATTACACGGAGCGAACAATGTGCACTTGGCACAGCAATAATTATTGACCATCGTAACTTTCAATATTATGGGGCCAAAAATCGTGTGTGCTGTACAATTTCCCAGTTCTGATTTTCACATATCCAGCAATGCCCAATACACTTCCCCCAACACCCAGTGCAGCATTTGTACACGGTGGCGTCATGGTAAATATATATTGACGTTCGTATATCTTTTTACACATCCATCCTCAGGGCTCAGTTCCCATCGAATTGGATGTTTACTCTATACATATTCGCCATCGTGTGAATCTAGCCATCTTTGTTTGTGGAAACCCACGAAAATGTAATGTCTTAAAAGTGTAACGAGCGTAAAGGTACGATTAGCACGGTTGGCTACGTATTGTACGAAAGAGGTTCAACATACACACACATATAAGGTTAGCACACATGGCCTCATTAATGAGTGGAGAGGTGAATTTGGGTGAAAAGCCTTGGGTAGGAAATAAGAGGGTAACAAATACATTTAAAAGGAAATGTTTTTTAATCGTGAAATTTGTTACAAGCCCTTTCATACATTTTGCCTAAGGCTTCACAATCACTAAGACTGGAGCTGTTACTCGAGTTGTCTGCTCTGTGTTATTACCTCATGCCAATTCCAAGCAAAGTATGTGATGATAGACACGGCCAAGTGGCTCAGGGGTCAGAGAGCTGAGCCGAAACTGCTGGCAGCCGAGGTTCGCATCCAGACAGCCGTCTGTGATTAAACCGGATTCTGATGTGTTGTGAGATCATGGTCTCATCTCGGCCACCAATTACTACACAATACATTTGCTACTGCAAACGTTTCGTCAAAATCCCAGCTCTGATAATTAGCTTATCGGATTGACTGGCATGCAGTGAACATTTCTGGCATATACAAAGCAGGCGGGAAAGTGCCGCTCTGTACTGTATTGTGTGGAATAGAGTTCATTTTATATCTTAAAGCTAGCTCTGTGATATTCACTTCCGTGGGCAATTCTCTAACACAAAGGGGTAAACTGCGATGCGGAAGATCCGGATAAATGCATAGATGTATGATGCGATGCTGATAGCATAATCAAGATCCAATTGGAGAAAAATAAAAACTAAAAAGTTATTTTGTTCACCGACTCAGTAATAAGTACCAATGTTAAGCACACAGCAGTCGTAAAGTTAATTGTGGCAAGAGTTAATTCAATAATTCATGACTACTGATGTGTGCTAATTCCAATACGCCTGTAATTCAAGATACATTTAAATCAGATCAACTTTGGCTGGAGTTGAAGCATTAGAAGTGGCATGCCACTTCTGCAATTGTCGTTGATTAAGATCATCATTGATTAACGTGCTCATCTCCTGATTGTAAAGGATACCATGATTCAAATAGTTGTCGTCATATTGCAGCCACACTCTTAAATATGTTTGAAATTGCCTCTATACCCTTGGAGGACGGTATATGACGGCTCGCTGCTTTTCTAATGTGCAAGTTATGTAAGAGTGCTGCCATCTTTACCACGTGACACCTCTGCCACCTTGTGGTAAAATAGGAAGGGAAAAAATATTGCACATGAGTAGAGTACCAAAGGCATTCCTCAATCACCACTCAATTTTTACCGATGCTAAATCGACATAGATTATTAATTGAAACAAAATGTGAATGTAAACTTCATCGTACAATGTATATAAAAACGAACGATTTAATTCTTTTTTTTGGTCATAACATTGGCAGTGAATAAATGGAGTAAAGTTTTATAAACAAGAAATCTGAAGTAAAAAAATAAACAAAAGATGCACTATGCACATGTAAAAAGAATGTGTGGCAACATGCTTCTGCGAAGGTTCTGGAAAGATGAGTCGAATGCTCAAGACTAATGTGGCAGACCACGCATCGGCTGGGAAAGCAACGTAACAGAGAGTGCCAAAGAAGGAGTAGAAACAGTTTAGAGAAGGGGCGCAGAACATACAGACTTGGAGACAGCATCGCATTGAGGCATCAAGAGCAGGAGAAGAAAACGAATGACTAATTTACACTGGCACATCCGTATGTATCTATGTTGAACTTCTTTCGCCCCGTTCGAGCCAACCGGGGGAAGGACAACAAGCTAAACACAAAAAACAGTTCTAAAGAAATTAGTTTTCAATCTAGATTTAAAAGTGCATAGCTGGCAGTGGCTTCCTAAATATCGGAAGGGAAGAGCGTTCCAGACGGCCGCAGAAGCGCGCCTGAAAGCACGCGATGCAGTGGCCGTCTTTGTTTGATGGTTAGCCAAAAGCTGCTTGCGAGGATGACCGAAGTTTGCGTGATGGTTTATGCTGCTTGACGAGATCAGCAAGGTATTGTGGTTCATTTGTGGCAAGCACTTTGTGTGCACTGAGTGCGTGGGGGCCTCAAAGTACTATTGGTCGTTGTCCACCGGCTATTTGAACGTACTGGCGATAAAACGGTGGTGCGCGGTATAAAATAAGCAGAAAATCTCGCGGGGTGCGCCAAAATCAGTTCCCGTGATGTCAAGCAGTTGGAAGGTGGATGTGTATAGCACCCAGCCTAATGGCGTGTTCCAAAGCCAGATTTGACTCGTGCCCTAGATTTGGTCGGACGATTCCTCGATTCAGTTCTGAAATTATTTATTTGGCAGACGGTAGCATCAAAAGATTATGACTCGTGTCATACGTTGAGAATGGGAAAGCAGCTTCTGGACCTAACGGAACTTCTGATGGAGAATCTGCAGCTCACCCAAGGGCAACGGCGACATCATCAGACTGTTTTATGAGGACCGGTGTATTACGCTGCGATGGTGTGCCGCGAATTCGTCCAATTACCAATTTTTTTTTTTACTCAAAATAATATTGGGCAGCACGTGAATCCGGCCCAAGAAATTCCCGGCAGCGTGCGGGAGACACCACGGGGTCGGAGGCAGTTATGAGAGGATTGGGAGAGATGGTGGCTAGCGTGGAGTGGCAGAGCAGGTGGTGGGGGGGGGGAAACCTCACAACTGATGCACCTGGGACATCTGCCCTGAATCCGAGCTGCTCTTGGTGCCCTGCTGAGACAAGGCAGAGCCGCCGGACGCCTCTTCGCCGAGGGCCGCTTCGAGCTGCCGCAGGATTGGCGAGGACCTGAGCAAGTTCTTGCGGAATTCGCGTCCCACAAACACGTAGAGGAACGGGTTGACGCAGCTGTTGGTGATGGCTATTCCCACCGCGAGGGGCTGCAAAAAGTTCATGATATCCATTAAGTGGTGGAACGCCTCTTCGCTTTCGATCGGCACAAGTTTCACGATGACCAATATGTGGTAGGGAAACCAGCAGACGAAGAAGGCCGCCACCACGGCGGCGATGAGACGCACGGAGCGGGCCCTCCGTGATGTGTGCACGCGCGACATGGAGCGCATCTTGTGCACGACGCACATGTAGCAGAAGCAGATGGCGACCAGCGGCAGCAGGAATCCAGCCAGAAGGGTGAAGACCCCCACGGCCACCATGATCACGTCTTCTTCGTCGCCGTAATTCACCATGCACCACGACAGGCCGATATCGTCTTCGATGACCTCGCGGTACAGGAAGCTGGGCAGAGTGCTGAGCGCGGCGGCGCCGAGCGAGACGGCGCACACCACCCACGCCACGCCGGTCGAGCGTATCCGGAGCGCCAAAATTGGCTGCACCACCGCGAAATAGCGGTCGAGGCTGATGGCAGCGAGCAGGTACACGCTGGCGTACATGTTGAAGATGATGAAGGAGGGCAGGACCTTGCAGGCGGTGTGGTCAAAGGGCCAGTGGTGGTGGACGAGCAGCGTTATCAAGAGGGGCAGGGTGGCCACGAATGTGAAGTCGACGGCGGCGAGCGACAGAAAGTAGACGGTGACCGGGGAGCGCTTCATGCGGAACCCCGCGACCCACACGACGGCACCGTTCCCCAGGGTGCCGCAGACGAACACGACGCTGTACAGCAAGATGTTGATCACCGTCATGGCCTTGTTGCCGGCCGTACCTATGTGGTCGTCATCCTCGTGGTCCGTGTGATTACGCAGCGCGGTGCAGTTGTTGAAGCTCGGGTCCGTGCAGTTGTCAGCCTGGATGCCGAATGGGCCCGCAAGCGTCGTTGGGGTTGGCTCCATTGCCTGACGCTGGAATGGGAACGAATGGCAAAAAGTAAACTTATTATTATAAAACGATAAAAAAAATATTTATTTGTTTAAATCAGGTAAGGCCCATTGAGCTATTTAGCTCTTTTTGAGAGGCGACCTGGCCACAAATGATAGAACACACCGAGTACAATGGACACACCGAGTACTTGAACACAGAGTACATGGACACACTAAGAACTTGAACACACTAAGTACTTGAACACACCGAGTACTTGAACACACAGAGTACATGGACACACTAATAACTTGAACACGCTAAGTACTTGAACACACCGAGTACTTGAACACACAGAGTACTTGAACACACCGAGTACATGGACACACAGAGTACTTGAACACACTAAGTACTTGAACACACCGAGTACTTGAACACACCGAGTACTTGAACACGCTAAGTACTTGAACACACCGAGTACTTGAACACACAGAGTACTTGAACACACCGAGTACATGAACACACAGAGTACTTGAACACACCGAGTACATGGACACACAGAGTACTTGAACACACTAAGTACTTGAACACACTGAGTAAAATGGACACACTAAGTACTTGAACACATCGAGTACAATGGACACACAGAGTACTTGAACACACCGAGGACTTGAACACACCGAGTACTTGAACACACTTTGCACTTGAACACACCGAGTACTTGAACACACCGAGTACATGAACACACTTTGCATTTGAACACACCGAGTACTTGAACACACAGAGTACTTGAACACACTGAGCACATGAACACACCGAGTACTTGAACACACCGAGTACTTGAACATATTAAGTACTTGAACACATCGAGTACAATGGACACACCGAGTACTTGAACACACCGAGTACTTGAACACACAGAGTACTTGAACACACTAAGTACTTTAACACCCTTTGCACTTGAACACACCGAGTATTTGAACACACTAAGTACTTGAACACACCGAGTACTTGAACACACCGAGTACTTGAACACACAGAGTACTTGAACACACCGAGTACATGAGATATATTGTACACGTGAAAGTAATGGAGTGCACAAACACACGATTGTCTCCAGCACAGTCATCAGCTGGTGACCCACTAACCCCAGGCCGCATGCGCTATTCACAGGGCTGTTGATGAATAAGCCCCAGAACATTGTTTTTATAGCTTTATTTTGGTGATTTTGAAAACGTTTTGGTTTAGCCATGTGTGTTTGTTGTAGTACAGAGTTAGCCTGATAACTGTAATCTAAATTGTCTTATGGTTATATAAGACAATTTATATTTTATTATTTTATTGTTTCCCTTCTACGTGACTTTACCAAAAGAACCAAGAATATGAATCCCTGCAGTCACGAAAGCTTTAAATCAAAATTGTCTCATGCTTGTTATTGTTTGACTTGCATCCCACTGGGATCTTTGCACACAGCGTTGCAATGCGGTGTTTTTTTCTGGAAGACTTTGCTGTTTTTTCCTGGATTTTTCTGTTGCGTGTAGTCACTCAAAGATATTTTCTTGTTCGTGTTTTTGTTTTGTTGCGGTTGCACCCGAGTCAAGAGCCCCATGGCTCACAGGGCTATACCTAATATATGAAACAGAACTGGAAATTGAAACATGGGGTCCACTACCTACGGCTCTTTAAGGGACCGTGGGCTTCGTGACAAGTGATTTTATGAAGGAACCACCGTCTCGTGTTCACCACACAGTGCATTGCGGCCTCTTGAGATATGTACCGAGTCTTTAAAGTGTTCATACTCTTAGGTTTTTTCGGTAAAGTCACATAGGTAAAAAAATAAAATGAAATAAATGAAAACAACTAAATTAAATCACGACGTTTCGGGCGCAACACAAGCGTCCTTCTTCAGGTGGGGACAACGTAGCGAAAGCACAACTGCTTAAGTGTGTCTAAGAGATGGCTTTTTAGCTCTTGAACACAACGCTGCCACCAACACTCCAGACTCGAGAAATAGTGGACGACACTGTCTTTGGGGCCGTCCAAAAAAATTAATAAATGAAAATAAATCAATTAAATCACGACGTTTCGGAAGCAACACAAGTCTCCGTCTTCAGGTGGGACCGTCACAGCCAAATGTAAATTCATTTTTATTTATTTATTTTTACCTACGTGACTTTACCGAAAAAACCTAAGAGTATGAATCGTTGCAGTCACGAAAGCTTCAAATCTAGAATCTTTTAAGTGTGTTTTTTTATACCGAATTCGACCAAAAATAAAATTTACTTATGCGGTTTTTCTTTTTGGGTTGCCCATCCCTGCCACAGCACTGCTGGTGGGGGGGGAGTGCAAAGGCGCAATGCAGAACGAGTCACGCACTTCCACGTGCGATCTGAAGCCAGCGGTGACTCACACACCCGCTTTGTAATAAACTTGGGAGCGCATTTTGAAATCAGATGGTATCCTTCGCCCGCTGCCAATGCAATCCCGGGCCGATTTTAATATTACACAACTCACCGCCTTCAAGATCCTCCGTGGACTCTACCCTCTCATCTCACTCAGCTCCCCTCCACGCTCTCCCCTCTCATCTCACTCCATTTTCATCTCACTCCCCTCTACGCTCTCCAATACATCTCCCCTCTCATCACACTCCACTCCCCTCCACGCCCTCCCCTCTCATCTCACTATACTCCCCTCCACGCTCTACACTAAATCTCTCCTCTCATCTCACTCTACTCCCCTCCACGCTCTCCCTCTCATCTCACTCAGCTCCCCTCCACGCCCTCCCCTCTCATCTCACTCTACTCCACGCACTCGCCTCTAATCTCACTGCACTCCTCATCACGCTTTCCCCTCTCATCCACGCTCTCCACTACATCTCCCCTTTAATCTCACTCTACTCCCCTCCACGCTCTCCCCTCATCTCACTCATCTCCCCTCCACGGTTTGCCCTCATCTCACTCATCTCCCCTCCGCGTCCTCCCCTCTCATCTCACTCTCCTCCACTCCACGCTCACCCCTCTCATCTCACTCTACTCCCCTCCGCGCCCTCCCCTCTCATCTCACTCTACTCCACTCCACGCTCTCCCTCTCATCTCACTCAGCTCCCCTCCGCGCACTCTGCGTTCCAGTAACCAAGGCTCTCCGTCAGAGCCCCCAGTCAACATTGGCTCAGTGCTAGGTAGGTCGCGTATTTTCCTCTGCTCCCCTAATAGTCCTGACACCACCCCGCCCCTCCGTCATCCGTGCTGTCGACTCCATATCCAGTTCCAAATCCAGGCTCAATCGCGAATTCCTTTGCCCGTGGCTGACTGCCGCTTTCTATAAAATAGAGGTTGCTTCAAATAAATGTCAACACTTCAGAGAATTTGCAACAATACCACAAGAAAAGTGCCGACCGAGCTCTGGAGACCACGTGAAGAAGATTCCAGGCAATGTGTTGTACAATGATGGCGAACACGTGGAGACTCTTTGACTTTTTGAAGCTGTTAACATTACAATTGTCATAATTTTAAATTAGTATCCGTTCTATTTCGATTAAAAACTACAGTCCCATATAAGTGTTAACATGTTTTGAAGCATCCTGTACAAGTCCACTGGTTCGGTGCAGCGTCTTGATATGGGGAGAATTTAGACGCCATATGAAATACAAATGTCAGTATTAGTGTGTGCTACTCGCATCCACCATCCCGCTGCAATAAATAGAAGGCGCTCTCGCTGTAAACATACGTTCATGAAATAGGCCACCCAGTTGAAACGTCGATTGAGCTTAGTCAACCTCTTACTCATGTCAACGCTCATTAAGTGGCTGAAAGATGTTGATATTTAGAGACCTGGCAACCCTTGGGCAATTGTGGGTGGCGCCGGCTCTGTCGCCTGACCACTGCCGAGTTAACATCTCGCCACCACGAGATGTTGACTACCTCGCCTGGTACACAGGAGGCCGTGGGTTCGATCCCGACCCTGACGCCTGCTGCTGTATATTTTGAGTTTGCGTGTCTCTCTCTCTCCCGGTGGTCGCGTGGATTTATCCTTCCACATTTATAATCAACGCGCGTTTCATGTATTTAGCTGCGATACATTTCCACACGATAAGCCACTTCGTTGAGTTATCATTAGCGGCCAGGTCCGTTCTAAAAAAATAGCTATATAGCTCAGTGGGCCTTACCTCGTAAAATAAAATATAACCGTTTAGTTTTTAGTTTCTTCACTCGTATGTGGTTCCTCTTCGACCCTCTGAGTCGTCCTCCCTCTCTCTCTTCGAGGGCAATCGAATACGTTGGGAGCGGTGGCGCAGTGGTTAGCACACTGCGCTATGAAACTGGCGTCCCTAATTGAATTCCCGACCACGGCTAACATCAGTGGCGGGGTGCTGACATCAACCGGCGCCTTGGTCTTCCCTCCCCTCGTACCAACGCATACTGCGAGAGTTTGCGTACGAGCGTTTAATCTGTCCACATATGTAACTTCCCTCTGTAAATGTCCACGATTTCTTATCCCAGGTTTAAGGCTGGACACACCTGCGAAAGAGAGTTCCATGGCTCATCGGGTCCTCCAGCTTAAGCCAAATTTCCGTGGCTATGACCAGCGCAATGAAGTATGGTCAAACAACCTCATCTTGACCGACAAGGCGTGTGAGAACACGACACCCTGCACTGGATGCATAAATGAACTGTGTATTAGTATTATGATTTGTAGTACGTGTTACTAATAACACATCGCAATAATACTATATGAGGAACACGACACTTGGAAGAATGATGATAGATGGGCAATAGTAATAATAATACTGACGGACTGTGTTGCCAAGGTAGAGGCACGCGTCCGAGTCAGAGCTACGTCCACCGTATGAGATGGAGCAATTAAAGCAATCATCTCGTGCGTAGTAGGTGGTAGCCGGATAGGGTGTTATGCGAATTCTGAACACGCATGATCGTGAGAGTTTGCGTATAGAGCTTGGGGGAAGCCTTCATCCAGCAGTGGATTGACCCTGACTGCTGTCGATTCTGATGATGCTGCTGATGATGAATCGCACGCAAACGCATACATGTACCTGCTCGGGTGCCTTGCTTCGCTTCGCTGTGCTCGTCACGCAAGCCGGGAGTGAATTAGTCCACGTCGCCCTCGCGCGAACTCGTGCAAGAATTCACGAGTTCAACGCACGCGCTCAAGAAAAAGCCTCCCCCGTCCCACCACCACCACCACCCTCCTCCTTCCCTCCCCCCCAAAAAAACCCACAAGAACTCTTGTGAATATTCAGCGACGTGAATGCAAGTCAGGAGCGGTGGCTTTCACAGCCGCGATGGGAACTTCAGGGGAGTCCTGCCTTGCGTTGGCGAGTCGCAGTTTGTTTTTTTATATAAAGCGGTCGGTCAGTAGTAAGTGGTTGGTGGTGGGGTTGTGTGACGCAAGGGAGAGAAGGGAGGAACCAACGTTAGACTTGAGGCCAATGGCTTCTGCGATGGTGATGTGGGGGGGGGGGGTTACACATCAAGCGAACGAGGAATACGTTCATTATACAGGGTGTTTCAAACAGATGGACCCAATTTCAAAGCAGTGTATTTCACGATGGCAACATGTTACAATTACACAAACAGATACAAACGGTTTAATGAGTTATCAAGTTTTACTAACCATTTTCTAAATGCTCTATGTGCCCTCCAAATGCTGTACAGACAACACCGAGACGATAGTTGAATTCGTCCCAAACGCCTCTCAAAGTGTCTTCTTCCACTGAAGTCACCGCCTGCCGTGATTCTGTTTTTGAGGTCATCCAGATTAGTCGCTAATGGTGGCACAAAAACACGGTCTTTGACGTATCCCCACAAGAAAAAGTCGCAGGGTGTGATGTCTGGGGATCTTGGGGGCTAAGAGTGTAGCGCCAAGTCTTGGGGTCCCGTGCGACCTATCTAACGTTGAGGCAGTGTGTCTCGCGAATGACTGAGGCTAGGGGCTGTTTGTGCGCTGGGAGAGGCATCTGAAGGCCATCATTTGAAACTCTATAGCCCCGCCCTTTCAAGTGGTAAGAGATTCATTCATGGGCGGCTCGTGGTTGCAGAGATATAGCGATTTCAAATCGGGTCCATAATTTTTAAAACACCCTGGTATATCGAAACACATTCTTCCGAAACACTGGGGTCTTAAAATAAATACATATTTTATAATAGGCGCCGTTTCAGGCAATGGCTTCTTAGCAAATATAAACATTTTAAATAAAACTATTTTACGTGCTATGATGATGGACCATTGCCCGAAACGTCGCCTATAATATATATTTTTTATTCCAATGCCACAGTGTTTATTGAGGAATGTATTGAGTTCATGTTTTTGTTCATTGTGCTTGTGTTACCGTTCGCTGCCAACGCAGCAAGCATCACCAAATGACACCGCTGTCAACCCACACGGCTTACCCCGAATTCTCGTGCAGGGACATCTTGTTTTCAGGTCCATACGGCGAACAGCCGTTTCAATACGGGCAACACATTTATTTTTGTATATTTATTTGTGCTCCCCCCCTTGTGATGGGACTTTATAGGACGAACGTTCAGATGTATAAGGGCACGGGGTGACCGGTAAGGTCTGAATTGCTCTGTCACAAGGTAGGGCACTGATAAGGAGTTGACAGGTGTGAAATATCTATATTTTTTAAAATCCGAGAACCACGCGTAGGTTTTATGGCACCATTCGATCTGTCGAGAAAATCAAGTTGGTTTGGGCAGGACAAGTCGTTGGATGGGATGGATGGCCGATAATAATAATAATAACAACGGAGTGGCATTTCGATTTAAAGCTTTCGTGACTGCAGGGATTCATCTTCTTGGTTCTTTCGGTAAAGTCACGTAGAAGGGAAATAATAAAATAATACAAACAACGCAAGCAGCCGTCCTCAGGTGGAGAGCAGGTCTGTTGAGAAGACAGAGTCTGAATGACACACTCCAGGCTTGGAGCGACTATTTAAGCTGGGTGTGTTATTCAGACTCTGTCTTCTCGACAGACCTGCTATCCACCTGAGGACGGCTGCTTGCGTTGTGGCCGAAACGTCGTGAGAATATTTGATAATGTTTTAATTTTATTATTTTATTATTTCCATTCTATGTGACTTTACCGAAAGAACCAAGACAACGGAGTGGCAGCCAAGCAATCGGATGCGTCTGGGGAGCACGCGAGCCGAGGAGATGGAACGATTAATTCAGTTCACATGCTGGTGCCACTAGATCGATTGTTTGCCAAACCGCAGGATCGTGAAAGGAGGCAGTGCCTTGGTCAATACCTCTATCCAGCAGGGGATTGACCACGGCTGATATCCAATAAATATTGCAACGTTGCTCCAACGCTCCATATTCACTGGGCAGTACTCTTAGTTTTTTTGGTAAAGTCACGTAGGTAAAAAAAATTATAAAATAAAATAATAATAAATGAAAATAAATCAATTAAATCACGACGTTTCGGAGGCAACACAAGTCTCCGTCTTCAGGTGGGACCGTCACAGCTAAATTTACTGTATCAAGTGAAGATAAATCCAAGAGACAAGATCTTAAATGCAAGTTAAGGGGAGGAGGGGGGAGGGGCTTATCTAAATGTGGTAGTCAGGGACTGGAACGGTGTGGGGCGGGGCTAGAAGGGAGGGTACAATTGGAGAACCTCAACCGGGGTTACGGCCGATGTTGGCTGCCAAATACAAAATAGCAGCACTGTTAAACGCTGGGGATGTCAACACTCGGTAAAATAGACTAGTACCTGTCAAATAAGATGGGACAAATATTCGTAGTCAAAGCTTCAAATCTAGAATTCACTGGGTAATTCATTTTAAATTTTCTTAGGTTTTTTCGGTAAAGTCACGTAGGTAAAAAAATTAAAATTAATAAATGTAAAATAAAATAAAAATCACGTTTCGGAGGCAACACAAGCTTCCGTCTTCAGGTGGAACCTTGTGTTGCCTCCGAAACGTCGTGATTTTTATTTTATTTTACTTTTATTAATTTAATTTTTTTACCTACGTGACTTTACCGAAAACACCTAAGAATATGGATCCTTGCAGTCACGAAAGCTTCAAATCTAGAATTCATTTTAAATCTCTTCTCCCATTCTCATAAGACGTGAGGCTAAGGCACTATTCCACTCGTGTCAGCGCCGGTCCCGTTAGATCTCTGACATGATCCTCAGCAGACTGGAGTCTGGCTGGACACGTGCGTTTGTTGTGCCGCACTTGTACGCTTCTCGCAGAATCTGCTCAACGCCCCCCCCCCCCCCTCTCGAGCCTTCACCAACCCAAGACACCACGCCGACCAGCGTGGTGAAGTATGCTGAGCACGGCATCACGAGCCGCGCGACAAGGCGTAGGGAGGCCCTCATCCAGCAGTGGAGTGACAAGCTGATACAGGGTGCACACACCACGCGTACACGGGGTGGGGGTGGGGGGTGATAGGAACTGCGTGCACTGTATTCTCCCACGCACACCCCTTGCTCCAAAATAATCAAATACATCGAATAAATATACGTCGCGTTTAAAAAAAAAACGAATTACTGAAGCATTTCCTTGGGTATCTTGACATGTGTCCCTTTTTCGATTTAAAGCTTTCATGACTGCAGGGATTCATCTTCTTGGTTCTTTCGGTAAAGTCCCGTAGAAGGGAAGTAATGAAATAATAAAAATAAAACATAATAAAATAATTCTTACTATTTTATTATGTTTTATTTTTATTATTGTATTACTGCCCTTCTACGTGACTTTACCGAAAGAGCCAAGAAGATGTGTCCCTTTTGTTCCAGCACGTGCCTCAAGAGCCGATGATGCCCTTTAGTGCGGCCCCCGACGATACACAAACACGTGACACCCCCTCTCCCCCACCATCATCGTGCTGCTGTCAAACCCCCCCAATGGTTTCAAATGAGTAGGTTTGCACTTTCCAAAAAAAATGTTTTATGCTTGCACAGCTTGCAAAGCCGGTCCAACCACAACACCCTTGCATCGAGGATTGCATTGCTTTGTCGTGCAGGTGGCGTGGCGGCTCTGACATTGATTTCAGTTTTCAGTTTCATTGATTTGGTGTAGCCCTGTGAGCCATTCGTCTCTTGAATCGGGTGCAACCGCAACAAACAAAAACAAAAACATAAACAAGAAAACATTTTAAAGTGACAGAAAAATCCAGGAAAAAACTGCAAAGTCTTCCAGAAAAAGCACCGTACACCAACGCTGCGCAAAAATCCTAGTGGGATGCAAGTCAAACAACAACCACAAGACAACTTAGATTAAAGCCATCATTCTAACACCGTACTACAACAAACAAATCCAAAAACGTTTCGAAATCACCAAAAATAAAGCCATAAGCAATGTAACAGTGGTGATGTCTTATCGGCGAAAGTGTCCCCCCCCCTCTTAAAATGTAGTGAAGAACACTGCTCTAGCGACCTTGATCCGTTTGTATCGACTTCTCCTCTCTCCCTGCCTCCCTTTGCGTTCCTGAAATGTTTTTAAAGGTCGAGGCGCAGCCCCGCAAATGTTCGCTTACGCCCCTTGCTGGCGGAAGGGCTTCCACTGGGAGGAGATCTTAAACGAGAGCTCATCTCCACTGCCAGGTGGCACTTCGGCCTCCAGTACACTTCCACGCTGGGCAGACGGTCTTGCAAGGACTGAAGGATGCCCACAATCTACCCCAACACACGCGCGTGCTTGTCAATCTACTGCCCGGACTGCTGGGTTGACCAAAAAGGCGCAGGAGATTAAAGAAACTTGCCCTGTGCCTCAAGACGCCCCTTCATGCGTTGCCCTGTTACGAACAAATCGACTTACGAACAGACCTCTGGGACCGAACTAGTTTGCAAATAGAGCAGTCCCTGTACTTTGCGTGCCCCCCCCCCCGCTACTCCCCCCCCCGCGATCCCCCCCGCGACCCCCCCCCCCGCTCCCTCCTACAGAGCCACGCCCTCTATACCAATTGAGTCATTAAAGCCCGCCCATTACCTCCCGTTCAGCGGCACACGTGGGGAACAGACGTGAGACTTTACTCCTGCCCCATCCATAATTGCGTGTAATCATCCAATGAGTCGAAGTAATCGAACCGATCATTGGTGAAGCAGATCAAATACTTAAATAGTCGGATAGCAAACATTACTTTGCAGCCTCATGATGATTGTCGGGAGGGGTCCCCGCGTTGGTAAGTATTTTTTTTTTACCAAGAGGTATTTTTCTTGTGGGAGGAAACTGGAATGGCTGAAGAAAACTCACCGAAGATACGAGATCATGTTCAAAAGGTCCGCACATACGAGTTCCATACCTGTGTAGGGGTGTTAGAGAGAGAGCCGTTATGCATGGCAGCTTATGGGAAACAAACACAGTAGGCGGGCCTACGTGAGTGCACGGGGGGGTGCTCTCAACGACGTCCGGACCGGGCAGCCCGGGGCCCCACCCCTCAGCGGGGGTTGAGTATAAAAGGGGATGTGTCAGAGGGCTCGGGGAGAAATGTTAAGCTAACAAGTGAAGACAGAAGATCATCATAGTTAGAGCCCTGGACTCCCCTGGATCGCCGCCCTTATCAGGGCCACACGGGATCAGGGTCGAGCCAGTGGCGTGGTCCCGAGAGCCAGAGCCAGCGCTCTTGTCAGAGCTGGTCTGGGACTCCGGGTGCCGTAAGCCCGACTTACCAGTGTCGGGCTAGTTAGTGGAGGACCCAGAGGTAGGCTAGGTATAGCTAGGTAGTGTATCCCCAGTTAGACGGGTGAGGGGGTGAGGGGGCCGATACCCCCTCCAGTGTTGTATGTCCCGGTCTGTATCGTGTTGGTACAGAATAAATACGTGTGCCTCCAACCTCGGTGTCAAGAGTCTTCAACGCTATTACACCTGTAAACCCCTTATCAGTGCCCTACCTTATTTCAGACCAATTCAATCCTTATTGGTCACCCCTGTGCCCCTTATGAATCTCAACGTTCATCCTACAACGTCCCATCACAAGGGAGAAACACAAACAAACAGACACACTTTTTTTACCCGTGCAGTTGCACCGCCTGCACACTCCATATGAGCTACACTGCTGTCTCCGCGTCATCCGCCAACCCCTACCTCCAACGCGCTTGCTCGCCGGCGCGCGTCACCGCGTCACGCGTCGTCGTTATTCCGACGGTAACGATTGTAAATCGTATGATTGTTGTTCAACACATGTCATCCGCAGTCTAAAGGTCTCGCAGCGTCGGGGGCTGTATTTACGCCCGGGCGCCTTGTTTGGGCCGATCGTGGCACCGCACAAACAATTCCGCGTCTCCTCCGGCTACTCCGTTTGGTCGTCGCATTGCCCTTGTTGATGAGACTCATTTCTGACAATCCTTTCCTTTCTTCATCCATGGCAGTCGCTCGAGTTTAACGCGTTTTTTTCTTTGTCTCCTTTCGTACCGATATGAATTGAGTACCAGCTATAACAGAGACCCATAGGTTCACACAGAGACCCGTAGACTCACGCAGATACCCATAGGTTCACACAGAGACCCGTAAACTCACACACAGAGACACCTAGGCTCACACACAAAATCCCAAAACTCACGCAGATACCCATAGGCTCACACAAACCTTTAGACTCACACAGAGACTATTAGGCTATCACACAGACCCAGACTCACAGAGAGACCCTTAGACTCACACAGAGACTCCTAAGACCTCATACAGTTCTATAGACACACAGACTGACCCAATGACTCACAGAGAGACCCATAGGATCACACAGAGACCCATAGCTTCACACAGAGACCCGTATACTCACGCAGAGACCCATAGGTTCACACAGAGACCCGTAGACTCACACACAGAGACACCTAGGCTCACACACAGAATCCCAAAACTCACGCAGACATCCATAGGCTCACACAGACCCTTAGACTCACACAGAAACTCTTAGGCTCTCACACAGACCTATAGACTAACAGAGAGACCCATAGACTCACATAGAGACCCATTGGCTCACACAGCGACCCATAGGCTCACACAGAGACCTATAGACTCGCACGGAGACCCACACAATCACACGTAGACTCATAGGCTCACATAGGCCCACATACTCGCAAAGCTCCATAGACTCGTAGTGGTCATGACCTCACGATGTGTTCCACTGGCAGTTATGGGACGTTGCGGTTGCATTTTGGTGATTTTCTTTCCTCCTCCCACTCGTGGCGACTGCACCTGGCGTGGCCAGGTCGGATTAAATGTCAGACAGCCCACTGGTTGGGGGCGGGCAGTGAACTTCCTGCTGGCTGGGTAGTGGTGGTAGTGGTGCAGGTGGAATCATTGGTAGTACTTGCCTCAACAGTCTATTAAAGGCGATATGGGGGGTGTCTTTGTCTTTGAGATCCTCGGTGAGCTGCTTATTCGTGATCATGGCGTTCACCCAATTTTTCCTCCACCTGTTATAGCATGAATCCGCCTGAGAAAATACTTTAAGACGCAGTGTGTGAGTCTGAACAGTGGGAGAGAATTACAGATGGCCACCAGTGCAGCCACGGAGAAAGGCCGCTCGGCCGATACATTTATATGACTGTGTAACAATTTTTTTAATAAATATTTTTGTTCCTGGGTAGTGTTATTTCCTAATTGCTTATGCTTCAAAAGTACAGAAAATGGGTATTATTCCCCATAAACTTTGCTTTTGTGACCAGGACCGTGATATTTTGAAATTTACCTATTTTCCATGACAAAACGATCGAATTTGTGTCTTTTTGTTCACATAAAGTCAGAAAAAAAACTTACGAATTAAAATGTGCATGTATTTATATACTAAAGTAATACAAAATGACTACAAAAGATTTAGAAGGGAGTAGTTTTTCTAGATTTACTCTCTAGGCATAAGCAATTACGAAATACCACTTACTATCCAGGAACCAAAATTGTGTTACATAGTGTTTTCACAGTCAAGTTGCTTTTACTCGTAAGGACTTTGTCTCGAGAAAAGCTGACCACATTGATAATTTCCCGGGATCATTCAGGGTTGCCTAAATCCAGCTGTACACAGAAACCCTCTTGTTACGCCCACACATCACTAGTCCTACCCAGTGCCGAATTAAGATAGTGCGGGGCCTGTAGCATATATTATAAAGAGGCTTTATATTAAAAAAAAACAACACGTAAATATTAAAACACACATTTTTTTACTTGCATAGTAAAGTACCGTAATCGTATTTTTTCATTTGCTATACAGCCAGATAATACGACAAATCGCTAACCGTAAACACCCAGTCGTTCATAAAAGTTGAAGGCAGTATAGTACTATGGTAATAGAGCAAGTGCAGAATCACTGAACCGGAATTGATAGCTTGAAAGCATTTAGCGCAGGGGTCCTTGATAGTGCGGGGCCAGTAGCATGTGCAGCTACTTTTGCTACTCGGATAATCCGGCACTGGTCCTACCAATGGCATCGAACCCAAGGTACCGTTGGCTATAGCCAATTACAATTGTTCAGAGGCATGAACGCAACACTGAAAAGCGCCACGTCTATTCGTGCACGCCCATTATTCGCAACAGAAAAGCCCAGAGCAGGATATTGCTTCAACATGTTCGTACAAAAGTTGGGTTAGGGCTGTTGGGAGGGGTGGCTGACAGCTCCTATGTGTGTGCGTGTTTGAAAACTGGGATGTACTACTACTGTGCAGCTTGGTGTGCCTTGAACAGTTGCGGTACGTGCTTGCACTACCCTCCCTGCACTCTCACTCCCCACTGGGCACTACCCACGACTGTACACTACCTGACCATCCATTATCCACGTGGGACTATCCTCCCTGCACTACCAACACTGCCCTACCCTCTCTGCAGTACCAACACTGCCCTACCCTCGGTGCGCTACCCGCCCTGAACTACCATGCACCAGCCTCTGTGTTACTACCAACACTGCACTACCCAAAATTCACTATTTATTACCCATGCTGCAATGTTCTTTCCGCACTTACCTTTGAACTACCACAAGATGCACTACCACAAGATGCACTACCATTCCTGCACTAACACAACACGCACTACCATTCCTGCATTACCCCATGATGCACTACCATTCCTGTACTACCACAACATGCACCGCTATCATTCCTATACTACCACAACATGCACTACCAGTTCTACACTACCCCACTATGCACTACCAGTTCTACACTACCCCACTATGCACTACAATTCCTGCACTACCACAACATGCACTACCATTTCAACACTATCACAAAAATGCACTTCCATGTCTGCACTACCACAAGATGCACCAACACCTTCTTGCACCCCCCCCTTCCCCGCACTACCGCATGCTGGTGCTGAATGAATAATTTTAAAATAAAATAGCCACCCCCCAACTCTCCCCATCCCTCCATCACAACAATGATGAGGCTGGAGCAGCTTGCACAGCGCAGTGCGTTAGCGAGGTATACAAAGGCCGCACGGATTGCTGCTCCATTAGCTCGTGGTGACGAATGAATAATAATCAATTCATAATAATAATTATAATAATACTATTATTCTAATATTATTCATTCATAATAATTATTATAATAAAATGTTAATAATTACTATGAATGAATAATAATGATATAATGAATAATTATTAATATTTTTTCTAATATTATTCATTCATAATAATTATTGATAATAATTAATAATTTTTGATAATAATAATTATTAATGATGATTATGAATGAATAATTAAATAATGTTTAATTACTTACATTTGTCTCTAATATTTTTCATTTATAATAGTTATTATTAATGATTTAATGAATTAATAATAATTATATAATGAATAATACTTTAATTTTTTCTAATATTATTCATTTATAATAATTATAAAAAATATTAATAATTATTATGAATGAATTATAATTATTATGAATTAATTCATTCGGGCAGAGCGAGTACTCGACGGCCGATTTGGCGAGCCCGGGCGAGTGCTAAATGAATGAATCAGACAAAGCAATGAGCGGCGAGGGCTTTCCTCGCGAACGACTGGAAGAATGATGTAATAATAACAAAACGAATGACTTCATTGATGAACAATTCTGCGACCAGTAGAATTACTTAACAAAAATAACAAAAAAATATAAAATTACCGAATGAACGTTCGAATAATTAAGCGCGTCGGTAAATGAACGACCTTGAGAACGAACGAACGAACGAATGAAATCAACTGAATGAGTGCTGTGTGACGTATGCAGTGACGCGCACCCAAACGCGGAAGCGGCCGGCGGTGACATCCTCCTGTAAACACGAGGAGCCGGCTCCTCCGCCTTCTCCACCACCACCTCCACCACCTCCTCCACCACCTCCTCTGTCTCCATCACCACCTCCACCACCTCCTCCTCTGTCTCCACCACCTCCGTCTCCTCCGTCTCCATCGCCACCACCACCTCTTCACATAGCCACAGTAACACCACCACCTCCACCTCTTCACATAGCCACAGCAACAACTCCACCTCCACCACCATCACGTTATCTCATAGCCACAGTAACAACGCCACCGCTAACCACCTCATCCTTCTCACGTAGCCACACCACCACCACCACCCACCACCCACTACGTTATAGGCACCGCCACCACTCCTCTACATTCACTCCCAGCTTCATCCAATAAAGACGACATCAACACTGCCGCCGCCGTCGTAGCCGTCACCCCACTGCAACAACAATACGACTCACCACCACCACCACCAACCAAACACCACCACCCACCACCACCTCTTCACATAGCCACAGTAACAACGCCACCGCTAACCACCTCATCCTTCTCACGTAGCCACACCACCACCCACCACCACCCACCACCACCACCCACCACAAACAACCTCCACCACCACCACCACCCACCACAAACAACCTCCACCACCACCCACCACCACTCACCACCACCATCCACCACCACCCACCACAACCAACCTCCACCACCACCACCACCCACCACCACCCACCACCACCACCCACCACAACCAACCTCCACCACCACCACCACCCACCACAAACAACCTCCACCAACCTCCACCACCACCCACCACCACCCACCACCACTCACCACCACCATCCACCACCATCCACCACCATCCACCACCCACCACCATCACAAAACAACAAACACCACCACCAACCACCACCAAACACATCAGCATCATCGTCAGCAGCGATGTCCACCGCGGTGGTGGTGCTGTCGGCGCTGGGCGGCTACGTGCTCACGTCCGCGCTGCTGCTGCGGCTGCCGGGGCTGCTGCACCAGAGGAAGAGGCCGCGATTCACGTGCAGACACATCTCGCACAGGGGCGGTGAGTGAGATGTCTCCTCGCTACATCTCACTCGCATCTCACTCGCTCCATCTCACTCGCACATCACTCTCATCTCGCACAGGGGCGGTGAGTGAGATGTCTCCTCGCTACATCTCTCTCGCTACATCTCACTCGCATCTCACTCGCTCCATCTCACTCTCACATCACTCTCATCTCGCACAGGGGCGGTGGGTGAGATGTCTCCTCGCTACATCTCTCTCTCATCTCACGCTCATTTCACTCTCATCTCGTACATCTCTCTCGCTCCATCTCTCTCTCATCTCTCTCCCTCTCATCTCACTCACTCCATCTCACTCTCATCTCCCTCTCATCTCACTCACTCCCATCTCACTCTCATCTCACTCTCATCTCACTCACTCTCATCTCTCTCACTCTCATCTCTCTCCCTCTCATCTCCCTCACTCCATCTCACTCTCATCTCACTCTCATCTCTCTCACTCTCATCTCTCTCACTCTCATCTCTCTCCCTCTCATCTCCCTCACTCCATCTCCCCATCATCTCACTCTCATCTCTCATCTCACTCTCATCTCGCACAGGGGCGGTGAGATGTCTCCTTGCTCCATCTCACTCCATCTCTCTCGCTCCATCTCACTCTCATCTCACGCTCATCTCACTCCATCTCTCTCGCTCCATCTCACTCTCATCTCACGCTCATCTCACTCCATCTCCCTCTCATCTCCCTCACTCCCTCTCACTCCATCTCTCTCACTCCATCTCCCCTCATCTCTCTCGTCTCCCACAGAAGCGGTGATGTGCTTCCTCGCTCCATCTCCCTCTCATCTTTCTCACTCCATCACCCCTTCATCTCTCATTTCTGCCATCTCCCACAGAGGCGGTGATGTGCTTCCTCACTCCATCTCTCTCACTCACGTCTCTCATCTCCCACGGGAGTGGTGAGATTCTAATACTGTCTGCAATTGCCGTTTTGTGTGTG
Organism: Lethenteron reissneri; assembly: GCF_015708825.2. Lineage (NCBI taxonomy): Eukaryota > Metazoa > Chordata > Hyperoartia > Petromyzontiformes > Petromyzontidae > Lethenteron > Lethenteron reissneri. The sequence continues at coordinate 8,314,702 of NC_083806.1, forward strand.
TCCAGCGAGACACGGTTTTGCCGTGCGATTCTTGCTCGCTTGTGCGGTTTCAGAATCATTGCGGAGTCTCTTTTTGTTTTTCCATTGAAGAAAATCGCTTCGGAATATATCTGTCGAGGAACAAACATTGCCGGCTTGCGACGCTCCGGTTCCAACCAAAGTGTATACACTTATACGGCGCAGACTATGATGGAACACGATCGTTGAAATGTCAGCTTCGCCTCCTAGCGCCACGGTGGCTAGGAGATGTCAACTACCTCGCCCGGTGTGCAGGAGGTCGTGAGTTCGATGCCCAACCCCTGACCCCTGCTGCTGCTGTATATTTGGAGTTTTCTGTGTCTCTCTCTCATTCTCTCCCCCCGTGGTCGCGTGGATTTTTCTTCTCCGGGTCCTTCGGGTTTTCCCTCCACATTTAGAATCAACGTGCATTTAGATTATTTGGCAGATATAAATATTCCACATGATACGCCACCTAATTGTGTCTCCTCCCACTATTGGAATAAGTTCCACTGCAACCGCCTCATAAATTGTGGAATATGAATCAATTTAAAACGAAACTATTCTTTATTTCACCAGGTAAGGCCCACCTAGCTAAAGAGCTATTTTTAAATCCTTTATATTAAGTTCGCTTGCTTGCTTGCTTGCGCGCTTACGACCGTGCAAATCTTTCGGTCGTTTTTTAACCCACTTCCCGTGATCCAATCGAGCTGACATTTTGCACACAGACTCGTTGTGCGTGACAATTTCTTTTCGTGAAAACATTTTCCCAAAATTTTACACTTTTTAGGAATTTTTTTTAAATATTTAATTACCAATTGCTTAATGGTGGCAGGCAATCATCTGACCCATAGGTGGCAGCCATCTCAAGCCAGAGGACGAGAGGACTCTAGCCGCCACGCATATAAAGGATTTATAGTGAAAAACTTTGTTTTTACGGGTTAATTTTTTGAGATCCGACCTGGCCACAAATGATAGCACAACGAAGTGGCTTATCACGTGGAAGTTGACAGCAGCCAAATACTCTAAGCCCATGTTTCTGAGTGTGGAGGAAAAAACCGGAGGACCCGGAGAAGAAAAATCCACGCGCCCACGGGAAGAACACGCAAACTCCAAATATACAGGCGTCGAGATCGAACCCACGATCTCCTGCATACTAGGGGAGGTAGTTGACATATTGCTACGGTGGAAGAAGACCCACCAGATGATCCAACAGAACACACACGATCTGACGAGACTTTCTGGACAAATAATTTTTTATACGTTGCCGAACAAGTAACGCTCCAATGGCTGGATTATTTTGTCTTTGGTGGAATCTGGATTACGACCAATGTGTTTTATCTTATGGTTTCACACTGTTAATTTACCTCTTGTTCTGTAGTGTTTCCCCGTGAATTAATATTAACGAGAGCGAGAGTAGATTGATTCCCACTGCTCCGAACAGGACTTCTTTGATGGTGGAGAAATTTTGCCTCCAAATGTTTTATCGCGTTGAGAGGGGGTTGATCTCTGTGGTAACTGGAAGACACAGCACCAGCTAAACGCCACTTCGTGTGCACGCGCGTGTGTGTGTGTAAAGCGATATGAGTGTAATCGATCGCTCACAGCACTTTCCCCAAGAAGTCTGTTACGGTTGTACGTGGGGATATTTGTCTTTTGGGGTAATTCCTCTATCGCACCTTAATGGAGTCACGAAGGGCAACGTGACCTTTCAGCGGTCCCCCTCTTATCACCGCGTGCGGCTGACGTGCAAACGTCGGTTTAAATTGGAGCTTCGTGCACACGCTCCGCGAATGTTCCCCGCGAGTGCTGGAGAGAGATCGTTGCGAGTTTGGCCCTCGTGCCGAAAGTCTCGTGTTGGATTTCAGCACCGCCGTCATCATCATAATTATTTTGTTGTTGTATCCTCTCCGCTGTATTTTCGGGTCATGCTTCCGCGCGTTGTTGTTGTTCGGCACGATGTCCGACGTTTCGCTTCACGTGCTGCTGGGAGTTTCCTCCTCGGGAACTGATAGAATGAAGAATTTTCTCCCCCCCCCCCCCAACTCCCTCTTCCCGCCACCAGCACGGCACGTGGAATGGAACGTCGGACAAACGTCACACGACCCAAGAGAGATAATTCACATTTTGTATAATCATCTTCGTCACCATCATTGACGTCGGCCTACAATATGAACGGGTCGTATATAATTGGCCATGGTCTATCCACTGCTGGATATAGGACTCCCCAAATCCGGTGGCGTACCTCGCAGTCCTGTGGAGAATTATGGGATTAATGGGATTTGCTACACACAGTGTGTCTCGCTAACTCCACAAAAGCACGCTTCGTTATAAATAACAACAAGAACAATGTTCTTTCCCAAAGTGGAATATTAATTCGCACAGGTATGAGTATCAGCTTCTGAATTGGAGATCCAAATGTGGTCGGATGAGATGGGGAAATGCATCAAATACGTGTGATACAGAAACATGTGACACAGCCGATGCGTAAAAAAACACATTTTTGTAAAAAAAAATATGAATGGTTTCTGCCGAATGTTGACGCAGATTTAGGTTTACGTCCACATTTTGTGGTGGCAAGACGTTAACTACCTCGCCTGGTTAGCAGGAGGTTGTGGGTTCGATCCCGACCCTGATGCCTGCTGTATATTTGGAGTTTTCATGTCCTCCTCGTGATCACGTGGATTTTTCTCCGGGTCCTCCGGTTTTTCCCACCACATTTATTTAGAATCAACATGTGTTTAGAGTATTTGGCTGCGATCACTTTCCACGTGATAAGCCATTTCGTTGAGCTATCATTTGTGGCCAGATCCATTCTAAAAAAAAGAGCTATATAACTCTGGGCCTTTCCTGGTAAAATAAAAATCTAATAGTTTGAATACTTTTAATACAGGAGAGTGAACAATGGGGATTTTCCTGAGCTCCATTCCCTTTTCGAACTGGCACTTGCCAGTACAGTATTGGTGAAGTATGGTCAAGCATCCCCCATGATGGAAGAGGCCAACAGAGTGACAGCCAAGGGGAGGGAGTGGCGCCTGAGGTGAGGATGTCCCTTTACAGAGATGGAGCGATGAAATCGGCTGCTGTGCAGATTGCAGGGCGCAGGACTGCGAGAGACGGTGCCTTGCTTGTTTGGGAGGTCCTTATCCACAAGTGGATTGACCAATGCTGATGCTGATGATGGAAAGATGCAGGGAGGACAATGTCTAGCAGCAGTGGATCGATAAAGTTGCTGTACATTATAACGGTTTTTACACGTTTAAAATAAAGCGCAGAATCTTGTTATAAATGGTGACGGTGCTATTTTGGTGTGTGCTGTGTTTATATGGAAAATGTTATTAAAATTACGTTTGTTTTATTCTCGTTTAGGAGCCGGAGAGAATTTAGAAAACACCATGACAGCGTTCAAGCAGTGAGTGTTTCTTCTCCTCAACGATTTTGCTCAGGGAGGCTAAGACGCAGCGTCATTATACACAGATGAAGACAGAGCCCCCGTACAGCCTGTTCAGGCTATGCCGAAGATCTTTGAGGATAAGTCGACCTAGCGGAGGCCCAGGACCGGTTCAGATAATCGTCACTGGTGTTGGCCATGAGCGGGAATCGAACTTGGGTCGCTGGGTTCGTAGTGCTGCGCGCTGACCGCTCCACCACCGCTCCCCACACACGCAGCCACAACACTTTTATTGGTCTTCAAAATCTCTCGTTAAAACAATGTTTTCGCTACTAATCCCAAAGTCAACTCCTCTTCCCTCTCATTTCACTCTACTCCCCTCCATGTATTCTCCTACCTCTCCATGCACGCTCCTATCTATCCCTTCCCATCTCACTACCCTCCACGCACTGTCTGGCCTAGCAACCTCTGAACCCGGCGACGCCACGGCTAACACCGGTGGCGAGTAATGTCAAAACCTCTTCCAACTCACACCGAACGAAGCGGTAAAGCACCGAGATGTATTGTTATTATTGCAGTAACTAAGTCTGTACGACCTCACAGGGCATCGGTAGCGAGATTAGTGGTGGTGCTAGACTTTGGAATGCGCGTCACCTGGCTCTACTGCTGATGAGGTGTCATGCAATCTGGTTTATGGCAATTAATTGGGTGTGTACAGCTTTCTATATCAACTGGTTAGCATTAAATGTTTTTTTTAGCCTGCAGTGAGGTTAATTATGCACCTTGGCAACTGTTTCCATCTTTATGACATGCCAACATGGCACCGGACCAACTCTTGTGTAGGTGTTACTGGTGGGACGTGGGTGGCGCTGTGGGTGGCTCTGGTGGGGCGTGGGTTACACTGGTGGGACGCGGATGGGACGTGGGTGTGATCTGGCCACCGTGATTAAGCGGCAGTCTCGTCATTCAATCCCAGGAAATCTCTACAGTTGCACGAGGCACGGGCGCTACGGCGAAACCCTCGGTCCCTCCGTGTTAGTCATTGCATTGGAGGTTAGGTTACCGGGTAGGACAAGATTAGGCAAAAGGGGAGAGCTGGCGTACAGAGCGTCTCTGTTCTCGGAGAAAGCCAGCCCTCTGCTCAAGATTTAATTGAAACATAAAATCCCCAATTAACGTGGGGGTGGTGGTCACGTGACTAATTTTGTTTGATGGGTGAAAACCCAAACATACTTACAGCTATAGTGTGGATGTATGTGGCATGCTGCCAACTCTTGCTCCCTGTGAACCTATTGCCCTAATAATACACGCAGAGCCTGCACAACTGTCTGGGCTCTATAATTGTCTTTGGGTCTTGAGATTGCATCTTAGATTTCTCATCTGGAGTTGTGCTCATGTGCCACACATATCTGTGACGTCTGTTTTCTTGCTGCGTGTGCTGCACAAGTTATTTGCGCGCGCTGTCTGCTGCATTCATGCCGTGTGCATGTTGCGTGTTGTGTGCTTACTGTGTGTGTCTGCGCGTGCGTGCTGTGTGTGTGTGGTTGTTGCGCCCGAGTTCGATTCCCGCTCACGGCCAACACCAGTGACGATTATCTGAACCGGTCTTGGGCCTCCCCTAGGTCGACTCGGCCTCAAATGAGTACCCGGTGCGGTGTGTAAACATCGCCACTAGGGAGACAAAGGCGGCCGGGCATGGTGTTGGCCACCCACCCCCTCGTGTGCTGTGCTGGCCTTCATAGGCGCTCGCTGCATGTGCGTTCATGTTGTGTGTGCGCGAGCGTGTGCACTTGCGCCAATTGAGAAATTCACACGCGTGCCACGTGTCTGCCCGAGTGCAATTTCATGCCGTGTGAGTGATCGCATGCCACTTATGTGCAATTGTGAGTGTGCTTTTCTGAGTATGCGATTGTGTATGCAACTTTGTATACGCCGTGTGTATGCTTTTTTGCAGTAGCAAATGTGCGATTGCGTGCCACATATGCGTTTGTGTGTGTGTCCGTGCGCGATTGTGTGTGTGTGTTTGTTTGGCACCAATATTGTGGAACAGCTTACTCAGAAATAGTGTTAATTAATCCATGCATGTGACATACGTGCCACGTGTACGGTTGTGTGTGTGATTGCGTGCCACCTGCATGTCACGTGCGTGAGACACGTGTACGGTTTTGTTTGTGTGCGCGCAAATGTGTGCCACGTGTGTGCGGCTGTGCGTATCGTGCCGGCCTTCATAGGCGCTTACTCGCAAACAGCACTTGACCCAACAGTCTGTTAATGCTATACTGGGGATCTTTGTCTTTGCTTGCGTGTGCCCTGTGCGCGTTAGCGCGGTGGCGCTGGGCACGGACATGCTGGAGCTCGACTGTCACCTGACCCAGGACGACGAGGTGGTGGTCGTCCATGACCAGCGCCTCAAGCGTCTCTGCGGTTTGGACGCCAAAATCTCCGACCTCCGTTACGCCGTGAGCACTGCCTACATTTCATAGACCTTACAAGTTGTTTGTTGCGTTTTTCATCTGCGCGTTGCTTCGTCGTGTTCTTTGGTGAAGGTGGGGGGAGGGGGCGAGGGTGGGATCAGGGCAGATGAAGGGAAGGGGGGCCCCCATGTCAGAGCGCGACTTGACAAACCCCGTTGTTTCTGCAAAGTTTTTTGAAAACATCAAATATTGTTGTTCTGCTGTCTTTGTACCCGATCTGGTCTTGTTCTCTGAAACAAAGCAAACATTTGGGGTGTCCCGTAATTCAGGGCCACCCTGTGTTCGCAACGTAGATATATTTGTGTATCTTGAGATTCTTTAGCATCGTACGTAGCCAACCGTGCTAATCGGAGGTGCGGGGGAAGGACAACAAACTTAAATACGAAAAGCAGTTATAAGGAAATTCGTTTTCAATTTCGATAAAAAAAATGCAAAGCTCCAGTGGCTTCCTAATATCGGAAGGAAGAGCGTTCCAGACGGCCTCAGAAGCGCATCTGAAAGCGTGCGATACGGTGATCGTCTTTGTTCGATGGCCAGCAGCCAAAAGTTGGTGCATGTTGAACTTCTTTCGCACCGTACGTAGCCAATCGTGCTAATCGTAGGTGCGGGGGAAGGACAACAAACTAAATACAAAAGTAGTTCTTAAGAAATTAGGTTTCAATTTCGGTGATAGAATGCAAAGTTCCAGTGGCTTCCTAATATTGGAAGGAAGAGTGTTCCAGACGGCCGCAGAAGCGCATCTGGAAGCACGCGATACAGTGACCGTCCTTGTTCGGAGAAAGCGGGTGGCCGGCCCGTCGGCCCGTGGTCCTGGTGCCCTGCCCGTGACCTAACGCTGAGGCTACGGCATTGCTGACCTATTGCTGACCCATTGCTTTGTAAGCGAGTGAAGGTTTGACTTCGAACCAAACACACGGTCGCGTCTACGACGACACCGGCAGCGACGTGTACGCCACCAAACGTGTACTGTCCCATCGTCATCATGCGGGGTCGTGGGGGGGGCTGGTAATCGTCATTTGGTGAAGGCAAGGAGCATAGACACGGGGGGTACGGGAGTACAGTACAAGAATCCCTCGTTCAGCGCGGCAGATGATGCGTTCCTGAAATGTGCCACGTCAAGCGAGGAATTACCGTATTTTCCCGCATATAACCCGCGGGGTAGACCACTTTTTACAAACAAAACAAGACCCTGCGGGGTATATGGAGGTGCAGGCTATCTGAAATTTGTTTTACACAAAACGCTATTTTTGCGGGGTATATGCGTCTGCGGGTTATATGCGGGAAAATACGGTACTGTATATATGCATATATTACAGGGCATAAATAATTTTTAAAAATTAATATTGAACCACATTTGCACTATAAAATCAGCCTGCAGCCATCCCCTGGTGGTACAAAGAGACTGAGATGAGGGTATGCCGTCACATTACTGTATAACTCCGCGTACTGTATCGCTGTACCACTCGGTCACGCAGCTCAAGAAAGTAGTTGGTCGTCGACCGCTCAGAAAGCCGCGTTAGAACGGCGCGCGTTCCACATTGCGCGGAAAGTGTTCCCGGGTAGAAGAAACCGTGTTGTTGCGAAAACGCGTCATACGACAACGCGAGGAATTTCCGCACAAGCTGCTTCGCAGAGCTGCTCGGAGCTGCTTGGCATCTGAAATTCTGATGGGAGCAGGTGCATTCGGGGTGGTTGGCTCATAATGAAATTCGGCGCGTAGCACAGCAGCTCAAGGGGATACGAAGGGGGGATGCGGTTCTGTCGGGGCAACAGAATTGGGGGCGAGTGTCGGCGCGCAGAAGTTCCGCCGCACGGTTCAAGAGAGGTAGGAAGTGATTCTGTCCTGTCATTTTCCGCAAGTCAACAGAAATGGACATTTCTTCACCTTGTGGTTTTTCTGTGTATCACAAGTTGGGAAATTAGTGGTGGTGAAATCTCAGTCCCCATCCGTTGGTGGAGCGGTGGTGCTGCGGTTAGCTTACCGCGCTACGAATCCAGCCACGGCTAACAGACCTCAGATTTCCTTTCCAATGTGCGTGTCATTGACCGCTCTGTTTTGCAGACTTTAAGTTCTACATGTGTTCGGTTGTTGTTGTATATGCAATGGCTTATTTTAGCCTCGTAAATTGTTTGTTCTGGTTGTACTTTGTTGATGCACGGACCCTGCCATTCAGAATTTGACTTGTTTTGATTTATGGATTGTTTGTTTTGTGTGCTGTAACCAGGTTTCTTTAACCAGTTCCGCCATCGAACATGAGTATTTGTTACCCAATGAACTTTACCCGGGGCCGCAATAAAATGTACCTAACCCTGGACAGCAGCAGTGGCGCATGATATCCGAACCTGTGCCCCACCCCTCAACACTCGTTAGCCGATCCGGATTGGCCGGCTTGGTGAAGTATGGCCGAGAAGTCTCCCGTGACTGAAAGGCGTGGGGGGAGGCCTTTGTCCGTGCGGTGGATTGATATTTATTTTATGCACTTTTAAAATCTAGATTGGGTGGTTTTTCAGACACATACCTGTGTGGGCGCTTGGAGGTGATGAGGAGGGAGAGGCGGGGAGGGGGGGTAGAGCGGGTGGTAGGCCGAGGTGGATCTCGTAAAATAGTTTATATCGCCAATTCGGTGGTTATAAAAACTCGAATTACTGACGTTAACGAATCGTTCATTATCGTAAGCCATGGTCCATCCGCTGCTGGATGAAAGCTTTCTCAAGTTGCCGCCGTTCTAGAATGAAAACTCGTTTCTTTAGAACTGCTTTTTGTGTTTAGATTGCGGTCCTTCCCCTCTCCGCACCTCCGATGAGCACGGTTGGCCACGTACGGTACGAAAGAAGTTCAAAATATGTATGTAGTGACTGACTCAGAGACACTAAGAGTAGGAGGCACTCTGTTTATTAAAACGGCCTTAACAGTTCACACTTGGTAACTGCGGTTCCCAGTCAAGACAGCTGGTAGACTGCCTGACTGGCGACGCCGAGATGGTGAATACTCCGGCAGCAGCACGACGGGACCCCCCCACTCCACACGACAGCCCCGAGCTCCCCTCCCGGGGCCCCTCTTTTACTGTCAACGCGGCCTGGCTCCGCCCCCGGCCACGCCCCCTTCTGGAACCTACTAGCCGGTTCTCGATGTGATCCTTCCGTGACCTTTCCCCCCTAGATCCCCCTCTGGTCTATCACGTGACCTGCTGTCAGGCAGGGCTGCTGTAAGCTGCAGATCCTCTTCCCTGCCAGCAGGCAGCGCTGTGCTGCTACGTGACCGATTCTATGTCACTACACACACATACATACGTCCGTATGTGTGCAGCTCATTTAAAAAAGAAAAGCAAATCGCATCACTGCTGGATGAGGATCTCACTGAGCCAGCCCCAGTCGTGGAGGTTATCCGAACATACTTCAGCATGCTGGACAGTGCGAGTCGGTGAAGATGGGGAGCATAGACGTGAGCATAGCACAGTACAACAACGTCCGTGGCTGTGCTGCTCACTCTTACTACTTATTATTATTGGCACTACGATGGTTGGCAAACTGGACAATAGTGAGAAAGAGAAATCCCCCCCCCCCTTGCCATGTCTACTCAGCGGCATGAATAGATGTACCACAGGTAGTCAATCGGCAGGTGGTGGGGTAGAGTGTGGGTGTTCCCAGCCCTTCCAAGACACTTGACCCGCGTGGAAGAACCCTCTCGGGAGATTTTTGCCTCTCGTGGAGGGGGTAGACTTCCCTCTGTCGTGGAGGCCCTTGTGCCAGCAGTGACGTGAGCAAGCAATTGCAGGGCTGCGCCCTTAACCTTTATTGCTCGAGACTTGGCGAGAATTACCGAGGCGCAGGGGAGTGAAACGAAGATGAGTCTGAGGTTGAACCCTGATCCCACTGTGCTAGGCGCAGTGGCGGCGCGCGGGAGGATGCTAGGGAGCAGCAAGGTCCATGGGGAGGCTGTGACGATCTCTTGCACGGGACTCGCGGTTGATTAGGCCATGCCCACGTTGGAGTCACTCTAAATAAATGAAGCCGTAAATTGAGACCTGCGTTTTACGTGACGCACTTGTATAAACGGCCTCTCGCGCGGCGTTGTGTAATTGCTCAATTTTGACGGCGTAGTCAACTTTTTTGGAATGGACCGTCAAAGGGGCGCAATTTTAGGATTGTTATTTTAGGATTGTGTGCGGTCGCGAATGACTGTGATTGTGCGCACACGCGTGTTTGCGTGCACACGCGCGCGGTCACGCGTGTGTTTGCGTGAATGCGTGTTGTTCACACTGGTTCGCAGTTGCATGTTTTGCCCCCGCTCATCTCCCCGTGTCTCTTCTCGCCTCTCCGTATGTCTAGGACCTGCCTTGCTACCACTCCAGCCTTGACGTCACCTTCCAACCAAGTAAGAAGCCGGCATCTTGGCTGCAGACTGGGCTTAATTCATAAATGTTTTTCTGGGGTTGCTGCTCGACGCGTGCAAGGAGGCACGTGTATGTATGTTGAAATTCTTTCGCGCTGTACGTAGCCAACCGTGCTAATAGGAGATGCGGGTGAAGGACATCAAAATAAACACATAAACAAGTATAACCCGTAAAAACAAAGTTTTTCACTATAAATCCTTTATATGCGTGGCGGCTAGAGTCCTCTCGTCCTCTGGCTTGAGATGGCTGCCACCTATGGGTCGGATGATTGCATTGCACCATTAAGCAAATTGGTAACTAAATATAATATTTTTGTCCTAAAAAGTGTAACATTTTGGAAAACATTTTTCACGAACATTAATTGTCACGCACAACGAGTCTGTGTGGAAAATGTCAGCTCGATTGGATCACGGGAAGTGGGTTAAAAAACGACCGAAAAATTTGCACGGTCCTAAGCAAGCAAGCGAACTTAATATAAAGGATTTTAAAAAAACGTGCCTGGTAGCCACGGCCGCTCGCGAAAAGCGCAGTGGCTCAGTGGCGGTTACTTGTTCCAAGCAAAAGCTTAGGGGCCATTACGCAGCTGAAGGGGCGCCCCAGACATTCTAAGTCTAATTGAAGTGTGAAACTAATCAACGTAAAAACAATCAAATGAATCTCTCCTTATTCTTGCGATCTCACTTCATTGTCCGTTTTTGCATTTGTTTCACCTCGCTTGCATCGTCGTCTCTCGTTTCATGAGATTTTAATAAGTTGAAGGCGGCGGGGGTGACGGGAGGGGGGAGAGACTCACCGATGCCCGACCCCGTCGTGGTTTGCGCCCTGTTGCGTAAACGGATGCGAGCGGCATCTGTTTTTTATGCTCTTAGGTTTTTTCGGTAAATTCACGTAGGTAAAAAATAAATAATAATAAAAAAATAGTAGAAATAAAATTATAAATCACGACGTTTTGGAGACAACACAAGTCTCCGTCATCAGGTGGGACCGTCACAGCTAGATTTACTGTATCAAGCGAGGCCAAAATTCCAAGAGACAATCTTTTTTTTCCCAGCGGTTTCATCTGCCCCCCCCGCGTGCCCCCATCCCCCGCCCCCCCACCCCCAGCCACCCCACCCCTCCACCCCCAGCCCCGCTCCCGGAGGAGAAGCTGGCTGAAAAGAGTGGCTGTACTGCGGAGATTTCGACACCCACCCCCACCACCCCCCCGGTCGGCAGCGGCATGTCCTCAAACCGGCGTTTGTCGGCGAGGCTCGGGCTGGGGCGGCGGGGCAAGGGGAGTGGTGAACTCTTACAACAACAACAACAGCAGCAAACTGTGGCCCGCCTCGTCCGCGCAGGATGAATTATTGAAAACGCAGTGTCTCCTTTTTCTGTTTAAGCGCTGCGTGCCGGCCGCGCTCGGTAACCAGACTCTGGTGGGAGAGCGGCGCGGTCAAATCGCCGAGCTCATTAAGCTAAACGGTAAAATATGAAGAAAAAAAGTAGTTTTTACCAGGTCAGGCCCACTGAGCTGTACAGCGCTTTTCAGAAGCGACCTGGCCATCGCAAATGATGGCTCGACGAAGTGGCTCGTCGCGTGGAAATTTTGATAGCGGTAGCCAAATACTCTAAACGCGCGATGTTGATTCTAAATGTGGAGGGCAAAACCGGGAGACACGGAGAACATGCAAACTCCAAATATACAGCAGGCGTCAGGGTCAGGATCGAAGCCATAACCTCCTGTATACCAGGCGAGGGAGTTAACATCTCGCCACCGTGGGGGGGCGGGGCTGTGGGGGAGTTGGTTCATTTAAACGGCGACAACGTTCACGTTGGCGTGGAGCGGTGGCGCAGCGGTTGACGCACCGCGCTATGGACTCGGCCGCCCGAGTTCTGCGCTACAAACCCCGGTGAACTGAGTTAATAGGTGCTCGTTAGCAGTGCTCGCCCCCAACAGTCTGGGTTGGCTATACAGGGCACCTTTGTCTTTTGTGTATTGGTGTGTTAAGTGAGGGATGGGGGGGGTCCTGGGGTGGTGCAATGGTTAGCGAACCGTGCTATGAACCTGTCAACCTGAGTTCGATTCCCAGCCATGGCTAACATCGGTTGAGAGTGATATCGAAACCGGTCCTGGACTTCCCCTCCTTCACCGCCATCCCAAGCTGATAGCCGTGGACGGAGTGTGGTAAACAATCCCCAGGACCGACACCAGTAAGGGAGAGGCCTTCCTTCAGCGGTCGATTGGCACAGAGCTATTCAAAAACAGCAATCCACAATTACGCACTTGCGCTTGTGCGTGTTTCATTCATCTTTCCGGAAACGGACACTGCCTCTCGGTGCCACGCAGAGTTTAACGGCGGAGGAAATTAAACAGACGCGATTCGTTCGAATCGCCGTTGCTGTCTCTCGTGTTGCCCTGCGTGACGTCTGACGTTTCGCTCCGCGTGAGCTCGGGAGGATGCTGCCACCGCACGAAGCGAACCGAAGGGCATCACCGCGATAGCAACCCCCCTGCCAATGGTCCACGGTGACGAGAGGTTATTTCCCTCGCCTGGTACGCAGGCTTTGATCCCGCGGTGTCTCCCCATAGTCGCGTGGATATTTCTCCTGGTCCTCCGCTTTTTCCCCCTCCGCGTTTAGAATCGGCGTGCGTTTTGAGTTTTTGGCTTGCTGCGATAAATGTCCACACGATGATGAGCCACTTCGTTGAGCTTTCATTTGTGGCCAGGTCGCTTCTGAAAAAGAGCCACACAGCTGAGTGGTGCGGCACAACCACGATGATCCTACGCGCGGTGATCGAGATCGTCGTCGTCGTTATTGGACTTGCGCGAACGCACAGGCCGCCGGGTTATTTTCGGCTCGTGTAGCATGGATCACTGGGGGTTGGTGGGGGGGGGCAGCGAGTTCCAGACTGTGGGGCCAGCGGAGGAGAACCGTCAACGCGTGTGAATCATGCTGACGGCTGCTGTTTCAGTCGTTTCGTATTGAATTACTATCGTAAAAAAACATGTTCTGCACTGCCCATTGTCAATGCCATGTTGGGATAGTTGTCTGATAATACTTCACCATGCTGGTCACCATGGGATGGTGAAACTCGGTGGAGAGCAGCCAGACTGATTCAGATACGGGTGTCATTCGCCACTGATATTTAGCCGTGGCCAGGAATCAAAATCAGGTTTCCGGGTTCATAGCGCAGTGCGCTAACCAAATGCGTCACCACAACCCACCTACTTCTTAGTGTATCGCCATCATCACCGCCTTCATCACCGTCAATAACGATCCATCCACTGCTGGATGAAGTCCTTCACCAGGTCGTCACCGTCTCTCACGGTCTCGCGATGATGCAACGACCCGTCTGGCTCCCCGCACTCGAGCTCGTCAGGGGACATTACGAGTAAAGTGCCGGCATTGCAGATGTCGGCTGTCGTGCTGTTGTACTGTTGTGCTGTCATCGTAGCGGGCGTGCTCACCCTGGCCGACACGCAATAGTGCGTCTGTCATGCGCGGGGGACGCTTCAGCAGAGAGCGGCAGGAGCCGCTCCGATGATTTTACCGCAATCGGGAGAAAACTAACGAGATGACTTTCACAAGACATGTGCTGAATTTGTAGCGAAGGGACGTGTCCGTGAGGTTATCCGCCGAGGAGATGGAGCGATGGGGGGGTGCTGGTGGGGAGGGGGTGTGGGGGGGGTGGGGGATGGATTGGGGGGGGGGGGTCAGTCGTTCCGTGCGCAGGAGCTTGGGTGGACGGATGACTTTGAGGGGTATTCATATTCTTAGGTTTTTTCGGTAAAGTCACGTAGGACTTTGAGGGGTGGTGAGAGGTGACGAGCAGCCGGCCGAGGCCTTCATCCAGCAGTGGGTAGATAAAGGGACTGTAAATTATAATTATACATTGTGAAGTATTTTTCACCCTCCTCCTAAATTTTGCCACCTCGGATTTAAAAAAATGCATTCAAGGCGGTCCGGGGGGGGCACCTCAGAATCAACCGCCCTTGGTTAGCCGCCTTGTTTACCCACCGAAGGAAGACACCTAGGGGACCTGAAACATCTCCCCAGTTTCGATTTAACTCTGCCCTGTTTGATCGCGGTTTGATTCCGGTGCTCGTGGGACGCGCGGTGCCAATTAAGCCGCCGTGCAAACGACACGAAGGACAAAATTAATATCTCGCGGGAACCCTGGAGGTCGTGTTGCGGGAATTCGTCAAAACGCTGCAGGGCTCGGTCGTTACCCCCCCCCCCCTCCCTGTGACCTTCGCGCAGCTCTCCAATCGCCCAATCGCCCTCCCACTCATCATGCCAGTCACATCCCCGTCCACTTTTGTACCTCTGATTAGCACGGTTGGCTACGTACGGTGTTCAACACACATACACACGCCCCCTCTCTAATCGCCACGTTTCACACCGACCCTCCTCCCCCCCCCCTGCCGACCCTCCGTTCAGCACACCCGATGTCACTCCTCTACCCAAACGCTTTGTTCACTATTCCACCTCGGGTTTATCAGGGCTGGTGAGGGCTAATGTCTCTCCCCCCCCCCTCACCCACCCTCTGGTCAACTCCCTGACTCTCGTCATCATTGTAAGCCATGGCCGGCCCGACCCACCGCAGTCTCTCGCGACCTTGCGATGCAACGATCCACCCAGCCCCTGCTGCACAACAGCTTCCCTCTGATTAGCGCGGTTGGCTACATGCTGTGCGAAAAAAGTACCACATTCATACATAATCCACGTGTTCCTCTTTTTGTCTCTAAGTGTAATTCCTTCTAATTAAAATCATATGACGTCAATCATTGCATCTCTCTCTTATCATCATCATCATCATAAAATAAGTACATTATTATTCGTATAATTCCAAGTGTGCATTTTTCCACGCTTTTCTCCGTGACCGCGATTTTAAACTATGTGTTGTGGCAGGTCGTGCGCACTGAATCATCTCCAATAATCTTACTCGACTACCTTGGTCGGCATTTTCATTGCGATTCATTAATTGAATCTCGCGTGTGTGCGTACGCATGTGTGCGCGTGTGTGTGTTCTCACTCTGTGCCCGACAGAGTGCTGCTGCGTGGGGACAGGAGACACGCGCATCCCGCGCCTTCGGGAGGTGTTCGAGGCCTTCCCCGACACCGTCATCAACGTGGACATCAAAGTGGATGACGACAAACTCATAGACAAGGTGGGCAAGAGAAAAACCCCCCTCCACTACTCCGGCCGTCGCTCAAGCCGCTCGCAATCACACGGACAGGGCGGGGGAGGGCGGGGATGCTTTCCGCGGCTGTCTCGTGGTCAGCACACCGACTGCCCTTGCAACCCAGAGGTCGTCGGTTCAATCTTGCGGCGGCAGGAGGAGACAAGCAACTCGCAGCCATGGCAGGAGGGGTGTACTGGATGTTGTGGGTGTTCCAGGTGTGGGAATATTTTCTCGGTCGCCAACCCAAGACAGACCCGGCTGAAATGAAGCCCCGTTTGCTCATGAACAGTCGATGGCTTCATAAGCAAAGGTTTATGCGACGCGAGGATGCGCGCCAAGGTGCATTTGGTTCGTCCACTGGACCTACAATCCAGAGGTCGCCAGTTCAACCTCCTGATGATGATTGCTTGTGTTGCAGTCCCTTCTACATGACTTTACCGAAAGAACCAAGAATATAAATGGATACATTATTGTATTTGTTACACAGAAGATCCCGTGTAGCCAGTTGCCCAGATATTTTCGGTGGCAATGGCGAGGTCGCGCCTTTTTATTGGGGTGGTGGAGAGGAACTCGGTCAGCGTCCAGCCAGGAAACTGGAGGCATTGATTCTTTAGAATAGTAGTACAATGATATGCAACAAATGCTTTTTGCAGGGCGTATAAAATGTATGGCCCTAGTGTGGCTTTTTGACCATTGCTCAGTGCGGTTTATTGAATGCGCGGAAGCATAGTTTCGGGGAACGTAGAAGTACAGGACAATGGCGAATTCTTCTTCATTGCTGTCTGCTGTTCAACCGCATAGCCTTGTCATCTCTATCCCCCCATAACACCTGTCACTATGGTTATAGACAAAAAAAAAAAACCCAAAAATGTAGAATAATAATAATACACGTTTAAACTTAACGCGACGGTTTCATTTCTTGGCAGGTGTCGGAGCTGATCAGGACGCACAGTCGCGAGTCCCTCACCGTGTGGGGCAACGCGAGCGACGTCGTCATCAGGAAGTGCCACAAAGCGGTGCGCCCTGCCCTCTGACCCTGCGACCCCCGGCGGCCGTGCTGCCCGTTGTGTCCCGTGCGCGGTTGTGTTCGCCGGTTTCATCCCAGCAGGCTTGCCCTGCTAAGCTTCCGAGATCCCACGAGATTGGGCGCCTCCAGTCAGAGTTAATCGCGTCGTTGTGGTTGTCGCTGTCGCAGAACCCGGACGTGGGCATCCTCTTCAGCATGAAGCGCGTGGTCGTGCTGCTGCTGCTCTTCTACACGGGGCTGCTGCCCTTTGTGCCGCTGTCCGAGGGCTTCCTGGAGATCCCCATGCCCTCCATGGTGCTCAGGTGCGACAGGAAATTGCGCGTCGTGAGCGGGGGTCGGCGAGGTCGCGAGCGGGGGTCGGCGAGGTCGCGAGCGGGGGTCGGCGAGGTCGCGAGCGGGGGTCGGCGAGGTCGCGAGCGGGGGTCGGCGAGGTCGCGAGCGGGGGTTGATGAATGTGCCATGTTGTTCCGCACTTAAAAAATCTGACTTCCGAATCGGCGACATACCTCGTCCACCGTGGAGACAGAGAAGGGGAGATCCATTCAGCTCACGAGCATTGCAGCAGTGGATAGAAGATGGCCCGGTGATGGCGATGATGAAAAGTCACGTAGAGAATAAGGCAAATGGAATCCCCTTTGAGCTCAGAGTGATCCAGTGTTGTTTGTTTATTTGTCTCAGACACCGCACCTACATTACGCCTCCCTCTATTCACCGACTTAAAACAAAGCCTCTGGCACTGTCAATCAAGCCTTGGTATTTGTCTTGGAATGCAATCGCTTTCTATGTAAATCCAGTTTGTATTGAGCCACAGGACTTGCATAGACACCCACAGGCTCATACAGAGACTCTTAGACTCACGAAGAGATCCCTCTTCTTCCATATGCCTATGTTAATAAATACACCCACGGTTTCTGCGCAGCGTCTTCAGATTGCTGCCTTACGGAGGGGTTACGTAATCCGCATTGTATTGTGCATGGGCCTCCGTGTGAGTCGAGCTAACGTTACTCTGCAAGTACGTGGGGATCTGCCTGTGCCATATTTTCCTATTTCTCTGATTGACTGCCCGTTTCTCTCCCGTGAAACAGATCAGTTTCAGAATCTTTATTTAGACTGGAAGAATCCGAAGAGCCACAAAGCTCTTTTTCACCGATACCCAGTAAATTACCCCGTTCCCCAAAATCGCCGCTTTCGCCGCCACCCTCCCAACGGCAAATGGCATCTGGAGATGCGGTCACGTTTGCGGGGGGTTATGCAACTCCACGTTGCGTTATATAATTGTGTCGGTAAGCGCAAGTTGCCACCGCGTGCGTGGCGCGGCGTCGTGGAGCGTTACGCAAGCGTCGCTGTCGCTGCAGCTCGCCCAACGTTGCGTCACGAGCTGCTGCTCACATGGGAAATGGTGGTTGTTGTTGTTGTTGTCTTGGTGTGGACTGGGACTGTGTTGTTGTCTTGGTGTAGTATAGGACTGTGTAGTTGTTGTTGTCTTGGTGTAGTCTGGGTCTGTGTTGTTGTCTTGGTGTGGTATAGGACTGTGTGGTTGTTATTGTTTTGGTGTGGTCTGGGACTTGTTATTGTTGCCTTGGTGTGGTCTGGGTCTCTGTTGTTGTTGTTGTTGTCTTGGTTTGGTTTAGTACTGTGTGGTTGTTGTTGTCTTGGTGTGGTCTAGGACTGTTGTTATTATTTTGCTGCCTTGCCCCAAGCATGCATTTGGTGTTGACAAATCGGCAGAAATGTATATTTATGTATTGCGACACTCTTTACCTCTCCTCTATATGGCACTCGCATCGTCTTTTTGTATTGTTTGTTAATGCAACTCGCTGACCCCATGCCCCTACTGGACATCTGTGACAAAGAGCTCCAGAGCTCATCGGATTCTTCCAGGACAAATAAAAGATTCAAATTTCGATTCACTATATCGTGAATAAAGTCAAAGGTACTCTTTGATTTTTTCGATAAAAAGTCACGTAGGTAAAAAATAAAATAAAATAAATGAAAACAACCAAATAAAATCACGACGTTTCGGGCGCAACACAAGCGTCCTTCTTCAGGTGCGGACAATGTAGTGAAAGCGCAACCGCTGAAGTGTGTCTTAGAGATGGCTGTGACGAGGAATTACATAGTCGCGGGGGATGGAGGGAGGGGGGGCCATGGTGAGTGTGTGGGCGCACTGTGGACTGGGAGGCAACGATGTGAGGAACGGAGTGGGTGCAACGTACGGAGTTCAAACTGAAGCTTTGTGATGCCGGTGTCGCCCCCGTGACCTCGTGCCCACGCCACGGCTGACCTTGAGCCTCCACTCAGCTGGAGCTCTGGAGAGAGCTGCTCTCCTCTAGCAGGTGTTTAAGGGCCCCCACTGAGCCTCATAGCTCTTTTTCAGAAGCGACCTGGGCCGAAAGTGATAGCTCAACGAAGTTGGCTTGCTACGTGGAAATTTACAGCAGCCGAATACCCTAAACGCGCGTTGTTGATTCTAAATGTGGAGGAGAAAACCGGAGAATAACGGGACAATACCGTTTTGTTTCTATATGCATGCCGTATGTAATCTGCCCACGTAATTATCGACCGCGCTTTGATGACGACGAGCGTGCCGTCCCCCGCCCCCTGTTGCTGTGCCGCAGAATTGCCGACGAAAAGTCGACGTCCAAACTCCACCGCTGGGTGCTGAGGCTCGCGGACCGGTGAGTCTCGTCACCCGGCACACGCAACCTTGACGCCGCGCGACCAGCAGCCCCCGGCCCATCGGCACCAACTGCCACGTCTCCAGCGTTCGCCGACAAACGCTAAACAACGTCGTCCCGACCAGCCCAACCGACCGACGGGCGGCACGTGAAAATATTCCCGTGTTACGCGCTCGCTCGGCCACGGAAGGCGCGCGGGGAGATGCGATCGTGTTGGCGGGAGACATTAAGGGGTTGTTTGGCGGCGCGCACGAGAGGCCTGGTGGCGACGACTCTCTAACCGCTCGCTCGCTCGCTCGCTCGTGTGCTGGCTTTTTCGTTGCAGGATACTGATGAGCAAGATTCTTTTCAAACACCTGGAGCGCAGGGGCATACAGGTGAGGCCGGCGATCGCTTGCAGAAAGCCCACAACCCAACGGGCAAATCGCTTTCACTGCTGCGGAGGTGTTGCCAGCTGTGCTGCAAAGCCCTCCTCCCACGTCTGTTGCCCGTATGACCCAACAACAAACGATACGCACGAAGTTAAATAAGGGTAAATAATCATTGACAGCCCCTCCTTTGTCAATCCACTGCTGGATTAAGGCCCCCCCCCCCGTGCAACGACAAACGCCGTTCGCCGCTTGTCGTTGAAGAGGTTCGTGGTTCAAATCCAGTGGCCTCCCCTGGGTAATAGTGCGCTGCCTGCTTCGAAGTGGACGTTAAAGATCCCGTGACGTAATTCGCAAGAGTCGGCCGTTGCGTGCCGGCGTCATGGTTCCAGGTTGCAAAAGTCGCCCAGAATTCACTCGAATGGGATTATACACAGCATCGTTGCCCTACCCTGCTGCAAAAGCCTGGTAGCAGCCTCCTGAAAAAGAATCATGAGACTCTGTGAGGCTCTCCCGGCTAGTTTAGTGTGTTGTCCTTACCCCCGCCCCTCCGATTAGCATGGTTGGCTACGTATTGGGCGAAAGAAGTTCAGCGTACGTACATTTCGCGCGTACGTAACTCCCGCTACCGCCCCGCCAGGTGTACCTCTGGGTCCTCAACGACGACGAGGACATTGAGCGAGCATTCCGCCTGGGCGCCACGGGGGTCATGACGGACTTCCCCACCAAGCTCAAGCACTTCCTGGAGCAGCATCCCGAGTACTGCAAGTGATTAAGTGGGGGCGGGGGGGCGGTGTGCAGCCTCGTGCCCTCCCTGCCCCCCCCCTCCCGCAACACCCGGTTGGACTCCCAGCTTCACAGGTTGACCGGTGTCAAAAGAGGGAGGGAGTAGGTGGCAGGGAGGTGGAGGGCGGTTCTTACATAGTAGGGCTTAATTCATGTTCTTGTTGTTGTTCCTGTTCACTGAACAATGTTCTCGGTTGCTTGGTTAAGATAGGAGTGGGTGGCACGTGACTGCCAGGATCCACGGCCGTAGTGAGTCGTCGTAATGTTCAATGTGGTGTGCCGGGTGCAGAAATATATTTTTTCCGGATATTGTAGGCTTGCGTAGAGACACACAGACCCATTGAGACCCATAAACACACAAATAGAGACCCCCCCATGTACTCCCTGAGAAGGCCCACAGTCTCACGCAGAGGCTTAATTTCTCACTCGATATTTTCTGTGTCGCTGGTAGACCGGTGGAGGTGGTGGTAACGTGACTCATAGTAACCACAGCCATAGCAAGAGGTGTATTGGATGTGGCGTGCTGGGATGCAGAAATACCTTCTGGCTCGCCGACCCAAACACACCCAGATGATATCCCTCCGATGCGTTTTCCCGGATCGATCCGCGCGTCGTTCGGCACGATGTCCAACACTTTGTTCCACGCGGAACGGATCGTCGGACAGCGCACGGTGCGCCGAACAAAACGCGGAACAACCCGGAGAACACATCGGAGAGCCGGCAGAGCACGACCGGCAAGACCCAGGTGAAACTATGCCCAGGTGCCCGAGCGTCCGTGACCGCTGGTGTTCCGGTGGCCCATGCCGCTCTCCCGTCACGGCCGTCCGTCGTGACGTTAGCACCGTGTGTTGCTTCACGCTCATTATTTATTCGTGCATCCAGCTCGGTAGCGCTGCGTTTTGTCTCGGCCATGGGTCCGAACCGCCTTTTCTTGTAACCGTGGGTGGCGCTGTGCATTTAACGAGTCCTTAATCAAAACCTGATGAGTTGTTTTGAGTCGGTTGTTGATTCCGATTGACCTTTCCTGCCTCGTTTTTACCGTCTTGTTTGTATTGTCATGGGACCTCCTTTGCCAGTACCAAAATATAAGAATAGGTTTTCCCCTTTTTTTCTGGCAACAAAACAGGTCTTAAAATGTGAAAACACCAAACTGAAACCTTTTACAAGGAATCATGTCTGCATTAACCATTGTGGTTAATGCAGACATAATTCCTTGTTTGTATCAAAACTGTCGCGTTACGGGAAGGGGGGGGGGGGGGAGAAAACCACGCAACACAAACACAACCAACGCAAGTATTTTTTAACGAATGTTGCAATTCTGCTTCACGGATTGGAATGGCGGTCGTAAAATGTGCGGTGCGTGTGGGACGGGTATAATGCCACTAGTCAAAGTAATGTATTTGGATGTGATGAAGTACAAACGTCTCGAATTGTATCTGCTGTGTTTCATGACATACTTGAGTGGGGGGGCAGTTGAGTGTCTGCTCGCCCACGATTTGATGCAACGCGTTTACCTGCTGCGAGGTTTTTGAGCGAAAATGAAAACTGACTTTTTTTTACAAAACATGTTTTTAATGTTTTTTAATTTACCCCTGGAAGGATTTTGGGCGACATTTTTTTTCTAATCAGCTGAAGGATTTACGTCGCTTGCCTGTTTGCTTGAACAACAAGAACAAAATAACAGTACATTTCACATCGCGTAGATTTGCTCGGAATTCCTTTCAGTGAACTATTTTGCACAATAGAGATGTCATTACGAATATACGCGTGCGCTCACTCATAGCTTGCACAGGTCGCATAGTAACGAAATGTTGGTGTTTTATTGCGCACAAACATGTAAACGTTTTGGAGATGCAACATGTCCCTTAACCTTCGTTCGGGCGGTTGGTAACCATACTTATGATAACTTCAAGATAGTTTACAAACGCGCGTTTGTGTTTTACGTTTGTGCTTTAATTAAAAAATTAACAACGTAGTGCTCTCATTTTCTTTGGAATGTGTCGCCGTGTTGTAGGGTTAATATAATTATACTTTAATTTTAAAAAGTACACGAGAGGTGTTATTAGTATAAGAGAGAGGTGGTGTCAGTACACGAGAGTGGTGTGTTTATTATTTTGGAAAATTTATTTTGTACAGAACCAAGAGGTTATGTGCTGCTACTGCTGCTCTATGCCTGTAACTTCCCACTGCTGGACAAAGCACTCCCCCCCACCTCCGCCTTATTGTCATCCGTGATTCCTTCTTTTCCCCAGTTGCTTCTGTCTCGGCAGTGACCTCCGAACTCGTTAACCCGGCCAGGTGACTCAAGTCAGAAGGTCGCACGTCCAGTTCGTGCTGGCAGGTTGACTCGGCCCAACGTAACGCCGTGGTCGATTACAATTCCGTACCACTCTGTGGGGGGGGGGGGGGGGGGGGAGTTCAACAGTGATCATCCTATGGATTTATACTTGTCCCCGCCCCCGCCATAGGAATGTGGAATTGGCACCACTGGCTTCGGAGCTGTGAACGAGAGATGAGCACCTCCCTGATGGCTCAATCGAGCGTGGCGTCAGTTTTTACTCTATTCACTTAAAAAAAATAATAAGTTTCGTGATGTGCTCAGTACCACAGTAATGTATTTACCGTGTAACAGGAAACTACCTTCGGATCATCACAATACTGTACAGCAGAACCTGGATATAAGCACACCCCTTCTGAGCTAGGCCATGTGTGCTTATATCTGGCGCCGTGGTCTTGTATCAGAAGTTGCCCTTTGCCCCCCCCCCCCCCCACCAGTGTCATGTGTGTTGCTTATATCAGAGCTGTGCGTTTTACAAGGTGTGCTTTGTCTATTATATATACGTGGCTAATATGTGTTTTCGTATGTTTGTCCAGGTAATTAATCTTAGACCCTCCCCACCAGTGTTAATTCAACGATGAGTCGTCTGAAGGTTTATGATGTGTAGTTTGTGTGAACAGGGTCAGAATTCCATAAAAATGTGTGACCTTTTGATGCGATTATTGAGTTTATTTGCCCCGGTGCTGCTGTGTTTTTTTATCTGATCAACTAATTAAAATAGCATCGCGCCTTATGGCATCCGCATTTCAACATCATCCAGCAGGCAGATATGTGCAGGAGCAAAGATACCCACAAAAAAAACTGAACTAAAATTTTTATTTTACCAGATAAGGCTCACTGAGCTATATAGCTGGGTTTTTTTTCAGAAGCGGCCTGGCCACACACACGGATAGCTTAACGAGAAGTGGCTTATCACGTGGACATTATTTTATAGCAGCCAAATACTCTAAGCGCACGTTGATTCTAAATGTGGAGGGCAAGAACCCTCGAAGGAAATTATTATTATTAGAACATGTTTGCAAATTTAAATTTTAGCACGAGTACGTGCCCCTTATGTAGAACAATGATGCCTTGTAAATGTGTGTCTGTTTTGGTGTTTGGAAATCTTAACAAGCTGTATTTACCCTTTTCATGATAATAAATACTTGGTGAAATTGAGTCCATCGCTGAATTATCATCGTTTAGAACGTGACGGGCTTCTTCCCACTCGTTAAACACAAAGTAATCGTTGGGGCTTCTATACTTGTGTAATGTGAGGCTATATCCGGCTCACTGACGTATCACAACTCGTCATGATGATTGGCTCTGCCGGTCCTGGTCTATAGCCAATGGGGGGGAAGCCTAGGGGCGTGGCCCTGATGTAATGGAAAGGTGACAGCTGTAAGGATTGGTTCTGCTGGCTTTGGCCACAGCCAAAGGGGAGATGAGTCAGGGGCGTGGTCCCGAGAACTTACGAGGGAGCCTGGAATATTCCATGAAGGCTAACCAGGACTGGTGGAAACGTACCACGTGACCCGGGTATTAAATAAGGGTGGAGACGAACGACACGTGGTCAGAAGGGGAACGAAGGGGGCCACGCGGGAGCGGGGCTCCGGGTTGCCATGTGGTAGTGCGTCTCTCTCTCTATCTGTCCCTCTCACGCTGCCTGTCAGCAGCATGAAGGAAAGCTGTAATACAAGTTGAATAAAAGACGGATTCCAGAAGTCGCCTCAATGACCTTTATTACACTTGGTGAATGTCCTTTTGTACAGCTCAGAGGCTGGTGGCGTGAGAATAAAAGGACTCGTTCCAACGCCTTGTCACACGTCTGCATCATTAGTCTTATTACTCCGTTGTATGTATGTACAGTATGTGTATGTCTGTCGAACTTATTTCGCGCCGTACGTGGCCAACCGTGCCGGGTAAGGACAACAAACTAGACACAAACAGCATTTCTAAAGAAACGAGTACTGTACCAGGGAAGCGTAAATATGTAAACGGTGACAATGATTTGCCGCGTTGTTAATCAATTCGATACTCGATGGAGTTTCCTTCCCACGCCGCGTAAGTCACACCGTGGAGTCGTGCCGACGTTCCGAATTCCAAGCCTCATCGAGGGCACACCCAC
The DNA here is from genome assembly GCF_015708825.2 of Lethenteron reissneri. NCBI lineage: Eukaryota > Metazoa > Chordata > Hyperoartia > Petromyzontiformes > Petromyzontidae > Lethenteron > Lethenteron reissneri. The sequence goes on from NC_083806.1 coordinate 8,339,430, forward strand.
CCACTGCTCCGCATGGATTCGTCCTGCCAAGAAAACGGTGGTGGTGATGGTGGCAGTGGCTCCTCCATAAACAGCGACAGAAAAAGCGACCGTTCGCCGCCGCTGCTGCTGCTGCTACATGCACCTCTGTCCACACGTGGGACATGAGAGATGACCCCCATCCCCCCCTGCCCCACACCGTGCAGGGACTGACCAGCCGAATCACACAGTGGAACCCCAATGCGTTCTCGACGGCGCGGTACTCGCCGCGCCACTCCCCGAAGCTGTCGGCATCGCGCGCAAACTAAAAAACTGGACGGCACGTTGAACTTCTTTCGCACCGTACGTAGCCAGCAGCGCTAATCAGAGGTGCGGACGAAGCACAGCAAACTTGGACCCAAGGCAGTTCAAGGCAGATCTAGATTTTAAAATGGGCACACGCGTGATTTGGAGTTATACGAAGAGTCATCGTTTCGGTGATGGTCACAGAATTCCTCCACTCAAATGTGTGCTTTGTGTGTGTCTGTGTGTGTGTGGGGAGCGGTAGTGTAGCGGTTAGCGCGCTGCGCTACAAACCCGAGGACCCAAGTTCTATTCCCGCTCACAGCCAACACCAGTGACGATTATTTTAACTGGTCTTGGGCCTCCCCTAGGTCAACTCAGCCTCAAATGAGTATCTGGTGTGGTGTGTAAACATCGTCACTGGAGAGACCAAGGCGGCCGGGGGTGGTGCTGGCCACCCACCCCCTCGCGAGCCGTACCGGCCTTCATAGGTGCTCGCTAACAACACTTGCCCCAACAGTCTGTTAAGGCTACACGGGTGAATCTTTGTCTTTTATTGTGTGTTTTGACATCGTTATACACCAAGGTTATTCCCGGCACGCTCTTGTGCAGAACGAGAGGAATAGTCAATTCGGAAGTCATCTGACCGAGGCGTTACCCCCAAAGAATGTCTACGCAGAGCGATTTTCGCAGAGGAATTGATTTGCCGTGCCCGAGAGAGCAGCGCTTCTTATCCTGGGGGTGCGAGGCAGGGCCAGGTTGTTGTAGAAGGTAGATCGTCGAAAACGCAAATGTGAGGCACAGCCACGCGAGTACAACTTAGTTTGTTTATTCTCGATTTGAAGTTTTCGTGACTGCACGGATCCATACTCTTTGGCTCTTTCGGTAAAGTCACGTAGACGAAAAATAATATTTGTTTTATTATTATTATTATTTTTCATCTACGCGAATTTACTTTGTTTAATCAAACCCCACGTGTTTATTAAACGTGAGGCCGTTTTTTTTTTACACGATCGAGAACGATCAAAGGGAGGGTCTCGCAAGGCTGCTGTCAAGGTTAAGCAGCGCAGTGCCTGAGAAGAAGGTTCCGATATGCCTATGTCGAGGTCTCTGCTCGCCCACAACGAGGAGGATTCGGTAGAGTTTATCCGCCTGTAGTCTTTGTTGCTGTTTTGTTGTTGCCGTGTTCCCACGTTGACAGGGCGCGCAGACTACGGCGGTTTGGCGCAACGTCGTGGTTCCCATCGCGAATGAATGGCGCTAAATGCGCTTCTGTGCGTGGGTTTTTTTGTGTTTTTAAAAGCAACTGCGGAGGAGGAAGATAGCGGTGGTGGGGGAAGTTGCTGAGATTGCGTTCGCAGAAGCACGCACAATGACTGTGCGTCGTGGGTCAGGCGTATCCACTGTCCACTTACTTCCCTAACCGGTCAACCGCGTGTTTTTACGGTGATGACAGCGACGGCAGCTGCAGTTGAACAGTAATCCTCAGTACCCTGTTCCGTACTGGGTGGATGTGTGCCCCCCACCATCACAATCACGTGTGATTTGTTGCGAATTGTAGAGATCTGTGGGTTCAATTTTATTCAAGGAAGGGATCTTTGCCCATACATTTCTGGGAGTTGGCCAGAATTGATCCATGCGTGCCGCCGCACGGGAGACTTGAGTGTCGAAACCGGGCGTAAGTGTGTCTCGTGTTGAACCAATGGTGGGTTGTTTGTGAAAACAACATTTGGGGAGACATGGCCTTTTTTAAAGCCTTTATATTAAGTTCACTTACTTGCTTGCGCGCTTACGACCGTGCAAATCTTTCGGTCGTTTTTTAACCCACTTCCCGTGATCCAATCGAGCTGACATTTTGCACACAGACTCGTTGTGCGTGACAATTTATTTTCGTGAAAAATGTTTTCCAAAATTTTCCACTTTTTAGAAAAAACAATTCATATTTAATTTAAAATACCAATGTGATAAAAATGAAACTCTTACTCAAGAAAAACAGAAATGAATAATAAAATAAAACCGATGCCACGCATATAAAGGATTTATAGTGAAAAACTTTGTTTTTACGGGTTAATTTTTTTACATTGGAATGAATGTAGCGGGCCCAAGTGGGCTCACACGTACCAATTGCGTGCCACATGTATGAGGTTGGTTTAACACACAATAGGCATTCGCAAACAAATATCATCCATAATACAGTTTTTTTTTTGTGTTGGGTTAGATCGCGTAAATATATAAATGTGTCGTTAAACCCGCCCGCCACCCAACACAGCCAATTAGTAAGGGTTGTCACGTAAACAGAACATGCCAATTCGTTACTAGTACAGCACTACACCGGTGTGTTGGAGAGTAAATCCACAACATTTACAATCTGAGTACGACGTTTCGCCAATAATTACAAACAGCATCATCAGGCGGCAGCCAGATTTGTGTGGGGTAGATCTGGATCGTAAATGTTGTTGATTTACTCTCCAGCTATACTAGTAACGAATTGGCAAGTTCTGTTTATGTGACAACCCTTACTAATTGGCTGTGTCGAATGGTGGCGGGTTTAACGACACATTCATATTTACGTGATCTGACCCCAAAAAATGTGTTAAGATCGCCATTGAAGAGACAAAGGCAGCCAGGCATGTGTATGCCGAGTTCAATTCTTGCCTACGGCTAACTTTAGTGCCGAGCAATTATGTTTAAATGCCCCTCTGCGGCCGTCTGGAACCCTCTTCTTTCGATATTAGGACGCCGTTGGCGCTACGAGCTTTAAAATAAACTAGATTGAAAGCTAATTTCTTCGGAACGGCTTTGTGTGTGCTTAGATTTGGTGTATCTCCCCCCCCCCATCCCGCGCCTCCGATTAACACGGGTCGGACTACGTACGGCGCGAAAGAAGTTCAACGCACGTTCCATACACGTGAAGCACCCTCCCGTCATCCGCCAGGCAAACCGCCCGCTGCTCGCAAGCCCCTCGGTGCGGAGAAGCCGGGGTGGAGTTTTCTGCGAACCGGAGCCTCCAGCCCACCGCGTGTCCGTCCATCCCCCGAGGTGGAATGACTCCGCGTGCTCTGCACGTTCTGCTCTCTCTCTCTCGCTCTGCAGACCCTCTCTCTGTTTTGCAAGACTTCGTAAGAGGTTGGGGAGAGGTGGGGGAGGGAAACTCTGTCCTGCGGCAGTCTGCGCTTGTAGCAACAGTCGTTAAGTGCAAGTGAAGCTGCTGCTGCTGCTGCCAAGTTGGCACGCGTATTTACGTGTGTGCGTGATTTACAGCCGTGTGCGTGTGTGGCTCGCAGCAGCGGAGTGGTTTGCGTGCTGCGCTACGAACCCAGCGAAACGGTAGCTCGATTCTGGGCTCACGGCCACCAACACCGGTGACGATTATCTTAACCGGTCGTGGGCATCCCCTAGGTTGACTCAGTCTGAAATTGAAACCTGCTGCGGGGCGTAAACATCAATAATAACAAGTATAACCCGTAAAAACAAAGTTTTTCACTATAAATTCTTTATATGCGTGGCGGCTAGAGTCCTCTCGTCCTCTGGCTTGAGATGGCTGCCACCTATGGGTCAGATGATTGTCTGCAGTATTAAACAATTGATAATTAAATATTTAATTTGTTTTCCCTAAACAGTGTAAAATTTTGGAAGTGGGTTGCACGGTCGTAAGCAAGCAAGCAAGCGAACTCAATATAAAGGATTTAAAAAGGCGGCCTGGCGTGGTGTTGGCCACCCACTCCCTCGTGTGCAATGCAGGCAGTTCATAGGTGCGGCTCGCCAACAGCGCTTTGTCCTAAATGCCTCTCTCTTTGCTGTGCGTACAGGCGCACGGCTCATCAGACGCTTGTTGGGCACGGTGAAGAAGCTCCCGGCACGTGGAGCGAAACGTCGGACATCGTGCCAAACGACAACGCCGGCACAAGCAGAAGAAAAAATAAACACATTGGAGAGGATGCCCGGCCGCAGTGGAATTTTTTGGAACAATTTGACGATTTCAAACTCGTGGTCAGAACCAAACGTTGCGAGCGATTTTCAACATTCCATAAAAAATATATATAAGATAATTTGTCCGGAAAATGTGACGACCACGGAACGCAAACAGAAATTCCTCCGGGGTGTTGGTTGTGTGCGCTTCGTGCTTCCGCTCTGGATCTGCCAGCGGCTGGGTCAGATGTTCCACTGAATTCTTCCCATCAAGCCTCCGTGAATCCAGTGGGGGTGTAGAGGGCTGGGCGTTGCCTCTGGCTGGATAATTACGGTCACAATTTTGCCTCGTACACGAAGCCCAGACGTGGGTGGATGATATAGCGGCCCCAGGGTAACTCAGTTGCCCTGGATTTGTGCCAATGATGACCTCCGTCCTAGTCCATGCGTGCGAGTGGGAGTTTGTACGAGTGTGTGTGTGTGTCTGTGTGTGTGTCACTTGAGCCAGTGGCTGGCTGAAGTACCATCTGTTGAGGAAGTATGGAAGGCGATCCGGAATCTGAGACCAGGAAAAGTGCCAGGCAGAGATGATATCATATTCTTAGGTTTTTTCGGTAAAGTCACGTAGGTAAATTAAAAGTAATTTTTTACCTACGTGACTTTACCGAAAAAACCTAAGAATATGAATCCTTGCAGTCACGAAAGCTTCAAATCTAGAAAGAGATGATATCCCAAGAGAAATGCTGAGGGGTTCTGCAGAATTGGAAGGATACCCTGGTGATCCCCCTCTTTGAGAAGGAGGAATGCACAGACTATAACAATTAGGGGGGCATCTCCCTCCTCAGTGTGTCGGGAAAGGTCCTGGCAAGGATTATATTAATTCAACATCGCCTTGCCAGACACGCTGAGGAGAGGCTTGCGGAAACCCAATGCGGTTTCAGGCCATGGCGGTCCTGCACAGATGCCATATTTTTTGTCTATTTGCTACAGCAGAGGTGTAGGGAATTCCAACAGGACATACATCTCTGCTTTATTGACCTCATCAAGGCCTATTATACCATCAATAGGCCTGGGCTCTGTGTTGTCAGTGCTTTCGGAGTCCCTGACTGCTCACGATCGTTAAGGACCCCGGGTAAAGCTGCGTGGCCAGGAGTCGGAGCCATTCCCTGTTCACCTTGGGATGTGACAGGGATGTATTCTGGCTCCCACGTTATTTAACATCGTTTTCGACCACGTAGTTCGAGAAACCTACCATGGCTGTACCGGATGAATCTCCATCTGGTACAGATACAATGGAGGGCTGATCGATGCCCGGCTGGATTGTGTGAGGAGCTCACAAATCCTTGAAAGATCTGGACAAAGCCCCACCGGTGAGCTCCTCCAGCAGGCAAGGCTGCGTTGGCTGGGTCATGTAGCCCGCATGCCCAGCGACCGCATGCCTAAACAGCTTTTGTTCGGCCGGATCGACGGAGATTAACGGGCGCGGCACGGGCTGAAGAAGAGATGGAGTGATGTGGTACAGGAGGACGTAGAGCTGAGTGGACTTGCCGATGACTGGTACCAGCGGTGTCAAGATCGGCCTCAGTGGAGGAGGCTCGTGAAGGAGGCTACTGGGCAGTTGGAGGCAATCGCCCTCCAGCAAAAACAACGGAGGGTGGAGGAGCGACGCTCACAACAACTAGCCGTGCGCCGGGTGGCTAAAACGCAGCGAGTTGGCCAGTAAGGGGCACAGGTGAGGCATCAGCCAGTCATCTCAGTCAGTCGACCCATGTCACCTGGGTCTGTCCCGTGACCTCCTGCCAGCGGGCGTTCGACACTTCACGTGGCCTTAACGTGCACCTAGCCTGGCACAAGCGCCGTGGTGATGTCACCGCCACTAAGTGGCGAATGGCAGCGGCGGCTGTTGTTATGTCTGTGAGATGGTGGGAAGCGCTAGCGCAGTGGTTACGAAAACACGGCGAAACCGAGTTCGATTCGCGCTCACGACCAATAATCAGAGGCAAATATTAGACCCGGTCCTGGGTCTCTCCTAGGTCGACTCAGCCTCAAATGAGTAGCCTGGTGCGATGTGTAAACATCGCGACTCGGGAGACAAAGACGACCGGGCCTTCATAGGTGCTATTCGCTAACAGCACTTGCCCCAACAATTCTAGATTTGAAGCTGTCGTGACTGCAAGGATTCATACTCTAAGTTCTTTCGGTAAAGTCACGTAGGTAAAAAATGAAATTAATAAAAATAAAACAATAAAAATCAAGACGTTTCGGAGGCAACACAAGTCTCCGTCATCAAGTGATGCAGCAAATCTGGCTGTGACGGTCCCACCTGATAACGGAGACTTGTGTTGCCTCCGAAACGTCGTGATTTTTATTGTTTTATTTTTATTAATTTCAATTTTTACCTACGTGACTTTACCGAAAGAACTAAGAGTATACTTGCCCCAACAGTCTGTTAAGGCTATCCGGTGATCTAGGCTTGGAGATGCGCAGCAGTGAGAGTTGCATGTGTAACGTTGTCTTTTAACCAAACAACGATCATGATACTCGCATATTTATATGCGGGTTTACTCGATCGGGTCTTTCACAAGGTGAAAGATCCAACGCAGAAGATCCCCTGGGGTTTGATCTTCCACGAAGCTCATGGTCCACCCTAAAGCGCATCCACTGCACACATCATGGCAGATGCGGATACCCTGACGGGCAAATGGACAATGTTTAAATCTCCCGTGGTGTGCGACTGTGGCCATCCAGAACAAGACCATGCAACGACGCAATGCCCCGATCCACAAATACGTAAGTAGACATCACGACGGTGATACGCTCCTGACGCGGTTGTGAAATTATAATTATTGCTCTGCGTCTACATCATCGGCTGTGCGAAACAAAATATTCGATCGTGTTATATACAGGGTACTTCAAAAATTGTTAACGCTTATATGGGACTATCGTTTTTAACGGACAAAGAACGAACACTACACTGTAACATGATAACAGATGTAATGTTAATAGCTTACACAAGTCAAAAAGTCTCCATTTGTTCGCCATCATTGTCAACACGTGCCTCCGGGAGTCTTCTCCATGTGGTCTCCAGAGCCCGGAGGTACATTTCTTGTGGTTGTTGTTGTTGCCAATTCTCAGAAGCGTTAATAATGTTTTGGAAGCACCCCGTGTATGTACCAATATTAAATTTCGATTTAAAGCTATCGTGACTGCAGGGATTCATCTTCTTGGTTCTTTCGGTAAAGTCACGTAGAAGGGAAATAATTAAATAATAATAGATTTTTACGTAGAAGGGAACGAATTAAATAATTATGGGTTTTTCTTCTTATTTTATTATTTCCCTTCTACGTGACTTTACCGAAATAACCAAGAAGATGTACCAATATTCTCAAAGAGCTTGAGATGTGGGCGCCCCGTGACACACTGGGGGAGGGGTGCGAGGTTGGGTCTGTGGAGAGACAGAGAGGGCCGATGAGGTTCTTGTGCCGGTTCCAGGAGGAGAGACGTCCCACTGAGAACGAGGATGACTCACGCACACGTGCGTGCGGTGTGCGGGTGTGGGGGAGATGGAATCTCGATGAAGGACATTTTGTGAGAAAGGGCGTCGGTGGCACCTTGGGGTTGTGCAGCGTGGGAGGAGACGCGGCATGGATGAAGAAAGACGGTGGCGGTGGTGGTGATGGTGGTGATGGTGGTGGTGGTGATGATGGTGGTGGTGCTGTTCAAGTGCAAGGGAAAGAAACACACAGATGCTGTTTTGACGACTGAGAGGAAGTGGGGCCGTGCAGTGGAACAAAGAAAGCTCAAGTTCGGACCGGCTGGAGCGAGTTCGAGCCAGAGTTTATATATATATTTTAATTATTTTAAAATTTTCTCTATTGGGCCGACGAGTAAAGACGACAACTTAACGCGCCTTGAGACATGAGTGGAAGGCGCCTTACAAATACATGTCAATTATCAATTGCTGTTGTTGTTATTAGTATTCGTCCTGGACGAGTGCGGCTGTTGGATGTCGTCTCCCCCCCCCCCCTCGTCTCGTCTCTCCCGTGCACCCATCGCGTCACCATGGCCACCACAATCCAGGGATGGAAGCCAGAGCCAATCAATCAATCTCTCACTCGACACGCGGCCGAACTTGTGAATGTCAGCTCTGGCGAGCACGGTTGGCTACGTACGGTGCGAAAGAAGTTCAACATGCCGCGCTTGCAAACAGCTGCCACCGAGTGATTTGAGTTGGGCTGCGTTGGCGGTCTTCTTCGTCGTCTTCTTTCGCATGGCTGATGATGTGGACGCAGAGAGCGACAACTACAATTTCACATTCAGGTGGCCAAGCCAGATAAGCGCGTCGGCAGCAGCGGAGCGTATCGCCGTGATGTTTGTGCAATCGGGGCTTTGCGTTGCGTCGCTGTCCGTTGTTACGGTCTGTTCTGGGTGACCACAGTGGCAGAGGACCGGAGAGTTTTTTAAATTCTCCATTTGCGCATCAGGTGTCCGCATCGGCTGCCCGTGGCTTCTGGTACACACACGAGCAGCTTCCTGGAAGACCACGCCCGTGTGACGACCGTGGGTCGTCTTCTTGGTTCTTTCGGTAAAGTCACGTAGAAAGGAAGTAATAAAATAATAAAAATAAAACATAATAAAATAATTCTCACGACGTTTCGGCCACAACGCAAGCAGCCGTCCTCAGGTGAAGACCAGGTCTGTCGGGGAGACACCGTGGGTCGGCTAATGGGGCTCGTGTCTGGTGACCCGGTCTATCCTTGGCGACCACCGCGGTGCCAGTTTCCCTGTTTTCAGGCCGTCTCACCGGGCTACTCACTGGGAATGCGAAACACAGAAAACCGAGATCGGATCATCGCTTGGAGCTGGCCCACGCGACTCATAAGACGGCGCACTGAGCCGGCCGCCACGGATGGCATTATTTTACCACGCGGTAGAGAGGGCTTTCACGGCCAATCGTATCCATAAGAGGGGTTTTTTTGGGTTAGATCGCGCAAATGTGTCCTTAAACTCGCCACCATCCCTCACAGTAAATTAGTAAGATGTGTCATGTAAACAGAACATGCCAATTCGTTACTAGTACAGCACACCCGTGTGTTGTAGAGTAAACCCACAATATTCACAATTCATGATGCTTGTAAACATTTGGGTGGAGGAATAATGTGACCATCAACGAATCTATCACTCCACATCACGCGTGGGTCCATTTTTTTTAAATCTAGATTTCAAACTCACTTCATTAGAACCGCTTTTTGTGTTTAAGTTTTGGTGTCCTTTCTCCACACGCTTGCCTACGTACGGTGCGAAGAAGATCAGTGGCGACTGATATTCAAACATTTTCCTGGCCCTATCTCCCCCAGCGCGAACACGCACTAACCAGCATAGTGAAGTATGGTCAAACGTCCCCCCCGCATCCCCCCATGACTGGCACGGCATGCTGTGGTCTTCATCATCCAGCATTGCATTGACAGCGCGGAGTAAAGTATTTATCATTTGTTATAAAAATAACACGCTTACCGAACGGTGCATGAGTAATCAAAAAAACGGAACATGATTGGAACAGCTGCTCCACAGCTGCTCGGAAGCCTTACGGAGACTTCCCACAACATTGACAATCAGATTGCCAAACCCAGCACCCCCCTATGCAGTCCTTGAAAGGAGTCGTTGTGGTCGTCGTCGGGGATGACGTCCGTCACGTTTACGGGTGGCTTTTGAGGTGGCTGAGGAGTCAGATGTTTGGGCAATGAGGGCACGCGGTCGGTGATGTGATGTCGTGATGCTGTATAGGCACCCTGCTGGTCAACACGAGGCTTCGTTTACAGAACTCCCGCGTGCCACGTGGTGGAGGGCGCAGAGTTGTTCAGCGCCCGCACGCTTCGCCCGTGACTCACGCTGAACTTGCCGGGTCGTTGTGCCCCCTTCCACCCCAGGAAGCGGCCGGCTTTGCTGTCGTAGCGGCTGCCACGTGGGACAGCACAGGCTGTCGATGCCCTGTATCGACAGCCGAGTTAAGCGGGGCGACACATTCAAAGGGAAACAATACAAATTTGAAAAAAAACGACAAATAACACTGGTCAAGAAAAAAAAATCATTTTTTTCTGGCCTGGACTTTTGCAGCTGTTTTAGACTAATTTCAGGGCGCTGATTCCAAATCTGATCTCAGATTTGCTCTATCACATCTTATTTTTATGCTATCGGCATACCCCATTTTCATTGATTTTACCCGAAATTTACTCTGTCACTTATGATAGCAAGCTGTTGCGAGTCAGTGACTGCTTTAGTGTTAAAATATGGCGCTGTATGTTTAGGATAGTGTGTTTATAATATAATTTTATGTAGATATCCACATTTATTTAATATTTTTCTTCTGCAGTTTTTATTGAAAATGCAATATTTGATATCTCAAAAACCCAAAATTACCTTATAACCGTTGGAATACCTTATGCCAAAAAAAGTGTGTTGACCAGTGTAATATAACGAAAGATGTCATTATTTCAATTCCCGGGCGCGAATATTAATAATAATCAATAATAATTCATTTCTCAACATTTATGATCATTAAACGGAAAATATGCAGCAAAGCGTTTCCCAGTTTACCAAAAAAAAACACTCGGCCTCGATTTGCCTTTGGAGTTTGGGGGTTTGGGAGCCACCGACTGCGCAGCCCGCCCCGAGGGCACTGCCAGTCGCTGTCCAGGGCCCCCTCTGAGCGAACTCCCCCCCCCCCCCCCGGGACACGTTGCCACCTGTCCCGGTTTCCAACCCCGGTTGGGTCGTCCCCTTATTTCGGTGACTCAGTCTCCGGCAAATGAGCGAGTCTTCCGCAGGACATTAGAAGTCGCCGGCAATTCGTCAGTCGCGTGGCGATAATAACAGCAAATGATCCACCACTCCAGGCAGTGCATTAGCAAGTAGCTCGACCGTCTGTTGTTGCCAGATATTGTGTCTACCCATGCTCTGTCCCAGATTTTGTGTTGTTGTCGTAGCTGCAGAGGTGGCAACCCGCGCTCGCTGAGCCGTGAGCTGATTACGAGCTCGCGCACGCAATCTCAGTGGCTTGCAAGCGTCAGCTCGGGACGGCAATGTACATTCCTCGAATTGTTAATCTTAATTTTGCTATTCGCGCTGCGTTTGTTTTCCCCAAACGTGTGCTGAGTGCACTTTGACAGGTGACATAAGACGCGTAATAACGTTGATGTAAGTGCTATTTTTTTTGTTAATTATTAAACGCTCCCGTTCAACCGCTCGTGTGTTGCTGTGTGGTGTTTCTCAATAACCCACGGGTGCATTGCTTCCGTCCATACCCACCCACAGCCCTCAGACTTTATTGCAGCGCTTAAAGACGTTTGTCGCTTGTTGCCAGATGTTTTCGGCTCGAAACCAACGGGCCGGCCTGGTTAATATTGCGGGGTGCATTCGCGAAGCGTACGCGATGTCTGCTTCACAGCCACGTTGAAGATCCTGCGGAATTATTCGTAAACGAATTGATCATATCCGTCGATGCTATTTTCATAACAAAAAATTAACCCGTAAAAACAAAGTTTTTCACTATAAATCCTTTATATGCGTGGTGGCTAGAGTCCTCTCGTCCTCTGGCTTGAGATGGCTGCCACCTATGGGTCAGATGATTGCCTGGCACTATTAAGCAATTGGTAATTAAATATAATTATTTTTTTCCTAAAAAGTGTAACATTTTGGGAAAAAATTTTCACGAAAATAAATTGTCACGCACAACGAGTCTGTGTGCAAAATGTCAGCTCGATTGGATCACGGGAAGTGGGTTAAAAAAACGACCAAAAGATTTGCACGGTCGTAAGCGCGCAAGCAAGCAAGCAAGTGAACTTAATATAAAGGATTTAAGAACTAAACGGCAATACCATCCGCCCTGCTAGTGCGCCGCATATATTTGCAGTCATGTCCCAGGTGCCAGCTAGATGCGACGTGGCCACGGATGACACTCGGGGTCCCCTAGGCTGGACTGCCACAGGGCTCATGGATTAGCTGAGCTGTGATGTAAGGCGCTTTGGAGATGCTGGGGTATTTAAATCGACTGTGAATGCAAATCCCTATTCACAAGCAAATCCCTTACGACTAGAAACGGAACGAGCTGTGAAGTCGAGCCACCGAGGGGAGAACTGCGTTTAATTATAATAATAATACATCTAATTTATAATGCGCATTCCATCCTAGGGTTGTAATATAACAGAAAAATGTGCATAGTGAAAAATATTAAACCGGTGCGAACGTGTTTTATTTGTACTGTATATATAAAAAAATAGATTTACAAAGCGACCCAGATACTTGAACAAAGATCCACAGAATTGCACAGAGGCCCACGAGCACCAACGAATTACGCAGAGACGCACAGAGTTACCAAGACATCCGCAGAACGACACAAAGAGACACAGACCTGCACAGAGGCGCATGGAGACCCCTGATACACTCACAAAGGAGACCCAAAAACCTACATAGAGAGAACAGCTGCCATTCGCCACTAAGTGGAGGGGACTCCACCACGGCGCTTGTGCCAGGCTAGGTGCACTTTGAAGCGACGTGAAGTGTCGAAGGCTCGCCAACAGGAGGTCACAGGACCGACCCAGGTGCTATGGGTTGACTGAGATGACTGGCAGATGCACCAGCTGTGCTCTCCCAACGGTGACAGCTCGCTGCGTTTTATCTGCCCGGCGCTCCGCTCGTTGTTGTGAGTTTCGCTCCTCCGCCCTCCGTTGTTGTTGGAGGGCGGCTGCCTTCAAATGCCCAGTATCGTCCTTCACGAGACTCCTCCACAGAGTCCGATCTTGACACAGCTGGTACCGGTCGTCTGCTAGTCCGATCAGCTCCACATCCTTCTGTACCACATCAGTCCATCTCTCTACCCCCGTGCCGCGCCCGTTTAGCCCCCTCTATCCGGCCGAACAAAAGCTACTTGGATATGCGGTGGCTGGGCATGCGGGTTACATAACCCAGCCAAAGAAACCTCACCTAACCTGCCGGTGTGGCTGACAGATGTGACACGTGTCTACGCCTTTCAAGGATAGGTGTGTTCCTCACACAATCCAGTCAGGCTAAACCCAGGATGGATCGTAGGCAGCGCATGCGTTCGTTTAGAAGGTTCCACGTTTCGCAAGCAGAGAGAGAGGAGAGGGCATGACTGTGGCCGAGAAGACCCGGCAGCTTAACGACAGACCGGGTAGCGTCCACACAGCGTGACGCAGCCGATGACAAAGATCGTTCCGCTCACGACCTATTCGAAATGGAACCTCTGTTACCAAAGCCGGAGCGGATCGCGAGCACACGTTGACTCGCTACACCTTACGAGCCTCACGCATATGCGGCAAAGCCAGTTTTTTACGATTTTTTTTTCTCCCAATGTGGTTACCAGTAATGAAAGAATAACGAACGAAACTTCACAACGCGATCGTGTCTTGATGTGTGGGTGGGTTGGTAGGTGGGAAATGTGACCGGGGGTTTTGTGGGTGTCAGTCGCTGCGGTGGTGTCGCGGTTTAGCGCTCCGCTGCGCTACGAACCCCGGTGACCCGAGTTCGATTCCCGTTCACGGCCACAACCAGTGACGATTATCTGAACCGGTCATGGGCCTCCCCTAGGTCGACTCAGCCCCAAATTATTATCTGCTGCGGCGCGTAAACATCGCCATGCCGTGCCGGCCTTCATAGGCGCTACTCGCTAACGGCACTTGCCCCAACAGTCTGTTAAGGCTATACGGGGGATCTTTGTCTTTTGTCAGTAAGTGCATATGGAGTTTGGTGAGTGGGGGGAGTTGAAAATGGGGACTGTATGTGTCTGATACTGGTAGGAACCTCCTGGTTACACCAGCCCACAGGGGATTATTGTGTCCGTCCGTCGTTGCTGGGAGGGGCTGGGTGGGGAGGAGAGGGTGGGGAGGGTGAGGCTGGATGGAGAGGGGAGGGTGGGGAGGGGCTGGATGGGGAGGGTGGGGCTGGGTGGGGGGTGGAAGGTGTGGGGCTGGGTGGGGAGGGGCTGGTCACCCCGAGGTGCCCTTATAAAACTCAACGTTTAACCTACTCACGCCGGCTTGTGCCCGCCCTCACAGTCGGGCATATTTGCGGAATACACCACGGCGCCGTTGACCCTGGACATTGACCGAGCAACCCAACCAGCTCCCTCCGCAGGAATGTGTTATGGATGGGTTGGAATCTGGGGAAGAGGCTGGGTGTGTCTGTGAGTTGATAGGTGAGTATATGGCTGGGCGCACTGGTGGCTTGGTGCATTGGGTACGCGGCTGGGGTAGTCATTGGTTATGCTCCAATGATTCTAGGCTGTCGTTCCTGCAGAGCACGAGCTATTTCTGATTCAATGTCCCTGCCATCGAAGAGGTCAGCGAGACAGAGAGCGCCCTCTAGCGGCCAATCCGCATTGATGCAGAGTGACCTCGATCCTTCATCAGTTTTCAATTCATCTTCTTGGTTCTTTCGGTAAAGGCACGTAGAATGGAAATAATAAAATAATAAAAATTTAACATAACACAAATAATTCTCACGACGTTTCAGCCACAACGCAAGCAGCCGTCCTCAGGTGAAGAACAGGTCTGTCGGAATGACACACCCCTCATTCAGACTCTGTCGTCTCGACAGACCTGTTCCTCACCTGAGGACGGCTGCTTGCGTTGTGGCCGAAACGTCGTGAGAATTGTATTTTATTATGTTTTATTTTTATTATTTTATTATTTCCATTCTACGTGACTTTACCGAAAAGAACCAAGAAGATGAATCCCTGCAGTCACGAAAGCTTTAAATCGAAAGTTTTCAATTCATTTATTTGGTATAGCCCTGTGAGCCATTCGACTCTTGAATCGGGTGCAACCGCAACAAACAAAAACATGAACAAGAAACATCTTAAAGTGACTACACGCAAACAAAAAAATACTAGGAAAAAACAGCAAAATCCTCCTTCTTTATCACCTGCCTGGCTGCACCCAAACCCCCCTGATACCCGTACCCTACCCGATACCCGTACCCGATACCCGTACCCTACCCGATACCCGTACCCTACCCAATACCCGTATCCTACCCGATACCCGTACCCTACCCGATACCCGGCTACCCGTACCCGGCCGGGTACGGGTACCCGTTTGCGACCCTGGTGCGGCCGGGTACGGGTAATGGTAGGCCGTGAGTCACTGGTGAGTAACTGTTTGTCACTCATTTCCCAACGTCTTGTCTCTTCTCACAATTCAAGTTCCTAGAATCAACCCACCCGCGCCTGCAACATGGCTTCATCCCAGAGATCGCAATCGGGTACTCGTACCCTACCCGATACCCGGCCGGGTACGGGTAGCCGGGTGTAGGGTACGGGTACGGGTACCCGTTTTCGACCCTGGTGCGGCCGGGTACGGGTACGTTTAAGGAATCAAAACCCGTTTGCGACCTCTGACCCCCCCCCCCCATCCTGCACCCCTCCTCCTTGACTCCTCCCCCTCCTCTGTTACCCTATATAACAATGTCTCAACACAAATAACTCTCGCTACTAGTTATTTTGCTGTGCCTTTTTACACCTGATGAGGGAGGCTTGTGTTGCCTCCGAAACGTCGTGATTTAATTGAGTTGTTTTCATTTATTTTATTTTATTGATTGTTTCACCTACGTGACTTTACCGAAAAAAACAAAGAGTATGAATCCTTGCAGTCACGAAAGCTTCAAATCTAGAATTAACTAGAGCAGTTTTGAGTGAAGATCTCACAGGCAGTGATCCAAGTTGCAGTTTATTGGCGATAGCATTCCAGACCCTGGGGGCATCAATAGCAAAGGCCCCTTCCTCCAGTATTCGTACTGCAATAAGGAATGTGAAGCTAGTAAATGAGCGAAGACATTAGGTCACATTTGTTCTTCGAAACAGAGAGGAGATCCAGCAGGTAGTCTGCGGATTTTTTCGTAAGTTAGTCAGTTCATATAGGTGGCTCTGAGATGTTATCATCCGCACCAGCTATGCAGAGTGGCGTGGGTTCGACCCCGAACCCTGATGCATGCTGTATATTTGGAGTTTGAATGTCTCTCTCTCCCCGCGGTCGCGTGGATTTTTTTTTCTCCGGGTATTCCGATTGTTTCCCCTCCACATTTATAAACACGCATTGAGATGATTGAGATGATTTTGCTGCTGTAATGTCCACATGATAAGCCACTTTGTTGACCCATCATTTGTGGCCGGGTCCCTTCTGAAAAACAAGTAAAAACATCAGTGGGCTTTGCCTGGTAGGATGGGCATGGTTTACTTTGATTTTATTTGTATCCGTTTGGGTGATTTTTTTACCTTTCTTATACTTGACTTAAAGCTTTCGTGACTGCAGGAATTCATATTCTTTGGGTCTTTCGGTAAAGCCACGTAGATAGAAAAATAATACAAATATCACGACGTTTCGATCCTAATCGTCATCAGGTTAAAAATATAGGGGGAGAGCTGCTGAGGCAGGAAAAAATATACCGTATATTTATATTTCTATATTTTTTCCTGCCTCAGCAGCTCTCTCCCGATATGTTTTCACCTGATGACGATTGATTGTGTTGCGATCGGAACGTCGTGATATTTTCTATTATTTTTCTATCTACGTGGCTTTACCGTAAGACCCAAAGAATATACTTTCTTAAACTGTTTACTCCTGTCGTGTTTTTTGCATTGTTTGTTGTTGTTGTAACGTACTTACTCGCCCCCCCCCCCCCTTACTGGACATCCATGATAAAATTGCTTTACAGCTCATCGCATTCCACCAGTATAGACGCTCTGATGATGATGCACTGGCGCCGTGCTATATCCGAGATGCACGGCCGAGTTCTCACGCTGTCCGAGCAGCGCGACTTCCATCACGTTTTACCAATGGGGCACTTCGTGCAGGCATTCATTCATCCCCGTGCAGTGCATTGCATTCATTCATCCCCGTGCAGTGCATTGCATTCATTCATCCCCGTGCAGTGCAGGCATTCATTCATCCCCGTGCAGTGCATTGCATTCATTCATCCCCGTGCAGTGCATTGCATTCATTCATCCCCGTGCAGTGCAGGCATTCATTCATCCCCGTGCAGTGCATTGCATTCATTCATCCCCGTGCAGTGCATTGCATTCATTCATCCCCGTGCAGTGCAGGCATTCATTCATCCCCGTGCAGTGCATTGCATTCATTCATCCCCGTGCAGTGCATTGCATTCATTCATCCCCGTGCAGTGCAGGCATTCATTCATCCCCGTGCAGTGCATTGCATTCATTCATCCCCGTGCAGTGCATTGCATTCATTCATCCCCGTGCAGTGCAGGCATTCATTCATCCCCGTGCAGTGCATTGCATTCATTCATCCCCGTGCAGTGCATTGCATTCATTCATCCCCGTGCAGTGCATTGCATTCATTCATCCCCGTGCAGTGCATTGCATTCATTCATCCCCGTGCAGTGCATTGCATTCATTCATCCCCGTGCAGTGCATTCAGTGCATTGCATTCATTCATCCCCGTGCAGTGCAGGCATTCATTCATCCCCGTGCAGTGCATTGCATTCATTCATCCCCGTGCAGTGCAGGCATTCATTCATCCCCGTGCAGTGCATTGCATTCATTCATCCCCGTGCAGTGCATTGCATTCATTCATCCCCGTGCAGTGCATTGCATTCATTCATCCCCGTGCAGTGCAGGCATTCATTCATCCCCGTGCAGTGCATTGCATTCATTCATCCCCGTGCAGTGCAGGCATTCATTCATCCCCGTGCAGTGCATTGCATTCATTCATCCCCGTGCAGTGCATTGCGTTCATTCATCCCCGTGCAGTGCATTGCATTCATTCATCCCCGTGCAGTGCATTGCATTCATTCATCCCCGTGCAGTGCATTGCATTCATTCATCCCCGTGCAGTGCATTGCATTCATTCATCCCCGTGCAGTGCATTGCATTCATTCATCCCCGTGCAGTGCATTCAGTGCATTGCATTCATTCATCCCCGTGCAGTGCAGGCATTCATTCATCCCCGTGCAGTGCATTGCATTCATTCATCCCCGTGCAGTGCAGGCATTCATTCATCCCCGTGCAGTGCATTGCATTCATTCATCCCCGTGCAGTGCATTGCATTCATTCATCCCCGTGCAGTGCATTGCATTCATTCATCCCCGTGCAGTGCAGGCATTCATTCATCTCCGTGCAGTGCATTGCATTCATTCATCCCCGTGCAGTGCAGGCATTCATTCATCCCCGTGCAGTGCATTGCATTCATTCATCCCCGTGCAGTGCATTGCGTTCGTTCATCCCCGTGCAGTGCATTGCATTCATTCATCCCCGTGCAGTGCATTGCATTCATTCATCCCCGTGCAGTGCATTGCATTCATTCATCCCCGTGCAGTGCATTGCATTCATTCATCCCCGTGCAGTGCATTGCATTCATTCATCCCCGTGCAGTGCATTGCATTCATTCATCCCCGTGCAGTGCAGGCATTCATTCATCCCCGTGCAGTGCAGGCATTCATTCATCCCCGTGCAGTGCATTGCATTCATTCATCCCCGTGCAGTGCATTGCATTCATTCATCCCCGTGCAGTGCATTGCATTCATTCATCCCCGTGCAGTGCAGGCATTCATTCATCCCCGTGCAGTGCATTGCATTCATTCATCCCCGTGCAGTGCATTGCATTCATTCATCCCCGTGCAGTGCATTGCATTCATTCATCCCCGTGCAGTGCATTGCATTCATTCATCCCCGTGCAGTGCATTGCATTCATTCATCCCCGTGCAGTGCAGGCATTCATTCATCCCCGTGCAGTGCAGGCATTCATTCATCCCCGTGCAGTGCATTGCATTCATTCATCCCCGTGCAGTGCATTGCATTCATTCATCCCCGTGCAGTGCATTGCATTCATTCATCCCCGTGCAGTGCATTGCATTCATTCATCCCCGTGCAGTGCAGGCATTCATTCATCCCCGTGCAGTGCAGACATTCATTCATCCCCGTGCAGTGCATTGCATTCATTCATCCCACATGTAATACGCCCCGCCGACTCGACTCGCAGAGCATTGTGGGGTGGTGCGTGTGTGTGTGACGTGCACATGAACCACCGCCTCCTCCGCTGAAATTTAGATTTGTATTATTCGCACAAAAGAGACAAGTGAAAGACGAACAGTGCAAATAATAAAACCCAAGGTAAGGTTGGAAACCCAAGAGGACTTAGATGAAAACCACACCCAAACAAAAAATAGTAATTCGGTAAAGTGACGTAGGTATAAAATAAAATGAATCACGACGTTTCGGGCGCAACACAAGCTTCCATAATCTACGTGGGATTACCGAAAGAACCAAAGAGTATGGATTCTTACAGTCACGAAAGCTTCAAATCAAGATTAAAAAAAGAACAATGCCCATGTAAAACAGATTGTTCAATAAATTAAACAGGTATACTAATTACAATGAAACATGTTAAACTCAGTGTTAAAAAAAAATGTGATGTGCGCACGTGTACTTATGTGTGTGTGAGAGTGACTAACTCCGGTTTGACAGCAGAGGTCTCACTCCGAAACAGTCGGGCGGTATATTTTCATCGGCTGCGTAACGCTGTGTGGAAGCTACCTGGTCTGCCGCTTCGCACGAAGCTTTGGGTCTTCTCGGCCACAGTCATGCCCTCCCTTCTCCATGCTTGTGAAACGTGGACCCCTCTAATGGAACATCTGCGCCGGTTAGAAACATTCAGGCTGGCATGCTTACGATCCATCCTGGATTTAACCAGCAGGCTGGATTGTGTGAGGAGCTCACAAATCCTTGAAAGATCTGGACACATTCCCATCAGGGAGCTCCTCCGGCAGGCATGGCTGCGTTGGTTGGGTCATGTAGCCCACATGCCCACGACATGGGCTGGAAAAGAATTGTACTGGTGTGAGAGGATATGGAGATTAGTGGACTTGCCAAAGACTGGTACCAGCGGTGTCAAGATTGGCCTCTCTGGAGGAGGCTCGTAAAGGACGCTAACTGGGCAGTTGGAGGCAGCCGGAGGGCAAAGGAGCGACGCTCACAATAACGAGTGGAGCGCCGGGTGGATAAAATCCAGCAAGTTGGCACAGTCGGGGGTACAGTTGGGTGCATCCATCAGTCATCTCAGTCAGCGAACCCATGGCACCACCTGGGTCTGTCCCGTGACTTCCTGTCAGCCAGTCTTTGACACTTCACGTGGCCTCAAAGTGCACCTGGCACCTCGCTCAAGAAGGGCTCACAAGTGATGTCATCAGATCTACCCCTCTATTTAACGAACGAAACAGGAGGATTTCTCCATAAATCTGGCCGTCGGTTGATGAAGCTAGCGAAACGTCGTACTCAGATTGTAAATGTTGTGGCTTTGCTCTCCAACACACCGGTGTGCTGTACTAGTAACGATTTGGCACGTTCTGTTGACGTGACAACCCTTACTAATTGGCTGTGTCGGGTGTGGCGGGTTTTACGACACATTTATATATTTACGCAATACAACCCCCCAAAAAACACCTGTATTATGGATGATATTGGTCGCGAAAGCCTCCTACGTGTTAAACTGAACTTCAATTGAGTTTTGAGTGCGTTTGAAACTGGAAGGCCGTACAACTGAAAAAAACTCCATCTCTAAAAAAAACACATTTAGTGACTTAAAATAAACCCAATTCCCTACAGAAGGAGTACGTCAACCGTGAACCTCCCCCTGTTGACTTA
The DNA here is from genome assembly GCF_015708825.2 of Lethenteron reissneri. Classification (NCBI taxonomy): domain Eukaryota; kingdom Metazoa; phylum Chordata; class Hyperoartia; order Petromyzontiformes; family Petromyzontidae; genus Lethenteron; species Lethenteron reissneri. The sequence continues at coordinate 8,360,269 of NC_083806.1, forward strand.
AAAAGAATGTAAGCGTTGCGTCAAATGCAGTATAAGTGCACTACAAGGGCAGTAAAAAAATGCATTCACACAAATGCTGCCGCACGTCAACCTGGCCACGGTTTTTTTTCAGGGTTATCCCCTCCGATCTGCGGATGGTTTTCCCCACCCCACCTCGGAACTTTCCTTTCCTCCCACGTGACCAACCCCCCCCCCCCCCCATACTCTAACCCGCCCCCCCCCCAAAAAAAGCCTGTATTGTGGATGATATTGGTCGCGAAAGCCGACGTGTTACACGTTTTACAATCGGCCGAACGTTCCGTGGTTGTAAATAGGTTAAAGGTGCGGCCATAATGTTGCTGTGGTAATAAGTTGAACATTCGGGTACATACAGGAATCCCTCTACTTACGAACGAATTAGGTTCCAGAGGTACTGCTCGTAAGTCGATTTGTTCGTAAGTCCAACTTTACTCCCGTCGATTCCAAACGTGTTGTACGGCATGTACACTAAACACGGGGAATGGCTTTAAAAGTTGTATAATCTCAAGTAGATGTAGATGCCACTGGTTCTTCACGGTCTGTAGATGTAGATGCCACTGGTTCTTCACGTTCTGTAGATGTAGATGCTACTGGTTCTTCACGGTCTGTAGATGTAGATGCCACTGGTTCTTCACGGTCTGTAGATGTAGATTCCACTGGTTCTTCACGTTCTGTAGATGTAGATGCTACTGGTTCTTCACGGTCTGTAGATGTAGATGCCACTGGTTCTTCACGGTCTGTAGATGTAGATGCCACTGGTTTTTCACGTTCTGTAGATGTAGATGCTACTGGTTCTTCACGGTCTGTAGATGTAGATGCCACTGGTTCTTCACGTTCTGTAGATGTAGATGCCACTGGTTCTTCATATTCTGTAGATGTAGATGCCACTGGTTCTTCACGGTCTGTAGATGTAGATGCCACTGGTTCTTCACGTTCTGTAGATGTAGATGCCACTGGTTCTTCATATTCTGTAGATGTAGATGCTACTGGTTCTTCACGGTCTGTAGATGTAGATGCCACTGGTTCTTCACGTTCTGTAGATGTAGATGCCACTGGTTCTTCACGTTCTGTAGATGTAGATGCTACTGGTTCTTCACGGTCTGTAGATGTAGATGCCACTGGTTCTTCACGTTCTGTAGATGTAGATGCTACTGGTTCTTCACGGTCTGTAGATGTAGATGCCACTGGTTCTTCACGTTCTGTAGATGTAGATGCCACCACCGCCATCTATTGCACGGCGGTTGAAGTTACGACTCTCGGTCCGAACAGGCAACTGGACGTACGGACCAGGTTTGTTCGTGTCTCTGACAATTCGTAAGTCGGATGTTCGTAAGTAGAGAAGTCCCTGTATTGTCAAGGTACTTAATCCCAGTCTTGTAAATACAGCACGCAACTCCTACAACAAATGCACAGAGCACAGATGAAGCACACACGCGCGGTGATGGTAAGTTTAATTTTCATCACGGTTTGCTGAGCGCAGGCCCAAAACACCAAGCGAACAGCAACAAACATCACGAGTGAAGGTGTAGAGCAGTGAATAGCGAATGTGTCTTTTGTTTTAAATTGAGACCTTTTCGAGCCAAGGCCATGTGTGACACCTGCAGCCACTCGATACCGCTCTACATTCACCACATAGCACATGCAGGGCCCTCCGATTGTCACTCTACTGCTGGATGACGGCCTCCCCGTACTATCGAAGCCACTGGCCGTTCAGTGAGTGTCAGCGGATGGCCTTTGGGGGCCAGAGGGCGTGGGAGCAGGGTACAGGAACGACATTGGACGTGATAATGCAACGCCGACGCCGTAATATCCCCGCCGTTTAACCGCAGTGCTGTCACACACACGCGCACGTAAATACACACGATAAAATTAATCTGTCTTCTTGGTTCTTTCGGTAAAGCAGCCGTCTTCACCTGAAGACGGCTGCTTACGTTGTAGCCGAAACGTCGTGAGAATTATTTTATTATGTTTTATTTTTATTATTTTATTACTTCCCTTCTACGTGACTTTACCGAAAGAACCAAGAAGATGAATCCCTGCAGTCACGAAAGCTTTAAATCGAAAATTAATCCGGCTAATTCTCGAAGAGAGATCGCTTGGGGAAGTGAACAGTCGTCACACAGACCGACAGCTGTCAGAGCTTTCGTCAGCTCATGCACTTTGATATTTTTGGGGGGGAAAGTACGCGTGATGGTGGTGATTATTATGATGATGCCATCAATCACACGCTCACGTCACATCAAAAGCGCACCGGCTCAAAGGGTTCAGTTCTAAAACGGATCGAGGGACAGACACCCAGAGTTGACTCACAAAAAATTCACGGGAATTGCTGTTGACAAAGAATAAATATGATTCATATCCCGTGCGCCTATAAATAAAATTGCATCATATTTTGCCTAACTACTCGGCTTATGTCACGCTCATAATCCTCGTCATTAGTATCACCTTGAGATCAGTCATTGGCATCTCTCGAATGGAATGAAAGTATTTCTAAATAAGCTGCGTGTCGCTCCCCCATTGCGCTCTATACCGGCCACCTGAGTTCGATTCCCAGTCCACGACTGTCATGTCAGTGGTTAGTGATATCTGAACTCCCTGATGGATACCCCCCCCCACCCACCCCAGCAACTGCCCTTCAACAACCCCACAATGACAAAGAGTGGTGAAGTATGATCAAACAACCCTTCCGCTCCCCCTAAAACCACCACACCCGAGGTGACGTGTGGACATGCAGGGAGAGTTCCATGCAGCGGTGAGTGACGAAGCGCTGTAAATAATTATGATAAAGGCCTCGTGTCCCAGCCCAAACGGATATCGTCACCCAGGGAGGTTATTTTAGAGCAGTCCCACGCCCCCCCCCCCCTGCTCCCCTCTCTTTCTCTCTCAATGAAATTTTTTTGTTAAGTGAAAAATATAAATAATGTATATTCTTGGTTCTTTCGGTAAAGTCATTTTTATGATTGTGTTTATTTTGCTTAGATTATTTTCAATTAATTTTAATTTTTAAAATTACATTTGTTTTTTTTTGTTTCTATCTACGTGACTTTACCGAAAGAAGCAAGAATAAAAATGATGAACAAGGACTAACAAAAAATAACAACAAAAAACTACGACGTTTCGATCACAACACAAGCGATTGCCCTCCTTCCACCTGATGACGATCGCTTGTGTTGCGATCGAAACGTCGCAGTTTTTTTTATTTTTATTTTCTTTGAACCCATCTACGTGACTTTACCGAAAGACCCAGACAATATGAATTCCTGCAGTCACGAAAACTTTAAGTCAAGGTGTAAGGACTAACCACAACAACAAAATCACGCGTTACACATTGGATTCCGTCTCGATCTCAACCAAACATGCGCTTGTCCCCGGCAACAAACGTTCAGACATCACTCGCGAATTTAATTAACTTGTAGATTTGAAGCTTTCGTGACTGTAAGGATTCATAATCTTAGTTCTTTCGGTAAAGTCACGTAGGTAAAAAATGAAATTAAAATTAATAAAAAAAATTATTTTATTTTTATAAATTGAAATTTCATTTAAATAAATAAATTCCTAGAAATATTTTTTTCTTTTATTAATTTTCATTTCATTTTTTACCTACGTGACTTTACCGAAAGAACCAAGAGTACGAATTTAAATAACATCGCGTCGACGATTTCTATCGCAGCTCGCGACGTTCATCACCGTCGAGGTTACACGTGGGGAGTTCGGGCGTGAAGACGCCAAGGGGTGGTGACGGAGCCATCGCCGAGCGCTGCGAACGCGACACAGAAGGACGTCGACCAGAGGGAGACGGAGCGATGCGTGACTGTCGGTGGAACCCACCCCCCTCCCACCCCCGTGGATTCGTGGCACCGCGTGGTCGCGAGGGAGACGGGTGCCGCGTGTGTGGGTGGTGTGTGTGGTGTGTGTGTGGTGTGTGTGGTGTACCGTGTGTGTGGTGTGCCGTGTGTGTGTGTTTGTGGTGTGCCGTGTGTATGTGTGTGGTGTGTGTGTGGTGTGTGTGTGTGTGTGGTGTGTGTGTGTGATGTGTGGTGTGTGTGTGTGGTGTGTGTGTGTGGTGTGTGTGTGTGGTGTGTGTGTGTGTGTGGTGTGTGTGTGTGGTGTGCCGTGTGTGTGTGTTTGTGGTGTGCCGTGTGTATGTGTGTGGTGTGTGTGTGTGGTGTGTGTGGGGTGTGCCGTGTGTGTGTGTGGGGTGTGCCGTGTGTGTGTGTGGTTAGTGTGTGTGGTGTGTGTGTGGTGTGTGTGTGTGGTTGCCGTGTGTGTGTGTGTCGTGTATGTGTGTGCCGTGTGATGTGTGTGGTGTGTGTGTGTGCCGTGTGATGTGTGTGTGATGTGTGTGTGGTGTGTGTGTGTGGTGTGTGTGTGGTGTGCCGTGTGTGTGTGTGCCGTGTGTGTGTATGTGTGTGTGTGGTGTGCCGTGTGCCGTGTGTGGTGTGCCGTGTGTGCCGTGTGTGTGCGTGTGTGTGCCGTGTGTGTGCGGTGTGTGTGTGTGTGGTGTGCCGTGTGTGGTGTGTGTGGTGTGTGTGTGTGTGTGGTGTGGCGTGTGTGTGGTGTACCGTGTGTGTGGTGTGCCGTGTGTGTGTGGTGTGTGTGTGTGCTGTGTGTGTGTGCCGTGTGTGTGTGTGGTGTGTGGTGTGCCGTGTGTGTGTGGTGTGTGTGTGGTGTGTGTGGTGTGTGTGTGTGGTGTGTGTGGGTGCCGTGTGTGTGTATGCCGTGTGTGTGTGGTGTGCCGTGTGTGTGTGGTGTGTGTGTGTGGTGTGCCGTGTGCCGTGTGTGTGTGGTGTGTGGTGTGTGTGTGTGCCGTGTGTGTGTGTGGTGTGCCGTGTGTGTGTGATGTGCCGTATGTGTGTGGTGTGCCGTGATTGTGTGTTGTGTGTGGTGTGGGGTGCCGTGTGTGTGTGTGGTGTGCCGTGTGTGTGTGATGTGTCGTGTGTGTGTGGTGTGTCGTGTGTGGTGTGCCGTGTGTGTGTGGTGTGTGTGTTGTGCCGTGTGTGTGTGATATGCCGTGTGTGTGTGGTGTGCCGTGTGTGGTGTGTTGTGTGTGGTGTGGTGTGCCGTGTGTGTGGTGTGCCGTGTGTGTGTGGTGTCGTGCGAATCGGAGGTGGGGGTGGTTAGGACAACAAACTAAACTAAAAACACAACAGTCCTAAAGAAACATGTTTTCAATCTGGAACGACAGCGGCTTGAGCAAGCTTTCATCCAGCAGCGGATCGATCGTGACTTGTGATAACGAATGATGATTCAACGTCAGTCATTCGAGTTTTGAAAACCACCCTGTTGGTGATATCAATCACGCACCTCGTCCCCTCCCTCCTCGAGCCCTCCACGCCCCCGCAGAGGTATGTGAGTGAAACACCACCCACCTCCCACAGGTGTATGCGTGTGTGTGCGTGTATATATAAACACGAGCTTATCCGCGTAGCCGTACACACACACACTGCTGTGCCGCACAAGTGCTGTGAGCGACCACAGAACAAACACGCACACACGCACGCGCGCACACACTTAAAACGCACAACCAGGCACGCGTACCTGTCACACGTCAAGGCACGGCGCTCCTCGATCTCAAGGTGCGCGCCACGTTTGTCTCGGGCTGAAGGGCACACACACGGTCGAGCAGACGAGAAACCCGGCGAGGAGAGCAGGCAGGCAGGCAGGTTGACGGTGCAGTTTGCGGGAGAGGGGAGCCGGCATGTGTCTGCTACTGCTGCTGTACGTGGCCGTGCCGTTGCTGGTGGTCTACGCGGTCGCTTCGATCTTCCTCCTCAAGAACCCTGCCGTGCTGCACAGGAAGAAGAATCTGCACTTCCACTGCAGACACATCTCCCACCGTGGCGGTGAGCAAGCAGCAAGGCCAACCCGGCCACATGCGTACACCTGTACACCTTGAACACCTGAGTAGCTTTCGATTTAAAGCTTTCGTGACTGCAGGGATTCATCTTCTTGGTTCTTTCGGTAAAGTCACGTAGAAGGGAAATAATAAAAATAAAAATAAAATACAATTCTCACGACGTTTCGGCCACAACGCAAGCAGCCGTCCTCAGGTGAAGAACAGGTCTGTCGGAAAGACAGCGTCTGAATGAATGATTGAGACGCTTCATTCAGACACTGTCTTCCCGACAGACCTGTTTTTCACCTGAGGACGGCTGCTTGCGTTGTGGCCGAAACGTCGTGAAAATTATTTTATTACGTTTTATTTTTATTATTTTATTATTTCCCTTCTACGTGACTTTACCAAAAGAACCAAGAAGATGACCTGAGTAGCTCTGCACCTATGCACACGAGTACGCAAACACATACCTCTGCGCATGAACACCTGGGTAGCTCTACACCTGTACAACGCACACCTATGCACATGGACACCCGAGTAAACGCTACGCCTGTGCATCTGAGCACGTGGATACCTGCCGGAAATGAACACTTGCAAAAACGTGAACATTTGCGTAATCTCAACGCGTGTGCATCTGAGCACCTGGGCAGGTGGCCACCACCTGTGAGTACACACACACGTGTACACATCAACACCGGCGCGCCTGAACACTCCACACATGACGGTAGAGTGAAATCGATCTCAAGATAGGCAGCACGGATTGAGACAGCACAGTAACGAACTGGGCGGTACGAACTTGGCAGTAGAGATAGGAACACGCAAACGACACAGCACAGACAGCACAAACTGGGCAGTGCATGTCAGGCAAATAGTACGGATGAGACGCAGTACAGATCAGACAGACTAGGAAGTACACGAGACTCACAGTCCAAACGAGACCCTACAAACTGGGCCGTACATACGAGACTGGAAGTATAAACAAGACGCACGATACAGCACATACGAGGCAGTACACATCGGACAGAGCAAACGATACCGAGAGTCCAGACGGGACAGGCTGAAGAGCGAGTTTATATTACAAAAAGCATCGATTATTCTAAACGACAGTAACCCAGATTCGCGAAACGTGGGGAGTATCGAACAGAAATCATCTCAAGCCTCGCGTCAACCACGTGACTCATTCTCAGCGCCGCCCGCTGTGAAAACAGACGCCGCTCGCCTGCGCAGCAGCAGCGCCGAGGCTTTGATGTAGCCACCATCCTCCTCATTCCCCCTATCCACCTCATCCTCCCCATCCTCCCATCCTCCCATCCTCCCCATCCTCCCATCCTCCCATCCACCCCATCCACCCCATCCCCCCATCCTCCCCATCCACCCCATCCACCCATCCTCCCATCCTCCCATCCTCCCCATCCTCCCCATCCACCCCATCCACCCATCCTCCCATCCACCCCATCCACCCCATCCTCCCATCCTCCCATCCACCCCATCCTCCAATCCACCTCATCCTCCCATCCTGCCCCGTTATTTCTCAGCTCTCTCGCTCTCTTTCCTGCTCCCCCTCTCTTTCTCCGTACGCGCGTGTCCCCCCCCCCCCCCTCCCGTTGTGACTCGTTACCAACCTTCCCGTGGCGACGTTGATGCGCGGGCAATAAGTCGGGCTGCTGTAGGAAGTTTGACAGCGAGACTTCCTGAGCGGCATTGACCGAATCTCGACCGCAAACCGCAACCGCGATCCCATCCATGCCCGCGTGGGTGGCAGAGCAAAACGTATATTAAGTTCACTTGCTTGCTTGCTTGCGCGCTTACGACCGTGCAAATCTTTCGGTCGTTTTTTAACCCACTTCCCGTGATCCAATCGAGCTGACATCTTGCACACAGACTCGTTGTGCGTGAGAATTTATTTTCGTGAAAATTTTTTTCCAAAATTTTACACTTTTTAGGAAAAAATTAATTACATTTAATTACCAATTGCTTAATGGTGGCAGGCAATCATCTGACCCATAGGTGGCAGCCATCTCAAGCCAGAGGACTAGAGGACTCTAGCCGCCACGCATATAAAGGATTTATAGTGTAAAACTTTATTTTTACGGGTTAATTTTTTTCGTGCCTAGTCCGGGTTCGAGTGGTGGGGGGGGGTGGGGGTGGTGTGTGCACGTCACACGCACGCGTGCGGTAGGTAACGACGGTCAACGCGAATGGCAAACACATCAAACATATCGGCAACAACAAAAAGCTAAACATACAAAAAAGTATGCGGGATCACGCTCGGCTTCCGTGCAGCCGAGCGGGACAGCGTTGGCTGCGGCGGGGTCAACCCCCCCCCCCCCCCCAGTTCCGAGTTCAACATCCAGCGGTGGAAAAAGTGACGTCCGACACGGGTCCTGGGGGTCAACGAGAGTTGTTCGACCAGTACACTTCACCGCCCCGGTCAGCGTTGGGCTGGCGACGGGCAGAGAGAATTTCACTCGTTCAAGGTGCCGGACTTGAGGTCACCGTACTCCTGGGGGGGCCGTCCATAAATGACGTCACGCACCTAGGGATGGGGGGGGGGTCAGACATTTGTGACGATGTGTGACGAGGAGGAGGAGGGGGGGGTTTGAGAAATGTGACGTCACATCAAAATGCGCAACTTTTAATAAATATAGACAACACGTTCTACTTAATTACATAGACTTTTTAATAAATGTTTTCTCCTACAACATCAAAGTGCAGCGCCACATTAAATACGCACTACAATGACAATCGTTTAAAGCGATTTGAAGCATGTTGGATTTTGGGGGGGGGGGGCAGAGCTTTGTGACGTCATATTTGAGGGGGGGGGGGGAGTCAAAAATCGTCCAAAATCGCATAACGTCTCGATTTAAAGCTTTCGTGACTGCAGGGATTCATCTTCTTGGTTCTTTCGGTAAAGTCACGTAGAAGGGAAGTAATACAATAATAAAAAATAAAACATAATAAAATAATTCTCACGACGTTTCGGCCACAATGCAAGCAGCCGTCCTCAGGTGCTTGCGTTGTGGCCGAAACGTGAGAATTATTTTATTATGTTTTATTTTTATTACTTTACTACTTCCCTTCTACGTGACTTTACTGAAAGAACCATGAAGAAGAAGAAGATCGCGTAACGTCATTTATGGACGGCCCCTGTTGGGAAATCGGTGGGGGCCACCCAAACGTGGACATCGCAGGCTCAACCCCGCGTTTAGCTGCCGAGATGGGACGGGTCAGGCCGCATTCCGGGTGACTGGGTCCGTCGTGGGGAATGTTTTTGTTATCCGAATAAGGTCGCTTTAAGTGACGACACCCTTGTACATTTGAACACGCAGTAGGCTTTCGCGACCAATGTTATCTATGATACAGGGTTTTTTTTTGGAGTTCCCGTTGAACAATAACAGGGAATGCTCTTTTAGTGCACACAATCGACAGGAGGTACACAAACAACGGGCATGCATAATGCGCATGCATACCGTACGCTGATTACCATATAAATAGTCGAACCGGCAATGGATACCCACAGCCGTTTAAATGCGTAATCATTAATCCCATCCCCCACTTCGCGCAAGAACAGCAAAACAAGTGACGTCACTCTTCTATTTAAGTAACGAAACAGGAGGATTCCTCCACATACTCTGGCTGTCGCCTGATGAAGCTGGTTGTAATTATTGGCGAATCGTTCAAAAATATTGTGGCTTGGCTCTCCAACACACCGGTGTAGTGCTGTACTAGTGACGAATTGGCACGTTCTGTTTACGTGACAAACCTTACTCATTGGCTGTGTCGGGTGGTGGCGGGTTTAACGACACATCGATATATCTAAGCGATCTAACACAACAACAACAACCTGTATTATGGACCCTTGTCATGGGCAACACGGCCATTGGAGCTAGAGATATTGCTTTCAAAGGTTGTGACCCCACACGCTTTGCCAAAAGTTGGCACGTTCACGTGGCCTCGCCCTCCGGGCGTGCACCTAGCCTGGCACGGTCGCCGCGGTGACGTCACCGCCACTTGGTGAAGAACAGAGGCTGTTGGGGTGCTGTAGTTAGTAGTGGCTGGATTGTTGTTGTGTGTGTGTGTGTGGAGGATTTATATCGTAACTTAGCAAATGCCCCCCGAGTGAGTTGACGGCACAAAGTGTGAGTTGTTCAAATTAATTATTACATGCCCTGCCAATGAGGGCAGGGGTTATTACCGCTGTGTGGATTTCTCAGCCACGGTTTAAAAACCAACTCCTGTAACTTTTAACTCGTCCGTTAGTAATTAAATTGCCAGGGTGATGGGGGAGGGGGTTTTAGTGTCATGTGAATTCCACTATCATCTAAGTTCGACTCCAGGCCGTGGAGAACGTGAATGCGGGCAGAGTGATATTTGAACCGGTGATGCAGGGAGCCTTCACCACCAGCCTGCGCTGGCCAGCGTGGTGAAGTATGGTTAAACATCTTCTTGGTTCTTTCGGTAAAGTCACGTAGAAGGGAAGGCTGCTTGCGTTGTCGCCGAAACGTCGTGAGAATTATTTTATGTTTTATTTTTATTATTTTATTACTTCCCTTCTATGTGACTTTACCGAAAGAACCAAGCAAGAAGATGAATTCCTGCAGTCACGAAAGCTTTAAATCGAAATATGGTTAAACAATCAGCGCGAGGGTTGACAGCGGTGTATTGACAAAGAATACATTAAGATTATTATTACGAATATTACGTTCATGAATAGGGCGCTGATGGCATGACGGCGATTATACAATCGGCTCATTTTGCTTGAGAACCGACTCAAATGTGGCAGTGGTTATGTAATGGATGTCGGTGGTGCTGCTCGTGGAACAACAGCACTTGCCCCAACAGGTTGCTAATGTTTCGATTTAAAGCTTTCGTGACTGCAGGGATTCATCTTCTTGGTTCTTTCGGTAAAGTCACGTAGAAGGGAAATAATAAAATAAGAATATATTATTTTATTATGTTTTATTTTTATTATTTTATTATTTCCCTTCTACGTGACTTTACCGAAAGAACCAAGAAGAGGTTGCTAATGCTATACGCGGATGAGAGGGAGATCTTCGTCTTTGGTAATGATCGTAGAGTGAGTTGTTTATGGATTGAGAATTGTGACGGTGGTGGTAGTAATGTTGTAATGGAGGTGGTGGTTTCATGGTGGCGTTGATGAGACGATGTGGTTTTATAATTACTGGTGATTGTTTTGGCGATAGTGGTGGTTATGTACTGGAGGTGATGGTCATACTCAGAATCTATATATAAATTGGAAGAATCCGATTAGCTATAAAGCTCTTTTTTACAGACGTCCGGTAGGTGGGGGGGGGTCAGAAAGTTACAACAACTATCACGATAGGAGTGGTTGTATCGGTTATTAGAGTACTGTACATACTGTAATCAACAACACACACAACCTTGCACCGAGTGTCCAATAGCGCTCAGTCCTAAGCATTTTGCAAAACCACCCAGTTCCTGAAGAACTGAATTGTGGCCATCTTGCCCTCAAACACCATCAATGCACTGAGTAAAATGTGAACCTACGAAAGTTTAAATAATGCATGACACGGAGAGATTTTGTAATAAGCAGTGCACATTGTTGTGTATTGTTGGAACTATTTGGTTTTACCGGTCTGCAATTATATTTTTGCTACAGTGTATATGCTTTTTTTGCTCCTCGTTTACAGGTTAAATTATTGTAATCGTGGTGCTGCTGTTGCTGAATATGGAAAAGTGTGATTCTTACAACGGTGGGCTTTAGATTATTTAGGCTGCTATAAATTTCCACATGATGAGCCACTTCATTGAGATATAATTTGTGGCCAGGTCGCTTTTTAAACGGAAGCTAATAGCTCTGTGGGCTTTACCCGATAAAAAACACACATTCCTGCGGAGGGAGTTGGTAGGAACGTTGGGTTGCTCGGTCAATGGCCAGGGTCAACGGCGGCATGGTGTATTCCGTAAATATGCCCGACTGTGAGGGCGGGCACAAGCCGGCGTGAGTAGGTTAAACGTTGAGTTTCATAAGGGCACCACGGGGTGACCAGCCCCTCCCCACCCAGCCCCACCCCTCCCACCCCCCACCCAACCCCTCCCCACCCTCCCCACCCAGTCCCTCCCCACCCTCCCCTCCCCACCCAGCCCCACCCTCACCACCCAGCCCCTCCCCACCCTCCCCTGCCCACCCACCCCACCCAGCCCCTCCTTGCACGACGGACGGACGGACACAATAATCCCCTGTGGGCTGGTGTAACCAGGAGGTTCCTACCACTAAAAACAGTTTAGTTTTAATAGTATTTGTGTGATTGTCTTACCTGTCCTATACTTTGCACTCCTATCGTTTTTTCAATAACCTGATTCTGAGGTGACAGCAAAAAGTGATTTATACTTTGTGGTGACGCTGCTGCGACTGTTACTCGTGACTGCATCGATGTTAGGTAACATGGGTCTGGGATTGTGACCGCCCTTAAATTCCACACAGGTTTAACGAGTTGGTAGTGACTCATTCCCCCTCCCCGTGGCGACGTCCCCACGATCTCTTAAGTTCAAAACCTCAGTGCTGCTTAGCTACCGCCCGCGGCATCTGTTACTCAAGGACCTAGGAACACTGGGAGGCAAAACGGGCTGCAAATGTTGGTGCTGCACGCCTTTGCCGGGACAATTTCACATCTCCTCCCCCTTAACTTGTATTTAAGAGCTTGCATCTTGGAATCCCTGCCTCACTTGATGCAGCAAATCTGGCTGTGACGGTCCCACCTGATGACGGAGACTTGTGTTGCCTCCGAAACGTCGTGATTTTATTTGTAATTTTTATTTTTTTATTCATTTTTATTTCATTTTTTTACCTACGTGACTTTACAGAAAGAACTAAGAGTATGAATCCTTGCAGTCACGAAAGCTTCAAATCTAGAATTCACATCGCACACACACGTATTGTCCCCTTGTTGTGAAGTATTATGGGAAACAATATACAGTATATGTACAAATATTTCAACCGACCCCGATTCAACGTTTTAAAAGAACAAAAACAAACATCACACTTTAATATTGATTTGAAGCTTTCGTGACTGCAGGAATCCATACTCTTTGGCTCTTTCGGTAAAGTCACGTAGGTAGAAAAATAAAATAAAAAAATAATAATACATCACGACGTTTCGATCACAACACAAGCGGTCGTCCTCAGGCGGAGAAAAATATCCAGCAGTGGAACTGCTGAACCAGCGAGAGAGCAGTTACAACAAGAGGTTATTTACGTGGCGAAGGGCAAGCAAGCGGGGTCTGAGCTGGAAAGGAATTCCATCCCCGGACGCAAGCACGTCAGTTGTGTTAATAAGGGAGATTAGGGAGAGAGAGATTAGCATGAAATTAATGTAACTGCTGCCGCAGACACAACTTAGTTTGTAGACACCCAGGGTATTGCATGTCAGGATTGACATCCTTTACAGATGGGATCAAATCACGGATTTTGTGTACTGTATTGAATCGGACCTGGATCTTGTGTTTGTTTAAGAGTGTGGAAATATTTTTGCTAATACCTGCTATGAATGGCAAGGTGATGGTTTTAATTGGGTCCTCAGATGGTTCTCTCCCCATGGTTGGGGCTACAGCTTTGCGGATTGTGTGGTCTGAGTATCCATTCATCTTGAGGGCTTGGTGTACGTGCTCCAGTTCACTGGCAAGGTGGCGCTTGTCGGAGATGCAATGGGCCCTATGGTGTAGTGTTTTGATGAGGGAGTTCTTCTGGGCCGGATGGTGGTGGGAGTCAGGCTTTAGATAGGAATCCGTGTGGGTGGCTTTCCTGTAGATGGAATGTTACAACGAGCCATCAGGCCTCTTCTCGATCAAAACATCCAGAAATGGTAGCTTGCCATCATTTTCCACTTCCATGGTGAATTTTATGGATGGGTGTATGGATGTGGTTGAAAAACTGGTTCAGTGCTGGCTGGCCATGTGGCCAGATGACGAAAGTGTCATCTACGTTTCTCTTCCACAGGCAAGGACGTAGGGTGGATGTCAGGATGGCATCTGTTTCAAATTTCTCCATGAAAACATTCGCTACCACTGGTGATAAGGGAGAACCCATAGGGGTACCTTCATTTTGTTTGTAGAATATACCATTCCAGATTAAGTAAGTGTTGGTAAGGCAGTGCCTCACCAACGTTGGTGCATCAGGATTCAGTCCCTGTTGGACCAAGTCTTCAATGATTGCTATGGTGTCAGGCACAGGTACCTTGGTGAACAGAAAGAATACATCGAAGCTGACAAGCAAATCATCTGGAGACAGTGAAATGTCCTTGATTAGAGAAACCAAGTGAGTTGAATTAAGTACTGCTGAAGTTGTCTTGCCCATGAATGGAAGCAGGGTCTCAGACAGAAATCGGGCCAATTTGTAGGTAGGTAAGTTTATGGTAGAAACGATAGGACGGAGTGGAGTACTTTCTTTATGGATTTTTGGAAGACCATAAAATCTGGGTGGTCTAGCAACCGAAGGTTTTAGAAATAGCTGATTGGTCGATTCGATTATAGAAGTCGAATTAGTGATGATATTGTTAATTTTTGTAGCCAGGCGGTTGGTAGGATCTTTGTGATTTTAGTATAACTGCCATCATTAAGAAGGTCCTGGATTGTGTTGTTGTATGTGGCTTTATCCATGATGACCGTGGCATTTCCCTTGTTGGCTGAAAGCATGACAATGTCATCTCTCTTTTTCAATTGAACGAGTTCAGAGCACTCGTCCCTGCTGATGTTACTAATGGGTTTATTAGCGTTCTTTAGGATGGTGGCGATTTCAGATCTTGGAACATCTGCTGGGATGTGACCTAAACCTTCGAGGGCTACGTCAACCTGGGCAAGGATATCATCCACTGGGACGTGTTTGGGGGGTGACTGCAAAGTTCAGCCCTCTAGCTAGTACCGATTTTAGGCTATCGGAAACTGGGCTGTTACTCTGATTGATGACAATCTTGTTAGCATCTAACTTTTAATGCGTGGATCTGGCTTCTTTTTTGACAGGATATTGAATTTAGCAATCAAGTTAACTTTACAGTTGGTTGACATTGTCGCGGCAGAAGAAACAGTCATGTTATCTACAAGGTCCCAATCAGATGTGGACATTTTTTTCTGTTAAAGCTGAGTGTGATTGTAAAAGACGTTTAGTCATCGACCTTTGGCTTTTTAAAAAAGCAAATTGAGCGGCAGCATTTCTTTCAGCCAAGCAAACTCTTGGCCGGTTTAGACCTTCCGAGTCTTAAGGTTTATGAGTGCTCATGCATCTGGACAGCCAGCGGCATTGTTTAGCAAGCCTGACTGCGCTGATGAGACACAGAAGATGGAAACTCGATCTAGAGTCTGCTTCTTTACATCTCATATTGCTTGGTCGATATTCGTCGGGCAAGCTCCCCCCCCCCCTCTCCTCCCCCCCTCAACTCGCTTTTAAGGGATTACATCTTGAATCATTGCCTCACTTGATGCAGCTAATCCGGCTGTGACGGTCTCACCTGATGACGGAGACTTGTGTTGCCTCCGAAACGTCGTGATTTTTTATTTTTTATTTTATTTTATTTTTATTAATTTTGATGTTTTACCTACGTGACTTTACCGAAAAACCTAAGAATATGAATCCTTGCAGTCACGAAAGCTTCAAATCTGGAAGTCAATATGATGTTGGCTTCAATTGCCTTACTTTCTTTTTAATGTAGAGACACGGTACAAATTTAGTTTGCCGGCTTAAGCTTTTAGACGTTGGATCTGTTTTAATTATTTCATATATACTGTACTGGCAAGGAAGGTACACAGTATACAATTCGGGTGGAGAGATGGTGCAGCAGTTAGCGCATGGCACAATCAACTAAAAACGAAACTATTTTATTTAACCAGGTAAAGCCCACTGAGATGCTTTTTGGTTATAAGTGCCTTTGGTCACAAATGACATCTCAACGAAGTGACTTATCACGTGGACATTTATAACAGCCAAATAGTCTAAACGCATGTTTTTGTAAATGTGGAGGGAAAAACCTGAGGACTTGGAAAAAAAACCCACGGGACCACGGTGAAGGAGAGAGAGACATTTAAACTCCAAATACATAACAGGAGTCAGGGTCGAGATCGAACCCACGACCTCCTTCATACCAGGCGAGGGAAATAACATCTCGCCACCATGGCAGCCCAATGAACCCGAATCGACCCAAATCTGACATCCCGCTCACGTACAACATTAGTGGCGAGTGATATCAGAGACCTGTCAAGCTCGAGTCTTGATGAGATCGGGCGCATCCCAATACGGTTTAATCATAGGCTGGTAAACATTGCCTGCTACACTAGAGCAGGGAGAGAGAGCTCAGCATAGATTGAGATGCGGAGTTGTAATTGCGGTCATTATTGCTATGAGCTCTCGAGCGTAATTGAAAACAAAATTTGCACTCACTTATTTAACCGACGCAGGTGTCTCAACCACGGCAATAACCGCACAGCGGATATTTACATTTAATTGGGTTTAAATGTCAGCGGTACGCAACACGTGTACGTCCGTGTGTGTGCGCGCGCGGCTGTCGAGGTGCACCTAACCTGGCACAAGCGCCGTTGTGACGTCACTGCCACGTTGTGGCGAATGACGGTTGTTGTTGTTGTTGTTTGGCCGTCAAATCCAACGTGCTGGCATACGCACGAGCACGAGCACGACGAGACTGCGCACAGAAGTGGTGCCCGATTTATTACAAGCGCGGAAGAAATGACGGGCTGAGAAATGCCTCGACTGAAAACCACCAGCTTCTGAATGCGTAAGTCGAGCGCTCGAACTAACGTCAGCCTCTCGTCAATCCACTGTCGGCTACAGGCCTCTCCATCCCTTGTGAATCGTGTGGGTTGTTTGCGGTGCCGGATGAAGCTTAGTGCGGGGCCTGTAGCATATGTTATAAAGAGGCCCTAAATAAAAAAATAAAAAACACGTAAATATGAAAATACAATTTTTTTTACTTGCACAGTAAAGTAATTAGATTTTTTTTTATTTGCTATACAGTCAGATTATACGACACATCTCTAATAAACACCCAGTCGTTCATAAAAAGTTGAAGGCGGTATAGTACTATAGTAATAGAGCAAGTGCAGAGTCACTGAACCGGAATTGATAGCTTGAAATCATTTAGCGCGGGGCCCTTGAAAGTGCGGGACCCGTAGCTACTACACGTGCAGCTACTACACGTGCAGCTACTACACATGCAGCTACTACACATGCAGCTACTACACATGTAGCTACTACACATGCAGCTACTACACATGCAGCTACTACACATGCAGCTACTACACATGCAGCTACTACACATGTAGCTACTACACATGCAGCTACTACATATGCGGATACTTTTGCTACGAGGATAATCTGCCACTGGTTGTTTGGTCATACTTCACCACGCGTTGTACGGGGTTGGTGAAGTTGGAGCAGCTCAAGGAACTCCGTTCAGAGGTCACCTCTCCCACCGACCTTAGCCGTGGCCGGGAATCGAACCGAGGCTCAGCGGGTTCATAGCGCTCGAGTGCATGGTGTCCCAGAACGCGATGGAGTGCCTGGCTCGAGATCTTGTTTATTGTTTATCATTTATGGGGAGCTGTCGTGTCGTCGTTAGCGGGCGACGCTCCGCTACGAATCCCAGCGACCCGAGTTCAATTCCCAGCTTACGACCAACACCAGTGATGGAATATCTGAAACCAGTCCTGCTCCCCCCCCCACTCCCCACCTCACCCCTTAGGTCGACTCAGCCACAAATCAGTACCTGGTACGATGTGTAAAAACCATTGCAACGAGGGAAACAAAGGCGGTCGGGCGTGGTGCAGGTCACTCACCCCAAATGTGTGTGCCGTGCCGGCCCTCATTAAGTGATTGCAAACAGCGATTATCTCGGCAATTCCGTAGAGGCTAAACGGGGAATCTTTGTAATGTGCGAGGAATTATGTTCATTGGGGCGTTGACGCGTGAACCGCGCCAAACTTTCGCCCATCGCGATCATAACCCCACGTGTTGCTCACAACTTAAATTAGCAAAGCTAACGACGCTGGCAAGCGAGACGCATTCGCACGACGTGTCTGTGTACGGTTTAAATTCTCGCACACGGAAATGCCGGTAGTGTGTGTGTGCACATGTGTCTGTGTGTGTCTGAGTGGGGAGCGGTGGTGCAGCGGTTAGTACGCTGCACTACGAACCCGGCGACCCGGGTTCGATTCCCGCTCACGGCCAACAACGGTGACAAACATCTGAATCGGGTCCTCGGCTCAGCCACGAATGAGTACCTGGTGCGGTGTGTAAAACATCGCCACTCAGGAGACAAAGGCGTCCGGGCGTGGTGCTGGCCACCCACCCCTTTGTGTGCCACGCCGGCCTTCATAGGTGCTCGCTAACAGCACTTGCCCCTACAGCCTGTTAAGGCTATACGGGGGGATCTTTGTCTTTGTATGTGTCTGAGTCAGTCAAATTGGCACAGGAAAGGGCACAATTGTTGCATCAGTCGATCATCTCAGTCGGTCATCTCAGTCGGTCATCTCAGTCGGTCATCTCAGTCAGTCAACCCATGGCACCACCTGGGCCTGTCCCATGACCTCCTGTCAGCAGCGAGCCTTCGACACTTCACGTGGCCTAAAAGTGCACCTAGCCTGGCACAGGCACGGTGGCGATGTCACCGCTACTTCGTGGTGGCTGCTGTTGTTGTTGTATACGTGTCTGGTTTCAATATAGGGTGCTAGCTAACAGCACTTGCCCCAACAATGTGTTAAGTCTAGACGGGGGATCTTTATATTTTGGTTGGTTTTGGTTAAACCATGTTTGTTTGTTGTAGTACAGAGTTAGCCTGATAACTTTAATCTACATTGTCTTATGGTTGTTATTGTTTGACTTGCATCCAACTGGGATTTTTGCACACAGCGTTGAAATGCGGTGTTTTTTCTGGATTTTTCTGTTGCGTGTAGTCACTTTAAGATGTTTCTTTTTCACGTTTTTGTTTTATTGCGGTTGCACCCGAGTCAAGAGCCGCATGGCTCACGGGGTTATCTAACCTATAAAAGGGAAATTTGTGAATATGTGTGTCTGTTCAAAATGTTTAGTGTACTTCCCGACATGCAACAAACTTTAAATTTGCCATGTGGGTACTTTCCAGACTGTACACCATGCAAAAATTATAATAATAGTATTTTGTATATTTTTTGGGGGGGGAGGGGATCAATAATGCATATATTTTGCACGGCAAGTGAGCTGTGACGTCACATCTGTCATGTGACCCGCGCGTGGGGAAGCGTCACGCAGTGTGCCTGCTCATGGCACGCATCCCCCCACCCCGCAACCCTCCGCTTAGCCCGTGTTTTAATCCAAGACAAGAATCCAAGTCCCGGGCGAAGCCGGGTAGTAAAGCTCGTACCTAATACATGAAACTGAAACTGGTTACTTCAATACTGCAAGTGCCTTCCGTGTGAAGCTACCCCACATTTTGGCGGAAGGGTCAAGAAAGACACGTGGCAAGCCGACAGGCAGCCCTGCCTGCAGTCCGTCATCGCTGATTGCTCTTTGAATAAAGCCCTCAAGAGATGAAATCAACAACAGCGGCTTTGAAAGGGAACACTCATAACACTGGTCAAAAAAAAAAAAAAATTCTGGCCTGGACTTTTGCAGCTGTTTTAGACTAATTTCAGGGTGCTGATTCCAAATCTGATCTCAGAGTTGCTCTATCACATCGATTTTTATGCTATCGGCATACCCCATTTTCATTGATTTTACCCGAAATTAACTCTGTCCCTTATGATTGCAAGTTGTTGCGAGTCAGTGACTGCGTTAGTGTTAAAACATGGTGCTGTATTTTTAGGATAGTGTGTTTATAATATCATTTTATGTAGATATCCACATTTATTTAATATTTTTCTTCTGCAGTTTTTATTGAAAATGCAATATTTGATATCTCAAAAACCTGATGTGATAGACATAAACTGATGCCAGATTTGGAATCAGCACCCCAAAATGACCTTATGAACCGTTGGAATGCCTTATGCCAGAAAAAGTGTGTTGACCAGTGTATAATAATTGGCGTCGTTTCGCGAGATGAAGGAACACGCAATACTCGCTCAACTGACCCCTGACCACCTCAGCAGACACTGTGTGTTGTGTGTGTATATCTATCTCTGTCACAATCGTGCAATACTGATCTCATCTGTGTGTGCGTGTGTGCGTTTGCAGGCGCCGGAGAGAAAACCGAGAACACAATCGAGGCCTATGAGAAGTGAGTTACAATCGGGGTGGGAGCGCTGCGCTCATTTTTAAATCCTTTATATTAAGTTCACTTGCGCGCTTGCTTGCTTGCTTACGACCGTGCAAATCTTTCGGCCGTTTTTTAACCCACTTCCCGTGATCCAATCGAGCTGACATTTTCCACACAGACTCGTTGTGCGTGACAATTAATGTTCGTCAATTTTTTTTCCAAAATTTTACACTTTTTAGGACAAAAATATTATATTTAATTACCAATTGCTTAATGGTGCCATGCAATCATCTGACCCATAGGTGGCAGCCATCTCAAGCCAGAGGACGAGAGGACGAGAGAAAAACTTTGTTTTTACGGGTTATACTTGTTACCAACTTGACTCACAATTGTAGCGAGGCTCCCTCTGCGTTACCCGCAACGGCGGTGTGCGCGGGGCGATTCACACCACATCACGTGACGACCTACTTGAGTGACGTCACAGGGATGACAATGACGATGACGATACTGTTGCTGTTGTTGCAAAGTCAACGGTAGGGCACGAGGCACAACGGGGTCGTGATTCAGTGACAACTCAAACTACTGACGCGGCGACATTATGGACACGGTTGTGCGCATGGCTCGGACAGTCGGAAGGGCTTCATGAAATGACTGCCCTGTACTTTATACGGGTTATGGATTGATGCCGCAGGAGTTCGTGGGGCTGCGTAATGAACACGGCAATCGAAGTTCGATTCCCAGCCACGGCTCACATCAGTGGCGAGTGATGTCTGAACTGCGAGGTGTTGACCTCCCCCCGCTCTGCTCTACTTCGCCATGCGTCGGTCAGCATGGTGAAGTATGACCAGATAACCTAGACGACGTGGGGACGGCCTTCATCCAGCAGTGGATTGGCAAAGGCGCTGTCATTCGTTACTATTATTATTAGCACACGTTACACATTACAACAAATACATATCAAATGTTCGTGCTGTTCTATATTTTAACATCACGGAAACTCAAATATACCAAAGACGAATTTTATTCCTGACATTTCCAGACCCAGCTTTTAGGTCGGAGTTGGCATCAAAAGACAACTTCATTCTTATTTCTGCATGCCCTGGAGTTCTGTTTGAGGATGTTAGCTCATGCAAATAAAAACGTTGTGAAGTGCAGACCGCGACGTGGTTACCGTGCCCCGTTTGGGGAAGTACTCGCGCCTTTCTGTATTCGTAACACGTTTAGCATTCCGCAACAGCGGAACCGCGTTATCTTCTTCATCTTGACTTGAGCAACACACACATCGTTCTATTTATTTTTATTACATACAATGAACAATATAATGACGAAAACGTAACATCGTCAATGTCATCATCATCATTAATCATCCACACACACGTTGCATCATACTACAATAACAAACTCAACACATTTGTCAATAACACTGTAGCCTCAAAGGAAACGCATACGGTATATAACAGGCGACGGGTTCAACCAATGGCCTTCGAGAGCACTCTTTGCGCGTTTTCGGGAAATGGAATGTACGTTCACTACGAAGAGTGACCACATCCCTAAACTTTGGCACTTACACATTTTCCCTTTGAGGTCAACAGAGTTGCTATTTGGCGAACGTGTTCTGTTCTTGTTGTTAATTGCTGATTGTGCACCATCACTGCCATCGCAGCAGCAACATCATCGCCAACTGTCATTGTAAGATCACCATCGTCGTCATCATTCGATGCACGGACATCAGCACCACCACCACCACCATCATCATCAACGTCTCATATTCTTAGGTTTTTTCGGTAAAGTCACGTAGGTAAAAAAATTAAAATTAATAAAAGTAAAATAAAAAATAAAATAAAAATCACGACGTTTCAGAGGCAACACAAGCTTCCGTCTTCAGGTGGAACCGTCACAGCACGATAGCTGTATCAAGTGATTTTACCTAAAAAAACCTAAGAATATGAATCCTTGCAGTCACGAAAGCTTCAAATGACAACTATTTTCTACTCCCTACCTCAAATCACCAGTGACAAATGGAGCATGGAGCGTTGTCCCTGCCGCGAGGTCCATTGCGGCTCAGAGGGCAAATTCCACATCGCAGGAGATGAGCCGAATACTGCTGAGCAAGCTGGCCTCGAATCTTTTGAGTTGTATCCGCCCGTGATTAAACCGGGTTCTCAAGCTTAGCGAGGCGATGGCCTCAGCCCGGTCAATAATGATGAATGCACGCACGCACACACACACACACAAAAACTACCCATCACGCTGAGTTTAGTTTTCACTTTGCCATCATCAGCAGCCATGCTCTATCAACTGCATCGATTCAAGCAAGGCCGACCATGCTGACGAGCCACTGAGTGTCCAAAAACCGCTCCAGAGGATGCTTGTGTAGTGTTGTAAAGGACCGACTTCTAAACTTATTTATGGCACACACTGTTTATCATCTTAATACACAGTCCCTATCACACAAAGGGGGTATATGGTCCCCTCACCCGTTACCCTGAGGAGGTACAGCTCCGGACCTTGTACAGCTCTCTAAGCTCCCTGCTATCCCAGCATCCTCTGGCTGGACCTAGGGGATCTCTCCCCGACCACTGGTTACACTGAGCCCTAGCCCTGATAAGGGCTGGAGGGCTTGGTCCAGGGTCCTAGATGTCTTCGGCCGACTTGGGTCTTCGTGTAGCAGAACTGGCCAAGAGCTCTCAGCGCTCTGGCTTTTATACCTGTTCGTGGCCGGGTTGTCCAATCCCCGGCCACCTTGTGGGACCCTCCGATTGGTCCTTCCCAATTTGGCGTTTGGATCCTACCTCACCCCATTTGACCCTGACCGTTTGATTGAGCGGGAAAACCTTGTTTACGATCCGCTCTCTCACAGCTTGCGAACAGCGAGTCGTTATCACCACTACACTTGTACTGAATCAATGCTGCTCACATGATGTCCTCCCAGAAGGCCGTATGGCTGACGGAATGTGTCAAAAATACCCTTCGATGTTTATTTTGTTTGTTATCTGGAGGGACGGGTACATGAAGAAGGCGCGCACTGTCTGCTCGTTTATTTTGTCACAGTCAGGACGGTAAAAGCGATGACACGACAAGAGTTGCCCTTGAAGGTCCCACCAACTGTGTCGCAAGTCAGACGGTGGTGGCGGCGGCGGTGATAATGATGGTGATGATTGTCACACCATAAGAGCTGTCCTCGTAGTGTGACGGTCGGGTGGGTGGGGAATGAGCGTCCGGCCACGCCACAGCCTGCGGTGTCTGACAGAAGGAAGGAAGCGACGTGTGGCGATGTCTTCTGTGTCAGCGCGAGGCAGGCCGGCACGCACATGCTCGAGCTCGACGTCCAAATCACCAAGGACGGAGTGATCGTGGTGGCGCACGATGACGACCTCCGGCGGTCCACGGGCAGATCGCAGCGCATCCGTGACCTCAACTTCGATGTAAGGTCAAGGGTCATTTGTGGGGGGTGGGGGGGGGGGTGGCAAAGGGAGGGAGGGGGGGGGAAAGGGGGAACAGTGGGGTGACACGAAGTCGTGTGCATTCATGCAGTTTGTTCTCTTCTTGGTTCTTTCGGTAAAGCCACGTAGAAGGGAAATAATAAAATAATAAAAAATAAAACGCTGTCTTTCCGACAGACCTGTTCTTCACCTAAGGACGGCTGCTTGCGTTGTGGCCGAAACGTCGTGAGAATTATTTTATTATGTTTTATTTTTATTATTTTATTACTTACCTTCTACGTGACTTTACCGAAAGAACCAAGAAGATGAATCCCTGCAGTCACGAAAGCTTTAAATCGAAATCAGTTTGTTCTCCTCTAACGCGGTAGTCGCGTTGCTGAAGAACACCGCGTTATGGGACATTTGCGTGACAATAAACAATATTCTAACATAGGCTAAAGCACAGTCCGCGATAGCACGTGAGATGCGTACGCAGGCTGAACAAAGACTGAGGCGAGTGGGTAGCATCTAGAAGCATCCAGCAGCATCCCGCCGCCTTGTGCGATGCTAC
This sequence comes from Lethenteron reissneri, assembly GCF_015708825.2. Taxonomy (NCBI): domain Eukaryota; kingdom Metazoa; phylum Chordata; class Hyperoartia; order Petromyzontiformes; family Petromyzontidae; genus Lethenteron; species Lethenteron reissneri. The sequence continues at coordinate 8,384,329 of NC_083806.1, forward strand.
GCCGAGGCAGCCGTATGACCGCTTATTCCGAGACGCGCGACGTAGCGCTGTTTTCTCAGTCGCGTTATATCCAATTCCCATCCGCGTTATAACAAAAATGTGTTCCCGAATACATTCATCGCGTTATATCCAATTCGCTTTATGAAAACCACACACGTTGTAGGCGAACGGACTGTGTCACACAAGTGCAGCCCTTTTTGTCAATCCACTGCTGGATGAGGGCCTCACCCACGCTACGCGGTTGTTTGACCGCGTGTTTCTTCACCAAGCTGATCGGTGAAGACGGCGGGCACCGATTTGGGAGTACCAGCTGTGCCGCGCACAGCAGTGGCCCGATAGCAGAGGCCTAAAGTAGCTGACGCACGGTGGGCACTCATCGAAGCACTAACCAGGCCCAAAACCTGCTTAGCTGTCCAGATGTGATGGGATTTGGCGAATTGCAAGCGATCTGGCGGTTAACATATCCATGTTATAGGCACAAGTTTTTTTGTAAGAGCAAAAGTATTTCATGACCCACTGTGCGTTGTGCCGTGGATGTTACGTGTATCGTAAAACACAAGTCTGCGTCTCTTTTTTTTCTTTCAGGAGCTGCCCATATACAAGGACAAACTCGAAATCACATTCGACCAAGGTGGACTGCGTTTACTTACTGCACAAACATTATTATTATTATTATTTGTCCTGCTGGGTCTCAATGCAATGGATTAACAATAACATTTAAAGTGATTTCCTGCTCAAACGAGCATTGATGCCGTGTTCATCGCCCGTTTACAACCCTGAGCCAGTGGTGGAGTTCCACATTCCTATGGCAGGGGCAAGTCTATCCCAGAGGACAAACCACTGTTGGCTTGCCCGCAAAGTAGTTTTTTATCGGACTCAGAGAGATGATGGGCTGCACCATCCACCTTATAGAGTGTGAATTTCTTAATCTTGCGATTGTGAGCTGCTCGCTGTAGCACTGAGCCATCTGACTGGATAAATACTCCCACGCGTAACGCCTCCTATATTTAAGCTCAGTAATTTTTCTATTCACCTGATGCAAAACTTGAAATATGAATTATTCAGCATGCCACGGACATTTGGGCTGTTTTTCAACATACTATGACCCAACCCACGACCTCCTGTATAGCAGGCGAGGTAGTCAACATCTCGCCACCGCGGCGCCCGCTGGAGTAAACAAGTAAACGCTCAAGTAAAGTGCACTTGTTAGAACTCGAATCGAGATAACGATGATCGTCGTGGCCAAGTCGTTGGTGCCACCGAACCTCGCCTTTACCACGTGCCACATGCCGCCGTGGCTGCCCTGTTATAGCCACGTGACCTCTGAGATCGGCCCTAACAGTGTCCCACCGTTTGTTCTTTGGTCTCCCCCCCCCCCCCCCCACACACACACTCTGGTTAATTGCAAATCCAGTAACAGGATGAATAAAAATGAAACATTCAACGTTTTGGGTTGCTCGCATAATTCAAGATCGGGGAGAGTCACAGACAGAATTTGTGTTTAGACTGGAGGAATCCGATTAGATATGAAGCTCTTTTTTCACATGTATCCAGTAGTTTTTGCGGTTCTTCACAGATGTCCAAATTCATTAACCGCGGACTGACGATGCTCAGGGCTCGAGTGCCGGTTCGGCTTGGTCACGCGTCTCTCTCCGGCGTCTCCCGCAGGCCACTACAACAAGGCGTCCAAGGACCGTAGAATCCCCACGCTGCGCGAGGTTTTTGAGAAGTTCTCCGATCTGGCCATCAACGTTGAGATCAAGGAGGACAACGATGAGACCATCAACAAGGTGTCGCCCCTCTCTGGATACGCACAGAACACTCTGGTGTCACCCACATCAGCTGACCGGACACTAACCCTACCCATAACTCTAACCACAGTAAACAACCAGACACGAGCCCTACCCATAATACTACCACACGAGACAACCAGACACTAGCTCTGCAGTCATCGGGGGGGGGGGGGGGTCAGAATTACGTGCCCACAACGGACCTCGTGCGTGGGGCCCCTCTGCGCCACTGAGGGCTTCGATGTCCGTGCTCCGGGCTGCAGGTGGCCGAGTTGGTGGAGGAGTTCGGGCGGGAGGACCGCACGGTGTGGGCGAGCGCCATCTGGGAGGTGATGCTCAAGTGCCGGGTCGCGGTAAGTTCTCGTCGGTGTCTCCGCTCCGTGCGTTCGTGCGGGGGGGCAGGTCTTCTCTAGCTGCCACTGTGTTCGCTGCTCCTGTGAACTTCACGCGCTGATCCCTACCACCCGTGTTGAGGAATCCGATACGCTACGAAGCTCTCTTTTTTTCCCCCCACAGATGGTCAGTAAGCCTACCAGACTTGTCTCGTTGTCCCAGCCATCATCCCACTGCGTTCGACCACGACCGTCGCGCAGGACTAAACGCTTCTCTTTCTGCTTTTTCCCCTGTCGCACATCGCTCGACTTTCAGATTCCCTTTCCGTCTTCTCTTTTCTTCTGCCCGAGTCGTTTAGAACAACAACATTAATTAGATCTGTTACAGCTTTGGTCGGGGGGAGAGATGTGGCAGTGGCAGAGGCGAGCAGCTCGCCATGAAAAAGTTTGCAAAGTTCAAATCGTGGTTGGAAATTGACTCAGCCAATCATCCCACCTGGGTTGATAAAATCAGTACCACTTCACGGGTAAGTTAACAGTAGTTGTCCTACGTATAGAAACTAAGTTAAACTATTTTGATTTTGCCAGGTAAGGCCCACTGAGCTATATAGCTGTTTTTTCGGAAGCGACCTGGCCACAAATGATAGCTCAACGAAGTGCCTCATCATGTGGAAATTTAGAACAGCAAAATTATCTAAACGCGTGATGTGGATTCTAAATGTGGAGGAAAAATCCGAAGGACCCCGACAAAAATCCCGGCGACCACAGGGAGAACACGCAAACTCAAAATTTACAGCAGGTGTCAGGGTCGAGATCAAACCCACAATCTCCAGACTTGCCACCCGCCACGGGCGAGCGAAAGTTCCACCACTGCCTCGGGGCTGAGATCACTTTTGGTTCGTATGCTTTCAATAGTGCTGCTTGTTGCTGGCCGCTTGACGCTTTGAGCCTGTGGTCCTGTGAGTGCTTTCCGCCCGTGCGCTTTCCGTTGAAAGCATCGACTTCGCGGGAGGAAAGCCGATGGATGGGGCAGCTTCCTGACAAAAAAATAAGAAATAGATGTATTTGGTGTGGATCAGATATGCTAATGTACCCGCCCTTTTGTTTTGGTTTATGTATCCAAGGTGTGAATTTATTTAGATAAATTTCGCCAATAGAGGGCTCCACGGCGATCTGTCTTCGTGTGTGTGACTGTGCGCGTGTCTGTGCGTGACTGTGCATGTGTCTGTGTATGGGGAGCGGTAGTGTAGCGTTTAGCGTGCTGGGCTACGAACCCGGCGATCCGAGTTCGATTCCCGTTCGCGGCCAAAATCAGTGACGATTATCTGAACCGGTCTTTGGCCTCCCCACGGTCGACTCAGCCTCAAATGAGTACTTAGTGTGTAAACATCAGCACTGGGGAGCCAAAGGTGGCTGTGGGCGCCTTTCGTCGTTCCAGCCTTCATAGGTGCCTGCCAACAGCACTTGCCCCAACAGTCTGTGAGGGCTACAAGCGGGATCTTTGTCTTTGTCTCTGTATGTGTGACATAACAGAACCCTCGGATGCCCACCATGTTCAGCACGGGTCGCATCTACTACCTGCTGCTGCTCTTCTACACGGGGCTGCTGCCCTTCATGCCCTTGCCCGAGTCGCTCTTTGAGATGATCATGCCCTCCATATGCTACAGGTGACGACCGTGCGGTAGCAGCTTGGCTTCGCCTGGGAAGCACAGCAAGACCATCAACGGTCTATAATAAAGAGGGGTTTTTGTTGTTGTTTTGGCTTAATTCTCGTAAGGTTTGCCACGTAAAACTGACACAGTCATAATAGAGGGTTTTTTAAAAATCCTTTATATTAAGTTCGCTTGCTTAGGACCGTGCAAATCTTTCGGTCGTTTTTTAACCCACTTCCCGTGATCCAATCGAGCTGACATTTTCCACACAGACTCGTTGTGCGTGACAATTAATGTTCGTGAACATTTTTTTCCAAAATGTTACACTTTTTAGGACAAAAATATTAGATTTAATTACCAATTGCTTAATGGTGCAATGCAATCATCTGACCCATAGGTGGCAGCCATCTCAAGCCAGAGGACGAGAGGACTCTAGCCGCCACGCATATAAAGAATTTATAGTGAAAAACTTTTTTTTACAGGTTATACTTATTGTTGGGTTAGATCGCGTAAATATATAAATGTGTCGTTAAACCCGCCACCACCCGACACAGCCAATTAGTTTGGTTTGTAACGCAAACAGAACGTGCCAATTCGTTTCTAGTACAGCACATCGGTGTGTTGGAGAGCAAATCCACAACATTTACAATCTGAGTACTTGGAATCGGATGTGTCAGATGGTGGCGGGTTTAACGACACATTTATATTTACGCAATCTAACCCAACAAAAAAACCCTATATCATGGATGATATTGGTCGCGAAAGCCGCTGCGTGTTAAACTGACAAAGCCAGCCTCAACCAGTATATACACAAATACTGTTTCTTGGAATTTCTCTCACTTGATACAGCTATCGTGCTGTGACGGTCCCACCTGAAGACGGACGCTTGTGTTGCCTCCGAAACGTCGTGATTTTTATTTTTTATTTTATTTTTATTTTATTTTTATTTTACTTTTATTAATTTTCATTTTTTACCTACGCGACTTTACCGAAAAAACCTAAGAATATGAATCCTTGCAGTCACGAAAGCTTGAAATCTAGAACCAGTTAGTAAGGTTTGTCACGTAAAACACAACGTGCCGATTAGTTACCAGTTCAGCACACCGGCGTGGTGGAGCGTAAGCCCACAACGTGCACGATCCGAGTGCTACGTGCCCGCGTGCACAATAACCTCGTTGCTATTGTGCACAAAAAAAACAATATTATGGATGATATTGGTCGCGAAAGCCACTGCGTGTTAAACTGAGCGTATTGTGCACACAACGCGATGCCGCCACGGTTGGTGTCACGCTGTGCGCAAGCTCGGCTTTCAGTCCAGAGCGAGCGTGGCCCCTTCGATGGCATCTTCCTTTGGCGGGCACGAAGTGACCCAACGTTGCCGAGCCCAACGTTCCACTTCGACCGGGAAAGAGCTGAGAAGTGCAAGTTATTTACTTTCTTCGACGGTTGCGCGGGGGCGAGGCGGTGAAATCTGCGGCAGTGAGGAATGTGGACCGTCCGGATTTCACGCGTGAAGAACCGGCTGCGCGTTTGTCAAAGCTGTTCGGTTCGCCGCTGTGCACGGGCCCACGAATCGTGAGTGACTGGCGTGCGAGCTGCACCCTTGCCCACTTCCGCTCCCTCCTTGGGCATTGGCACTGAGCAGTGAAGCCAGCGCACGGGCAGGGGAGCAGTGGGGGGGGTGGATTCAGGTTTTCAGCAAACGTGGCAGATCGCATGATGATGAAGCTGATTGTTGTAATCACCAGATGAAATATGGTGGCCTCAAACTGCACCTAGCCTGGCATAAGCGCCGTGGTGACGTCGCCACCGCTAAGTGGGGAACGGCGGTTGTGGTTGTTGTTGTGTTTGTTGTGACCTGCGGTGTTGGTGGTGGTGGTGGTTGAGATGAAACGGTCAGTCTGTTAGAACCATTCCTCAACATGGGTGGCAGAATCAACGAGTCACAGGTTGATCCCGCCACCCATGTTGGTAGTTGCGATAGGAGAGTGATGAAGAGGCAACGAACCGTCAGCGAGCGAGCGAGGGGTCTCAAGTGAATTAGTGCTGGATCAAAGATCAATATGGCTGCTCTGCGTTGAATTACATCAGTGTATATATTTCACCAAGCCGCCAAATTTGAATATTCCGCTCACCGAGCCTCCGTGTCGTGTCTGACAGGACCTACATTCCCGAGAAAGGTGATGGCATGCTCAGGTACAGGTGGCTCGTGGGGATCCTGGACAGGTAAGCCTCCCATCTCACCTGTCACCCTGGCCGAATCGACGCGGGGGTTTTAGGGGCTGCAGCCCAGGTGCTTCGGATGGTGAAGGGCTTCCCTCCCATAACATTCAAAGTCCTGCTTTACGTATCTAAATCAACTCAGGCTTCCCGTAAACCACGTGACTTCTGTGTGACCACCCCCTACTCTGATTCCCTTCCCTCTCCCACGCCCCCTGTGAACACAGACGCCACTGCATGCAGCTCACTCCTGCTTGCTCCTTCTTTCCTTCTTTCTCTCTCCATCTATTCCCTTTCCCCTCGTCATCACCCTCTCATCCCTGACATCTCGGCATGGTCGTTCCTTTTCTGCTTCCTTGCCTTCCTGCCCGGCGCTACCTATTTCCTGCTTCTCCTCGTCTTGAGACGTGTGCCCTCTAAAAGTGATACGGTGAATAGGGATGGGGTATGGGGAGAGAGATTTGTGGGTACGGGAATTATGGGGGTACCTAGGGAGGGAGGGATGGGCCAGGGAGAAGAGGTGACTCTTGAGGGAAGAGCAGAAACTCGACAGGGGCGGTGCTTTAAATGCCACCGTGCTATTGACAAATGTGTTGAGCTTTTTGTTTGTTATGAAATAGAAATGGCGTGTTTGGCATTGGGCCTGTGTCGCACTCTTCACTGCAGCACAGACGGCGCCGTACAGACGAGGCAGGTGACGCTGAGGTGTTTTTTGTGTTTGCTTTAGACTCATTATGAACAAGGCCCTCTTCAAGCACCTGACCGACCGTGGAATTCAGGTGAGCAAGGGCGCCTACAATGTACATATTTACCCCACATTGCAGAGTTCACAGTGTGTAAGCCTTCGACCCAACACGTGTTTGACAAAGGGGAACCAAAACATACTTACGGTTTTGTTTTGCCCCATGATCGACAGTCAAACCTGCCCCATGAGCAGTAGAGTCACGCCTGCCCCATGAGCAGTAAAGTCACACCTGCCCTCACGATCTCGGTAGAGTTAAACTTACAGCACCTTCAGGAGTCCTTGGGTGGCCGTGGATGGATCCCAACTAAGGGAAGCGTATGCTGAATGCCACGAGTGTTGCAAGCGATCTCACAAGTTTGTCTTTCGATTTAAAGCTTTCGTGACTGCAGGGATTCATATTCTTGGTTCTTTCGGTAAAGTCACGTAGAAGGGATATAATAAAATAATAAAAATTAAACTATTAAACCTGTGGTTTTCACACCTGATGATGATTGCTTGTGTTGCAATCGAAACGTCGTGAGAATTGTATTGTTTTATTTTTATTATTTCCCTTCTACGTGACTTTACCGAAAGAACCAAGAATACGTTTGTCTTTGTTGCTGCCTGATTTGTATACAATATCTGCCCAGCAGTGGTGTTCGTCTTTATAGTGCTGAGTGGACAGAGGCAGGAGGGTTTAAGACACTTGACTCTGCTTTCAACTGCCACGCTGCGTGGTAACCGCCACCCCTTGGCGGCGTGATATTTCGATCGTCATTAATGTCTTCGGCTCCCGCTCCGGTGCGTGCGTCTCTTCGCTCCTAGGTCTGCCTGTTTGTACTCAACAACGACCGCGACTACAGGCGTGCGTTCGAGCTGGGAGCTACCGGGGTGATGACCGATTACCCGCACAAGCTGGCCGCCTTCCTGCAGAGGACCACGCAAAACGCTCAGTAGAGACGGTGGCGGTGACGGCGAGGACGATGACCGCGACGATCATATGCACAGGGGCGTCATTTCTCACCGAGTATTTTCTGTGTCGCTGGTAGACCGAAGTAGGTGGTACGTGGCTAGCAGTAGTAGCGCAATAGTGGCGCAGTACCACAGCGGGGGATTTACTCGGTGTGATGTGTCGGGTCGGTGATCCAGACAGACCAGGGTGAAATTAAGCCATGATCGTAAGACATCGTTCCACAAATCCTCCGCAATTCTGTGCGTCTCCTCGCTTAAATGAGCGTTTGCAGCATTGGTCCACCCTTACTCAGCCACCGGTTTGGATCTTCCACATTCTTGTGATTGCTTTAAGGACGAACTAACCTCAGCCATAGGAATGTGGAATTTCCACCGCCGGGTCACTCTTGCGGTCTTTTATACGCGGAGACGCCAAAACAACGGAGTGTTTAATTATGTTATTTATGTTCGTATGTGTAGAACCACAGAGCGTTTAATGCATTTTGTACAAAAACTAATCATACTGTAATAGGCAATGACTCAAAAAGTAAAACAATTACATCTACTACAAAGATGTCACCATATGAACACCACAATGTGTGATTGTATTTTACGTTACAATGTGAAATTAGTGTGGGTGGGCGTACAATGTGCTGGGCCTTCATCTACCAGTGAACGTGTTCATCGCTCAACTTTTTGTTGTTGTTAATTCCCTCCCATCGTCTTATAGTTCTGATAACCGGTTAGAATTACATCAATCTATTGAGCGAGCAAACTAAACTTTCAGTGGTACTGTGGTCGTTTCTGGCTGCTTGGCATTTTTGGAGCGTTGGGGCATGAGCTCAGCAACTGTGATTTGATTAGATTTTTTTTTATTTCAAAGCAAATGTATTAACGTAGAGTTAGCTTGATCCATGCTGTGAAATGTTAAAAAGGAAAAAAAAGAACGTCTTCATATTTAATTTCGGATTCTTTTTTTTCATATGAGAAACGTTTCTCAAGTAAACCTTCATAAAGTAATGGGTTGCCAGCTTTAATGTTACTGCATTCGTTCGTCTCTCAGTCCGCTTGTCCTGGTGAGGGTCGCGGCGGCAGCGTGTTGAGTAGTGGCGGTCCACACCTCCCTTGCCCTGGCGACAGACTCCAGCACTACTACACTACACTATACACTACTATACACTATACACTACTATACACTACACTATACACTACTATACACTACACTATACACTACACTATACACTACACTACTACACTACACTATACACTACTATACACTATACACTACAGCAGCGTGTTGAGTAGTGGTGGTCCACATCTCCCTTGACCTGACGACAAACTCCAGCACTACTACACTACACTATACACTACACTATACACTACACTATACACTACACTATACACTACTATACACTATACACTACAGCAGCGTGTTGAGCAGTGGTGGTCCACATCTCCTTGACCTGGCGACAAACTCCAGCACTACTACACTACACTATACACTACACTATACACTACACTACTACACTACACTATACACTACTATACACTACTATACACTACAGCAGCGTGTTGAGTCGTGGCGGTCCACACCTCCCTTGCCCTGGCGACATACTCCAGCACTACTGCACTACTATACACTATTATACACTACACTACTATACACAGACTCCAACTCTTCCTGGGGAACCCCCAGGCGTTCCAGGCCAGCTGCATGGCAAAGTCCCGCCAGCATGTTCGAGGCCGGCCCCTTGGGGGGGTCTTCGCCCAGTTTCTGTACAAAAATTCAGAATCACTTATCGGTAACATTAAACTGGAGTACATCTTACGTTGTTGACCCAAAACAATGAGACACAAACAACAAATTGAACAACGCATTTATGACGTACACCAAAACTCTTGCCCATCGCCGAGGGTTACGTTCTTGAACATGGCTGCAATCGGCAACCCAAACATAACAACACCATGTGAGACTAGGCTCTAAGGAAAGCTGTCTCGGGTGTGGACCAATCAATTTCAAGGACAGTGCATACATTATCAGAGTTGTGTTTTTTGTTTGCATTCTGCCCGCAGGTATTGTGGTCAATGCAAACATGACTCCTTGTAAAAAAAAGTGTCAGTTTTGTTGCCAGATAAAAGGGTAAAAAACCAATTATTATTTTTCTTAGTGTAAAATATATGATATGAAAAATGTTACGTAATGTACAATACTGTACACAGAAACAGAAACCTGAAAATAAAGATAAGGTTAACGACAAGTACAGTAAATATAATGCAGTTAAGAAAAATACTTTTACTTACTATGAATGATGATGACGGTCGTGTATGTATTCTTCCGTTGTGGCATCATCGGCAGCAGAGTGCAGTGAAGAGTACAGCAGCAAGGTTGATTCTTTGCGAGGCACACAGGAATCTCGCGGTCAACCGCGAATGGTCAAATTCGCGATGGGAGAACCCGCGTTGGGCGAAGTTTGGGTGTACGTCTTGCAAGTTGTGACTGAGCGAGACACTGATGTATGAAGTCGAATGATATTCTCGAAGGGCAAAAAAACAAACTGATATTGGGTAAAAATTAACCCGTAAAAACAAAGTTTTTCACTATAAATCCTTTATATGCGTGGCATCGGTTTTATTTTATTATTCATTTCTGTTTTTCTTGAGTAAGAGTTTCATTTTTATCACATTGGTATTTTAATTTAAATATGAAAAAAAATTACTAAAAAGTGTAAAATTTTGGAAAAAAATTTTCACGAACATTAATTGTCACGCACAACGAGTCTGTGTGCAAAATGTCAGCTCGATTGGATCACGGGAAGTGGGTTAAAAAACGACCGAAAGATTTGCACGGCAGTAAGCGCGCAAGCAAGCAAGCAAGTGAACTTAATATAAAGGATTTAAAAATAGAGTCGAGTCGAGTGTTATACCTCTGCGTAGGCGTTTGTGGTTGTGCTGTGCTGTAAATCTGTTCGGTTGTTGTTTTTTGGGGTTTGTACCGCCTGCTGTTCTGGATGAATCACGTGCTCGTAGTACGCTTGAATTCACTTGCCAAAGAAGCTCGCAATTTGTCACACCAAGTGCCTGAACAATGAGCTGTCCAACGCTGAAGTGGGTTGCAGAGTCTGTGGCTGCAGCTTGAAGAGTGAGTATAATCAAACGTTTAGCTTTAAAGGATGTTGAATTCACATAGATTCACATTTCAAATTGAGCTTTCTCCCCAAATGTAGGAGAGCGAATGTTTATAACCTTGGCCTAGTTGCAGATGTTGAATGGTAATTATATTGCTAATAACTATTTTATTTTTGAAGAGTGTGACGCTAAAGCCGATAGAAAACAAGTAAAACCTGTGAAACATGCTACCAGGTATTGCTTTTTTATGTTGACCGAGGTCCCAACGTTGATATGGAGTGCTTTTGCCAATAAAATCTGACAGTCCATACACATTTATTTAACAAACATGACTGTGATGATGATAGCCAGAAGATGAAAACCGGTCCAGTTTGCTAGCTTCAACAATTGTTGCCAGTCTGATGGACTATTTGGGTGACACAGAATTGGATTTTGTTCTTATACGTTTTTATTTATGTTTTTACCAATCATTATATTGTGTACCAAGTGTGGTGATGCACACCTGTAACCCAACGCTTTGAAGGCATGGGGTTAGTGGGTCACATGGAGATTTGCGGAAATTTCAAATCCTCTGGTTTGCAAGGTGGTTAGGTGGATGTCAAAACATGGTGGATTCTTGAATTCATCTGTGTGGAGCTTTGTGAACTTGACCTTGTATTATTCATGTGCGCATGTTCTGTGTGTAGTCTTGCTTCTTTTAATAATCCAAACTTCCCTTTACAGATAATTCATTGATTGTTGATTTTATCATTCAAAACAAACTATATTTTAAACAAAAGTGTGCAAAGCATGTATGTATTGATCATGTTCATAACTAAAGTTTCTCAATGAGAATGTACTGGAATTGTTTTTTTTTGTCTCTTAACTGGGGTAGCAGTTGTGCGGTGGTTAGCACACTGCGCTATGAGCTCGAATTCTCGGGCCACGGCTATCAGCCCTGGGCATCCGCTCCACTTCACGAACCCACACTGATACACACGCATGGTCAAGTTTGGTCAAACAAACCTGTAACGAACACGGCGTGCTGAGCCCTTCCTCCAGCAGTGTACTGCCAAAGGAACTCTATTGTATAATATAATCTACATTCAAACCATTTTGAATGCAAAGCATCAGCATTCAGAAATCTGCACGCTGTGCTTAGTAAACATGTCAACAGCCATTATTTATGCGGGTGATACCAAAGCCAAGGGGAGGAGGAAGCATGCCCGAGAAGACGTCAACCGTGGGGATCGAGTGATTAAATCAGTTTGTGTGGATTGTTATATCGCACGACCACGAGAGATGGAGACCGGTTGGGAAGGGGCTTCATCCAGCAGTGGATTGACCATCACTGACGATATCCAAGTCAGGAATGTTTAAAAGTTTAATGACGTGTGAACACTCGATCGTGATAGATCGTAAGTGGGATGCCTTCGTTCAGCAGTAGATAGATAATGGCAGATGTATCATCAGTCTGACTTGCTGGAGAAGGCAGATATTGTCCGAAAGGTAATCATCTACTGGACATGTGAAGAAGAGCTTCATAGCTCATCGGATTCCTTCGCTATAAATACATATTCTGATTCTGGGGTGACAGCAAAAGTGTTTTATGCTTGTGGTGACTGATTATGATTCTTATTCTGATTCGTCCAGTTACTGCACGCGTGCCCCACTCATCGCAACCTTTTGACATTGGTGTCACTACAGACTGTGGGGAGTGGGAGTGCAACGGTTAGTGCAGTGCTACGAACCTGGCGACCCGGGTTTGATTCCCACTCACGGTCAACGCCAGAGGCGATTTTCTGCATCGGTCCTGGGCCTCCCCTAGGTCGACATTGCCTCAAATGAGTACCTTGTGCGATATATTAACATTGCCACTGGGGATTCAAAGGCGGCCGGGCATGGTGCTGGTCAACCACCCCCTCGTGTGTCGTGCTGGCCTTTAATAGGTTCTCGTTAATAGCACTTGCAACAACAGTCTGTACGGGGTAATCTTTGTCTCTAGTCTACATACTGGAGTCACTGCAAGACCACATTGCTTGTTCTGAAGACTTATCTTCTTCATCATCATCGCACTGTAGGCTTACAACAATTTAAGGCGATGTCAGTGGAGATTTTTCCTGGGTTGATAAACGTTTTGAGGGCCACCTGTAAGAACTGAGGTGTAGCCTCTTTCATACATAGTGCTGATCCTGGTTCTCACGAACTGCATCAGGTGACAATACAGATTCGCTTGCTACACGTGCACAGCTCTTGAATCCTATACAATCGTAGATTTTGGCTTTTCGCTCGGCTTCCCAGCGTAGAGTTCTGGCTGGTGCCATAATTTGGCGAAGTCACAATTCCATTGATAAACCTTAATGCAAAGCATTCCCAGCATAAACATGATAGAAATTATAATAAAACACCAGTACGTGGTTTTAAATGTACATATTGTATTTATACACAAAACCTCATGTGCAGAAAATACATTTACACAAACTCTTGTTTTGCATTTTTTGCACGAAGCATTTGTGAAGAGGAATTACAGCATTGTTGAGTATACGTAGGAGAATTTAAAGCCATGCGCATTTGTTATAATAATGACGTATCACGATGTGTGTGTTTATGGGCAGTTCCACGAATCAGGAAACCTCACGGTCACCATTTAAAAATCCAAATAATTCACGTGGGCAGTCATTGAAGGTAATTATCTATTGCGTCAGAACATATGGTTGATTTTTGGAAAAAGTCAATGGTCTGACACACATGTGAACCATCCACATCCCAGTGTGGATGAAAAAAAATCAGTTCTGTCCCAGTACGTCTGACACCGTGGTAGTTTATGAAAATTTCTCCCTCATCAGGAAAGGTGGACAAATTGTTTAAGTGAATTACAGCACAGTCCTTGATGGCTGACATACTATGCCAGAATGAAAAGCCCACTTCGCCACTATAATAGTAATAATTACCCACATCTGTAAATTCTAAAAGAATAAAATAGGAAGCGTCTCCAGCATTCATCCGAAATCGTGGTACACGTTCTTCCCCGAGGACTTCATATGGGAGGCCATGTCGCCACCATCGCAACCGCATCCTCTGCTTCCCGCCTTCGTGCGTCTCTTCATTCGTGTTTCACTTTGTACTGTAAGACAAACGCCGCCGACGTCACAAGCTGCCCCAGAAGTAGCAACGTCTCAGTGCACAGGAACTGCACATGGTCACCAACCAGAGGTGCACGCTAACATCCACGGATCTACGTCTTTTTTTTCAAGCATGCTCGAGTAACCACTCTCAACCACAAGGTTGCTGGTAGTTTGCACTGAAGAGAAACGCAAAGGGGTTGGCCAACCGGCTCTTTTAAGGACTGTTTCGTGACATTAATTATTGAGACTGTCTTGTATTCACGTGCATTGCGGGGGAAAGGGGGGGTGCAATTAATTCAGTAACCACTTGGGTTCACCGTAGGGCCGGATCAAGTTTCTTGTAGACACTTGGCACTTCTGTTTCACCGCCCTTGAGTGATAACTCCCTACAGTTGCTACTGCTTCCCCATGTTACTACCGCCGCTGTCAGTCGCTGGTTTCACGCGTACTTCGTCCAGCCGCTGGACAGATGTCGTTACTGATACATTCATTATTAAAATTTTATATAATGGAGGGTTTTTTTTCATACAAACAAAAAAAATCTACGGTAATTTTTTTTCGTAGGCCCTTTACTTTTTTTGGTTTGAATAATAAGGTCCTGGTTCACCGTTGCTGGGAATCAAACTCATGTGGCCTGGTTCATTCAGCGCAGTAAGCTAACCACTGCGCCACCACTCATGAATACAACATTTAAACAAAGGTTTACAACTGCAGCCGCTGTCTGAAAGTCAGGCACTTGGGGGGAGGGGGGGCGGAGGATACACAGGCACCGAGGGGGAAGACGCGGGCACCTTGTCGAGCAGCCAGTGTGCGTCCTGCAGAGCACGAGCGATGATCTGCTGCACCCGCTCTGGGTCCACCTCATCCGCATGGCTCCTGAAGCCCTGGTGCAAGAGACGGTCTTTCATGACGGGACAGCAAAACTATTACGGGAGAGATTAACATTATAGGACAGCGTTCCATGAGCCAAGGGGGCCCATATAAACATTGCAGATTTAAACACGCGTGTGACCTTGTATTTTGTGTACGTATCACTTGACATCTTGGATAACCCCTTGCAAGTTAATATCCAGGTAAACTTTTTTTAAACATAAAGTGGAGTAACCAGAGCAAGAAACAGCAATTGTTTCTTGCTGTGGTTGTCCCACCTGATGACGGGCACTTGTGTTGCGCCCGCAACGTCGTGATTTTATTTATTTTATTTTATACCTATGTGACTTTACCGAAAGAACCAAAGAGTATGGATCCCTGCAGTTACGAAAACTTAAAATCTAGATAAAGTGGAGTATCTAAACGGGGGGGGGGGGGGTGTAAGTGTCACACAATCCATGAGCCCTCACTGAAGAGGGGATGCACTTTGTCCTCTCTGTCCCACACTTCAAGGAGCAAAGCTGGGCGCCCCCATTTCTCTACGTTCCCCAATATCCCTTGAACATTGGGGAAGGCGGCAAGGGCTGAGGGATACGGACTGTTAGGGCACCACTACGGTGGGATGTTAACTAACCTTGCCCAGTATGCAGGAGGTCGTGGGTTCGATCCAGACCCTGACGCCTGTTATATTTTAGAAGTTTGCGGTGTCTCTCCGTGGTCGCGTACATTTTTATCCGGGTCCTCCGGTTTTCCCCACCACGTTAAGAATCAACATCACGCGTTCATAGTATTTGGCTGCTATAAATGTCCACATAAGCCACTTCATTGAGATATCATTTGTGGCCCAGGTCGCTTATGAAAAAGAGCTATATAGCTCAGTGGGCATCTCTTGGTAAAATACTAAATAGTTTTTTAGCTTTCCTTTTTAATGCATTTTTGCTCACTTTCAGCCCTCGTTCCATTTATTGTGTTAACGTCCTTGTTTCTGATCCATATGTCATAGCAGGTAGCATATACTTAATTATATCACTTAATTAGCTGAACATTCGACTGTTTTACAGCTCTTGTTTTTAATCCATGTCATAACAGGTCACATTGATTTAATTATATCACTTAATTAGCTGTACATTCGACTGTTTCACAGCTCTTGTTTTGAATCCATATGTCATAACAGGTCACATTGATTTAATTATATCACTTAATTAGCTGTACATTCAACTGTTTTACAGCTCTTGATTTTAATCCATATGTCATAACAGGTCACATTGACTTACTTATATCACTTAATTAGCTGTACATTCGACTGTTTTACAGCTCTTGTTTTGAATCCATATGTCATAACAGGTCACATCGATTTCATTATATCACTTAATTAGCTGTACATTCGACTGTTTTACAGCTCTTGTTTTGAATCCATATGTCATAGCAGGTCACATTGACGTAATTATATCACTTAAGTAGCTGTACATTCGACTGTTTTACAGCTCTTGCGCCTAAAACAAATCGTGCCCCTTGCCAGGCGATGAACGCCCGTTTCGGCAGTAGTTCTGCGACATCAACTTCCAGACGAAACAAACGAGCGAGGCGGACCTGCCGCACGGCGTGTTGGTAATGCTCCCGGGCGCCTCCTGCCGGTAGCTGCCTGCAGCAGCGCATAAGGTAGCGGTAGAGATGCACGGGAGAGCGAACCAGCTCGCCTCCTGCCAGCCGAGGCGGCATCGGGAGCAGAGGAGCTTGCGACCCGGGGTCGGGTTCCCGGGGTCTCGTGGCCCAGGCGACGTGGCCGGGCGAGGTGAATCGGAGGGCGGCGAGTCGCGCTAGGCAAGACCGTAGGCTTCTTGAAGGGCGCGAGTAAGGCCGACGGAGGGTGAACGCGGGCTGGAGGCGGTTGACGTCGGTGCGTGGTGACGTCACGACGTGATGACGCAACGACGTAAGGGGGGGGGGGGGTGGGGAGGTGCCAATTCGAGAGACGTCGTGTTTTATAAACTGCAGCGGGAATCCGATGAGCTGGAAAGCTCTTGGTCTTGGTTCTTTCGGTAAAGTCACGTAGAAGATAAATAATAAAATAAAAATTTTAACATAATAAAATTGTATTTTATTATTCAAGTCACGTAGAAGGGAAATAATAAAAATAAAACATACATTTGTATTTTATTGTTAAAGTCACGTAGAAGGGAAATAATAAAATAATGAAATAAAACTTGATAAAATAATACAAATATAACATAATTAAATACTATTTTTTATTATGTTTTATTTTTATTATTTTATTATAAATCATAATTAAATACAATTTTATTATGTTTTATTTTTATTATTTTATTATTCCCTTCTACGTGACTTTACCGAAAGAACCAAGAAAATGAATCCCTGCAGTCACGAAAGCTTTAAATCGAAATGTAAAGCTCTTGTTCAGAGATGTCCAGTGAGGGGCACGGGGGTCAAAACTTTACAACGACAAACAATGCAAAGACACGATAGGAGTGCAAATTAAATGAGTGGTAAACAAATCACTTTAAAAATATACAAATAAAATTATAACATTAAAAAAAAATACCAGATAAAGCCCACTGAGCAATTAGCGTCGGGACAACAGCGATAAAATTGCAAAGAAGACGCCAAATTGGAAACTCTATAGGGGACATTATTGTAATAAAGCACACGTGGTTATTCAATATGTGGGCCACGTGAGGCGCTGTTGCAGGTAGCGGGCACATTGCGCGGAGCGGTGGTGCAGCGGTTAGCGCACTGCGCTACGAACCCGGCGAACCACAGTTCGATTCGCGCTGACGGTCAACGCCAGTGACGACTACCTGCACCGTTCCGGGGCCTCTCCGAAGGTCGACTCAGCCTCAAATGAGTTCATGGTGTGTTGTGCAAAAATATAAACCCCATTACTGCTGGGAAGACAAAGGCGGCCGGGCTTGGTACTGGCCACCACCCCCCCCCCAGCAGCTTCTAAAAGGCTACATGTCCTTAATACAGTTTTTTTTGGGTGAGATCGCGTAAATATATGAATATGTCGTTAAACCTGCCACCACAGCCATTTAATAAGGTTAGTCACGTAAACAGAACGTGCCAATTCGTCGCTAGTACACCACACCGGTGTGTTGGAGATCCAAGCCGCAACATTTACAATCTGAGTCCGACGTTTCGCCAGCAATTACAACCAGCTTCATCAGGCTATGCACCATATAGTTGACCCACTTGTGGTTTGCGCTCCTGAAACTGAGGAGGAACAGCACAAATCTCTCTCCCGAAGCTCTGTCGTAGTATTCTTAGGTTTTTTTCGGTAAAGTCACGTAGGTAAAACATGAAAATTAATAAAAGTAAAATAAATAAAAATCACGACGTTTCGGAGGCAACACAAGCTTCCGTCTTCAGGTGGAACCGTCACAGCCACGACAGCTGCATCAAGTAAATGAGAGATTGCAGGAGCTACCACTCCGTATATATAATGGTTGGAGAGGGGGGAAGGGCCAAGTACAGCACACTTTTGATTCATATGGTAAGGTGAGGCTTAAGAGGGTGAGCCTTTGTTATGGAGAAGTCGTAGTGGTCGACAGACTTCGCATTTATCTTCAGAACACATCGTGCGCAAAGAGTAAGGGGCCGTCCATAAATGACGTCACGCGATTTTGGACGATTTTTGACCCCCCCCCCCTCGTCACACGGCGTCACAAAAAGTCAGACCCCCCCCCTCAAATATGACGTCACAAAGCTCTGCCCCCCCCCCCCCCAAATTAAACATGCTTCAAATCGCTTTAAACTATTGTCATTGTAGTGCGTATTTAATGTGCCGCTGCACTCTGATGTAGGAGAAAACATTTTTCAAAAAGTTTCTTTAATTAAGTAGAACGTGTTGTCTATATTTATTTAAAGTTGCGCATTTTATGTGACGTCACATTTCTCAACCCCCCCCCCCCTCGTCACAAATGTCTGACCCCCCCCTAGGTGCGTGACGTCATTTATGGACGGCCCCTAAAACAAACGCAGTGGACACGACTCTCACCCACCAGCCCACCACCCTCCCTTCGCAGTTGGAGTGAGAGGCAGCGTGCGTGCCTTCTGACGTCACAACGCAACTCGGCGTGTGACGTCATCGCAGATTGATGCCCTCGTGAACGGCGAGGCCGCATTGCGGACTTTCAGGATCATCATCTTACACCATTGGAACCTCATTTGCCAGTAAAAAAAAATATGATAATTGTTTTTTTACCCTTTTATCTGGCAACAAAACTGACACCTCTTTTACGAGGAGTCATGTTTGCATAGACCACAATACCTGCAGTCATAATGCAAACAATAAACATAACTCTGATAATGTGCACTGTCCTTGAAGTTGATTGGTCCACACCCGAGACAGCTTTCCTTAGAGCCTAGTCTCACATGGGTTGGACCAGATGACGCCAAAAGGCGCACAACTCAAAGACAATGCACCATCAGAGTATGAGAGCTCGGGGTAAGCATTTACACCATTGGTACCTCATTTGCCAGTAAAAAAAAACATGATAATTGTTTTTTTACCCTTTTATCTGGCAACAATACTGACACCTTTTTTACGAGGAGTCATGTTTGCATAGACCACAATACCTGCAGTGATAATGCAAACAAAAACATAACTTTGATAATGTATGCACTGTCCTTGAAGTTGATTGGTCCACACCCGAGACAGGAAAGCTGTCTCGCAGGAGGAATCCGATGAGCTATGAAGCGCTTTTCTTTTCCACAGATGTCCTTGTTTGGGGCAGGTCAGAACGTTACAACAACACGCAGTGGAAAAAAACACGGCACGATTGCAAAGTGTATTGGGAAGGTAAAACAATCACTTAAAATATATACAGATAAAACTAGACTATTTTTTTTGTATCTTACCAGGTAAAGCCCACTGAGCGATTAGCAGTTTACCCAGCACTAATTCAAGCAAATCCTGACTATACTCTTAGGTTTTTTCGGTAAAGTCACGTAGGTAAAAATAATAATAAATGAAAATAAATCAATTAAATCACGACGTTTCGGAGGCAATATTTTTATTTTTACCAACGTGACTTAAAAAAACCTATGAGTATGAATCCTTGTAGTCACGAAAGCTTCAAATCTAGAACAAAGCCTGACTGCTGACGAGGCACTGAGTGTCGAAACTAGTCCATGCAGAGTGTTTTTGCTTGTCTTGAATCAATTATGCACGGAAATTATGCACTCCCAGAAGGACGGCCGTCAAGCTGATGGGATGTGTAATAATTTACATTAATTGTGCTGTGTATATTCTCCACTACGACCAGAATGGTTACTGTGTACGTTGAACTTTTTTCGCACCGTACCGTGCTAATCGGATGTGCGGGGGAAAGACAAAAAACTAAACACAAAACGCAGTTCTAAAGAAATTAGTTTTCAATTGAGATCATTTAGAGTTCAATTCAAATGAGTTTTTAATTATGGTGCCAAGTGTTTTGTGTCGCAATGCAAATGTGTTTTTTCTTGCTATATTATGTGCATTAGACAGTCCCTCCAGAAAAACGCGATTATGCGATCGCAAGATTCCACGCAAAATCAGCCAAAGTCCGCATATTTATGCGGGGGGCGCGTTTTTTCAAATACGCCGCACTTTCGCCGCATAAATTGCAGATTTCCGCGCGCAAAATACGCGGGCTTGCATGATTTCATAATCCCCGCATTTTCGTTGCAAAAAGTCACATATATCTTGGCAGAAAGTTGAAAAATGTTGCGTTTACTTCACACAAGCGCAGCCATTTCCCCTGTTGCCATGGGAACGTTATGAAGTGTTAGAGGCTACGTAGTTAGTTTTATTCAGGAGTTTATGCAACTTTACAGTTGTAAGATTGCACTTTTTTGTTAGTAGTATGTAAATTTACATTACTGTAAGACTGTACTGTTACTGTATTGCTTACGTTACTGTGCACTGAAAACACTTATTTTAACAGAAGATGTCTGTTTTGTATAGCTACCTCTGTAAAACAGGAAGCACACATTTTATTTTTTAATATTTTATTTATTCATTTTTACAGAAGTTGTAGCATATTCATTTTGTAAAGCTACAGAACTTGTTCGACTCAATGTTTTGTAAGTTTGAGCCATCTGTTTGTTAAGGTCTGAAATAAAACAAGATGAGAACTTAAATATTCCCAGCACTTTCTGTGATGTAGTATGCTTGCTTATCATAGGAAGTAATAAGAAATGACTCTTTACATTAAAGTAGTAGCCTAGTGAATAGGGTGTTGGGGGAATCACTTTTTTTTCTCTTTTTCATCAAACCGCAGTTTTTGCAAGTTCCTGCAGTTTTATCGCATAAAATTGCATAAATATCCCGCATATTCCATCGCATTTTTTAAGAAAACGTGCCGCATAATCAACGATTTTTGCCCGCAACAATCACCAAAAAACTCCGCGTTTTTCTGGAGGGACTGATTAGATGGCACGTGCCTCTCTATACCGCTCAAAACTCCGCACAAATGGATTTGTGGTAAATACAAAGACAACTTGAATCGATTACAATTTACTACGAGGATGCCACGTGAGCAGTGGTGCACAGGCACAATTAACAAAACAACATTTGAAAAAAAAAATTTGTTAATTTAAAAAAAGTGCTATGGGGAAGAGCCATTGCCCGAAACGTCGCCCTTGAAAGCCATGCGCAGTCATGTGTTGAGACATTTACGAAAGATATCGATTTTTAGAATCGACTCGCGTGTTAAGAATTAAAATAGATTCAACACCATTGCCCCCGGGTAATAGAAGAATCGAATCGAGCTGGGAATCGAATCGAGTTCGCTCTGGGGTTGGGTGGTGGAACTCAAACAGCGGTAATCGATTCCCCTCCGCATATATACAACGGTTACAGGGAATCGAATCGCCGGTTGCACCTTTTCCCCGTGAGGCGATGGCGGATCAGGCGGTGCACAGAGCCGGCGTCTTGAAGCAGAAGAACAAGACGCACAAGAACGGGCGGCACCGCACCAAGGGCGAGATCGACAGAGACCACAAGGGTACGCACGCTCTCGTCGGCGCTTCTTCCCTGTAGAGTTGCGCGGTTGCTGCAACTTGGCACTGCTGCTGGGGCGGCCACGTGTTCAGCCCGCGCCTCAGGCTTGCCTGGGCCTACACGTTGCCACCACGTGGTCGCTACATCATAAACAACTACGCTGGTTTTTAAGTATTTTATTTGTTATTTTGTATTAAACACAGTTGTAAACTCTGTTGTGATGTGTTTTATTTTACATGGCGTACGTTTGTAGTAATCGCTTTCGTGTATATATTTTTTTTCTTGGTTTTAAAGGACTTTGGCCCAACGGCCATGGTGCAGAGGCACACGTGAAATAGTTGAATACGTAAGCTCGTGGCTTTTATACGCAGGCTTTCGCGACCGACTTGATTCATAATCAATTTTTATTTTGGCACGTTTGATTGACGCTATACTTTAATTCATTGTCTGTATCGGGTGGACAAGGGGTTTCTCACATTTTTGTTGCACGACTTGGCTATTAAAAAAACTAACGTGATTAATTAAATAGTTAAGACTTGAGGCGTTGCTTTCCCCGCACGATGAATGACTTAAATGTGTCCGTAATTATCGTCGCCAGTCCTGTTAAATGAAACCCTCCACAACACGTGGCGGCTGTCGGCGAGCGTGACCGACCACGCTGTATCGCAGTGGCCTAGAACCGGTTCAGATAATCGCTCGCCAACGAAGTTGGTCACGAATCGAGCACAGGTCGCTGGCTTTATATATACTGTACTGTACCTACTGCAATGCGACTGTGCCATAGCAGATACTAAATATATATTGCTCGGCATAGTTCCCCGGTATCGACTTAACATTGGTCGCAAGAATGCACACGAGCCGAATCTGCTCGTGTGCCGGTAGGGTCCAGAATCATATTTATACTGAAGGAATCCGATGAGCTATTAAGCTATTTGCACATGTCCAGTCGCATTGTTACCGTCGCAGGATCGTGAAGTTGCAACGACATTGTCTGCCGGACGAAGTCGCCCTTTTAAAAATAGCTGCTTAGCTCAGTGGGCTTCACTCGGGAAATTAAACTCCAGACGCCTGCTTGGGGAGAGAGGAGGCCTTGATCCAGCAGCGAATTGACGAAGTCTGATGATGATGGCTTATAGCCCTTTCCAAAGGTGGGGGTCAAGCGTGTGCACGTTGAGTAATTCTCGCCTTCCCCATAAAACTCCTCGATGCAGAAACTCGGGGTGATTATGTTATTCTCCTCCCCCAAGCAGCCTCCGCGTTCAAGCTTATTGTGATCACAAGCCAATGATGCTTTGAGTTATCCCTGTCTGAAATACGTGTGGACAGAAACACGATCTGAGGCTTTGATCACTACTGCTTTGTCAAGCTAACGTGGAACTGTTCCAAGACGGTCAAGAATAAATCTCAGTTTGGCAGAGTGAAAACAATCCCAAGTAAAAATAGATGTATAAATAATTCGTCTGCTAAAATGAGAGTATCGGTGCTTGCTATTGGTGGCCCCGAGTCGGTTGTGTAAATGCCACACAGGCTTTTCGCAGGGTCCAGTCCCTCCTGGGGCAAACCACGGTTGACTTGCCACACCGTGATTTGATGCATATTTCCTCAACCCAAGTGGAGTGATGGGTATAGGCAAGCTCTGGATTACACTAAAACTAACGTTTACACCAACTAAAATTTTAACCCAAACCGTAACGCTTGCTCGAGCACTAAATTTGACCCTAACACGAGGTTTGGCCTCAACATTGACCCAAACATATAAACACTCTTCCTGATACAAACACTAATGCTAACCACCATCACACCGACACTGACCAAAAACAAACGCCAAGCATACATTTAACACCAATCCGAACACGGAAACGCACTGACCTTAACATTAACCCGAGCACACTGGATCTTCACGCAAACTTTCACCCAAACACTGAAACGGACTCTTGCAACAAACCCTGAACATAACACACCAAACCAAAACCTAACGGTAGCCCAAACAACTAACCCGAGCGCAAACACGACCCTCAACGTTTGCAAGCCGCGTGCAGTGACCATGGGAGTCGTGTGGCGGTCACGTGGTAACGTGTATTCCTCTTGTGCAGGGCGTGTGACCGTCAAGGCCCTCACGAAGAAAGCGCGACGGGAGCTGAACCGGCAGGAACGGCGGAACAGATCTACGCAGATCAGAAAAAACAAGCGCGATGCTGTGAGTGATGGCAGCAGATTCACCGTGGGTGCAGGCCAATCTGCAAGTTCGTGAGTTAAAATAAATAAATCTGAGCTTGAGGTGGATGGGTGACTCAGCAGTTTATGGTGCAGAATTGGGACCGTTGGGCTGCTGGTTTTCAAATTCGTTTTTCAGCCACTTGTGAGGAAACCGAGTTCACGAGCGTCGTGAGTTGATGGGCTCAGCCTGGTCACCCGATGACTTCCACCGAGATCTATATACTTGTAGAGACCGGCTTACAGAATAGTATACTTACGCAGAGATGAATAGACTTGCATATTAAACTGGGATCACAAGTGTAGCCCGTTGATGGACTTGGTCACAATGACTGCTCATCAAAAATAATATTAATTTCAGCTGTGAGAATTACAAATTTGATTCAGGATTCCCCGAATAATGATGATAGAAATAATCGAATTCCTCTCCCTGAAAACATTTTGAGGGAAGCAATTCCACCAAGCAGGGATCCATGTTAACATTTCTTGTGATCTGAAGCCAATGATGCTTTGAGTTATCCCTGTCTGAAATGTGTGTGGACAGTAACACAATCTGAGGCTTTAATCACCACTGCTTGTAACTTCAATATCTTATTGAAAACAATTGTGGTCATCCTAATTCCTTTTTTCAGTCTCCTGCTGGGTGAAAGCCTCTTCATGCCATTTTAGGCATGGGGGTTGTTTGACCATACTTAACCACTCTGATTGTTGTGGGTTGGTGAAGAGGGAGGGGGGGGGGCAAGAATTGGTTTAGATAACACTCGCCACTAATTCGTAAATATTTTTTTCACTTCATAAAAGTTGAGCTATTAGTGCTTAATAAACACAACACAATGCCACCAGGTCTTCAACAGCAAGCGGATGGTGGGTAGCAAGGACGGGCCGCCCCACCTGGTCGCCATCATCCCGCTGCATTCTGGGATAAGCACCGGAGAGGCCGTGCGGCTG
Organism: Lethenteron reissneri; assembly: GCF_015708825.2. Lineage (NCBI taxonomy): Eukaryota > Metazoa > Chordata > Hyperoartia > Petromyzontiformes > Petromyzontidae > Lethenteron > Lethenteron reissneri. Next base: position 8,409,263 of record NC_083806.1, read on the forward strand.
CTGCGCTCGTGCGACGAGACGGTGCGCGTCGAGGATGGCCCCGCACCCGCCAGCGGCAGCGATCGCCGCGCCTTCGGCCTCGTGCTACCGAGGCACAAGCAGCGGCTTTCCTTCATCCATGTGGATCCTGGTGAGCCATGCGCTCCACCAACTTACCCCCCCACCTCACCTCGGTCTCCTCACCCAGCCTCACCTGACCTCACCCGTCAACTAGCCTCGCCCGGCCTCGCCTGGCCTTGCCTAAACTCACCCAGACTCTTCTAGCCCTAATACTTTTACTTGGCAACGGTCGCTCTCATTAATCTTCGTTCACACTGTGGAACCCTCATGACCTCAGCTTGGCTAATCAATGCTGCCTCGTGTATACAGTTACAATACAGCCTGGATTCATATGGAGCCTGAACAACTGACGACTCTGGAAACAGTAGGCATTTATTTTATACAGAGGCAGAAAAAAACCCATAGACTCGCACGGAGGCCTACAGACCTGTAATAGACTAGTATGGAGACCCTTAAATTATAATGCAATTTGGATTCATGTAGGGTCTAAACGAGACCATGTCTTGTGTAGACGCTGTACGTAAAAAGTGCATTTTATGTGGATAGGCAACAAAAGACGAACGGAAGGTCTTTAGAGCTGTCTATTTACGGGAGTGGCTTATATGTGGATTTAAGCTTAAGTCCTCGGTGATGTCGACTCATTTTTATTTGGGTGGTAGTCTGCCAAGCTTATCCAGCCATTGTGCAAGCGTGTCTGTGGGGCCCATTTCTGGCCGCTCAGCCCTGCGGCACCAGCTGCTGCGATGATGAAAACCCGTTTGTCTCGAGCTGTTCAGCGATGAGCGTCAATACATTTTCACCTCTAACGCGCTGAGCTGGTAGCCAGGGTACGCTGCGTCACAACGCGACATCTGCACCGCAGGGGTGGGCAGAACAATAACCTCAATAAAAAAAATTTAACGACCCACGCCACGTCAGTCGTGTGGGATGCTTGACAATACGTCTCCACGCTGGTCAGTTGCAGGTTACTCTAGGTAGAGAGGCCCAAAATCCGCTGAGTTGTCACTTGTTACTGAGGTTAGCTGTGATCAGAAATCGAAGTTAGGTCACCGGGTGCAATTACCTTTCGGCCACACGTTACAATACACATGAGCTTTTGGGACATGTTGGTGTTTTTCACATTTATGTATTGCCAGGGGCCGCACTAAAGGTCACCAGGGGCTGGCTGCCAGTGGCCCGTGGGCCTTGCAATGGAAAACACTGCATTAGCGTTATCCAATAATAGTGCGAAAAATGAGCGCTCGCCAAATGCAATGCCTATGCCTGCTTGCCTCTCACTAACTCGTTAATGATGGGTCGCGTTTCCGAAGTCGACACGCCGTTGTTACTTTGCGATGGGAATTTATGCTGTTCTTTTGGAATCTGATGTAATGCTCTAGAGTCTGGTGATGTAATTTTGAGTTGGTTCCCAGATGTATTTCTGGGGTTGTGCCATCTCGTTTGGCATGGTGTCCGCAACGTTGCGCTCCACGTGCTAGGAGCACGGTTGGCTACATACGGTGCAAAAGAAGTTCAGCATCAATATAAAGCTCCCAGCATGTAGAGTTCAATGACGGACATCGTGCCAAACCTCACGCGGTACGACCGAAAAATGTCGGAAAGCTCTACGGCACAATTGTGAAAATCTATGCCATGATTGTGAAAATCTACGCCATAATAAATCTAAATTGCCAACGCATCTCTTGATTGGGTGGAACAACGGTCTCTTGGCGGCCCCAGTTCCTGTGCGGTGAGATGGGCGAATGTTGTGGCGGCGTGTGGCTCACCATACTGACAAACGTCCGCCGTGTTTGTCGTTGTTGCCCGTGCGGCCCTTGCAGGCGACGCCCACGCCTTGCTGGACGCAGCCAAGGTGGCCGACACGCTGCTGCTCTTGCTGGAGCCCAGTGACGGGTGGGACGCGTCCGGGGAGCACTGCCTCTCGTGTCTCTTCGCCCAGGGCCTGCCCAGCTGTGGTACGTGCGTGACCTCAGATTAGCACGGTTGGCTATGTACGGTGCGAAAGAAGTTGAACATACACGTTACCACCACGCCCCCCCCATCCTACGAAGCATCACTGCTGCCCTCTTCACTACACAGCCCCACCACCCCCCAATCACCACTGCCAGAACACTATATAGAGGGTATTTGGCCTACTCCTCCAGACATCTTGAAAGAGGTGAGAAAACCCACACTTTACCCCACCACACTAAACCTACCGATCAACGATCTTATAACCATTCATGCTTCTCGGTGGACAGGCATTGCAGATTTAAGAAACTTGTCTTTTGTTTCAACCACGGTGTCTTTAACACAATTACAACCCTTTTGTATCATTCAAAATAATACATTTCATTTCGTCAGTTATGCTTCGGTGGGTAGCCGCAGTAACATTAACGCGTGACGATTTCCATCCACTCGTAATCATCGTCGACCGAAAAAATATCCTTCCTTGACGATTGTTTCCCCCACATTTTCTTTAACAAAATGAACTCTCTTGCCCACCCCCCCTTCCCTGTGCCACCACGACGCCCCAGTATTCGGTGTAGTCGGAGCCTCAGAACTGCCGGCTAAGAGGCGCGCCGAAACGCGCACGAAGCTGTGCCGCCTGGTGGATCGGCGCGTGCCGGGCGCGCGCCCCCTGCCCCTCGACTCGGCGGGGGAGGCAGCCCTGCTGCTGCGCCAGGTGTGGTCCCAGCGGCGCGCGCGGGTGGCGTTCCGAGAGCGTCGCGCGCATATGTTGGCCGAGCGCACGCAGCTGGTGCCAGGTGCCAGCGTGGACGGGGAGCCGGCCACGCTCCTCGGCACGCTCAAGGTCACCGGGTGAGCGGGGTGCGTTTGGCGAATGGGATGGGTGGGTAGGGGCGAGTTGGTTGGGGGTGGGTTAAACGAGGTTGGTGGTTGATTGCTGTTTTTATTTCCCGAGTAAAGCCTATTGAGCTAAGAAGCTCAGGAAATGACGAGTTTGGTGAGTGGTGGCACGAGTGAGAAAATGGGCGAGAGTAAATGTAGGACGAGTGAGTTGATCGAGTGGGATGGTTGGATGAGCGAGTTTGGTGGGTGAGAGAGTAAAATGCCTGAGTAGTTTGGCACGGGTATGGCGAGTTGTTGGATTTTGGCGAGGTTGATGAATGGGTGAGGTGAGAGTGACTTGGTGTGGGTAAGAGCATGCATGTATGGGTGGCTGAGAGAGTGATTGTCTGCTCCACTGGTTGGGTGAGTACGAGTGTGGAGGGTGTGTACGCCACCACGCTTGACCGACTTGGTTGTTGTCTCTGCACATGCGGTAACGTCTCTCTCTTGGCCCTGTGCAGCTACGTGCGCGGGCGTCCTCTCAACGTGAACGGCCTGATCCACCTCGCGGGCCTCGGCGACTTCCAAATGAGCCAGATCGACCTCGTCCCTGACCCGCTGACCCTGAACCCGCGAGTGCCGCGCCAGGCAAAGTCCTCCGCTGACGTGGAAATGCAGGTGACTCCCCCGCAGCGACCACTTCCAGGTGCCGCTGTCGCTCCCCTTCTCCTGATGAACCCCCTTGTGGTTCTGTCGCTTGAATTTGTTATTGCCAATGAAATTACTTTAGCGGTTGGTCTGGTGGCTTTGCAGTTGGCACACTGCACTAATAACCCAGCGACCTTCATACGATTTACAAAGTTACTGACGAGTGGCATCTGAACCAATCCTGGGTACCTCGCCCCACTCGACCGACCCGCTTGGTGAAGTATGGTCAAACAACATCTCGTCCAGCGGGTTCTGTTTAAAAACGTGTGTAGCACTATGGCAACAGGTCTAAATATACAGAATGAAGTTGCTGAACCTGTTTAAGTGCCACGTGGTCAAAAGCCAATGATGCTTTAAGTTATCCCTGTCTGAAACTTGTGTGGACAGCAACACGATCTGAGGCTTTGACCACAGCTGTTTTGCGTAAAGCTTCGTGGAAATATCACCGGCGTCCATTCATTATTAGTCTGGTTAGCTGATAGGTCATAGGAGCAGGAAGCCACATTGAAAATGTTGTGGCATGCAGGGAAGGTTTTGAAACGATTACTGATTTCCCGAGTGATGTAACGTAACCCCGGTGGTTGCCCCCCTGTACCCCCTCCCACCCCCTTGCAGGAAGATGCGGATGAGGTGCGGGTCCTGATGCGGGCTGACCCCGCACGGCAGGTGCCCCTGGATTGCGAGGCCGTGCCCGACCCGATGGAGGGAGAGCAGACGTGGCCCACCGACGAGGAGCTCCGAGAGGCCGAGGGTGAGAAGGGAGGGGTTCGGAGCAATTTGGCGGGTGTGTGTATATGTACGTATGAACTTCTTTCGCACCGTACGTAGCCAACCGTTCTAATTGGAGGTGCGGGGGAACGACGGCAAACTAGACAAAAAAAATCAGTTGTAAAGAAATTAGTTTTCAATCTAGATTTAAAAGTGCATACCTCCAGTGGCTTCCTAATATTGAAAGGAAGAACGTTCTAGACGGCTGCAGATGCGCATCTGAAAGCGCTTGATGCGATGACCATCTTTGTTCGCTGGCTAGCCAAAAGTCGCTGCAAGGATGACCGAGGCTCGCTTGATGGCAAATGCTCCTTGATGAGATCAGCAAGGTAATGCGGTTCATTTGTGGCAAGCACTTTGTGATCTGGTTGGGTGCATGGGGGGGTGAGAGGGAGGGATTCGATTTCCATGTTGATTTTGTTGAACCTGGTGAAAGCTTTAGGGGACCAGAATAGTCACTTTTTTAAGAGTGACCTGGGTCTACCAGCATGATAAATAAATCTACAATAAAGTACAGCAACGAAGTGAATAGAAAGTGGAAAAAAACAACTGCGTCATCATATGACAAATCTTTGTCAAATCGTACATTTACTGGAGCGTAGCGTAATTTGGCTCGGGCAGACTATTTTTAGACTGATCATAGTACAATTACAATTGAGCTACAGAAACTGTGACATAGCTATGGGATGACTTACTCAAATGTAAACAGGGGGGTTAGAGGTAGGTTGGGAAAGAATGATTGAGGATGCGTGGGGGGGTAATTAATCGAGGCTTGAGTTGGTGGGAGGAGTGCGTGTTTTGCATGATTGAGGGTTTCGTGGTGGGAGCAAGGCTCCAAGTGGGTGGGAAAGAGTGAGGTTGGGTGGTAGGTGGGGGAGGAGTGCAGCTGAGAGCAATGTTGGAAGGGAGGATGTGGGAGGTTTAGGTGGTGAGCTTAGAGGGTTAGTGCATCGGCGAGAGTGGCTGGGGTGTGGACCAGGTACGTGGTAGGTTGTTGGGCGTGTGTGGATGGTGGATGTTCCACTATGGGAGTGCAATTTATAAACCTTCTCTTTTGCCCATCTGTGTCCCCTCTGTCTCTCCCTCCTGCCCATTCCTTCAACTACTTCGTCCTCTCTGCCTGCGTTATCTCCTCCCTTTTACCACCCGGTCCTCCTACCTCTCTCTCTGTCCTCTCCTCCCCACCGCCCGCGCCGCCCTGCAGAGTCCCTGGCTGCGAAGAAGCGAGAAGTCCGACGCGTGCCTCGCGGGACGTCCGACTACCAGGCGAGCTGGATCATAGACGGGGGCGGCGGCGGCGAAGACGACGACGACGAAGATGATGATGACGACGATGAAGATGATGATGACGACGACGCCATGGAGGAGGTGGCCGGGTCCCAGGTATGATATTTTTCTCGTCCCTGATGGTGCTATCTTTATGTGGTGGAGATGACTAGTGGACATGGGGTAGATTCCACGTCCGGCCACCCTAAACAAAGGGGCCGGTAGGGAAATGAGACAAGTTTCAGCAAAACGTGAACTTGTTATTCGTGTGTGTGTGTATATAATTAGCATGGTTAAGTATGGTCAAATAACCTGCAAGACCTCACCCAGTAGTGGTTTAACAAAGGGCTGTGCATATTCACGTGGAGTATTTTTGAAAAAAATATATATTTTGTCTCTACATATGAAATAAAAAATATTCTTCCAGTCCCTCTGGCTATTGCTCCACCAGACTACCGACATTGAACAGCATTTGTTTTGTCGGACATCGATCTACTCGGCCCACGATCCCTCCATGGTCGATAACGTGAATACCACTGTGAGACCTCCTTTACCAGTGGCAAAATATAGTAATAGGTTTTTACCCTTTCAACTGGTACAAAAACTGACACCTTTATACAAGGCATCATGTTTGCAATAACCACAACACAAGCAGTCAAAATGCAAACAAAAAGAAACAACTCTGATGATGATACTGATATGCACTGTCCTTGTAGTTGATTGGTCCACACAAGCTGTCTTGGGTGTGGACCAATCAACTTCAAGGACAGTGCATATCATCATCAGAGTTGTTTCTTTATCTTTGCATTTTGACTGCTTGTGTTGTGGTTATTGCAAACATGATGCCTTGTATAAAGGTGTCAGTTTTTGTACCAGTTGAAAGGGTAAAAACCTATTACAACGCGAATACCACTGACGTCGGCAGCAGTGATCGTGTTAGATTGTGTGGGCCCCTGCCAGTGTAATGTGGAATTGCTCACACTGGCTCGGGGGCCACCAATAGAAGTGGTCATTCAGTTTGTGCGCGAACCCATTGGAAGAAAAACTCCTCTCGCAGGATTCTCGGCTGACCGACTCGCAGAAATGCAACGTGTACCGTCGATTTGTTGGGGGACCAAAAGCCAATGATGATTTTTAAATCCTTTATATTAAGTTCGCTTGCTTGCTTGCATGCTTGCTTGCTTGCGACCGTGCAAATCTTTCGGTCGTTTTTTAACCCACTTCCCGTGATCCAAACGAGCTGACATTTTCCACACAGACTCGTTGTGCGTGACAATTAATGTTCGTGAAAAAAAATTCCCAAAATTTTACACTGTTTAGGGAAAACAAATTAAATATTTAATTACCAATTGCTTAATACTGGCAGACAATCATCTGATCCATAGGTGGCAGCTATCTCAAGCCAGAGGACGAGAAGACTCTAGCCGCCACGCATATAAAGGATTTATAGTGAAAAACTTTGTTTTTACAGGTTTACTTGTTTCGTTATCCAGATCTGAACATCCCGTGTGGACAATGCGATTCTGAGGCTTTGGTTGCTGACTCTTACGCAGCGTTTGTCTTGGTCATGGGGTGACTAGGCAGATCCCACAACCCCCCTCACTTTAAATAATCCCAGCCATAGCCCATCGCAAACGCCCCTGTTCGCGGAGGCTCTCATTCGGCAGTGGATTGACAAAAAGGACAAGTGTTCCTACTTGCACATGTGGGCTGACAAGTTTTTGCAGTACAACAAACTATCCAAACTAAGAACTATTTTACTTTACCAGGTAAGGCCCACTGAGCTATATAGCTCTTTGTCAGAAGTTGACATGGCTATCACAAATGATAGCTCAATGAAGTGGCTTATCACGAGGACATTTCTAGCAGCAAAATGCTTTACACTCATGTTTCTCACTGGAGGCAGTTGGGATCGAACCCACAAGCTCCTGTGATTCACGGTGACTGCAGAAGATCAGAATCAGATTTTTTTTTTTTACTGGGGGAATCTGATGAGCTATAAAACTCTTTTTCACAGATGTCCAGTAGGGGTGGGTCAGAACATTGCAACAACAAACAAGACAAACATACAATGGCAATTCAAAGTATAGGAAAGGGGAGCAAATCACTTAAACAAATATATACAAATTTAAAAAAATTATCGTAACAGCTTCTTTTACTGAGACGACTTGGCCACATGATAGCTCAACGAAGCGGCTTAATCACGTGCAAATTAATCGCAGCCAAATGCTCTTAAACGCACATCTCTTCAACAAGGCTGTCCGTGTGGTTTCCCTACAGGAGGGCAGCATGGACGACGATGCCAGCTCCGACGGTCGCGACGATGACTGACGGCGGCGACGAGGATGGGGGCGAGAGCGTGGCGGGCACAGGCACGGTGTGCGACGAGGGCTACGACGCGAGGATGGATGAGGAGGAGGACCAGGTGGCACTGGAGAAGTACCGCGAGGAGAGGCTCGACCGCATGTTCCCCGACGAGGTCGACACGCCCAAGGACGTCAGCTGCCGCGTCAGGCAAGGGCCGCCCTCTCCTTTACGTCTCCCGGTCGCTCTGCGTGTGCTTCATCGGGGAGCGGTGGCGTGATGGTTAGCAAGCTGCGCTACGAACCCGGCGACTTGCGTACGATTCCTGTTCACGGTCAACGCCAGTGACTTACCTGATGAACCCCGTCCTCTGCCTTCCTGAGGTCGACTCGGCCTCAAATGAGTACCTCTTGTGATGTGTAAATGTCGCCACTAGGGAAAAAAAGGCGGCCAGGCGTGATGCTGGCCATCCCACCTCGTGTGCCGTGCTGGCCTTCATAGGTGCTTGCTATAACAGCACTTGCACAAACAGTCAGTTTAAGGCTCTATAAGGGATCTTAATCTTTGTTAAGACTTTCCAACATTTATCTTAGTATTTGGGTTTTTCAGTTTCAAGTTTGATCTCGAAAGGATCGGAAAATAAGATAAATGTACACACCTTATTTTCAATTGGACGGTATCTCTGTACGTGCCTGCCTGTTCATGTGGGGGCGGCACGAAAACTCTCAGATGCTCCTGAGCTAACGCAAAAAGGGAATGGAATTTTTAGGTGATCAAAAGCCAATGATGATATTTTCGGTACCCAGATCTGAAAATTCAGTGTGGAAAATGTTAAACTCTGAGGCTTTTGATCACTGAATCTTAAGGAAGTATTTGGTTTTTTGTAATGGGAATCGCTGGAGAGATTTATTAATCAACTAGTCTACCCGCTAATCGGTTGAGTAACCGATTGCTTAACTAATCGGAGAGCCCAGCTCGAGTTTACATCACCAACTCTCAGTGTCATGCCCTCTCTACTCTACAACCCCGCTGTTTCCTTGCCCACCCAACCCCAGCCTGGGGTCCAGAACGATCGTGGACTCGACATCTTTTCTACTATTTCACATCTGATTATTGGAGGAATATAACTGATAATCGGTTGCGTTAATCTGTCGCTCAAATAATTATCAGACCCGGCCCCACTTTTGTTTCCATTTGTGCGCCGATTTGTTGCATTGCAACGGTTCGCGGTACATCCCCGCGTCTCATCCTCGCGACGTTCTGACCCCGCTGTTGTTTTCCGGCCCCCGACCCAGGTTCCAGAAGTACCGCGGGCTCAAGAGCTTTCGCACGTCGCCCTGGGACCCCAAGGAGAACCTCCCGCTGGAGTACGGGCGCATCTTCCAGTTCCAGAACTTTGCGGCGGCGCGCAAACGTGTGCTGCGCGACTCTCAGCAGGACGTGGAGGGAGCGGCGGTGAGCGACGCTCCATGGAATGCGACGTGCACGAATAAACACAAATGGATTCTAGCACGCGTGATTTGATCGGTGTTTTGTGAGCTGAAGAATCAATGTCAATAGGCGAATCGATGCATCGTTGCACCATTAACAGTGATAATTCATGTCAACCCGGGGAAACCCAGAAGGCGTCTGTGGGGGCGGCATGGCCTGTGATGTTACTAAGTTATCCCTGTCCGAGACACTTGCGTGCGGACGTCCTTTCTTTACTGAGGTCATGCCGCCGTCACGAGATGTGATGGGGCAGTGGGCACTGGGATGCTTTGTGAAGTCGGTGTAGTTTATGGTTGTTTGTGCTTTTAACTATCCACTGGAATTGGTGCTATGTCTTGCCACCTGTTAATATCAGCATTTAGAGACAACGGTGGTCGGGTGTAGTGCTAGCAGGTTACTCGCTAACAGCACTTGCTGTTACAGTCTGAGACTTAACGGGGAGAATCTGTGTGTGTGTGTGTGTGTGGCGTGCAGCTCGGCTTGTACGTGACCGTTCACATCCCCAACGTGCCCCTGGACTTGTTGGAGGGGCGCCAGCCAGACGCTCCGCTTGTCCTCTTTGGGCTCCTACCACACGAGCACAAGGTGAAGCCACCATTCGCGCCACTGCTGGCGCCAGCGCCCGACATCGTCAGTGGCCCTGTTCGTTGCCAACTTCTGCTTGACTGTTGACAGAATCGTTGAATGCCATCGTCACCGACGCCGATGCCGTGACTTCACGTCAAAGCCACCGAAACTTGACGGCAATACCATCGCCGTCTACCGCATCATCAATCATCGAGTCCCGCACCAGCACCGTCGGTAAAGCTAAAGCAATGTATGCCGCTCACCCCGCAGATGTCGGTGGTGCACTTTGCGGTGCGGAGGCACCCGGGCTGCACGGAGGTGGTGAAGGCCAAGGAGGAGCTGGTGTTCCACTGCGGATTCCGGCGGTTGCGAGCAAAGCCCATCTTCTCGCAGCACACTGGAGGTACCCCTCCTCCACCAACTGCCACCGCACGTCACCAAGTAGCACCACACATGCGCACCACACCATCGGGCATCGTAGCACGCCAACAAACAAGCACCACAGCCACCCCCTCCCCCTTTCACGGAAGGTCACACAGCACACAGGTGCATGGTGGCGCTTAGAATGATGTAGTGCTTCGGGGTGGTTTGTTGTGGCCACGTGTGACGGTATGTGGTGGTTCTCGGTGTCAAGAGAACACGCATTTTATCCAATCGGTTTGTATTTATTATAGCTCCATATAAGGAGCAGGACCAAGATTCCACCATCAAGTGCCGCCACCACACCATTGAACACGACCACATGGGCCCAAGCACTACAGCCATGGGTGGTGTTCCCATCCACTCTTCTAATACAAAGGGAAAGCATAGTTTTAAAGAGCATCTCCAAATTTCCTGCGTCCCTTTAAATTGGAAAGGCTATATATCTGTTTTCGCCTTGAGCAGTGCAGAAGTATATTGGCATCGCACAACGTAGTTTTTTCTATAAATGAACCAAAAATGAAATGGTGACTCGATGAACCTCATTCATCGCTTACAAAGTGTCACACTCCAAATAACACTGCAGTGTTTCAAAGTTTTCTCATTCCCCCCTCGGCCTGCTAATTCAAGCGTGTCCAATCTTCCCTGCTCAGCGGTGTCCTGCCATTCCTGGTTCACAAGCCTGTGATGTACATCAAGTTATCCCTGTCTGAGCTGACGATGCTGACAACTGAGTTATCTGAGGCTTGTACCACCAGACTGCTTACATGGATGGGGGTGGTGGGAGGTGTTTGTCACTTAGGAGTCGAAACCGATCATTTAAATCCTGAAAACTGGAATTTTGTGAAATGAAGTGAATACCATAATTAATGGTGACTTTAATTGTGCAGTTACTGATGGACCAGGGCTGAAACCCACCTGTTTTTTTTCCATAAAATAAAAACATTTCTTTTGTATTTGTTGCTGCTGTGCTCGCGCACCTCAGGGATCTCCATTGTAAAATAGCCGGGCAACTGACTAAACGGGCTCATCGTCTGTGTAACAAATAAAATAAAAAACTTAATCATTTGAGAACACCAGTCGAATCGCATGCGGATGGTAGAACCCACTATTGAACCCAGGATCTCAGCAGTGCCAGCTCTTCTGAGCACTGACTACCCGAGCCGCCACCCAAATCCCGTATAGTCAACAGCGGGCGCCGAAGTGCATGCACCCTGCGGTGAAACTGGGGTTGCTCAAATGGAGCGACTGTCGTGAGGATCACCATTGAGTCAGCAGGACTGTTTCGCACGATGCCGCCGAATAGACTTTCCCAAGATCCACGGCAAGGCCTTCACCTCTGCTGACCGCGTTCCCCCCGCAGGCGACAAGCACAAGATGGAGCGGTACCTGCGGAACGATGTGCCGATCGTCGCCACGGTGTACGCACCCATCATGTTCCCGCCGGCTTCTGTGCTCGTCTTCAAGCAGCATCCCGGTGGTGAGGGGGTGGCGGGGGGGAGGGACACGGGGCAGGGGTGGGGAGAAGAGATGGAGCTGTGGAACGTTTGTCGACTGCCGCGTGGCAAGATTGCCTCGGGGGTTGGCTTGTAATGGCCACGTGGATTTATTGCCAGGTGACGGCGCATTGAGACTACAATTCCTTATTGACTTACGGAATTCAGCCTTAGCCCGTGAAGTGAAATGGGCCCAGAGAATTCATCCGATTTGAGTTGACAAAGAAATGAAACTGTGCTGATAGTTAAGTCATTGCTCAAGCCTTGGGCTGGTAATGGCCCTATTGGAGCACATCGGACTGCGCAAATCATGGTTTCTCTCGGCCTAAGGGCTGGTTCTGCCAATTCTCATTCGAGTCGCATAATTGCCTTGTCGACAGCACTGAGCCCGGCACTTGTTATCAAGAGCTCTCAAGCCCTAGGACTGGGCTTCTGTTTATACATTTTGGGGTCTAATCATGACCTTAGACAAGGTCATTGTTATCCTGGCCCCAGCCATTAAATGACCACACAATAATATTTGTACAGATTTATTAAATTAATTTTGCTTCGCCCAGATGTTTTCATAAACGAATGTTCCTGTGCCCCCCGGATGTATGGGTTTACCGTACCACACCGAATGCACTCTCTCGTCCGATTACACTTAAGTTAAAGTCGCTCGTACACGCTTGCGTCCCCCTGCACGTGCAGGCTCCCAGGAGCTGCTGGCGACGGGCTCGCTGCTGAAGCCGGACCCTAACCGCGTAGTGGTGAAGCGTCTGGTTCTCAGCGGGCACCCGTTCAAGATCAACAAGAAAGTCGCCACGCTGCGATACATGTTCTTCACCAGAGGTGGGTGCTCGCCAACGACACTGCTGGCACGTTAGGGCACGCCCCGGGTGATTTGGTCGTAGGCACGGAACCTGCTTGTTTGCGGTGTCCAAGACGTGGAAGCGCTCGCCGTGTGCCGAATGCAGTAGTGTTGATCTCTACACCACCCCTTCTCCCTGCCTCACCGTGTGTTCGTCGTGGCGGTACTTGCATCGTCTTGACGAGCCGTGGCGTGGGAGAGTCTAACCCGGTGACGCGTTCCGTGCCCCCTCTCGCCGCAGAGGACATCATGTGGTTCAAGCCGGTGGAGCTGAGGACGAAGTGGGGGCGCAGAGGTCACATCAAGGAACCCCTGGGTAAGTTGAATCACAAATGCACGCCTCGTGTGGTGGAGGACGAGAACAGCCTTCCACGACTTTGGGGTTCAACAAGTCCAGAGGGGGTCACCAAATGCCACCAAATCTAAACTAAGACATTGACATGGGATTAAAATTAATTTCACTTGTCCGAGATTAACTGTGAACAAGCTATTGGTGTTCTTGGTTCTTTCGGTAAAATCACGTAGAAGGGATATAATAAAAATAAAACATAATATAAAATGATCACGACGTTTCGGCCACAACGCAAGCAGCCGTGCTTGCGTTTTGGCCAAAACATCGTGAGAATTTTATTATATTATGTTTTATTATTATTTCCTTCTACGTGACTTTACCGAAAGAACCAAGAATATGAAACCCTGCAGTCACAAAAGCTTTAAATCGAAATTAAAGCTATTGGTAATTAAAATGCTAATGGTCTCGGGAGAAACGACCCATGTCTCCCCCGCACTTGCAGCCTTGTTTAACGCTTCCTCTGGTGTTAATCTTCGTCGGTATTTTAAATTTTATACAAAGTTCACGGCAACCTTAGTAATTTGAATCAAGTCTTAGTCTCTGGATTTAATTAATTAATTCTCTTCGGTTAGGTGGCTCAAGCAGTCACAATGTAGTCTACTCTTAGTTGGTGTAAGAGGTGTGCATCCAATTGGTGAATCTAATATTTGTCTGCACACAAAAATAGCCAATTATCTGCGTTCTCTTGTAACGCTTATGAATTATCATAGTCTGCGTCTGCAACTAAGATAAGTAAGTCTCGCCTTGTCAATAAAGCTGAGGTGCCTCTTTTAACTGTCGTCCCGCATGGCGATTTTCATACACTTGTCGCGATTGTTGACTGGATTAACAGACATTGGGTTGGCGAATCCTCATGGCTGGTGTGCCCCCCCCCACCCCATCTGTTCCTCACCGCAGGCACACACGGCCACATGAAGTGCGTTTTTGACGGGCAGCTCAAGTCGCAGGACACGGTGCTCATGAACCTGTACAAGCGCGTGTTCCCGCCCTGGTCCTACGACGCGCACGTTCCGCAACCAGCGCCGTGGGAGCCCGGGCGGGAGGCAGAGCGTGTCTCCCAGCGCGAGGACGCCGACGAGGACGAGATGGAGTGAAGGGACCGTGACACAGACGGCCCATCGTGAGAATCGGCCAAATAAAAAAAATCCAATTGGTGGTGACGGGCCTGCTGACGCGACTTGAGCAGAGGGTGGGAGGGTGGAACGTGTGGTTCATGGGCTCGACGCGCCCCGTGACTTCGTTTTATCTGGCCTGACGACCTGCAGATGGAATGAACGGGACCGTGATGAGAATGGCTGTCATCAGACTCGGCCGAATAAATAACTAAACTGGCTATAGCCTGCTTATGAGATGGTAAAGTAAGGGAGGGGAACCTACAAGGGTGTTCATTTTTGGCCTGCAGGTCAATGAGGCCCTTCCACTTGAGTGCCGCCCACAAACTATTTATTAAGCACTGCAAGCATCTCTCGGCAGCACTACTCCGGTACTAAAAACCTCCAGAATTATTTTGAGCTGCCAACAATGGCTTCATAAATTTAGCTTGCTTAGGTCACTTGTGTGACTACGAGGGCCTCCTACAGAACAAACACGTTTGGACTCTCAGTATATGATAGTTTCTGTGGTCATTGTATGTACAGTAACAGAATTGTTACCGAATCTATATTTTATTTTATTTTACCAGGTAAGGCCCACTGAGCTATATAGCTCTTTTTCAGAAGCGACCTGGCCACAAATGATTGCTCAACGATGTGGAAATGTATTGCAGCCAAATACTCTAAACACCACGCATTGATTCTAAATGTGGAGCGAAAAACCGGAGGACCCGGAGAAAAAAACCACGCGCCCACGGAAAGAACACGCAAACTCCAAATATACAGGTGTGAGAGTCTGGATCGAACCTGCATACCAGGCGAGGTAGTTTACATCTCGCCACCGTGGCCCAACCAGCAGCGCATTTCGCCCATCTTCCATCTGCCATTGCTGAAGCTCCTCGTGTCGATAACATTTTGTGTTTCTGCAGTTGATAAAGTCACTTTATTTACCCCCATTGTCATCCAAACGACCGTATAGTTCAGGGGTGGAGAACGTCCGGCCCGCGGGTCGTATGAGGCCCGCAAAATCATTTGGTCTGGCCCTGTCAAGGCAACCGTAGGCGGGACTCGAAATTCAATCAATCTAGGAGCAAACCTGGAAAAGCTGTTGCGCTAGTAGCAACATCAATACCAGCTAACGTCACGCCTCGCCAAAGAGAAGCAGTTCCAGCCATCACATTAGGGGTGAGTTAATTAAATGTTTGACCAAATATAACAGGCAAATTTTTAAGTTGATAATTTAGTATGGCCCGCGAATGATGTTATAAATATCAAAATGGCCCTTGCCAGAAAAAGGTTCCCCGCCCCTGGTCTAGTTGCTAGTGGCCCTATTGGGCAGTGCAGCGTAAATCCACGTGTTTGGAAATGAAAATGCAGATCGTAAGGAAGGGGGGGGGGTGAGAGATGAAAAGTGAAGTGCCGCGTTCGTTAGGGTTGGCGCAGTCCACCTTTAAGGCCATTTTAAACTCGAGCGGACATGGTGAAGGCGACCATGCAGAACTGTTTTTCTATTCTGTACCCCCACCACCTTTGAAGTCCTGGAATGCATCCCCTATGCCTCCTTTGGTAACAACGTTTTTGACGGCGAAGTGACGTCACGGAACGCATCTACTTTGTTCGCAGAGGTATTGCTGTACATGGTAGTTGCTGTGGTTAATCGCCTCCAAAACTCTGGTTTGCAGGTGTGTGTGCGCGTCGGTTTAGCCTGGTTGAAAAGGGTGTGTCTGTCAAGTAAAAACGGTGCATTGATAACGCACACGCTGATTTCAGTTTGCGTCCGGTGGACCTTTTTAGCTTAACGTGTTGGTAAACCTTAAGCATTTTAGAGCTTGGAAACTGCCCTCTTGTATTTTCATGTCTATTTTTTTATGAGAAGCACGATTGAGGACATGTGCAGCGCAGTTTCAATTCGCTTCTGGTCAAGGTCTCTCCCCACGTCATGCACGTGGGGGGGTTTATTTGACCATTTGCTACGCTGGCCAGTGTTGGTTAGCGAAGACGGGAAGCATAGATGCTGGAGCATAGAGGTGCAGTACAACAATGGATTTTGTTGTACAGCCCTCTGCTGTCCATATTTCGCAAGTACGGAATTCCATCGGTTACGGGATGTAAGCGATGTGTGTGAAATGTTCATACGATTGTAAGATATTGTAATCATTTACGTACGAGTACCTTGTACAAAATGTACTACTAAGTGCTGTGTTCTTAAATTAAAAGGCAAGTTTGGTTGATATTGCAAGCAGTGCATTGTTCTTTGTTTCCTAATGAAAGCCGCAAGTGTTACGAACGACCTCGGAGTCCAGCATTGGTTTGTTTCAATTATTTAATGAATGGATCTATTGCCGTTATCAATCCACAACTGGATGAAGGCCTCCCCAAAGCTGTGACCAATGAGGGTTGGGGAATATGGGGCCCCAAGAGCGGTTTGGATATCACGCGTGGAAATTTCGTATCTTGATGTAAAAACGTTGGCAGTGATGATAAACCAAGCAAAAGCTTAGGGTCCCCAAGTAAGTCGAGGTGCCCCGGAATAAAAAACATTTTTTGGGATACGGCAAATGTCAGCTGAAAATGCAATCCTAATGAACATTAACTTAAGCCAATGCATTGCTCGTTTCTATTGTCCACATCATCTCTCACCTCACTACAGTTCTCGTTTACATTAATCCATTTATCTCTCGATCTCTTATGTTAATCTCACGGTGATTGTATAACTTAAGGGTGCTCTCTATAAAAAAAAAATATTCGACTTCAGGCACCCAAAGGGCCAGCACCACCCATGGTCATGGACCACAGTTAGTATATATATTGGTGATTTAAAAACCAACTCCCTCTTGCTGAGAAAGTCTTGCAAATTAAACTTCAGCGGAGATGTATCATAAACATATAACTAGCAAACCCGCACGTGCTTTGAATGTGACTGTCCAAGCGTCCGTCCATTCGATCTGTCCAATCTTCCGTCCAGCAAAGCATCTGTCCATTCTGTCTGTCCGTCCAGCCGTCCGTTTTGTCCGTCCATCCACAGTATTAAAAACAAACTTGCACTCTCTTGGGTTAATTGCACAAAGTTCCCCGAGTTGAAGAAGCGGGTAATGAGCATCTCGATGGAATGTGACCTCTGATTAGACGCCGCTAATTCCCTGCTAACGTCTGCGTTAAGGAGGCATGCGGTGCATGAATGTAACCTATTATTAAATTAGACTGTAAGCGATTAATTTTTCTTTTGTTGCACGCTTCGTTAAGGCGAATTTTCAAATAAATTGGGCAAAAGGCAATTGAGGCAAAGGCGCAGCCCTGCAATTGCTGGCTGAAATTGCCTCCCAACACGAAGTCTTGGAAGGTGGCACCTACCCACACTTTACCCAACCACACGAGCTGATGAGCAAACTACCTTTCGTGTTAAATTTTGATCTAAAGCTTTCGTGACTGCAGGGATTCATATTCTTGGTTCTTTCGGTAAAGTCACGTAGAAGGGAAATAAAATAATATAGAAAATAATATTTGTATTAATTTATTATTTCCCTTCTACGTGACTTTACCGAAAGAACGAAGAATATATATATACCTTTCATGTTACCCATTTATACTGCTGGGTGGAGAAACGTGTTCACTTGTTTCAACCCGGCAACCTCTGGGAACGGACGTCTAATGGAAACAGCCGATTGTCAGACGCACGAAGCGTTTGTATTGCTAGCGAATGGAATCTATAATTGTAATCGATTAATCTATCGGCAACAACACCCGCTATTCACCACTAAGTGACGGTGACCTCACTACGGCGCCTGTGCCAGGCTAGGTGCACTTTGAGGTCACGTGCAGTGTCCGAAGGCTCGCTGCAGACATGAGATCACTGGACAGACCCAGGTGGTTGTCATTCATTGACCGAGATGACTGACAAGACGCACACCAGCAGCGCTCCAAGCTGCAAATTTGCTGCATTTTAGGCCACCCGGCGCTCCGCTCGTTGTTGTGAGCGTCGCTCCTTGCCAAGTTGGGGAGGCGGGGACCGTCTTTTCGACTATAGCGACCTTGTAACACGTAGGCTTTCACGTAAACAAAACATGGCAATTCGTTACGAATACAGCAACACCGGTTGTGTGTTGGAGAGCAAATCCACAACATTTACAATCAGAGTACGACGTTTCGCCAGTAATTACAACTAGCACCATCAGGCGGACAGCCAGATCTGAGCAAAGGGGGGGGGGGGGGTGGGGAGTTCTAAAAGTAATCCACAATATAGTAATGGGGTTTTACCCTTTCAACTGGTACAAAAACTGACACCTTTATACAAGGGATCATGTTTGCAATAACCACAACACAAGCAGTCAAAATGCAAACAAAAAGAAACAACTCTGATAATGATATGCACTGTCCTTGACGTTGATTGGTCCACACCCAAGACAGCTTTTCTTAGAGCCCAGTCTCCATTGGTGTTGGACCATATTATCAGAGTTATTTCTTTTTGTTTGCATTTTGACTGTGTTGTGGTTATTGCAAACATGATCCCTTGTATAAAGGTGTCAGTTTTTATACCAGTTGAAAGGGTAAAAACCTATTACTATATTTTGCCACTGGTAAAGGAGGTCTCATAGTGTAATCCACAACAATTAAATGTTGTGGATTTGCTCTCCAACACACAACCGGTGTTGCTGTACTAGTGTAGGGGTGTTAAAGAGAGGGCCCGTTATGCATGGCAGCCTATGGAAAACAAACACAGTGGGCGGGGCTACGTAAGTGCACGAGGAGGTGCCCTCTACGACGTCCGAGCCAGACACCCTGGGGGGGGCTGGTTCGAACGTTATGATCCCCCGGGGCCCCACCCCTCAGGGAGGGGTTGGGTATAAAAGGGGATGTTCAAAGGGCTCGAGTCAGTTATGTTTAAGCTAAGGGAAGAAGACTGAAGACGTCTTAGATAGAGCCCTGGACTCCCCTAGTTCGATGTCCTTTTCAGGGCCGGACAGGACTGAGCCAGCGGCGTGGTCCCGAAAGCCAGAGCCGGTGCTCTTGTAAGAGCTGGTCTGGAACTCCGGGTACCGGGCCCGACTTACCAGTGTCGGGCCAGTTAGCCTCCCCTAGCCCATTAGTGGAGGATTCGGGGCTAGGACAGAGTTAGCTAGGGGTGTATCCCGAGTTATACGGGTGAGGGGGCCGATACCCCCTCGAGTGTGTATATGCCCACTGTCGTATTGTGAAATAAATATACGTGTGCCTCAACCTCGGCGTCAAGCGTCTTCACCGGTACTTCACTAGTAACGAATCTGCATGTTCTATTCACGTGACAAACCGTACCAATTGGCTGTGTTGGGTGGTGGCGGGTTTAATGACACATTTACGCGATCTAAGCCATTAAAAAACCGCAGTATTATGGATGTAGCGTCCTTCACGAACATCGCTCCATAGAGGCCGATCTCTCGTTCATCACTGCGCCAAGCAAATCGTGACCGATGACGTAACCAGCTGTCTGGTGGGGGGGGGCTGGTTACCTGGCCCCACCCACATCCCTTGTAGCCCCGCCCACACACCTTGTAGCCCCGCCCACACACCTTGTAGCCCCGCCCACATCCCTTGTAGCCCCGCCCACACACATTGTAACCCCGCCCACACACATTGTAGCCCCGCCACACCCCTTGTAGCCCCGCCCACATCCCTTGTAGCCCCGTCCACATACCTTGTAGCCCCGCCCACACCCCTTGTAGCCCCGCCCACATCCCTTGTAGCCCCGCCCACACCCCTTGTAGCCACGCCCTACATCCCTTGTAGCCCCGCCCACTACCACCACTCTTGACCCCTTTCCCCAAAGACAAAGGTCCCACGTATAGGCTCAACAGACTTTAAGGGCAAGTGCTGTCTAAGCGAGTATCACCTATGAAGTCTGGCACGGGCACACGAGTTGCGGGTTGGCCAATACCACGCCCGGCCGCCTTTATCTCCCCCAGTGGCAATGTGTTCTTTTTACATCGAAGTTCAACATGCATGCATTTGTAAAATCAACTCATTGGAGACGTTCATTCCAAACAAAAAAAAACGTCTCTTTCTTAAGTAATAATGTCGATACAGTCCCACGGACAGTCAGCCCCGACGTTTAGCTGCTGGTCTCCGGGCAAGTGGCCAAACTGGGGGCCTCGTTCTGGCTTATCTACCCTCTAAGCCCGCCCTTAATTGGACAGTGCCCTCCACCCTGACTGTGGCGCGTGCCTTTAATTATCTCAACGTGTACATTTCGCTGCCTCCCCTGCAACAGCACCCCAACGGGCAGCTGTTCACAATCATCTCAACGCCTGTATTATTTGACGAACTTATCTATCCAGTACCGTACGACCAACCTTTTCTTAATTATCTGAACGCGTACACTTTTAGAATATATTTTGACAGTCCCCTCCCTACACGTGCATGGCACTAGGTGCTAATTTGAGGCTGGGTCGACCTAAGGGAGGCCCAGGAACGGTTCGGATAATCGTCACTGACGGTAGCGTAACTAGCGTGGGAGCAAGGGGGGCTCCTGGGCCCCCCCTGGTTGTCAAAGCTACGAGTTGGGGCCCCCTTGACAACCACCCATGAGATACTTTTCCACCAACAGTGTAAAAAAGAAACTTCAGCAACGATAATTATGTGATGAGGGCAAGAGGAGCCGCGCTATATAATAGCCTAGGTGCGACCGTGCGATACAAATCAAATATTGGGGGACCCCACCTCACCGATTGCCGCAACCCGCCCCCCCCCCGAGCCGATAATGTACAGGTCGCGACGCCACATCGATCACTGATGTTGGCTCTGAGCGCGATTCGAACTTTGGAATCGCCGGGTTTGACTGACGGTGAGTGCATCCGCGCTAACCACTGTGCCACCGCTCCCCCCCCCCAATCGCCCCCCCCTCCTCCAATCACCCCCCCCCCCTCCAATCACCCCCCCCCTCCAATCACCCCCCCCCAACCACCCCCACAATCACCCCCCCAACCGCCCCCACAATCACCCCCCCCCAACCGCCCCCACAATCACCCCCCCCAACCGCCCCCACAATCACCCCCCCCCAACCGCCCCCACAATCACCCCCCCCCAACCGCCCCCACAATCACCCCCCCCCAACCGCCCCCACAATCACCCCCCCCAACCGCCCCCACAATCACCCCCCCCCCAACCGCCCCCACAATCACCCCCCCCAACCGCCCCCACAATCACCCCCCCCAACCGCCCCCACAATCACCCCCCCCAACCGCCCCCACAATCACCACCCCCCAACCGCCCCCACAATCACCCCCCCCAACCGCCCCCACAATCACCCCCCCCCCAACCGCCCCCACAATCACCCCCCCCAACCGCCCCCACAATCACCCCCCCCAACCGCCCCCACAATCACCCCCCCCAACCGCCCCCACGATCACTCACCCCAACCGCTCCCACAATCACCCCCCCCCAACCGCCCCCACAATCACCCCCCCCAACCGCCCCCACAATCACCCCCCCCAACCGCCCCCACAATCACCCCCCCCAACCGCCCCCACAATCACCCCCCCCAACCGCCCCCACAATCACCCCCCCCCAACCGCCCTCACAATCACCCCCCCCCAACTGCCCCCACAATCACCCCCCCCAACCGCCCCCACAATCACCCCCCCCAACCGCCCCCACAATCACCCCCCCCAACCGCCCCCACAATCACCCCCCTCAACCGCCTCCACAATCACCCCCCCCCAACCGCCCCCACAATCACCACCCCCCAACCGCCCCCACAATCACCCCCCCCAACCGCCCCCACAATCACCGCCCCCACAATCACCCCCCCAATCGCCCCCCCCCCCCAATCGCCTCCCCCCAAACACCCGCCCCAACTTCTCCCCAATCACCCCCCCACCCCACAACGTGTTGACCAATCGCGAGGCCGGATCCCATCACCGCGTGGGCGTGGCCTAGAGCGGAAGTGGGCGGTGGCCTAGAGCGGAAGTGTCACGCGCGAGCTGCCAGAGGAACGAAGACAACAGCAGGCGGAGGTCGCAGTTGCTGCTGCTGCTGCTGGCGCCGATTGTCTTCGTCATCGCCTCTGTTTACAACTCACACAACACAAAAAATACACACATACGCTAGCAATCACAATCATTGTATTTATAGCATTGACGCACGGTAATATATGATGGCGGCGGCGGGGGCCGTGGTGCTGCTGCATCCTCCTCCTCCGCCGGCTGGCTCGGGCTTGGTGGTCGTATGGGAGTGGCTGAGCGAGCAGCAGCGCTGGAGGCCGTACAGCTCCCGCGTGTGCAGGCACATCGAGACGGCTATCGGGACCCGCGGGGCAGGTAACGTGGGCGGGGGGTGGGAGAGACGCCGTTGCCTTTTATGGTGGGTTTTGAGGGATGTGGGGGGATGTGGTGGTCGACGTGGAGGTGTTTTTTTTTGGTGGTTGATGATTGTGGTGGTTGGTGATGAAGGGTGAGAGGATGGTTCGTGGTCGTGGTGTTGGAGGTACGAACTGTGATGGTTATAGCGGTGGGAGTGGTGGTGTAGTGACATTTGAGGCTGGTGGGGGATGCTGATGGTTGTGCAGGTGGTGGTGGTGTGGGAGGCGATAATGTAGCGCGCAACGCTACGAACCTGGCGACACGAGTTCGATTCCTGCTCACGGCCAACTCTGACGAGTATCTGAACCGATCCCGGGCCTCCCCTAGGTCGACTCGGCCTCAAATGAGTACCTGGTGCGGTGTGTAAACATCGCCGCTCGAGAGACACAAAGTTGGCCGGGCATGGTTGCTGGCCACCCACCCAATGCCCCTAATAGGTGCTCGCTAACTTCATTTGGCCCAACATTCTGGTAGCCGAGTGTGCAAGCACATCAAGGCGGCGATCGCGAATCCTCTAGTAGGTAATTGGAGGGGTGAGGGGGGGTCATGATGGTTGTGCGGTGGTGACAGTGGAGGTGGTGGAGGAAGGCGATGATTGGTTGAGGTTGGTGGAGGCGATATTGGTAGTGGGGATTTTTTTTGGCGTGTGTAGTAGGCACATCGGAGTGAGGGGGGGAAGTGAATTATGGAGGAGCCGGGGATTGGTGGTGATGGTGGTGGAGATGGGAGTTCATCTTAATCGAGGGTGGCGGTAATGAGAATAATCTATGAAGAGGTGGGGTGGAGGGCATTGCGATGATGGTCGTTATTGCGGATATTGGTGGTGGTGGTGTTGATGGGAATGAGGGAGGTGGTGTAGGGTATTTGCAGGCACATCGAGGCGGTTTGGTGGTGCTGGTGGTCATGATTGTGATGGAGTAGATGATGTTTGCGGTGGCGAATTTAATAATGGTAAAGAGTGGCTGTGGAGGTAATGGTAATGATGGTCGTGGTTTTTTTTTGCCGGCGTCGGTGGAGGAGGTGGTGGAGGAGGAAGCACCCGTGGCGGTGGCAGCGTGGTGCTCGGGCAGGCTGAGCCTCTCCTCGCCTCCTATATCATCGATCTGAAATCCATGTGCCAGTTCCGCCAGGATACAGGTAGGCAACACACACGCTGCACAACTGACACATGTCAAAACATGACACACAGACATGGGTCTATTGCAGCAATGTTTCAACAAAAACTGAATTTTTTTTCGTCAGCATGTAAAACCTTTCCCGATCAGTGTTTTCCAACAGCGTTATGGCAGACATTCTCCATCGGTCTTGGCTTTTTTTAAGTCGCATCAGCAGTGTGGTCTGTTTTTTTTTTCGTACACCCTTTATATGTGCAGGGTGACTGATATTTGATCATTTATTATTAGAGGATTATAATTTGGCAGAATGTTGAGCCTGGTCGATAAAACTATACAGTCGTATGAATATTTTATCATACGAGTTTTATCCTTCTAAACCTCAATGTCCTCCATGGCATTGGCAACACGCATCATATCGATCTCAGAGGTTCGGGTGTTCGCCAACTTTTCGGCGGTGATTGTGTGCAGATGCTTCTGTTATGCGCAGGTGAAGACCACTCAAACTTTCCGGCAACAAAGACGAAAACTGAATTGTATAAGGAATATATTGCCAGGATTATAATCATCCAGGTCAAGACAGCTGTATTATAATTCTTAAATAATTATTGGTGAAGCTTTATTGACAGCTCTGTATTGTGTAAAAGTTGATCAGTTAGGATGTCCGTATTCATTTGGTGGCCCTGATCCAGAGCTTCTTCATAGGGCTCATCTCAAAGTGGGACATCTTTTATTGACCCTGCACTCTTGTGGTGCGTTGACTTTGTTTATTCACCATGCATTGCATAACTCGTCATGGGAGCTTTTACAAAGTTTAATTAATGTGAGCAGGGTTCATATTCTTAGGTTTTTTCGGTAAAGTCACGTAGGTAAAACATCAAAATTAATAAAAATAAAATAAAATAAAGATCACGACGTTTCGGAGGCAACACAAGTCTCCGTCATCAGGTGGGACCGTCACAGCCAGATTAGCTGCATCAAGTGAGGCAATGATTCAAGATGTAATCCCTTAAAGCGAGTTGAGGGGGGAGGAGAGGGGGGGGGAGCTCATCAGAATGTGGTAGCCAATGAATGGAACGTATCGGGAGGGAGGGGGGTGGGGCCAAAAGGGTGGGCGACGGCGTGGAAGCGATTGTGAGCAGGGTTGACACTTGGTGTGAAAAGTCGGTGGATAACTGACCCCCACCATGGGAACGTGGACATATCATGGACTCAAGTGGTGCCAGCATAGATGAGCATGATCCCATTGCTCATTTGAACAGGGAGACCATTTATTTGGGAACCTTAATCTTGGCAAAGCACAGTGCAGCAATGTCCAGTGTCGTGCTGTGCTTGGACAAACTTTTATGTTCTTTGGGTCTTTCGGTAAAGTCACGTAGATAGGTTCAACGAAAATTACAAAAAAACTACCACGTTTCGATCGCTACACAAGCGTTCGTTTTTTGTTCCTGATGATGAACGCTTGTGTTGCGATCGAAACGTCGTAGTTTTATTTATTTTATTTGAACCTATCTACGTGACTTTACCGAAAGACCCAAAGAATATGAAGTCAAGCTTCAGACTGTTATTCTTACACATCTATGCTACCCACCTTCACCAGCCCACACTGGCCAGCATGGTGAAGTATTTCTAAATAACCGCCGTGACTCGCACTGCAGGGGAGGGAGGCCCTTATCCAGCAGTGTATTGATAAAAGTGTAATACGCGTACCACAATCATTTGAATAATGGCCCAAAAGGGCCATGGTTTAAACGTAATTTCCTTTCTGCATTAAAGCACTTGTGACGTCATTTATTTTATTTGCGGAACACAACTGAAACATTAACCCATTCAAGTGGCATTGCTGTGGTTCCTTTAGTTATGTAATATACACTTAGCTGCACTTCTTAGCCTTATATTTTAAGCTCTGTAAACTACAAAATATAGGTACTGTCCTCGAGATAACCGCATTACTAATTAATTATATATATAGGAAAGAAACTTAACTTCTTTACATTCCGTTTAGAGCACTTCCCTGTTATAGTAAAATTCTTGGATGGCCTTCATACCATATGAGGGTCCATTAACGGTGTAACATTAATGTGTTTGTTGACTTTATGATATTGTGGCGAGGTTGCCTGACGTACGTGACCGCACTTTACAGCGTGGTGTATTCATAGTTTTACTTCTACCTTTTCATACTTAAACAAGAAAGTAAATACCACTGTGTATTTTTAAACGTTTTCCTTGATACCTCTGGTGTGTTTTGACGGAAAACATTGCATTGGATTTCACAGTCTCAGGGGGTGGGGGGCGGGGGGCGGGTGGCGGGTTATTTTAGCAAAAGGAAACTTTTCCTTCAGTAATTTAAACTTATGGCGTGATTCCATGGTCATGAATAAACGGAAGTCAAAATCATAATTTATTAATTTACTTTTGGCGACTCTGCCCCACCGCACACATAAACGCCGTGACCCACCTGGTGCGGATCATTCTGTTGTCATGTCGTCCAAGCGCAGCGAGGACGAATGCACAGAAGAAACGAAACCTTGATTGGCGCATCGTGTACAGCTCATCGACATAAAATGACGTCGCAGCGCAGTGTATGCGAGAACCGGGGGCTTATGGGACTCCGGGGTCCTGCCATAAGATTCACTTGTTCTAATTTTGCAAGCCCACAGCTTGTTTCGTTTCAGAATTCCAGTAAAACATTACTTGTGGAATTGGTGAAACATTCGAAAAATCCAGGGACCCTCCAGCAAAAGTCTGGATCCAGGGAGGCTTTCCTGGGTATAGATCTACATAATTCTTCTTCACCTTTATTCACGAATGGCCCCATTGTAATTTATTTCATAAACTTTGCAAGGCGATCTTGATTCCTTGCAAAAGGTTTCTGTTTGGTGTTTGAACATCTTAACACCAGAAAGGGTAAAACCTATTCTTATTTTTTCATACTTTGATACTGAAAAAAAGGTCCCATTTTGTAGCTGCTCACCCCAAGCTATAAATGCTTTGATCGTGCATCGTCTTTGTACTGTTCGCCTTTTAGCGTTCTCTGCTCTGACACTGGTGGGACTAGGCCCTAAAGAAGGCTGTCTCTGGTGTAGGCCAATCAGCTTCAAAGACATTGCATATATTATCAGAGCATGTTTTTTTTCATGTTCATAACGAGTACGTGTGGCATATGCCGACTTGATTCCTTGCAACAAAAAAAATAGTAAATGTTGTGGTTTCACGCTTCAACACACCGGTGGGGTAAAGCAGTGAACTATTTGTCTTTTGTCAACGTGACACTCTTTTGCTGATTGGCCGTGTCGGGTGGTGGAGGGTTACGACACATTTATAAATAACGCGATCTAACCCAAAAACGTTGATTATGAATAATATTGGTTGCGAAAGCCTACGTGTTAAAAAGGTATTTATTTGGTGTTTAAACATCTTAACACCTGTTTTATTGCCAGAAAGGGTAAACCTCTTCTTATTCTTTCATACTTTGATACTGACAAAAAGGTCCCATTTTGTTTGCAAGGCTTATTTACGAGTGACTTTCATTTGACTACACGAGAGCCCAATGATATTTATTATTTTTGTGCTCGAGGCCTGGTTGGTAATAATATCGTGTTGAATCAATGCGCATTATTTTTTCTGCCTGTGATGGTTTGGTTTCCATGGTCACCTGTCAAGGGGGTAGGCTGTCCGTAAGGAGAGACAATATCAATGGTGTTTTGTTTTTATACAATTTCCGTGAGATGTGAGTTACGACGTTTGTGCAACTTTTCCTGCTCTCTCTCTCTTGTAAATGTCGCCACAGGGCGTTTAACGCCCACCTCGCATCGAGCGGGTAACAGATGATAAATCCTCAAATCTCATTAGGCTGTCATGACACTCCTTAACTGGAGGACATCGTATTCCTGGGGCCGTGCGCTGCAGCAAGGTTAATCAGAATACAGTGGAGCGCTTCTCTGCAGCAGCGTCTGTGTAATTGCTGTGCAGGTACTATCTCTCTGATGTGTTTGGGGCACGTGTTGACCGTGATGCCCCAGAAAGGCTCCAGTGAAACGTCGGACATCGTGCCGCACGCTACGTGCAACAACCTAAAATACACATCTTCGAGCTGTGGAGAGAGCATCTTCGATCTTACAGCTGTATATGTAGCACCACCGCGAAAACCTACGCAGTCGCACTGCAGGTAACACCGTGAGTGTTGTGTTGACAGATGCTGGAGGGTCTCAACTCGGGTAGCATGATGCGGTTTGTGTGCCGACCAGCTCAGCTGGTGTTTAGCGTCTCCAGATTAGTGTGTGCATGTGTCGTTTGTTGCCATGGTGCCCGGAATAAGGTTGCTGCCTTCAAGGCAGCCAAATGGGAAACAGGGGCATGTTGTGAAGTGCATTTCTCAAGACATTTAGATGGGTGAAAATGTGATGGGCCATTGCATGAAAACATTGGCCCATTAAATATATTACTTCCTACTATGGGGTTATTGACGAATATCTTGAGCTTATGTGTGTATATGCAGCACCACCAGTGTTTTATCGCAAAAACGTACGTTTGTCTGCATTGCATGTACTGCATTTTCGGCTCTGGCTTCTGGACGCCAACAGAGATGCAATCGCTAGATTGCTCGTTTGGGTGCGGAGAGCGACATTGAATTTTGACATTTCGTACATCGTCGCGAGTGTGCAAATGACTATACTATTTGTTTGTACAAGGGATGTATAATTCATTAGTCTTTTAAAGAGCTTCACGTGGTAGCTTCTACCCAAAATTTTCTTGTAAATGTTGGCAGTGGGCCTCAAGAACAAAAAATAATAAAAAAAAACAACTCGACACTTAGAGATTATCTCGCCACTTTTGGCCAAAATATAATCTATAATATATTATTTTCCTTATAGATTGCTGCTATTGACGAATGTGCAGAGATAAATACATTTTCAGTTGCATTGTTATTATTAAGTGCAAAGTGGTATACAAAGATCTCCCGTATAGCCTCATTTGAGGCCGAGTCGACCTTGCGGAGGCCCAGAATCGATTCAGATATTCGTCACCGACATTGGCCATGAGCGGGAATTGAACTCGGCTCACCGGGTTGGGAGCGCAGCACGCTAACCGCCCGGCCGCCTTGTCTTCCTTGTGATGATGTTTACACCGCACCAGGTACTCAAGGACCGGTTCAATTATTCACCACTGTTATTGGTCGTGAGCAGGAATTGAACTCGGGTCGCCGGGTTGGTAGTGCTAACTACTGCACTACCGCTCCCCCCACTCGCACAAACATACACCATGCCCTCGCTCACAAATCTGCACACGCAATGCAGGCGTTTATCGCAGACTAAGAACTTCCCGTGTTCAAGGTTCGAACGAAAGAAGGCTCTGAATCTGTTCCGCACGTGTTATTTATAAAAATTACTGAGTTTATGTTCGCAGGGTTGGCCCATCAGCATTCATGGTGGTAAAAGCACACCCATTAGCATGGCGGAATGCTGCTAACAACACCCTTACCGACTTTCAAAAATAAAGCGGGAATATTAGGTGTCTTCAGCACGCGCGTACATGTTCGTGATGGATGATTACAGTCGTACAAGGGTGGGTGATAACTCTACAGGATTTGAGAGGCATGAGTGAAGCAGTGGCTGTAGCATTGCTTACGTGCGATTACACAAACAGTTGTGACAAGTTCTATGTTCACTCGGGCATGTAGATACGTGAATTTTTGTGCGGATTATTATACGATATTAATTTATTTTACTTTGCAAAACACTCGATACAGATTTGGCACCACGGGCAGTTGTAGCACCCTACTGAAAGCACGTTAAGAGTTGATAAGGCTATTGTTGTTGAGTCGCAGTACAGCCTTGCTCAAATCAGCGTTGACGCTTTGCTTGTTTCCCACCGATAGCCACTAGCCAGTGGTGGAAACGTCGCATTCCTATGACGGGGGTTGAGTCTAACAATAAAGCAACCAATATTTACCTTCCCACAAAGTGGTATATATTTTATTGACCCCAGAGGGACAGTGGGTTGAGTCAATGCCCCCACTCCCAACCTGGATTTGAACTCGCAGCCTTCCGATAGCGAGCCGCTCGCTCTACCACTGAGCCACCAGGCCGGACACGCACATAAGATGACACGAACGATTGTTGCAAGGTGTCTGGTGGATTTGGTATGCGCGACGCATGTTTCACAGGATTTCTTGTTTAATTGCTTTCGTTTGTAAAACACCCAAGTGCAGAATGGCCCAGCATGTGCAGTTGTAGGACCCAACTGAAAGAGTCTGAGGTTTTTTGCGGATAGATAATAAATAAAAAGTTTGAGTCACGGTGCCTCTCTGCTCAGGAGTTTTGGGTGGTTGTCATCTAACGTTTGCAGCCCTGAAGCAGAGCTGTAAATTCTACATTACCATGGCCAGGGGGGCTAGTCGTACCATAGTGGCTACTCAATTATATCAGCTCATAAAGGGGTGAAGTATTGAGTTGACCACCGACCAGCCTATTTTCCCCTCAAACCCTCCTGCTTGCCGTGTCACTTGGGCCCTCGAATCGCGGCGTGAATCGTGCATCACTGGCCGCGATCAGTCGACTGCTGGATGAAGATCTCGTCAAGTCCGTTTGCCTTTGACATTTCCGTAGTGTAACGATCCACCTAGCAGCACCATCACACAATCCTCATCTCATCACTCCTCCTCCTCTGTGCAAGTCCTTTTTCCGCCGCGTTGCATTCTTTGGCTGCCACTCGGTCACGATCGCCGGACCGTTGGACGCCATCCCTTCTGGCGACACGTCCTGCCCAACGAATAGAACAAAATTAGTATTGTTATTATTTTTCACACCACGTGTTGTGACTTCCCCGTGTCAATAGCGGTACAATGTTTTTGCAATTCCTTAACGCCCGACGAGCGTGCCACGATTCTGTAATTGCAGCCACCGAAATTTAACACTCTGTTTGTGTGCGAGGTGTGAATTGCATTGGGTTTAAATGGCTCTGGTCAGCCACCTCCCCTTCCCCCCTCATCAGAAAACACTAATGAGTTTCTCTCCACAGAAAAAAAACTGCACACAAATGCCCACCGACCAAAACGGCTGCATTCATCACCAAATGCCGATTGGGGGGGGCGGGGTAGGAGGAGGCTGTGGGGATTGTGTGCGCACGTTTATCTGAGCAAGCCCAGGCGCCGCGAGCCTCTATGGTGGATGTTTAAACGACGGGCGGCTCGCTAGCGCAAACGCCGCACGTCACGGCAGGTGTTGCCCGCCAGATATGCTTGTGTACGCGTGCGCAACGTGGCAATTGAATATTCCACTCAACTGCGCCGGGAAGCACCGGCATATGGTGTGCGGTGCGATGGGGGTTTACTTTCGAGAAGTAATCGGTCCCTGGTCGTGCCGATGACGCAATTGTGTTTTTCAAGTTTTGTGTTGTGTGGCGCTTTGGTCAGTCCGCTGCTGGGTGATGAGGACCCTCACCTATGCCGTGCAGGTCGCCGGGGTTATTTGGCTGGGCTTCACCATGCCTATCAGTGTCTGGGGGCGGGGTTGATGGGGCGGGAGCATAGATGTGTCAGCATAGAAGCACAGTACAACAATAGGTAGTGGTGCACTGTTGTTGCTGACAACGTCACGAGGACCCACAGCAGTTTATAAGACCTGTCGTGCATGGTGGTCACTCATCCGTGCAATTATCTCCGCTCAACCACGCTTGGCTTCTGAGATGAGATGTGGTCAGGCACACTTGTGATGATTCAGTCATAAGCATTTTATAAGTAACACAACTGGTACTTCTAACTGTGGTATCACTGTAATTTAGTCTGATTATGGTGGCTTTCCTAAAGGGAAGTGATTGTTGGCTTGACTTAACTCTGGAAATCGAGAGCACTTTGAAACCATTGTAGGCTTTGTGCCATTCATGACCCGTACGCATTGGCTGCAGCTGTCCTCTCTTTAACCCAAGCTGCAGCCTCCCACCATTTCCCCTTTCTTAGTTTCAAAATCGTTTCTTTTAAAGGGAGTAAACAAAAAATAGTCTTAAGTCTTCATCTGGCTGTACGTGCAAAACAACGGTAATCCCATTACAAGCTGAAAACAGTGATAGTAATCCAGGATCACTATCGCGCTAACACCCCAACACCGTGCGCGCATCAGATAGTGCTCATTTTAATAACGAAGCGTTTCCTCCGCAGCAGACATGGTTGAATCCTTGATGCTGATGCGTCGCCCTTCAGCGCCAGCAGGTTGGACTCTTCCCACGTCGTGCTCTTCGTACTTCTCTTGCTTCCCCCCCACCCCCGCCCACCCTGGCCTGCAGCTGTGGCCACGATGAGTGGAGGGAGCCTTGTTTTCGAGAGCCGCGTCGATAAGGGAAAAGGTTTCGCGGCGGCGTACGGAGGGAGCCCCACCGGGTTACCTCGACACTGCGCGCAACTAGCGAGGTGTCTTGTAATTAATCTCTAAAAATAATTGTGGGCTCTCCGAAAGAAAAAAACATCAACCCTGCCCTCCCCTCCCTGGGCTTTTTGTGGCGAGAAAACGATCGGAATCTCCGGTTGCATTTTTTCACCTGCGTAATTTGAACTTGATGTTCAGTATGGATTCGGCTGAACGAAAACCAAGTGGCGATTTTTATTTTTAGTTTGATGTGACCCGTGAATAGATCATAGCCACGAGTTCGCGGTTCGTTTCAGGGGCTTGTAGCCTCCGTGCCCCCATCCCTCGCGGAGCAGCAGCGAGCCCAGCTCCTTGGCCTTTTCCGATATTCTCTATCCAACGGCGCTTGCGAGTAATTCCTCCGCCTGAATAGCCCGTCTGCCACTTTCTGTGCATGCAGCGTTGGGGTCCTGGGGGAGGTGACGGGCCAGAAACCCAAAGGATGGCGTTCGAATAGCTTTTCCGTCGTTATAGAAGTGGCTGGGGGGAGGGGCAGGGTTAGGGGGTGAGTTGTGGGGGGGTAGGGGTGGTTTTCAGGGGGTGTGGTGCAGTAGCCTTCGAAGAGGCACCATTGTGGTTGGGCGCTGGAATTCGTCTCTGAAAAGCGCGTCTGCTGCGCGGTGCGCGCGTGCGAGCATGGTGCGAGCGAGGCGAGCCGCCACCGAATAAAAGGGCCCTGTGTTCCGGCATCAGAACCCCCTACTCCCTTTTCTGTGGACCCTACCCATTGTCCCCAGAGGCAAGCGGCACAATGGAGCCGTTGACCCTGGGATAAATAGCGTAAGTGGCAGCAGCGAGCGGTGGTGTTCAGCGTGCACGCGCGTGTGTGGGGTTGGGGGGCAGGACGTTGTTACTGGATGGAAGGAAAGGCGGCCGCTTGTTGCGAGGGCTTTTCGAAGGGGGGTGCCACGGTGGTTTCCCGGCGTGTATGAAAAAGCGGGCTTCCATTGCGAGCAGGGGGCCCGGCAAGGCGGACATCTGTGAAGCGATTGAGGCGGCGTGTGTGTGTGTGTGTGTGTGCGCGTGCGGAGGAGGGGGCGGCGCCGGCGGCGCATTCCGCCGTGCTCCTGTACACAATGAGCCCCCCGGCGTCTTCGCGCCGTCGCGTCAGAAAAAGGGCATCGCGCCGTTTGGCTCGGGACCCCCCCCGGCGACGCCGCGCAGCACGGACGATTTTTGCACGGCGGGTCTCACGTTTGGCACGTTTGAATCGTTCGTTTGTAGCCGGAGGCCGCTCGTGTAAGATCATTGTTCCAGCAAAAAATGTTCCATTGTTATGGTTGACCAGGCACACGGTGGTGCGTGTCTGTCGTGTGCTCCTAAATAGCCGGTAGATCGCACAGAAACTATCGTGTGCTGAGATT
This sequence comes from Lethenteron reissneri, assembly GCF_015708825.2. Taxonomy (NCBI): domain Eukaryota; kingdom Metazoa; phylum Chordata; class Hyperoartia; order Petromyzontiformes; family Petromyzontidae; genus Lethenteron; species Lethenteron reissneri. The sequence goes on from NC_083806.1 coordinate 8,442,613, forward strand.
TCTGACCTCCCTGGCCCCCCAACAGTAGCTCGGCTACGCTTGTGGTCAGTGCGATAGTAGTACAGCAAATTGGTTCATGACCCATCTATGCAAGACTTGAGTTATGCCCATCCACATGTCGGCTTTCTCTGGCCAATACAGTTTCCATGTCATACAAATGAGTTGGCCAAAAATTCCAATGCAGAGCCCTAATGAAACTAAAGAATCCAGATTCTCAGTGAGGGAATACTGGATAAGTAAATGGTGAAAATTAGAAAAAAACAAGAGGAACATTCAGACCTTTGTCAAGTCCAATGCTGAATGAAGGTTTCCAGCTGTGTCAGTCATGGGGTTTGTTTTACCATGTTTAATCATGCTGCCGATGTGTGTTCTGTAATCGAACTCGGGTCAGTGAGTTTGTAGCGCAGTGCTCAGTAATGTTGCATCATCGCTCTATCCCAAAGTAAATATGTAATTCTTACATTATTTTTTGATGGAAGGGTCCTGCAGCGTTTAATAGAATCTGTCAGATGTGCCCACTCGTCGAATGCGGAGTTTCTTGTGTTGAGGGCACTGCATGCGGAAAAGGCCGGTGGGCGTCTCTATTTATCGCAGCGCCCTGCGGCGGGTGGCGTGCCCCCCCCCCCCCGCCGTTGAATTTTAACCTCGTGGGCGACGCTGTTTTCATTTTCCTCCCTTCCCGGCTCAACCCCCGCCGCCCTCCAGCAGTCTCGCGCTCCGCTCTCGTTCCGCTCCCAAATAGCGGCGGCGGCGGCCCATTGTCGCGAGCCGATGCGGCAGAGAGCGCCCCTCGGAAGACGTAACGTCTGGAAATAAAAATGTAAATCGTCCCGGTGGCGTTGCGGCCTTCGCGCAATGGAGTTGCGGACAAAGGCTGTACATTGGCACTCGTGAAATAAGTAAAAATGGGAGCCCCCCCCCCACCCCAGCACCCGTTATTGATGAGCTGATTAAACACAGGGGTACCCACGGTGCCAGCATCGGACGTGTCATTATAAGTGACGATGCTAGGGCAGTATAAATAAAAATGTTGGAATCTGGCAAAGTTCATAAATAAGAGAACGGGAGTGGTGGGGGAGGGGATCACAATGACAATAACGGGCATTGGCAGAAATATGTGGATAGTCATTTGTTTGTTTGAGTCATTGAGGGGAGGCGGAGAGGATTGTTACAAGCCAAGGTCATTGAGGCCCATTTAAAGTTTCCACATGCCCATTCAGAAACGAAGCCATTATAACACAGATGATCATTAATTACTGCGGTATAATAAAGGGGAAACTCGGCCCATTAGAGCTGCATGGCCAGGCTGTGCATTATTCAGTGTGTGTGTGTGTGTTTGCAAGCGCGTTTTTTTCGTGCGCGCTCTCATTCTCAGCAGCGTGTTGACTGCTGGCTTGGAAAAACCTCAACATTCCGTCAGTGGCCTCGCCATTTCACGAAAGCCGCATTCCAGGATCGTTAAAGCCAATCAATCAGGCCGCAGCAAACAGAGGATTTGTTTCACAAAGGGCCGAGAAGCCTATCTGTGCCGGGATGGACCTTGGGGTAAAGGGGGGGGGGCAGTGTCGCGTGGGTCAGGGATCGAAAGGTTAATTGGATATGTTTTAAGTACTGCCGTTCCAGTAATGGCTCCGTTAAGTTTCGGTTGTTGCCGTCGTCTCTGCCTTTTTTTTTTGCCATGATTTAATTTACAGCGCGGCATTAAGGGTGCCACCCATTATTAAACAATCATAATTAAACGTCGGTTTGAACCGTGTGCTTGAAGTTTAGGAATTTTTGTTAGTAATTGTTTTAACAAAAAGCTTTGAGCATCAGGAACAATCACACCCAGGATGGTGGGGTGGTCACATGGCAGTAGCGTTGTGTACCGCTTGTTGCAGAGATTCACGGTTCGAACCCAGCAGGCCGCCCTGGTTATCATTGAGGGTGTATTACCCATAAAATGTGCGCCTTCTGCTTCGCGGCAGATGTTCAAGATTCCCTTGACGACATTTTTAAGTGCGATTGCTCCTGTGTGCCAGTGTCACGGTCCAAGTTTGGGAAATTAGCTGCAAACTGCTCAATTGGGATTACACAGCAACATCGCCCTCTGCTTTCAAATTGGAGTGACACACACCTCCTTCGTGATAGCCTTCCGCTAAAGAATGGAGCAAATACCAACTACTACGTTATTATATTGATGAGCACCTCGGACCTTCTCAATTCTTGTCGTGTAGAGTTTTCGAGGGATAAGATTCATCTTATCAAATCTTCACTACTCAAATGTGTTGTTGATATAAATCTAGCTGTGACTGGTGTATTAATATAATTCTTTAAAAATAAATGATAAAGGAGGCTGCCACAGGATAAGCGTTTAGCTCACTGGATTTGCAATCCAAAGGTCACTGGTCCAAATTCTACACCCAGGAGTATTAATGGATACACCACAGTTGTATCAATCGGCAGATGGCGAGCATGTGGTGGGGTGAAGTGTGGGTATTCCCACCTAAGCAGGACATCTTGCCCGAGTGGAAGAATAGGCCAAATACCATTGAGTATATCCCTCCACTTAAAATCGTTCTGCCAGCAGTGGCATGAGCAAGTCAATGCAGAGCTACAACTTTATTTTTTTAAAGGATGATAGCATTTTGGACATCCCGTAATATTTTATATCACGCGCACTGCAATGCCCTCCCGGATGCATTGGCCGTGAAATGGAGTGTTTGGATTACTAAGTGCTATCGACACGCGTGATGCCACTCTAAAGGCTAATGAGTCGGTGCGAGGGCGCGCTCGCTATCGATCTCTATCAGCAACGCAGGAGTGTCTCCGTTGCTCGTGCGTTAACTTCGCGCATCGTGTTTGTGTGCCGATCCAGCTTGTCGGTGGTCAGCGTGACCCAACCGGTTTCCAGCTTGGGTTCTAACGGCCCTTGCCACGTTCTGCCCATGACCAAAAACCTCCCGGGATGCCACCAATCTTGTCAGATTTCTCTAGAAGCTTAGCAGAATTTGAGCCTGGATGTGTGTACGGATGGACAAACACCATGCATTGACGTAGTTTATTTAGGCTCCTGCGGTGCTACGTTGTCGGTAGGGAGCAATGCATTCCACTTGCACTGTACTATGCACCGAGGGCTATGCTTTACGCTTTCAGCCTGTGCTGACCAGTGCGTTTAAGTATGGTATGGTCAAATAACCCTCTTCCAGCAGTGGTTTGACAGAAGGGCTGTGAGTGTGCATGTTCCTGTGTTCTCTAAGTGCAACGTACAAACATCGATTTGTGGGAGAGTTGCCACCTCTGGTTTCCGTAAAGGTGAACGAGTCACATGGGTAGGGTTCTGCAAGGAAAGGATGCGGAAGATGCAGCATTGCAGTACGACCTGGATGAATGTGTTATCCTACTGGTGCTAATCGAGCACGTCGTGAGTCAAAGGCTCCAATCAGGCCATGTCATAGAACGGCCCACGGAAGAGGATACCATGGAGTGACCTCTATGGAAATTTTTTACACATACACGGAATATATTTCGTTAACTATTCGGCAGTATTGCTCACGAGGAAAGTATGAAATAGGTGTACTGGTTTTCCTACAGCCGTCGTGGTAGGTGATATTTGGACATATCAGGAGCTCTCTGTTGGAGAAATGCATCCTTGCGATGGGCATACAGAGCAGTGTAGGTATTAAGCCTTTAATCCAAATCAACTGTAGCTTTGGGGGCTTTGATCAGCCGCTCCGTCCCAGAGAGCAGAAAAATTATATTCGTTTTGCCACCGCCCCGAATCTTTCCGTGCGATTTAAAAAAACGCTGCTTTGATGTTAACATTTACGCGCAATGCATTGCGTTCGTAATCGACATTCAAAAAGGCCAGTCTGCCAGTTCATGCCTCGGCCATTGAGATTCGTAAAAGTGCTTTGTTGTTAAGCGAACCGTTGGATTTCGGGTTTCGCGGTGCTAGAGTAGCCGCTGCTAAACGCTTACCCCGAGAGCGGTGTAATTTGGTTCGACTCTAGAAAGGCTGCAAGCGTGAACACCAGAGCGGAGGCAGGCACCGTGCAGCATTAAACACAAACGATCGACAGTGGTCTAATAACCACCACAGGCTGTTGCTGCGCGCAGTTACCACACTCCCCGCTATAACCACGCAGGGCAGTTGCCGTGCGTGTTTACCGTCGACTGTGCGAGTGGTACCCAGTTGCCCAAACACTTGATGGCACTGCTGTGAATACATACGTGCTTTTTTAAGTCGGTGTCAACCCGAGTGTGTGTGTGTGTGGGGTGACGGTGTCAGGGAGCTCTCGTGGAGTGAATGGTGAGCGCGCTGTGCATACCAACCCCCGGCGGTCGCAGCCAACATTCGTTCTTTCGGTAAATTCACGTAGAATGGAATAATAAAATAATAAAAATGAAACATAATAAAATACAATTCTCACGACGTTTCGGCCACAACTCAAGCAGCCGTCCTCAGGTGACAGCCCTGTTCTTCACCTGAGGACGGCTGCTTGCGTTGTGGCCGAAACGTCGTGAGAATTGTATTTTATTGTTTTATTTTTATTATTTTCCTTCTACGTGACTTTGCCGAAAGAACCAAGAAGATGAATCCCTGCAGTCACGAAAGCTTTAAATCGAAACAGTCGTGATTATCTGAATCAGCCCTATGTCTCCCCTAGGGTTGATTGAGCCTTAACATGGGCAGCTGGTGCAGTGAGCAAAACATTAGCGACTGGGGAGACAAAAGTGGTCAGCCTTGAGAATCTCCCTCCACTTGAGATCGTTCTGCCAAGCAGTGGCATGAGCAAGTTCATTGCAGGGTTGCAACTTTTTTTTTCAAGGATGATAGCTTTTTGGACATCCCGTAATATTTTATATCACTTGCACTGCCATGCCCTCCCAGATGCGTTGGCCGTGAAATGCGGTGTCTGGATTACCAAGTGCTATCGACGCGCATAATGACACAAAAGACCAACGCGTCGGTGCTGCGTAGGCCTTAATCGTTGCTCGTTGACAGCACTTGTCCTAACAGCCTTTATAGGCTAGACTGGGTTCTTTGTCTTTGTAGTGGGCAGCAGTGACGCAGCAGTTAATACACTTCTGTAATCCGGGTGAACTGCATTCAGTTCCTGGCCATGCGCAAAGTCAGTGACAAATGGGCCTCTCGTAGGTTGACTCGGCCTCAAATGAGCAGCTGGTGTGGTGTAGAGATACAAATGGTCGGCTGCGGGGTGCCGGCCACAACGGCTTTTTATGTGCACTGCGGTTCCTTACGAGGCGCTCGCAAGCATCGCTTTTACCCGTAGTCTATAAGGGTATATAGGTGTGTTTAATATAAGAGTATATTGTTGTTTATTTTCAGCTTTTAAGGCCTCGTGAATCAACGTCACGTTCGAATTTCTCATCGCTGTTGTATGCGCCCATTCTTCTAGATGCAATAAAGCTTCAAATGTTGACGTTTATGTGTGTGTTTAACGAACAATGTTCCACTGTGTGCTAGCTGTTAGGCGCACTGAGCTTGCCACTTACAAAATAATTGTATTTTTGGTTTGGTGTTTTTCTAACACGTTTAATTTTAAACGTGCGAGCGCGTGTTCTTCACAAGCATGAAAGGCTTTTGTTTCCCGAATGAAAGATTAAACACTCCGCCCGTCTTGGTGCATAATTTATTAGCAAGCGCGAGACCCACGCGGGGCCTGTTTCTTTTTTCCAACTTGTTTTTGTTGTTATAATTTATACTTTTCTTATTACAAAATCAAAACGTGAATGTCTGCACGCTCGATTGTTCAACTGCATCAATACCATAGCCCTTGCATACCTTTTGGCTCTGTTGTAGATTCATAGTTGCGTGTAATACGCGGCATTTGTTTTTACTTTTGAAACGAGGAAGAGGTAGGAGGAGAATAAAAATGCCAGCTTTGTCAAAAATCATTCCTTTATTTAAACACAGAGAGAGCTGTTCATGAATGAATGGCTGCAATGCCATCGCCAGGCCACAGAGTCGCAGTCCAAGCTTTCTTCATCAACCTCTGTTTTTCCCCATGCAGTCAGTCCTCCAAGTAACTGTGTACTCTGCTAACCAGACTCAACCCCACTTGGCTCCCACGGTCAGGATTGGACACGTCGGGGAGATTTTGTTGTGACGTTTGACCCGACTGTAAGAAGGTATTCCAAGTCGACCCCTGACTTAGATTTGAACTCGCGACCTTCCGACAGTAATGCTTTGTCCTCTAACCACGGTGGCAATTAGCTCGGCAGAAAAATCCATGTGTTAACATCCAAACAAAACACAAGGGGCACTCGTTAAAGCCGATTAAACAAATACCCATATTTACCCGATGCATAATCCTTTCCAGTTCAACGTTACTTGCCCTATTGACATATTTGTTACGTTTATTTTTCTATATTGTACTCCAATCACGATTTCCTTTATCGGCATCATGTCGTGAGATGGAAGAATCCGTTCAGATCTTCCGCAGAGCAGTGCAGCCCTTAGTGTGGAGAACGGCCCACAGAAGTGGATGATGGGGAACTTCTTCTGAGATCTAGTAACGTAACCTCCGATCGACACGGGGCAGCAATTTTCCACCCGCCCTGACACTGGGGCTAAATATCGTCATTTGGTAGTAAAACCATTCCCATTTGTGGAATTTAGCCAAATTAGGTGGAGAGCCATATTTTATTTGATGGCATGCAGTCTTTGTTGAATATATTTCTATGAAATGTAATTGTTACCACCATGTGTATTTAATCTCCTCTGTTTCCCACCTCCACCACCACCACTCCCATTCTATCCTCGCCTCCATCACCACTATCACCACCACCACCACGACCACAACAAATCACCACGACCACAACAAACGACCGCCATCCCCAACCTACCGTCACCGTGACCTCTGCGCTTGCCTTCGCCGATCATCTCCCCGCCGTTGCCGCACCGCTCAGGCACCATGCGCCCGATCCGCAAGCGCTACTTCCCGGTGGACTCGGCGCCAGGCCGCGGCATCGTGTGGAAGTGGGAGCAGGACGGTGGCGCGTGGACGTGCTACGAGGCGGACCTGTGCGCCGCGCTGCAGGACGCCTACGAGCGCCGGCGGCCGGGCCTCGACCTGACTGCGCTCTCGGGCCTCCCCTACTACGTCGACTTCTCCAACATGTGCCAGATCAACCCGCGCACGAACTTCCGCCGCCGCATTCTCGTCACGTACGAGGCGCCGTACCCGCCCGCTTCAAGCCCGCCGCCGCCTCTTCCAATGCATCCGCAACCCCACTACCACCACCAGCCGCAGCACCACCAGCACCAGCAGCAGCAACATCACCAGCAGCATCAGCAGCACCAGCAGGCGGGCGGTGCTGCGTTGGGACACATGCAGTTCGTGGCGCAGACGCTGCAGCCCGGACCGGGTGCGGGTCAGGGAAATGGTTCGTCGCACAGCAGCGGACCGCTGGTGACGGCCGCTACCTCGCCGGTGCCGACGCAGGCGGCGGCGGCGGCGTCGTCGTCGCCGGGCAGCCCCGTGCCGCACGCGCAGTCGACCCAGGCGTGGCCGCTGTCGTGCGGCTGCCAGCAGTGCCAGGGCCGCCCTCCGACGCAGAAGCGCAAGGCGAGCCAGTCCGGCATGCCGGTGCCGGCGGCGGCCGCGCGCCCGGGGCCCCCGCCGCTGTCGCCGACGTCGTCCGTCGCCGGTGTCGGGGTGCCGATGCCGCAGGGCCTGGGTCCGGTCGTACCCATCAGCAGGATGGGGCCAACGGCCAGGGGTGGCCCAATGAGGCTTGCTGCTGCGCTGCCACCACCAGGGTGAGGGTTTGTACGCTTCACGGGAATGTTGGTGTCACCGTGGTCAGTGTAGCGGAGCACTACGAACCTGGGGAGCCGGGTTCGATTCCCGCTTCACGGCCAACACTAGTGACGATTATCTGAACCGGTTCAGGGTTCTCCCCTAGGTCGACTCGGCCTCAAATGAGTACCTGGTGCGGTGTGTAAATATCGCCACTGTGGAGACAAAGGCGGCCGGGCGTGGTATTGGCCACCCACCCCCTCGTGTGCCGTGCCGGCCTTCATAGGTGCTCGCTAACAGCACTTGCCCCTATAGTTTATGTTGTTTGTTGTATTATCATAACTTTTAAAAGTGTATGTGTGTGTGTGTATATATAAAAAGACAAAGATCCCCTGTGTAGCCTTAACAGACTGTTGGGGCAAGTGCTGTTAGCGAGCACCACGCCCGGCCGCCTTTGTCTCCCCAGTGGCGATGTTTACACACCACACCAGGTACTCATTTGAGGCCGAGTCGACCTAGAGGAGGCACAGGACCGGTTCAGATAATCTTCACTGATGTTGGCCGTGAGCAGGAATTGAACTTGGGTCGCCAGGTTCGTTGCGTTGCGAGCTACATTATTGCTTTTGTACACCTCATGTAAACGTATAAATGCTAAATAACATTTTAGTCCATCCGCCTGCAACCTTTGTGGACAAGCATTTGGTTAAGCAGCAAACCCGGCACTGTTTTTTTATGAGACTTGGCAGGATGAAGCCTCTAGGACAAATGGTGCTGGGTCGCTTTATTGCTATTGGGCAAGAACCATCGACAGACACCTCTTGGTGTCTGTTCAGCACAGCAAACATTGTACTCGGTTAATTGTATGCTGCTGTAGTGAATTGTGGTTAGTATTAATATTATACAGACGGGGGTCTGCTTCGCTTGCTTTGTAACGGTGCCATAAACAAGCGTTTCAAAGCATGACATGATGATACATATTCAGCATGCTGTCAGGTCTTGAGCAGAATGCAAATTTTTCTCGCTGACAACATCAGTCTAGCCACTTCCCACAAATCTCAACCAGAAAAGCTAATTATTCTGTCGGCTCGGTATTTTTCCTGTCATCTGTTTATCGCTCCTCGCCTGCCAAAGACTGCAGCAGAAGTTGCTTCCTTCACTTCACAGTTTGCACACGCGTGCTGCGCTTTCCCCAACGTACGAACTGCCGTAACGGTTCTCCCAACTACCGATCGCCAGCGAACGTGCCCGAGATCTCGTAAGATCTGGGACGCAGCAGGGTTCTGCCCGCGTTGCGCTTTGCACGGGGGGAGGGGTCACCCTGCGCGAAACTGCTGTCTTCGCAGTGGCTTGCGGGGATAATGCGGTGGGCCAGAGGGGCAGTGCGGCTCAATCCGTTTTCATGCTTGACGCCTATGCTTCCACGGCTGATGTCCCAGTCACTGAAGACCCCGCACTGACCAGCGGGGCAAAGTATGCTCAAATAAATCCCTTATCTTGTAATTTTGAGAAACGTGTTGACTCTCATCTCTTACACCTTCAATCAAGGGTGTAGGCTGTTGCTGTCCGCTTGGCGTTTTTGTGCCTGTGCTCAGTGACCGTGACGCTGGGAAGAGGTGCGGAAAAGCCCTCATCCCGTCGTGGATAGAAACAGGGGCTCTGCATGTGTACTTGTCATGATTTTACGTCTTACAGTTGACCTTTTCTTTCTTTCTTTCTTTAAGGATGCCTTCACTTCCAGGAAATGCAATGAACCTTCCAATATCTCTGCAGTCTGCATTTGCAGGTAGGCCTAGTGATGTGATAGAAAAAGACACATTTATAATGGGGACATAACTTATTTTCAACGCGTAATGGATTTGGAATGCCTTTGAACAGATCAGAAGATGTATTACGCGTCGATCTTGTGATCCCGTTGCCGTCTGCTGCCTTCGGTTTTATGTCTATTGGAAACTTGGCACGCGCGCTAAGCCGAGTCACGCAATGGTCACTTCTTGAAAGAGAATCTTTCCTCTCTGCTGTTGCAACCGCTGCTGCTGAATCGTAAAATTAGTCTGACCTCCATAACTCAATACCGTCGCCCCGTCGAGTTTAGATTGCTTACGAACAACACGGAGGGATGCTGCCTCGGTGTGACAGGGTAGCACACTGGGGGAGTGGAGCGTGCGACGAGGGCGGATGGCGTAAGGGGGGGCGGGGGAGTGGAGGATTGGCCAGGCACCAGGCTACGAAATGCAGGGAAATCAAGTCGGAAAGGGGGTAGTACGGGGGGTCTCATTTTAACCCGTGCACCCAGGGCCCATTCTAGCCATGCTACACCACCACCATCTTGGAGCGGAAGATGGCAGCCTTCACGCGGGCCACTCTGTTAAGTGTGAAATCGCGATGAAAGCCATCAACGCGTCGATCACCACCAGCTTTAGACGCAATAGGATTTAGACGCTTTATAGATTAATAGGATGCTGCTGCCGTAGCATTACGGTGAGCAGCACACCAGACTTGCAATTCAGCGGTCGCCGGGTCAATCAGATCTCCCAGCGTGGCAATTTAAACCTTGGGCGAGTTTCTTCAGTTTCGTTCTCCCTCAGCCTCCGTCGCCACAGCTAGTTTGAACGACAGATCGCGTGTGATGGGGTAAAGTGTGGGTACTCCCGCTTCCAGAATGTCTGCCAGCGTCAAAGAGATGACAAATATCCTCTAGAGCAACTATGTAGCTCGTTCTTGTGGAGGCCCTTCCATCAGCAGTGATGTCAGCAAGCACTTGCAGCGCGCAGCACCTTTTTCCCTTCCTGCTCACAACACAGAAACATTCCCACACTACTTAGCCATCCTCCGTCACGTTCTAACTCGCGTTCCTTGCTTGCTATGTTCTAATCCTGCCTCTTACCCTCTCCTTGTCTTGCCCTGCCCTTCTCTGCCTGCCACTTCATGCCCTCGATCTTCTCCTTCTCTACCCTGTTGTTGTTGCTCTCTCTGACCCATACTACTCTACCACCACCCCCAACTCCCCCTTCCGTGTGCCATCGTTGGCCCGTGGCGGTCGGTCCCAGCCGGCGGGGGGCTGCTCCCCATGACTCGCGCCCTCCCTAAGCATCTCTTCCATCCTCCAGCCGTGAGCAAAGACGAGCTGCGACCCGTGCCCGGCGTCTCTGGCACCTGCCGCAAGATCAAGAAGTCCAAGGGCAAGAAAGGTGACGACGACGCTTGCTCGGCCGTTCCCCCCCCCCCCCATGCCACGCCATCGGCTGTGTCCTTGGAGTTGACCGAGCGAGGCTCATCTGGCAAAGCCAGCAGCAGCAATCATGTGAAAGGCTCACCCAGCAAGATGAGACCCCCGAAATTCAAAACGGATTGAGAGAGTTTGTTTAAACAGTTGCCTCGTGCATTATTATTGTTTTTTGTGAAGGCAAAAGGATTTCGGAATAAACATGTTTAATTTGTGGGGAGGTGAAATGAGCTGTGTTGTGGTTTGTTTTTTTACTTGAGGATTGGTAAACATTAACATTTTGGAAACCTCGCGGACGCGTGTGATTTTGCCCATTCCCCTTACATCCGTCGGGAGAGAGTTGTTTAAACAGCGTTAATTCTCGCCCAAGCATTGCGTAAAAGTGTTGTTATGAAGCTTCGCTCCGAGCAGCATGCGCTTTATATGCTCAAGATGATTGTACATTTTTAGTGATCTCTTCGATGATCTCTCTTCTTTCTCTTCTTTTTATTTTGCTTATCATGGGTTCAGTTCCGGATGGGGGGCGGGAGGTGGGGTTTCCAAAATGGGCATGTGCCTGTCCTTTTAAAGAAACAACCGTCCACGTCCATTTTGGCGGTTGTGTATGGATAATAGAAATGGCAATATTTAACTGATAGAGCTGTTTGTTTGATAATAGGAAAGAAATCACCTGAAGATGTGGTGAAGAAATACCTGCAAATGATGAAAAACCCACCGGATGAGGTGAGCTGACTGTGGACGAACACCATCTTTTCCCCGTCTGTAAATAACTCTTTGCAAATAGGAATACTACTGGTTACTACTAATTCTAGATTAATTCACCTCTGCTGGGAGGTTGTCCTTACAATTCTGTCCAAAACATCTTTCCCTGTGTTGTCTTCTCTGTGTATGTATCTCTGCTTGTTGCAATTTTTCTTCGCTTTCGTTTACCATGGTTGGTGTCTCTGTTTCCCCATTGTTTCCCACGATTTGTTGCCTGCATTGGACCTTCTCCACCCCTTCCCTTCCCCCACCTCTACAGCCCTGTATGTTATTTCTCCGGGCGTCTTTCTGTGTGCCTCTCCATGTGTGTGTGTCTCTTGGCGTGGTGTTGCTCTGTTGTCCCTCTGTGCTGCCCTAAACATCTTTCCCTCTGTGTCTTCTCCGTGTATGTATCTCTGCTACCTTGTACCTCGTGTCTGTTCGTGAGTATTTGTCCTCTGTTTACATTGGTATGTTCTGTCCAGCAGATGAACACAAAATTTAGCAGTCTTTTCAAATTAGTGGTCAACCAGGTTAGTGTCTAACTGTGTTGGCCGACTGGTTTGCATCACGTGATGTTTCTAAGGTTTGTTGAGTTCTCGTCTCCCATCTTCTTGCTGTATTTGCCTCCGTGCAGTTTGCCGTTCTGTGTGCTCTGTGTGTGATGTCCCTCTGTGTGTTCCCTCGCTCTGTGTTTTGCCCCATTTTCACCTGATGACGAGCGCTTGTGTTGCGTTCGCAACGTCGTGATTTGTTTAAATTTAATTTGTAATTGATTTAAATTGTATTTTATTTCTACATACGTGACTTTACCGAACGAACCAACGAGTATAATACTACTGGTATTTGGAACGGAACATTCCCGAGGGGACGTCCACCAGCGAGATGGAGTGACTGCATTCAGTTAACGTGAAAGTTCTTACATGGGTTATTACCGCTGCAGGATTGAGAGGCGGCAGCTACTTTGCAAGGCCTTCGTCCTAAACAAACTAAACTCGAACGATTTTTATTTTACCCGTTAAGGCCCACTGAGCTATATAGCTCTTTTTCAGAAGCGACCTGGGCCACATGATAGCTCAACGAAGTGACTTGTCGTGTGGAAATTTATTGCAGCCAAATACTCTAAACGTGTGATGTTGATTCTAAATGTTGGGGGGGGAGAAAAATCCACACGGCCACGGGGAGGGCACGCAAACTCCAAATATGCATTTGTCAAGGTCGAGATCGAACCCACAACTTTCTGTTAACACGTGGACACCGTGAAGAAACTGCATCTGATGATGATGATTATTACTCTTATTCAGATTAATTCTTTACTAATTGAAAGCTTGACCCGATCATGGGCTTCCCTTCCGTTGTCTCGGCCTCAAAAGATCAAGTAAGCAAGTTTGAAGCTTTGCCGTGTAAACTCTCGCCTTGCTCCCGCCCCCTTGCGCGCCAGGACTGCACCATCTGCATGGAGCGCCTCGCCGTGCCCTCGGGCTACGAGGGCATGACGGGCTGTACGGGCGTGCGGGCCGACGGGCTGGGCCAGCTGGGCCGCTGTGGCCACGCGTTCCACCTCCTCTGCCTCGTCGCCATGTACAGCAACGGCAACAAGGTGCGGGCGACACATCCTCGTCTGCTGTCCCGACGGAGGGGGGCGGCAGGATGGCCATGATTTTGTAATGAGCGGGGGGCGGTGTCATGTGGTGATGTGATGTTTGTCATGTGATGTTGTTGGTAATGTCCGGGAAACAAACTCAGTCTGCCCGGGTGAAAGACGGGAAGGACGACGGCAGATTTTATTTGAAAGGACGCTCGCGATTGACGGGGGGGCAAGGCCGTGGGAGCCCGTGAAAGTATGGAAACAGTGGTGACCCGAGTTCGACTCCGGGCCACGTCCCAACAGCAGTGGCAAGTGATGCCTGAATCGTTTCAAGGTGTCCTCTGTGTCGGCCTCGGCTTTAAGCGAGCGCCTGGTGGGACGTTTAAACAATCTACGCCGGGGAGACAAAGCGGTCGGGCATTGCGCCGGCCTCGGTAGGTGCTTACTCAACAGCACTTGGGCCAAATAGTCTGCGTAGGCCTACATGGGAGATATTTTATCTTTGTTAATTCCTCTCCAGGATGGGAGTCTGCAGTGCCCGACGTGCAAGACGATCTACGGGGAGAAGACGGGAACTCAGCCGCCCGGCAAGATGGAGTTCCACGTTATTCCGTTCTCACTGCCCGGCCAGCCCGACTGCCACGCCATCCGCATCATTTACGACATCCCATCCGGCACCCAGGTGCTCACAAGTCCCCCTTCTGGCCTGTGCCCCCCCCCCCTCCTTTGATGGAAAATGCACTGTAGCAGCGTTACAAGATGCACTCTAGTCAAGTTACATTAATCTGTCGGTAGACCGTCATGAAATTTGTAAAATACAATATTTGTTGGTTACGAACAACGTCATACGAGCTTGAAACCTCTGATCACCGTTAGTTTTTGGGCCAACGTATTTTTCCAACGCAATGTGGCAGTTGAATTATACTTCCATGAATATATTTTTTCAAACAAGTTAGGCAAGATATTGCGTACGCATTGGACAATACATCTACTCAGCAGTGCAGCAGCTGCCGGGTAGCTGTCGGTGCAAAAATGCGTTTGCTTGGGTGTGATTAAATTGGCCGGTTTTCAAGAGTGCAAGTCCCCCCCTCCCCCCCCAAAAGCAATGCAACTTTGTACTAAAAACTTTACGCAGAGGGTGGTATTGACCTCCCCGCACCCCCCTTGACGTTTCGTGTTTTGTGACATTGCTCTACGTTGCACCCCCCCCCCTCCCCTACCCTGTACCCCCTTACGTATGCTGCGCCAACAGGGGCCAGAGCATCCAAACCCGGGCAAGAAATTCACGGCCCGCGGCTTCCCCCGCCACTGCTACCTGCCGGACAGCGAGGAGGGACGCAAGGTGAAGGGGGGGGGGGGTTGCTGCTCCTGCGATCGCCCACAAATCTGCCAATGGACTGCGGTGCGGCCGTTCGTACCGCTGGGTCGACAGCGCGAAGCCGGGGGCAATTAAGGAAATTAGCAGCGTCGTTTCGAAGGCCCTGGCACCACGATAGCATCCGCCGAAGAGAGAGGAGAGGCTGGGTCGTGAGAGTTCTCGAGGAAGTTATCGATTCGATGGGAAGTATAAGAGTGAAAGTAAAAACGTTTTCGATTGTTACAAATATTGAGTAGCAGAGGTGTGGACTCGAGTCATGTGACTTGGACTCGAGTCAGACTCGAGTCATGAATTTGATGACTTCAGACTCGACTTGGACTTGCATAACAATGACTTTGTCCCATCTCTGTTGAGTAGTATATTTCATTCCATTCAATTTCGTTACCGTTTGCATGGTTAAAATATTGGCGATCCGGTGCGGCTGCTACTACTGCTCCTGCTAACGCCGCCGCCCCCCCATCCAGGTGCTGAAGCTGCTGATCGTGGCGTGGGAGCGGCGGCTCATCTTCACGGTGGGCACGTCGAGCACCACGGGCGAGGCGGACACCGTCGTGTGGAACGAGATCCACCACAAGACGGAGTTCGGCTCCAACGTGACGGGCCACGGATTCCCCGACCCCAACTACCTGCAGAATGTGCAGGCCGAGCTGGCCGCACAGGGCGTCACCGAGGCCTTGCTGCTCGACTAGCGTGCGTTCGGGCCCCGCCCCCCACCGGCCCCCCCCCTCCCGCCCCCCTCCCGCCCTCCGGCTCCCCACCCGCCCTCCTGCCACGTTCACTTCGAACTCGGGCCAGTGGCAGCGGCCAATTGACCGAGAGTCGATGGTCGAGACCACAGGGGGGAGTGAAGCTTTGCCCACGTCCGTGGCCACTCCTCCCCCCCGGGGTTTGATCTCACGTTCCTCCCGTGCCGACTCTCTGTCATCTTTACTCTCTTCCGAGTCATCGCTCGCCTTTTGTCGTAACCTCTCGAGGACCTGGCACTTATTAATCGATCAGTCATTAAGACCGTCCTTACCTTACAGCCTTGTACATGCGCTTCGCTGTTGAAATCGTACCTCCCCGCTGTGAACCCCACGTTCGACAACTGCGTTTGTGTGCAAGCGAAATCCGGAAGCCCCGGTGACTTTGCTTTTTGTTTGTGCTCTAAGGCTGCGATGGCGCAGACAGCGGTGGCTGCTGCTGCTTTGCACTGAAGCTTTCGGGGTGGGGTGGGGGGGTGCGTGCGTGCATTGCATGATCACATCAGCACATCAGCAGAGGAGATTTGGAGCCGCGTTTGACGGCATGAGCGCTTGAGTTTTGGAGGGAGATGGCGAAGGGGGGGGGGGGGCCCTTTTGTGTTTCAGGGCGGCGGCAAGCACTGTGTGAAATGGCCCGTGGTGGACAGGAGGGGGCGTGCGCTTGCGCGTGTTACAGAGAAGGCTTCTACGCAAGCGCGATGGCGCTGGGAACGAGGTGGTGCGGATCTGTCGAGCTGTGTCACGCCACGCCATCGCACTGCAAGATGGTGGCGCGATGTGGTGTAATCATATCTGCTGTGTTTACATCTTCCGATGCCTCGCAATCCCCGCGCACGGCCGCAGGAGCAAAAGTAAACCTGGGTCTCGTTGCGATGAGGTCTTATGTCAGAAGTACGTCTCGTACCTCTGAGTTACTAGCAATGTTTTCTTTGTTGAGAAATGAATAGTTTAAAAGATTTGAGGAAGAGGTTAAGAAATACAATACCTTATGACGTATATGAGTATCCCTGACTGGGAAATATATTGTTCATCTTTGCAGATGGCGCACTGTGTACTATAAAGCGGAAAGTCCTTTGGCTGCAAGGGGCGTAACCTCATGCGAGAGAAGCGGCAGGGGCGTACAGAATTATTCCCGCTCACAAGACGAGTCTCGTTTTTTTTTTTAACTCGTCCGCCTGCCCTTCGCAGCAAACGCAGAATGTTCAGGCGGTCTCGTGTAATTCTTTTTGGTGTTGTACATTAATCATATTTTTGGTTTCGCTTTAATTTGCCGCTTTGTGTGCATGAAGCGCAACTCGCTGGCCGATTGAGGGCCACGTATGTTTTTTCTTGTTGTTGTGGTGGACAACAAAGCCGGTCACGGTTATGCGTCCTTATCCGTGTTTGGTGTTTGTGTTAACCTCAGTGCTCAGTTTGAACTATCTCCCAGCCTTAACGATAAATGTTGGAATCGCGTATAGTGTACTGTGCATAGTTATTAGTTGTCAAGCTGGAACTTCGATGCCTGGCGACAGATTGTGACCACTCGTCTGCCCTGGGACTTGTCATCACTTGTGTGTGTGTGTACAGCTGCGGCGTCACTCTGTGCATTTGCATATTATCCCAGAGCCAATTTTCCCCCGGCACGCCTTTTACAATTTGAGTGCCATGCGCCGTTAGCCCAAGATTGAAAGGTCAGGCATGTGCACAAGGCCCCACCTCTGTTCCAAAATGCATGATAGGGTGCCACTCAAAATTAATGCTTGTTATTTCCGTGGTCATGCTTCCTGGTTTCATTCGCTTGCCTGTTAAACCGAAGCGCTGCGAGTCTGAAGACAATCCCTTTTTATTTACTGGTTGCTCGACGGATTTGAATCGAGCATTCGCATCGTACGTAGCCAGCCGTGCTAATCGGAGGTGCGTAGTAAGAGGAAACTATGCAGATCAAAGATAATCCGGAGGAACCTTTAAATATTAACAGGTTAGAATGGCATTCAGCAGTAGACTTTTAACACCAAAGGTAACAAATGGAGAGGTTGTGATCGCAGAAAATGTAGACTTAACTTTTCCGTATGCATATTGAGTGGCACCCTAATGCATGGCTTCTAAAGAACGTGTCTTTGAGATGCGCGCCCTATAGCCCGACCGCAGGGTTAATGCAAGACGAACGGCTCGTCGCCTCTGCTCTGCGGAGGCGGGGGGGCGAGCTTGCGAGTCAGGGAAGGTGATGGCGATGGAGGCCGTGCTCCGTCGGCACTTGGGTGACGCTCGTAGGCGTCGGCGCGTGGGGAGGGAGGGCTGTCGACGGCGCTTTATTGACGGAGCCGCTCCACGTGTGGGACCCCATGGATGGATTTGAGTGGAGATGTACATCTGACGAGATGCGACGTAAAAGACCGAGATTGACGCCGTCGCCGCGGTTGATTGTCCTCGAAGTGAAGCGCATTTGTGGTGGTTGGTGGTGGTTGTTGGTGGTGTTTCTGCGCTCGTGGTTACAACGACGCAGGGAAATTATCAGTTGCGACAATTTCGTGATAATGAGTTTGTGCTTCAAATCGTAATAATACAACTAAAATAAAAAGTTAGAAGATAATTGTAAAGAAAAATTATATAGCAATAATACTAATAACGAGAACAAATTATATCGTAATACTAATGATTAACGTGTCTGTTGCGGCGGAGGAGAAAGATGACCAACATCTGCACCGTGTCAGGGGCTGTGTGCGCACGGCCCGCTTGGCAGTAAACGTCCCTGCTGAATGTGAGATCACGGAAATCGCTCGCTCGCGTGACTTTTTGAAAAAGTTAAGCACGAAACTCTCTTAGATTTCACCTGCACCGTCCGACGAACGCTACGCACAGATGTGCCATCGCATTGTTTAATGGACATGAATGTGACTTTTAACAGCACAATGTCGTGCGTGCGGTTAGAGGTGGCTCTTGTGTTTCTCTCCATTGGTCGCCCGCATTAACGACTTTCTTCCTGTAACCTTCCGACCGATGGAGGACTTGTTCCGCAGAGGAATGAACCGACGATTACTTTAAGCGGGATATGTTGAGCCTTAAAGGCAGCACAGTGGAGGAGGTTGTTCATTTTTTATAATGTTTTTTCGCAAGATTGTACGAAAATGTTTAACGGGGGGGGGGGGGGGGGCGGGCACGTGGTAAAATGGTAAAAATTACCCAGCAAACGCGGTACGCGATTTGTTGAGAGGCCTTGTGTTGCTCTGACTGGAGGGTTTGCTCAGTGATTTCCTGAGAGCATGTTTCAGTTGCGTCTTTGTTGTTTCGCTTTGTTTTCCAATGGTTATCGGGAGTGCGAGAATGCCACTTTTGTGTGGAGGGGTGGCCGCGTGGCTCGAGGTGTCGTAGCAATTGAGCCCGGCACTGTTTTGTCTTCAGCCTGGTCAACCAATAATTGCACAAAAAAAGCCTCGATGGTTTTTTTTTTGTAATAAAAAAAAGTTCCCATTCGATGCCATGCGGGGTGACCGCTTTGCAGGACGTACGAGAATGCTCCACTTAGTGCCGGATAAGACAACTCGGGTGACTTAAAAAGTTGACGCGTTTCCTCTTCCCCCCCCGCTGCGCATCTGAACCGAGCCAAGGTAGCGCCGCGTGTATCAGGACAAGGCAGGTTGTTTTTCCACTGTAAAAAGCCGAGCCGCGCCGTTGACGTCACGATGAATGAGTCGTGCCGCATGCGAAAGACGCGGTAACGTGTCCTTGGTGTAACCTGGCCGATGTCTCGGACATGTTGTTAGCCTTGCCCCCCCCCCATCCCCACCGCTGGGCCCAGAGCCAGATTAAGATGTCTTGTAAGGCCGGAATTTCACAGTTTGGTACCAGCTGAGCTCGGCAAATATTCAGCGTAAAGCCATCCCCGTACTGCATGCGGTACCCCGCGTTGGCACAGCTCGGATGTGCCAGTGGAAAACGAACGAGGGGGGGGGGGTAATTGACGTCATCTTTCAGGGTTTTTACTTGAGGCTGCTAATATTTCTCGCTTGCGATCGATGTAACATTTACTAATGGAAAAATGTGTTCATCTCATGGCGTGACGCCGATGTAAATTGGTTTGAAGAACACGTGGCTTCTGTGCCAGCGCAAATCCCGCGTGTCCGTCTCGGTCAGCTGGTAAACAATAACCTTCCTTCGCTGGTCGTGCGGTGAAACAATCGCCCTTCTGGAATTAATATTTTGTACATTTTCCTGTTGGTACTGCTATTTTGTTCCGTTGTGATTACATGCATTGTCGGACACTTTTTTTGTTTGTATTAATGTTGGTTTGCAGATTAACACGCCTAACTTATAAACATTTACCATGTAGTTGAAATGACAAAATGAGAGACAATAAAGGACACGGGGATGTTTATGTATACGTTGTTCTGAGACTACTGCGTGGAAATTATTTCTCGTGTCCCCCACCTCTGGAACGGTTCCCAGAACGAACACTTCCCAGTCTTCATGCCCACTGGCCACAGCCAAGATTGTTTTATTGTTCGTAAATTTGTCCGGCTTATTAACATATTCCTGCGGAGGGAGCTGGTAGGAACGTTGGGTTGCTCGGTCAATGGCCAGGGTCAACGGCGGCGTTGTGTATTTCGCAAATATGCCCGACTGTGAGGGCGGGCACAAGCCGGCGTGAGTAGGTTAAACGTTGAGTTTTATAAGGGCACCACGGGGTGACCAGCCCCTCCCCACCCCCCACCCAGCCCCTCCCTGCACGACGGACGGACAATAATCCCCTGTGGGCTGGTGTAACCAGGAGGTTCCTACCAGTAATAGTCAGGCGTAGATGGATGTAATGCGGAAGAGGGCGTGTTTGGGAAACTGGGTTTTAACTCGTGACTGAGGACTTGCGAGGGATGGTGGCCGAGTGACTCACGTGGGTGCGTCGTGGCCAGGGGGTCTGCAACCTTTCGATGACGAAGAGCCACCGGGGTTTTTGGTCTTTGACCAAAATAGTTCGAGAGCCGCCATCACAAGCAAGAGCCACTTGTACACAAACACGGCAGGAGGTTTACAGCAGATGGCACACATTCTGACTTAACATAGGTGATGGAATAAACTTTGTCTATTTAGGTGTGTCGTCGTCCCCCCCCCCCCCCCACTTATTATTTAACAATAGTTTGTTGTACATTTTATCGTCACCAAGACATTCCATAGTGACCCATTTCCTGCCATATTTAACAAATTATCTTTACGTAAAATCTTGTTTTAAGATTTACGTTTTTTTAAACGGCTGCCCACTAGGGGGCAGCCTCGTAGCCGCATGTTGCCGACGCCTGATAATATAATGGATCATTGCAACTGTTGATATATTGCTCGCAAATTGTATTGTACGCAATTGGGAACAGCCACATTGCAGCATCGCCCCCCAAACGGGAAGACTAAATTCGCACTTGCAGGCTCGAGTGTGTGTGCAGCATGGGAGGGGGTCGGGGGGTGGTTGCTGCTTTAATATTCAGTGGTGATGGTGTCCCGAGTCCCGAGTTGCTGGATTGCGACTCTTGGGCTGCAAGCCACTGCCTGAAGGGTTTGGTTCTCAAATGTTGCTCCCGATGACTTGACAAACGAAACAAGAAAAAGGCGATCGATTTTAGCTTTCACTTGAACTGGTTCGGATCCGTAAACCTTTGTTTATGTGCAACGAACACTACTTTACAGGGCTTGACAGGGCACCATTACCACCTCCGTGGAGTTTCAGTGAAGTGACATCGGAAGTGGTTGTTTGGTCGCGTTCCAGGAGCCCGTCTGAAAAGGTTCGCCGTTCAATTGCTCCGAGTTCCGAGCGGCGACTTCTTAAACTTGATGTCGTGACGTCGACGGTGTAGTTCGAGGATGCACGAGTTGCAAACCACGTGGGAGCACAATAATAGGGGACGCGAAAGTGAAAATACCTGTTCCTAGGTAAACAGACGAGGACAGATGAGGGGGGGGGCCCTCTTGGTCCAAAGGGTGAGGTCTCAGGATGAACTGAATGGTTCCAGCTCTCTCTGAGATACGCGTGCAGCCGAGTTGGCGACGCGGGGATTTTTATTCACCCGGCGACACACCCAGTTTAGTGTGCGTCTCGAATTTTGGTGTGGCTGCTGTCGCGTGCACGCTGCAGCCTGCTCGTGACCCAGACTCGATATTCGGTGAGATTTAATATCCTTCTTGGGGGGCGAATGCGTAATTGTTATTGAGCTCGGGTTTTCATTCGGTGGCCTTCAACACGCTTAATTCTAGATTTGAAGCTTTCGTGGCTGCAAGGATTCATACTCTTATGTTTTTTCGGTAAAGTCACGTAGGTAAAAAATAAAAAAATATTTTTTTGATAATATTATACTTTTAGTAATTTTAATTTATTTATTATTTATTTTTTACCTACGTGACTTTACCGAAAAAACCTAAAAGAGTATTCAACACGCTTCCCAATTGCTCGGAGAATCCCATGGAGGTGTAAGGTAAAAGCGTACGCTTGATTGGGTTCCACCGCGTGACCAGTAACGCTGGTGGCAGTTTTGCCTCGTACAGTAAAGCAAAAATTGCAACGTGTACTTCGCTCCGACGTTTGCCAAACTCCAGCCACCGACTGGAGAAACGTTGCCATGTGCCGCAGGAAAGTTGGCACAAGCCCCGGCACACATGGATAGGGGGGGCGGCAAACATCGCGTGGGGCTAGACGAGTTGGGGAGGGTGGGCAGCACGTTGTGACGGCCCCGCGTCCAGCAACATGTTTGCACTTCATTGTGGGCAGACGCGTTTCGGAGAATCGTCGGTAAGCAAATCGTTGGGGGGGGGGGGTGGTGGACAAGCTTTATTCTGGCAAAGGCACCGCGTGGTGCGACATTTTCTGCAGATCAGTACTTTTATAAAACAGCAGTGGTAGCAATGTCAGCGCCTTCCTCTAAATAAATTACAACACTCGTGTTTTTGAATGAAGAAGATCAATGCGCGTGCTTCCTCTCAGCAGCTGCGGTTATTTAAGCTCATCACCTCTGTGTGTGGGGGGGGGGGGGGGGGGGTGCGTGGGAGCGGTGGTGCAGTGATTAGCGCTCTACTTTATGAGCCCAGTGATGGATGGATAAATGTTCGTGGGCTGTTTTCGACTGAGATTCCTCATGTGGCCGCTGGGTCATAGGCAATGAAGTCGAGGAATGTGTTCGGCTCGTGGGTCATTAGGTTCCCCGCCCACGATGCGTTCTCGCTCACACTCGCCCCACACAGCTTTGTTCAGTGAGTGGACCACCACGTGACTATCTCGAGGTCACACGTACGGGATTTCTCCGGGGCGAGCTTGCAGCAAAGGGAAGCTGTAGGCAAGCGAAAGGCGATTTGTGCAGCAGAAGCGGTTAAAATCCGGGTGACCCAGCAACTGGGCTCCAGGTTTAAAGGGCTAGCGGGCTTCTAAGCGACCGGCTGACTCGGCTGAGTGGCTATGAGGCTATTGGGCTACCAGGTGGTCACACTACTGAGCTACCAGTCGACTGGGGTGCCAGGCTACCTTGCTACTGGGCAATTGGGCTGTCAAGATAACGGGGTACCAGGCGACTGAGGTGCCAGGCTGTCGGGCCGTCAGGCTTACTGGGGTACCAGGGTCACAGGCTACCGAGCTGCTGGGTAATCGGGCTGTCGGGCCGTCAGGCTCCCGTGCTTTTCGGCTTCCAGGCTACGCGGCAGCGGGATCCACGATTCGTCCCACCAACGGCAGGGCGCCCGTGGCGTCGTGCCGCACGATGAAGATGAAAGGGCGGTCCACGGAGAACTCCATGCGGTGGACGTGCGCGTCCTCGGCGCGGCCCCGGGCCGCCGCGTCGAGGGCCTCGCCGCCACCGCCACCGACGACGCCGCCGCCCTCCTCGGCCAGCTCCAGCAGCGCCGCGTGGCGCACGGCCGACACGGCGAGGCCGACGCGCGCCTCCGACATCGCGGAGAGGTCCGCGTCGCTCGAGAAGAGCGACTCGAGCTCTGTGGGTGATAGGCGAGGCGCGGTCGTGGTGAACGTGGCGAGGATGCGTTAAGGGGGCAGAGCCACAGCCCAGCGATTGCTCGCTGGCGCCACTGACGGGCGAACGTCAGAGGTCGCAAACGGGTTTTGATTCCTTACCCGTACCCGTAACCGGCCGCACCAGGGTCGCAAACGGGTACCCGTACCCCGCCGGGTACGGGTAGGGTACGGGTATCGGGTACCTGATTGCGACCTCTGGGATGAAGCCATGTTGCAGGCGCGGGTGGCTTAATTCTAGGAACTTGAATTGTGTGAAGAGACAAGACGTTGGGAAATGAGTGACAAACAGTTACTCATCAGTGACTCACGGCCTACCCGTACCCGGCCGCACCAGGGTATCGGGTAGGGTACGGGTATCGGGTACCCGGTTGCGACCTCTGGCGGACGGGCCTCGGCTCGGGTGAGCTCTGGAAGAGAGCTCCCTCCCGGGAGGTCATTTGTTGGTCAACTTTCTCGCGCTGGCTCAGACGGCTTGGGGAGAGGGGGGGGTGAACAAAAGTTGGGTGTGGGAACACCGCCACTCGAATGAACTCAGGTTTTTTTTTTCTCTCTAGAGCGCTTTGCGTGAAGCTGGAGTTTCGGAGAAAGGCTGTTGAAACAAGGTGAGTTTTTTTTTACGACGAGATTTTACTAAAGTGCAACAGACTCGAGATTCCTGAATGGACCGGGCACGAGTGAATCTCGAGCGAACTCCCCGGGTCGGGGCGCAGTAGAAACATCGCCACTGCGGGGACACGGAGCGGTGGGCGCGGTGCTGGCCACCCACCCCCTCGTCACTCGTCGTCTGCTAACACCACTTGCCCCAATGGGCTGCTAACGCTATACGGGGGATATTTGTCTTTTGTGTGTGGGGGGGGGGGGAGCGGTAGTGTAGCGGTTAGCGCGCTGCGCTACGAACCCGGCCACCCGAGTTGACGGCCAATTCCAGCGACGATTATCTGAATCGGTCCTGGGCCTCCCCTAGATCGACTAAAATGAGTACCTGGTGCGGTGTGGTAAACATCGCCACTCGGAAGACAAAGTCGGCCGGACGTGGTGCTGCTGGCCACCCACCCCCTCGTGTGCCGTGCCGGCTTTCATAGGTGCTCGCTAACAGCACTTGCCCCACTACGGGAGTGGGTCTCTGTGTGTGCGTGTCGTACTGAGCTGCTTGACGGCTCCTGCCAGGTCCCCCGCGTCGCGCAGCGCGAGCCGCGGCACGGAGAGCCGCGCCCGCACCGAGTGCAGCGCGCGCACGATGTCGGCCACGAACTCGGACGTGAGGCTCTCCTCCACCACCGTCAGGTTGCCCGTCACCTCCACGGGCACGAACAGCAACAGGCTGCAGCCGCCCTGCAGCGGCAGCTGGGCCACCTGTCACGGTCCGGGGTCAGGGTCGAGTTCAGTATCGGGAAGCAGGGCAGGGGGGGGGGCCAGGGTGGGGAGCAGGGCAGGGGGGTGGGGAGCAGGGCAGGGGGGGGAGCAGGGCAGGGGGGTGGGGAGCAGGGCAGGGGGGGTGGGGAGCAGGGCAGGGGGGGTGGGGAGCAGGGCAGGGGGGTGGGGAGCAGGGCAGGGGGGGGAGGCAGGGCAGGGGGGGGGAGCAGGGCAGGGGGGGGGGAGAGCAGGGCAGGGGGAAGGGGGGGGGGAGAGCAGGGCAGGGGGGGGGAGAGCAGGGAAGGGGGGGGGGGGAGAGCAGGGCCGGGGGGGGAGCAGGGCAGGGGGGGGGGAGCAGGGCAGGGGGGTGGGAGAGCAGGGCAGGGGGGGTGGGGAGCAGGGCAGGGGGGTGGGGAGCAGGGCAGGGGGGTGGGGAGCAGGGCAGGGGGGTGGGGAGCAGGGCAGGGGGGGGGGGAGCAGGGCAGGGGGGGGGAGAGCAGGGGGGGAAGTAGGGGGGGAGCAGGACGGGGGGGAGTTGCCGACGGCTTTACCTGGCAACCGAGCTCGGTGTCGAGGCCGTAGCGGATGGGCACGTCGTCACGGTGCATCGTGGCCACGCGGAGCGCCACGGGGCCCCGCTGCTTCCCGCCGCCCGCGTGGAAGACGCTCTGCGCCGTCTCCTCCGGCGGGAACTGCAGCGCCCACTTGGCTGTGAGTGGTTGTTGGTGGTGGTGGTGACAGCAGCAGAGCGAGAGAGAAGTCACGGGTCGTCGTGGTCATGCAACATCAATACCGCCGGTAGCTTATTGATGTTGAACAGAGGAGAAAACGCGTCGATCGTTGTTTTGTATTATCATTGTGGATTATAGGGCCCTGTTTAATGAGCTTCACTTTTCGGGATTGCCCTCCGCTTGGGGCACTTCCAGATCGGCCTCTGGCGACGATGATTAAAGTCACGGTACAACTCAGTGGCTTCAGTTTCGTCTGCTTTGACGTGCGGCTACAGCTTTGGCGAAAGTGTCTCCGCGTTTGTCGCGGGACCTGGGATTTGGCCCACGATTCGCCTTGCTCTGACCGCTGCCCTCCACCAATGGCGCAGGTGTCGAGTGTTCACGCGGCGCGACTCCAACGAGGGGCATTGGCGGGCCGGAGGGGCCCAGGGCTCTTGGCTACGAAAAGCAAGCGACATTGAGCAGAGGGGGGGGCATTGTAACCCTTGCACCCAGAGCCCATCTATGCCAGCCGCGCTACGCCATGGCCTTGAGACGGCGGTGGCATTTTGAGACGCCGCAGCGATGAACGGGGTCTTGAAATTGTAGAGGATGTTTCGGCACATCCTCACACGCAAATACGCACCCTTCATATAGGTGTTATGATTACACTGTATTATTATATTTGGGCGCTGTGGTGGCGAGATGTTAACTACCTCGCCTGGTATACAGGAGGTCGTGGGTTCGATCCCGATCCCGACGCCGACGCCTGCTGCTGCTGTATATTTGGAGTTTAAATGTCTTTGTCCCCGTGGTCACGTGGATTTATCTCCGGGGCCTCCGGTTTTTTCCTCTGCATTTAGATGCACGTCGTGCATTTAGAGTATCTGGCTGCTATACATTTCGACGTGATTATGATAAGCCACTTCGTTGAACCATTATTTGTGATAACCAGGTCGCAACTGAAAAAGAGTCTATCTAGCTCAGTGGGCCTTACCTAGTAAAATAAAAATATATATCGTAACAAGTATAACCCGTGAAAACAAAGTTTTTCACTATAAATCCTTTATATGCGTGGCGGCTAGAGTCCTCTCGTCCTCTGGCTTGAGATGGCTGCCTCCTATGGGTCAGATGATTGCATTGCACCATTAAGCAATTGGTAATTAAATATAATATTTTTGTCCTAAAAAGTGTAAAATTTTGGAAAAAAAATTTTCACGAACATTAATTGTCACGCACAACGAGTCTGTGTGGAAAATGTCAGCTCGATTGGATCACGGGAAGTGGGTTAAAAAACGACCGAAAGATTTGCACGGTCGTAAGCAAGCACGCAAGCACGCAAGCAAGCAAGCAAGCGAACTTAATATAAAGGATTTAAAAATAGTAAATAATTGTCTTTCGAGCTGCTGGCCATGGTGCTGAAGTGTCGAGTCGGACCCTTGACGTGCATCGCGGACACGAGCAGCAGCGAGAGGTCGGCGGGCAGAGCCGGCACGGCGTCACGTAGCACGCCGCTCGTCCGCTGGGAGAGCCAGCCGTTGATGTCCTGCAGGTCCCGGCCCGTGGAGCCGCTCAGCACCTTAGGCTCCGTGCCGTAGAACTTGAGAACGTCGGCGACGTACGCCTCCTTCGGGGGAAGCCCTGTGCGCGGTGACGGAGGAGGAGGACGAGGAGGAGTGAGCGAGGAAGAGGGGGGGGGAGGTGCAGACGACTTCAGCATGAGTCTCGCGCGCGCGCACACGCGTGGGTTTGCACGGACACTCATTTCACTCGAAGCGTTCCGAATGCGAAGCTAATTATGTTTGTGGTGATGCAGCTGCTGCATTGACCAGTGCTGCATAAGCACAATTAACAACAAACGCTCAACACACGCGCTAATAACAGTGGCCTTAAAAGGGAAGTATTTAAATATAAATTTCGATTGAAAGCTTTCGTGACTGCAGGGATTCATCTTATTGGTTCTTTCGGTAAAGTCACGTAGAAGGGTAAAGTCACGTAGAAGGGTAAAGTCACGTAGAAGGGAAATAATAAAATAATAAAAATAAAACATAATATAATAAAATATATATAAATATGTTATAAAATATAATAGACGACGTTTTGAGCGAACCACTGTGCCACTGCTACCCATCCATCGTTCTATGCACAAACGCATGCGCGCATACATAGTGCAGTGCGCTAACTACCGCACCGCCGCTTCCCCCACTGTTCTTCACACACACACGTGCACACCTGGCGCAGTGCGCTAACCACTGCACCACCGCCCCTTCCCCCACACTTCTGCACACACACATGCACGCGTAACGCAGTGCGCTAACCACTGCACCACCGCTCCCCGCCCACCGTTCTGCACGCACGTGCGCGCGCAAGCACGCTGGCACGCACCTCTCCGCAGGTAAACTCGCGCCGCGTGCTGCTGCTGCCCCTTCGCCTCGGAGCCGAGTGTCGCCAACAGCTGCCGCTGCAGGTCGTGCACGTCTCCCTGCTGCACGGTGTCGTAGTTGAGCGCCTTGCTCAGCCGCTTCCACGAGCTCGAGCCCGGGGCCGCTCCTGCCGCACCGAGGGGTGGGGGGGTGGGGGGGCGGACGCAACCACGGCCGTGAGACGCGACCGGCACTCGCTCATGGACATACCGCCTCTAGCCCCCCCCCCCCCCCCCCCCCCCCCCCCCCAGTCCTCACCTATTCTCTCGCCACCCTTGAGCGCCGTCCCGGCCTGAAAGAATGCTCCCTCTCTGAACTGCACTTTGAGGCGCCGCGGTGGCGAGATGTTAACTACCTCGCCTGGTATACAGGAGATCGTGGGTTCCATCCCGACCCGGACGCCTGCTGTATATTGGGAGTTTGCGGTGTCTCTCTCTCATCATCATCACGGTAGCTAGGATATGTTAATGACATTGCCTGGTATACAGGAGATCGTGGGTTCGATCCCCACCCTCACGCCTGCAGCGTATTTGGAGTTTGCATGTTCTCTCTCTCTCTCCCCGTGGACTTGTGGATTTTTCTCCAGGTCCTCCGGTGTCTCCCTCCAAATTTAGAATCAACACGCGTTTAGATTATTTGGCTGCTATGTACATGTGCACATGATGACAAGCCACTTCGTTGAGCTATCGTATGTGGCCAGGTCGCCTCCGAAAAAGAGCTACATCGCTCAGTGGGCCATACCTGGTAAAAAAAAACAATAGTTTATTTTAGGTTGACCCAACAAGTACACACATCACACTAACATGCATACACAGAACATACAATGTATGAAGATATCCATTTACGGACACTCGACTTAAATAACAGAGGGGAATTGTAGAAAAAAAATACAACAACCTGAGCCGGTGGTGGAAAATCCACAATTCCCATGGCAGGGGCAGGTCTCGCCTATAGGACAAACCACTGTTGACTTCTACACCGAATGGTAACTATTTTATCGACCCCCACGGGGATGATGGGTTGAAGTCAGTCTCCCCCTAAACATGAATTGAGCTGTAAACCTGCTGATTCCGAGCCGTTTTGGGTAAACAAGCATAATAAATGTATAAACAAAATAACCATTAACTTTTGAGTTCAAAAGGTCATCACGGCCAGTGCTGCTGATGCAACCACTTCCCCCGTCCTGCCAGGTCCTTAACTGTTGCACGGATGACATCTGACTCGAACATCCATCATTGTAGGCTGATCCACCATTGATTGTCTGGGCTTAATTATTTTCCCCCTTGGTCAATGCTTGGCTCACTCCGACGCCACACGAGCGTGATCGGGTACCGTGGAGCCAAGCTTTCGTGGATCAGTTAAAACTTCCAGCCCGCTTGGGCTTTCTATACGAATGTATGTATGTATGTGAAACTTCTTTTGCACCGTACGTAGCCAACCGTGCTAATCGGAGGTGCGGGGGAAGGACAACAAACTAAAAACACAAAAGGCAGTTCTAAATAAATGAGTTTGTCAATCCAGATGATTTAAAATGGGATAACTTCAGTGGCTTTCTGATATCGGAAGGAAGAGCGTTCCAGACGGCCACAAAAGCCAATCTGAAGCGCCCAATGCAGTGACCGTCTTTGTTCGATGGCTGCGAGGATGAGCGGAGTTCGCGTGATGATGGTTTATGCTCCTTGACGAAATCAGCAAGGCATTGTGGTTCATTTGTGGCAAGCACTTTGTGTGTAACGAGTGCGACCTTTCTCGTCATTAGCCAGGATATGGCAGTACAGCAAGTGGGTTTATGGACCCGTTCGTGCGTACCTCTGAGTGCTGGCATCTCCCTCGTATGCGTGGGGGGTTTTCTCCAGGCACTTCAGTTTCCTCCCACACGAAGTAAAACGCTCCTTATTTAAACGCGAATTGGGGTGGCAGGACCCTCCTGTAAAAAAGAGTCTTGAGACTCAGCGAGGCTCTTCCGGGATAAAGGGCATTATAGTTATTATTTAGTGATTTTTTAAAATCAAAATGAGTAGTGATCTTCTTGGTTCTTTCGGGAAAGTCACGTAGAATGTAAATAATAAAATAATAAAAATATAACATTAAATAATTCTCACGACGTTTCGGCCACAATGCAAGCAGCCGTCCTCAGGTGGAGAATAGGTCTGTCGAGATGACAGAATTATTTTATTATGTTTTATTTTTATTATTTTATTATTTCCATTCTACGTGACTTTACCGAAAGAACCAAGAAGATGAATCCCTACAGTCACGAAAGCTTTAAATCGAAATGAGTAGTGAATTCACCAAAAAATATTTCTATATATCCACGTGTATACGGAAGCGCAGAGGGCTTGCTCACCGGTGGCCAGTCACCTCCTGATCACTCTTCTACCGCTACTACCGTGGCCACTCGCGCGCGCGTGACCCCCAACACCGGCGGCTGACGACGCGCGCGCACGGCGGTAGGGGCCTCACCCAGTAGCAGCATGGACAGCGAGGTGGACAACGCGATGGGCGACAGCAACACGTTGCTGCGCTCGTCAGCCGCCGCCGCCGCTCGCCGAAAGACCTCGAGGCCGAAGTTGGCGTGGGCGCGCGCCAGCATCTTGTCGGGGAACGGAGTGAGGTCCTCCTCCGCGTCGCCCGCGCCGTCTTCGTTGGGAGCCGCCGCCGCCGCCGCCGCCGCCGCGGTCGCTGCAGGAGGAGGTGGAGGAGGAGGCTGGGTCACCCGCGGCTTGGCCGGCCTCTTGGGTGGACGCTTGGGTTTGGGGGGCGGCCGGGGTTTCCTCACCTTGCGAGGGAGAGGTTGAGCCGGGTGGGGGGCATGGCGGAGGGAGGGGGGGCACGGTCAGGACTCGCTCACCGGTGGTTAGTCGCCTGCTGATCACTCTTCTATCACGACGACGGTGGCTGCTGTTTTCTCGTGGAAATTTCACCCGTTGGTTTCTTCGCTCGCGCGCTGCGGACTTGGCCTACCAGATTGACTGCTCCATCTCGTCCACACCGCGTTCTACCAACGCACTGGAGGCCGCACGCAAACACTTCTCTCCCCTTCTGCCTCTTCCGTCTTACTGCTCGACTTTGAAATTTCCTCCCGTCGTCCATTTTCCACAAGTCCTCATCATTGTCGTTCAATTCAAGAAACGCGTTACGCGTTTCTTACGACTTTGACGGTGCTGTTTGTTACTGGCCACATAACCTGTTGGCCCTTTGGACCGGACTAATGCAGAAGGCTGCAGCTTAGAACCTCCGATATTGAGGGTCCTCCAAAAGGATATCCAGGACTACTTAAACAAATTTGAAATGCGATAACGGGAGTCACTATGATCAACTCTGTACGTACTCGTAGCTTCGCTGTCTGCATTACCACCAGTTGTGTGCCCAAATTAAATAACTTCTTAAAGCAGCATTCTCATTAAGACTTTAGCTTAAACCAGCGACTTGAAAAACCACCGTTGTAGAGTTCAACTATAAGAACTACCCAATCACAATAAAAAAAAATTGTCATTAAAAAAAATGTATTGTAATAAAAAAATGTTTTTATTGTAATTTCATTTTTTTTAATAATCACCAAGTCGAGACACACGTGAGGCCACGCGGTGACGCCGTGTCCCCACAGCGATGAAAGCGTCATTAGCCCCGCGCCTGGCCCTGCTTGGCCCCAAGCTAGTTTCTGATGTCTTGTGAGGCCTGCGTAGCACGGCGTGGTTCTGGCCCGGCACGGAAAATCTACCCGTAAAGTGAGGGCCCCACGCTGGCTTGGCTCGGATGTACCAGTGATAAAGAATTGTGTGTGTATGTGTGTCTTTAAGCCTCTGTGTGCGTGTGTATGTAACTTAGTGAGTGTCTTTGAGGCTTTGTGTGTGTTTGTCTTTGTGGGGAGCGGTAGTGTGGCGGTTAGCGCGTTGCGCTACGAATCCAGCGACCCGTGTTCGATTCCCGCTCACGGCCAACACCAGTGACGATTACCTAAACTAATCCTGGGCCTCCCCTAGGTCGATTCAGCCTCAAATGATTATGTGGTGCTGTGTGTAAACATCGCCAATGGGGATACAAAGGCGGCCGGGCGTGGTGCTGGTCACCAACCCCCCTCGTGTGCCATGCCGGCCTTCATAGAATGCTTGCTAACAGCACTTGCCCCAACAGCATTTAAGGACTTACGGGGGATCTTTGTTTTGTGTGTGTAGATTAGTGTTTGTGACATTGAGATACGCACTCTCGGTGGATCCTGGGCCGTGGCCAGATCCAGCAGCAGCGAGACAAAGAGGAGCAGCACCAGCAACTTCCTCATCTTCACCTGCAAGAAGCACGCCAGAAACCATCCTCGCCATCATCATCAGCATCGGCGTTCAATATTCGCCTCTCATCGTGAATTTTTTTTAGGTATCCTGGAAATATGTTTTGTTACGACGCTAACCCACGCCCGCCTAATTGAAAACGCATTAAAATTCGCTGTCCAATGGTTGCCACTGTGTCATCTCCCCACAGATGAACTGAATTAACTTTTCATTTCATTTATTAATTAGCAATCGCGTAGCTATCGAGTGTGCAGGCGGTGCAGCTGCACGGGGGCACGTGGCCCGTGGCTCGAAGGCGAACAGACGCCAGTCCGTGAAGAGGGGGGTGGGGGGGGGGCGTTGTGCAGGGAGAACGGACTGGACAGGTGGGCCCCATGTCATGCCTTGCATCAGGGCTCACGCCAACCACGCTTAGCCACAGGTGACGCTGATCGTCGCAGAGATCGGAGCATACACACACACGCAAATAAACACAAAGATCCCCTGTGTAGCCTTAATAGACTGTTGGGGCAAGTGCTGTTCGCGAGCACCTGTGAAGGCCGGCACGGCACACGAGGGGGTCGGTGGCCAACACCACGCCCGGCCGCCTTTGTCTCCCTAGTGGCGATGCTCGCACATTGCACCGGGTACTTATTTGAGGCTGAGTCGACTTAGGGGAGGCCCAGGACAGATTCAGATAATCGTCACTGGGTGTTGGCGGTGAGCGGGATATCGAATTCAGATCGCCAGGTTCGCAGCGCAGCGCGCTAACCGCTACACTACCGCTCCCCACCAGGTCTGCACACACATAGGCACACACGTATCCGCGAGGTCTCCCACGCAAGCGAGAATGGTGAAATTCCCCCCCTCCGTCTTTCAGTTTTGTGCTGTTTGTTAAACTTCAGTCCGCGGGTGAGCTCTGTTGTTCAGAGAAAACTCTTCCTGACCGCATTTCCTCATCCGCATCCCAATCACCAGCCCCTTACACTTTACCCACCCCCTCCTCCTAATGTAACGCAAGGATTGAGTCCTTGCTCAATCCACTGCTGGATGAATTGTCCTCCCCATACCGTTTCGGTCGTTCGGGCTATTTGACCATACCTCACCAGGATGGTCGGTGCGAGTTGGGGCAGGGGGGCAGCGGGGGGTGTAGTAGGACCGGTTCCGATTCATCACTCACCACTGATATCAGCCGCGGCCGGAGCTTTAAAGGCAGGTCGCTTGGTTCGTAGCGCAGTGAGCTAACCACTGCGCCACCGCTCCCCGCCTAAAAAACCCCAGCGTTAAACAAACGTCCCCCCGTGCCTGTCATTGACCTTTGATAGGGGCTGCCCTGTCAGAGCCTATCTCAGATGGCCGATACGCGTATCTACCAAGCTTATTCTGCAAATACCAACAACGTTTTTTTATTTTATTTTTAATCTCTGCTGATCTTGTTGCAAAAAAAAATCAAACGTATGAATAATGCGATACGTACACGCCATTCATTGTTACGATTATCGCGACGTGAATCCCCACACATTTGTAACGATGTTTGACGTCGCAACGTCGTCGCATCGTGATGTTGCGTCGTTGTGCTTTGAGTTGCGAACGAGGGTGCACTTGAAAGTGATTCAAACTGCGGTTCGCTCAAACGTAAACCTGCCACGGGACTTATAACCACTGCAATCGATGTCGTGTATTTACACACCAGAAAGTCATTCAAGAATGAAATGAACTACTCAGGTGGTGAGCGTCATATCACCACCTTGTTGATTATTACTCCGGAAATCATTTGGCTTCAACTCGAATTATTTTGCATGGATAAATATGCTGTTGATTTATTTACAACTTTCATTTATTGAGGTTGTTTATTTCATATTTTGTGAGTAGAAATATAATATTTCAAAAGGCAATTAATAAGATAATAGGGTTTTTCCCCTTTTTTCTGGCAACAAAACAGTTGTGTTAAGATGTTAAAACACCAAACTGAAACCTTTTACAAGGAATTATGTCTGCATTAACCACAAAAGCTAAGTATCGATAATCACGATACGATACTAAGATAAACAGACGGTAATCGTGGCTTATCCATCGTGAATCTTACACCGTACAAATACATCGCCATACTGCAGCAACCCTAGTTTATACATGAAGGGTCCAAATCATGTTCCGGTGAAAAATCAGTGTTGCGTCGACTTTTCCCGTCACCGACAATGGGATACATTGCCAGAGCAAAAAAACACGTTTCAGACACTGACTCAGTGTGTCCGACTGACACAGTGTATCTGTGCAATTAGATTTCCCAGGACATTGCCTTTAAATCAAGGACGATCCTGGGAAAAACCAGGACGGGTGGCAGCCGTGACGCGGAGGCCTTCATCCAGCAGTGGATTTTGACAAAGGACCGTACAGTTACTACATCACATAGCAACAATTTGTAAAGTCAAACGAAAGTAAATATGAATTGCCATACGGTACCTTGTCAGTGGTAGTTCTCGGAGCCAGGAAGAAGAGAGGATCTGTGCAGACTCGCAGCAGAAGACTGTGTGTGTTTGTACGAAAGAGGGCCAACTGCGGAAAGCCGTTCATTTATTTATATTATCATTCTTTTTTTTCTCTCTTTCTCTGCTTGCACGGGGGGGGGGGGTAAATATTTGTCTCGGACACGGCAAATATTTGCGAGAGAGAGAGAGAATCGCCACCCTGGCTCTTCCCTCGTCGGGGCCCCCGAGACTTCAAACCCGAACCTCTGTCAAAGTGGTTCCGATGGTGTGCGCACGAGGTCAATGCAAACCCAAGTGAAAGCTTCGGAGCCTCAGGGAACTCAAGCGGTCGTGGATTCATGAGATAAAAAATAATGGGTGTGCGTCAAATATCAGCTCAAATACTTAATTCGAGAGAAAGAGAGAGAAAAAAAACAAATCCAGTTGTGGGATTTTATGTGATGGCGTTTTTTGTTGCGTGCATTAAATTTATGGCTCGGCAGAGACCTTGAATTCGCCACAACCGAGAAGGAAATTCAATTATGGGCGGTGAAACCCAGAATCGACAATCCTGGCTTACATAGTGGTCACTCGTCCAAGCACGCTTGGATCCACGCTCACCCCCTGCTCGGCTTCTGAGTTGAAACCAAACAACCCGGAATGCCTCCAATTAATACGGAGGCTTTAAATATTTCCTCAAGCGAGGCTCTCCCGAGTGATGATGTGGCACCACCGTAACGCGTCAAGTCGCCGGGCAGATCCCACTCGTCACGGGCGCGCTAAGATGTGGGCTGAGTATTTGGCATGAAGGTGACAATGACATTTTTTGTTTCTCAGACCGCGATGATTTCTTTTTTTTCTCTCTCTCCTTCCTGAAAGGCACTGATCCCAGAGTTGCAGCAGCGCTCAGAACGATCCCCCTTTTACAAATGCAACTTTTGTGAGTGCACATGTGCATGTACAGCCCGTCCGTCGATCCACTGCTGCTGGATCGAGGCTACTCCACGCGGCGTGTGTCGTGCTGGATATGATTATGATAATTTATTAATTTTTTTTATAGCGGCATTCATGCAGATTGCATCTCACAACGTTTTTACAATTGGTAACGCATAGATATGGTTTTAGACAATAAGTATTTATCAATTTTCGAAGAAAACCCAAGCACTCTATCCCATACAGATGGAACAGATGTCGATAAGTGCACACTTGTTGTGCCACCATCTACTGGCAAGCCAGGGTATGGCACCTCCACGGCGCTCAGCGAGAAGAGAGTTTCGCGAAATTGCCACCGCAGTTTGCTGGATTAAGGCCACGTGCATTGACACCACCGCCGTGCAATAGCCGCCTTAGTGGTGATGACTGGTGATGCTGATGGTAAAAAAAACAAATAACAAATTGACCGCCAATTTAATAATCTACAAGGCGATACAATGTCATTTTTTTTTGCTTCTAAATTGGTTTTCATTTTAAGTCACAGGAGACAAAGGTGGCACCCACCTCTGATTGGCGGGTACCCGTAATGTAGTAAACAAGCGGTTAGGGATTGCGTCGTCGATTCTTGGATTCATCTTAAGGAAGAAGAAAAAAATCACTGAAAATGGTGCACGGACGCGACATTTCGGATCGGTACGAGGAAGGAATTGTTTCGGATCGGTCCGAAAACGTGACGTCAAACATCGCGAAAGGTGTAGAGTCATCTGCCATGGACACCATCACTCTCAGTGATTGAGGAGGGCGCGAGATGTTGGGGATGGGGGTGGGAAGACGCCGAGAAAAATAAAACTCGTGATCCCAGGACCGCAGTGGCATTTTTGTTTCTCGAACCACGATGCCGACGATTCTACGAAACGCGTCCCTGGTGAATGAATCCTTTAGTGCCCCAACTCTCTGTGCTGGCGTTGAGATGTAAACAGCGCCCTCTGCTGGTACCGCCCGGGTTGTTGGGGTGCCTTGCTCTGTGTGTCAGTGCGTGTTGTGTGTGGGGAGCGGTGGTGCAGCGGTTAGCGCGCTGCGCTGCGAACGCGGCGACCCGAGTTCAATTCCCGCTCACGGTCAACACCAGTGACGATTATCTGAACCGGTCCTGGGCCTCCCCTAGGTCGACTCAGCCTCAAATGAGTACCTAGTGCGATGCGTATGTAGTAGCTACTGCATGTGTAGCTACTACATATGTAGCTACTTTTGCTACTAGGATAATCCGACACTGATGAGAGAGGGTGTCAGCATACATCCACACCACGATACGTCGCACGATATAAATTCTCACGATAATCGTTTAGTCCGTTTTCAACTATCTAACGGTTATCGTTGCTCACCTAATTTGTTTCAGAGATATTTGTGTTACTTGCTCGTGAAGTACTTAATACAGCGTGCTTCAAAAAATGTTCACACTTCTGAGAATTTGCAACTATACCACGACAAATGTGCCTTCGGGGCTCTAGAGACCACCTGGAGAAGATTCCAGGCACGCGTTGACAATGATGGCGAACACGTGGGAGACGCTTTGACTTTTTGAAGCTATTAACGTACTTTTGTTATCATGTTTAAGTGTATTATCCGTTCTTTTTCCATTAAAAACGACGGTCCCATATAAGTGTTAACATTTTTTAAAAAAACACTATATATATCGGCTAGGTAATTTTAAAAATGCAATTACCAAATCAATTCCTCCCCACCCTCCCCTTATTTGAGCGTCTTGGTCCCCTGCTGTAGATGCCATCTATACACCTGGACTGGCTGTCTTGTAGCCACCGCTTCGCCGATTGACAATAACTCACTCATGGGCGTTCAGACCACCGTCGGTTTGTTTTTCTTTTATTAATATCACGAACAGCAACAACGACATGATCATGATCATCATCGTCGACATCGCTAGAATTTACGTCGCTGACATGTTCACGGCACCGCCTCTCGCGGTGAAGCCGAAATTTGGGAGCAGGTCGGATTCGGCTCCCAGGATTGAAAAACGAAACAAACACTTCAGCCAGCCTCTGCATCTGCCCTAAGGGCACTGCTCTGCATCAGTCAAGCACGTGGACGATACGTGTGCGGTGTTCTTGGGATTCTCACATTGATGGTAAGCGAACGAGATTAAATTAAACCGTAATCACGTTTGAAGTGCTGTTACATTGTCGTTACGTACCAGTTGGGGTCCAGTTAACAGGGGGAGGGAGTACATCGTTTTCCAGGACAACTTCTGGTTTGAAATCAAGGCCCGCTAAGTAGCGCCACCAGCGTCGCCTTTTGTTAGCCCAAAGCTACCCTGTCCAGAGAGGCTCACAGCCTTGCACGATGAGTTCTCCACAAATCTGGCTGTCGTCTGATGATGCTAGTTGTAATTACTGGCGAAACACTCGTACTCGCATTGTAAAAGTTGTGGATTTGCTCTCCAACACACACCCGATGTTGCTGTACTCGTAACGAATTGGCATGTTCTGTTCACGTGACAAACCTTACTAACTGGCTGTGTTCGGGGTGGCGGTGGGGTTTAACGACACATTAACATATTTACGCGATCTAACCCAACCAAAAAAAAAACCTGTATTATGTTGTACTCGTAACGAATTGGCATGTTCTGTTTACGCGACAAACCTTACTAACTGGCTGTGTTCTCGGTGGCGGCGGGGTTTAACGACACATTGATATATTTACGACCCAAAAAAAAACCATCCCTATATTTTGATGCTGCTAATCCTGCATAATGCACGGGCATAAGTAGTACTAATCACATACCTGCATTTCCCATAAATATGATAAATTCCTCTTGATATGCAAATTCTTTTGTCAAGGCGCCCTTTCCCCCCCTTCCAACCCAGCTTAAATATATGCTCCAAGCGTGGTGCTGTTTCATTCAGACGCTGTCGCCTCGACAGACCTGGTTTTCACCTGAGGACGGCTGCTTGCGTTGTGGCCGAAACGTCGTGAGAATTATTTTATTATGTTTTATTTTTATTATTTTATTACTTCCCTTCTACGTGACTTTACCGAAAGAACCAAGAAGATGAATCCCTGCAGTCACGAAAGCTTTAAATCGAAACCCATCCCTATATTATGAAAGTCAATTCCATCCGCGCCAGGCGTACGACGCGAGTAGCCCCATGGTCTGTCGCTCACGCCGAGGAAGGATCCTCATCGCGTCGGGAGCGCGCTGGGACGCTCCCTGGCTGAGCCGCGCCGTCAACGCCTCCAGCTGTTCGGGCTCAAGGTGGCTTGGAGCCCGGTGGGAGAGGCTCTTTCTTGTGGTGGTGGTGGTGGTGCCGTCTCGCGGTCTACGTTGAGGGTGGAGAGGGGAGGATGACCACAAGCCGGGAGAGAGATTGTTCGTTTTATGGAAGCAGCCTTAGCTATCCATTTATTTCTAGATTTGAAGCTCTCGTGACTGCAAGGATTCATACTCTTAGTTCTTTCGGTAAAGTCACGTAGGTAAAAAATTGAAATTACAATTAATGCATTTTTTATTTTTATTCATTTTAATTTCATTTTTTACCTACGTGACTTTACCGAAAGAACTAAGAGTACTTAGCTATCAACTTTTGAAATCTAGAATTGAGAACGCATTTCTTTGCGGTTGCTTTTTGCGTGCGTTTAGTTCGACGTCCCCTTGCTTCCCGCGCCTCCGATTAGCACGGTTGGCTACGTAGGGTGCGAAAGAAGTTCAACGTGCAGTACTTACATAACCAGCTGATAGTTAAGGGAAACTTCATGGAGGTGGCCGGCTGGCTGAGGGACGATCACTGAGATGCAGAGTAAAAGTTCAAGCCCCGCCTGTGATTTCACTGGATTATGAAGTGCGGGGAGTAGGTGGTCTCTGTCCGGGTCACCAACGACTGTACAACGTGCTTGTACAGTGTACATTCATTTGGTTAGGCACTTAATTTGTATTATTCTGAATGTTAAAATATTGGTTCAACTACCTTGCAACGAACCTTACAGTGCTCTCGTATAACAGGACAGCTGGGACATTATTTTCCCTCTACTGTGTTGTCCAGTGGCCACTTGAAGGTCGCTCAAGAGGTAGTTCTGTGAGATCCAATTCCGTGGGCCACTCTCTACTAACACGAGGTGTTGTCCCTTCTGTGCGAAACTATTTTTCGGGGGGGGGGGGGGTAAATACTAAATAAAACTCTTGCAAACTTTATTTGGCTCGAGTGGGAGGTTGCCAATCACCACCTACCCCAGTCAACCCCGAGTCGGCGCTGTGCATGGTAGCAACTCGAGATGAAGTTACACGTTTCTAACGCGCGCAGTTGCCTTAAATTTCAGATACGCGGAAGATCCGCAGACACGCGGCAACGTTAACCAGCCTGTGAGCACCCTCCAGCCATGCAGTCCTCTGTATGTCCACGTGTTATCGGTCAATTAAACGTGTGGGAGGAGACCGGACGAGTACGCAGATGGGACATACGGGGATTAGTCCAAACGCTGGCCGCGACATTTGAACCTTAAGGCGGGACTCCGGGGTCCCATAAGCCCCCGGCTCTCGCATGAACTGCGTTGCGACGTCATTTTATGTCTGTTGAAGGCGAACGACACGGCAATCTATTCCTCTCGACGAGCTCTACACGATGCGCTAATCAAAGTTTCAAAGTTGTGTTTCTTCTGCGTATTCGTCCTCGCTGCTGCGCTTGGACGACGGAATGATCCGCGCCAGGCGGGTCGCGGCGTTTATGTGCGCGGTGGGACGGAGTCGCCAAAGGGAAATAAATCAATTACGATTTTGACTTCCGTTTATTCGGGACCCCGGGGTCCCCGCCATAAGGTTCAATTTGTACGATCCGCAAACCCTCGCCTCCGCGGTGCAGAGGAATTGCTGTCAATTCTAGATTTGAAGCTTTCGTGACTGCAAGGATTCATATTCTTAGGTTTTTTCGGTAAAGTCACGTAGGTAAAAATTTAAAATTA
The DNA here is from genome assembly GCF_015708825.2 of Lethenteron reissneri. Taxonomy (NCBI): domain Eukaryota; kingdom Metazoa; phylum Chordata; class Hyperoartia; order Petromyzontiformes; family Petromyzontidae; genus Lethenteron; species Lethenteron reissneri. The sequence continues at coordinate 8,483,126 of NC_083806.1, forward strand.
ATAAAAGTAAAATACTTGATACAGCTGTCGGGCTGTGACGGTTCCACCTGAAGACGGAAGCTTGTGTTGCCTCCGAAACGTCGTGATTTTTATTTTTTATTTTTATTTTACTTTTATTCATTAAATTTTTTACCTACGTGACTTTACCGAAAAAACCTAAGAATATGAATTGCTGTCAGCCGCACGTGCGGGGCCAACCGCGCACTTTGAATCTCGGCGCGACGACACTCACCCACGTGCTGCCCGTGGCTGGGTCAGCCTCTGCACCAGCTGCTGGATCTCGTACTCGGTGAGGACGCTGGCTCCCGCGAGCTCTCCCGGTAGACATAGCTGATGCTCGGCACACAAAGACACACACACACAAAGATACACACACACACAAAGATATACACACAAAGACACACACACACAAAGACACACACACACACAAAGACACACACACACAAAGACACACACGCACAAAGACACACACAAAGACACACAAACAAACAAACACACACACAAACAAAGACACACACAGATCCTCCCTCCCCGTATGGCATGAAGCAAGTGCTGTAAGCGAGCAGCCGTCAAGACGGGTGAAGAAGATATCACTCGTAAAGTCACGTCGGTAGAAAAATAAAACCAAAATAATATATCACGACGCTTCGATCGCAACACGAGCGGTCGTCCTCAGGCGGAAAAAATAATCCACTACTCCTGTTCACAAATATAAAACGATTCACCTTAAAGCCTCGCCACAACTCACCCCCCCACCCCCATACAAAAAATACAAAGGTAAAGATCCCTCGTACAGCCTTTAACAGACTGTTGGGGCAAGTGCTGTTCGCGAGCATCTATGATGGGCAGCACGGCACACAAGGGGGTTGGTGACCAACATCATGCCCGACCGCCTTTGTCTCCCAAGTGACGATGTTTACATACCTCACCGTGTACTCATTTGAGGCTGAGTCGACTTAGGTTGAGATAATCCTTAGTGGTCTTGGCCTTGAGCGGGAATTGAACTACGCTACTGATCCCTGCTTGTGCTCCCCACATATACGCAAAAAATATTAAGACAAAGATCCCCAGTATAGCCTTAACAGACTGTTGGGGCAAGTGCTGTTAGCGAGCACCTCTTAAGGCCGGCACAGCGAACAAGGGGGTGTGTGGCCACAACCACGCCCGGCCGCCTTTGTCTCCCTAGTGGAAATGTGTTTTTTTTACACATAGCACTAGGTACTAATTTGAGGCTGAGTCGACCTAGGAGAGGCCCGGGACCGGTTCAGGTAATCGTCACCGGTGTTGGCTGTGAGCAGGAATCGAACTCGGGTCTCCGGGTTCGTAGCGCAGTGCGCTAACCGCTACACCACCGCTCCCCATTGTGCTCCCCACACACACACACACCGCTGCATGTTCACGCGAGTATATTCCATGAGAGAATAGAACATTTTAAAAAGCCTTACCTTCTGCAGGTGCGTGAAGATAGATGTGAACCTTCCCTCGGCCTCAACCCCAGTTCCTATCACAACGCGTGACGTTTCGGTGGCGGTTTCTATGGCAGTGGTGTCAACATTCGGTGCACTCACTCCAAGGACATTACAGACTCAGCCTTGTTTGCGTTTCACCCACAGAGGCAGCTGCGTGATGTGCAGTGGGTCATGACGTGGGGTCAGAACGCCTGAGTTCAAATCCTGGCTTGAACCGTCCAACCCTCATTAAACCGGGTTCTGAAATGTGGCGAATTGTTGGCCTCAGCCTGGTCACCGGTGACTTGCATAGAGACCCATAGATTTTCACAAAGACCCATAGACTCGTGCAGTTGCGTGCAAAGATGTGAGGAGAGACAGCTATGGCGGGGGGAGAGAGACATGGGGAGAGACACGGAGAACGAGGAGGGGAGAGATGCAGAGAGAGACATGGAAAGAGACTGAAAAACATTTAGAAACAAACACAGATACAGAGACATGGAATCCAGACACACACACACACACAGGTATAGGATGAAGAGAGATAGACGCGGAGAGACAGAAAGATGGAGAGACATGGAGACAGAGAGACATAAAGAGACAGATACACAGAGAACAACACAGTGACACACAGACACGGGGAGTCAGAGCAATACATCCTCTAAACAGGAAGATTATATCATAGACAACGTTTTGGGCAGTGGCCTTCTTCATGTCACCACTGACAACGCAGTAGAAACAAAACGCGTTTCATTACAATTCGAGTATTAGATTTATGATGCTTAAAACTGTATCATTAAATGTATTTTGTATTTTATATTATGAACTTACGGGACTGCAAAGTCAAATCCTGAACATGGGCAGTTTTACTGTAATAATTCCGCTGTTGATTTAAATTGATACATGCTTCCTCGATAATTATGCCCGATAATTATAAACTGTGTACGCTGGTTTTAGCGCATCGGCTAAATATTTTTAAAATAGCTTCGCTGCCATGGTAATTTTATTAAATAGCTGCAAGTATGACCGGATTTTTAAATCCTTTATATTAAGTACACTTGCTTGCTTAGGACCGTGCAAATCTTTTGGTCGTTTTTTAACCCACTTCCCGTGATCCAATCGAGCTGACATTTTGCACACAGACTCGTTGTGCGTGACAATGCATTTTAGTGAAAAAAAAACGTTTCCAAAATTTTACACTGTTTAGGGATTTTTTTTAAATATTTAATTACCAATTGTTTAATGCTGGCACACAATCATCTGACCCATAGGTGGCAGCCAGCTCAAGCCAGAGGACGAGAGGACTCTAGCCGCCCCGATGCCACGCATATAAAGGATTTATAGTGAAAAACTTTGTTTTTACGGGTTAATTTTTTACTCTACTCGTTCATCAGATTATTTCTTTAACACACAAATATAAATTCTTCAAGCCCATCACAAAATCTCCCTTGCCCCTCCAACTTGATTGGTGATGGAAAGTGACTAGGAATAAATTGTATCGTGGCATTGTTTGAAATGTCACTTCAGTGTAAATTTGACATTGTAATTACCTTCGGTGTTTATTCCTTGTAAAAGTAATACAAATGTTAATTGTCAATGTACATCTTGCATTTTGCAAATACGTCGGCACTTTATTAACACGACGACCTGATTAGCGTCGCCTCAACCCCACACTTACGTCGCTGACAAGGTCATCATCCGTCCTTTCTCCTTCGCCTCCGCCTACCCTGTAAATCACTTTCATTGACGTCGTTTCGATATTTGTTGTCGCACCTTGTCAGGGACGCATCCCCGACGTAAACCGGGGGTATTACTGTACCACATTGTTGTTGAATGCATTAATTCATTCCTGACAGGAAAACTTCAGCTTTCTCCAGTGTATTTTATTTATCCAAGTTTATCAATTGCTCCAGCAAATAAAAAATAAGCACGTCCAATTAAAAAAAGTTGAAACTTTACACACGATGATTTTTTATTTACATCGAGGCCAAACAAATCACGTGAAAACCTTTAAAGGGTTGTTTAAAATTGGTTATAGAATTAAAATACAGTTGTTATTTTTAGTTTGCAGTTATATCGTTTTTTCTATAAACATTAGCATACACATTTATAAAAAGTTATTACCTATTTTTTTGGGTGGTGATTTATTAAGATAGTAATACAAATAATGGGCAACCCATTATCAATCGACTCGCCAGATATAAGTTTCATAATAAACGTTTTTGGGTTAGATCGTGTTATTTATAAATGTGTCGTAACCCTCCACCACCCGACACGGCCAATCAGTAAAAAAGTGTCACGTTGACAAAAGACAAATAGTTCACTACTTTAGCCCACCGGTGTGTTGAAGAGTGAATCCACAACATTTACATCGGGCAGTTAACTTGGGTCGATGATGCTGGATGTAATTCCCAGCGAAACGTCGTACTCAAAAATTGTAAATTTTGTGGATCCACTCATCACGTAAATACAACTTTGATAAATGACGATGTGACCTTTACCAACTCTGCTTGAGGGCTGCTGTGAATAGTAATTCTTCTTTTCCAATACACAACTGGGCTTTAGGAGGCATCGGGTCGTGTTTTTTTCCACTGCAGAAGCCAAGCCCGTGCCATTGACTTCATACGCAATGAATGAGTCCCAGACGCATTTAGATGACACGGTGATGCTGCGTTGCCGCGACCTCATGGCGCACTCACTGACGTCGCGCAATGAACACCAGGCCCTGCTTGGCCCCGAGCCCGATTCAGCCGCCTTGTGAGGTCACCGTATCGTGGTTTGGTTCTGTCTTTGCTTGCCAGTGGAAAACCATCCATCCACGCGCCGGCTCGGCTCGGATATGCCAATGGAAAAGGGGTACAATGTGGCTGTTCAGGTGCCGCAGCATTCTCCTACACCTAGCACTGCCGTATTTCCCTGTGACGATAAAATCAAGTTCCACCCACATTGTGTGTGTGTGGGGGGGGGGGGCACACGGTGTATATGGGGAAAGAGAAAGGTCCCATCCCCTTAGTCACCTTTTTTATTTTATCTTCACAAATTGCATAAAATGTGAAAACTTGTAATCGCTCGTATCCTTTTCCACTGGCACACCCAAGCTGAGCTAGCATGGAGCCCTCACGGCTTGGTTGACTTTTCCACTGGCTATTTGCCGAGCCTGGCCAGAACCAAACCTTGCCCCGCTGGCTTCAATGGACATCTAACTCAGGCTTGAGGCCTCAGCAAGGCCAGGGGTGGGACCAAACGAGATGCGTTCATTGGACGTGACATCAAACGCAGCTTCTGAATGTTTAGACTCGTTCGCTACGTGTGTGGTGACGGCAATATGCTGACGGTCACGGCTTCTGCGTTGGGGAAAAAAACACATATGCCCTGGTGACTCCTGAGCACGGCCCTGACCCGGCTCGGTTCTGCAGTGGAAAAAAAAGGCGTCGTCCTTATGACGTTTGGTAACTCAGTTTTAATAGTAGTTTATGATGTACTCTGGGTAGATCTGATCAGAGTAAAATATCGCGAAGATCAATGGATTTTTCAGGTCGTCGACGGCACTGTCGTAGACGTTCACCAGGGATCCGTCTTTGGAGGGCGTGTGAAGGAAACATGGGTGCATCCTGTCCGGGGGACAGCTCTCCCCAACAAGGACCCGGGCCAAGAACATGCTGTCATGCACCCCTGTGGAATTGCGGTGTCTTTCGAAATACTTGTGAGAATAGTAGGGATTCCACGAAAAATAAACAGCTGTGGATGACAAGAGAAGTAGCATTCGTGTGACACACACACACATACACGTGGAACAAACATTACGTTTATGTTACATGTACAGGGTGGCCACGCAGTTCCTTGCCATTAAATATTGTTATATTCGGAACGTTATGCCCTCACAATTTGCGATTAAATTTTGATTTAAAGCTTTCGTAACTGCAGGGATTCATATTCTTGGTTCTTTCGGTAAAGTCACGTAGAAGGGAAATAATAAAATAATATAAATATAAAACAATAAAAAATTCTCACGACGTTTCGAATTTTCAAATATTTGGGATTAGTTGAATCAGGAATTCAGTGGACGATGGATTGGGAGAGGATCTAAGATTATGTGACCCAAGGCCGTAATGATAATATATTTTGGGGGGGGGGACACATACCTCCCCCCCCCCCCAATATTCAAATATGCTCAAAATGTCCCCCCCAATATATTGCTATAAATTAGAATTTTGTTTATACGATTGTGGTTATGGTTGCACTTAATTAATCCCTAATCTCTGCCATTACATACAATGAAAACAAGAAAAGGTAATAAAGAAAAAACAGAGCAATGTAATACAATACACTATTAGACATTATTGTAAAAAAAGTCCATCCCATGTGTTAGTGATCTTTTCTATATTTTAGGCAGGAAATTCGTTTTCAAATTTAGATTTTTTTTTCTTTCTGGGGAGGGGGACCCCCAGACCCCTGGAAGGTTTGGTCCCCCCCAATGTTGACTCCATTGCAACGTTCTTGATGTGACCACCCCAAAGCCCAGACCTGACAACATTCCACAGAGGGAATTATCAGGGAGATTGCTTTATACCTAAGATTGACTAATATTGAGGAGCTCAAAACAGCTGTGCGGAACTGCTTTTACGGTACCCAGCCATCCACGTGGAAGAATCTGTCAAGGACAAGTTCGGCACGAATCCAGCTGTGTGCCGAGAATGGAGAGCAACACGTGGAATGTTATATTCTTGGTTCTTTCGGTAAAGTCACGTAGAAAGGAAATAATAAAATAATATAAATATAAAACAATAAAATTCTCACGACGTTTCGACTGCAACACAAGCAATTGTCATCAGGTGTGAAATCCACCTGTGGATAATTTTTATTGTTTTATATTTATATTATTTTATTATTCCCTTTCTACGTGACTTTACCGAAAGAACCAAGAATATGAATCCCTGCAGTCACGAAAGCTTTACACGTGGAATGTTTTCTTTTCATGCAAAGGGACTTTGTTGCCACCCTGTAATATCCATTTCACCTCGTGAGCTTTCAATACACAAGTAGCGTGACGATTTCACAATTATGAATGCAAATGTAGGCAACCGTATCGTGTCCTTAAATATTGAATGGTCCAGGTGGCCAGGAGGCTCAAGAGGTCGGAGGAAAGATCTAATACGGCTGAGATCCCGGCTTTGAATCTGGGTTGCCACCCATGCCTAAGCCGAGTTTGCAAATGTTGCCTCGTCACCAAGGCCTGCACAAACAACCTATCACATTTATTTTGACTCGTATGTATGCATGTACGTTGAACTTCTTTTGCACCGTACGTAGCCAACTGTGCGAATCGGAGGTGCAGGGAAAAAGACAACAGACTAAACACAAAAACAAGTTCTTACGTTGGCTACATTCCCAGCTCTGGGAATTAAAAGTATCGGTTTAAATGTTACATGATTATCATAGCAAACAAAACTTAATTATTTTCATAATTTCAATAATCCCTGTCGTACAGTATTTTAGCATTTATTCTTTATTCTGTTGTATTTGTAAATACGTTTTTATGCCGCACTTTTGTGCTTACACGATGGAATTTGCCATTTTCCTGTACTTATTCAAACTCAGATATCAAATAGACAAATATATTCATGATATCAGTGGCGTTGTTAGCTCTGAAATGCCTTGCTCATGCCGCTGCTGGAGGAAGGGCTTCCCCTAGAACGAGATCTAGAAAAGTCCCTCTATCAGGTATTTGGCTTCCTACACCAACGGGCCACGCGGCCCACACAGGCGGGATGATCCACACTTCACTCCCATCGCACGTAACATACCGATCAACGACTCATTTCCTGGCAGCGATTGAAGCCGCACCACCTCTACATAATAATAGGCTCAGTCAACCATTCTACACAACAAAGACTCATTTCCTGGCAGCGATTTCAGCCGCATCATCTCTACATAACAAAAGGCTCAGTCCCTTTAACACGCACCTTTACATCATCCGCACCTAGTTTACACAACAAAGGCCCATTCCTAACAGCGTGCTTCAGCCGCACCGAACCTCACAAAAATATTATTCAGGGCCTACCTTGGCTCCTCCCACCCTCAACCAGTATATATACAAATACTGTGTTCTTGGTATTTCTCTCACTTGATACAGCTATCGTGCTGTGACGGTTCCACCTGAAGACGGATGCTTGTGTTGCCTCCGAAACGTCGTGATTTTTATTTTTATTTTACTTTTATTAATTGAAATTTTTTACCTACGTGACTTTACCGAAAAAACCTAAGAATACCGATCAACCAAACTGTGGTGTTACTCAATTATGCTGCTGCGTATAAACGTGCACCGTTGTCTCATCTGCCGTGATCGGAGATCGAATGAGAGACTTCGACATTAATGAAGAGCGCGGGAAATGCAAGAGGTCATTCATACTGCACATTTTCACTGAGGGAATGCAGAAAATTCTTGTGCTTTCCATCCGTCACTCTTACTTTCATTTTCCCCGACCATAGCTTGGTTTTATTTAGTTTTCCTACATCATAACTGGGGGGGGGGGGGTATTATTGTTACACTTGCTTTGGCCGGTCTTCCAGATATCGACGTTTTTCATGTACCTGCTGTTGTTGAAAAATATAAATGCAATTAGTTATGGAAACACATGGGGAGAAGAAATCGTACCCCTGCCAAGCCGGAGTACATTCCTGGAGTAGCGCGAGTCAAAGTTTCTGCGGCAGATGGAATTTAATACGTTTGGTCTTGTCTTGTGAAACAGTCGCTGTTCATTCACGTTCTCTTTGCCGTTGTCTCTTGCCATCTTCTCTTTTTTCCTGTAGGTAGAAATGTAATTGGTTACATACGCAGACCAGTTGGTTGCAGGATGGGTAGTGCATTGGCTGGTACGTGAGCTTTTGCGGTGGTCTCACTTCTTTGTATAGGAGAATTATATTATATTTTACAAACTGAACTCCAAATCCAATGCTAAAATGGAAGGTGAGGCACACAGTCCAGTCGGCTTTCTTTACAGATATAATGAGATTATGGCAAGATTAGATTCGTGCTGTTTACATTGCAGATGCTAACATCGAATACAGTGTAGACATCATTGCAAGTAAACCAAGCAACAATTTACGAAAACATTACCAATTTTACAGTATTATAGCATTCATAAAATACGTAATTTAGGGATTTAAAAAAATACATCATTCATTACCCCACATTAACAGAAATTCAACGAAAACTTTAACACGAAATACGGATAAACCATCGTGTAACACTGCCTCAATTCTGTAACGCTTTTCGACGTGTGTTTTCCCTCGGAGGATACTCTAAGGTTGTTTCGGTAAAGTCACGTAGGTAAAAAATAAAATTAAAAGTTAATAAAAGTGATAATGGAAATAAAATAAAATAATAAATCACGACGTTTCGGAGGCAACACAAGTCTCCGTCATCAGGTGGGACCGTCCATTATTACTTTTACTAACTTTAATTTTATTTTTTACCTACGTGACTTTACCGAAAAATCCTAAGAGTATGAATCCTTGCAGTCACGAAAGCTTCAAATTTTAGAAATCCCTCGGAGGAATTTCACGAGAAGTGGAGCGCCATTTTCTTAGGTTTTTTCGGTAAAGTCACGTAGGTAAAACATCAAAATTAATAAAATAAAAATAAACCAAAAATCACGACGTTTCGGAGGCAACACAAGTCTCCGTCATCAGGTGAATCATTGCCTCACTTGATGCAGCTAATCCGGCTGTGACGGTCCCACCTGATGACGGAGACTTGTGTTGCCTCCGAAACGTCGTGATTTTTGTTTTATTTTATTTTTATTAATTTTGATGTTTTACCTACGTGACTTTACCGAAAAAACCTAAGAATATGAATCCTTGCAGTCACGAAAGCTTCAAATCTAGAATGGAGCGCCATTGTTGCTCTGCGAAATGGAAGATACGAGCCACCACCGTCACGTTCACGCTGTTCTCACGATCCTCCTGCACTCGGGGCAGTAAAAGTAGTCCAATTTTTGAGAGAGAGAGATGTGTATCTCTGTGATATCTGTCTGCTTATATGTCTGTCTATATGTCTCTGGTTCTGTGTTATATCTCTCTCTCTCTCAAATTTAGCATTCTCAGGAAGAACGTAATCAACCAGGTAGGGTGTTGACTGTTATGTTATCCGACTCTCTGTTGTATTACATTACATTTCTAAGTATACTAGATTTGTGTTTCTATTTCATTTATACCTGATGATGATTGCTTGTGTTGCAATCGAAACGTCGTATGCTAGTATTTAATTTATTATTTTATCTTTATACGTGACTTTACCGAAAGAACCAAAGAGTAATTCCTGCAGTCACGAAAGCTCCAAATTAAGTTTTAGTTCAATTTTGTGTTTTTTTTTGTTTGTTACACGGAAAATCCCATTTCAGACAGTTGCTAAGCTAGTTTCAGAGACAAAGGCTCACAGCTACTAACAATAGAGCTCTACGCGGGTTCGGTTTGTGCGGGTTCGCGTAAATGCGGTTCACCTATTTCTATCCAAAATTCGCTCGATGTGGTTTGAATTCACTCATGTGCGGCTATGCGGTCTAACGTGGGACAACATTGTGTGTACTGCGCGTGTGTACTGCGCGTGTGTACTGCGCGTGTGTGTACTGCGTGTGTGTGTACTGCGTGTGTGTGTACTGCGTGTGTGTGTGTACTGCGCGTGTGTGTACTGTGTGTACTGCGCGTGTGTGTACTGTGTGTGTACTGCGTGTGTGTGTGTACTGCGCGTGTGTGTACTGTGTTTGTACTGCGTGTGTGTGTGTACTGTGTGTGTGTGTACTGCGTGTGTACTGCGTGTGTACTGTGTGTGTACTGTGTGTATGTACTGCGTGTTTGTGTGTACTGCGTGTGTGTACTGCGTGTGTGTACTGCGTGTGTTTGTGTGTACTGTGTGCGCTACTCGGCAGGCAGCTGCCTCCTCGTGCGGTTTCACTTTGTGCGCCCTCTTTTTTGGAAAGCATCTACTACCGCATAGAGGAAAACCTGTAATGTAACATATCATACATACAATGCAATTTGTGTACGTAAGGCAAGTGAATTCCAATAGGCTCAAATAACTACTGGCTCAGCAACACAGCACAAAGGATCTTACTTACGAATTGAAGGCAATGCTGACGATTTACCTTTGGTATATGTCCCAGAGATCGGGGTTGTGCACCCTTTTGATGCTCGAAATAGTGAAATATTTTTGGAACATTTTTGTATGGAAGGTTTTAGCCACAGGTATTGTACTCAGGACTGCACTCGTTCAGCACTGACATCTGTTAAAATCAAGAAAGAAATGTATAAAGAAATGTATCTTGCGTCCGAGTTCAAACGAATTGTTGAGGATGACATGACTATGAAGACGGTGGCATACAAATTGTGACACATTGCAAAAGTTTTAATTTACCGTATAGTCTTGCTCATAGCTGACTTTGAAGAGCTGCGGTATTTTTTCTTCTTCCGCAAAGCTTAAATAAGAAACAAAAATACATTTTGAAACGGTACAATACATAAAATACAGTCGGGCCAGGTGATAGACAAAGTGTAGGTTGCTTTTTCATTGCAAGCACCTTTGCTTTGTGACCATTGTCCCGGCCTCCGCCGCCCTTCTTTGAAACTCAGGCCGTCGCCTGATAGGCCGTTTCCATTTTGCTGTGCATTCATGCATCTCTGCAGCGAGAAAACAACCGTCATCGCATTCTCTCATCTCCACGTAACCGTGCTGAGCTGGCAATGGACGCCAGACCTCACACAAAAGTGAGCCCCAAAGCGCAGGCCTGTTGTTTTGTCACGAATGAATAAGGGTTAGGTAAGCCGCCCACCCCCCTCTCCACGTGGCATTTGTCCCGGGCCTCCAGGACTCTTCTGGGTGGCCCTAGAAAGATTGGCCTAGTGTTGCCATGGGGCTGTTTGCAATGGTAGGTCTCGTGGCAACACGAAGCCTACATGAGGCCTACCTTGGAAACAACCCTATACAATGATAATCGGTTTTTTACCCTTCTATCTGGCAACAAAACTGACACCCTTTTTACAAGGAATCATGTTTGCATAAACCACAATACCTGCAGTCATAATGCAAAAAAAACATAACTCTGATAATGTATGCACTGTCCTTGAAGTTGATTGGTCCACCCCCGAGACAGCTTTCCTTAGAGCCTAGTCTCACATGGTTTGGACCAGATGACGCCTTTTGCATTATGACTGCAGGTATTGTGGTCTATGCAAACATGACTCCTTGTAAAAAAAGGTGTCAGTTTTGTTGCCAGATAGAAGGGTAAAAAACCAATTATCATATTTTATTACTGGCAAATGAGGTTCTAATGGTGTAAACCCTATACAATATTTATCCATCTCTGCAAGCATCATAACCTGCACTAATCGGGTGCTAGAAGGGAATATGTTCGACCTCTCAATGGCGTGTTTCTAATTTTGGCACGATCACCGCTGTCACTGCAAGGGCCTCTTCATACTTGGTCGATATGCGCGTTTTTCACGTTGTAAGTGTAAAATGCCAATGTGGGCATTAAATAAGTGTGGGCTTGGGCAGGACTCGTCACTCAAACGCATGACAGCCGGTGGACGAGTCTAATGATAGAGTGTTTAGCCAAAGGCAAGAACATGTAAGAGTGGGTGCTTACTTTGTAGATGGGTTGATTAAATCGGTTCGTGTGCAGGCGCTCTATGGAATTGTTGAATCGCAGGAGCATGAGAAAGGTCGAGGGCCTTGAGGCAGGCCTTCACTCAGCAGTGGGTAGATCATCACCGATGATGAACTTAATCCCATCAGCAGAGTTTGAGTAAAGTCAAGGGAGAGGCCATAGTTGATTTGAAGTTACCACTGACCTGTCAAATCCAGCAAGCTGTCTTTGTATTCAATTACGACACAAGGATTTTGGGCATAAACCTCTTCAATTTTGGCACTTGTCAGCTCGGTGGTGATTCCCCAGGAATTCTGAAGCATAATAACAATAACATTAATCAGGGGTGGGGAACGTCCGGCCCGCGAAATCATTTCAGTCTGTTCCTGCAACGGCAACCGCAGGCAGGGACTCGAAATTCAATAAATCTAGGAGCAAACCTGCAAAAGCAGTTGCGAGTAGCAACATCATCAATACCAGCTAACGTCACACGCCTCACCAAAGAGAAGCAGTTCCAGCCATCACATTAGGGGTGAGTTAATTACATGTTTGACCAAATATAACAGGCTAATTTTTAAGTTGATTATTTAGTATGGCCCGCGAATGATGTTATAAATATCCAAATGGCCCTTGGCAGAAAAAAGGTTCCCCACCCCTGACATAAATGAACGCAATTTTCTACATGTGCCTATTTTTGCAAATTGTGCTTTTTTGGAAATGGATTATATTTGCTTTGTGAATACTAACTTTACCGAAAGAACCAAAGAGTAATTTCTGCAGTCACGAAAGCTTAAAATTAAGTTTAATACTGACGTGCTTGGAATGTTGTTCATCTTTAGGTCTATTTTTATTCACTGTCATAATTTAATTAAAGGTCTCTAAAAAAAACATGTACAATGACATTATCCAAAACACAATGAGATCGCTTTGACGTGTTTAAAACCACTTAATTTTACAAAGGTTAGTTTGTTGACATAAAACTGCTCGTAGCTGTGTTGCGTGCAGTGATTGTGCGAGCCATGAACAATCATGGCACTGTACTTAGTTACTCCAAGATCACTCAAAGAGTTCACGTTTAAATTAACAACAATCATACCGCACCTTTTCTCCAAATTTGACCCATTCCTCATAGCTGTCCTTGGAGTACCACACCCAGCGGTCCACTGACGGTACTGACAGGCGCCGAACGGACCTGGTTTGTGGACCGTAGCACTTCATGGTGTCAAAGTCCAGGTATCCGATGAGCGAATCACTACAGGGGCAGTCATAACAGTTATGGCAGGTCAGACAAGTAGCGTTGGTTGACATCGGCCCTGGTGCGAGGAATGCATTAGGCCAGTGTTCTTCACTAATTTGCAAAGGTGGAGGGAGGGCACTTTCGCTGATAAGACATCATCATTGTGAGGGCCGCCACACATTTGAAACCATTGGGGTTTGACAGCACGATGATGATGATGATGGGGGGTGTTTATTTTTTGGTTCTTTCGGTAAAGTCACGTATAAAGATAAAATAATAAATTAAATAATAGCATACTACGACGTTTCGATTGCAACACAAGCAATCATCATCAGGTATAAAGGAAATAGCAACAAAAATCTAACCAGAAAACTATAGACAGACATATAAGCAGACAGATATCACAAAGATACACAGAGAGAGAGAGAACACGTATCGGCACAAAGAAAAAGATCGTCTCTGTGACGAGGCCTTAAATATAGAGAGAGGGGGCGGGGCAGAGAGAGGGAGGGGGCAGAGAAAAAATTAGCATGTCAATGAGTGGACGACGACGTGGTACGGTACGCAAGCTTGAAAATTAGGAGAAAGACACACTAAAATTAAATAACCTAGCAAAATATCGAAATGTAATGTAATGCAACACAGAGAGTCGGTCAACACACAATTAACGGTGTTTTCACATTTGTGTATTGTCGGGGTCTGAACGTCAGGGCTGCGCTATAAAGGACACCAGGGGCTGCCAGTGACCCATGGGCCTTGCAATGAGGAACACTGCAATTGGGAATTCCTGTCAAATTTCTCCCCTTTTTAAATCCTTTATATTAAGTTCGCTTGCTTGCTTGCTTGCGTGCTTGCTTGCTTGCGTGCTTGCTTGCTTGCTTACGACCGTGCAAATCTTTCGGTCGTTTTCTAACACACTTCCCGTGATCCAATCGAGCTGACATTTTCCACACAGACTCGTTGTGCGAGACAATTAATGTTCGTGAGAAAAAAATTCCCAAAATTTTACACTGTTTAGGGAAAACTAATTAAATATTTAATTACCAATTGCTTAATACTGGCAGAAAATCATCTGACCCATAGGTGGCAGCCATCTCAAGCCAGAGGACGAGAGGACTCTAGCCGCCACGCATTAAAGGATTTATAGTGAAAAACTTTGTTTTTACGGGTTATACTTGTTCATAGCCTCAGCTCGCCTGCAGCTGCAACGTCTACAAACTCGATAGCTAGGCCGCTGCGCACTATCAATGACAATGACCAATTCACCATTACGCACGCTAAGATTGAGTGCGTGTACAGCCGGAGCGGTAGCGGCATGGTTATCGACGCTGCCGATGAACCCCTTCACCGACTGAGTTAAATTGATAACCTTGGCCAACAATGGGTGTCGAGTGACATCTGAGCCGTGCTAGACTGGCCCCACCAACACGCACCGGACCAGCGTGGTGACGAATGATCAAACAACAACACGCACGGACTGACGCAGCTTTGCGGAGGAATTCATCCGGCAGTGCATTGACAAAGGCTTCAACTTGTTTTTTGTCATGTTGTAATAATGTTGAGGATGCCAATAGGTAGCAAAATGTGAATTTAAAGAGAAAACCTGAAAAGTTGATGTATATTAGAATTAAATAAGCGTCACATTGTCTATGTTAACATAATATCCATGGTTATTTTTGTTATTTTCTTTAAATCTATCTACGTGACTTTACCGAAAGACCCAAGAATATAAATATCCCTGGTCTTTAACCAAATCAAAGAAAACCCGAAATTCAACCAATCGCTTGCATGAAAACAAGCCTTATCTCCCCCCTCCCCCCCTAAGCACAACACCAGGTCAGAGTTGAGCCTTATATCAATGTCAACCCTTACCTTAAGCTTCAACCCTCACATTAACCTCCCCCTTAGCTACACAACCGCATCTTTATCTTAACTAATGCTCAAAAAACCCCTGTCACTCAATTCTCAACCGACAGTAGCATCTTAACCGTACATTCTAACTCTAACCTTTATCTTAACTCGAACACGACTTGGATTGAATCTGTTTGGGTACCTTTCTGTTGAAGTGAGCCTATAGCTGTGATTTTGTGGCCTACTGAAGGCTCGCTCAATTGCTTCATTCCGCCTGAGATTTTCCCACCGCCCGTCCTTAAGAATTTGCCACAAGTAAGGCAATTCTGAGTGGTAGTCAGAGCAACCTGCAAACAGGAGAGTACACACTGGTTAGGCCGCCTTGTTGCTAAACATCTGAGACCATGTTGGAATATGGCCAGTGACATGGCCGAGGGGTAGCACGTTTGGTGCTGAGGTATGTGGTTCGAGACCTGTGGCCACCCTTCTTAATGCCTCGCAGTGGACATTAACGATCCCGTTTTTATTGTCTGCTGAAAAGTAGGTCTTGCGCGCCAGGATTATGGTCCACGTTTACAGGTCGGTGCTGCATACACTTTATGCTGCGTAGGGATAGTTGCCCCTGGGGGATCCCCTAGGCTAGATTGGTGGAGATGTGATGGAATGGTCGAGGTGAGTTGTAATGTAAGGTGCTTTGAGTTTCTGAGGCATGTAAGCACCCTGTGAATTGTATATCCTTATCATATCTGTGGTTTAACTCATACTAATAATGATGATTTACTTATTTATTCACCCAAATCACACCTGAGTCGTAGGATGTTTTCAGCCAATGAACGATAAGATGTGTTATACCACAAGTGGGAGGAAACTTGAGTACCCGGAGAAACCCACGCGGGCGAGGGGGCAACCCTCTATCCCCGTACAGATGAAAACAGATGACGAGTGGTCCGCTTGATGCACTGCCTTCTCATGGCTAGCCAGGGGTACGGCTCCTTCTCGTCGCCCACGAGAAGGGAGTTTCACAACATTCGTGCGGTGGTCCACCAACCCTCGCTGCTGCCTCCACGGCGCTGGATCACGGGCGGCCACGTGCGCTACGTAGCCACCGCCGCGTAACGGGAGCTTACCGGCGGTTTTTGTGCATTTTTTCTGAGTTAAGTACTGAAGGCAGAGGCCGGTGTGGGTCGCACTTGAAGAACCCTCTTCCTCTGAATCGGAACACGTGGATATCTACACACACAACAAACAACAATTTGATCCTTATGGAGGTACCTCGGGGTACCAAATAATACAAAATAGGCCGAGGCAATTCAGTATTTTATTTCTGGGACAGTATTTTTTCCAGGGGTGTACTTAACCCTGCGACTGGGGGGTACCAATCAATCCGAAATCGGTGCCACTCCGCGATGTCCAAACGCGGCGAGGAGGATTGCGCCGGAACCCTGAACGCTCGCGGTACGCACCGTAGTGGTGGTGCATCGTAGTGTACAGCTCGTCGAGATGAGTCGATAGCCGCATCGCCGACCATCAAGAGACTAAAAATGACTGCATCACGGACATTATGTGAGAGCCGGGTACAATGGTACCCCGGGGTTACCGCTATGAGGTTCATTTCAATGAATCAATCGTCCTTGGAAGTTACATCGGTACTGTATTTGGCTACAGGACTGTGAGAAATTACGACGGATTTGGGAGGCCTTCATCCAGCAGTGGATCGATTATAGTTGATTATGATCATCAGTGCAGGTAGGTCTTGCAGGTGAATGTCCTAAACACCTCTGTATTCGTTTATTGTGTACAGTATATTATAGTTGGTGGTGAAGCAGTAACACATTCCTGCGGAGGGAGCTGGTAGGAACGTTGGGTTGCTCGTTCAATGGCCTGCAGGGTCAACGGCGGCGTGGTGTATTCCGCAAATATGCCCGACTGTGAGGGCGGGCACAAGCCGGCGTGAGTAGGTTCAACGTTGAGTTTTATAAGGGCACCACGGGGTGACGGGGCTTGGGGTCCAGGGTTTTGTCTTCAGGCAGCTTCTTGGCTTCGGCTTGAGGCGAACTGCCCTCTGCTCTCAAGATCCCACCCTTTATACCATTCCCCACCGAGGGGGTAACACAACCACCCCGCACCAGAGGTCGCAACCGGGTACCCGATACCCGTACCCTACCCGATACCCGGCTACCCGTACCCGGCCAGGTACGGGTACCCGTTTGCGACCCTGGTGCGGCCGGGTACGGTTACGGGTAGGCCGCGAGTCACTGGTGAGTAACCGTTTATCACTCATTTCCCAACGCCTTGTCTCTTCTCACAATTCAAGTTCCTAGAATCAACCCACCCGCGCCTGCAACATGGCTTCATCCCAGAGGTCGCAATCAATCAGGTACCCGATACCCGTACCCTACGGGTAGGGTACGGGTACGGCCGGGTACGGGTACCCGGCCGTACCCGTTTGCGACCCTGGTGCGGCCGGGTACGGGTACGGGTAAGGAATGAAAACCCGTTTTCGACCTCTGCCCCGCATCAGTAAATACCTGTGGCTTGGCGCGCGCGTGTCCCAGCATGACCACCACACATGTATGCTTAATGCGAATGCAGAAGTGAAACCAGGAGTAAATGAAACAAGACGAATGACTGTAGTCAAAGTGTGTTATTGTTTTTTTATTTTATTTTAATACATTTGAACCTTACCGAGCAATAGTCCTCTGATGACGTTGAGTCTTCGCAATGGAACGGCAATTTTAGGGTCATTTTGGCCTCTTCGGCTTGAATGTCTGGTGGCACTTGACTTCGGCAAATGTCATATAACCTTAAGCCTTTGACGACAAAAACACTTCGATATTTTTAAGTTGCTACGAGAGTAAAGAGCAATTGTGACATCAATAATTAATCATTCATTGGACTACATTTTTTATATATATATAGGGAGCATTTAAGGTCGTTTTGTGTATATAGGAATGGCAGCCAAATGATGGATCACACCCAATAAGGAGGCCACTGAGGATATGCAATTGTGCTGACGATGTGGGGAAGCCTTCGTCCAGCAGTGAAGAGATCATGGCTGATGATGATAATTAGCTATAGGTCGGTCTTGATGGCCATCTAGTTTCACGGCTGTCCAGAGTTTACATTGCAATTGTGGTACAATTTGGGTTTAGATGGGAAAATCTGACCCCATTATCTAAAGCTGATCATGGCCACATTTGTTTTTCTGAATTCGTTCAATAACAAGTATAACCCGTAAAAACAAAGTTTTTCACTATAAATCCTTTATATGCGTGGCGGCTAGAGTCCTCTCGTCCTCTGGCTTGAGATGGCTGCTACCTATGGGGATGATTGTCTGCCAGTATTAAGAAATTGGTAATTAAATATTTAATTAGTTTTGCCTGAAAAGTGTAAAATTTTGGAAAAAATTTTCACGAACATTAATTGTCTGTGCAAAATGTCAGCTCGATTGGTTCACGGGAAGTGGGTTAAAAAACGACCGAAAGATTTGCACGGTCGTAAGCAAGCAAGCAAGCACGCAAGCACGCAAGTGAACTTAATATTAAGGATTTAAAAAAAGACCTCCTCACCTCTCAAATTCATTGATATCACGAGAGGAAAAACTGAACCGAGTTACATAGCCATATAACCCCCATAAGGGGTACATATTAAATTCTGATGCTGAGATATGACGATTAACAAACAGGCTTGTAATTTGTCGGTTCACAAAGTATTGATGATACAGTTCATTATATTTTGTTTAAAAAAGCAACGTTTTTCAAGTGCCTTCCTAGAGAAAGGTGAAATATTAATATTTATTTTACCGACATATAGATAACATGCGAGCACTTGTAGAACAGCTGGATGAAATCCATAATAGAGGTTTTTTTGGGTTAATATATAAATGTGTCGTTAAATCCACCACCACCCGACACAGCCAACTCGTAAGGGTTGTCACGTAAACAGAACGTGTCAATTCGTCACTAGTACAGCACTAGTGTGTAGTATATAGTGTAGGTTTCAGTTTGGTGTTTTAACATCTTAACACCTGTTTTGTTGCCAGATAAAAGGGGAAAATCTATTCTCTCATTTTGGTACTGGCAAAGGAGGTCCCATGATGTAGCTGCTCACCCCAAGCTCTCATTACTCTGATAATGCATTGTCTTTGTGCTGTACGCCTTTTGGCGTCCTCTGGTCTAACACCTTTTGAGACTAGGCTCCAAAGAAAGCCGTCTCTGGTGTGGACCAACCAGTTTCAAAGACAATGCATATACAGTCAGAGTATGTTTTTTTGTTTGCATTCTTACCACAAGTATCTGTGGTTAATGCGGACATGATTTCAGTTTGGTTTTTTAACATCTTAACACCTGTTTTGTTGCGAGAAAAAAGGGGAAAACCTATTCTGTAGTGTAGTGTATAGTGTAGTGTACTAGTACAGCACACTGGTGTGTTGGAGAGCCAAGCCACACCATTTACAATCCGAGTACGACGTTTCGCCAGTAATTACAACTAGCCTCATCAGTCGACAGCCAAATCTGGCAATCTGAGTACAAAACGTCGTACTCAGATGGTAAATGTTGTGGCTTGGCTCTCCAACACACCGGTGTGCTGTACTAGTGACGAAATGGCACGTTCTGTTTACGTGACAACCCTTACTAGTTGGCTGTGTCAGTGGTGGCGGGTTTAACGACACATTCATATATTTACGCGATCTACCCCAAGAAACCTCTATTATGAATGATATTGGTCACGAAAGCCTACGTGTTAAGCTGGATGAAATATAAAATTATGCCACTATTCTTAACAAAATATCACATAAGCCGAGGTAGCTCACTCATTTGCTGATGTCAAAGTCTCTCTTACCTTGAGCAAAATCTTGTTCGTAAACTCTAACCAGAGCATCCAACGGGCTTGTCCGTCAGTGAAGACTGTACCATTTCAAATGACCCTTTCAAACGCCCTCTTTAAAAAAAGACTTGCAAGCACCTTACGACGATGTGTGTCTGTCAGGGTATTTTTGACGTTCCTCTGTTGACGCACCCGAAAACACACAACACGGATGCTCGGATACAGCTCCGACGTAGACGCTGGGAACCCCCCACCCCGTGCGTCATCGATAATTACCTTTTGAGAGAGCTACGTGTTAATGTAAAATGAGGTTAAATGAGTTTATAACGACACGTAAATGTGGCGAACACTCGTAATTCACACCAGCATTGCTAGTGTGCCATAAAAATTAAATTTTGGTCATTTTTTTTTTGTTGGTAAAAGCATTAAATAACACTCTCCTGGTCTCTTGAGGTCTCACCTGGTTCAACAAAAAATGACCTGTAACCCGTTAATTTCGATTTAAAGCTGTCGTGACTGCAGGGATTCATCTTCTTGGTTCTTTCGGTAAAGTCACGTAGAATGGAAACAATAAAAATAATAAAATAAAACAATAAAATAATTCTCACGACGTTTCGGCCACAACACAAGCAGCCGTCATCAGGTGAAGACCAGGTCTGTCGGGGAGACAGAGTCTGAATGAAACAGCACCATGCTTGGAGCGTATATTTAAGCTGGGTTGGAAGGGGGGGAGGGAAGGGCGCCTTGACAAAAGAATTTGCATATCAAGAGGAATTTAGCATATTTATGGGCATATTTATGAGAAATGCGGGTATGTGATTAGTACTACTTATGCCCGTGCATTATGCAGGACTAGCAGCATCAAAGGGAGGGGATAGGAGTAGCACTAATAAAGGGAAGGAGTGTTAATAGTATGTACCTAGGATGAAGGCAGCGCAGTGAGAGAGAAATGAGAGAATACTTGAGTGAAGGGGGACCGAGCCGACGGCCAAGGAGCGGTTCAGACAATCGTCACTGGTGTTGGTGGCTCTGAAGGTGAATCAGTAGCGGAGCGCACAAAACACTACACTACCGCTCCCCCCCACACTCTTTCACCTCCAACACACAATCGTTGTCCATTTGCAGGAGCCAGGGTGGATTGTTGCATGCCCAGCTTGCGTGAGAGATTGTGACCGTTGTTTGGGGGGGCAGGGAAATCCTTCGTCCGGTGGTGGATTTATCACCACTCGTGATGAATTGCGTTGTGGAATCGCCTACTTCTCAAATTATTTAAGTCACCTCGACAAAATGAAACCGCATCTCCTCTTCCTAAAATTAAACATTTGAAAACACTTACATTTTTAGCGTTTTTCCACCCCTCGCCCAAGGTAAGAATTTATAATTGTCTCCCATCTCCTTTCTTTTCCAAAGTTCTTACGACTGCGCTCAATTGCAGGCACGTGTTGTGCCTTACAACTTAAGTGACATTTGTCTCTGGCCACTGCGTGTGCTGGGCCTGTGCCTCAGCAACCGCGATTTAAAAAAACACTCCAATGCCCACTATCCACCTCCATTTCACAATTTTGATTTCGTTCTGCCCTCAAAAGCCATCCTAAACCCACATGCTCTGCTGTGTTTTCTTATTCGTGTCCCTCTGAATATCACAAGCGATAAAAAAAGTACGTTCACTGTGTGCATATTGATATTTAAGAATAACCCTTGCCATCTGAGTTTATATTTTGGGGAAACTTACTCTAAAACTGATATGAACATTTTTTCGAATGTATTTGATATATTTTTTATTACTAAAAACGTCAAATGATGTCACTGCCATCCACACAAAAAATGAGCAACGCAAAAAGCATGACGTACGGTTGTATTTGTTAATTTAATAATAAAGTCAAGTTGTGTAACGCGACGCCGCAGTGTCCGCTCTCTTGTCGAGAGCGAGAGAGAGCGGACGACACAGGAGCGCGAGGAACCACAGACAAGCGGGTGGAGGCCGCCACACCGCGGGCCGGCGACGACTCCTCCCCAAGCTCTGCCCTCCTCTGTGTATGAAGTTATTATTGGGCAATAATGAGTGTTTACATGTGAGAGGAAAACGGAGCACCCGGAGAAATACTACGTGTACAAGTGGGGTGGGGGGGGGGGACATACACTCCATCTCATACAGACAGAACAGGTGGCCCTCCACATTGTTGCTGGTACGGACTTCTCCCGCACAAGCCAGGGTGTGTGTGGCACCTCTCCTCCATGCCTACGGGAAGAGTTCCACAGCCCTTTCACCAACCCTCGTTGCCTCCACAGCGCTGGAGGACTAGAGGCCACGTGTAGAGCGATGACCGATCGGCGAGCTAGCGGTTGTTTGTATGTGCACTGCTGCGGCAGCGACGTCCCGCCGGGGCTAGCGGCCACCTTTTCGACCCCCTTTTTTCTTGCCGCCCTCCTTGCGGAGCTTGGCGCGCGTGTCCTTCTTGAGGCGCGCGTCCACCACCTTGTAGTGGCCCTTGACACCGGCGGGGCGGCCGACCTTGCGGCCGGAGGATCGCTTGGCCACGACGTACGTCACGTCCTTGTCCTTCTTCTTCACGCCGGCCTTCTTGTAGATGCTGCGGAGGCAAGGAGCAAAGTCTCTGAGTAATAGTCACGATGAAAATAATCTTACTTAAGACTGCCCGATTTGAAATATCATGTCATTTATTTACCCGGGAAAGCTTCACCTCACCCGAGGACGGCTGCTTGCGTTGTGGCCGAAACGTCGTGAGAATTATTTTATTATGTTTTATTTTTATTATTTTATTACTTCCCTTCTACGTGACTTTACCGAAAGAACCAAGAAGATGAATCCCTGCAGTCACGAAAGCTTTAAATCGAAATTTGAGGCTGTACCTGCGAAGCTGCGCCATCTTCTCCCTCTCGGAAATGTCCACCGTGTCCACCACCGCCTCCGCCTTCTTCTGCGCCTTCTCCACCTGCTTCAACATCTGCAATCGAGAGAGGGGGCATCCACATCGTGTTACGGTCACGTGACGGTGGCGGCGGCGGCAGTCACGGCAATGGGTAAGCGATGGTGAAAAATGACATGATACGGACATGATGGTGACACGAACATGATCAGGAGGCGACGGCTGTAATGACGATGACAGCGACATTGACGTGTTGGCGAAGGGTGATCTCGAAGCAAGCGATGGTTACGACGAGATGGTGATGCCGACGAAGGTGGCGACGCGATGGCTCATGGTAACGTAATGCCGCGTGTGCGCACCCTCTTCTTCTTGCGAGCCTTGGCCTCGGCGATCTTCCTGATGGGCCGCGCGTTGATCTCCTGCCAGCGCTTGCGGTACTCGGCCACCGTTGCCTTGTCCACGGGGAGCATCTTCCGTCGGTGCTTGCGCTCGTCGTCGGTGAACCAGTCTGGCAGTTCCCCCTCGTCGTTAAACGCGAACCTGACGCGCACGTACGGAGACAAAGACTCGCGTCGTGAGGGATAATCCAGTCGAGGTGTCCTGTCAAAATGGGATGATATACGTTCCGCTGTAGAAGGGGACCGTGCAATGGCATCACTTATCAACTGTCAACAGGTAAAGCCTCGCTTATCAACCGTTGCCAGGTAGGCCTTACTTATTAGTCGTCACCAGGTAAAATCTCGCGATGTGGGCCTTGCTTGTTAACCATCGCCAGGTAGGCCTCACCTGTCGAAGGAGCCGTCCACCAAGTCGCGGGTCCTCTTGCGGGAGGTGGCGATGAGGCTGCCGATC
This sequence comes from Lethenteron reissneri, assembly GCF_015708825.2. NCBI lineage: Eukaryota > Metazoa > Chordata > Hyperoartia > Petromyzontiformes > Petromyzontidae > Lethenteron > Lethenteron reissneri. The sequence continues at coordinate 8,506,872 of NC_083806.1, forward strand.
GCCAGGCCCTCGGGGTCCAGCACCCGCTCGATTTTCGCTGAAGCAAGACACAGACAGGGTCTCGATTAATATTTTCAAAATGCCTCATTTCATTTCTTGACATGGCACTTCAGCAGATTTTATCCACAAACTGTTGTGGTGGTTCCTAGGCTTGCGTTGGACCGCCAGCATATGCGTTCCATGTTTTTCTCGGCCCAAGATCCTTTTTTTTTTTGGCCGAGAATCTTGAGACCCCGTCACAGTGTTGGTAGTGGAGTCACGACCCCAGTACGAGTAACGCTGCTCTGAACCATGCAAATTGTGATGAGAGCTGCTGGACCGGGGAAGAAATCGGGAGGTGTCACTCCAGATCTATGTTTCTCAAAACTCCAGTCCTTGCTACGCCGCCACAATCCGGCCTTCGGTCAATACCAATCATCAGGTGTGTGTAACGTGTAGTGGCTCGATTTGCATATATACGGGAGAGCTTGGCATACTGGGTAGAGAAATTATTTGTTGATTGCTGCACTGGCAGTGGTGTACAAGCATAATAATAATAAAAAATAAATCCTATTCATGTGCGATGAAGAACGGCCTTTGCCTGAAACGTCACCTGTTACATATTTTCCTTTTAAAGCCACGGTGTTATTGACGATCATGTTGAGTTTTTTTTACGAATGAAACCCGTGAAGGCTCACCGTGGCGTGGCATGGACTGGAGTTTGAGAAACACCGCTCTGAGGCGAGGGCGACGCTGTTGTGCCCCAGATATCGGACCGCGTCAAACGGACTCACCTGGCTCCTCGATCGGGACCGTCTCAAAGTGATCGTCGTCGTCGAGGTCAAGGTCCGGAGCGGTCGCGTAGCGGCCTCGCCGTCCGGTCTTGATGGAGGCGGAGAGCTCCTTGAGGCGCGCGATCTGAGCAACGTCGTCGTCGTCGTCATCATCGCTGCTCGCACGCAGACGCAGCGACGCACAGGTGAGCAGCGGCCCATCGCTTCAGCAGACGCTCACGCGCTTATTTATTCGCTCACCTGGCCGGAAATCGAGCTACACAATAACCCAGCGTCCCGACAATCTACTAAGCAATTAAACAAGACAAGAACAAATATACATCAGTCAACTAACCATTCAGACGCGAACCACAGTGGGAGGGGTGCCGCAAGTAATAGGATTCCCGAGTTATTGGAGAATGGATTTTATGGGTTCTCTGCTTACCATCGCCGCTGGTCCTACCGACTTATCTCAGAAGCACACACGTTGCGTGGCGGGTGAAGCGCGGAGGGTGAGGCGCGGCGGGTGAGGCAAGATGCTCACCTATTATCGCTGTCCGAGCCGGACTCCTCCTTGTGCTGCGAGGGTTTGGCGTCGCCCCCCACGTCATCCTGCCCACTCCCCTGTTCCTTGGTTGACTGCTCGTGCTCGTTCGCGGCTGAGAGGAAACGAGGATTAAAAACACGCGGCACGCACACGCGTTGGCAACATTCAGTGGAAATGCCCGGGGTTTAAACAGCCAAACTAGGGCGTCCTATATGTATGCATTAAGTCTATTGGGGCACGTGCTGTTAACGAGCACCTATAAAGGCCGACAGCACACGAGGGGGTGGTGGTGGGTGGCCAGCACCACGCCCGACCGCCTTTTTGTCTCCCCAGCAGGCGATGTTTTTAGACACCGCACCAGGTACTTATTTGAGGCCAAGTCAACCTAGGGGAGGCCCAGGACCACTTCAGATATTTGCCACTGGTGTTGGCCGTGAGCGGGAATCGAACTTGGGTCGCCGGTTTTGTAGCGCATTGCGCTAACCGCGATACTACCGCTCCCCATTACAAAGGTAGTAGGAGGCGCGCCGAGGTAAGGGGGGGCCCTTGCCCGCCATCTGTCGGCGTCAGACGGATGGCAAGACCCACAGTGGTGGGAGTGTCTTGTTGTTGTTATTTACATGGTAACTGACTGTATTGTTATTGTTATTTACATGGTAACTGACTGTATTGTTGTTGTTTGTGTGGTGACTACAGCGTGTTGTTGCTGATGTTGTTTACGCGGCGACTGACTATCTTGCTGTCATCGTTTGTGCTGTTGTTTAGGTGGTGACTAAAACGTCATGTACGTGGTGACTGGTGTCTAGTCGTTGCTGTGCGTGTCCCAGAGAGGCTGCACCTGCACGGGCCATCTTCTTGAACATCCTCTGCGCATGTTTCAGCTCCATCTGCTCGTCCACTTCCGTCTCCAGGCCAGCAAAGATGTCCTGTAAAAAACCAACACCAACGGTCATTACCGGCAGCTATAGCTTCCCTCCACATGGTACGGGATTTCGTGCGTCAGGGGTTGAATGACGGGGTTCATTGGACAAGGGCTCAGGGTCGCGAGGCGAGTGGCTCGCAGGGTTGTGCGCGACTCGCCTTGCCGAACCACAGGTTGGTCTCGCGCTGGGCCCTGCTCTCGCTGTCCTCGTACTCCACCACCAGGGCGTTGGGCTGCTCCTCCGACGGCTCCGGCGTCACTTCCCTCCTGCCGGACGGCATGCTCGGTGAGGCGGCACGAGGTGGACACGGCACGCGTGTGCGTCAGTGGGTGTGTGGCGCGTGAGCCTAGTTTCCGTGGGACGGCCAAGTCTAATGGACGCGAGTTACCATGACTTCTACAGATTTCAAGGCAAAGGACAACTTTCTGTGGTTTTCCGAAAAGTGGCATTTCCTTGATTTTTAGTGTTACCCGAGTCATGATGCAAAAAAAAATCTCGTTCGCAAAAGATCAAGGCAGCATTGACGGTAAAATTCAACACTCAAGTTAAATTTACATGTTGTCGCCACCTGTAACAATTTTTGTTCCGGCAACGAATTTCCACTTGGCTGGAACTCTGACGCAGGGTATCGAGGTGCGCTCACATCGAGCGAGACGACTGACAAGAGTTCGGACCCGCAGTCGTGGCCAACCAAGTTGAGAAGAAAAATAAAACCAAACGTGCGCGCCATCTCAATGCTCACCGGCGAACAGCAGCTCCAACTACAAACTTGAGGTCGCGTTCCTCGTGGAGGCGGAGCGTTAAACACCCCCTGAAATCAGTTTACAGTTTTTTTCGCGGTCGTTTTCTCCGTTACAAATCACACCACCACCCCCTCCCCCTTACCCACCACCCCCCCGGCCGAGCCTCGGTTCGCACTATCGACAAGAAGGTGCTGCCAAGACGAGACCGCCGTACCTTTTGCCGCCCCGGATCTTGTGCAGCGGCAGCGCGACCTCCTCGTCGTCGGCGGAGTCGCCGTCCGCCTCCTCGTTGAAGTCGCCCATGTTGACGTCGTCGTCCGTCGGGCCGATCACCTCGACGAGCTCCGCCAAAGACATGTCCCCCTGCTCCATCTCCGCCATCTACACACACACATTAATAATGACGGTGATTTTGATTTCATAGGGAGTGCCTTTCCTAATGACATCTCAAAGCACAGTACAAAAAATATATATACACGACATTCCAAACGACAAACACTAAAAGCTGATGATACAATTAATAGCACGAAGAACAAGCTATCAAAGTAAATAATAAAATTGACACACATCGGTAAAATGCACGCATGCACGCGAGCACACACGCATGCACAGATGAAGGTGTTTTGGGCGCAGGTGAGTGGCTGATGGTGCTGTGGGTGGAGGCAAGCGGGCACATTGGTTTTGTTGATGCTCTTCAGGTTGAAGAGGCTGAAGTCGGAGCTCTCGGCCAGGGAGTCCCCGGGCACGTCCATCTTCAACTCCATCCTCTCGCGCAGCTTCCGCCGCTCCTTCAGCAGCTTCTTCTTCTTTCTGCGGGGGAGGCGACGGGGACCGAAGGCTCGGACTGACTCTCTAGGCCGCTACACGAGGCCGCTACACGAGGCCGCTACGCAACACCGCTACACGAGGCCGCTACACGAGGCCGCTACGCGACGCCGCTACGCGAGGCCGCTACACGAGGCCGCTACACGAGGCCGCTACGCGACGCTTCTGCAAAGTAGCCCAGGGTACAAACGTAGTAGAGCTATCAGGGGCGTAGTCAAGAAGCCCAGGTGGTCTCCAGGGGAGGTGGGGGGGGAATCCCACCCTACCCCCTCCCCCAATGTACACCCCTCCCTTAATCTCGACCCCCAACTCCAAATCTACATCCACCAGTCTACCCCCCCCCAAATCCACCCCCACATCTACTCCCATCCCCCGCCGACCCCCACGTCCCGCTTGGAATCCACCACACTGTGTACGGGCGTTACAGCAGATCCAGTGTTGCTGCAAACGGGGTTCGCCGAGGGAGACTCGCACACACCGTGGCACTTCGACACGAGAAAGCCTCGCCGCACAGGCCCTCACCTTTTGAGGTCCGCCACCTCGTCGGATTTCATGTCGGCCAGCTGCTTCTCCATCTCCTCCTCGTTGTCGTCGTCGTCGTCGCTGCCATCGACCGCCCCCGCCTGCCTGCCGTCGCTCTCCCCATCGGACGAGTCGAGGCTGCGGGAAACGAGAGGCGATCGCAGGGCTCAGCCGACATTTATGCTCGCCCCGAAATATTTTTTTGTCATCCCGGAGCAACGCTCTTTCAAATCTGCGATTCATAAGGACAGTACGCCGACCCCTGTCTATTTGTCCGACCCGTTGTTATTACCGTTGGACAATCCTAGAAATCTGCGACACGCCTTCCAATTGTCTACTAATAGTTCCCAGGTTACAGACAATTTGGATCAGAAGGATTTTAATGCAGCTGCCCCAAAGATTTGGAACCACCTCAGAGGTCTCTTGGCATCTCCATTCTGCCATCTCTGTCCTCACTTAAACTGACTATTAAAATCACTAAAGTTTAAGTGTGAATGTAATTTTACAAAATAATTGCTATTTATTTAGTTTTGCCTGCAATTGCGCTAATGCTTTGATGTTGTCTGCGGGTCCGTTAAAAAAAGAGCATCTTAGCTCGGTGGACTTTACTCGGGAAATAAACTTGCGATTACGATTCATACGGTGTTGAATAGCACACCCGGTCGAACGCACAAACAAATACACAATTAGACGCACGCTCCCGCGATGCTAGCGCGTTGGAACGCGTCGCCAGGATTCACGAGTTTGTGCGTGGGTCGTGCGTGGGTCGCGCGTTCCCCGCCAAGGCCGAGTTGAGAGCTGGGATTTATTTCACAGGGTAAATCCCCGAGCAGCTGCGGCAGTGGAATGCGTGCGCTCACACCGTGTGGTGTCTGTAATATGGCGAGCCGGACGGAGAGCGAGAGAGAGTCGCTCACCCCGTGCACACTGCCCCCCCCTGCTGCAGCGGACCTGGCTGCGATGAGAAGCGACCGACCGTGAACTCACCTGATATCTCCGTCTGTGGCCGTGACCAGCGTCGCCGCTTCCTCCGCGGGGGCCGCTTTCACCGCGGGTGCCGCTTTCTCCTCGGTCGCCCGCAACAAACTCTTTTTCAGTTTCGTCCGCCAGTTGATGAGCGACCTGAAGAAGGGGGTGGTCACCAAACGGGGTCAACTCAACACCGCTCCCTCCCATAATATCTCACCCGCCCCCCCCCCCCCCCCCCCCCATAGGTTTACACTCGGGGCATAATAACAATTTAGTACATTTGGAATGAAAGCCATTCTACATCTAGTCGTTCGTAAGGCGCTATTGTTTCACGGACACAGTCTGTGGTGTTTTCACAGCGGAGGGGGCGCGATGTTGCCTTGTGTAATCCCAATTTAATAATTAGCGTGTAACGTGTGAAATTTAGCAGATTTTGGCCATGACGCCAGCGTACAATGGCCTTTTGTTTTTCGAATGACGTCAGGGGATCGTTAACGTTCACTGTGAATCGGACGTGCGGGTATTTTATGGTTAATACATCCGGCAGTATTAACCAGGACAGCGTGTGGCTAACACGCTACTGCTGGGCCGTGTCGCTCCCCAATAATCGTCAACGCGTTCTCAACAAATACCAACTTGTTAACGGACAGCCGTGAGATTTCACTCAACTATTTGAATGCCCAATATCGTGACTCGATAATTATTACTCAAAGAGTTACGACAAATTTGATCTTAAAGCGAACTTCTGCCATTTCTAGGTTGTTGTACGTCTGCATCTGGTCCCCGATTTATTCAACAGTGCAGGGGCCCGAGTTGAAATTGCCTCGCGTGCGGTCCCAATTTCTGCTGTTACGACTGCTGCCGTTGCTACTGCTGCCGCTAACAATGCTGCCGATACTGCTACTGCTGCTGCGACCGCCGCGATTGCTACCGCTGCCGCCGCTGCTCACCTGAGCTCCTTGCGCCCGAGCACTTTGATGTCTCGGCAGCACTCCGCGATCTCGTTCGTGGTGCTTGGGTGAGAAACCATGCGTGGGTCATCCAGCACGATCTAGAGGGGGAGAGGCAAGGTGAGGGGGGGGGGCAATTTACAGACCATTGATAATCCACTGCTGGATGAAAGCCTCCCCACGCTGGTCTGTGTAGGTTTGTGAAGCTGAGCCCAGGACCGGTTCAGATATAACTCGCCACTAGTGTTAGCCTTGGACAGGTGGGGAGGGTTCATACTGCAGTGCGCGGACCACATGAAGTACTGCTCAACTGCATGTAGACAATACACACATGCAACAAGAACCGCCGTTCGCCACTAAGGTTGCGGTGACGTAACCACAGCACTTATGCCTGACAAATATCGCCTCTATAGCCTTAACAGATTGCAAGGGCAAGTGCTGTTAGCCAGCATCTATGAAGGCCGGCGCGGGACACGAGGGGGTGGGTGGCCAACACCACGCCCAGCCGCCTTTATCTCGCTAGTGGCGATGTTTACACACCGCACCAGGTACTCATTTGAGGCTGGGTCGGCCTAGGGGAGGCCCAGGACTGGTTCAGATAATCGTCACTGATGTTGGCGAGTGGGAATTGAACTCTGGTCCCCAGGTTCGGAGTGCAGAGCATTAACCACTACCACTCCCCACAGCGGTGCACATACGAATACACAAACAGGGCATCTTCAGCTTTGGCATGAAAACCTTTGGTTGAGATTGTGTTGTAATGGCACAAAACATTTTGTGCATAGCTATATTGCAGTGGCTGAATCTTGATAATAATTCTAAGAGTTTATAAAAAGGAAATTGGAAAAACTCAACACACGCATCAATAACACTGCCTTCAAATTCGGACTTTTTTGTGCTCTGAAGAAGGAGCCATCACCTGAAACGTTGCTCATTACATTTGATTTTAAGGCCACGAAGTCTTACCGACAAAAGTGAGTTTTTTTTCTTATCGACTGTACTTTCAGACCACTGCCAACGCAGTATCGCCAAATTATTTGTTTTCACTTAAAAACATTGGCGTGATGTTGAGGGAGCTGACAGGCCCATAGCCTCGTGCGGCCAACGACCGCCACCTGAGCGTACGTTTGCACGCACGCACGTTGTTAAGCCTCTTTCGCGCCGTACGTAGCCAGCCGTGCAAGTCGGAGGCGCGGGAGAAACCAACCGTGCTCATCGGAGGAGCGGGCGGCGGCAACTCACCTGGCTGCACTTGTTCAGGAAGTCGATGGGGTTGCTGCACTTGAGGAACTCGGTGGCGGGGAGAGGATGGAAGAGCGTGTAGTCCCCCTCCGTGTATCCCTCCGCCTGTGACGCGGCGCACACAGCCGCGGGCGCGGCGAGTCAGCGTATGAGCAACAAGGTGGGGCTAGATCGTTTAGCCAGGCAGAGCTGCAGCCGCGTCTCAAAGATTTCCTCACGGGAGGGATCTCGCGGAGGACATTTGACGATTTCCTTTCAGGTATTTTGTTTGGCACAGAACGAAAACCGGATACCAAAGAGGGCCAGCTCCTAACGAGGTTATCTCGCTTGACCCCCTGAAAGTGAAATTGTAGTTGTTTGCTCTGCATCTACACCGACCAAACGAGAGGAGAAGACTGACGCTGACCGAACGTTAATTTGGCACGACCCAAGTCCACTCCCCTTAGCGGCATACCACTGTTATGGTGACCTTCCCACCCCCCCCCTCTCACACAAAAACTCTACAGGCACACCCCCCCCCTCACGGCCCAATACAAACCCTGAACGAATGTGAGAAACCCACTCGACTCCGCCGCTTTCCACAGCATCAACCGAGGCAGGGCACAGCACGTCATCAGGCTACTTCCGCGCAGACGCGCATTACCTCCGCCGATATTGACCACAACGCACCATTAGGCTCAACGACCCCAATGCACCACACGTTCCGCCACCGCGCCACGCAACAGACAACCGCGCGCGCACGCAACGATGCCTCACTTTGGGTTTTTTCTTGTCGTCGGCAATGTCCCTTATGGTCTTAGCTTCGATCTCGACCTCCTTGAAGGCGTACTTTGCATCGAAAAACTTGCTGTCGATTTTGTCTGGAGCTTTGTAACCTAAACATAAAATGATAACAACGACGACAACAACAGACGATAACGTACGGCACGCGGTTCATTTTCCAGACGCTGGAGAAGTGTAAAACCAACTCCAATAGTGCGGCACGGTCTCCTGCGGGGAGCCAGGAGGCCGTGGCGCACATCGTCGTCGCCGGCTGTGAAGTCCGTCAGGGCGTACCGGGCGGACTGGTTGCGCTGCATGTGCTGGAGGAGGAGGCGGCTGTCACATGGCTCTATGGCTACACGGGCTGACGTTCACTCACATATAACATTGACAAACATATTCATCTATTTTTCTTGCATATCTAGCGCTCTGAAATATATGAGTCACGCGTAAAAGCATTTGCTTCATAAATAATGATTTCAAGCTCTCCGGCAACCACTGGTGCTGATTTTCAGTATTTTATATTTGCAGGGAGACTGCAGTCATGCCCAGTGTATCCCGAGCCACGTTGTGCATTTATCCGACTGTCCACCCCGCCCCCACGACGTTGCCCAATGGCAGTGGCTTTGGCCGCTTGTTGCAGACGTTCGCGGTTCTAACCCGGTAGACCACCTTGGTTAATACTGCCGGTATAACAGCTGCCAATCGTGTGCTGTCTGTTCCACGGTGGACATTAATGATCCTGTGGTGACATTCAAAATCAGCGAGTAGGCAGGCCACTGTGTGACCGCGTGATGGTCCAAATTTGGGAGTACACAGAGTAACAAAAAGGCAACATCGCCCCCCTACTGTGAAACTACCACTACGTGAAATACAGTGCCTTCATGATGGCCTTATGTCAATCATAATTATGCTTGCTGACTGGCTGTTGACCCCGGTGAGACAAACTATGCGTGCCATCTTTTAGTCGACTGGCGCATCCTCCCCTCCTACGACCCCGACATGTGCCGCCTCCCCCCCCTCCCCCCCGGGGAGACCCACCTTGGCACACGACGAAGATCTCGGCAGACTCGCTACGCGACGCCTGCGGCTTGGTGGCCTGGACCTTCTGGAAGAACTGCTGGAAGAGCCACATGAGTGGCTGGTAGTCGCGCGAGCGGAACACCTTGGTGATGAACCAGCCGCCCTTGTTGAGGAAGTCGCACGCCAGCTTCAGCGCCTGCAGCGTGAGCCGCGCTGCGGTCGACAGGAACACGGCGGGAAGACGTCACACGACGGCCAACCTCTGCCCCACACCACGCTGCTCGACTACACACCCCGCTCTGCCCCACACCCTGTTCTACCACAACCCGCTCTACCGCACAGCCAGCTTTACACCGCTCCTCACTCTACACCACACCCCACGCTACTCTACCACACACCCTGTTCTACCACAACCCCCCTGCTCGACACCACATTCTACTCTAATGCAGACCGTCTTTATTAAGAATACATGACGATCGCTCCCCACCCCCCATCCCTCTCCTTAAAACGTAAGGCATTCGCGACCAATATCACGGGTTTAACGACGTAATAATTTACGCAATCTAACCCAAAAAAACCTATATTAGGCATCCCTCTCCTGTTAACTCAATTCGAATCCAACTTACAGAGCATACGTGTCATCAGCTGCCCGGGCCTCAAACCACATGCATTTCCCGTTTGTCAGACCTTAAGGGAAACCCAGACATGCAAATTACTATGATGGACCAGCTGTGGTGCTGTCCCACAAGGGAATTCCTCCGTGGCTAGCCGCCCCCTAGTTTAAACGCTGTCTGCACAGGGCAACCAACTAACCTCAACTACTACTACTACCCAGCCTCACACTCCCCCCCCGCCACTCACTGCCCCCCCACCACCGTCTCACCCTGGGCGTACGCGTCGTGCGACCAGTTGGCGCCCACGTTGGGCGCTCCGTCGTTGAGCATGCAGTCCACCTTCCACGTCTGCAGCTCCTTCTTGAGAGCCTGCGAGCACACGGACGCGGTGTACACGGCGTTAAGGTTTGTACCGTAAAAAACCCAAGCTATCAAGAAACCCCCCCCCCCCCCCCCCCGCCCACGTCACTGGCCCCAAAACACAAAAAAGCCAGCCCAAAGAACGTGGAAAAGCTCATGGTCGAGCAGGAGCAACGTCGCGAGTTGAATTGTCAACGCCGGCCAGATCAAGGTCTAACCCACAGGAAGGCCTCGGCAAGGAAACGAGGATCGGGATGCGGCCACTTGCGTCGCCCGATGCGATAAAACTCCCGGCGGTGCAAATGTCGGAAACAAACGGCCACAGCCATAGGGCATGCCCTCTGCGGTGCACGAAGAGAAAGGATGGGTTTGACGGTCTTAAGCAGTGCATAAACGTAGCTCTTTGCATTAAAGCTCGGGTTCAGGGAAGGACTAAGTTTGCAGTTTGGAGTGGCCAGCGTAGGACTGTATGCTATTTAACAATATGCAATGTCCTCTTGCAATCGCCCTTCCGCAGGATAGAGAAGGGGTTGCCTAGCTGTACAAGTTGTACGCAGCGCTGGCCAGCAGATGGGCAAGAACATGCCAATAGAAAGCGGCGTCGCCATTTATTTTTCCCAATCAAGTAATTTGCGGGCAACTTAACAAAAATTTGATGTGTACTGCGAAGAACGTGAAGGGACCCTGAACGTCCACTCTGACGCAGATGGCACGTATTCGCTGTTAATCAGAGGTCGCAACCGGGTACCCGATACCCGTACCCTACCCGATACCCGGCTACCCGTACCCGGCCAGGTACGGGTACCCGTTTGCGACCCTGGTGCGGCCGGGTACGGGTAGGCCGTGAGTCACTGGTGAGTCACCGTTTGTCACTCATTTCGGGTAGGATACGGGACGGGAACGGCTACCCGTACCCGGCCAGGTACGGGTACCCATTTGCGACCCTGGTGCGGCCAGGTACGGGTACGGGTAAGGAATCAAAACCGGTTTGCGACCTCTGCTGTTAATGCACCCGGGCACCATTAACCAGGGCGGGCAGCCGGGCTGAACCGGGCAGAAAAACCTCCACAAGCGGCAGACGCACCACTGCTCAGCTGCGTTTCGTCCCCCCACCCATGAGCGCACCTGGCGGCACTTATCCGTGGTGATGTCCTCCTGTAGGGTGACCACGTTCGGGATGGACTTGATGGGCACGAGGTCCACGCCTGCCGACGACAACGACCACGAGGCGTCCAACATCCACCCGCACCACGCGCGAAAATGCCGACGCGCGCGGATGGCACGCAAACCAGTGCCGCATTATCCAATAGGCAACAGTAACCATTTTTTCTGTTTGTATAATAAAAAAATTTACCCAAGGTATCTTCTTGAATAAATACATATAGCAAGGATAAGCACAGTGTATATACAATAAGGCAGGGTCATGTGAATAATTTTTTTGTTCATGAGGTGAGATTAATCAACGCCGTAAATACAGTTTTCACAAAATTTTCCGTCGTAAAATTTGCAATAACAGCTTCAAATTGTGTTTTTCGCACAATCTCATTCTCAATCGAGCAGTATAAGGCAAGACAAGCGTTGTTGTCCTACGGTTAATCAGCATTTGCAAGTGACAACGGCGGTAGTAACATGGGGGGGGGGGCAGCAGTAGCACCTGTAGAAAGTTATCACTTAAGGCCTAAGAAACAGAAGTGCCGAGGGCCTACAAGAACCTTCATCCGGCCCTGGCGCAAATGCGCCGTTTGCTTTCGAGGCAAACCTTACCGATGACGAGACTTGAGATGGGCATGAACTTCGATGCCACCTGCAGCCTGGAAACACAATGAGCAAGATATCAAGAGTTGCTCACATATCACGACGCGACGGGATTCCATGCAGGTCGTATCCAAAGCGCCGCAAAGGGTGATCGCAACAGCACTGCGTCTCTATCGACTATCGAATGGGTGTGCATGGCTTATTGTAGGAGTTCAACTGGTGATACATTACAATAGACGACACGCTGGTGCTCAACTCGTTTTCAGAACGGGCCTGCCTGTTTGGAGAATTGTGGTTTTATCGCATTTGGGAGGAAGCAATCATCTGGATTTTTTTTAAATGCATGCAAGAGAATTACCAAGCATATCTGTGGTCTTGTGATCGTCAGATTTGCTGTACTACCTTCTGCAGGCACCTGGTTGGCCGGCGGTAGCAGTTTTCGTCTTTGCCGTCATTCTCACACCACTGGCTACAGGTGTGTGTCACTACAGACTGCAGCCAGTGCGTGCCTCAGTCGTGTACCAACCTGCAGGCACCACGGAGTGCGTGCGTGTGTTTGCACTTGACTCTGCGCATCAGGTACCATACTGCAGACACCACAAGTGTATGTGCATGACTCAGTGAGGCATGCACTTACTACCCTACAGGCGCCACACAGTCTGTGCGTCACTTAGTGAACCGCATACCACCGTACCAGGCACCACGCAGTGTGCACGACTCAGCGAATCGACTACCAACAATCCTACAGGCAGCACGCAATGCGTGCGCGAGTCGCGTATCAATCTTACAGGCACCACGCAGCATACACGGACTCTGAGTCGTGTACCACAATATTCCAGGCACCGCTCGGCGTGCATGAGCCGTGTACCAATATTACCGTCAGCATCCTGTGTGTGTGTGAGCGTGCGTGGGGAGCGATAGTGTAGTGGTTAGCGCGCTGCGCTATGAACCTGGCGACCCGGGTTCAATTCCTGCTCACGGCCAACACCAGTGACAATTATCTGAACCGGTCCTGGGCCTCCCCTAGGTCGACTCAGCCTGAAATGAGTACCTGGTGCGGTGTGTAAACATCGCCACTGGGAAGACAAAAGCGGTCGGGCGCGGTGCTGGCCACCCACCCCCTCGTGTACCGTTCCGGCCTTCATAGGTGCTCACTAACAGCACTTGCCCCTACAGTCTGTTAAGGCTATACGGGGGATCTTTTATCTTTGTATGAATTTAAGTGTGCGAACCGGTCCTCCTCTAGGTCAATTCGGCCTTAAATGAGTACCTGGTGCGGTGTGTAAACATCGCCAGCTGGGGAGAGACAAAGACGGCCCGGGCGTGGTGCTGGCCACCCACCCCCCTCGTGTGCCACAGCGCCGGTAGCCTTCATAGGTGCTGCTACTCGCTAACAGCACTTGCCCCTACAGTCTGTTAAGGCTACACGGGGGGATCTTTGTGTCCGGGTGTGATGTCGTCGAGTCGCGTACCATCCTCCAGGAGCGGCGCACAGGTCCACGAGGACGCGCGCGCGCTGCAGGAAGCCGAACTTGCGGTTGAGCTGGATGAGCTTGAAGGCGGAGCGAGCGCGGTAGCCTGCAGCAGAACAGCAAGCGCACATGTTTTATGTTTGCATTACGACTGCAGGTATTGTGGTCTATGCAAACATGACTCCTTGTATAAAAAGGTGTCAGTTTTGTTGCCAGATAAAATGGTAAAAAAACAATTGTCGTATTTTTTACTGGCAAATGAGGTACCAATGGTGTAAATGCTTACCCCGAGCTCTCATACTCGGATGGTGCGTTGTCTTTGAGTTGTGCGCCTTTTGGCGTCATCTGGTCCAACCCATGTGAGACAAGGCTCTAAGGAAAGCTGTCTCGGGTGTGGACCAATTAACTTCAAGGACAGTGCACACATTATCAGAGTTATGTTTTTTGTTTGCATTATGACTGCAGGTATTGTGGTCTATGCAAACATGACTCCTTGTAAAAAAAGGTGTCCGTTTTGTTGCCAGATAAAAGGGTAAAAAACCAATTATCATATTTTTTTCTTCTGGCAAATGAGGTACCAATGGTGTAAATGCTTACCCCGAGCTCTCATACTCGGATGGTGCGTTGTCTTTGAGTTGTGCGCCTTTTGGCGTTATCTGGTCCAACCCATGTGAGACTAGGCTCTAAGGAAAGCTGTCTCGGATGTGGACCAATCAACTTCAAGGACAGTGCATACATTATCAGAGTTGTTTTTTGTTTGCATTACGACTGCAGGTATTGTGGTCTATGTAAACATGACTCCTTGTAAAAAAAGGTGTCAGTTTTGTTGCCAGATAGAAGGGTAAAAAAACAATTATCATATTTTTTAGTGGCAAATGAGGTTCCAATGGAGCAACCGCCAGCCGCCCTGCACCTGACAGAACTTTGTCGTTATTTTTGGCTCACAAGTGACGACGTAATATGTATCCCTCTATTTAAGAACAGGACGATTTCTCCACAAATCTGGCTGTGGCCTGATGATGCTAGTTGTGGTTTTATTCGCTCGATCATGATCGCTTTGCCTCGTGCTCAGCTCCTCTCCAACCACTCATCACTGCGTCCTTGTTTTCGGTGCAACGCGCCTGTTTATTTCGTTCATACTGTTACTTTTTCTTCTTCACGAACTAGCGTTGCCTGCACATCGGACGCGTTCTGTTCCTGTGTTGCCCGTGCTTTCGTACGGACCGCTTTGATGTTGCCGTTACTTTTCTGCAGTGATGCGCCACGGATCCTCCGTGCAAACTAGCTGGATGACTGGCTAAACGGGACTTATCGTGTAACAAATAAACAAAGCCTACGTGTTAAAACCAAATAAATAATGATTTAGTGATTGATCGTCACTCTTACTACAATGTTACTGTTTTTGTTTAAAACACAGTAGCTGCACACTGTCACAAAGGCCCAAAACGTCAAGCGGCCTGCAACTTACAGCACTCTTATCAAAGTTGTAATGGTAGTAGTTTAAGTGTTTATTAAATTGAGCAACGTTAAAGAGCTTGGTTAAAGAGTCAATGGGAGGGAGGTCGTGATTGTTGTGGCGGCAGTAGCTGCAGTGGTTGTTGTAGTGGTGGTAATTGTTGTGGTAGTGATTGTTGTGCGGTGGTAGTGGTATTATTGTGGTGGTAGTGGTTGATGCTGTGGTATGGTTAAAGTGGTTGTAGTTATGTTTGGCCGTGGTTGTTGTGATGGGTTGGATTGGTTTTTTTCCGATGGTTGTAGATGTTGTGGTTGCGATTGCGTTAGCGGTTGCTGTGATGGGTGGTAATGGTTGTTGAGATGAGGGCAGTGGTTGTTGTGATTGTTGCTGTGGTTGTTGTGAGGGTGGTAGTGGTTGTTGAGATGGGGGCAGTAGTTGTTGTTGTTGAGGTGTGAGCAGTGGTTGTTGTTGTGAGGGTGGTAGTGGTTGTTGAGATGGGGGCAGTGGTTGTTATTGTTGCTGTGGTTGTTGTTGGGAGGGTGGTAGTGGTTGCTGTTAATGTTGCTGTGGTTGTTGTGAGGGTGGTAGTAGTTGTTGAGATGGCGCAGTGGTTGTTGTTGTTATTGTGTGAGCAGTGGTTGTGGTTGTTGTGAGGGTGGTATTGGTTGTTGAGATGGGGGCAGTGGTTGTTTTTGTTGAGGTGTGAGCAGTGGCTGTAATTGTTGTTGTGAGGGTGGTAGTGGTTGTTATTGTTGCTGTAGTTGTTGTGAGGGTGGTAGTGGTTGTTGTTGTTATTGCTGCTGTAGTGGTTGTTGTGAGGGTGGTAGTGGTTGTTGAGATGGGGGTAGTAGTTGTTGAGGTGTGAGCAGTGGTTGTTGTTATTGTTGTGAGCGTGGTAGTGGTTGTTGAGATGGGGGCAGTGGTTGTTTTTGTTGAGGTGTGAGCAGTGGCTGTAGTTGTTGTGAGGGTGGTAGTGGTTGTTATTGTTGCTGTAGTTGTTGTTGGGAGGGTGGTAGTGGTTGTTGTTAATGTTGCTGTGGTTGTTGTGAGGGTGGTAGTAGTTGTTGAGATGGCGCAGTGGTTGTTGTTGTTGTTGTGTGAGCAGTGGTTGTGGTTGTTGTGAGGGTGGTAGTGGTAGTTGAGATGGGGGCAGTGGTTGTTTTTGTTGAGGTGTGAGCAGTGGCTGTAATTGTTGTTGTGAGGGTGGTAGTGGTTGTTATTGTTGCTGTAGTTGTTGTGAGGGTGGTAGTAGTTGTTGTTATTGTTTCTGTAGTTGTTGTGAGGATGGTAGTGGTTGTTGAGATGGGGGCAGTAGTTGTTGAGGTGTGAGCAGTGGTTGTTGTTATTGTTGTGAGTGTGGTAGTGGTTGTTGAGATGGGGGCAGTGGTTGTTTTTGTTGAGGTGTGAGCAGTGGCTGTAGTTGTTGTGAGGGTGGTAGTGGTTGTTGTTATTGCTGTTGTGGTTGTTGTGAGTGGTAGTGCTTGTTGAGATGGGGGCCAGCGGTTGCTGTCGTGGTTGTCGTAGTGTTTGGTAGTTCAGGCTGCGGTGGACTCAGGCCACGCCACGTGGTGGTGCACACTCGCCCGTCTCCTTGGCGAGCAGGTAGAACTTGTCGCGCCGCGCCTTCCCGATCTTCGACTTCTTCCCCATCGCTGAGTGGAGTCACAGGCGCGTGTTAGTACACGACTCGCGCGCACCACCGCATGCGCCACATTGAATACACTCTGGTGTGTCGTGCGTACTGCTCGAGTGGGATGCGGTCGTGCATCGAGCTTGCAGGCGAGCAAGTTTGGCTGTGCAGCTGCGCTAGTGAGGAGTTAGTTCCTCTGCACCGTGAAGCTGCTGTGGCAACAGCTCTCTCTACGCTGTGCAGCGGCGGTAGTGATGAGTTAGTACCACTGCGCTAGTGAGGAGTTAGTACCACTGCGGGTCTGCGCTAGTGCGCGTTGGCAAATCTATGGCTGTAGTAGTGAGCAGTGCCTCTGTGCAGCTGTGCTAGTGAGGCGTTAGTGCCTCTGTGGGGCCGGGGTAGTGAGGCGTTAGTACGCGGTAGTAAGTCGTGAGTACCCCTGTGTGGGGTCGCGGTAGAGGCGTTAGTACCTGTGTGTGTGTTAGTACCTGTGTGTGCTAGTACTTGTGCTAGTTGAGGTGTTAGTACCTCTGTGTGTGTGTGTGCTAGCGAGGTGTTAGTACCTCTGTGTGTGTGGAGCCGGGGTAGTGAGGTGTTAGTACCTGTGTGTGTGTTAGTACCTGTGTGCTAGTACCTGTGTGTGTTAGTACCTGTGTGTGCTAGTACTTGTGCTAGTTGAGGTGTTAGTACCTCTGTGTGTGTGTGTGATAGCGAGGTGTTAGTACCTGTGTGTGTGTGGAGCCGGGGTAGTGAGGTGTTAGTACCTGTGTGTGTGTTAGTACCTCTCAGTTTGTTAGTGTGTTAGTACCTGTATGTGTTAATACGCGCTAGCGAGGTGTTAGTACCTCTGTGTGTGTTAGTGTGTGTGTTAGTACCTGTGTGTGTGCTAGCAAGGCGTTAGTACCTCTGTGTGTGTAAATGTGTTAGTACCTGTGTGTGTTAGTACATGTGTGTGTTAGTACCTGCGTGTTAGTACCTCTGTGTGTTAGTACCTGTGTGTGTGTTAGTACCTCTGTGTGCTAGTACCTCTGTGTGTTAGTACCTGTGTTAGTACCTGTGTGTGCTAGTACCTGTGTGTGTTAGTACCTGTGTGTGTTAGTACCTGTGTGCTAGCGAGGCGTTAGTACCTGTGAGTGGTGAGCACCTCCACGCGTCTCTCGCTACCTCGAGGCGGCGAGGCTGTCGACCACGTGCAGCAGCGTGGCGGCCGGTGATGACGTCGCGGGTCGGAGTTCAAAGTGCGACTACGGCAGCGGGGCGGGGTCAAAGACGCCGGGATTTACGAACCGCGTTTGTCGCCGCCAATGGCACACGCACCGTAAGCGACGTTTCGGGCGATGGCCCCTTATATGCGGCGCAGAGCGAGCGAGGATTAAGTTGGCTCTGTGTCACTGATGTTGCTGGTAGGAACCGCCAGGTTACACCAGCCCACAGGGGATTATTGTGTCCGTCCGTCGTGCATCCAAAAATGGGAGGGGTGGGGCTGGGTGGAGAGGGTGGGGAGGGGCTGGGTGGGGAGGGGCTGGGTGGGAGGGGTGGGGCTGGGTGGGAGGGGTAGGGCTGGGTGGGAGGGGTGGGGCTGGGTGGGGCTGGATGGGAGGGGTGGGGCTGGGTGGGGAGGGTGGGGCTGGATGGGAGGGGTGGGGCTGGGTGGGAGGGGTGGGGCTGGGTGGGGAGGGTGGGGCTGGATGGGAGGGGTGGGGCTGGGTGGGGTGGGGCTGGGTGGGAGGGGTGGGGCTGGGTGGGGCTGGGTAGGTGGGGTGGGGCTGGGTGGGGAGGGTGGGGCTGGGTGGGGAGGGTGGGGCTGGGTGGGGAGGGTGGGGCTGGGTGGGAGGGGTGGGGCTGGATGGGAGGGGTGGGGCTGGGTGGGGTGGGGCTGGGTGGGAGGGGTGGGGCTGGGTGGGAGATGTGGGGCTGGGTGGGAGGGGTGGGGCTGGGTGGGGTGGGGCTGGGTGGGAGATGTGGGGCTGGGTGGGAGATGTGGGGCTGGGTGGGAGGGGTGGGGCTGGGTAGGTGGGGTGGGGCTGGGTGGGGAGGGTGGGGCTGGGTGGGGAGGGTGGGGGCTGGGTGGGGAGGGTGGGGCTGGGTGGGGAGGGTGGGGCTGGGTGGGGAGGGTGGGGCTGGGTGGGAGGGGTGGGGCTGGATGGGAGGGGTGGGGCTGGGTGGGGTGGGGCTGGGTGGGAGGGGTGGGGCTGGGTGGGAGATGTGGGGCTGGGTGGGAGGGGTGGGGCTGGGTGGGGTGGGGCTGGGTGGGAGGGGTGGGGTGGGGCTGGGTGGGAGATGTGGGGCTGGGTGGGAGGGGTGGGGCTGGGTAGGTGGGGTGGGGCTGGGTGGGAGGGGTGGGGCTGGGTGGGAGGGGAGGGTTGGGGCTGGGTGGGGTGGGGCTGGTCACCCCGTGGTGCCCTTATAAAACTCAACGTTTAATGCGAGACGCTTTCTATCCAGGGTAGCGTGGAACCACGCCGTGGTTTCTTCACGGCTCGTGAGCAAAAGTGAGAACACAAGGAACGACCAACGCAGCAAAAATATGCATTTATTACTCGATGCGAAACGTGATGTGTGTTTTGAAACAAATGAATATCGTCTTCACTTTTAAATGAGTGCAAATATGAAAACGTGAGTTTGGAAAAGAGCACGCAAAATTACGCATTTTGTGGAAATGGTAAAAAGAGATCGTGACCTAAACTTCGAAGCAGTTAAAATGTCTAGGTTGAATTTAAATGCCACAAACAAGATGTTTACTCTTTGGCTCTTTCGGTAAAGTCACGTAGATGAAATAATAAAATGAAAATAACTAAATTCATTTTATTATTTTTATTATTATATTTCACCTACGTGACTTTACCGAAATAACCAAAGAGTATGGATCCTTGCAGTCACGAAAACCTCAAATCTAAAAAAAACAACATGTTCTTTGTAATGGCTGGAATTGGCAATTGTCCCTTATACCGTGTACGGATCACGGCTCAGCGGTGGGGTGGAAGGTACTAGGTTATGCAAGTGTCAAGTTCCATAGTTCTGTGCCAGCCCCACTGGAACCTCTTCAGTGGACCGACCTCACTCTGATGAGCAAATGTTTAAAGAATAAAGGTGGGTCAATGCTTTATATGGATAACGGATTTTTTTTATATGAACATGACTGGTATGGCTGCAGCAGATAGGGTATTGGCGTGGACTTACATTGGAAGACAGAAGAGGTCCAATTGTGGCAAGGGCGTTATTGAGTGCCATAAATTCTGACGTCTACCACAAACACCCAGAGTCCTGCCATCACTGGATGTCACAAGAAAATGCAAGCTTTAACATCTTAATAATCCTCGTTATTTATCCAGGATAGCCAAAATATCAAGAATCCTTTTCGGGTGGCTGCTGCGTTTGGCGATGTTCAACCAATTCCTTTCCAAGTGCTTTCCAAGTGGGAGGAAACTATTGCCCAGAGATAACCCACTACCAGAGAATAAGGATCAAAATGTATTAACAGATTGGTTTCGCAACTCAACTTTCTGTACTGCCATATCGCCACCTCGCAGCCCAGCGGGGTCGGAATCTCCCAGCTCGTGATGACCACTGTGCAAGGCACCGTCCCTGCCTCGAGGCAAGGCAAAACAAGGTGACGGGCAGAACATTGACGTCCACCTTGCTCTGCTCATCCATGCCACGAGGGTTTTGCAACCGTCAGGCATCGAGGGCAAGCTCAACACGATCCGGGCTGCAATGACATCGGCATCAACATTCTGTCATTAGGCAAATAAAAACGAGTGTGTGATGGTTTTTCTGCAGACTGACCAGGAGAGGGTTTGTCCGCATAAAGCACCTGTGGCAAAAGGCAGCAGTTGTAAATCATGGCTATATTGTACTGATGATTCCTGACAAGGATGACGCCCGTATATAGGTTTTCCTATTGTCCTGCTCCTGCCTAACACGACCACGATTTTGGTGTTTTAACATCTTAACACAACTGTTTTGTTGCCAAAAAAATGGGAAAACCTATTCTCATATTTTGGTACTGGCAAAGGAGGTCCCATGATGTAGCTGCGCGCCCCAAGCTCTCATTACTCTGATAGTGCATTGTGTCTTTGTGGCGTCTTCTGGTCTAACACCATTTGAGACTAGGCTCAAAATAAAGCTGGTGTGGACCAATCAGTTTCAAAGACAATGCATATATTATCAGAGTACGTTTTTTGTTTGCATTCTGACCACAAGTGTTGTGGTTAATGCAGACATGATTCCTTGTAACAGGTTTCAGTTTGGTGTTTTAACATCTTAACACCTATTTTGTTGCCAGATAAAAAGTATGTCACGTTACATGCAAGATATGATCGGACCAATGGTGACAATTTCCCTTTTTTTGTCTTCAAATCACCTTTTGTGTCTTTTTACTCTGGGAATTCAAAGGAGTACATTTCTGCAAGGTGACTCATACTTTTGATAATTATTACTCTATATTAGATTATTACGACTTTATTATTACTTAAATGTGATTACTTTCATAATACTGGCAGGCTCTATTATGCAAATCTGTGCTGATACGATGGCTGGGACCAAGACTTTCACTTGAGATCAATGAAAGAGTGGACTGCGGGTGTCTTAAAAATCATCTTCATGTTCTTCACATTCAAGTATAACAAACTGTTCATATCCAGACGTCAAGCACAAACAGCAAGGAACATACATGTGTCATAGGCTGGAATGGACTAGGCACCAACAAAGAATAGCCATAAAAGTAAAATTAAATGAACTCACCACCTTCATTGGTGAGTTTAAAAAAAATCTATATTACCACTTTCAGCTTCATGGTAATGTACTCTTAAAACATCCCTTTGATTCACGTCAATTACAGCTGACATTGCACTTCGGGATATGGCACCCTATGTGAAACGCAGCATGTCCAGCAGGAAGAACAGAAAAATATTGCAAACCATGCATCTTTATCACTTTCGACACGGCCACCGCGGTCGTAAACTGTGATCGAGATGCAGGCTACATCACTGCTCATGGCGCAGGTGATACAAATGTGTATTTGAAATCCAGGGCTCGGAAAATAACTTTTGTTCGCTACCGATTGCATATACTTGGACCCTGTATTTCCTGTCCATGGCAGTGACGCGCGCATGCTCAAAGCTAAACGGGGTGGCTCCCAACGCGCCACATACAGATACAAACTACAAAAAATCCTCCAATAATCCGCGAATCCCATAGTTTGTAGCACGCTTATGGTTTGTAGGAACTTTTTCAAGCGGATTATCGGAGTAGTGCGGCAAAAAACTCCTCAAATCTGTGATTTATTCTGACAGATAATTAGAGTAATTTCCACGGCGTGTCACAGGATTCCAGAATCAGCAAAAAATCCCCACATCACGGATTTTTTAACTGACACTCGGCCTGATTCTTGTGTTGGTGGAAAATTAATTCCTGCCAATTTTAGCATAAATCCTGCTAAATTGTAAATTGTGGCAATTCGATATAGTTCACATCAAACATTCACAAAGGCTTTCCTTTTACCAACACAGAACAGTTTTTTGTGTTTAGTTTGTTGTCCTTCCGCCGCACCTCCAATTAGCATGGTTGGCTACGTACGGTGTGAAAGTTCAATATACATACACGTTAGGCCCATTTTGTACATTTCGTATTTGCTCCCTGTGTATATATGGTATTTATGGTGTGTATTGTATGTTTTAAATCCAGTGTTGGGTGAGTTACCTTATTGTTAGTTATTGATTGCAATGTACTTTGATTTATGTTTTTAGCTTTGTCAAGTCCTTTCATCAGGCAACCGACTGCATATTCAAGTTTGCTGCACACGTTGTTTTCAACACGACGATCATGCATAACCTACATCAACACTTAGTAATTTGGAAGTGGAAAAATCATTGAACATGGGCTCCTGAGCTAATAGCTGTCATACCGGAGACTTGACAATTTTACTGGGCATCTTTGAAAAAAAGCTTCATAGCGCATCGGATTTTTCCAGTACAAATAAATATTCTGATTCTGAAATTTCCTCTTGGACCACTAAGCAAAACAAAGATTGGCTTTTGCAAAAAAGAAAACGCCACAAATGTTGTGAAGACTAACATAGTATGTTTTTGTCAATATGTCAATTGTAACACACTGGTGTCCGAACCTGTACCGTTTATGTTTAGGTCCTTCTGGCATAATAGACATACAGTAAAACCTTGGATTGCAAGTAACTTGGTCTGCGAGTGTTTTGCAAGACGAGCACATTTTTCAAATAAATATTCATTTGATAAACGAGCGAGGTCTTGCAATACGAGTAGTACGTGTATACGCTTTGTCTGCCGTGCGTCACGTGATCACAACTTATGTACGAGTGCTTTGGATTACAAACACGTTTCCGGAACGAATTACGCTCGCAATCCAAGGTTTTACTGTATGTCTCAATGGACCCTTGCCAGGCTCAACCTGCAGAGTAGGGACAATTCCTCAGGCTTTGGGGAGGGGGGGGGACCCCTGCTGGGAAGGCAGAGGGGGAATGCTTCACCGCGTGGGGGTAGGTGCCACTGACGGTGGTAGGGTCTCGTCATCGGCAGAGAAGAGAGCGGAGCCTCGCGTGGGCACTCTGGGCCACGTGGCACCGTCGAGTGACTCTTAACAGAAATGAACTGCTCTGTAAATAAACACGTCGCTCGACTGGAGTTAAATCAGCAACTGCAGATCGGAACTTTTTTTTGTTGCAACGATTCATTCCCAAACATCTGTAACTCGTAGGCAACCATGGGAAACTGGTGAACACTACTTGTAGCAAAAATACCATGCATGTGTGATTTCCCATGCACTTTCATTATTATTATTATTGCAGGTATTTGAAGGGGTTGATTTTCAGCTCTTTTTATGCAACTGTATACTAGCTCAACAACTTCCACCATGAAAGCCCAGGATCTCCAGACTCCTTCAGAAGGTGCCCTGCTTTGAGGCATTTGGTGAAAATGTGGATTAGTAGGAGTTTGGTGTAGGCGATTTCAGATTAGAGGGAGGCTGTGTTTTAACAACCCTATATTATGATGGTATGGCCTGACAGCACTCACAGCCATGACTGCTAGATATATCCTCGGTGTTCTCAGGTCGTGAACAGCAACTGTTCTTTGGCCTTGTCTACTTCTTCTCCAGCACCTAGTAAAGATGGCGAGGCTTGACCACACTCCCGCAGAGAGAGCTGGGCAGTCTTCCCTTTATCTATTTTTCTTTCATCACCTCGTCCTTCGATCTTCATCACGGACAATCAGAAGCTGACCAGGTGGGGCAGCACTTTCAGATCGGTACCGCACGTGTGCATGGCGCAATTCTCCTGCCTTCGACGACCGAATGCAATCCCGCCCTGCCTGCCGTGCCGTCCCCATGCAGGGACACGACGAGGGGAGTGGCAGGATGGCGCAAGCTTCTCAGACTTCTTCCATATTTCACGAAACCAAGCGCAATGGAGGCTGCCCCTCCCCCCCCTCTCCACCGCTGCCTCATCTGACACAGCCTGTTAGGGGGGGTCAGCCCTCTTTTATAGGTGCTGGCAGAGGATTGTAGGGCTGGCGAGAAAAAGAGTGCTTTTGCATGACCTGCGAGCACCCAGCAAAGAAACACCTGCCAGTTATGTCCGTGAATGCTGCCAAGGGCAGAACTAAATATTACGTATTCAAACTAATGACTGCCAAAGCATCCACGCTGCCAAGTGCTTCCGCAGTCGTTCGTTAACCCAAGGCCCAATCCAACCCAGTCGCTCCTCCGGGCACACAGACCTGACGAGTGTCGACTGGTGCGCGAGAGCTGGCATGAGGCACCGTCACTGCGTGGGGCTCGTGGGCTCCACGTGATGGTGATTGGCAGCAGCAGCCTGACCCTCGCGGCAGCAGCAGGAGCCACTGTCGGCGATGCCGCCGCCGCCGTTCGCTTCCATGCCGTGCAGAGGCCCCTCACTCAGCCGCTTGAGGAAACGAACGATTTTCTCAATGGTCGCGTCCTGGTACTCGTGGGACCATCTGCGTGGGTTTAGGGGTCGCAGCAAACAGGGTGGGGCGAGGTGGGGGCGACGTTGGGCCAGGGTCGGGGTTAGGGGGCGGTAAACAAAAGCAAAAGGGTCAGCGCCGTCACAAGACTGCGGATCGAGGTGGACACACGGACAGCTGGTTCACGTCAGGATTTCAAAAGTACGAACTATGTGTAGTGTCATACATGTGAAAATACAATATTGACAAATATTTCATTTCCGTCAGCCGCGTCTTATCCACTGCTGAATTATGGCCTCCGCATGTCATTACCGTCCCTTGTGGACTTGAGCTAATCCCATCCATCCCCCTGTGAGTCACCCTCTTAAGCATCTTCCCTCCTTTGGCTGCCATGCTATGACCAGTCATCGCCACCGCCACCTACCACGGCTTTTATACGCAACACAAACGCGTTTAAACATTCCATCTCCGCTGTGACCATCCTCTCGGATGTGTTCCATTCCTTGACTACTCACTACGTTAATTCTAAACTATCGACCATCAGTCCGTCTCGCAATGTGCCCCTGCCCAAGCCCATTTACTTTTCTCAAGTCAATACGATGTCTCTAACTTGTGGTTGTTTTCTGAGCCATGGATTCGCTCGACTTCTAAGCCACCAGGTCGGTACTCTGTATAGGTATGGCTAGTAGGGTACTCAACAGAGGTCGCAAACGGGTTTTGACTCCTTACCCGTACCCGTACCCGGCCGGGTACGGGTAGGGTAAGGGTATCGGGTACCTGATTGCGACCTCTTGGATGAAGCCATGTTGCAGGCGCGGGTGGGTTAATTCTAGGAACTTGAATTGTGAGAAGAGACAAGACGTTGGGAAATGAGTGACAAACGGTTACTCACCAGTGACTCACGGCCTACCCGTACCCAGCCGCACCAGGGTCGCAAACGGGTACCCGGCCGGGTACGGGTAGCCGGGTATCGGGTAGGGTACGGGTATCGGGTACCCGGTTGCGACCTCTGGTACTCAAACGGGGCCGATGCCACGCGTGCATTTGGACCGCGCTACCAGCCCACTGCTGCCGCCGATGCTGGCTCTCTCACTTGATGCCGTTGAACTTGAGAATTCCACGCATGTCCTCGGGAAGGCTGCTGGGGTCCGGCCACTCAAACTTGTCGTACACGGGAACGATGTTCTTCTTGGACTGCAGTGCCGTCACTATTTCCTGGATGGATAAAAACACCGAGCGGTGAGAGGAACTCTCACACCTGTGGTCCCTGTGCGATGCGACTTCCATATCCCTCGCAAGTGCAAACACAACCGTGCGTTTCCGTGTGACGTTGCCGTGTGCAATCTCAAATTGAGTATTTAGAAGGCAAACGTTCAAAGTTAGAGCATGACGCTGGCCCATAACGGCCTACTCATGTCAGACTGCGTCCCGGGATCTCCAGCATCTACTGTGAGGAAACAGACAGCGCGCATTTTAATACACCTGCAGTACTAACCAGGGTGGCCTGCCGGATTTGAACCACGAACCTCGGAAACACCTCCGATCAGCACGGTTGGCTACGCACTGCGCGAAAGAAGTTCAACATTTAACATACGTACATAAACAAGCGTCTTAACGCGATGCCGCAGGGCCATGTGACCACCCGATAAGTGGCGTCGCGTGCCGCCGCGCTGTAGGTTACCTTGTGCACCCAGTCCTTGTGGTCCACGTCCTGCATGCACTTATCAAGGGCGTTGGGCGTGAGCACGAGCAGGAAGCTCTGAGCGGCGCGCACGCTTGCCAGCAGCTTCTCCTCGAACTTGCCGGATGTGAGCTTCTCCACGTCCAGGAAGGCGCTGAAGCCGTGCAGCTGCAGGTGCACCTTGAGCAGGCTGCACACGGTGGCGGCGCGAACACGCATGGACAACGCAGCGGGCCACTATGGCTCCCCCAAACATTTCCTCGTGTAGGTTTCCCTCGCTCTGTGCGGCGCTGGTAAAAATATGCGTTCCAAGAAAAGGGCTCACAAAGCGATACCGCATGAGACGGCTGCCTGCCGAGTGGCGCATATGGTACACGCAAAATTTCGTTCCGCGTCCGACCACATAGCCGCGTATGAGTGAATCGAATCGCATAATATAGCGGATTTTGGGGAGAAATTGTTTAGCGGCATGGATGCGAAATCGCACAAACCGTACCCGCATAAAGTAATGGGAACCTGTATTGCTATCCAATTAAGTTGGACTGTCGAAATCAATTAAGAAACAGTGATCACCTTTGCAATTATAATACTATTTGTATTCATATAGCTCAGGGGTCGCATGCGGCTCTTTAAGAACTGCTTCATGATGTTATTTATTAAGGACCACTGTCTTAGACTCGCATGCATCGCGGCTCTTGAAATATTTTTTTTGACCAAAGTCGAAAAAAAATGGCTTTTCTTATTATTTCGGGCGCCATGGTGGCGAGCTGTTAAATACCTTGCCTGGTATCCAGGAGGTTGTCTGCATGCTCTCCCCATAGTCATGTGGATTTTTCTCCAGGTCCTTCGGTTTTTCCATGCACATTTAGAAACATGGGTTTAGAGTAAATTGGCTGCTAGAAATCTCCACGTAAGCCATTTCGTTTGGCTATCACTTGTGGCCAGGTCTGAAAAAGAGCTAAAGAGCTCAGTGGGCCTTTCCTGGTAATATATTTTGAAAAATGTTAGTTTGATTTTGTCTTCTTGGTTCTTTCAGTAAAGTCACGTAGAAGGGAAATAATAAAATAATAAAAATAAAACATTATAAAATGCAATTCTCACGACGTTTCGGCCACAACGCAAGCTGACGCTGTCTTTCCGACAGCCCTGTTCTTCACCTGAGGACGGCTGCTTGCGTTGTGGCCGAAACGTCGTGAGAATTGTATTTTATTATGTTTTATTTTTATTATTTCCCTTCTACGTGACTTTCCCAAAAGAACCAAGAAGATGAATCCCTTCAGTCACGAAAGTTTGATTTTGGTTACCGATCCCTTGGCATAGCCAGAATAGACTTATCCAGACTTGCTCGGTTGCCCGGAGGCCCGCTCACCTGGCCATCTGCGAGCCAGTGGCGCGTCGGTAGCTGATGAAGACGTCGGGCTTGTCGCCGCTCGCGGGGCTCTCGCCCCCGCTGCTCACCGGGGAGCCCACGTCCGCAGCAGCTGGTACGTTTCAAAACAGACACGCAAACACGTGCACGTCATGCAGGCACCATCAATGGTTCCTCAAGACTCTCACTGTGATTCTCTTGCCTGAGGTCACCGTCTAAAGACGTTTCGGTAAAAATGTGACCAAATGACGGGCGGCACTGATACAGATGTTGACAACCGTGCACAGGTTTCGTTCTTATTAGGACTCATCGGTATAGTATAGTCGCCAATGCTCACTGCTGAAAAGTCTGCTTCTGGAAACCATATACACCTGACCCTCGGTCTACATGGGTTATTTCTGCCTAAACAAGATTTGTAGACCAACGTCTGACCCTAGCCGCTGGTATAAGTTTAGTTTTGGCCTTTCGACCATATTTCCACAGTAAAAAATAATTACGGGCAACGATAGCTGACGACGATGGCGGTGGGCATTATGCAAACATGCGATTTAGTTTTATTGCAATTGCGTCACCGGATCACAGGCATGCACCACCACGCCTGGCCAGGCCTCCGGACGCACGCACAGACGCACGCACACACGCACGCTTGTTACCCCTGGCGGCGGCGGCGAGGATGGTGGCGCGGTGCACGCCGTTGTCGACGCAGCAGTCGTCGGGTGAGTTGCGCGTCCGTGAGCTGCGCCAGGAAGGGCCGCGTGACGCCGGCGCGTAGCAGCCCGTAGGTGTAGCGGCGGAAACCGGGCCCCACGCGGTTCAGCCACTCGCACAGCTTGCTGCCATCGCACGCGCTGTAGTCCGCGTACGTCTTAAGCTCCGCCAGCTCCCGCAGGAACCTGACACCGGGACACGTCGGCAGGTTGCGGCAGTCACAAGGCCGCGTCGCCTCACCGAGCGAAACTCGCCTGCAGCTTCGTACTTTTTACGCAATTATAACATTTATTTGTTATGCAACGATGATCCCGTTTGGCCAGCTGGATGTATGTTAAACTTATTTCGCACTGTATGTCGCCAACCGTGCTAATCGGAGGTGCAGGGGAAGGACAACTAAACACATACAGCAGCTGCAAAGTGTATATAGCTTGATTTGAAGCTTTCGTGACTGCAGGAATCCATACTCTTTGGTTCTTTCGGTAAAGTCACGTAGGTAGAAGCAGTTTCTTCTTGCTTTGGTTGTCCCGCCTGATGACGATTGCTTGTGTTGCGATCGAAACGTCGTGATCTATTATTTTCTACCTACGTGACTTTACCGAAAGAACCAAAGAGTATGTATATAGCTTGTACTGACAAATCCATATATTTCTCCCTATCTCAATAAAAATACGTTACTTTTTACGATGTAGATGCACACATTCAAATGCTCTTAAATAGTTATTTTATTTTGCACGATTTTCTACTGACGATATTTTATTGTATTTCGATGAGCATCTCCTTCACTAAAAGAGACTCACTTCTGCAGATGTCTGGTTACAAATGACAAAGAACTGCAGTTACGGTGCCTCTCCATGAGCGCGGGATTTACCTCCTCCTCGTGACGCTCTCCTTCATCGCAAAGTCACCGCTCAGATCCTGTTCGCTCAGCAGCAACAGCAAATCCCCGTCCACTTGGAGCTCCTGAAAACATGACGGACAGCCGTTTTCGGCTCAAGTGAGCTGAAAGCTCTTCTGAAAGTCTGCCAACACGGGCAGAGATAGGAAGGCAGTGAAGGAAAGTGACAGTGGGAGAGAGAGAGAGAGGGGGAGAGGTGCCGGCAGATGTAATAAACTCTGAATAACTGTAAAACAAAGTGTCCGCACGGGATGGCACCTCGCTACTTGTCGGAGCTGCGCTTGCCCATTGCAAAGGGCCTGCAAACGACAGTACTTGAGATATGCTGCTGTCGGTGGCCATGTCGCTAAACTGAGAATGTACGTACGGTGAACGTGCTTTCCTAATCGTGACCCCGTCGTGTGGAACATTCGCACAAAACAAGAGCAAGGACAGCCGCTTCAGGCGTGACCTGAAGATGCAGTTCCTGTCCACAGTGCAATAAGAAGGCACCGCGCACTAGATGCGCTTCAGCATGATTTAGCGTTCCTTAATGACTACAGCAGAAATCCAATAATCCCCCGTGATACGTGGGAGGACCATATCGTGAATCAGATTATGGGAGATTCCAAAGAACACAGGATGAGATGTTACTATCCTTTGTGCAAGCACTTCCAAGAGTTCATGAACAGTGAGCCTGGTGAAATTTGGGGAGCGCATCGTCAGTAGTGACCCTTTGGTTCCTAGGGTGTTTCGGCCTTTCATACTATACACCCTCCCCAAAGGCGGCCAGCGACAGGGTGATCAATCCTACGCTTGCGTCCCATTCCCAATTAGTCATAGGAGTTGCCTTGTTGTTGGTAGCCAACATCCCATGGGACTATGCATGGCAGGGGCGTCCTCCTCCCTGAGTCAAGCATTGTTGACTGCATACCTCCTGGCCCTCTCACTTTGGGGCCCAGCTGGGGTCTTTCCTCTTCATCCAGAGCCACTGACTGCTGCCTTCTGCCGCCTCCGAGGAAATAACCGCTCTCGGAAGAGAGATCAAGATATCCGAAATACTTTAACGGGTTTCATGATCAACAGTCCTGCGAACCGCGGGCAATACGCAAATAACAAGAGTTTGCAGATTATTGGAGCGCAGATTTTTTGTAGCTCCGCCGGATTTATATTACATGAGTGTAGAAAGGGGGGGCGGCAGGAGTTAAGCGAGGGGAACGGTGGAGAACGAGAGAATGTGCGAGTGGCGGCAGCAAGGATCACCTGGAACAGCGGAGCGTACTTGCAGAACCCGACCTGCCGCAGCCAGGCCTGCACGTGTGTCGGTCTCCACGATGGCACGGTGGTGGGGAGGCGGACGGGTGGCTCCTCTCCCAGGATGGTTAGTGTGCGGTGAGCGAGACGGCACGCCGTGCCACTGGAAGAGTAGCTCACCAGCCGCTTGAGGCTCTGCACCACACCGATCTCCTGGAAGAGCTGTCGGGGTTGCACCGCGACCGGTGACCAAAAACATCGCATCCGCACAGATAGATGTTTTTATTACTTATTCCGCGAGCCACACATTGCAATGCAGTACAATAGAGGACATCCTTGCAGCCAACAGATGTGAATAGATGGATCAGAGCAAGGCCCGATGGCTGGAATATTCTTTTGTAGAAACACTGGCTCAAAAGTCAACATTCCCAAACTCAGAGGCTCCGTGCGTGACAATTACCAGATGTGAGGTCACAAAAAATGATCGATTTTTAAACAAGTTGTCTGATGTTTTCATTCAGTTTTTTTTGTCTTCTTAAATAAGCTCAATTCAAATGAGTAACAGCTATTGCTTATTTTTAAATAAAATGGTGTGTGTATAAATAGAGAACTTTCATCGTTCAATGTACATGTAATCGTGTGTTTTGTCGATTTTATCTATTGTTGGTTTAGTTTAATCAACCGCAGAGCGTATCCAACATTTGGCAGAGCAGACGACGGCGCTCCATACTTTGTGAGCAAGCCAAAAATTGTTGGGAATAAACAACTACAGTGATTGTATGCAGTTGACAAGCACAGATAATCAATCAAACATTATTTAGGATAGCGCCCTTCACAAGAAAATTGTCAGAGCGCTTCCCAGATGGACACATTAAAACGTATACAACATTGCATCAATACAAATTTAAATGACACGACGCAATATTCGTTAAACTTAATTAAAAAAAACATCAATACACTCCCCGAGTGAGTAAACAGGCCCCATAAACTGACCATCAAATAGTGGTGTCAACCTGACAGGCAGATCAACTCATGGGGATTTGTATCAAACCGAAGAGATGGGTCTTCAGGAACCGTTTAAATGTGCACGGACTACCAGCTTCCCTTATGTCAACGGGGAGGTTGTTCCACAACCTGGGAGCCAGACAATGGAATGAGCGCCCTCCCGAGGTAACACATCTCAACCGAGGCGTCACAAGAAGGCTCAGGATCTAAGACTTCTGGAAGGAACATTTCTCTCCAAAAGATCAGAGACATAAACAGGACCTGTGCCGTCCCAAGACTTTAAATGTTAACAGCAGGATTTTAAATGTGATCTGGAAGTGGATGAGATTATACATCAGTTCCACCCCCCCCCCCCAAAAGCATGTTAATTTACGTGGAACAAAGATTGCCTGCTGTGGTTTAGAAAATACGCTTCTCAGCGACCACAGGCGACATCAGACTGTGATGCACGAGCGGAACGGAGAGTAATCGACAACGCTCGTGGGCGCTACCCTTCGCCAGCGCCAACGCAACAGACCGCACGACATCCGCGCTCAATTCCGTCACCGTCAGCCGCTGCAGCTGCTGCAGTGCTCACAGTGATGGAAACTACGGCGGATAATAGTGTAAGCTATATTCCACTGGCTCAACAATAGGAATCGCATTTTTTGTATATTAGTCTGTTACTTTTAAACGTCACCGTGGAAATCGAGCAATGAAATCAGCTCCCGTGCAGGTGCTGGGCGGATTGTTACATCGCAGGGCCATCGTGAGGGTTAATAGCTGCTTGGGTTGAGGCCTTCACCCGGCAGTGGATTGAGGTGGATGATGAATAACGTTGCCTTCTGAGTCACACGAGGTAACATCATGAGGTGCCTGATGCGACGTGGCACGCCTGCCGATGGCGTCGCACGACGATGTCGTTGGGAGACGTACGTATGGCTGTGCGTGACGTCCCCGCTCGAGCTGAAATGGCTTTTCTATTCGGCATTGTAAAAAAAAAAAATTGTGGGAAATAATTTTTTCATCAATTTGGTCGATTTTCAATCGGGGTGAATCTTTCAAAGCAATACGACTGTGCACAGAAAAACGTCATTCGCGTTGGATCATCTTTACGAGATCATCGTGACTTCATGTTGCCAACCAAGATGGACGGACAGACGGGCAGAGAAAATAGCATTAACGCTTTTTTATCCTTAGCTGGTGAACCTTAAACACAGTTCTCATCTCAACGATACGCACCTAGGATGTGCATCCCAAGCTGTCCAACAAGTGGGATTGAGCTTCATAATGATGAAAAGCATGAGAGTTATGTACAGTAAGGAGCTCTCTAGCGAGGTCAACTGCACTGACATGTTGAGTTTATTTGATTTGTTGCATAGATGAACCCATTCAGCTAGTTGCCTGGCTATATTACAAGGGAGATCCGCGATACTCGTATTCGCGGGTATGACAGCTGAAACTGCAGTGACCACAACATTAGGCGCACGGCAAGCGGCCGCGACACGCGCAGCAATCGCAAGGGCTAGTTGCTTTGCGGCTTGCGTCGTAGACAAAACGGAACAGCTCAGCGACGCCACCGCGCACCTCGCCGTGCTGCTGCTGCGTCTTGATCATGGCCTCGACGCAGAAGTAGAACGCGGCGACGCACTGCGGCTCCACACGCGAGCTGTCCAGCAGCGGCAGCAGCTGCTGCAGGTACTGAACGGTGCGGCCCTGCATGTCGTCGCGCGAGGTCAGCAGCTCCTGCGCGTGCTTCTCCGGGTCCAGCGAGGCGATGAACGGCTCCACGAGCTCCAACGTGCCCGAACTCAGCACCTGGGTGGCACACGGAGACATCAACCACCCCCCCCCTCCACCTTCCGCAAGTCGACCCCCCCACGGCCACCAACACCCAAGTGTGGTGGCCGTCGACAATCACACGCTACTGCACCGCATCAGTGCTTAACACGCAGCTAGGGAAGACAGCTCGAATTTGACAATATTTCAGATTGAAATGTTATCAGTTTCGCTCTTGCATTTTTAGCTCGCGAAACACACGAGCGCGATGTGATTGGGAGCGCTGTACAAAAATCCCCTTTGTTAGCCGTCATGCTATTTCTCCCCTTTTTTTAATGAAGTGCTTTATATGAACACTTTTAATCGGCAGATCCTGAATTGCTAATCAAGCCGAAAGATTTTATTCTCCGAGAGCACGGGCAAGATATTACTGGCTCTCATTAGGCTCCACATGAACTGCAGTCGAGCTTGTAGTTTTGATTTAAAGCTTCAGTGACTGCAGGGATTCATATTCTTGGTTCTTTCGGTAAAGTCACGTAGAAGGGAAATAATAAAATAAAAAATTTCAATATATAAAACAATAAAATTCTCACGACTTTTCGACTGCAACACAAGCAATCATCATCAGGTGTGAAATCCACACGGGGGATGATGATTGCTTGTGTTGCAGTCGAAACGTCGTGATAATTTTTAATGTTTTATATTAATATTATTTTATTATTTCCCTTATACGTGACTTTACTGAAAGAACCAAGAATATGAGCTTGTAGTTACAAAGCCTGTCAAGGTAAATGAACACGGAACTAAAAACAATGAACACTGAACTGCATCTGAAGACAGCCACTGTAAATTAGGAAATTCCAAAAAATGACCAACAAATTACTCAATTGCTATCACACGCAGCAATCGTCGGACCAAACTGGCAGTCTAATGACCACTTGCAGGCCAATGCCGAGTCACCTTGTGCCAGAACACAGGGACAGCTGCCACTGGCGGTGCTCTTCGAAATATTTGAAATGAGGTGTTTACGTGAAGCGCGTTTGAATTGCCGAGTCGTTTGAGCGCCATATAAAATGCAAAGGTAGGCTTTGCTGGGTAAACAAGAATAACAAGAGTAAATAAAAACACAACTAATAATTCTTCTTCTTGGTTCTTTCGGTAAAGTCACGTAGAATGTAAATAATAAAACAATAAAAATAAAACATAATAAAATAATTCTCACGACGTTTCGGCCACAACGCAAGCAGCCGTCCTCAGGTGGAAAACAGGTCTGTCTTCAGACTCTGAGGACGGCTGCTTGCGTTGTGGCCGAAACGTCATGAAAATTATTTTGTTTTATTTTTATTATTTTATTATTTACATTCTACGTGACTTTACCGAAAGAACCAAGAAGATGAATCCTTGCAGTCACGAAAGCTTTAAATCGAAACACAACTAATAATTACGCACGAGCGACCCGACACACCTTTTGCTGAACCTCCTTGTTGTTGACGAGCACGGCGATGGCGAGGCTAGCCGACAGACGCACGCGCTTGTCGGCAGCTGAACGCCAGCGGGAAGAGCCACTCGGCCGCCTTCTTGTCCACCATGCGCCGGTGGTTGTCGGGCCCGCCGTACATGGCGCAGTTGGCGATGGCGGCGGCGCAGTCGCGCAGGACGTCCACGTCCAACAGGCGGCACCAGAAGAGCACGGCGTCCAAGCCGCCTTCGCACACCAGCAGCGAGCACGTCTCCTCTGAGTTCTTGAACATGTGCTGCAGGATGGCGGCGGTGGCGCGCACCGTGCGCGCGTCCTCGCGCTCCTTGGCCAGGCCCAGCACGGCGCCGAGCCCAAAGCGCGCGATCCACTTCCCTGCCGCACGTTTCCGCAGCCCAAGGGCAGGCACCAGCAGAGGCAGCATTAGGGTCAGCAGCACCATCACCATAAAAATTAGCTGCAACATCATCATCATCAGTAAGATCAGCTGCACCATCACCATAAGAATTAGCTGCACCATCATCATCAGTATGATCAGCAGCACCATCATCATAATCAGTAAGATCAGCTGCACCATCACTATAAGAATTAGCTGCAACACCATCAGTATAATCAACAGCACCATCATCAGTAAGATGAGCTAAACCATCCATCAGTAGGATCAATAGCACCAATAGGCAGGCCTTGTTTGGTTTAATGAGTCATGAAGTGCACCGAGGCAGTGAGGAATCATTCACTGCTAACAAGGCCAACAACTGGTCGAGCAAAATATTGAGCATGACTTTTTACTACAAAATGTATCAAGGCAATGATTGTCACAAATCCATCAACGTTGCAAAGACCTCGTACCTCCTCCATCTGTGCAATGTCTCATACATCTTCCATTTCCTTGTTTCAGCTGCTGCCGAGACCCGCATCCGTGCTCTCATCACATCCTGACTCAATTACTGTAACTCTCTCTGCTATGATCTTCCCAAATCCTTCACCTCCAAAATTCAGATGATCCCAAATGGTAACTTAAAATGCAGGTTTTTCATATTTTTTCATATTTATTTTTGGGTTAGGCTACATGGTAGTTTTATGCCAAAATTCTTGTAATTGTCTTGTTTACTACGATTATTTATTCGTGCCAATGTACTGAGCAATAAAGCTCGTCACTGGTGGCTTGAGACTTTTCAAGACTGTTGCACATTGTTGCAAACAACTGTTGCACATTGTTGCAAACAACTGTTGCACATTGCTGACTCGTGTTAAACCGAACTTTGATGTTATGTTTGTTTAGGATCCTAGCAATTTAACCCGCGGTGCCTGCAGTTAAGTTTTACAGATGTAGTTTTATAGCTTTAACTATACCGTAAATGGTTCAGAGGCATCTGTCTAGATGCCCTTGTAGTCTGTTGTTAGCCTATAGCTGTTATTTTTATGCTCGTTTGACACGTTACATTTCTACTTCTATGTGCTCTGCATGGGACACTCTTCTCGCTCGGTGCATAAGCATCCTTGATGAGGATGTTCTTCTGCTGTGGATGATGGTGTGACTTCGCATGTAGGTAAACACCAAGTGATACTACAAGACTTCTCACCCACACCCATAAATCGTGACCACATTACCCCGATATTCCGATCCTGTCACTGGCTCCCAATTCAGGCCTGGCTCAATTTTATGATCACCCTTGGAATCTTCACGATTGCCTACGGACTAGCCCTTACCTACCTCTTACTTCTCACTCTACACCTCTTCACACTCTCCGCTACAGCAACCAAGGGATCTATTCAAGTTTCAAGTGAACCTTTTTTCTGTGGGAAGTCGTTCTTACTGTGCTGCTCTTGCAGTTTAGAACTTCCCCACCCCAGCTTTCCATCCTGCCAACTCCCTGTTGTCATTGAAGTCCAAGTGTAAGAACTTCCTCTTCTTCTCGGCTGAAAGAATACATACAGTATCTGTGACTTGTTTTTCCTTCCCATGCACATGGCCGACTGTATTTACATTATTGGTACCTCATTTGCCAGTAAAAAATATGATCATTGGTTTTTTACCCTTTTATCTGGCAACAAAACTGACACCTTTTTTTACGAGGAGTCATGTTTGCATAGACCACAATACCTGCAGTCATAATGCAAATAAAAAAACATAACTCTGATAATGTATGCACTGTCCTTGAAGTTGATTGGTTCACACCCGAGACAGCTTTCCTTAGAGCCTAGTGTCATTCTGCCTTTTGGCGTCATCTGGTCCAACCCATGTGAGACTAGGCTCTAAGGAAAGCTGTCTCGGGTGTGGACCAATCAACTTCAAGGACAGTGCATACATTATCAGAGTTATGTTTTTTGTTAGCATTATGACTGCATGTATTGTGGTCTATGCAAACATGACTCCTCGTAAAAAAAGATGTCAGTTTTGTTGCCAAATAAAAGGGTAAAAAAAACAATTATTGTATTTACATTGTCTTGAGATACAGTTGCATTTATACGCTACACACATCGAAAACTGTATTGTACAGTATGCTTCCAATTAGGGACGTATTACAAGCATTGGCCCTGGCGAGGCCACTTGATGAAAATACGCTTGGCTGGCTTTAGAACCCCATTATTCCTCGTTGGCCTTGTGCCTTTTCTAGTACAGTATAGTGTCGCTTAAATTCCCGTGTGCTTATGGCCAGATTCCAACAATCACTCCTGACATTATTTTACAGTTTTATACTTTCACTCAACCTCAGTTGTAAAACAAATTTGGCGAGCCAGTCCAGTATACGAGAAGATTGTTCTCGCTAACAATGATCAAATCGCTCACAATTAGAAACCGAGAGTGCATTCACTTATACAGCAGATTTTTTGTTTATCTGTAGATAAGCAATTCCACAGCAAGTAAGCTATTAATGAGGGTAGCATCAACTATTAATGTTTAAAATTATTGCACCGTTATCGCATTGGCAGACAACACGTCCCAGCTTAGAGGGCAAGCAATGGAATGTGCAGCTGCTGCTGCGATGATGGGTTTGTAGTTTTATTTTATCACCGACTCACAGGCCGGCGTGTCTGACAGTGCAGATGACTGTGGATGACGTTAAACTCGACCGCGAACCAAGCCACTGCGCTGCCTGCCTGTATGAGTGCACCAACCTCACAATGAAAAAGAGGAGGAGGTGGCCAACACCAACCGTAAACATCCTTGCTTTTCAGAAACTATCATGCCATGGCCTATGTAATCACTTGCCACGAGTAACTCGGTCCAATTAATAGCTGAACCACAGCAGAGTTATACAATGCTCATTAGTGAGGCACGACGTCGTAGTTATTATACAGAACTAGGACAACGGCCACCAACACAGATTTGTCAAGCACTGTCCTCTGTTAAATTCATCCAAGGAACTGGCAAACAAGTCCCACACTCCCAGTTAACCTCGCACTCCCCTCGTTATCACTCGCACACTCCTAGCAGAGGTCGCAATCGGGTACCTGATACCCGTACCCTACCCGATACCCGGCTACCCGTACCCAGCCGGGTACGGGTACGGGTACCGGTTTGCGACCCTGGTGCGGCCGGGTACGGGTAGGCCGTGAGTCACTGGTGAGTAACCGTTTGTCACTCATTTCGGGTAGGGTACGGGTAGCGTACGGGTACACGTACCCGGCCGGGTACGGGTACGGGTACCCATTTACGACCCTGGTGCGGCCGGGTACGGGTAAGGAATCAAAACCCGTTTGCGACCTCTGACTCCTAGTCAGGGGGTTGGTTTTCATGTGCGGTTTGGGTGCACAGAAAGAACATTTGAAATCAGTTACGGTTAAATCGGTTAAAATGAGTTTGAAAGGTTCAGTTCTGGCTTACTGTTTGTGTAAAGTGGTTTGAACCACTTCACATTTGCACATTTGGTCTAAATTAGCTAAATTAACACCTTCCGTGTAGCTTACATTGCAGGCTACACGGGAGGTCTTTGTTTAGCAATTTGTTTCCAATTCTTAGACAGATGTGTTTGAATTGCTTCAAGAGGGCGTGCTGCCCTCTTTCTCCCTGCCCTCGACGCAAGTGGCCATGTTGTTTCCGTCGTGGCACCGCGCCTTAAGACGTCAACGTGCGAGCAAGCACCTGTTGTCGGTCGTAAGGACCTGCTGCAGAAGCTCGGCCGCCCCGGGCCTCACGTGAGGCCTGCACGAAGCGAGCAGCGATAGCAGCAGCTCGAGTCCCCCCTGAAGCCGCAGTGTGGAGCACAGCTCCGTGGCCACTTCGCGGCCCACCACGGGCGTGGCCCACGCCTCCTGCAACGTGGCCTCCAGCCCAGCCAAGGTGGCCACCTCCTCCTCTGCCACGTCCTGCCTCGGCCGCCCGTCGCTCTCTCCCACCGGGGAGTCGGGCGTCGCCAGCTCCTTCAGACGCCGCACGCCGTCGACGAGCCGCGGCAAGAGTCGCTCGAGCTCCCGGCGGCCATCGTCGGCGTGCTGGGAATCCGGGTCAGGCGCCTGCATGGCGGACGGCGCTGGGCTGCGGTGCGGGGAGCTTTGCTCGCGAAGCTGCTGGTGGTCGGGAGGAGGCGTGCGGGATGAGGACGTGGGCCAGCAGGAGCACAGCTTCGTGTGCGAGGAGCGGCCCGACTTCTTCATCTGTGTCAGGGTTGCCTCGTTGCAGTCGGGGGCCGCGTGGCCGAGTGGTCAGCACACCCGCCACAGAGCCAGTTCACACAGGGGTGACGGTTCAATTTCAGCCACGGGTGACAGGTTATTTCTGTGGGGAAACGATGAGGTGCCAAGTAATTAACACGAGGTGGATGTTATGCCATTGCCAGTGCAAGCCACTGCCTTCATGAATAATATCGAAAATACCAGGTATAAAATAATGCAGCTTCAATTGTTAAATTCAAGTTGAATCACGTGAGAACTCAAGAGACAAGGACAGTCTCAATTGCAAGAGTGACATGGAGTTGCTTAATTATTATTTCCTACTTTAAAACGCGTTGTTGTCAAGCCATTGCCAAGTCATTGGAAAACAGCTTCCCCTCATTGTGTCATTCATGAGGGTTGTTTGATCATATCTCACCACACTGGCCAGTGCACGTTGGTGACGAAGAGGCGGTGCAGAACCACTTCAGATTTCACTTGCCACTGATGTTTGCTGTTGCCGGGAATTCATCAGTTTCATAGCGAATTGTGCTAATCACTGCACCACCACTCCCCCCGACAAAATGAAGCCATGTCCATCTTCCACTGCCCACTCAGATTCAAGAACACAGGATGAGATGTTACTATCCTTTGTGCAAGCACTTCCAAGAGTTCATGAACAGTGAGCCTGGTGAAATTTGGGGAGCGCATCGTCAGTAGTGTACCTAGTGTACCTTTGGTTCCTAGGGTGTTTCGGCCTTTCACACTATACACCCTCCCAAAGGCGGCTAGCGACAGGGTGATCAATCCTACGCTTGCGTCCTATTCCCAATTAGTCATAGGAGTTGCCTTGTTGTTGATAGCCAACATCCCATGGGGCTATGCATGGCAGGGGCGTCCTCCTCCCTGAGTCAAGCATTGTTGACCGCATACTAAACAGCAGACAACCCTAACCACATTGCTCTTGTACAGGAGATGTATTGTCTGCTTATTCGCATATTCTCCACAACGACGCCAATTATTCTATTCCTGCTAGTGTATTATAAAAATGTGCGTCAAACTAGACCCATGTCTTAGAGAGCATGACCTTGCCTATAACCTCTGCCAGTTCACCAGCATTGATTCAAGCAAGTATGACTACTTATGAGACATTGCATATCGGTCCACAGCGTTTTCATGTACTGTATATCAATTAATGCTGCTTAACACGTGCACTCCCAGAAGGCCGTGGGTCTGATGGTTGTGTAAAAATTCGGTACAGTACTTTAATTTTGTTTTTACGTGGAGACAGAATTCCAAAGGAGACATTCAAACCTGTAAAACCATACGGTTCACCCGTATTCTTGTACAGGGAAATTGAGTTTCCAGATCCATACGGCGTAGAGCCGTTTCAATACGGGCAAACATTTTGATGGGAATTTGTAGGATGAACGTTGAGATTTATAAGGGCACGGGGTGACCAATAAGGTCTGAATTGGTCTCTAATAAGGTAGGCAACTGATAAGGGTTCGACAGGTATGGACATTATTTATTTTCTTACTGACATGCACAATGATGCAAATTATTACTTATCTTATACATGTGGGCCAACACTAACCCTAACCCCTAACCCTAACCGATACCCGGCCGGGTACGGGTAGCCGGGTATCGGGTAGGGTACGGGTATCGGGCACCCGATTGCGACCTCTGCATTAACATGCTAATCTCTCACATTAACATAGCCACCTCGGGCGCCCGCCGTGGAGGCCGCTCAACGATCTTACATTATCATGCAAATTTTTACTGGGCAGCCCTTTGATTGGTGGGAAAACCCACCACCGTCACGGTCGCTTCCCACCACTTGCATTATCATTGGCTGCTGACATTTTGGCTACGCCCATTTCAAACCTTTATAAACAGTTTGCCTTGGAAGCTAAGCCCCCCTTTTCCTGAAGACAACCGCTTGTGTTGCGATCAAAACGTCGTAGTTTTTTATTTTCTTTGAACCTCTTTACGTGACTTTACCGAAACATCCAAAGAAGATAAAGAATAATTATTCGTGTAGTTGTCGACACATCCCCCCCCCCCCCCAATATTCAAATATGCTCAAAATGTCCCCCACAATATATTGCTATAAACAATTGCTACGCTATGTAAATAAAAACAACAATTTACTTAACCTTGGCCACAATATCTGGAATTGTCTTCATATAAATCAATGCATTGATTTCAGTTTTTTTATTGTGGTTATGGTTCTACTTTATTAATCCCTAATCTCTGCAAATACATACGATGAAACAAGAAATGGTAAAAACAAAAGTAAAAACAGAGCAATGTAATACAATACACTATTAGATATTATTGTCAAAAATAACTAAATAAAGCCCATCCCATGTGTTAGTGAATTTTTAAATAATTTAGGCAGGAAATTAGTTTAAAATTTTAGATTATTTTTCTGGGTTGGGACCCCCAGACACCCTGGATGATTTGGTCCCCCCCCCCCCCAATGTTGACTCCATGGCTACAGCCTTGCTGTAAACTCTAGTTGCAGGGCGCGCATGTGGCGTTCAGGTGATGCTCGCAGGCGTTATCCCTCGAACGTTGCCACTTCTAAACAACGCAAGACAACGCAGTAACATTGGCCGGATCAATCATCTATCTTCTGGCGTTTAGTAACGGGGCTGGTTACGCTCAAAAGCATTCGTAACGACGCAGACATCCGCACAGCGTTGACGGTACAATGATCGGGAGCTGTTGTTTGAACAAGATACACTTCCAAAGGAGGCGCATCAAATGAACAAATACGCACGTGTCAATGATGATGATGTTGATGATGGTGGTGATGATGATGTTAGTTAGTTAGAGAGCGGCTCTTCTTACCGTTACCGCCCGCAGCGCTGCGGCCGGGAAGGATGCACTGTAGCGAGACGTCATGGGCCCGGCTATAAATAACCAGGCTAGGAGGGGAAGGGAAAAAAACCTTTTCCTTTGACGCTTTCACTGGTGTGGTGGAGCTTAACTCGGACAACATTTACCTTCGCCGCTAGATCCTGGCCACCAGGTGGGGTTAGTGAGCCGGGACACGATCCGCACACCGCCCCCGGTGGTATTAAATCACGCCAAAATAACGAGACGTTTTGTTCGAATTCGGTATACTGTAGGTGTTAAAATATAAAACAAATCAATATTTCAAGAGCAGTCCTTAATGAGCCGCAGGTTGCCGACCACTGTCCATGGTGAACTGGACTTCCATGGTGAACTGGACTTCCATGGTGAACTGGACTTCCATGGTAAACTGGACTTCCATCGTGAACTGACTTCCATGGTAAACTGGACTTCCATGGTAAGCTGGACTTCCATGGTGAACTGGACTCCCATGGTAAACTGGACTTCCATGGTAAACTAGACTTCCATCGTGAACTGACTTCCATGGTAAACTGGACTTCCATGGTAAGCTGGACTTCCATGGTAAACTAGACTTCCATCGTGAA
This sequence comes from Lethenteron reissneri, assembly GCF_015708825.2. Lineage (NCBI taxonomy): Eukaryota > Metazoa > Chordata > Hyperoartia > Petromyzontiformes > Petromyzontidae > Lethenteron > Lethenteron reissneri. Next base: position 8,549,564 of record NC_083806.1, read on the forward strand.
CTGACTTCCATGGTGAACTGGACTCCCATGGTAAACTGGACTTCCATGGTAAGCTGGACTTCCATGGTGAACTGGACTCCCATGGTAAACTGGACTTCCATGGTGAACTAGACTTCCATCGTGAACTGACTTCCATGGTAAACTGGACTTCCATGGTAAGCTGGACTTCCATGGTAAACTAGACTTCCATCGTGAACTGACTTCCATGGTGAACTGGACTCCCATGGTAAACTGGACTTCCATGGTAAGCTGGACTTCCATGGTGAACTGGACTCCCATGGTAAACTGGACTTCCATGGTAAACTAGACTTCCATCGTGAACTGACTTCCATGGTAAACTGGACTTCCATGGTAAGCTGGACTTCCATGGTAAACTAGACTTCCATCGTGAACTGACTTCCATGGTGAACTGGACTCCCATGGTAAACTGGACTTCCATGGTAAACTGGACTTCCATGGTAAGCTGGACTTCCATGGTGAACTGGACTCCCATGGTAAACTGGACCTCCATAGGAAACTGGACTTCCATGGTAAACTGGACTTCCATGGCAAACTGGACTTCCATGTTGAACTGGACTTCCATGGTGAACTGGACTCCCATAGTAAACTGGACTCCCATGGTGAACTGGACTTCCATGGTGAACTGGACTCCCATGGTAAACTGGACTTCCATGGCAAACTGACTTCCACGGTGAACTGGACTCCCATGGTAAACGTGACTTCCACAGTGAACATCAGACGACAGCCAGATTTGAATGACATTGGTCGCGAAATCCTACGTGTTTTAAATCATCCATAATACAATGAAGAGGGGGGGGGGGGGTGTTGTTAGATCACGTAAACATAAATGTGTCGTTAAAACCCAACCACCACCCGAGAACACTGGCCAATTAGTAAATATCTCACGAAATAAACAGCGAATTCCCTCCCCTCTGCACACACCCCTCCACCACGTGGCGTGTCCACACCCACCACCATCGTCACTGCCGCTCTGTGGCCCTATGATCCAACCCCCCTCTCTCCCCAGCTCTTCCCTTGCAACCCTTACCCCCTTGCCCCACGTTCAGAACCCGTCTCTCTCGCCACACGACGACACGACAGCTTAGCCCAGCCCAACCCAGCCCAGCCATGCCTTTCATCGAGATCACCACCAACCTGAAACAAGAGACCTTCACGGAGTCTCTGCTCAAGAAGTTCGCTGCGGAGGCGGCCGCCGCGCTCAGCAAACCGCCCGAGGTGAGCTGCGTTGATTCCTCACCTCCCCACCAACACCACCACCACTGATGTGCCTCCCCTCGTGTCCCACACTACCCCCCCCCCACTCGGTTATCCACCCTCCCTGATGACCTTCTCCATGTGTCTTTCCTCTGTAGCGCGTGGCTTCGTTATCCACCGGCTGTACAAAGACAAAGATCCCCCCCACTCCGGTGTAGCCTTTACAGATTGTTAGGGGCAAGTGCTGTTAGCGAGTAGCACCTATGAAGGCCGGCACGGTGCACGTGGGGGGGGTCGGTGGGTGTCCGACACCACGCCTGGCCGCCTTTGTCTCCCCAGTGGAGATTTTGTTGTTGTTGTTGTTGTGCACACACACAGCACCAGGTACTCATTTGAGGCTGAGGATATTGAGAGATCGGGTTGTGCAGCTACATCATGGGACCTATCTTGCCATATCAACATATGAGAATAGTTTTTTTGCACCATTGGAACCTCATTTGCCAGTAAAAAATATGATAATTGTAAAAAAGGTGTCCGTTTTGTTGCCAGATAAAAGGGTAAAAAAACAATTATCATAGTTTTTTTGCGTTTCAGGAAATGTCCTGATAGTGCATTGTCTTTGTGCTGTTCGCCTTTTGGTGTCCTCTGGTGTCACACTGAGACTAGGCTCTACAGAAAGCTGTCTCTGGTGTGGACCAATCAGTTTCAAAGACAATGCATAAACGACCAGAGCATGTTTCTTTGTGTTTGCATGTTCATCACGAGAATAAGAACGGTTGTGGGGATGGTGGCTTGCCAAATGAACTTTAATCCAGGAGCTAACACGTTGCGTTGTTAAACTTATGGGGACAAACAAGGCAAGCACAGAGGTTTAGCATGAGTTCAACTTAAAGCAGATGGTGTTGCGTGTATACTCTTAGGATTCATACTCTTAGGTTTTTTCGGTAAAGTCACGTAGGTAAAAAAAATTTACCTACGTGACTTTACCGAAAAAACCTAAGAATCCTTGCAGTCACGAAAGCTTCAAATCTAGAATTGCGTGTATACTGTTATTTAAATCGATTGTCCAAATAATGGAAGTTTGAAATGCTGCATTTTCGTATTTACTGGAATACAGTACAGCTCACAGTCATGAGAATACCATGCAAGTGAAATTTAGTGGCATCAGCATTTTGTGTTATCTCTTGAGATTCTGAATGTTGCTATTTTATTGATATATACCAGAGAAAAGGCCCCTATTTGAAAGTCTTGACGTTTCGGGAAGGCCTCAGTGAAGTTGATCGAGGCACCGCTGGTGAAATTAATAACGCCACGATGTTTTACTCAAGGTTCGACATGATGTTTAAAATGTGCACATTCTGTGTTTAAACGTACAGTACACGTGCTTGGGATTTCCGTATTTGAGGCTTACATGTATGTGGACATGAATGCACATAAGCCCTTGCAACAATGCTCTCCATGCATTTGTGTGGAAACTGAGAGGCATCTCAACCAAGGCAACCCCTATGTGTACTCTGCCAAAAACTGATTGAGGCAAAGGTGCACTTAGCAGGTGCTCGCAAACACATAGCTGTCAACCCATACTGTTTACCCGTATTCTTGTACAGGGATATTGAGTGGTGTTTCTCCTTTGTATGGAACTTTGTTAGATGAACGTTGAGATTTATAAAGGCACTTGGTGACCAATAAGATCTGAATTGGTCTGTAATAAGGCAGGCACTGATAAGAGCTGTACAGGTATGCGAACAACACTTCTCAGTAAACATGGGAATGGAATGGAATGTTGTTCGAATGGAATGTTGTTCCAACGTAGGGCCAATATCGGTCCAACAGTTCCAACCACGTGGCCCAACGTTGTATGTTTACTGGGTTGCTGTCACGCCTGCAAAGTGACACGGGTGTACGTGTGCGCGTGTGGCTCGCAGAGGATCAACATCACGGTGCATGCGGGGCAGCTCCTGTACCAGGCCCTCTCAAGCGCCCCGTGCGTACACGTCAAGGTGTCAGCCATCGCGGTGGTGGGCACAGCGGAACAAAACCGTGATCACAGCGCCCGCCTCACAGAGTTCCTCTCCACCGAGCTGGGCCTCCCCAAGGACCGGTGAGCTCCGATCAAATGTTGTTTACATGGCCGGGCATGCAGCTCGGACTGAGGCCCGTGACAATGGCCTTGTGTGAGCAGTGGAATGGGGTGAGTGAGCGAGTGTCTTGTGCCTGTCGACTATTTTCACAGGATCCTTCTGACGTTTTACCCGGTGGAGAGCTGGCAGGTGGGCAAGATGGGTACCGTCATGACCTTCCTGTGAAACTCTGCACACGACTCGCCTAGCTCGGAGAACCCGCTGCTGATTGTGCGTGCATGAATGAACCAGATGTCACATTGTTGCACAAAATGATACGTAGTTATGTGGAAAAACAAAACTCTATCCGACTTGTAAAAGTGCTTTAACATTATTCCTTCCTCGACTTGCACCTGTTCACTCTCTACCTAGTCTTTATTGTAACTGCGAGTCTCAAATGTTGCATTTCCCTGCTATCGGTAGCTTGGAGTTGGCGATAAAATTCCAGATATGTTTCATTCAGCATAAACTGTGTTGTTTGTGGGATCATGTTTTTGAAGCACAACCCCCAGCTCTGATCTTTGGACCGTAGCAAATATGCTTAAATCACTCAACTGACTCACATCTGATTCTGCTTGCTTGCTTGGCAAACTCACTGGTGTATTTATCTGGAGACAAGTATAGGTCAGTGGTTGGTTTATAAAAACACATTTTGAATGTTTATATTATCTTCTATTCAGTTAAGAAGCTAAGGGACAATTTACATGATGTTGTTTTGTTTAGCTGACCACAGGACCGGTCACACAATTTGAGGCCTTCCTGTGCCCTGGCCAGACAGCATTTATCAAAAATCAACACATTCTTCAATGCTATTTTAACAAAAGTAAATTATTGCAATTCCGCCGTGATTCATTATCAGGATTTGGGTTATAACAGATCCACACTGAGCTGCTTCTGGAAATAAAATGAATGGATTTAAATAAAACATTATTAGCAAAAACTGGAACGAAAGAGCACCATTTATCGTAATTTGATTTAATAATGCTCTTTGTGCATGAAAGCATAATTAAAAGGGTTTGATCTCTCTAACGGGTGCTGCTGGTCCACAGGTTGTGATCAAGCAGATGTCTATGTTGACCAATATTAAATATAGAAATCCAATTATAACGGTGGAAAAATCTTACTATGAAAGTCATGGAAATGTAATTGAAAGTATTTATAATTAGAAACAAAAAACAGGATTGAAAATGAGTTGTACCCAGTAAAGCCTCACGAAGCCTTCATGACAATAACTAATGCAGTAACATTTCAAAAAAATACAAAGTAAAAACGCTGCAGTTACTGGTGATGTTGCCTTGATGTCTGAGAACAGTAGTACATAATAAATAAACTGATGCTGATGTGCCTTGCTACACAAGGATAAGTGCACGCGATGATTGGCACTTGTTTATATATCTCGGAATTGCATTCTTCATTGTTGTGCTTTAGTCTTCTTAATGTTGACATCTGCATAAAAATGATCTTTGAAATAAATGTAATTTGAACACATCATGGAGTGGAATTTCTGCGTATCTATGTGTAGTGATTGTGGTATCATTGCTGGGTACATACGCACACGTATGACGTCACTGTGCCAGGAGCATTACTACCACGTGGGTCTACACACACACATGACGTCATCCCGGCTGGAGGCGGGAATGACAGTCAGGGCCAGTGCTGGACACGTGATCAGGATCCCAGTGGGGGCCAGGGAGTCCAGGGGGACCTCGGGGGGCACGTGGACATCAGGGGGGCTTCGAGAGGGTACTCAAAAGGCTGAGGCGTGGCCAGAGGTGGTGCCTGGGCACGCCGAGGCCCATATAAGCGGCCTCCTCAGGAGGTTCGGGGCTGTTCCTGCGAAGAATGAAGACGCCTCGTGGAGATGCCAAAAAGAGAAGGCCTACAGTGAGCGGACTGCCAGCAGCCACCTGGCTGGGTCACTCTGGAGTAGCTTAAGAGACAAGTGTGTGTTAGCTCGGGTGGGTCGGTGGTCACCACCCTAACTGTTGAGTAACCGTTGTGTTCATTAATAAATGAGTGTTGGCGCCTAAATTGAACCTATTACAATTGGTGTCAGAAGTGGCTAGCGTTAGGTGTTATCCTAGCCAGTATAGAATGCGCACGATTACTACAACTTACCTTGATGCTTTCACACGACGGAGACGGCGGGAAAATCGTCTTCAGGGCAGTTCCCGGGGTCTGCAGCCCCGGTGAAGGAGGGAGATGGAGCTGCAGGCGGGGCAGCAGGACGCACTTTCACGTCGCTGCTTCGCTGCCATCGAGAGAGAGACAGAACGAGCGAGAGAGCAAGCGAGCGAGAGAGAGAGCGAGCAAGAGAGCGAGCGAGGGTTACATAAAGCCCCGTTTATAAAAAAAAAAAACATTTTACGAAATGATGAACGAAACAGAGTGCCGAATACACCTAGCATCTTCTTGTTTCCACTGATCGTAAAAAAGAAAAAAAAAGAGAGAGAGCGCAGGAGCTGGAGGAGAAAGGACGCCGCTGCAGCTGCTGCTGCGAGTGCCTGGGCGGGAAATTTGCGCGGGAAATCCGCGCACGTGGCAGCCACGCGCGGCATGCGGTTCCCGCCATTCTCAACTCCTGCGGAGGGAGATTTTCGGCCGTCTTGGTGGCATCCTGTTACAAGGGGATGCCGTGCTCGCCATCCAAGATTCTACAAGTTCCACCCTGCCATCCTCCGTCCCTCACAGTCTCTCAGGCAAGTCGTGACACAATGCACCCGGCCCTGACAACACACCTCATCCATCTTACGCATGCCGGGTTATTTTTGCGTGTTTTTTTTGCTTGCGGAGCTGGAGAACTGGGTTTTCTGGCTGTGTGAGTGTAGAATGAACGCGGCGTTTGTGTTTGGTGTGTTGCTATGTACATTTTTTTTGTGTGTGTAAGATTGAGGCATCAGGATCGTTATCTTGATGGGGCAGTTAATGATTAATTCGGTTGTGTCAAGTGTTCCGAGGCCCTTTAATGTCCCGTGGGTTGCCGTGTTATTAGCTCGCAGTGTGACATCGGTTTATTTTGTTGGTCATATCTACATTTTTTTGTTGTTGTGTGATTGCGATGTGCCACATTTGTTAACGATGTGTTTATTGTATAGGGCTTTTCTCGCGATTCGCGATGTGCGGACTGTATGTACTGCATATAATGTCTCTGCACGGATAAGGGTTGTGAGGTGCATTGTTGTGTTCCTTGATACGGATCGTTAGATTGTGACGATGACATATGGGGCCAGTGATTGGATTGTGCTGCTGGCTGTGGACTTATCTGGGGCAAAGATTCTGCACAGAATGCCCCTATTATGGTTGTGTGTCAACATGAGTGTGGTCCCGTCATGCTATGGTTGACGGTTTGACCTGACAGCCCGGAGTTCGAGACTCTCCGAGGCGCGTCTGAAACAGTGAAACAGAGGCTCAGGTAGCTTATGTTGAGTTGCTTTTGAGTTGGGTGCTGAAATCCCGTCGTTAATGTCATAGGGATTTTGGTTGGCAGGACCAGTGGGTTCCTGTCTGTTGTTGCTCCCTCCGCTCGATTGCATGCAGCCCAAGGGCTGCATTGCGAGTAGGAGCGTGTGAACGATGGGTTGTCTCAGCTCGGTCGGTACAACTATATCCTGCGATGCGAGTCTTGGAGAGAGACTGGGTTATAATTCCCCCGATACGGCTAATGCGTGCTACTGGTTGTGACGCGCGTCGGAAAGGTGGTGGGGTGGTTACATAGAATTCTCCCCCCCCCGATATGGCCGACGTGCACGGTTTTAGGATGGAGACGCCACGTCGGAAGGGCGGGGGGGTGCTAACGGGTGACATGTAATGTCTGTGGTGCTCCTTAGTAAGGGGTGTTGGGACGCCATTTTGTACACGCGTTGGGCCGCCATTTTGGGCACACGCGGGTCGCGCATGCGCCCGCCATTTTGTACATACACGGGTGGCCTCGGAGATATGGGGGTTGTACGTGTGAACTATTTCTGGGCAAGAGCAGGCATTTTTTTTGTGCCACGTGGATTTCACATATTTTTAAAAAAAAAGTAGATACTGGGGCAACCTTGAAGTGAGACTTTTTTTTTGCCCAGTACATGGGTCAACCGGGAAGCATGGCTTCCTTGACCCGGGATGTTGTACGACATCCAACGTTATACCTTGGGTGCAGCATACTGGCTCGACCTTGAATGCATGCCTTCCTTGAGCCAGTACATGGGTCAACCCTGACGTGCGACTTCTCGACCTGGGACGTAGGGAGACGTCCAGAATGTTAAGTGGTGTGTGTAGGTGGGTGTTAGACTTTCAGTTTTCGCCCTATTGCTGCCTGTGGGGTGGAACGGTAGCAGAGCGGTGTGAGACCCTGCCATCCATGGGGTGGTTGGGTAGATTGATTTGATTTCCGGTGTTGGTTGTGCATCCAACGCGTCGGAATCTGTGTATTTTTGCTTTTCTTCCGATCATCTCCACTTCCCTGGGCCGGGTGGCTGGTTGTGTCCGACGAGCTGAGGTGCAGGCTTGTGGTGCTGTGCCTCAGGAGGTGGTTCTTCTCGTCACAGGATTCCTACACCTGCTGCCCTTGGAGTCGCCGGTTGTGCTGACCGGATGTGGACTTGAAGGGGGAAGTGGAGGCGCCCGTACATCACTCCTGCTCATCCTGTTGCCCAACTCCTGGGGAGGGAGCCGTGCCCTTTTTCGAGTTCCCCCAGACCTCCAAGGAGAGCGTGCTTGCCTCCCCTGGGGGCTCAGCCACGCAAACTCGTTCGAAGACTGGCCGCTGTGCATGACTCTCACACCTTGTTGATTGCCTACGCCATTGTCAAACAGTGAATTTCATGTGTCGGTGCGTGCGTACAATTTGCTATGGGTGGGCTGTGCTGAGGGATAAGCGGGTTGATCAGTTCTTCTCGGTGTACATATGTTCTCGCGGTAATTATCGTCGCCGGTTATTATTGATGTTGTTGGAGGCACACTGTTTTCCTGTATTGTCACAGCCGGGACGGCTGTTTTGTTTACATGGAGGGAGGGTGATGTGATTGTGGTATCATTACTGGGTACATACGCACACATATGACATCACTGTGCCAGGAGCGTTACTACCACGTGGGTCTACACACACACATGACGTCATCCCGGCTGGAGGCGGGAATGACGTCAGGGCCGGTGCTGGACACGTGACAGGATCCCAGTGGGGGTCGGGGGTCCAGGGGGACCTCGGGGGGGCACGTGGACAGCAGGGGGGCTTCGAGAGGGTACTCAAAAGGTGAGGCGTGGCCGGAGTGGGGCCCGGGCACACCGAGGCCCATATAAGCGGCCTCCTCAGGAGGTTCGGGGCTGTTCCTGCGAAGAATGAAGGATGCCTCGTGAAGATGCCAAGAAGAGAAGGTCTACAGTGAGCGGACTGCCAGCAGCCACCTGGCTGGGTCACGCTGGAGTAGCTAAGAGACAAGTGTGTGTTAGCTAGGGTAGGTCGGTGGTCACCACCCTATGTGTAGAGTAAAAGTAACTGTTGAGTAACCGTTGTGTTCATTAATAAATGAGTGTTGCCTCCCAAGAAGTGTGTGCGCCTAAATTGAATCCATTACATATGTGTGTTTGCTGTGTTGGCCTTTGTAGGTGCTCGTTAACTCAATTTGCCACAGAAAGCTACTTGCTATGAGGAAGGGACGTTGCCAGAAATATTTCACATTGTATATTTTTCTTTTATGCCAGTGTTGTTGGTATATTTGAGTGTTTTGTTATTTGACTCAGAGGGCACCTGCATGTGGCATTTAAATCCATTTCATATTTCAACTTCTTTGGTATGCACTTTGAACAGAATGCACAGTGGTGGAGAACGAGTACAGGATACAGTTTCAAGTGTCGGACAAAGCTATGCATAATGTACTGCTCGCGTGAACATGTTATAATTGTGGTCTGTGCAAAGACATACATTTTCAGATTGCAATAAAATTCAGTAGCGAATAGCTATGATCATATATCACAAATACCAACTCGAACACTGAAGCCCATTCAAAATACTATATCGGTAAGCTATTCAGCATACTCTGTATCTCCCTCCATGGATGTAAATAATAGTTTGATCACATTTTATTTTTACACTTGCGATACATGCGTGCATTAACGAGTGCGTGTTTGAATGGTTTTCAATTATGCAATTTTTTTAAAGATAATGAACAGAATGAATGAGAACATAAACAAGACAGTGCAAATGAGACAGAGCAATTTAAGCTCCCCACGAAACTATCCATTGAAACTTTTCCCATGCCATCCATCACACCACTGCCCACCACCACCAGTTTATGCATTGTTTCCGCACTCCGTACTCCCAGACTTGTCTCCTAGAAACTCAGCAGGACCTTGCACCGTAGCCTGCCAGTCAATCCCGTCGATTCCTGCAGCCACTGCATGTGACTCAACCTGACCGAGGTACTTCTCACCGCCCGACAATCGTTGCCCCGTTCATCTCCGGCTCTCTGCATCCACAGCTTGGGCAGGCATGAAGAGAAGGAGGCCATGGTGCAAGCTGAGCCGAGCCCCACCACCTTGGCACCATGCCGGAAGCAGTCACGGCGTGCCAGCAAGCAGCACTGTTTGAACAATTGGAGCCCATAAGATCTAATAATAACAACTTTTTGATGGGTTAGATTGCGTTCATATGAATGCATCGTTAAACCCGCCACCACCCGACAGCCAATTTTTAAGGTTTGTCACTTAAAGAAAAGTGCCATGTTGTTACTACTTCACAATTACGCTGGTGATTACAACCAGCTTCATAAGACTGATCCGGATTTACTCTCCAACACACACATGCGCTGACGTAGTAACAAATTGCCACGTTTTGTTAGTGGCAAATATTACTAATTATAACTGTGTTGGGTGGTGGGAGGGTTAACGACATTAATATTTATGCCATCCATTTCACGACCAATATTATCCATGATATGTTTATGGGGCACTTAAAATCGAGATTTGGGGGCCTTAAAATAAAAAATCTCAGATTTTCAGAGGTGTCATGTTGTTTGTGTGCTAAAAGCTGCGTTTGTGCCACATTTCAGCTTTCTACCTTGTCGGGAAGTACCCTAGAGGTTGTTGAGACATCCAGATTAAGGTCTTTAATTGTATAGAAACCGGGGCAGTGCTGGTTTTCAGTTTCGTGGTGGACACGGCTGAGAGGGAGGCCAGGAGACCAGGGCACGGCCTGCCACCTCATTATTATTAATTACTACGAATATTAACAAGCATGTTTGTGCGTGACGGGCTTGTGATGAATATTAACGATTCGCCCAAGTATGTAACATTGCACGCCGTTACATAACGGTGGCAGCATCCAAGACTCGAGGAAGCAACGAAAAAATGAAACGATCTGAACAATCGTCATTAAACCATTATTAACCAAAAATTATATAGGTCTTTAGGTAAAGCCACGTAGATAGAAAAAAATAATAAAAAAATATCACGACGTTTCGTCTTCAGGTGAAAAAATAATTTCCGCTCAAGACCAAACAGCAGTGCCAACTCGGTCCTGGGGCCTCCCCCAGGTCGACTCAGCCTCAAATGAGTACATGGACGCGGTGTGCAAGCATCGCCACCTGGGAGACATGGGCGTGGTGCTGGCCACCCACCCCCCTCAATGCTACTCGCTCACAACACAGCTCGCTCATGGCTATACCGGCGGGGAGGAATATTTGGTTCCAAAGATAATGGCATGGGGCCCATCCCGAATTGCCCCTCCAATGACATAGGCCCCGCCCTTTGCGTGTAGCCACGCCCCCAATGACACAGACCACGCCCTCTGCGTGTGGCCACGCCCCCAATGACACAGACCACGCCCCCAATGACACAGACCACGCCCCCAATGACACAGACCACGCCCTTTGCGTGTAGCCACGCCCCCAATGACAGACCACTCCCTTTGCGTGTAGCCACGCCCCCAATGACACAGACCACGCCCTCTGCGTGTAGCCACGGCCCCAATGACACAGACCACGCCCTCTGCGTGTGGCCACGCCCCCAATGACACAGACCACACCCCCAATGACACAGACCACGCCCCCAATGACACAGACCACGCCCTTTGCGTGTAGCCACGCCCCCAATGACAGACCACTCCCTTTGCGTGTAGCCACGCCCCCAATGACACAGACCACGCCCTCTGCGTGTAGCCACGCCCCCAATGACACAGACCACGCCCTCTGCGTGTAGCCACGCCCCCAATGACATAGACCACGCCCTTTGCGTGTGGCCACGCCCCCAATGGCATAGACCACGCCTCCAATGACATAGACCACGCCCTCTGCGTGTAGCCACGCCCCCAATGACACAGACCACGCCCTCTGCGTGTATCCACGCCCACAATGACACATACCACGCCCTTTGCGTGTAGCCACGCCCCCATGTGGGCGGGCACCATCCGTAAGCCACGCCCCCTCGCCGCTAACCCCGCCCATCGTTGCCCCGCCCACCCCCCGCAATCTCCAACTCCACGTGGCCCCACCCCGACCTCCTGCAGCGCGCCGTGGACTCCATCGGAGGTGCGAGACGTAGAAGAAGCAGCAGCAGCAGAAGACGAAGACGCGGCGGCAATGGGGAACTGTGAAACCGTGGGGCCCAACGAGGCGCTCGTAGTGTCGGGTGAGTCCGCCTCGACACCGACGAGACGGAACGTGACGAGGGAACGTGACGACGGCTGTCGGTGCAGGGAGCGTGCGCGGTGGATGGCGCGGAGGAAATGGCGCGCCCTTTTGTTGCGGCCTGAGGGCTGTGGGGCGTGTTTGCGTGCTCGCGTGTGCGTGTGTTTGCATGGGTGTACACACGGTGTGTGTGTGTGTGCATGGGTGTACACACGGTGTGTGTGTGTGTGCATGGGTGTACACACGGTGTGCGTGTGTTTGCATGGGTGTACACACGGTGTGCGTGTGTTTGCATGGGTGTACACACGGTGTGTGTGTGTGTGCATGGGTGTACACAAGGTGTGTGTGCTCGTGTGTTTGCATGGGTGTACACAAGGTGTGTGATCGTGTGTTTGCGTGCTTGTTTGGGTGTACACACGGTGTGTGTGTGTTTGCATGGGTGTACACACTGTGTTTGCATGGGTGTACACACGGTGTGCGTGTGTGTGCATGGGTGTACACACGGTGTGTGTGTGTGTGCATGGGTGTACACGAGGTGTGTGTGCTCGTGTGTTTGCATGGGTGTACACAAGGTGTGTGATCGTGTGTTTGCGTGCTTGTTTGGGTGTACACACGGTGTGTGTGTGTTTGCATGGGTGTACACACGGTGTGTGTGTATGGGTGTACACACGGTGTTTGTGTGCGTGTGTTTGCATGGATATACACACGGTGTGTGTGTGCATGGGTGTACACACGGTGTGTGTTTGCATGGGTGTACACACGGTGTTTGTGTGCGTGTGTTTGCATGGGTGTACACACGGTGTGTGAGTGTGTGTGTGTGCATGGGTGTACACACGGTGTTTGTGTGCGTGTGTTTGCATGGGTGTACACACGATGTGTGAGCGTGTGTCTATTTGGGTGTACGCACGGCGTGTGCTCGTGTGTTTGCATGGGTGTACACGCGGTGTATGAGTGTGCGTGTGTTTGCATGGATATACACACGGTGTGTGTGTGTGCATGGGTGTACACACGGTGTGTGTTTGCATGGGTGTACACACGGTGTTTGTGTGCGTGTGTTTGCATGGGTGTACACGCGGTGTGTGAGTGTGCGTGTGTTTGCATGGGTGTACACACGATGTGTGAGCGTGTGTCTATTTGGGTGTACGCACGGCGTGTGCTCGTGTGTTTGCATGGGTGTACACACGGTGTGTGTGTGTGCGTGTGTTTCCATGGGTGTACACATGGTGTGTGTGCATGGGTGTACACACGGTGTGTGTGCGTGTGTTTGCATGTGTGTGAATCGGGGTGTACACTGTGTGTATTAGTGTGGGTGGCGTTAGATGTGTGGTTCTGACCACCCACCCCTCGTGTGCCGTGCTGGCCTTCTTAGCTGCTCGTGTAGACCACTAACCACAACAGTCTGTTAATGCTATACAATATAGGGGGGTCATCTTAGTGTTTCTAGACAGCGTGTGAGTGTTTACATGAGTGCACATATGGTGGGTAATATGCGTGCATTCGTGTACATGGAGTTACACTACCTCAGTGCATCATTGCACAACATTGGTGCGTTTGACGCGTGTGCATAGTTGTAGACATGTGTGCTGCATGTTTTCATATATAACGTGTGTGTGTGTGTTAGATCTGTGTATCTCTGTGTGTGTGTAGTTGTGTACATTGTCCATGGGGCGTGTGGATGTGTGAATACGTGTGCGTCTCGTGTGCATTGCAACCTACGATTTCACGCATGAGCCAATCCCACGTCATACATGTGGATAATTATCATACGTGTGGATAATTATCATACGTGTGGATAATTATCATACGTGTGGATAATTATCATACGTGTGGATAATTATCATACGTGTGGATAATTATCATACGTGTGGATAATTATCATACGTGTGGATAATTATCATACGTGTCGATAATCATCATACGTGTCGATAATCATCATACGTGTCGATAATCATACGTGTGGATAATTATCATACGTGTGGATAATTTTCATACGTGTGGATAATCATCATACGTGTGGATAATTATCATACGTGTGGATGATCATCATACGTGTGCTGCACGTGCAATGGTATATGAACTGGCGATGTTCATGGGGAAATGCACACAATTTAACGGGTCCGTATTTTTTAAACGTATCGGTCAGAATCTTTATTCAAGAACGCAATGATATCCCAAGTTTCTTTTATCAAAGGGAAATCTCATCTCGAAATTATTTTTCGCGTCTCCCATACAAGCGTATTAGTCTTTCCCCAATATTCTGCACAGGACACCGCTTCTGGTGTTGTCATTGCTTTAAATCTACAAATGCAAACGCATTGGCATCAATCGCACAACGAGCAGCCAATTCCATTATAATGAAAGCAGCAATTGAACGGTGGAGGTGATAAAATTACGAAGCAGATGAGCCCAAAAAAAAACATCCACACAGACGAGACGTAACGTCCAAAATCGTTTGCACACAATTTTTTTATAAGAAAATAAATCAGTTTATTGCAAGAGGTCGATTGAGAGGGAAAATTGAATCTTTTGAGTGGGAGGGGCGGCTTAGGTTCAGCAGTGCATTTGAATATGGCTGGTAAAAAACCACGTTCTGTGTTAGAAACTAAATTATTCAAGGTTTTGCAAAGCGGCGGCTTTGATGAGTGAACAATTATCCACAATCTGGTATTGATTCTCGCCGCTGGACACGTGAATGTTGTGTTGAGCTTACGTTTCGAGGTTTTAAACCCAGCACTCTACAATGTACGCAACCAGATACATTTGGTGGAATATCATTCGCAACCGCTTGGGATAAGCATAAATACAGACACCATCACTGTTATTCGCAATACCCCCAATGAGTGCACGCACATTGACTTATTTACTGGGCCTAGAACGGTGCATCGATGAACGTAGCCGATTCTTGACCCAAGCGAACCATGCATTCCAATCACCCAAGAATCGATGATTATGCATTTGTTAAGTGTGTATTGCACACGTTTTAGTCAACAGATATGTGGGATTTTATGTGTATCCTCAAGAGAGGTGTGGGCACATTGAGACATGTAAAAAAGGGGGCACATACACTTCTTGTACTGATAAAAGCCGAATGGTGTAAGGAAAGAAGAGACCATTGCAAGAGATGGTTACAAAAGACTGGGTGGTGGACACAGCCATAGTCACTGCGAATACAGATGGGATTGAGTCCCCAGTGAATACTGTGGCACTAATGGCTTTGAGGGCAGCACGGAGTACATTTCTGTAAACAACATTTTCTTTCAGTGGATACCAATTCACTAGAATGCACAAGCTACACGAGCTACGGATAGATATCCCTCAATAAAGTCGCGTAGAGTCGAAAGAACCAAGAATATGAATCCCTGCAGTCACGAAAGCTTTAAATAAATTTTTTATAAATACGTACTTAAATATTCTTGGTTATTTCGGTAAAGTCACGTAGAAGGGAAATTTTTTATATTTTTATTATTTACCTTCTATGTGACTTTACCAAAATAACCAAGAATATGAATCCCTGCAGTCACGAAAGCTTTAAATCAAAATTTACGTACTTAAAGCTTTCGTAACTGCAAAAATTCATACATATTCTGATAATTCTGATTCTCTGGCATCTGAGATGTATAGGTAAAAATTTCCAGCTGCAATATATGCATTTGATTAATCGTTATTTCGTCCATGGGCAAGTGCAAAATTCAGTACCACTGGAGGTGTACAGATTGAGCGATACCAGTTTGTGCAAATGTCTCATGAAAATTTGATTACGTGATAACATAATTATTTCGTGAGATCATTGCATAATTCACATTTATTGGTGATTTTAAATACGTTGGTCCAATTGAAGTGGTTCCATTTCATGGACTAGTAAGAACACATTTCTGCAGAAGCCCCTTGTTTGATTAGCTGAGATGGAGCCGTGCCCAAGTCATTGTGCTGTGCCTACTTGGTCACTTGGAAGTTTGCACTTAAAATATATCTTAAGCTGTGCAATGTCCCTGTATTGGCACAGTATGAGGAAAGTACTGTGTGTTGAAATGCTTTCGTGATTGCCAAAACCAGAACAGATGGGAAATGCTTAACCGCACACAATGAGATACGGTTTCGTATTGCATGTGCATGTCTGAGGTTTTTTAGATATAAACCTGCGGAAAGTTGTGAAAAACTGGGTTATATGTGACTCATTTAGATTGTTTCTGTAAAAAAATGCTAATTTGCTGGAAATGTTTAAACTCTGGTTAATGTAAAATCAGGAGTCATTTACATTCCACCCCGCCTAATTCTGATTGCCGATGCCGGGCCATAGTACATTAAAACAATGGATTTTCAGCACTGCTTTCTGCTCAAAATCTTGGTATGAAATTTTATAAAACTTTTAAAATATCACATTTTTGTTGGACATTATAACGAAAACCTTGGCGTAGTAAAACTCGACAATGGCACTCAATAGGCGGTTCCTCCACCCCCGTTGAGCCCGTGGTGGTAAGACTCTCCGTCAGCCCAGCTGCAGGACTTTAGGTCGGTGGTGGCAATGTTTTTTAACCCAGCAAATCATGCCCGGTATCGGGAGTTACACGTAACCTGAATTTCCAGCATTCTTGTGAGAAACAATATTGCATTTTTTTACGATTATTTTTACACGAACAGGCGGGGGAGATGCACTGTTCGGCTGGCATCTATCAGGGAGACTCTGCGCTTGACTTGTATTGACTTGAAAAAGATTGCCTTGAATGTAGGGCTTTATTTAGACCAAATGTGCTTTTACTTAGCCACTTACGGCATGACCGGCTTCAGTTGGTCGGAACAAAAACTCCGCTCCTTTTTCTTCGAGTAGTAATATTCAGCATTCCAATATTAGTTAGTTTTTTGTGCAAACATAAAGTTTTATCTGCAGTTGATGAATCCAGGTTGTTTTTATCTGCATCTATATCTGTCATCACAGCCACAACCATGACCCGGTTTATTAAGCAATGGAGTTGCGTGTGTGATTGCAACACGTGTAGAGTGGGCAGGCCCCCAACAGCGGCCCTCTCATGAGTGGGGTGGCTGTTTTTGTTTTAGTCGTCTTTGTTCCCGTGCTCTGCTAAACCATAAAGGTAGTTCTAACCCTGAAGATTACCCTCTAAATCTCGCGTGTGGATGTTGTAGGGCCGTTCCCATGCCCACAACTGCCTAAGCATATCGAGTAGTCTGTGGTTTGATGGTCTCTTTTTTTCTTTTATGTGAACCGTTCTTGCTCATTTGCAGCAGAAACATCCAGTTACATAATCCACACATGCTGCCCTTGTAGGCTTTCACGAGGTTGAATTATAATTTACACACCGAGTTAATCATGCTTGAAGAATACAAACAATCTCCAGCGCCGTGAGCAGCAGCTCAGGTCTCCTGTAAGTAGTTAATTTCTGGGAAAAGAGTATCGTTCAGCAAAGAAGCTCAAAACCGATGTTATGAAATTATTTCAAGGACTGGCTTGCGGTGGTTTAGAAGCAAATTCTGAAAGTGCTTGACCGAACGTCTGTTTATAAAAGTGCAACTCGATTCGACTGGTTGAGACTGCGTTTCCAACCAGCATAAACAACAAAAAACACATCAAGCCATATTGTTCATTCCAAAAAGCAGATTAAAGATGCATCAACAAACTTATGAGGCCCATGCAATTTTTTTAAAATGTGCTTTACTAGAATTGCTTGGTGTCTTTCTGAGAGAGGCCTCTCGGCTGAAATATATTCAGTGGCGTACTCTTAGGTTTTTTCGGTAAAGTCGCGTATGTGTCACGTATGTGTCACATACAGACTTTACCAACACAAGTCTCCGTCATCAGGTGGGACCGTCACAGCTAAATTTACTGTATCTTAATACAGCTAAATTTACTGTATCTTAATACAGCTAAATTTAATATATCTTGATACAGTAAATTTAGCTGTATGTATCTTGATACAGTAAATTTAGCTGTATCTTAATACAGTAAATTTAGCTGTGACGGTCCCACCTGATGACGGAGACTTGTGTTGCCTCCGAAACGTCGTGAATTATTATTTTATTTCTATCATTTGTTGTTTTATTTTTATTGCTTATTTTTATGTTTTACCTACGTGACTTTACCGAATAAACCTAAGAGTGTGAATCCTTGCAGTCACTAAAGCTTCAAATCTAGAATATTCAGTGGCAGTTTCAAGTAGAACTTAATTATTGTGTTGAATGTGTGCAGTTGATAATGGCTTTCAAATGCAATATTAATGCATTCTTGATTCTCTGCAGCTCGCTTGTTCAGTCCTACAGGCTTGGCATTGTGTCCAGCTTGACAAGAGGGAGGGGCGACACTGCCATCTCCTTAGGCCTCGTATTGTGCAGCCTCGGACAACAAAAGGCGCGACAGCGGTTCGGCAGCCGTCGCTACTCCTGATGGGATGCGTAATTTGTATATGCGAATGTTGGAGCCGACAGGGAGATAGGAGTAAATCGACGCTTGGAGTATGGCAGAGGTCGCAACCGGGTACCCGATACCCGTACCCTACCCGATACCCGGCTACCCGTACCCGGCCGGGTACGGGTACGGGTACCCGTTTGCGACCCTGGTGCGGACGGGTGCGGGTGCGGGTAAGGAATCAAAACCCGTTTGCAACCTCTGGAGTATGGTGTGCCCTAGATGCTAGTCGGCTATAAATAGTGCGGCATTCATTGCAGTAAATTCCTTGCACAGATCCTTCCTGGGCTGCAGGAAGTGAGGCAGCCATTTGACATGTTTAAAAAAAAGATCCATTTACTCCATCGGCAATGATTTGCATTATTTTTGGCGTTCACGGCTTTAGGCCACCGATGCCACTAGAGAGAATATGATGCCCCACCCCAAGAAAAAGGTGACATCTTTATTTATTTCATTTGTGTATATAGAAATCGAGATTGAAAATTAATTTTTTTAAAACTGCGTTTTGCGTTTTAGTGTGTTGCTCTTTCCCGCTCCTCAGATTAGCATTGTTGGCTACGTACGGTGCGAAATAAGTTCAACATGCATATATGTATGTTACATGAACTCTTTCGAATTCGGCATTACTACAACATGCCCTGCTCTGCAGTCATTTTCATTAAACGTGTGCGCTGTTATTTTATGTTTTCACATGCCTGTGTACCAGTGGTCATTGCACACCCTTAGAGATAATTTCACAAGGCCCTGATCATTAGCATTGTAGACGATGTGCCCTCGGTAAACCGCTGCAGTTGCCCGAAAACAAATATGGGTGCATTTTAATGCCATCCAGGTCATAATAAGTGGAGCCTTTTAACATGGTTCTGCCCGATGCTGTGCCCGAGATGGGTGGTGTGCTAATGAGTGTGTACGTCTATGCTGTACCCTGGTGACCGATGTGTTAACGAGTGTGTGCATGTCTGATGCTGTGCCCGAGATGGCTGGTGTGCTAATGAATGTGTACGTCTATGCTGTGCCCAGGTGGTTGGTGTGGCGCTGATGAGAAGAAGTACGTGACCGGAGGATGGTCATGGGTGTGGTGCTTGGTCTCCCAAGCTCAGAGGTGGGTATTTGTGGCGATTTTTTACCCATATAGCTCTTGTGCCACTGTCGCCCTGAGCCAGGCATGTCAGCATGCCTGCAATTTGACACGTGGTGTACACAGACCAGTTATGCAACGTAAGAATGTCACGAGCTATCTTTTCCTCGGTTCATGGGTCATGCATTGCATTGTGTAACAGTTGAATATATATTTGTTATCCGTCTCCTGAATATATGCACCGAATGTAGATTACAGATGTAAAAGCAGGTACAAAACCTGATATTTAATCTTGTAAGGATACAAGTGTTAATAAACTAATTATTTTCGTGTGCATTTTTACTTGTTTATTGTAAAGCAAATGTCTAAGTTAATCAGTTATAAAATTACTTATTTGTTTCCCTAAGAAAGGCTCACTGAATCTCAAGATTCTTACTTGATTTTTTGGCCAGTTGACTTTTTGGCCAGTTCCTTTTGAGTATTTTTGTGTCTGATGAAACTGAGAAGTCAGAATCCTCATAACTTAGCTTGATCCACCGACCCTGCCTCCTAAGTTGTGTGGCTGAAATGCCTCTGCCACCATACCCAGCAATATTTGTATATTTTCCCTTGAGTAGTACATACAGATGCATTGCATAACAATCCTTACGTAATGATTCCAGTGTTGTTTTATCCGTGGCCGGTTTAAACCTACTGATGCCTTAACCACTCAATAAAACGGTCCATTGCATCTCCCGTGTGCATTTGCCCTCAAGATTTAAGGGGAAAAAAGAGTACGTGCGGGCTTCTTTCACATCAGGCAAGGGGAAGGCACTTTTAGAACTACCCTTTTTTGTCTTTGTTATATCTCAACACGAGCCTAAGACACTGCACAAATCACAGCGAAAAAATGGGGGAGGGGCGGGGGACACATACACTCCGCAGACCACGTCCGAGAACTTAGTGCTCCTCCTGTATTTAGATGAAGGGAAACAATTGGGCTCATTGCCCCACTCTCGATGTGAGGACCGCTGAACCGGAACAAGGAATTTAGTATGAGATGGGGAAGACGAGGGAAGAGGAACTAACAGCGTGAAGGGATCGATGGGTAGAGAAGAGAGGAGGGGAAGAAAGGAGAGAGAGAGGGGCTTTTAAAACTACTCTTAATGGCAGGCAATGTTGTAATTGCCATTGCATTTTGGAAAGTAATTCGCCACGCGGACACGCCGACTGCACTTTCAGCAAGATGCACGTTTCTTGTTGTCTTGCAAGGATGCAAATGCGGCATGTGATGTAGACCATGGTAGAGCAGACTGGAAGGTGGTGGGTTTCAAATGCAGAACAGTAAGGGGCAGCGGCCATTTGCAGAGAAAGCTCGTCACTAAAATCCCAGTAACAAAAAGTAAAGCCGCCTGGTGAGGAATGCGAGGTATTTGTTCACGTGACCAGAGCCAGCCAATCAGAATGCCACAAATGAAATCTGGACTTTAAACCGGTGGTTGCTTAATTGTTTTTTTTATTGAACTTCACCAAATTGCTTATCAAACAAAGCATAGCATAGGAGGATATGGGTGGGGTAGGATTATTTTCTTTCGAAAACAAATGCAGCAGCCGTTCCCACCGTCATGCGTGCACGTGTTCCTTAGCAGAGTTGTGTTGTTGTTGCAGGGTTTGATATCGGTGTGTACGCCTGTTTGACATCTGTGGAGCTATACTGAGACCCAGTGTTCTGATTAGATTCCCGGCCATTACGAACATAAGTTACGAGGGACAATTGAACTGGTCATGACAAACCTCCCATTAACCAATCTGCAATGACCAGCGTGGTGAAGTATGTTTTTTTAAATCACAACAACCTACATAGCTGAAAAATGTGGATTGGCCTTCATCCAAAAGTACACTGAATAAGAGCTAAACGTCATTATTATTATTATATAGATTTATTATTCACAAACAACATCACTTTAGCTTGCAGCAATTTCTGAATGTTATGAATAACATTGGAACGGTGACTGGCAGTGTGGACTAGAGAAACGTGTTTTTACCAAGGGTACAAAACCTCGTTTAGCGAGCATCCGTAAAGGCTTGCACCATCACATGATGATGTGATGATGAGGAGGAGCCATAAGCACACAGCCATCTTTGTTTTCTAAGTTGACATTAGTGGCATGTGCACGCACACACACACACACGCTAGGCACTCACTCCAGGCTGAATTTCTGTCAGGGGAAGTCCTGTCCAGGCTAGGAGACGTCCTCATCGCGGGCGAGTCGTTCGTAGCGCGGTGCGCCAACAGCAACCACGCTCCTCCTAACATGCACATATTCGCTCGCAGACGTGCACATGGCGGCGCGTACGACTGCACGTACAGCATTGTAATGTAGTGTATCCATTGGGCCTATCGGACCCTGGTGCGTCACGCGATGTTCTGGCTCCGCTAGCGAGAGCGCACAGAAAGCGAGGGCTTGTTAATGAGAGGTAGTTGTGAGTTACGTGGCGCAGAACATGGCTGCAAGCGAGGAATATATGCAGTTGTGTTCACAAGCGGAGGGGCCTTGCCCCATGCGCCATTGTCTGGTCTCCGAGCTGTATTCTGCATCCTGTAAGATTTTTTTAGATCAGAAAGCGGCCTTGAAATTGAACAGTCATTTTCACAAGGTGGCATACTTGTGTTTTCAGATTATTGGATTTCTCATGGTCCTAAATGGGGATGGATATTTTTAATTGAATGTTTTTTACGGGTTCTTCATAAATGTTACTTGCAGGTTTGTGTGCTGCTCATTGTGTAGAATGCAATGGCCATCTGACCTGCATTGTTTCATTGCAGTACAGGAAGAAACGCACTTCGTGATGAGACTGTAGCTAGCGTGCTTCCCAGTGTTCTGAGGAATTGAATAGTTGAATTGTGGGTAGACTGTACAGGTCTGGCGGTGTGCGGCACAGTTCAAAATAAAATTAGAATTGATGTTTAAAATTAGTCTGTAAATGCTAATGTGAAATTCCCATTGCCGATACAAAGTGAAGGGCTGTGGGACGGATGTAATGCATTTAATGTGGAAACAGAACCGTGCTCAGTGGACTGATTAATGCACACTTAGGCTCTCACAGACGCATCAGTTCCCTGCCCATAATTGCAGTTAGTCTCTGGAGTGCCCGTTTACCCCTTCATGACATCATGCTGATGTTAAACTCTCCACAGTATGCTTACGAAGATGCGTGTATCTGCACTGTACGCTCTGTATGGTTGCAGATTGACGCTTTGTCATCAGTTTAATAAATATGCTCTATGTATGTACGTTTATGTGTACCCTGATGCTGCTTTGTGTGTACAGGGCGTGGTCACTTTTGACAACTGAATATTAACAAAACACAGGCATTGTTTTGCAATTCATAATTATATACACGTTTATACGAATATTTCGTAATGATCAAACCATTTTCCCGCCCCTGCATATACATTTTCATACTTTAATGATACACGTGGAAGTGTGTCAGTATAACATGCTTATATTTTATTTACAAAATATATATCTGAAATTAACTTAAAAGCCTGTACACTCCGCATGTATGGTTCTAGTTTGGAGGCACGTTTCGGCAGTGAAATTTACTAAGATCATCTGAAGAAAAGATGCTTGCTAATCAGGGCCACACGTCCACATACTTGTCAACCCGTACGGTTTACCCATATTCTTGCACAGGTAAATTGAGTTTTCAGCTCCATACGGTGTACAGCTGTTTCAATACGGGCAAAAAAATATTTGTGTTTCTCCCTTGTTATGGGACTTTGTAGCATGAATGTTGAGATTTATAAGGGCACAGGGTGACCAATAAGGGTTGAATTGGTCTGGAATAAGTAGGGCACTGATATGGTATGTGTCAACAAAACATCAAATCTGATGCCCTCTTAAAATCTGGACATGACTGGCCTACACTGATCAGTCCCCCGACCATACCGGTTCCTCTTTAGCACTTCATGCCTCTCATTGTCTTGACACACGTGTTCTTAGAAAACGGGCATCATTTGGCCAAACCCAGTTGATGCAGTATATGTGGCCATTTTGCAGTTTGTGTTGCATCTGATGGGTTCTATGAAAACAATTAAAGTAACGTAATTGCGGAGTGTACTCGAGGCATCTGATTATTCATATTTAGGCCGTGGCCTGATATGCATTTTGTGAAGGAAAGGATAATTGAATGTAAGCATTTTGTGTGGATTTGCCTTGCTTGCTTACTTGCAAGGTTTCTTGTCATCGTCATTTGGCATGTACTCCAAAACGTTTAGTGTTTTCCCATTTCCTCCTAAAGCCGCCTCCTTCGCACGTGCTCGCCGACCGCAGTGCGGGGTCACTTTTCCCGGAAATCCCAAGCGCGGCACAATCGCACGCAACTGCTCCTCGCACGCGAGCAACGACAACATTTTGATCGTATCCACAATGCCAGTCTTCAGAGATGCAAAAGTGCATCATGGACCACGCTTAAGAAAATAAGCAAGCGCGGTCCACATTCATTACGAATACTTGTTAAGGTTTTGGCAGCCCCGTTGGGTTTCACCCCGAAGCTCGGAGGCAGCAGCAGCAGCTGCTGCGTACGGCCGCCGGCGGCGTCAGATTTCACGGCGAGTGGAAATGTGGCGCGTTGGTTTGGGGTGCCACATAAAGGGCTGGCCAGCGAGCACGTGGAAACGAGGCCCTTTCGTCCCAGCATGTATGCACGACCCTCCCCCCCCCCCCCTCATTCTTCTTGCCATCATCACCAGGCCGTTTTTCCCGTTTTGTCCAGTTTTTACCAGTTTCTCCGGGCCAAATTAAGTGTGTGGATGCTTTTTGCTGGGCTACAGCACATAATACCGTTTGGCTTTATAAAAATGGAGGACCAACTGTGGGTACTTGGGTGGAGAATACAGTACTATATTGCACAAGTGAGTTTTATTGATTTGGAAAAGCACCATGTATGTGCCGTTTCTTATTTCCTTGGGCTCATTAGCACCTTAAATAATTCATATCCATTTATTGATTTTCACCTTATTGGCTAAAATTTGTATCTATGCTTAGTTCCTTATAAATTGATTGTTTTTAGTGATTTAATAAGGTGTGCCAGTTAACCTGTTGTCGAAGTTGTCAAAAGTAACGACATCAAAAAACCGCGGCTTTTAGTTCTCATCTGTGCAGTTTCTGTGAGCGAGTTGGTCAAAATTATCCCGAGTGCCGCCAGCCTCCATGGAACAAACAACCGCTTATGGGTCCCAGCTTGCGGTGCAACCTCAACCGCGTAGTGAGCGTTTCACTGACGCTGGAGGAATAAAAAAGATGACCCTGGCCTACATTTGAGCTCCGTTCCTCGGGAGCTGTGCCACTCTGCCATCTGCACTACGCCCAGGGCACGGGTGAACGTCGTAGATGTTGTTAAAGATGCGTGGGTTATTGTAGCTTTCCTCGCGGTAAATATTAAACGAGGTAGGCTTCTCGCTTTGCTGCGCTTTCATACATAATTGGAGATTGCAAACGTTCTCACTCTCCCCTGTCACAGTGCAACCATAATTATTTCAAGTTGCATTGTGCCATTGTCTGCTTTTGCTTTTTCGCCTGTTTTGAGTGCATTAACCTCTGCTATTTCACGTAAGAGTTTGTGTCTGTGTGTGTGCAGTGTCCTCTCTGCTTTGCCATTGCTTTCATCAGCTGCTCTTACCCCCCTCTGTCTTTGACTCGGCCTGAACCAGGAGAGGGGAGCGGGGGGGTGAACGGAGTAGTTAAGTGAAACAAAAGCCTTTAAAAAAAACCCTCCTGTTATATTTTAAAAAAGACGTCCTGCCAAGTCATTGCTTCAAGGTAAATTCAGTTGTGCAACAGAAATTGTCTTATCTGAATGACAAACTCCCTTCTCCCTCATTCTAACATTCCTTGGCGGATGGGTCCATTGATCCGTTGAATGGGGGGGGGGGGGCGATCAATTGTCAGAACCACTCTTGTCCTCCCCCCTCCTTGTGCGCTTGGCGCAGCTCAGTGTCGTCCATTCTCTGCTCGAGGTTTTGTTTGCAACGAGAGCTCCATTTAGAGTGGGAGAGTCCAACAACAGCAAAAACACGGGGGGAGGGGGGTGGGGAAGGGTGGTGGCAGTACGTTAACAGATGTCCATAATTCACAGAGCTGTATCAAAACAACTAACGTCCTTTGAGGCAATCATAATGGTCCTGTTATGTGCTTAAGTGGGATCCTTGACCTAATTAAATATTATCTTTATTGCATTAACCACACTCTTGAGCCTGGCACCTGGGCCCTCGTGCGCCTGCATCGTGGTCCAATTTCTTGATTTCGGTTCGCCACCGTGCCAGCGAGAAAGCAGGAGGGCAAGCCCAAGCCGTGTGCACGAAGATGCGGTTCGTACCTTCGGAGAGCATTTTTTTGTGAAGATATCGAGGTCTGATTAGGTCATATTGGGATCATATGGATTCAGATACCCCCACCCACCTTCAGTGGTAGTGTTGTGTCTGTAGGATAGGTGGCCGTCGAGTCAGTAGGTCAATGAGCTGTCTAGAGTTCTTCCTAGTATTCGTGACTTTTCTCCGACCATTCTCGTTTAAAGTCAAGGAAGAGACTAGATGAACCCTTTTTAAAATTAATCTTGTGATGTAGCCATCATAGACACATCTTCCATATGTTGTGTTGTCACCCCTATAGTTTTAGCATTGTTGGCTACATATGGTGCGAAAGAAGTTCTACATACATATATAGTCTTTAGACTGCTGTTACATCTGTTAGTGTTTTCATTCACTGTCACAGGCCCCCATCCAGCCTGCATAGAGAGCTTGTCATTGTGTCATGACTGAGCCATTTGAGCAGGCATCAGCTTTCAGCTACGCTGGCTGTTTCTCCGGAGTGAACCATTCGCTCAAATGAGCTCGGACACGGACATTTGGTACTCGGGCTCAACCATTTAGAGTCTCTTGGAGTACTCCGCCCTGTGCAGAGGTCGCGAACATAACCCCATGCGTGGTCCACCTGGCCGCCTCGCTTGCTATTGGGCGCTTGCCGCTGTGCCCCCTGCATCTGATGCTCTCTCACTGTCCTTTCTCTCTGCGTCTCATCTTTCGCATGCTGGCTTGGGCAGACTGCCCCTGGAGGTGATGACGCTGAAGCCTCTGTGTGAGCACGTGGAGACGTCCGAGGGGGTGCCGCTGTATGTCACGGGGGTGGCACAGGTACTGAACCCGCTCGGCGGGGGAGGTGGCTGGAGGGGTGGGGGCGGCGGATGTGCCACAGCCGGGCTCGGCCCGCAGAATCTGATCGCCGAATCCTTCCATTTTTGCCCGAGTGTCATCCATTCCACCCGCCCACGCAGGAAGGTGGCAGCACAACCAGATTCCCAAAGCCAGAGCAGTTAGTGTTTAATCATAAATTAGTAATTTAAAGTCCTCTGTGGATTTACTGCTGGATGAAAGCCTCCCGATGTCTTCATGGTTATGAAAGTTGTTTGACCATACTTCACCATGCTGGCCCATATGGACTGATAAACGTTGTGGGGTGGGGGGGAGGTGGATAGTGACCCATAACCAGTTCACATATCACTCACCACTGATTTTAATTATATTCAGGAATCGAACTGAGATCAATGAATTCACAGTACAGGGCACAGATGGCGATGCTAACTACTATATTCTTGGGTTTTTTCGGTAAAATCACGTAGGTAAAAAATTTAAATTAAAATTTATAAAATACAGCAAGCGTGCTGTTACGGTTCCACCTGAAGACGGAAGCTTGTGTTGCCTCCGAAACGTCGTGATTTTTATTAATTTTAATTTTTTTCCTACGTGACTTTATCGAAAAAACCCAAGAATATGAATCCTTGCAGTCACGAAAGCTTCAAATCTAGAACTAACTGTATGCTGTAAACATATGACTGTGGGAGCTGGATTTAGGAAATACAATTGGACTAATGTTTTAAAATAAGTTGACATACTTATCAAACAAATAGGTAAGAGATTCACGTAACATATGAATCCTTGCAGTCACGAAAGCTTCAAATCTAGAATTAATGCCCTCTACGGGGAGGAATTCCACCTATCTGTTAGAGTTTTTAACAGACGAGACAAGAAGTCACAGCTTCTCGAGACGCTGGCCTTCCTCAAGAGATAATGTTTTACCTACGTTACTTTACCGAAAAAACCTAAGAATATTGTAATAACATGTTTGTCATGAAACATATCAATCAAGACGCAAAAGGATCACGAGGATTCATCGATGCACCAAAAATTCACCGAATAATTTCACTTTTCCAAAGTGTAAGGTGGTCTTTTGAGAGGCTGCATGTGAACTGACATGGAGAGCAGGTAATAACTGTTATCCCCGCTAGGTAACACTAAAGGCCCAAGCCGCCATGTCTCTCCTCTGATTGGCTTGCTAGCGGAAGGGGGGTGTCGTCCTTTCTTGTTTATCCATAATAGAGGTTCCTGTGGGTTAAATCGCGTAAATTTGTGTCGTTAAACCAGCCACCACCCGCCACAGCCAATTAGTAAGGTTTGTCACGTAAACAGAACATGCTAATTCGTTACTCGTACAGCACACGAGTGTGTTGGAGAGCAAATCCACAACATTTACAATCTGAGTGCTACGTTTTGCTAGTAATTGCAAGTATAGTTTTAATTTTAATTATTGGGGAAACGTCGTAGCTCTTTATCAAGAGCAACCTGGCCACAAATGATAGCGCAACGAAGTGGCTTATGATGCGGAAATTTATAGCAGCCAAATACTCTAAACGCATGTTTCTAAATGTGGAGGAAAAAAGAGTAGGACCCGGAGAAAAATCCACATGACCACGGGTGAGAACATGCAAACTTCAAATATACAGCACGCATCATGGGACCTCCTTTGCCAGTACCAAAATATACTAATAGGGTTTTTCCCCTTTTTTCTGGCAACAAAACTGACACCTTTTTCAAGGAATCATGCTTACATTAACCACAATACTCATTACTCTGGTAGTGCGTTGTCTTTGAACTGTGCGCCTTTTGGCGTCATCTGTTCGAACACCATATGAGACTAGGCTCTAAAGAAAGCTGTCTCTGGTGTGGACCAATCAGTTTCACAGACAATGCATAAATTATCAGAGTATTGTTTTTTGTTTGCATTTGACTGCAAGTATTGTGGTTAATCCAAGCATGATTCCTTGCAAAAGGTGTCAGTTTTGTTGCCAGAAAAAAGGGAAAAAACCCTATTAGTATACAGCACGCGTCGGAGTCGGGATCAAACCCACGACCTCCTGTATACCATTCGAGGTCGTTAACATCTCGCCAATCCCAAAAGAGCAGAGCAGGCATGAGCTGGTTACACGGTCGCCTTGCTGTGTGCACGACCGCCAACAGACATCGCCACCATCGGCTTTTGCTCAAGTCATGTACGTTATTTGCGAAACAGTCAGAGCAACCGTTTGAATAGTTAACGTATATTTAATAGTTAATAGTGCCTATGAGTGTACTTGTATTATGTACTGCATTGTAATGTAAATATCATTATTATTGCTTTCCCATAATTGATATTGACATTACGAGTTGTTCACAGAGGACTTGGAAAAACATAGTAACAATTGGTTGTTGTTTTATCATTACTGAATAACTGTGAGCAGAAATGAGTGAACCAATAAGGTCCAGAAATGTTGACTTTAAATTACCTAGTTGGGATTACACATAGAAAACATCACATCCAAACCTGGTAAGACCCTCTTGAAAAAGTATAGACTGAGTGAGGCTTTTCTGGGTAAACTAGTGTCAAATGAATAACAAGTAACAACCATGGATTATATGACGGACTTTGAACCATAAAAGGTTGTTTCTGTTATAAATGTGTCTCAATTGTACTTAAACAATGTGCACATGGTAATAATACACAATGAAAAACATACTTACCACAATACGGAATTTAAAAAGTTACAAACACAAGGTCGGTAACTCACTCCCTGATCTGGCTGTGCTGTTCACCACCTCCGTCTGCAAGAATTTTGCATTCTCCCAACAGCCGCCCCCGCCTCTCCTTGAACCTCCCAACCTCCCTCCCAACGTACCCCATCCCAATAAACCCCGGTCTATTCCCAGCGTCTGTCTCGTGGACTAACCCAGTAACGACTAACCCAGCTCCCCCGTTTCACCCGTCCACAGCAGGGCCACCCATCATGGACCGCGTGAAAGGTAGGTGGTGGTGGTGGTTGGTAGTGCTTCACCCCGAGGCTAACAGTTTTTGCTCCTCAGGATTTCTCTTGAAATCATGACTCTGAATCCACGCTGCGAGGATGTTGAGACGTCGGAAGGAGTGGCTTTGACAGTTACAGGCGTGGCCCAGGTGAGATGGGATGCAGTGCGTGCGTGTGTGCGTGTGTGTGAGCGGTGCCATCATGATTAGCGCTCCACTGCGCTTCGAAACCAGCGACCCAAGTTCGATTGTCGCTCACAGGTAACATCGGCGCCGAATGTATTGAGCCGGTCTTGGGCCTCCCCGAGATCAATTCGCCCTTAAATAAATACTTGGTGCAGTGTGTAGACATCAGTACTGGGGAAACAAAGGTGACCGGGTGTGTTGCTGGCCACCCCACCCCCTCATGTGTGCTCTCTAATAGTCTTCTTGGTTTTTTCGGTAAAGTCACGTAGAATGGAAATAATAAAATAATAAAAATAAAACAAAATAAAATAAATCTCACGACGTTTCGACCACAACGCAAGCAGCCGTCCTCAGGTGAAGACCAGCGTCTCCCCGACAGACCTGTTCTTCACCTGAGGACGGCTGCTTGCGTTGTGGCCGAAACGTCGTGAGAGTTATTAAATTTATTTTTATGATTTTATTATTTCCATTCTACGTGACTTTACCGAAAGAACCAAGAAGATGAATCCCTGCAGTCACGAAAGCTTTAAATCGAAATCTCTCTAATAGTGTTGAGGCTATCTGAGGATCTATATCTTATCTTTGTGGGCGTCATTTGGCATCATGGGCTCCCATGCCTCTCCTGATTTTTGGTTCTCGAGATTCCACCTTGGGGGGGGGGGGGGGGGTTAGAGCTTTCCGGTGATGTGTTCATTGTCTAAATGTCAACTGCACTGTCGATCGGATACCAATTGGGCATAAATCTAAGTAACAAGTAACGTTAAAACAATAATTTTTTTTGCACACTGTGGTCCTTTTTGAAAGAGAGCCACAGCAGTTAAATATACATTTTTATATCGTACATTCACTACGCTGTCTTGTGAGTTTATGCCACACGATTAACATCAAATATGAGGACTATAACAGGGGAAAAAAACACGGTTTGTTTTAGACTTATCGTGCAGTCTTTGATAGCTAATAGCGTTGCTAGTATTACACCTAGTGCAGCACTTACACTGCTGGTGTGTTGTTTTCATTGCTGGGCCATTCATATTGGCTCATGGGGAGTCATCCATGTCCTTTGTACATAGTGCCATATTTGACTACTCAAACATCCTCTCAATTTGCTAAGATAACAGCTGTGGACACCAGCTGATGCTGCACGGGTGATTTAATCCTTTTAGGGAGCCTGAATCTCTTCATGGTTCTCACACTGCACTACGATCCCGGGCCACCCGAGTTCAAATCCTGTGCGCGGTGCACAAATAGAAGCAAGTAGAACCTGAAGCTTACCTGTGCAGCCAACCTCACAATTACTAGCAGCTTTCCGAGGTAGTTTGCTTCTATTTGAAAAACTTGGCGTGCCGTTTGTCCAACTAAATTATAAGAGCCTTTCCGAAGGCATGAATGCAAACACCCTACATACAATAGAGTCAGTAGTATCTGCACACATTGGGGGTGGGGGGAAGAAGAGGACATCAGTGGGGGTGACGGGTGAGGTACGAAGCGCTGAGAAGCCCTTCGCGGGACTTAAATTAAGACAGGTCGCCGAAATTCTAGAAACAAACATAGTACAGTCTGTTCTCCTATAACGCGGTAGTTGCGTTCCTGAATAACACCGCGTTATCGAAGAATTGCGTTAGAATATATAATATGGGGTAAAGCACAGTCCGTGATAACACGTGAGATGCGTACGCTGGCTGAACAAAGACTGAGGCACGTGGGTAGCATCTAGAAGCATCCAGCAGCATCCCGCCTAGTCGCGTGACATAGTGCTGTTCACTCAGTCGCGTTATACCCAGTTCGCATCCACGTTATAAAAAAATGTGGTGCCAAATACATTCATCGCGTTATATCCAATTCGCGTTGTGAAAACACGCTTTATAGGAGAACAGACTGCATCTGATGCATTGGATAGAGAAATGTGACAACGTATGCATTGTGCTAGGTCACATGACCCATTTGTGTGCCATACCAGCCCTTACCCCGAGCAGAGGGGTATGTGTGTGGCTACGCTGGGTGTGTTTAGTCGCTTGTTCACCCACCCTGTGTGTATGGATTTCACGGCAGGTTGAGTCGGCTCGACAGCAGGTGTTCATACAGCACGTGGATGCAACAGGAGTCCGGCCGAACTTTCCATATTTAGAAGGAACACCACTTTCTCTCACAAACAGGGGGGGCGTGGTGGCTGTGTTGGCCATTGTGAATGCCGCACCGTCTGCATGAAAACGTAGAGTCAACATTTGCGCTTTGCTCGCGAACGTTGGAATAGATTTAGCGT
Organism: Lethenteron reissneri; assembly: GCF_015708825.2. Lineage (NCBI taxonomy): Eukaryota > Metazoa > Chordata > Hyperoartia > Petromyzontiformes > Petromyzontidae > Lethenteron > Lethenteron reissneri. The sequence continues at coordinate 8,581,598 of NC_083806.1, forward strand.
TTCTCTTGTGGTTAAAAGTGCTCGCGTGAATCTGTGCTCTGTGGAAAATTTGCCATTGATTCTGCTGATCCTTGTCACAGATTTGTAGCAAAGTTCTGTGCGCACACGTGCAGGTGTGGATGTGGTTGCGAGTCGTGACAAAAACAACCTCCACCTTGTCTTGTCAGGTAGTAACACTGTGGGGAGTTTTAAAATAATACAATTGGTGGAAAGGTTGATGTTAGATTATATTACACCTGGGCCTCACCATGGTATGCTCATTCTTAAATGAGTACCTGGTGTGGTTTTATAATTCGCAGAACCAGGGAGATGAAGACTGATGTTGGCCACACAACCCGTTGTGCCATGCTGACCTTAATAGGTGCTTGCTAACTCTACCATCCAGCAGAGTCTTTATGGGTAAATGGGGTATGTTGGTTGATGTTGATGAATATGATTATATGTTTCGATTTAAAGCTTTCGTGACTGCAGGGATTCATCTTCTTGGTTCTTTCGGTAAAGTCACGTAGAAGGGAAATAATAAAATAATAAAAATAAAATGTGGTTGCGAGCCGTGACAAATTATATTATTTTCTTATATTATTATATTAATTTATTATGTTTTATTTTTATTATTTCCCTCCTACGTGACTTTACCGAAAGAACCAAGAAGATGATTATATGTGTTTGTGCATCGACGATTGGACCTATGCGCGCGTGTGTTTGTGCACACGCGTGTATGTGTGTATGCGTCGTTATGTATGTGTGTGTGTGTGCGTGTGCCTGTTGCTTGCATCCAGGTCAAAGTCATGACAGACAAGGACCTCCTGGCTGTGGCCTGCGAGCAGTTTCTGGGTCGCACGGTGGATGAGATCAAGAGTGTTGTTCTGCAGACCCTGGAGGGCCACCTCCGATCCATCCTCGGTGCGCAGCAGCTGCCTTGCGTCTCCGTGTGTTGCGCAGTCTCCGTATGTTATGCTGTGTGGACGCATGCAGGATTTTTGTGTTGCAACATCGCGATGCAAAAAGCAAATATCTATTTTCTTAGAGACCAAAATATGTCTGAGCATGTATATGCCATCTGTATGCTGTGTCTCAGGATGGTCCCAGACTTGCTGGATGACTATCCTCTGGGGGGAGGGGAATCAGCAGACTTGCTCCTGCTTGGATATTCTTATAGGACGAGCATCTGAAGGGCGCCGTTGTGGCGAGATGTTAACTACCTCGCCTGGTAATTCAGGAGGTCGTGGGTTCGATCCTGACCCTTGACGCCTGCTGTATATTTGGAGTTTCCATTTTCTCCCCTTGTTTGTGTGGATTTTTCTCCGGGTTCTCCGGTTTTCCCTTTCACATTTAGAATCATTCGTTTGGAGTATTTGGCAGTTATACATTTCCACGTGATAAGCCATGTCGCTGAGCTTATCCGTTTGTGTCCAGGTCGCTTTTGAAAAAGAGCAAAATAGCTCAGTGGGCCTTACCTGGTATTTACATAGGGTACTGTACCCTACGTTCTGCGTCGTTGGGCGAGTGTTGGCATCGCGTGTCGTGTATTGCGCTGGCGAGAGCGCGAGGTGACGGCGGTGCGTGCTTTCGCAGGAACCCTGACCGTGGAGGCTGTGTACCAGGACCGTGACCAGTTCGCGCAGCTTGTGCGGGAGGTGGCCTCGCCTGACGTGGGCCGCATGGGGATTGAAATCCTCAGCTTCACCATCAAGGTGCCTGCGTAGCCGAGGGCACTTTACGGCCATGTGCTTCAGAGCACCAAGCCAGTGCTGCCGAGATCTTGGGTTTAAAAGTCCACATTTTAGCTGCTTGTGATGAAGCTAGTGTTGCTTGAAAACAAATTATGCACTCTTTTAGAGGATTTTAAGCAACATGCATGGATTAAGGTTTGATCCCAATTTGTTTAACTGGCCTGACCACCAGCAGTTCCGTATTGATGCCATTCTGTACATGAAGCTTGCATTTCCCATCTTTTTCTTATGTTTTTACATGTGCTGTATGTGTTGGTGTGATTGAAGTGCTGTCTTACAATAAACGTTTTACAACCTATTTAACAGGCCCAACTGCTGATGAGACCCAGAAGGTCAACACGAGTTCAGAGTTTCCTGCTAATCCAATAACTCCTGTACAGCACTATTAAGCCTGCTTTTCAATTGTAATTATGAGTCTCAGTCCATTCGACAATGTGATATTTTTTTTTTCATTGGACTAATTGGAGGTGAACGGCTATAGGATTAGAACTTAATTCAGTGAAGCCTGAGATAAACGCCTCGCAGATTGTGACCGGGTGTTCGTATTACCGTGCTCATGCAACATCCAACTCTGACTTTTCTGCGAACGGTCTTCTCATGCCATTTTGTCTCGGCGCTCGGCAGGACGTCTATGACAAGGTGGAATACCTGGCCTCCCTGGGCAAGACGCAGGCGGCGCTGGTGAAACGAGACGCCGAAATTGGTGTGGCCCAGGCCGAGAGAGACGCAGGCATCCGGGTGAGAGCCCTGACTCCTTCCCGGCAAACACGAGCAGCGTCGCATCCGCCAGCTCGGCGCTGTCCTGGCCCATTTGTCACACACGTACAGAACTGTCCTGTCCCCGTTGTTCCGAAACACGATGCTGCGCAGCTTCATGTTTCTATCTATCTAAACCCCACCCGCTGTGACCCCCTTCACCTCCACTCACAGGAGGCCGAGTGCAAGAAGAACATGATGGACGTCAAGTTCAACGCCGACACGAAAATCGCCAACTCCAAGCGAGAATACGAGATGCAGAAAGCCTTTTTCAACCAGGAGAGTCAAACCAAGGTGCGTGGGGAGCGGTGCGTCCCGCCTGCCTACATTGGTGTGTGATGGTTCGCAAAGGCCCTCTCACATCCTTTGCGTGCTTGCCTGTGCGTCCGCTCGTTCAGAAAGCCGAGGCGCAGCTGGCGTACGAGCTGCAGGCCGCCAAGGAGCAGCAGAAGATCCGGCAGGAGGAGTGCCAGATAGAGGTGGTGCAGCGGCGCAAGCAGATCGACGTGGAGGAGCGCGAGATCCAGCGCACGGAGCGCGAGCTCATCGCCACCGTGCGCTGCCCCGCGCAGGCCGAGGCTTTCCGCGTGCAGCAAATCGCCGAGGGAGAGAAGTACGAGTGCCGCCGCGCCCGCGGCTGGACCGGGGTCGGAGCGATTCGCACGGCCAAACCGCGCACCGCGTTCTCGTCGTAGTGGAGGGATTCGCACGGCCAAAACCGCGCACCGCGTTCTCGTCGTAGTGGAGCGATTCGCACGGCCAAAACCACGCACCGCGTTCAGGTCGTGAAAAATCAAGGTAACGCTTGATCAAGCGCGGCGCGTTTTCCCCGCTCTCACCGCCTCTCCCACTTCTCCCCTCTGCCCGTTTCGAACCGAGCAGGATCAAGCGCGTTCTGGCTGCCCAGGCCGACGCCGAGAGGATCAAGAAGATCGGCGAGGCAGAGGCGGCCGCCATTGAAGCCATCGGGCGGGCAGAGGCAGAGGAGATGCGGCTGAAGGCCGAGGCCTACAAGCAGTACGGCAAAGCCGCCATCACCTCCATGGTGCTCGACGCCCTGCCCAAGGTAGGCGCCCTGTGGACGGCGTACGCTCGCACCACTCTGCCGTGCGTCAATGACAACAAAACGCCTCTTGGGGGCAGCCGACGCGTTTACAGGCAGCTGATATTCTGGGCTGGGCCTCTTCTTCGAGGCAGAGCGAGAAATGAACGTGATTGTGGGGAATTTATCTTTAGTAGATAAACATGAGCCAGAAACTAGATAGAAAAAGAGCAGACCTCTTGGGATCTTTGGGAAGGGGGGGGGGGGGCATCTTGGCAGGGAGGTTTGCGACTCCTTGTTATGCTTTCAGAATTATTTTTCAAGACACACGAGCACGGGCCAGGGATACATGGCCGCGGTGGAGGGTGGGTCGGGGGCGGGAGGCGTGACTGACGTCAGCGTGGACGCAACAAACCCAGCTCGACACTTATGATGCGGGTGATGTCATCGCGCAGATGTGCACGGTGACGTCACCATTGCGTGCCAGCCAGCCAGCAAAACTTAAAAAAATCATAATACGTTTTTCAGAGTACTTTTCCTTAAGTCACTTGCTTTATCGAGTAGTGGAGGATTTCACGCACGTAGATTTTTTAAAAATGAATCAAGTTCTCAAATATAGAAGTTGATCTCGGCCAACAATTTGCATGTGTGGAAATGCAGTGCTTGCGTGTGTGCATACGTACATGCATGCATACGCGAGTGTGTGAAAGCATGTCCAGCACTTAAGTTTTGGTGCGTTTCCATGTCTACACATGCGTGATCGCGATGCGTGCGTGCCCGTCCTTGGATTAGATCGCAGCAGAGGTGGCGGCGCCGCTGCAGAAGATCGATGAGATTGTGATCCTGGGCGGAGACGGAAACCGCACCACGACGGAGGTGACGCGGCTGCTGGCGGAGCTTCCTGCCACCGTGCACGCCCTCACCGGCATCGACCTCAGCAAGGTAAGGCTGAGTGGCGACCACGTCATGCGATACATGGTGATATACATTTGGTGATGAAGTATATGATGCAGCTTACGATGCGATGCAGCATGCTGGCACCACACGTGCCGATATGCTACCACAGCGATTGTGAAGGATGTGATGTAAACAACGTGTGATGGCCCATGTTGATCCTTGTCCTTTGTTTCCTTGTCCTCCTGCCAGTCTCCCCTGATTCAGAAAATGGCTGGGGTGCAAGCGTGAGCGTGCGCCGTGGGGGGGGGGGGGGTGATCGCCGCCTCGCTGGTGCGCCGCCGCCTCGCGCAAGCTCCACGGGCTCGCGCCTCGCTGCAGGCGCGGCGGCGTCCTTGCCATCGTATCGTCGTTGGGATCTTAAGACGGCCGTGTAACTTAAGTGTACTTGCTAACACCTCACTAGCCTGAAGAAAATACAAATACTTAATCATCTCACCTATCACTATAATCACAGTGTGGAATACGTCTGGGGATTCAATTGTCACTCATGATCAGAATTGCGCCCTCGTGGGCCGTGGCGCACGGTTGCAGTGTGGTAGTTTGTAGCGCGGTCTGATTTATGATTTCCATGCCCTGTTTCGTGTTGTCCAGAAACAGTTGCTCCTGGTTTTTGTTGACGACCGGCTTCTGGATCCGAACGCGTTAGCATTTAACTACTTGCGTTCCACCGTACATTCGTAACAAACAGTTGCGAAAATAGGCAGGCAATTTCACCTTGTTTAGCAGCCGGTACGCATTATCCCCCATGCTCAAACGACGGGGGAACCCTGTTCTTGCGGCAGCCATTGGTGAGGAGCAGGATACGTTGCTCATGGATCTGGTGTTGCTGAGCTTCTCCACCTCACCGATGGGCGGGTGCTGAGGCTCGGGCCAGAGCGTTCGTAGGCCTCCCTGTAACCCTGCCGCAAGCAGGACCCCCGCCCCCGCACTAAAGCCGTGTAATTCAATCCTCGGTGCTGTTTCGTTTGATTCTGATGCTGATCGACTTAAAATCCCAGTGTGAACAAATTTTCTTTATCTTGCATGTCATTTGTTAAACCCACGTGACAGCCTACGGACACGATAAAAAAACATCGTTTCATGGTGTGTCCTTTTTTACTTTAGTTTTAGTGATTTTTTATAGTTTGCAAATATGTACTAGGTCATCATGATAGTTTCACACCGAATGCGTGTCACAGAGTGATCACTCTCCACTGAGCCATCTACATATCATACCGGGTGTCTTGTCAAGTCGGAAACATTTGCAATGCTGCGCGTCGTGTCGCACTGCACGCCAACGCTGCGCGGCTCCCCCGGCCACCTCCAGTGTCGCTCCTCCAACACGCCGCCTCCGCTTCTCGGTGTCGCACCGAGGGTGGCGAGGGGGGTTGTTGGGTGGCAGGTGGGTGTCCCGCCTCTTTGGCTTGAGATTTTCTCGGTTTTGTTTTTTATCGTGATAGTGCTGGGCATTTTATTTAAATTTTATTAATTTAAAGCCGAAGAAGCAGACTATATGTCCAGGTCCAGTGAATTTGTTAACGCTGCGGACAGTTTGAACGTTTTAAATATAACAAAACAAACGGGTTATTGTTCATTTTTATAGCACAGGCCCTTCGCTTGTGAAGGTGCGTTCCGTTCTTCTAACGTTCACTGGCAGTGTTACATTTGAAGAACTGGGGGGGGGGGGGGGGGGGGGGAGGGGTGGTGCTCCCCCGATGGCCTTGTGGTGGTATGGGCTGTGCAGCGTTGGGTGTCCAGTGGCTCGCACCGACGGGACAGAACATGTTTTATGCATTTGTGGTCTTCGCGACTTGGCATTCGTGGATATGAACCTATTCTCTTTTTACTACGTTTGTTTTTTCTTTTCGGGAACGTGAAGTTGATCCGAAGTTATGTCACACTTCTGATTGGTACTTTTCGTATGCAATTGTCTTCGTTATCTTCAATTGTGTTCATCGTTTGCGTCGAGATGGCAAGAAAAACGCTACGTGGTTGACGGCCAGCTGTTTGCGTCACTTGCATCGCATGGATCCATTGAGAACGCAAAATGCAGCCGTTAACCCTGCATTGTAAGACTAGCATTTCCCATTTACGCTTGTAACATACACAATCGGTGGCCTTTAACAGAGTTCTGAATGCAGTCGCAAACGTGATGGCGATCGCCTCTGGTTCCACGCAGGGGACCTCTTATGCTGTTACAACAAGAAACCCCATCCTCATGGACTGTGCTTGGCATCTATGGATGCACCTGGCATTCTCTGTGTGTTGTTGATTTTATCGTCATATATAAAAAAAAATTCCTGGGAATTTTTTTTCTGGGGTCATGATTACAATATTGCGCGTAACAATCCGCAGAAAAACAGCAATGGCCGAGATAAATAATATTCAGGATATTAGAAATGTAACAAAATGCCTCTGAAAATGGGGTCCCTGCAGTGTGAGGCGTTCACTGAAGAAAATTGATCGTTGACGCAAGGAAATAAGCCTGCGATGACTATTTGCGGTGTTATTTCAACCCAAAGTAAAACTGATGTCAAATTATAATAAATCACTGTCATTGTAATAGTCGAAGCTTTACTTAAAAAAACAACCGTATAAAAGCTCCCCAGAAATGTTTTTTCCCAGGAATATTTTTTCGTGGATATTGTTAAGTGTTACAATTCGGCGCTATTAGTTAATCGGTTTCTTATCTGCATGATGCGTGCGTTTGTCAATTTTTTCTACAACAGTGACCTGCCAAGGCACCCGGTGAGTGCGTTCACCTCGCTCAGTCGGTGACCTTTTAACCTTGAGAGTCCAATGAAACCAAAGCCCCTTTGCAACGGAGGCCTCGTAAACCTACAAGGAGAGAACTCTACGAAATACAAATGCTCCATTTTCGTTGCTTGCATGTATTAAGATTACTTATGTGACACATCTACATTACAGCTTGGCCGCACATTGAGACTGACACGCATATGTAATTAACTCTAATACAAGGAGGCTTCAGAGGGCGTGGAGAATGATAAAACATCTCCCATGACATCTTACTATGCCCCTTACATCGATGACGCTACACCAGACGGCACCGTCTCCTCACCCACGTGGTGCAGCATACAACACCGTCGCCTCACCCACATCACGAGCCCCTCCAGTGCCTTGTGATGGTCACACTGAAAGGCCGTAATACTAGAACTGAACTTTTTATTTGACCAGGTAAGGCCCACTGAGCTATACAGTCTGGCTCTGTTTTTAGAAGCGACCTGGCCACAAATGATAGCTCGACGTAGTCACTTATGTGGACATTTATAACAACTAAATACTCGAAATGCGTGATGTTGATACTAAATGTCGTGGGGAAAAATCGGAGGACCCGGAGAAAAATCCATGCGACCACGGGCAGAACATGCACTGCAGTGGGACTCCTTGCAGCCGACTGACCCCTCTTGTCCATCAATGGCTTTCTATACCCCCATGTGTTGGCAGCTGCATGCGTTATGTTATGAAGGTAAAATGTGCGGTAATACCCATATATCAAGAAATGAATAAACCATACTGCAGTTACTAAGTTGATGTTAAACGTGCTAACTTATCTGCGTGTCCCGTCAACAGCTTTGGAATGCTATGCACGTAGCGTTGATGAAGCTTTGTTGTGTCTTGGGTAACCCTTGAGAGCAGTGGTTCCCAATGGTCGCGGACCCGCGGACTACCAATGTGAAACCATCCTGGGGTTGAAGCTTCGTGAATGCGAAAATACAATTTATGGCCATGTATGCCATTTATAGCGCTCGCAGTGGCGTCACTGTGATGCCGTTACATTTCTACGCAAGTTCAGTGGCGTCGCTAAGGGAGCTGTGAGTGAGCGTCTGACTCGACTACTTTAAAGTCTGTCCAGCACAAGCTGTAAAAAGAAGAGCCTCAGTTTGATGTGGGACAGCCAGGAATACACAGCCTCTGCCGGTATCAACCAGACAGCAGGTTTTTTTGTCCGGGTTGCGACTTTAAGTCCATGCAGTGTCGGAAGTGTGGAGAGTGTGTCATTGCAGAAGCCACCACCGATGAGTTTGGCAGTGACGGGTGCTACTGCTACTGCAAGACTCGTAAATGATGGGTGATGTCCGAGCCACCGGTTCAGAGTGCGCCAAACGGGGTCGGCCTTTCAATCGCCATTGCAGTGGCTTTTGTTTTCGTTGCTCGTGATGCCGCGTTCCACCTTGCGTGCCGACGAGAGACCTCTTTTTATGCTTCTTGTAAAAATAATCCAACTTGACCTTTTTCCAAGAAAGATTCGCTGTGCATGCAGACCTTTGTCAGGCAGTTCCCACATTTTTTGTTAAGGCATTTTGTATGTGGGAGGACACCAAAGTGGTTGAGAAACCTCACACGGCAGAGGGGTAACAAACAGACCCCATAGGTCTGTGTTGTTATCTCGCAAGCCAGCAGGTTGTGGGTTTGACAGACTGTCTCCGCGTGAAATACCTACCCCGGTACCCAACTATTGGGTCAGAATAATCCAATCTAGGCACAGTTGCATTTTCGTTTGAAGAAATTTGATATTAAACCAATGTATACAATATATAGCTTTTAAATGTAAAGTTAGCATATGTGTCAGTAGACGTTCAGTGTCGGGTAGCTGAGAGTGCTGTTGCGTGTATACGACTGCAACGCAGAGAAGGGTGGTCGGAAGGATTTGAGAACGAGACGCAGGACTCCTGGCCACATGGTTTTGGAGTCGTGCCACGAAGCGGTCACCGATAACATCCTGGGTTAGGATATGGCCCCGTGTTTTATTAAATCAAGTTTTCAAGTTCAGCGAGTGAACGGTATCAGCCTTCTCGTCAACGACTGCACCAAAAGCCATCAAATTTTTACGATGCCAAAATTGCAACTGAGAGTTATTGATTTGACTTGACGTGTGACGAACCTTTGTTTGCGGCAGTGTGAGAAGGTGTGCATCCCAGAGTGCGTGAGGAGGCCACTGGAAGGGATCTCAGACGTAGTTTTGTGATGTCTGCTTCTTTGGTTGATGCACTGCTCTGCAAGTTTCGAATTTGACAGTCCGTCCCATGGCATGTTGGCAATTAGCACGATTGGGAAAATATTTTTTTTAAAGATAGTCCATGCACAAACTTAAAGCGGAGGCGTATTTTGAATGCGCCGCTTGAGGGTGTGCTTATGACGTAACGAGAGAGATGTGCACTCAATGAAATGGGCAGGTGTCTGCTTTTCGCATCTCTGTCAAGTTCTCAAATGGCTTTCGAGAACCCTTCGTAGGTGAATAGTTCATTGGTGTAATGTGTGTGGGGGGGGGGGGGGGGGGGTAGCTACGCTGCACTACGAACCCGGCGGCCCGAGTTCAATTCCCGCTCACGGCCAACACCGGTGACGATCATCTGAACCGGTACTGGGCCTCCCCTAGGTTGACTCTGTCTCAAACGTGTACCTGGTGTGGTGTGTAAACAGCACCGCTGGGGAGACAAAGGCGACCGGGCGTGATGTTGGCCACCCACCCCCTCGTGTGCCGTGCCGGCATTCATAGGTGCTCGCTAACAGCACTTGCCCCAACAGTCGGTTGAGGCTATACGGTGGTGTGGGGCGGGGGGCGTCTTTGTCGTCTTTGGCGTAATGTGTGCATGTTTCTATACAACGTAATATCTCGTTTTTTTTCGTCGGGAGCTGCAATCATTTTTCGCAATCGCAGTACATTATCCGTTGTTCGTACGAGGGTTAACACTTTTGAGATTACCCGTGCTCGCTTTGTGATTTCTCGAGCCTCTCGTCTTCGGTAGATGCAGGGGGGTTGGTCACTTCGATGGTGATATCAGGTGTGAGCAACTCCCACGCGACAGAAGATCGATTCTGCCCCTGTGCTCTGTAGCTCTTTTTTTTTTAATTCTCGGTATTGGTCGCCCGAAAATGCTCGCCGCACATGCAGACTTGATAATATAGCGATCCGCTTGAATAGACGAGATAGAGGGCTGGGTCACCAACTCCCGCATAAACACGGTGTGGGAACACGGGAGTCAAGAGTTTTAAAAAATTCCATGCAGAGTGCGCTCCAGAAATTTCAAGTAAAAAAAAATAGAACCCTACATTAGTACTACGACGAATTTAAACACAATCTTAATACATTTCATCTGACAAAAACAAGTATAAAATACCACTTCAGGGTGTCACTTGCGGATGCTTGCCTACTACCAAACCACATGCGTTCCCATCATCGCTACCCACGCGCAGAGATATTCCACCGCAATTTGCGTCGGAGTCGCGTGCAGTTGGAATCGCCGAGTGACCATGGACACACCGTGTGAACATCCCGCAGGCTCAGCATTCGTGTGCCAGACTCCGCACCGATATCAAGTCTGACTCCTTGCCGATTGGTTTGGTCGACGACGAACTGCAGCTCTGTTCTCTCTCGTACATCGCACAAGCCGGGCTTTTATTGTCCAAATGTTCCACTTACACGACTGCCAGACCTTCCGCTACCCTCGGAAAGCCAGACGCTGCAAGGGTTTTCTCCAATGTGCATGTGCCGCGGCGTCTGTTAAAGCCATATTCGGTCTCTTTTATAGCATCTCTCTCGTAGGCTGATGCCGCAAAGGGTCGTGCCCATGTGGCTCATTGTTCATGGATTGTGAAGTAGATTGCGTTCATCTAGAGTTGGATGTGGTTGATGAATAGTTATTAGTGTTTTCGGTTTATTTTAGTCGACGTTTCGTGCCCTTCATGGTGATAATAAAAGGCCAATACAAGTCACGAATTGCTGGTCATTGAACCCAACGTGGAGAAATATCTCGAAAAACAAGGCGAATCTCTTTTCCCCTACATTGGGTCACGCGTGGCATCGTGAGCTCGCACACGGCGCTGTGCACGCCGTGTGCGAGCCCCGAGGGCGAGCCTGGTGCGCCTTTCGTAGGTGTAAACGCGGTTTATACCGAGTGCTATTCCTACATGTCCTTAAAAAACAACCCTTGGGCAGGATGGCACCGTGGCTACCCTCCTGCTGATCCCGAATAACGAGAGTTCGAGCCCATCTAAAGTATATTCAACTGGTGGGTGGTTGTCGCTTGCGCCCGAGATGCCGTGCCACCTTGCTGAACCCGAACGCTTTGAGGTGTCTCTGTTCTTTGTGATTATAGGGGGGGGAGGGGGGTCACGGTGAAGCCACCTCTGATAAGTCCGTCCAATTACCTTGAAGGTCATGAGTCACACAAGTTCAATTTTTGGGGGCTATCGTTGCTAACAACCGTCACTGGCAACGCATACACCACGAGTGACGAGAGTTATTTCTCGCCAACGACAGCAGTGGTATTAATTGGCTGGCATGGATCAGAGGCCCCATTAAAGCCATCGTGGCCCATCACGCCAAACCGTGACATCCGCAGTACGCCACATCATCGCACCACATCGTCACCTCCAGATCCATGCAAAAGCCACCAATGTGGCAAATGCAGAGCGCTGAGACGTTGGATGGTCACGTGACCTCTGACTTATTTTGACCGGAGGTCGCCGTCCTTGTTTGCACGCTGGGGGGGAGGGGGATGCGGGTGGCATCGCATGTGGTCAGACTTTGGGCAACGACGTAGCTCTGACATTGCCGTCGTGGACCATGGCACCTCCTGCGTTCCCATCTTCCGCGAGCAATCCACTTCGTTGTGCTACGAAACCCAGAGCCATTGTACAAGGTGGTCCAGATGCCTTGTGACCCCCCCCCCCCCCTTCTATTCATGGTGGTCACGAGGTATCTGGACCACTATGCACGGTGCTTTTAAGTCACACCCGCGGAATAATGATGGAGTTAAACTTCTGGTCACACATCTGCGTTTGTATCTGTGTCCTTAATAGTGACGTCTCGGGGTACAAATCACTTGGTCAATGGAGCCGCGGCATGGGGGGGTTGTAATAAGAACATTGTTGTAGCTTGGAGGGGCGGTCACGCTTTCTGACTTGGCAGAAGAAATTCCACAACTCTCAATTTTCACGTGAGAGAAACTCTCAACCCACGGGGGTGAATGGGCATTTTACTCAATGTTGGCACTCACATGGACGAAACGACGATACCATTGGTTCCTGGATGCCGAGTAGATGTGCTTCTGGATAGTTTTCTGCATGCATTCGACTGCTGGTCACTCACTATCCCTGCGATGTGTGTGTGTGCTCGCTTCATCTCGCTGGCTGCGTGTGGGTCTATGGACGCGCTCCCCCGCTCCTCGTGCTTGTATGTGCTCCGGGCGTTTCTAACAGATTCGATGTCAGCTTTTACAACTTTACACTGTGCACACTTTTTTAGGTTACAGTTGTACATGGTTTTCATGAGTTTGACTTTACATCCTTGATTATACACTAAATCGTACTCTAATAAAAGTGAATTTACAAACAAAATTAAAACATCTGTCCCCAGATAAACTGGTCTCTGTGATTGTTTATGTGCCTCTTATCTTTAAATGTACTGCAGGAAAAGCGATATTTGCCTCTGTGAAATTGACATCTGTGGTCTCCCTGTCCACCCTCTCTTTTTTTTACGATCAGAGGAAACAAGAAGATGCTCGGTGTATTCGGCACTTTGCTTCGTTCATCATTTTGGTTTTTTTGCCAATGCTTTGCTTTATGTTACCCCCCCCCCCCCCCCCCACTTTTTAAATGAAATATTTCACAAGATTTCACGCTCTGCTCTCCTTACCCATTCCCTCTCTCTACCCTCTCTCAACCCCCCCTCTCTCTCTACCCCCCCCCCCTCTCTACCCCCCCCCTCTCTACCCCCCCTCTCTCTACCCCCCTCTCTCTCTACCCCCCTCTCTACCCCCCTCTCTACTCCCCCCCTCTTTACCCCCCTCTCTCTACTCTCCCCCTCTCTCTACCCCCTCTCTACTCCCCCCCTCTTTACCCCCCTCTCTTTACCCCCCTCTCTCTACTCCCCCCCTCTCTCTACCCCCCCCCTCTCTCTACCCCCCCCTCTCTCTACCCCTCTTTCCCTACTCTATGTAATTTTGTTTTACTACGACAAGTGCTGCATCTGCACCCCCGCCCTTCTCGCAGTCCTACCAGCCTCCAACGGGTAGCTCATATTTGCATGCAGAGCTCTCTTTTGCCACCGAGCACACGGCCTCCTCCAGCGCCAACTGCTGCTTGAAGGCCGGCACGGCGTGGGTCAGCCGCGCATGGCAGAACTCCAGCCACACCCCGGCTCTGACCAGTCCACCCTCTCCCCTTCATTGTGCCATGCCCAGTGTGGTCCACGTCAGCAATGAAGCATCGCTCTCCTCCCTCGGCTCCCTCTCGCCTCTCGACTGCCTCGCTCAGTCCTTCCACCCTGCCTTTAAATTGAAACTATTAAACTTTTATTTTATTTTACCACGTAAGGTCCACAGAGCTATATCGCTCTTTTTTTCGGAGCGATCTGGTCACAAGTGATAGATCAAAGAAGTGGCTTATCACGTGGAAATGTATAGCAGCCAAATACTCTAAACGCGTGTTTCTAAATGAGGGGAAAACCGGAGCGGAGGACTTGGAGACAATCTACGCGACCACGGGGAGAGCATCCACACTCCAAATTAACAGGCGTCAGGGTCGGGATTGAACCCATGACCTGCATACCAGGCGAGGGAGTTAACATCTCACCACCACGGCGCCCCCATCAACTCCGTTGCTCCATCATAGTGCCCTGGTGACAACATTTACTAGAATCACATCACTGACCATGGCACGTACTGGATTGCCAGAAAGATGCGCTCAACCATACATTGAAAATGTGTTCCTCATTACCAACAGCTGGGATCCAGCAATAGGTGTGTAGCGACAGCAGATGCTTGTTTTGGAGTTGTGTCTTTAACCCCAGCTCGCTCGCCTCTCACGACTTTTCTACTGGAGCCGGTCACCTGCAGGGTCGTGTGACCTCGTGTGCCACACGTCACATACTCTAAACAACACAGGTTATCTTGTCAAATCTCATTGCTTACATTTATTAGTATTTCCTTACACATTTCAATTAATAGATTCAGCAGAACCATTGCAAAAGAAGTAACTGCATAATGAGCAGCATCCTTGACACGAATAAAAAAATGTGTACAATATTATAAAGGTGTAACGCCACGCAAGATTAGGTACTTAGCTGTTGAATCCCTATCTTTATCTTTCGAGATTAAATTCAGCTATTATTTATCTCTGAAGGAATACAAATTTGACGTAATGTTATATCTAGAATAACATTCACAACGTCTTTTCGTGGTGTTTCCAATGAAACCCCGAGTGGGTGACCTTTCAACTCAAGAAGGCCCGGTCATACTCCCAAATGTTGTGAAATATGGCGATAGTGACACTTTATACATGAATACTACCAAGCGAATAAATGCACCTTGACGAAACTCTTGGTACTTGTGTGGGTCTCATTTATACACACACAGAGAGAGATGGTTGTATGAACTGAAGGGTAAGTTAAAGCTGAGAACATCTTCCCCTATTTTAGTTCGGGATAGTGAAATGTTGAAATACTGTGCGCGAAATTAAGTGCGGCCTGCAGACCAGACATTTCACTCGTCGGTACCATCTGGGATGGCTTAACTTCAGGTGGCCAATAAGGGGCCGTCCATAAATGACGTCACGCGATTTTGGACGATTTTTGACCCCCCCCCCCCCCTTCGTCACACGACGTCAGAAAGTCAAACCTCCCCCTCAAATATGACGTCACAAAACTGCCCCCCTCCCCCCCCAAAAAAATATAAAACATGCTTCAAATCGCTTTAAACTATTGTCATTGTAGTGCGTATTTAATGTGGCGCTGCACTCTGATGTAGGAGAAAACATTTATTAAAAAGTCTTTAATTAAGTAGAACGTGTTGTCGATATTTAAAGTTGCGCATTTTGATGTGACGTCACATTTGTCAACCCCCCCCCCCCCCTCGTCACACATCGTCACAAATGTCTGACCACCCCCCCCCCCTAGGTGCCTGACATCATTTATGGACGGGGCCCCTAATGGTGAATTAGATAATGCCATAACCATGTGAAATTGCATGGGTTATCGAGCAATTCGCTTTCATTGGATGTGCAAATACTCCTACTATTTTTATTTCAGCAGGTAGGGTCCACTGAGTTATTTTGTAAGATATTTTTTTAAAGAAACGACCTGGCCACAAACAATAGCTCGACAAAGTGGCTTGTCACGTGCACATTTACAGCAGACAAATCCTTCAGACGTATGTTTCTAAACGTGGAGGGAATACATGGGCACGACTAAAGTTTTGCTCCCTTTCTGCTCCGGCCCGTGGACTAAATACATAATATCGTCGTGAGAATTATTTTATTACGTTTTATTTTTATTATTTTATTATTCCCATTCTACGTGACTTTACCGAAAGAACCAAGAAGATACATAATACCTGTCTGTCAAAACCTTTGCCTCCTGCGCATGGACAGACAGTAACGTGGCGCGTCTCCATCCACACAAACGACACGTTACGAAGAGCTGCTGATGAAAAGATGCAAGCTGGGCATATAGGCAACACCAGGGTGTGAGTGCAGTGCGTTTCCACGGAGAATTGCAACTACAACATTCAACAAAATGCACTGTCATCACATAATACGTTTGAGTATTAGGCTTGCGGGTACACCCATGCGTACATACCATTAACTCTGTCGATTGTAAGGGCGCTACGTTGGTAAGTCATGCAGCTCAGGATGAGCAACGCAGCAGCTGCTGCACGTTGAACGGAACACGGGCCTTCAGTTTCGAACTGCACACACGAACGTGTGAGAGAGCGCATCAGGCCAAAATCCATTTGTCAACGTCAGCATTGAGAAGCGCCTCCATCAGCTGTCAGGCGTTCAGGCAGTGTGCCTGCCTACTCATTTATCACGCTGTTTAATTTACATCGGTATGCATTGCTTTGTACATCAGCGGGGTACATGACTTGTCATGTACGTACATTGGATCGTCGATTACACTATGTAACACAAGTTTTGTTCCTGGGTACTAAGTGTTATTTTTTTCATTGTTTATGCCTAAAAAGTATATAAAACTGCTGTTATTCCCCGAAAGCTTTACTTTTGTGACCAGGACTTTACGTGAACGAAAATACACAAATGCATACATTTTCTCATTGAAAATAAGTAAATATCAAAATATCACCGTCCTGGTCACAAAAGCAAGGTTTATGGGGAATAATAGACATTTTTCGTACCTTTGAGGCATACGCAATTAGGAAATAACACTTACTACCAGGAGCAAATCTAGTTTTTACACTGTCATCCGATGGCTTCGAGGGGTGGGGGGGGGGGGGTAAGGAGGGGCGCCGGATTTGCAAAAACGACGGATAATCACTATTGTTTTTACATGAAAAATAAGAATATGTTTTCCTCTTTCTGGAAATAAAACAGATGTTAAGATGTTCGAACACCAAATAGAAACCTTGAGCAAGAAATCGAGTCTGCATTAACCACACGTACTTATGGCGAACATGCAAACAAAATTTGCTCCGATTATCTATGTATTGTCTTTGCAAGTGATTGGACTACACCAGAGACAGCCTTGGCTTGTTTTCCCTACTTTGATACGGGCATTATTTAAAATAGCTTATTTTGGCACATTTTTTCGTGAAATGTTTTTAGGTGTTGCGCATGTTTTTTGTGTTTTAAATTTGTTTACTATATGAAATTGGCATGAACATACCAAATAGACAAAAATACTGTAAAAAATTTATGTATTTACCGTAGCGTACTTATTACTACAAATCTCGAAAACTGCATGGGGTGATGTACGTACCTACGCTCGTTTCAACACAACCACGTGTGGGACGATCGCCACACCGATACAGCCCTTTAGAGCGGTGATCCGCTGCACACCGAATTACACAACGCACTTTTTGCAGGATCGCATTTTATATTTCCTATTTTTGTATTACTATAGTTAATTAGTCATGAACATTTTGTATAGTGTAGCATTTTGCGTTGTTTACGTTGGCGTATGCAGTGTATAATGTACTGTAGAGAATATTTGACACTAAAATCAAGCGTAGCTACTTTTCTTTTAATGTCACGCACGCGGTGCCGATCGCCGGATCTGGGTTACAGCATTTGGAGCGCTTCTGCCGGTTTCGCCGGATCGGCCCCGGACCGCCGGATAATGTTGGAAGCAGCCGGATAATCGATGATTAACTGCATGGTATTTATAAAATACATTGGCATACATCATGAGTGGAACACACCACCGGTGGTGGATTCTAGAGGGGACACGGGGGAGGAGGGCATAACCCCTCCCCCATGCGCCCCCACCCTCCCTCTTCACCCCACATTGAGTGCCCAAAATTGGTATTTACTAGATAAAATATTTGGAATACGTTTGTCCAAAAAATATAATGAGTGCAGGGCCCTTTTCAAACAGCTTGGGATTTAGGGACCATACCACCGGGTTGGAACCTCCTAGACCTGCCTCTGACACCACGCGTGTGTTGGTGCATTTGAAGCACCGTCCTCGAAGAGCAGTATTCACGTGGCTCTCATCATCATCTTTACCCGCAAGGGTGACAGCTGAACTTTGCACCGAGTCAATGGCTTAACAACCTGGCAAGGAGGCTCACCGATTCAGCTGAGTGCCTTGCACGCCGATGGTCACGTGCTCAAATCCTGGTTGGGGATTGACTCGCCCCGTCATCGCTCTGGGGTCGATAAAATTAATACTGTACCATGTTGTCGAGAAGTCAACGGTGGGTTGTTGTGTAATCTACAAGGGTAAATATAAATGTTTCTGCTCGTGATCTGAGAGTGGATTAAGTAAGGAACATTTTATAAAGTCAAGCAAACACGTGAGTAAGTTGGATTTAGGAAAGGTTTTCTTTCTACCATCGACTACACATACAAGCTGTCAATCAGATCCTAGCATAAGACTATTTAATATGTGTAGCTGTTGACTCGGTGGGAACTGATGCAGGTCATCAAGGCTCTCACAAAGCAAGTCCTGCATGGTTAGATGTGTACACGTCATCGCAATGCTTTATAAAGATCGAGCAGCCACACTCCGAGTACAAGAAGCAACAAAATGACAATCGGAAGAGCGGTGGGGCAAGGGGATGCACTCTCACCGAGGATGAACAACAGAGGAGCAAAGCAAAACGGAGAAAGCATTTGCCATCTCAGATGTGCTGACGAACATATGTACGCATCTTAACCAAGGTATAACAATTTCACTGCAGTAAATTATTGCAGAATATAATAATGTAGGCCCCGAAGTTAGGCACAAGATGAATACGGGCAACACAAAGGTCATGCATAGCAGATGTTTTCAACGATATAATCATTGTTAAGAAGACAGTGGGATTTGCAGCTATAAAATGTGTTTCAAGTTAACGAAAGAGGCGAACCAGGGCAGGTCAGATATCTTTTCTAAACTAAACCTAAAAATTGAAACGTAGCATATCAATTTGCGCGAAGAGGAACGTCTTAAATCAGTGCAAATACTGCCCATTGTGGCATATAAATGGAAAAAATGACACGAACATTCAAGATAGAATACAAACTAAGACGGTGCACAGAACGCACGGAGAGATGCACGCTTGGAATTACATTGAGAGACACGAGCAAGGGAACACATGGGTCATGGAACACACGCACGTTCAAGACATCATATTGATTGTTAAACTAAGCAAGTGGGTGAACTTGGGCAGGACTCCAGAAGGGGGACGACGGTCAATGGACGAGATTGGTGACGGAATATCAGCCCAACGGTGAAAAAACGTGCCCCGAGAGGAGGACGACCACCGCGAAGACGGAGCAAACGAGATGGGCTCATGTGCTGGTGTGAAAATGGATCGTGGCGTGGCGAGACGGTGAAGGAAAGGCGACGGGGCGTTGGGGAAACGCCTTCATCCAACAGCGGACAGACTACGGTGGAAACGACCCACGGGGGGTACGCAGATCACGCGCGGTTCACGCGCGGGGCGAATGACGGAGCGCTTCGTCGTCCCCGTGAGCGCCGCGCAGGTAAAGCGGCGCAGGTGCCACCGCGGGAGCTCCCCGTGTCGCGTGGCGGTCGCCATCCTCGTCCTCCTGCGTGTGCCACCGGCCTCCTCTTGGCCGCTCACGTCGGCGAGCCCGGTTCGACTACGGTCCACCCATCCCTGGCTGTGCCCCCGCCTCGCCGTGGCCACTCTTAGAGGACGTCGCGGGTTTGTCCAAGAGCGAGGACGATGGCGGTGGTGATGGCGAGAAGGACGATGAGAAAGGGGAGGAGGAGGAGGCGGAGGTAGAGGAGGATGATGATGAGTCCATAAGCGTTGAGGCCGGCGCGAGGCTTGCCCGCTCCGGCTGTGTGGGAGCGGGCAAGGCGTGCACGGGCCTCCAGATGAGGCAGTAGTAGACGGCGAGGATGATGGCGGCGAGGGACACGGAGAGCACGTACACGAGCACGGTGACGAGGCGCACCCACTTGCGGTTCGTGTTGCCCGCCACTTTCGCCTTCTTGTCGCCCGTGTAGGTGGGCGCCTTGTCGGGCCGCTTGGCCCGCTCGTCGGGCATGCTCACACCCGGGGCCCGCACGGCCCGGGCCCGCGGCGCCTCCCGCCTCTCCGTGTTCCCGGAGCGGGCGAGGAGCCAACGGAGCAGAATCGTGGCTTTCCTACGGCGACGACGATGGCAGGCAGCAGCAGTAGCAGCAGCAGCAGCAGCAGCTGCTGGTGGTGGTGGTGCAGATGATGGAAAGAGACCGCGTGATGACGGCGTCCTTACTGCGAGAGTCTCAGCGTGTTGAGTTCAGTCCCGCGCAACACGAGAAGCAGCAGCAACAGCAGCAGCAGCAATGACGCGCTCGTGTCATCGCGTCCCTGCAGCGTAGCCCAGAAGCAACGGGGATGAATAAGGCGCCGTATTTAACGCAGCACTTTGCGCGTCAAAGCCAACGCAGCAGGGAGGCCGCCACTCGTTACAATAAACATCGCAGCGACGCCACTGTGGAGACAAATGACAGACATTAGCCCCCTTCCAGTTTAGCGGAATCTTGGCAGGAGATGTGAAAGAGGCCGTGGGGTGCAGTTCGCTCGCAGCGGCGTTCAGCACCCCCTGAGTGGCGGACAGCACCCCCTGCGTGGCGGACAGCACCCCCTGAGTGGCGGACAGCACCCCCTGCGTGGTGGACAGCAGCCGCTTGCCTTGCCCCCCCCCCCCCCCCCCCCGTTACAAAACAGCCAAGGTCGCTCGTTCCCACGCGGACACCCCCCCACCCAGCAACAGCGGCCGAGCCTTTGTCACCACCTAACGTGGTGGGGTAGGGGGAGGGGGGGATTTTATATCTACATCTTCAGTGTAAAACTTGCGTGGGATGAGATGAGGTCGCATTTCGACTCTGCCGCCGCTACGGGATCTGGCAGGAGGAAGGAAGCGATGCGGCGGGGTGTGGTTGGAACCACGAGGCTCTTTGACATCAAACGAGTAAATCAAACAGAGCATGCCAATACGGTCACGCTAAGCCCCAGAGGTGGCGATAGGGTTCAGCTCAGGGGTAGGGAAAGTTCCACGGAGGTGGTTGGCTCGTGTGGTTATAGGGTCATGGCTCGTGTACGCTTGGTTAGGGTTGGGTCTGGTCGCCTGGCGTAGTTGGGACTATGGGCAAGGCTACGGTCTGATTTCACGAGTGTAGTCAGGGTTTGGGGTCGTGACTGGTTGGCTAGAGAGGCGAGTGGGGTGGGGCTAGGAGTGCATGTCAGGATAATGTGGAGATGAGGGGCAGTGCTCGTCTGAGATTTGCTCCCTAACCGTTTTCCCCTCCGCACATTTTTGCGAATGTTCCACTTCTGGCGTCTAATCACCGTGCCCCGTGACGTAATCACTAACCACTTATTCATTAATTGATGACAGGCAAACGAGACCCCCCATCCCCGCTCTCCCCCGCCCTCCACACCTCCCCCCTGCACCCCACCGCTGTTGTGAGTGGGGACTACAGGGATTTCAATAATCGTGGTGCAGTGATTGTATCAGCAGAGCTTCACCTAGTCTCAGGCTCTTTCCATAGGTCAAAGGATACGCGTGACCGCAAAGAAAACCAACTAACGTGCAGGGTGTAACGCACGCCACGGCACAAATGTCTAAGCCTACTTGCTATGCTTCCCTCTATAGGCACGGGTGCCTTTCTCGGGTCTTTCATACACCCGATTTAAGACACGGGATTTTGTTTTCAGTCCGTCTCTTCACGTAAAGATGAAGTGCGTGTTAGATAATAATCAGCCTGTGCTCGAGTGCTGTCGGAAGTGTTTCAGTGTAAACGTAACCTGCTGGAGAACATTGGTGCGGAAGGCTCACATCACCCGTGTTCAATTGTCCAATTATGCATTCACTCGTCGAATAATTCCCTGCAATTAAATTGTTTCGCGAAACACTTGGAAGGCTCGTATCGTCGGGATCTGGGTGAGAGGCGATTGCATGGCAGGACACCACCCAACCGAAACCCGCCACCCCCATCCCCCGTTTGTGCTTTCTTCTCGGTGAGCGCACGATCGGTGCGCTCACCTTTTACGCACGCGGACGACAGAAAGAGAGTTGCGACCGCGACCGTGGAGCGCAGCGAACGAAACGTCCGCATGTCGTTCGAACGAAACGTCCACACGTCGTTCGCTCTGCGCCCATCGACGACGCCAATGGAGCGGCGGCGGCGGCGCCAAAAGCGATGACAAAAAAAACAGCTCACGGCGAGGGTTGACACCTGCAACGTCGACCCTGACGTTGCGTGCCTACCGGGTCAAGAAGCCGGACGCACAGTTGTGTAAAGGGTTCGTTGCTGTTACGAAGATTCGTCGCTGATCTCGGTGGCGAGAGAGGAAAAGATGACAGCTGATTGTTCGGAAATTATGGAGCGGCGCCCCCAGGTGGAGCTTGGCTTCAGGTACAGGTACAACTACAGATTTATTTTTTTACTTAAAGCTTTCGTGACTGCAGGAACTGATATTATTGGGTCTTTCGGTAAAGTCACGTAGATAGGTTAAAAAGAAATAAAGAAATATATTGTTTGTTACTTTAAAGTCACGTAGATAGTTTCAAAGAGAATTAAAAAAAATTGTTTTGTTATTTTATTTTATTTGAACCCATCTACGTGACTTTACCCGAAAGACCCAAAAATATGACAACCGATTTTGTTTATTTTTTATTTTACCAGGTAAGAGCCACTGAGCCGTTTAGTTCTTTTTCAGAGGCGAACCTGGCCACGAATGATAGCTCAACGGAGTGGCTTGTCATTGTGCGGAAATGTAGGGCAGCGAAATATTCTCTAAACGCGTGATGTTGATTCTAAATGTAAAGGGAAAAACCGGAGGACCCGGAGAAAAAATTCACGCGACCACGGGGAAAGAGAGAGAGAGACGCAAACTCCAAATATACAGCAGGCGTCAAGTTCGGGCTCGAACCCACGAGACCTCCTGTATACCAGGCAGAGGTAGCTAACATCTCGTCACCGAGGTGACTGAACAACCTCATCATCAACAGCCACGATCAATCCGCTGCTGAATAAAAGCCTCACATTTTTCAAGATCCTGTGATGAGATACTCCACCTAGCACCCTGCACACGAACTGGCGCTGCAGCTAACCGGGCTAAGCCTCTCGCCTGGGACTCAGACGTACAAATGTTTGCAGCGTTCAATTCCAAATTATTCCATAAATCATATTACGTATGTTGAACTTCTTTTGCACCGTACGTAGCGCAAACGTGCTAATCGTATGTGCGGGCTAGAAGGAAGTCAATAGGTCTTGGGTTCAAATCCAACCTACGTTTTTATATTTTGCACTTAATAAACAATCCTATTTACATTTGTTGCAGTGTTCGTCAGCATGATAATATTAGAATAGGGTTTTCTCTTTTTTTTGGCAACAAAACATGTGTCAGTTTCAAAGACAATGCACATACTATCAGAGTATGTTGTTTGTTTGCATTCTGACCACAAGTTTATTCGGTTAATGCAGACATGATTCCTTGTAAAAAGTTTAAGTTTGGTGTTTTGTTGCTAGAAAAAAGGGGAAAACTTATTCTCATATTTTGGTACTGGCAAAGGAGGTCACATAATGATAATATTAAATAAAAGTACGAACACTAAATGTGCTATTGTATACAAAAAAATGTATAACTCTCCACATGAATTCTAAGTTAATCATTTGAATGACAGTAATCTTTTACCGTCAATCAGCACAGAGTGCAATGCTCAGCCCTCACCACAAGGCGACGGCAGCAGTCAAGAGGTCGCGAGTTCAAATCCAACCACCGTTATTAAAAATATATTATTTAACTTCATAAATAATCCTATTTACTTAATAATGTGTTGGAGTGTTCATCAGCATGATAATAATAAATACAAGTATTTACACTAAATGTGCTACTGTATTTTTTAAAATAAGTTTCCACATATTAATTATAAGTTAATCATTTCAAAATGACAGTAATCTTTTACCGTCATAAGACACCAGGGGGTTCTCAATCAGCACAGAGTGCAATGCTCAGCCCTCAACACAAGGCGGCGGCAGCAGTCCAGAGGTCGCGAGTTCAAATCCAACCTCCGTTATTAAAAAAAAATAACTTCATAAATAATCCTATTTACTTAATCATTTGTTGCAGTGTTCATCAGCATGATAATACTACACACAAGTATTTACACTAAATGTGCTACTGTATTTTTAAATAAGTTTCCACATATTAATTATAAGTTAATCATTTGAATATGACAGTAATCTTTTACCGTCATAAGACACCAGGGGGCTCTCAATCAGCACAGAGTGCAATGCTCAGCCCTCGCCACAAGGCGGCGGCAGCAGTCCAGAGGTCGCGAGTTCAAATCCAACCTCCGTTATTAAAAAAAATATTATTGAACTTCATAAATAATCCTATTTACTTAATCATTTGTTGCAGTGTTCATCAGCATGATAATAATAAATACAAGTATTTACACTAAATGTGATACTGTATTTTTAAAATAAGTTTCCACATATGAATTCTAAGTTAATCATTTGAATATGACAGTAATATTTTACCGTCATAAGACACCAGGGGGCTCTGAAAAAGCAGAGTGCAATGATCAGACCTCACCACAAGGCGGCGGCAGCAGTCAAGAGGTCGCGAGTTCAAATCCAACCACCGTCATTAAAAACATATTTATTTAACTTAATAAACAATCTTCATGTACTTCGTCATTTGTTGCAGTTACATAGCTCAGGAGCAGCCCTCGTTTGTAATTAACGTCGTAGCATTGTAGTTGTTGTGAATGCGTTGTTTATGTTTCGTTAACGTTTGTTTTCATTTTAGCCTCGTTAAAATGTTGTTGTTTTCCCGCCATCACCCACGTGACGCTACCAGCAGCCCCCCCCCCACCTATCACCCCCACCCACCCCCCCTTCATCTCCGTCTCTTCCAATCACAGCCGCCGTTACTCACGACCCCCCCCTCCTCTCGTCCACTAATCGCAGAGCAAGGCGCGTGTGACGTACACGATGGGCGTGGCGAGGGGGGGGGTAGTGTAACAGCCAATAGGAGCGCGCCTTGTTCGTCGACGGTCTCCCCCCCTCCCCACACACACAACAGCGATGGCGGACGATGTTCGCGTGGTCCGGGTGACGGCGAGAGAGCTTTGTCCCGGAGCCTCCACGGAGCCGGGTAACTGCTCACACGGGCCCCGCTTCGTTACCCCGTTACCACACACGCAATGCCCGGCTCCCCTCACGATTCGTTACCGCGTTAACGACGTCAACATCCTCCCCCCCTCACTCACTCGCTGGGTGGGGGGGTAGGGGTCTCAGAGAAACGTGCGCGTCCAACGTGTTCCGTAACGCGTTGCCTCACATTGACAACAACAACAATAATAACAATAATAACAATAACAACAACAACAACAACAGCCGCGTGAAGACGTCAACGTTCGGAATTGTGTGTGTGTGTCGAGGGAGAGAGATCGTCACGGCAGAGCGGCGGCTTTTACGGAATGACTACTGTGCAGGTGGTAAGGGGTTTAAGATGTTACTAATTCTAGATTTGAAGCTTTCGTGACTGCAAGGATTCATATTCTTAGGTTTTTTTTTTCGGTAAAGTCACGTAGGTAAAACATTAAAATTAATAAAAGTTAAATAAAAACATTAAATTAATAAAAGTAAAATACAATTTTTATTTTATTTTACTTATATTAATTTTAATGTTTTACCTACGTGACTTTACCGAAAAAAAACCTAAGAAGATGTTACTAATAGCTCGTCAAGAAGTGGCAACACGTCACGAGCATGGGACCTTCTTTGCCAGTGTCAAAATGCAATGTGAGAATAGGTTTTACACTTTTTCTGGCAACAACACAGGTGTTAAGATGTTAAAAAGCCAAACTTGAAACCTTTTGCAAGCAATCATGTCTGCATTAACCGCAGAAACTTGTGAAAATTCAAACAAAAAAACATGCTCTGACAGTATATGCATTGTCTTTGAAACTGATTTGTCCACACCAGAGATAGCTTTCTTTCGAGCCTAGTCTCAAAGTGTTAGACCAGAGGACGCCACAAGGCGAACAGCACAAAGACAATGCCACTATCAGAGTAATGAGAGCTCGGGGTGAGCATCTACATCATGGGACCTCCTTTGCCAGTACCAGAATATGAGAATAGGTTTTCCACTTTTTTTTGGCAACAAAACAGGTGTTAAGATGTTAAAACACCAAACTGAAACGTTTTACAAGGAATCGTGTCTGCATTAACCACATATACTTGTGGTCAAAAGGAAAAAAAACTGATAATATATGCGTATCCCGTGTGGACCAATCAGTTTCAAATACTGCATATATTATCAGTGTTCTTTTTTGTTTATCTCCATGTTGTATCTCTGCTTCTGTTGTACCTATAATTGTTCTGTTTCTCTCCCTCGAATCCCACAGCCTCTCGCCACACACATCTCCGCGCTGCGTTTACCCACACTTGTCTCTCTCACACCGTCTTCGCCCCCCAACCACACACATCTATATGTTGGAACATCTGTGAAAAAGAGCTTCATAGCTTGTCGGATTCCTCCGGTATATGTCAATATTCTGATTCTGACATCATCCTTTCTGTGCACATCTCTGTCTCCCACGCATCTTCTGCACATCATCCAATGAATCTCGGGCATCTCCACACAACGTCGCTGCTCTTCACGTGGTCTCGCCAATGACGCAATCATAGTGGCCTCATCTGTAGTGACTGTCAGGCCACGTGAAGACACGGAGCGCTTAACCGATGTGCAGCTTTTTGGAGCGCACAGAGTGGTTTGGAAAACTTCCGTCAATAAGAAAGTAGCACGTGTGTGGGAATTTGTATAGTAGGCACAACATTTGAATGAAATCGAGGACTTGCATTTGCGCAACGTTAACATTCTATTAATTCGGTTTTTGGTAACTTAAAATTAGACGATATGCGTAGAAAAACAAAGAGAACTTAACGAGGGTTCAATCTAGGTTCACGTGTTTACACAGGAAAACCTCGGACTCGAGACCCTCTTTTAGGATGATTGCCTCATTTGCATGTTTGGCAATACCATTGACACGTGAGAGGAGAAACTGGAGAAAATGCATGCGTATGAGGGGATAACACTCAACACTGCCATCTAATGGCCAACTTGCAGCCACACACCTATCTATTCAAGTACCAACCAGGGTCAACCTGTCATAGCTTTATTTATCCGACGAGACGGGCTCGCATTAGGGATGCTTTTGTTGTAGCTCGTGTTGCTTTTGTATTTCCAGGAGAGTGCGCAGAAGCTCCACGGCAGCGGAAGGAGAACCGGCGCCCGGACATTGCCCTGTACAAGCCACGGGGAGCCCGCGAGCAGCAGAGCCCCGCTGCGAGCACTGAGGAGCGAGCGCGCAGGGAGGACGTGACACGATGTTCCACTGCCAGCAAGCGCAGGGGCCCCACCGAGCAGCCCTTGCGCATGGCGACGGATCGCGGACACAATACCTCCGCGGGCAGCACAGATGTCGTGAGCTCGGGCACTCAAGAGATTGAGCATAAAAGCTCGGCGAGGCGCGCAAGAGGTCGTGGCGGCGGTAAAGCCGCCACTGAGTGCACGGAGAGCGCGGGAGCGGACGGCAGAAGCCGCGCACCCGGAGGGCGGCCTCCATCCCGGGAGGAGGCAGCACAACACGGCAGGAGGCCTGAGAGGCAAATCTACCGCCCGGCTAGGAAGGGGGATCCCCTTCCGGAGTCCAAGTGGGGTCTTGAGGCCCCCGAAAACAAGGCGACAGGAGAGCTGACTGCCACTTTGGAGCGCGTCTGCCTGAGTGGCGACCCAACCGAGGACTCGCACGGGCGACCGAATCTCAGCAAGCAGGACCTTGATGGTGCTCAGGAGCACAGAGCTGAGAGGAGCGCAGGCAGCGAGGGCGCCACGAAGGGGAAGAGGTCACGCAGGCGGCGGAAAGAAAATAAGGAGAGAGATTACGAGGGTGAGGGGCTGCTTGCGGAGAACACGCAAGGGGATGTGTCCAGCAGGAGTGACAGTGATGTCAAGGCATCCAAAGATGCGCATAAGTGCGATCAGCCAAATGCGGCAAGAAAGGGGACGGTGAGGAGTGACGTAAAAAACTCAAGTGGTAAGCCAAGTAGAGGTGAACGTGCACTCAATGACCGCTATAGGAGAGCTGCTGATGACAGGACATTTTCTGGCATAGGTAAATCACGCTCAGAAAAAGACACAAATAAGAGAAATGCTCGGCACGAATGCGGTTTTGTGAGTTCGGACCCCGAGGAGCAGAGTCGGTCTAAAGCGACGTCACGCACGAGGATTCAACAGCCCGTGGCGCCGAGCGCAAAGGCCGAGGCCGAGAGGGCGGCAGTCGGTCCCGCACGACGCCAGCGTGGCCCCCGCCGCATCAGAGGCTACCACCCGTCCGAGAGCGACAATGGGAAGCGCCGGCGCGGCTTTAGCGACTGCACTTCATCCGACTCGGCAGAGGAGTTCGGACGCAGCGATTTGGAGGCCGAGAAGAGGGATGAGCGCAGTTCTGCGCCGCTCGGCAGCCCCATTGCCGCGGCCCTCGGTGGTAACTGGCGGCCGGCGTGCCGCGACAGCGAGAACCGACTGTCCCCGGGGGCCGGCGTGCGGGATGGGCCCCGCGCTCGGGGAGGGGGAGGAATCCTCTTCCTGCCTCGCGCCGTGGATGCCG
Organism: Lethenteron reissneri; assembly: GCF_015708825.2. NCBI lineage: Eukaryota > Metazoa > Chordata > Hyperoartia > Petromyzontiformes > Petromyzontidae > Lethenteron > Lethenteron reissneri. The sequence goes on from NC_083806.1 coordinate 8,610,173, forward strand.
CTAGCGACGCCCCTCTCCCGCCGTGCTCACCGGACCGCGGGACCCACCGCGATGCGGGGAGGGGTCAGCGTGCTTTGAGGGGCCGCGGCGGCGATGCCCGGCGCCTCTGGGACCCACGGAACCCGGAGCGGGCCCCGGCGGGAAAAATGAAGGCGCCCGCGCTGCTCTTCCACGACACGGACGAGGATGACAATGGCTCCCCCTCAGGCCGCGAGGAGCCTAGCGTTGCACGCCTTCCTCCCTACCCCACCACGTGCTCCCCACTGCACTACCGCCTGCCGGGTCGCGAGCAGCCGTGCACATTCCCCGTGCCGTACGCGTATTCCATGCCCTCATTCCCGGGCATCTCCAACGGCTCCATGATGTACCCCAGTGCCATGGCATGCGGGATGCTGCCCGGTGAGCTCTCCTGCGGGATTTAGGGCATGCTCCCTCATCATGCGGGGCTGCTCACAACACTGGCTTTAAATGCTCATTCCACGAGTTGGAAACACCAAACTTCAGTCCACTTTTATACTTAAAAATTAGTGGGGTAGAGTACTGGTGAAGAATGACGCGACACCTATGTGTGTGCTGGTTGTTATATGTGTGTTTGAGAAATGCTACTCGTGTGTTTACTGGTAGGTGTGATGCTACGCCTGTGTATGTAATGCTGTGTTCTTTTGGCACTGTTTCTTGTGCATGCTGGTGCATATAATACTGTTTGCACCACTATGCTGGTGGAGACCAGTAGCGTGTTGTGTAAACTTTCGTGCTTTTATGTGATTGTGACTGTGCGTGTATGTGTGTGGTGTTGTGTTGGTATGACGCTGCTCAATTGTGTGTCGTGTTTCAAATTTAACCCAGGTTTGTTTACTACTACCACTATTTGATTTTACCAGGCAAGGCCACTGAGCTATGTAACTTTTTCAGAAGCGACCTGGCCACAAGTGATAGCTCAACAAGGTGGCTTATCACATGGGAATTTCTAGCAGCCAAATACTCTTAACCGTGCATTTTTATTCTGAGTGTGGAGGGGAAAAACTGGAGGATCCGAAGAAAAATCCACGCCACCACAGGGAGAGAGAAAGACACGCAAACTCCAAATATACAGGTGTCTCGGTCGCGATTGAACCTTCGACCTCCTGTATACCAGGCGAGGTAGTTAAAATCTCACCACCTTGGCGCCCTAGGTAAGACCTCAAGAGAACAGGATTAGTTTCATTTGCATAAGTTACCTGGGTCACCAAAATGTCAAAAAAATGGCGTAAAAACAAGTATAATAATGGAGTGAATAAAAATCGGAGCAAAAACAAAATGGAATTAGAACAAAAAACGCATTACAGAAGAAATATAAAAGTGCATCAATATAGATGTTAAATAAAACTAATTTCTTTTCACAAAATGTTTCCGGCAAATTAATAAACAAAACATTGATAGTAATATTTGTATTAAGTTACAGAAACATCAAATTGGATTTGAGATGATTATTGCACTCGTATGTAAACACATGACTGCTGAAGCTGTTGGTGTGTACGTGTGTATCGCTTGCTTGGTGTGATGATACTTTTCTGCATGTGTGTGCTTGCGATGTTGTGTTAGTGTGACCAACACAATTTGACACAGTAGTCAGCCAACCCATGGCTCCTGGGTCTGTCCCATGACCTGTCAGCGAGCCTTCGACACTTCCTGTGGCCTCAAAGTGCACCTGGCTTGCCACAGGCACCAAGGTGACGTCACCTCAACTTAGTGGCGGCTCTTGCTGCTGCTGCTGCTGTTGTTGTTGTGACCGGTCACGTGTCCTATGCCGCTAGGTGGCTTCTACGGTGGCTACACGGGCATGGTGCCGGCCCTGCCACTGAGCGGTGGCGTGCAGACTGAAATCAAGACGCTCCTGAGCACTGCCACGGCACTGGAGGTTCAACTGGCAGCGCTGCTCAACTGGGACCGCCTCGGACCTCAGGATCAAGATCTGGCCGAACACTTGCGGTAACGGCGGGCGGATTTTCACTTGAAGTTTTTAGTGGGATCCGGACGTTGCGGCGCGATGTGTGACGGTGCTGTGCCATTAGTGTGCGGTGATGATGGCACAGTGAGATGGATAACATTGGGGCACCTTTCCAATGATTAAAGTGATTCTTTTAAAAGTATTTTACACGATAATTTGCGCCATTGTGGAGAATGTGAGTAAAAAAACATAATGAAGGAGAAGATAATCCCTTTTAGCATATTTGTCCCTCCAGATTAAAATGTAAATTGTTTTTACACATTTACTTGAATATTGAATAACGTTTAAGTTTTGTGTTAAGGTGTCTTCCGCCAAAAGTATTTGAGAATCCGATTAAGGAAAAGTTTTCTCACTCCTCGCATAGGGATAATGTGAGGTCTGTTTTGGAGTATGCCAATTCTGGGGATTCGTGCTGTATGCGAGGCAAGTTCTTTGGTGGCAGGGGGATGGGACTGATATTTCACGAGCATGGCGAGTTGGTGAGAGGGACGATGGGGTTACCGCGTGAGTTTGTGATTCGAGAGGGCTGCGCTCTTCAGAAATAAACCCTCTTCCTCCCCCGCAGCACTCAGCTGGTGAACGTGTACGAGCGCGCGGTGCTGACGGACATCGAGGTGTGCGAGCGTGCCGGCGCCGAGCAGGGCCTCTGGAAGTACGGCTTCTACCAGGCCATCGAGCGCCTGCGCCAGCAGCTACGCGACTCTGCCAGCCACGACGATGCCGAGAGGGTCAATGCACGCCTTCTGGGCATCCTCGACGAAGTGAGCGCTGGCTCGCCTTCCTGCCCAACTGCACGCCCACCCATCTGCACACCTGCCCACCTGCATGCCCGTCCAACTGCGCAATCCCCCGCCCACCTGCACGCCCACCCATCTGCACACCCGCCCACCTGCATGCCCGTCCAACTGCGCAATCCCCCGCCCACCTGCACGCCTGCCCACCTACATGCCTGCCCACCTGCACGCCTGCCCACCTACATGCCTGCCCACCTGCACAACCCGCACACCTGCTTGCCCGCTCACATGCACCCCCGCCCATCTGCACGCCCGCCCACCTACATGCCCGTCCATCTGCGCAGTCGCCCGCACGCCTGCCCACCTACATGCCTGCCCACCTGCACAACCCGCACACCTGCATGTCCGCTCACATGCACACCCGCCCATCTGCACGCCCACCCATCTGCGCGCCCGCCCATCTGCGCACTCCCCTGCCCACCTGCACGCCTGCCCACCGACCTGCACATTCACCTCCCCACCTGCACGTTCACTCACCTGCACATTCACATCCCTGCCTGCACCCTCACCCACCTACCTGTGTACTCACCCCCGCCCACCTACACACCCACCCTCCCCGCAGTCACTCCTCATCCACTGACATTCTCATCTGCTTACCTATTTATGCACCCACTCACCTGCACCCTCGCTTTCCGGCACCCACCCGTGCTCGTTCACCCATCTGCTCGCCTAGTGAGCGAACTGGGCTGTCCACCTGAACTACGGCTGCGTCCCCCACGACCCTGCCCGGCTGTACCTGAGATATGTGATGAGTCTCATGCTTAAGTGTGTTTCCCTATGTGCTGCCGGCGGTTTGTAGGGCCTGTTGTTCTACGCGGGCTTGCTGCGGAGCCTGCAGGATGTGTACGTCTTCAGTCTGCAGGAACTTGGCGAGAGCCCGCCCGCTGGTGCCGTCAGTAAAACTGTACGTGGAATGAATAGCACTGAAATTAAAACGTGTAACCTGTTTTTCATTGGGAAACTGGGCTCTGCTGGCCCAGTACCAGCCCATTCTGAGCACTGAAGGCCATGATCCACTGGGGACATTATTCAGCAATAGTTGCTTAGTCGTTTTTGCCGCTTTGTAACAATATAATTTAACATAATCTCAACGAATGTGATCGCAGCGCCCCCTAGTGAGCAGTTGGAACTGCAAATTCCATGTTCTTGGTTCTTTTGGTAAAGTCACGTAGAAGGGAAATAATAAAATAATAAAAAGAAAACATAATAAGATAAAATTCTCACGACGTTTCGGCCACAACGCAAGCAGCCGTCCTCAGGTGAAGAACAGGTCTGTCGGAAAGACAGCGTCCTAATCCAGTCGGATCGCAGAGGGATGTCACGTCACTCTTGGTGGCTTCATTTTGAGTGTCATCTCTGGACGCTATCGTGCGATGTGTGATGGTATGATGGGCCATGATGGTTTATTGGGCCTCTAAACCACTGCGGCAGATTTATATCGGCTGCACACTGCCGTGATTGAGAACTGAATCCTTTTGCCCGCCAAGTTGGTCGCAGTCGCTCATGGTTATTGTGTTGCTGGCAGTAGTTGCCAATAAAGATTGCCTGAGTGGATCATGGCCATCCCCTTTCCTTCCTTCCCTACCGTCCATGGCCAAGGGACAAGGGTGGGGGAGGCTACAACTATAATGAATACAAATATTAAATTGTCCTTTACCTTTATTATTCATCCAGACATGTGGTGAAAAATAGGTAATCACTTTTTGGACAATTGACTTGGTTGGGAAGTTGGGATTGTGGTTTGGGATTTGTGTAGTAGTCGACCTCATGGACTCATTTCTTAGAGTTGATAACTTTAGTTTTGGTGCCATTTATTAATTTGTTTATGAATTTTTTATTTTGCTTGGTAGTACGATTTTCATTTGCTTGGCATGTATGTGTTGGGCTTGTTTTGTGCCGTACGTAGCCAAACGCGTATATGGGATTTGGTCCTTGTATATAATTAATTTTCAGCGTTGTGGGATGCTGTTGGCATGAATGACACGATATAAAATTAAAGTATTATTGAGGCTCTTTTCCAGGAGAGTCTCGCATTAAGGTGTTGGATTAATTCCATTCATGAGTGTTTTGCATATGCATGGAAGCCTCTGTACCTAAACAAAACCCATGCTTACAAAAGGGTAACACATTCAAGGCCTCGCGTGGATTCAAGAATCCCTTGCTGTGTTGATATTTGCTGGCTATTTGTACTGCTGTTTGGCTCTTCATATGTATTATTGCATTCATTTGCATTGCACCCATGTTACCGTGTGTGTCTCCGTTCTCTCTCACCTTGTTAAACATCCTGTGTCACGTGTTGCTCTGTGTTGGGGAAGTGTGGAGACCAATTCCACGAGTGGCTCAAATATCCATTATTTACGTGGCAGACAGGTGTGAACTCAGGGGTGTTGAAGTGGTGGTGGTTATGGGTGGCTTGCAGGCCCAACATGTTAACCAGGGGAGTTGGAGATTAATGCATTTTGTGTGTTCCTGTGTGTGTGCGAGCAGGTGAAATATGCATTGATCAGCGCTCAGAGGTGCATGATCTGCTTAGGAGACATTGCTCGCTATAAGGAGCAGTACAACGATACCAACAATTATGGCAAGGCCAGAAGGTGAGGTTCAGAGGTTTCAGAGTCTCAGCGTCCCATTTGACATGTGCCTGCGACACTTCACTTTCACTGTAAGGCCTTGCTTGCTCACAAGCTGACACGTCCATGGACAATGCTCTATCAAGAGGACAGGTGTAAATGTCACTAACACCGAGTTTAACACGACCGTGTGGCATTGAATGAAAACTTATCGGCGGCGGGTATGTGGGGTTTATATTCTTGGTTATTTCGGTAAAGTCACGTAGAAGGGAAACAATAAAATATGATGATTGCTTGTGTTGCAGTCGAAACGTCGTGAGAATTTTATTGTTTTATATTTTTATTATTTTATTGTATCCCTTCTACGTGACTTTACCGAAAGAACCAAGAATATGAATCCCTGCAGTCACGAAAGCTTTAAATCAAAATTTGCGTGGGGTTTATTGAGTTACGCGGGTTACCCGTCAGGCTGTGTGGCAATGACGTGTCTGTACGTCCTTATGGGTTGTGCTCATTGGCGTCACTGACGCGACATGTCTGCTCATTTGTTTATGTTACTGCTCAATGTCTTCAGCTAAGTTTGTATTTAGAAGCTTTTAAAATCTCAACTGTGATGGCAAGGTGGATGATTTAGATTTATTCTGTTTCGCGTATTTGTTTGATCGTCAGACGGACGTATATTCCAGCCATCATTGCACATACCACGAGGCGCTTTTTCATCGAATTCACCATGGCTCCCTGCAGCAGAAGAGCTCTAGAGCCCTGTTACCTGTAGTAAAGACCCTAGTACATTGCTGCCTACAAGAGTAGACTTCATGCAACCTACCTATTTAGTAGGCCATATTTTTCAAAACATCACAATCGTCCACGATCTATCCACTACACGATGAAGGCATCCCAAACTCAGCGCCTTTCACCAACGGCTTGTGAAGCAACAATCCTCATAGATCCAGCACACGAGCTGATTTTATTGCTCCGTGTCGACAATGGACATCCATTTGTGGGTATTTTTCCTCCTTTGGCTGCTCCTATGATGTAAATCTCAACCACTGCCATCATCTTTCCCGCCCCTCCGATTAGCACGGTTGGTTACATACGGTGCGAAATAGGTTCCACATACATACATAGAAAACATGCCCTGCCCGAGCTTTCACGGTCAATATATTGTATCTTAACCTGTGCATGTATTCCTAAGCCCATGTGTTCCTCTTGCCATCTCCTCTAGCCATTCCAAGCATGCCCCTCTCCATGCTTCATTGTACCAATTCTAGATTTGAAGCTTTCGTGACTGCAAGGATTCATATTCTTAGGTTTTTTCGGTAAAGTCACGTAGGTAAAAAATTAAAATTAATGAGAGTAAAATAAAATAAAAATAACGACGTTTCGGAGGCAACACAAGGCTGTGACGGTTCCACCTGAAGACGGAAGCTTGTGTTGCCTCCGAAACGTCGTGATTTTTATTTTACTTTTATTAATTTCACTTGATACAGCTATCGGGCTGTGACGGTTACACCTGAAGACGGAAGCTTGTGTTGCCTCCGAAACGTCGTGATTTTTATTTTATTTTTATTTTACTTTTATTAATTTGAATTTTTTACCTACGTGACTTTACCGAAAAAACCTAAGAATATTCATTGTACCATTTGCAGCTTCCATTGACTTTCTCATCTTACTAATCACTGATTCATATCGTACAGGCACATTGGTATGTTCCCTTTCATGAAGTTTAATTTTCCAAGAGTATTCCAGCTCCCTGTCATCAGTCCCTTTATTGCATTTTTTTGTTCTTTTGAACCACCTTTAAAAACTGCCCTCGGCTTACACTGCTGTGCTTTCCAGTTGTGCCCCTCTCACAGATATCCTCAATTGGTTAGTGAACTTGTTGTGCATAATTTACATATTTCTCGTGTTTATTGTTAGCCCCACCAGGCAGCTTTCAATATTAAATCTTTCAATAATTATTTCCGACTGGGTATTATAATCAAAATTTGAGACGTAATATTTTCCCAATGTATATTTATGCCTTTATTTATCCAGTCAGATTTCCATGAGCCATCTTCTACTGTTGCTGTGAATTATTGTAGTAAGATTGTGTCTCATTATATACTCCCCTTTTGATGCATATATTTGTACTTTTTTCCGTCAACATGAAGTGCGGCTGTTGCGGCTTTTTTGTTAACGGTTTATCTAATTTGTCAAATGTATCCTCAAATAAATTGCACAACAAAAATGTTCCCTCTACAAACATACGGTAATCCAGAGCTCGCTTGAAACGGGGAATAATTTATATCAGTTTGTCGTCAGCTGGTAACGCACGGTATGGAGTCGAGTTGGTGAGTGGCGCTGTCGCTCGTGCTAAGAGCTCTTTTTTGCGTCCCGCAGCTGGTACCTGAAGGCCCAGAAGATCGCTCCGAAGAATGGGAGGCCTTATAACCAGCTGGCCATTCTCGCCATATACACGGTGAGGCGCCGCGTCTGTCTGTGCCCCGTCAGCACCCGTTGGTGGGCGCTCGGGAAGTAGCGACTGCCGACTTGCGTTGCCTTGTCACTAACACGAAACAGCCCTCTGATAGGGAATCCTCTTGTCAGTACAGGTTTAGTAGCCTTTACCCGTATGCCCGTATCCGTTCATGCATTGTTTAGTTTACAGGTTTTTTTTGCTGTCGAGGTCGTTGTGACCTTTTCAATCAGTCATCACAGTTTTTTCTCACACAGATTGGCACTTTCAGATCTATTGTGGAAAGATGAGAGGTCATATTGGGAACACGGAAATGCTTACCATCAATCACTCGGTCACTTGCATTCACCTATAGTGGTGTGTTCTATAAATAATCCTTCTTGATGGAAGTAAAAAAAAAATTCCCCACTGGGAGCAGCTAAATAATGTGTGTTTCAAACGTGTTGCCTTTGTGGACCCACAGAGGTACAAGTGGCAGGACAAAGCCAGGGTTGGGCGTACACTAATTTAGACAAATGTGACGCAGTCGGGTTTTCAGGGGTACTGAGAACATAACAATGAGAGCATATTGTGTGGGTTGAAGTAGTGTGTGTGTGTGCTCAATTAACCAGCATGCACAGTGGCTCTCGAATACAATCATTTTAACAGTCGGCGGTCAATTTACGGCCGTGGCAAAGCGAGCGTTCTCGGCGCAGGTGTGGATAGGTTGTACATTTATTTACTGAAAATATCTTAGCGGGATGATTCCGCAGGGATGGTGCAAGGTGCCGCTAGCGAAGGTGCGCTGCCGGTGTGCGTCTCTGTCCGCGCAGGCGAGCGTTTGTTTCGTGATGCGAGCGAGCGCGTGAAACAGGCGGCGCCACGAATGCACGCACGTGCAACGCCTCCGCAGCGAGATCGCACGCCTACTGTTAAACGACATAATTTTGTGCGCTGCCTGTAATTGCGGGCGTCTCCTCGACTCATTAAAGTTGCATTATAAAATGTGGGGTAAGGAATCATTGACTTTCCGTCACATTAGTCACACGTTCAAACAGACATTATTAAGGTAATAAACCATTTAACTGCTGCGTTGCCTGTCAGCTGAAAGGAATTTATGGTAATTTGCTTTGTCAGTCTTAGCAAAATATGCAGCATCGCAGCTTGGGTACAGAGCTACATGCGGATCATATTGCTTTGTTGAAGGCTTGATGTGTTGAAGCAAGAATGCACTTGTGTTGAACGTGTTAGCTTTATATTAAACATCTGTATAGGGAGTGGGGTTTCGTATTGAAGTCATATGTTTTTTTCTTCTTCGAGAGAATTTTAAAATGTCACACATTTTGGCTTGTGGCAGAATTGTGATGGAATGAGCACCACCTGGTGAGGCTGTACGGCTCCACAAGTCAACATTTTAGTCGTCATATGGAAATGACTGCTCCCTGTCTATAAGAATGCGGAAATGTCACCACTGACTCGGGACCACCAATGGACATTAGCGCCACAGTTCTCATTGAGCAGTTGCATAATTAAAAAAAATTATCATGATAGTACGGCGATGATAAGAATGTTGGCAGAAGTCATGGGAATCATGAAAGCTTCATTCTCAATTGGGAATGTTTATGAGAGAGTCTACGCTCGTGTGGGATTTACCACGCCGTGCGTCCCCCTCCCCGGGGAGGCCAGTAACGCCTTGTCAGCGTCGAGCTGATGCTGTGATTTTTTAAAAACGGGCGTTTCGCGTGCCTTGATAAATGTGGCACGGCGTGCCCCGTTGGGGCTCGGGCCGTGTCGGTTCCTGGGCAGCGTGCGACACGGTGCCGGCTGCCTCGTTTGCGATGCTCGGAGGTGGGGGGCATGGGGGGGAGGGCGGTGGATGGGGGGGGTGTAGCTCTGCCGTGCCCGCACATGCGTGAGCGGCGCGCGTGAAACCCGCTGTCGTCTCTGTAAGCGGCGGCGCTTGATTAAGCTCTCCCATGAGACGACGCGAGACTTGGAGCCCGGCCAAGGCCGACCTTTCAGCAGCCCGCACGCCACGCGGGGTGACGAGTGGAGCAGGTGATAACGCGCGCGCGCGCGTGCTGCCCCCCCTTCCTCTCCCACGCCTGCTGGCACCGCTTGTTGAACCCTGCAACCCGGTTGATTGTGTTATCGGCAACGGTGTTGACGATTGTGCTGAGAAGATGTGAATGCTTAAATGAGGGCCACTAATAGACAATTTAGGTCTCCCTTTCACACTTTCTAACAGCTTCTGTGATACGTGTGATGATTCGTCAAATGAGAGAGATTCTTATTCTCACAATAATGCATGGAATCGTGCTCGTAAGATTAGGTTTGGATTTTATGTAAAACATATGCACATGATACCGTTAGGCTAATAGAACAAACAAGGCAGATGGCACATCCAAGACTATTAATTAGGAAGTAAAAGTGAGACAAAATAGGAACAAGACCACACATGACACAGCTAAGAATCGAATCAGGAGCATGAATAGTAACAATTCATTTAAACTCCAGGGATATAGGATGATTTGTGCCTTGTGGGAATACTGTTCCCATTGATAAGGGATAGGTGCCCCTGCTGGCATTAATGCATAATAATGTACATATTAGAAGAATAGGTTTTTCCACTGTTTTCTGGCAACAAAACCGAAACCTTTTTACAAGGAATCATATCTGCATTAACCACAATACTTGTGGTCAGAATGCAAACAAAAAACATACTCTGATAATATATGCATTGTCCTTGAAACTGATTGGTCCACACCAGAGACGGCTTTCTTTTCAGCCTCGTCTCAAACGGTGTTAGACCAGAGGACGCCACAAGGCGTACAGCACAAAGACAACGCACTATCAGAGTAATGAGAGCTCGGTGGTGAGCATCTACATCATGGGACCTCCTTTGCCAGTACCATATTTAAGAATAGGTTTTCCCCCTTTTTTTGGTAACAAAATTGAAACCTTTGTACAAGGAATCATGTCTGCATTAATCACAATACTTGTGGTCAGAATGCAAACAAAAACATACTCTGATAAAAGAAAGCTGTCTCTGGTGTGGACCAATCAGTTTACAGGACAATGCATATTTTATCAGAGTATGTTTTTTGTCTGCATTCTGACCACAAGTATTGTGGTTAATGCAGACATGATTCCTCGTAAAAAGGTTTCAGTTTTGTTGCCAGAAAAAAGGGGAAAACCTATTCTTATATTTTGGTACTGGCAAAGGAGGTCCCATGATATCAATGGACATATTCTTTAATAACGCAAGAAAGCTTCACTGTGTTTAAAGATCCTTTTTCAAGAGGCCTTTGCTTTGGAATATTTGGCTTTTCTTTCATGTTTTTTTTACAGTGACCCTGTAGTATAATTTCCAAAAGTAGGTCATTGCGTTGTTTTTTTTCACATGGCATATGTTCACTTTGAAATGTATGAGTGCAACTGAGTTTACTTGAAGGTCCTGGCTTAAGTGTGGATTTTTTTTTTGCTGCCTGTAAATGGGTTGACCCTCGATGTAGTGTGTCCGGGGGTGAAGGACGTTGACTTGACCGGCTGATGTTCCTCCAGCGGCGGAAGGTTGAAGCGGTGTACTACTACATGCGCAGCCTAGCGGCCAGCAACCCCATCCTGTCGGCCAAGGAGAGCCTCATCAGTCTGTTCGAAGAGACGAAGAGAAAGGTGAGCGGCGGCGCGCTTGGTCCGTTCTTCAGGAAATAGCGGGCGAAGGTCCCTGGACTTCGACACTATTCAGAGCGGTTCATAAAGCCACGCAAACGTACGTGTGTATGTTGAACTTTCGCATCGTACGTAGTCAACCGTGCTAATCGGAGGTGCGGGGGAAGGTCAACAAACGAAAGAAAAAAAACAGTTCTAAAGAAATGCGTTTTCAATATACATTTAAAAGGGCATAGCTCCAGTGGCTTCCAAATATCGCAAGGAAGAGCGTTCTAGATGTCCGCAGAAGCGCATCTGAATGCGCGCGATGCGGTGACCATATTTGTTCGATGGCTTGCAAAAAGCCGCTGCGAAGATGTCCGGAGTTAGCGTGATGCTTTTTATGTATTATGGTTCATTTGTGGCATGCACTTCGTGTGTAACGAGTGTAACCTTATAATGTAAGACACCAGTAATCATCCATCATTAACTTGAATTCAAAACATTTCAGCAGTGCTCTACTCCACTCGCTGGGTTGTCGAAATAATTTTTTTGTAAATTTTAACCCTACTTTCAATACTTTTTCCGGAGGATTGTACATTGGGATGTGAGGCCAATTTATATGTAAGGTCTATTCTACCTGCAGGAGGAAACCGGAGTTAAAAAAAAATCCCACACATTTATTTTATTTTACCAGGTAAGGCCCACTGAGCTACACAGCTTTTTTCAGAAGCAACCTGGCCACAAATGATCGATCGACGAAGTGGCTTGTCGTGTGGAAATGTATAGCATCCAAATACTCTAAACGCACGTTGCTAAATGTGGCGTGAACAACCGGAGAACCCTGAGAAAAATCCACTTAACCACAGGGAGAAAATGTAAATTCCAATGCAGGCAGCGGGGTCGAGATCAAATCCACAACCTCCTGCATACCAGGCGAAGGAGTTAACATCTCACCACCGTGCACAAGGGGTGCACTCAAATGTGCACGGAGATGATTCACGATCCTACTTTCTTTTACCAACATTTTAAAGCCACCTCGCATCCAATCGTGTTTGAGAATTTCACACATCAACGTGTTCCACCAACCCTTGCCTCCCAACTGGTGGAATACAGGCGTGCGCCGAAAGCGCCGCTGTTGATTTTAGCAAGGCAAACGCAAGAGGGCAGGATTTGCGAGCGTGTTCCCACCGTCGGCGGTGTCTGCACCTCGCAGCAATGAAGTCGTCTCCAGATGCGGTCACATCTAGGCGATCTAAACACTCGGCATGGAGGTTGTTTTCGCCGCATCGCCAGTCCGTCGATTTCTCGTCTTGCTTGTGCGCAGGCCGTGGCGGCGGAGCGTGCGGAACGGCGCTGGCAGCCCGAGGGCGAGGTGGGCGTGCGGGGGGGAGCCCCCGGGCTCCGGGGTGCCGGCTCCGGCCCCACCGCCCCCGCTGCAGATTCCACGCGCGTCGAAATCTGGATCCACCCGAGCCCCAGGCCGGCGCCTGGTGGCCCCCGGCGCGTGGACAAGCCAGCCAGCCCCAGCGAACACACCGCTTTGGCCAACGCCGCCGATGTGAGTCTTTCGAGTTCTAAACGCGCGAAACAAACAACTGTTTTCTTGGGTGTACGTGCCTATACTGCATGTCCCAGGGTGTCTCAACAGGCGATTGATCTTATGTTGTTAGAGAAAAACTTTAAAGTAACTTTTAGAAGTGCTGTAGTGGTGTAATTCAGATACATGGGAATGACATCACAGTGGCTTGACTGCAGAAATGGAGCGCCTTACCGTAACTCAGTAATGATGCTTTGAACGCGTGTAGGAAAGCCTGAGACACACAGTATTGGCAGATAGCTGCTTTAGTAGGGGCTGTGAAAACCATATGGTCCAGAAACAAAAACTCTAGGGGAACCCATGAGGGCAGCGACTTGTGTTTCGGGGCTCCTTGGCAAAATTTACAATCGGCATGATGGCTTCCTTCAGCTGCACTAGAGGGCAGAGGGTGGAGTAGTCATTGATGGGATCTTTCTATTTAAAGTAAATTGTGTTGTAATGTAATTGGTCAAATGTAATTTGGTCAGAGCTACTGAGATAATTTTTTGTCCACGGGGTTTCTGTGGGTACTTATTAATGTTTCCAGTCTCGTAGTAAATACAATTTAAAAGTAGAGTTAAACATTTATTTGACACCAGCATAGAGTTGCGGAAATGCACACACTTTTATTTGCACTCAACTATAAAATACATTCTTGTGACCCCCAGAATGAATCACATTTTACGTGCTGAATAAAAGTGGGGTGGCTTTCATAAAGAAAATATAACATCGAAAGAGCGCCACCCACTTTTATTCAGCACATCAAATGTGATTAATTCTGGGGGTTCAAATAATGTATATTGTTCTTGAGAGTGCAAATGAAAGTTTGCGCATTGAAAAGCTTGCTTTATCACCTAATTTGTTTTGCCAGTGATGGTATCATTCGGTCTTTAACATCCATCGTAGATACTGCACTTTGGAATACAGGCATACATTTGTGGCAGCTGTGCTACAGCTGGCTCAGTGGTGAACGCCATCTCCCCCCCCCGATGCCGTTGTAAAATCCCTCCACAGTGTAATCCTTTCATACGATTTCCTTTACGCATTTTTAAATTTGCTTTTCAAATAAAACATCCGTGTTTTGTTGCTTTTTTTCCCCGTCCGTCAGCTGAACAAGAAATTTGCGCAAAGTTTCCTGTACGCTCATGGCAAGCTGTTCACCAAGATCGGGTGAGTGGCACGGGCTCGAGCACATGGCCCCTCAACATTTTTTCACCCCACGTGATGGGCAGGCGCTGTCCAAAAGCGCGAGCGCGCGCCTGGTCTAACCGTCTTCACGATAGCCGCGCATACGAACGCTAACAGGCAAAGTGACACATGATGTTGCCGTTGCGATACTTTATTTGGTACAGCCCAGGAGGAGTCTTGTCTCGTGTAAATGCATAGCAATCCATACTCTTTGGTTCTTTCGGTAAAGTCACGTCGGTAAAAAATAAAAGTAAAAAAATAAAAATAAATTTAATCACGATGTTTCGATCGCAACGCAAGAAATCATCATCAGGTGTGAAACCAACCGTTATACAGCGGCTCACTTCACGGACCACTTTTCAGGAACATGTCTGTTCTGTATGTCGAGGGTTGCTTGTACTTGCCATTTGGGGCATAGTTTAAAATTGTTTTTATTATCCTCTCATTTGATTGTTAGACCAAAGTCGCCTGCCGTAAACCATGCTATTCACGTGGGATTAAGTGTTTTTAAATGTGATGGCTTCTTTTGATATTACGACACTCTTCATCTCCGTTGAAGTATCGAGCACAAACTTCAAAAAATGAAAAGCAAGCATAAACAAAGTATGCATTTAGGTGGTGCAGACACTGTTACACAGCTATCAATTAAATGTACATGTAGAAAATATAGATAGTCACAATAACGCCTTAAAAATTTAAACGTGCCTACTTTTTGCAGTAAAAGTAAGCACATTGCCTTCAGGGAGGCGGTGACTCGTTGTCAAAGTTCACAATTTTCAAACGTTGCAGGAGCCACGCTCACGGCACCGCGTTTTCTTCAGGAGCCCTTTACAAATTGCATTTTTGTGCGAGCCCTGGTCATTTTCCCCAAAAGCAAAACCCCGCCCGGTGAACCCGCCAGGGGGCGCCACAGCACTGAGAACCGGCAACCGTTCCTGGCGGGGCGGGGTTTTCTGTTTGTTTTAAACACAAAGCAAAGGCCTCTGGTTGTACCCATCTGATGCCCAAATGCATCTGACGTTGCTGCAGCAATTTAATTGCGAAGCTGCGCTCGTGCGCCGAGCGTGGCTTTCTCAATCGGGAGCGTCTCGTCTGGCAGGGACTCCTGCGTTCACGAGTGTGGGCGCGAGAGCGAAGACGCGGCGTTGCCACTTGCTTTGGGATAAAATAATATGGGTGGGTGAATGCTTAAATGCGTAAAAGAAATTCTTCGTAGAAGAAAAAAAAATGCATTAAAGGCCTGATTAATGATGTCTTCAACGTTTTATAGCCCAGTTGTGATTTCCCAGGCTTTGGGTAATTCATTTTATGTAAATTAGGGTATTTTTGTGTGGAGTCTGTGCAATAAACGCAGCAGTGCTTTGAATCAATGGGCAATTACACGATATAGCAGAACATATGACGTTACCTTGCAGGCTGGTAACGTGTGTCATGGGCACAGTACGGCTCGCAGTGTATACCGGAGTGCAGGCTAATATGTGGCAGTAGTGTAGCGTGGCTATGCTATTTAAATTGTTCCTAATACCGTTAGACCGGTGTGCAGTGGCTTTCCTGCCATGTAATATAAAAAGGCTCTCGCTGGCGGGTTGGTAGTGCTGGTGGTGGCCAGACCACTCTGCTGTGCATGCATTAGCATCTGCTTGTAGCATTCACAGTAAAGATGCTGGAGCCTTTGATTTTAGAAAGAGGAATCACAAGCCAGCATTATTAGAAATATCTTGGTGCAATGCTTCGTGTGCAGCTTTCACGCATTTGGCAGGAGCCGGCGCAATGAGATGTGGTGAGAAAACAACAGTGAAATGTATACTAAAACATTAACTTGAGAAATTAATTCAGAGTTATTCCATCCGGGGGGAAGTAAATCCAATGCCCTTATACAAGAGCGGCTGTGCATATCCATGGGAATGTGGCTCCGCTTAGAAGCAATTTGCGCCTCGTGATTCAGCGCTCTGGGGAGCTCGTTTGCTGCGAAGGCCGATGTGGCCAACTCGGCGGGGGGGGGGGGGGGGAGGTCCAAGCTCGCTGGGCTACACCGTGAGTTGTGGAGAGACTGTGTCCTGCCTGGAGCGTCCTCGTGTCCACGCAGCTGGGCGTCTGGGACACACGCTCACAGTGGCGCAGCGTGAAACCTGCGCTGCCAGCAGAGACCGTCTGTCGCAAAGCTCTGCCAATCCTGGCCAACTCGATCGATTGTGGTACAAATTAATAGGGCAGCGTTAAAAT
Organism: Lethenteron reissneri; assembly: GCF_015708825.2. Classification (NCBI taxonomy): domain Eukaryota; kingdom Metazoa; phylum Chordata; class Hyperoartia; order Petromyzontiformes; family Petromyzontidae; genus Lethenteron; species Lethenteron reissneri. Next base: position 8,626,602 of record NC_083806.1, read on the forward strand.
TAAACATTATTTACCTGCCGGTGTTGCACTTAGCCTAGGCGCTAATTGGTTTTAATAGCGGCGGCAGTCTTGCAGTGACTTGCATGGCTATAATTTCACGTCGGTCGCGCGTACGGTTAAATTGCGGATCAGCAGTGACCGCGAGCAGACTTCATAAACAGTACTTTCCCAAATGACTAGGTGGCCGTGAGAGAGAGATGTGTCACCGACAGCCTCGGCGCTCAAAGGGGGCGGGGGGGTGGTCTGAGCCATGGGCGGCACATTCACGGAACTCCTGTCGCACTGACATTCTCGGAGTTGCGATGGTCGCCGCAGGAATGTGAGCTCCATGCGGTCGAGACGTGCGCTTTTAAAACCGCACCGCGGGCTGGTGCTTTAAGTACGCGTCTCTCACCCACAGACGTCAGTCGTCTTGGCACAGGCGTGCACAAGGTCGTGGCAGGATGAGAGAGAGGAGAGGGGGGGGGGGGCAAGGATGAGACGGCGAAGTGAAGCGATACGGATGTTTTCCTTAAATATTGCAAATTGGTACAACTTAAGCCAAGGGAGGCTGCCTTGTGCAATTGTCGGCACCTATGAAACCCTGACACCGGTACCGAATGACGCTCGCGCACAATCAGCCGCAGCACCCGGTGTCCGGCGTTAACGGCAGGAGTGCTCCTCGCTGGGATGCCAAGGGTGTTCGGGTTCAAGCGCGCGCAAAATATCCACCCGTTTCCGTACACAGCCATGGCATCCCCGAGAGGCTCACCTGGCGCTGCAACCACCAGAATTCTCAATCCCCGTGCGAGACCGGACTTAAGCTGCACGCTTTGGACTTGACCTGGCGCGAGCGGCGATGACGTCCGAAGGAAATGAGTTTCTACGTCGTTCGTACAAACAACTCTCACTAGGGGCATGACTGTTGGTCACTATTCGCCCACTCCCCTCTGTGCTCTGTGCCTTGAACAAATGGCTCCATCACAACCTCGTGCCCCTTGTGGGTGCTTATCCGCAGGTCAGCCACACCTTGCCGTGGCCGTGCCTCTCCCCTCCCCCACCACCACCCCCTCCCCTCGCTGCAGCACAGTCCTCCCACCGGCCGGCGTGAGCCGGAGAGGACGGCGAGTGCTCTCGGGTTTATCTTGGTTCTGTGCCCCCCCCCCCCCCCCCCCCTTGGCGCGAGGTCCGTGGCCTCGCCGTCCCACGCGCTGCTTCCTGTTTTAATCGCACGTTAATATTTTGCTGGAGGTGGGCCAGCTCACGACCGCCCAAGCTGCACTGGGGCTTTTCGTGTGCTTTGTTTAACCAGGTGAGAACGCAGGAGATCTGGATGGTCTCATTTGCAAGAATGATCCGGGTCATTAGTTGTTGCGGATAGCCTTTTTGTGTTTTTGTATAATAAATTAATGAATCAACCTAAGCTGCGAGGTTAGGGCAAGCGGATGGTGTGCTTGCCACAGAGCTCATTGAGCTTGCAGCAAGCAAGATTGATTCTGCATTCGGCCAGAAATCTACACGAGGCGTCATTACCAAAGTGCACCGATCTACTGTGCAGTTGATATTGAAGACACTATTCTCTTTCCAACTATCTCAATTTTGAGAGAGTAGACCACCCTTAAGCTCTGCGCAATGGCTTCCCGTCCAACTCACTTAAATGTAAAATGTTCAAATTAATAGGACAGCATTAGCATTAATTATTATTTACCCACTTGCAGTTGTGAAGTATCTTCTTGGTTCTTTCGGTAAAGTCACGTAGAAGGGAAGTAATAAAATAATAAAAATAGAAACATAATAAAATAATTCTCACGACGTTTCGGCCACAACGCAAGCAGCCGTCCTCAGGTGAAGACCAGGTCTGTCCCTTCTACGTGACTTTACCGAAAGAACCAAGAAGATGAATCCCTGCAGTCACGAAAGCTTTAAATCAGTTGTGAAGTATACATCGGAATTCTACAAAATAAAACGCACAACAATCAGCGTAACTGCTGAACCCCACGAGCATGCCTCGGCGAGCCCCCCGTGTGAGGTGGCACCGCGGGACGGCTGCGAGCCTCGCGGGGCGAGGTTTATTTACTGCTCCGCCGTGACCCTCCCACCCAGACACGCTGGCGTTTGCGGTTTTACGCGCCGTTGGCAGCGGTGCTGCGTGCGCCCTCGGAGCCAGACGGCGTCCCGTTCGGCAAACCTTGTGCCAACTTTGGTTGGCGGCATGAGCTGGTGGCGCTCCTTCAGTGCGCCAGCTCGTCGCCGCGCCCGTGGGTGCTCTTGCTTGTTATTTATATTTTTTTCAATTCTCCAGAGCCTCTGCACTCAGGGTTTCTGGGCCTTTTGTCCCGAAGATTCCACACGCAAAAGCTATGCATTGTATTCTTTTGGGAAAATGTATTTTGAAAACCGAAGCACGCAAATTATATTTTAGAAAATGTGAATATTTCTGATGGTGACTAAACACAAGCAGGTGACTAAACACAGGATGGACAGTTGTTTGGTCTGGAACATTCAGAACACGTTGTCTTGGAGGTGGCTAAGTGGCTCAAAGCACTTAAGAAGCTGCGCTGAGTTTGTATCTGGGCAAACACACGTGGTTGAACTGAGCTCTTTGGTGTAGCGACTTGATCTTCGTCTTCCCCTGTCACCACAGTCGTATGCTCATCCATTATCAGGCACGCGATTATGTGGCCCGTGACCCTGGCGGGGTTCTCCACGAGGCACAGCTCCTCTTCCGGAAGCCGACTGGTCGATAGACGCCCCATGGTCTGTTTCTCACCTCGGGCGCACGTGTCAGTACCGTTCGAGTAGCCCCACTTTCCGCACGTTGACTTTTGACCCTCCCGATTGCCGTTCGAAGGCGGTTTAAACATATCCTGGTTGACCAATCTCACTCTGCGACAGCGGCGAGGGTGTTCCGCAAGGTCAGCTCGCATTTTGACGTCCTTGGTTATCGCGTCGATTCGTGTTCACCGCATTTCCAGTGGCGTAGCCCTCGGTGATATTTTTAAGCGGCTCCGTTGCAGCTAGGAAGCTCTTCCGCTTACAGCTGCTGGCTGTGTGGCCATGCAGTGGATGTCCAGTGTCCTCACCTTGTCATGATCTTTGTATTTAGTTTGCCACCGCTCTCGCGATATCCGGTGGGGCGATTCGGGCGTGCACTCACTGGCTGTTCGCATTTTTTGGTTTTCGGCATCCGGTAATGCATCGGAAGCTGTCATTCAACACAGGGTACAGCTTCTTTGCGTGAGCCGATCTTTCCCACACTGGACGTGTGTATTCTGTCAAAGAATAGCAAAGCGCGAGTGCATTGGCTCGTATTGTTCCTGGGTTGCCTCCCCATGTTGAGTTTGCGAGCTTCCTGAGTTTATTGTTCCGGGCACAGGCTTGGCCTTTTCACCCTTCCCCAGGTGTTGCCTTGCAGGAGAGCATGTGGGCTAATGTCACTCCAAGGTAGACCGGATTCCATGAGCGAGCAAGCGAGCGGTACCCTTGCTCCAGACGATGCCAAGTTGTGTGTTGGCCTCCCAGTTGTTACTGAGATGGAAGAGGCTCACTGGAGTCTCAGCTGTTTTGCCACGTATTGGTTCTTGGTGTAGTCGACTGATAACCCAGATAGTGCTGCTGTGAGTGTCGCTTCAATCTTGGTGGCTTGGGTAGCGATGCGTAGCTCATCGGCGTGTCACAGCCAAGTCACCAACAGCTATATAAAAACCCACCATGTTAAGTTTAGTTTTTCACTTATTTTTGACATCCTGCAACTTAAAGATTGAAACATGTTGTTCATGTCGCTGTCCGATGAACACCTCTGTCGAGCGGGGCAGGTGTGAAGGTGCGCACCGTCTATCGTGTGGATAAGAGGCATTAGATGTGACTTCAGAAGTAGTTGTGAGATGTTCCTTTCCAGAGTCCGGCCTCTGACGTTGGGTGACACACACTGCTTTCTGCGTTGAATGGGTTTGTGAATGGAAATCTCGCCATCTGATAACACGATAGCGCATTTGTTAATATATTCGTGGTGGTGGTCTGGGAGGCGGGGGGGGCAGAGAAGCAAAAAAAAAGTTAAGCAATCATACGTGACGGTGTTTTGAGAGATTGCAATAGTTGGCATTATAGCAGCGTAAAGTGATATTGATGTCCGGTAAACTGCGCGCCACATTTGGACTGGCACCTACCGAAACCGTTTTGGAAATGTGTTAACCTCAACTCAGGCTACAGTCAGTATCACCGCGTGAGCTCTCAGGCAAGAGTGGCATCAGGGCGCAGTGCCTGTGGGGTGGCGCGTGTCACACGGGCACTCCTCGGCAATGAATCCCATCGCCCCTTTTGAGTTACAAGTGTCACACTCGCTTAGTTCCTCACCGTAACGACTGGCTCGTCTCCTTCTGGAATGGTGCCTCCAATTGATTTTGCCGTGGCTTATTTTGAGTTGTTGTTGGTGTATCGGAAATAAACTTGCGATGGCGATGGATTACCAAAAACACAGCATGCAAAATACACGTAAGTATTGTTCAGTTTATATGAAGTTATTTTCTACTGAATTCCAATTAGTAATGATGCTACCCACACATTCACATCATGTGATTAAGATTTGGTTTCAAATGCCGTTAGCAGGAGCAGCACATTCATTCTCACCAGCAGTCTTATTCTTGTGTGTCAATGTTTCTGTAGGGAGCAGTGGTGCAGTGGTTAGCGCACTGCGCTACGAACCCGGCGACCCGCGTTCGATTCCCACTTGCGACCAATAACAGTGGAGGATATTTTAACCGGTCACAGGCCTCCTCTAAGTCGACTCAGTCTTAAGTTAGTACTTTGTGCAGTGTGTAAACATCAGCATTGGGGAGACAAAGGTGGCTGGGTGTGGTGTGTGCCGTGTCGGCCTTCATAGGTGCTCCGCTAACAGCACGTGCCCCAACAGTTCTCGCAACGGCTTTTGGCTAGTCATCGAACAAAGTCGGTCACTGTATTGCGCGCTTTCAGATATGCTTCTGCGGCTGTCTGGAACGCTCTTCCGATATTAGGAAGCCACTGGAGATATGCCCTATTAAATCAAGATTGAAAACGAATTTCTTCAGAACTGCTTTTTGTGTTCAGTTTGTTACCTTTCCCATGCACCTCCAATTAGCACGGTTGACTACATACGATGCGAAAGAAGTTCAGCATACAAGGCTACACGGCAGGAAGAGATCTTTGTCCGTGTGTGTGTGTGGGTGTCGTGCGTGCAGGATGGAGAGGTTTGCGCCGGTGGTGTGTGCGTCGCTGCGGGAGTTCAGGGCCCTGCTCCAGCACAGCCCCTGTCCCGTGGGCGGCACCCGCATGCTGCAGCTCATGGCCATCAACATGTTCGCCGTGCACAACAGCCAGCTGAGAGGTGCGTGTTCTGCCCGTGTGTGTATGCGTGCGCGCGCGCGCTTCACGCCAACGACTATTTTCCGTGGCTCGTAGCGCACGGTCCTGCCACACGGCCCTCGTTTGAAGGGAGCCCTTCCGTACAGTGTGCGGTGACGTTGATGATGCGATTGTACGAATGGACCGGTACATGGCCCCACTGCTTAACCCCTTTCCCATTCCCCGGTACGTCTTCGAGTTGGAAGGAGTACCGACGCTCCCACAAGGCCATGCCGGAGAGCGTGTGGTGCAGCTTGGTGCCAGCTATCGTAGAGTGCGGTCGTGTCGCTCCAATTCTCTGCGGTGAAAACAATGTATTTAAAAACAGCGGCGTTATGCCTCTCTAAGTAAAATCAACGTGAACTGCTTGAGCGTTCCGAGATTCAGCGGTGAACGGGACCCACCCTGCAACTTACAGACGTCTCGGAACGGGAATTAAGGCATCCCCACCTAACACGGCCATAATTGAATGACATCACTGCATGACATCACAGCCTTGTGATGACGATGCAATCACTCGAGGATTTAATGATGTTTAAAAGAAAGAAGCAATGTTTGTGTGTAAATAATGATTGCTATTGGGTTTTATTACCCCCTGCATTTCAGGTACATCGTCAGTTTGCAGTCACAGTGAAAAGTGTTTTACACTGTGATTGTGAAATCATGCTTGTGCTTAAATCACGCGTTCATTTTCAACCAGGTTGTCGTGTATTCCCACTGTTGCTAGGGAGGACAGGGACACGCAAGAAATAGATATGATCCAACAGCTGCTGTCAAACTTGAGCTTTGAGTTAAGGCACTGCTCATATGACAACCTACTCTTTTGTTGAGTCAAGGAGTCTTTAATGTCCACTTTGCAGAAGGGATTTCAAATGCTTTCCTCGTCAAACAGAAAAGGCTCCAGTGTGGATCTGCCCTCCACTTGGCTGTCCCCGTGCACCACATGCCCCTAAAGATGGGGACACTGCGGCAGCTAATGAGGAGGGAACCGTGTTAGGTTTGCGCAGTGCTCGCAGCAGGCAGCAAATTTTTTAGCGACAAGAGAAACCCGAATGTTAACTTGACGTCGGGGCGATCGCCTCGAGTGCACGTAATGAGCTCCTGGTTCACGCTGCGGTGCAGTCCATACCACGTGGAGTCCATTTAAAGCTTGAGTCTCAAGGCTTTCGGGAACTCGGCTCTCTGACCGTGGTGTGGCTCCGCGAGGGGAAGACTTGTTACCGTCGCAGCCAATAGAAAACGAGGGACGTAATGTTGTTGCACCTGTAGGTCGCAGCGAAGTGTGGCTAAGGCCCCCAGTGCTTAAAGTGTCAGCATAATATTGAGCCCCCTGTATAGTTTATGGCCTAATGACGAGACCGGTTCGCTGCTGTGAGAGTTTGCACAGCCCTCCACAGTTCAAATTGCAACGGGAAACTTGCGTTCACTGGCGTACCATTTATTTTCAAATGGATGTCATCAAATCGTTTGTGGATGCCGAAAGTCTCACTGACTGGTAGGGACTTAATTTGTCTTGATTTCTTTGTTCATAATCCGCCAGTTAAACGTGCCGCACACTCCAGGCGGGTCTTGTCATAATGACGGGGCTAATGCCTTTGGGGGCAGTGTTTGATAACCAGACAAACGCAGTCGCGTCTGCCGGCTGGCACAGGATCCCGATTGCTACCGACCACACTCCCTGGACCGTAATGACACTTCCCTCACATTAATCCGTCCATCTTTGCTGCGGAGCCAGGTCCCAAGTTTAATCTGGTAATAGAGCATCAGAAATGATGGGAGCAAGTGGGGGGGGGGGGGGGGGGGGCGGTAGTGGTGGGGTGGGGGGTGTCTTTCCACAGCAGATGATGATAATAATGATATTAGAAATATTGGGCTGTCCCAAGAAACCAGAGTAAACATAAACGGCATTCATAATTAATTTGGCGCAGGGAATGTACAGCATGTCGGTGATTTTTTAGTCCACTGGGTTAAGTTTCGAGAGCAACGTTCGAAATTTAGAGCTGTTCCTTGAACAGACGCGGCGTTTAGTGTTTTGACGGTACCCGTTTTGATAGCAAGGCGTTGAACACACATTGAGATCGGGCATGATGCAGAACGTATGCGTGCCCCAACAAAGAGTCGAGCACTCGTGTTTGGGTAGCCACGTTAATGGTGCGTATGAGAAATAATAGGGTTTTGTTTGCTTCTAAATAGCAGAAGTCATTGCCTGACCTTCCTGCACTTTTTAAAATCTCTCACTTGAAAATTACAATTCAGAGAATGGCAGGCTGTCAGTCATTGTTGTAAGCAGGATACATGTTGCTGTTTTATATATAAACTAGACTGGCTGAACAAGTCATTTCCATTTGCCAGCAACAAAAATCCATAATTTTGTTATCTATTTACGTAGGGAACAAACTGTGTTTTCTTTGAGGGGTACAACCTCATTTTTTTTTTGCCTGTATACCATTGCTTTTGTTTTTTTTCATGCTGTCGAGCTCTAACGTGTGTGTTAGAGAAGATTGAGGCACGGATGTATGCACACACGAACTCTGAAACCTGTGGTATTGGATGTAATAATTTGGTTTCTATGCCAAGCATGCAGTATATGCTGCTGAGCAGAAACAGTAATGCACAGTGCTCCCCTGCTCACACACGCGCGCGTGACTTGTGCGCCCTCCCGGCTGCATCGTAATTTCTGTTTGTCCGCACATTGTACGTTTGGGATGGGTGAGTCCCTCCAATTAACCACATAACGTGGGATGCCACGGTGGCGTTGATGTTAACTCCCTCGCCTGGAATGCAGGAGGATCGTGGGTTCGAATCCCGACCCCCGATGTCTGCTGTTTATTTGGAGCTTGCGTGTTCTCCCCGTGGCCGTGTGGATTTTTCTCCGGGTCCTCCGTTTTTTTTCCCCCTCCACATTTAGAATCAACAGGCCTTTAGAGTATTTGGCTCCTATACATTTCCATGTGATAAGCCACTTCGTTGAGCTATTATTTGTGGCCAATCGCTTACGGAAAAGAAGCTATATCGCTCAGTGGGCCTTAGTTTGTAAAATTTAAATAGTTTAATGGTACCAGATTGCTTGCACTCAGTGCACTGCATGCAGGACATAGGCATTTATCGTTGCTGCTCCTTATGGATATATGCACAGATATTTGTTTGTGTGCTCTACACGTGTTTATGTTTCTAAATTTGAATGCTGTGGCTGGTGTTTTTAATGTAGCTAATGGGATACTTATTACTTTAGTCGGGACATGTCCATCTGTGTTGCTGCCCATCCATTTGAGGGCATATCACATTTTTACAAAAACAACAAACCCTTACGTTGTTTGTCGTGAAACTTACTACACAACTTGGCAATGCCAATGTCCACAACAGAATAGGTATTTGGCGAGATTGACAAATTGCGGGACACTTTGTGCCTTCACAATTAATTTGCGCGCTTCTGAACGTGGGCAACATGGGTCTGCGCATTTGCACCCTTGTGGATTTGTTCGCATGTGCATTTGTACGTTTCCGTGTGCGCACTGTCTCCGTACCGTCGAACCCCTAACAACATGTCTCGTTCTCTTAGTAGACTGGCTCGCCAGCTTGTTTCTATACCAAACGCACGTATGGTGCATTTTGCTGGCGCTGTGCATTTTGCAAACTGTTCCTGGCCATGAAGCACAACGCTTGTGACAATTGAAATTTGGAATCTGGTTTGGGTCTGTCCGTAAAATGAGTGTCTAGCGTGTGGTTTGTTTAGGTTTCCGCTGGGGTGGCAAAGGCGGCTTGACTCACCTAGAACTGGCCACAACCACCCCCTTAGGTGCTACATTGGCCTCAGTGGTTGCACGCCAACATTACTTGTCTGATGGACGATAAATATGAATGCATGACTTGCGATTTTCTATTTGTAAGATCAACTTTACGTGTTACACTTGGCAGCTTAGCATGTATTGTTGACATGAATTTTGTTTAGTTTTTGCGTTGCAGCTACTTAAAGCAGCTAAAACTTGTATGTATCTATTTACCATATGTGTGTACCCATGCACATATCTACACACTGTACAACAACAACAAAAGTCTGAAATAATTTGCAGTTAAGTAAAAAAATTATTGAATTAAAAAGTCAACATTTATGGCTTTCTTCAAGATGGGGGGGGGGGGATTGTTCAAAGGCGTTTGTGTGCCACATGGCATGCTGATGCCACTCGGCACAAAGCCGCCTGACCGCTCGTGCGGGCTCGAAGCCTCGGGGTCGCTCGGGTTACTCCAAACAAAGGGAGCGTTTGAGACTCGGCCGTGATGAGGCAGCGTGGCCATCTGGACCGATCGCTCTCCGCTCGGCGGATGTGGGAACACGGGCGAGACAAAGGCACCGCTGAGCTGTCTGGGAACACCAGGGCTACACCGAGCGTTCACTCACTCCTCCCTCTGCCTCTCTTCTTCTTTTCGCTCTCTCCCTGTGCCTCTCTCTTCTGCCTCTCAGTCTCCTGTGCCCCTCCAACCCCGCGCTCACTCTTTCACCCTATTTCACCCATGCACCCCCTTACGTTTTTTCTGGTCTGCCTCTCGTGTACCCTCCCTCGCCTCTCATGCTTTCATTTTCCCTCTTACAGCGGTGAAGCTGCTGCCGTGTTTCCTTAGCTCTTGGAGCCTCCTTGTTCACCCGGTCTCTGCTGTCCCCTCCATGTAAGTCCACTTCCATTTACGAGAGCGGTGGAGAGGTGGGGGCGGTCGCGTTGATGCCTGTATACAAGACCTTCCCGTACGGTGATGAACACCGCACCTTAAGCCTGACATGGTGGGCAGATGTGAGTGTAGCCTTTTCAAGAGGCGGCTCGCCGCCATCAATAGCCACTTTTTCCAGGAATGTTGCCGTCTCTCTACCAATCTCTCGCACGATGGTCCTCTTTGAAAGATGTGAGTGGGAATGCTTTTTAACATTTTTGTTTTTCATTTTTTTCACAAATATCACAATTGTGCTTTTAGCCTCCAGGCACAATCAACTCTGGATCTTCTTCCAGCGACAGAGCCACACATTGCTTTCTGGAATCCAGAAGTGGTGCCAGGTCCTAATCTCCACTATGGTTTCATCGATCCAGCAGCCACTACCATGCAGCCTCTTCAGCCTGGCAATTCTTGTCTGCTAAGCACGACAGAGCTAAGAACAAAACCACATTTCTACGGTGGGGCTTGTGTCGGCGCTGCTGACCTCCTGGAAATATTTGAACCCCCACATATGTCGACCAAGTTTGGTCTTGGATAGGAGCACAGAATTTGAACCCAGGATCTCAGTGCTGCTGGATCTCTGCTCTGAGACAAGTGTAACATGAGCATTAGCCCCTTCAGCCACCCGTCCTCCTTGCATTCCAGCTGGCTCATTTGTGTCTCGCTCCCTGTCCCTCTCATGATCTTAATTGCCCTCTCCCCATCGGCTCTATCGTTAACTTCTTCATGCCCTCCATCCCTAGTGACTCACTCTGTCCCCGCTCTCCTCACACTCACCCTCTTATCTGCAGGCAAAAGGTAAAGGTGCAGCCCTGAAATTGCACATTCACTCCATTGAGTTCGGCTCGATTTGTTACGTACATGATTCAGCTTATCACGAGCATCAGAATACATTTTAAGCAATGAATCGACGCATCTTTACAATCCGCCCAAATTTAAGTTCTGATTTGAGAGTTGGCCATTGCCACTGTCAGGCCTCGCCTTACTCTTTGCAAGTGACATTGCAGAGTCCTTGGCATTCCCCTTCTGGCGAACTTCGTACACTTGGCCGACCATTCCCCCAGATGAATGAGCAGACACGGTCGGGAGTTGAACCGCTGGCCTCGCGGTGTCGCGGCCCAGGCTGAGCGCCCATGACCTCCCCCATGTGGTAGTAGAGGCTCTGAGCCGCATCTGCTGGGCGCTGGCTTGGCACGGGGGAGCTACGAGCTGCGATAGGACGCAGCTCGTAGCTCTTGTCCCTAAGCTCAAATCTTGACGGAACAAATGTCAAATGGCTTGGAGTTGTTCTTGTTTTTTTCCCTGCGTGCTGAGAGCCCTAAGTGTGTTTGCCTCCCGTGCAGGAATTGCTCGCGATCGAGGAGTAATGTGTAATAGCCGCTCCTATCACTCATGGCTGCCTCGCGTGTCGCAGGGGACAAAATTGGACCGTTATTAGGTGCCAGTTGTCTGCATGGGTGCTTTTAAATGCGGATGAAACTCCACAACAACCAAACAGAATTGTGCATTTTTGTGAGCAGAGGCGGCATATGCGCTCGTTAATATCACGTCACTGCGTGAGGGTCTCTGTTTACAAACAATGCCCGTGTTGGGGTGGGGGCTGTTGGGATGGTGGTGGTTGGGAGGGGGGGCTTTGGGACAACGCTCACCCCCGTTACCTTTATTTCATGTTGTTTTGAGGCACTGTGGGTACCCGTACCCGGCCAGGTACGGTTACCCGTTTGCGACCCTGGTGCGGCCGGGTACGGGTACGGGTAGACCGTGAGTCACTGGTGAGTAACCGTTTGTCACTCATTTCCCAACGTCTTGTCTCTTCTCACAATTCAAGTTCCTAGAATCAACCCACCCGCGCCTGCAACATGGCTTCATCCCAGAGGTCGCAATCAGGTACCCGATACCCGTACCCTACCCATACCCGGCCGGGTACTGGTAGGGTACGGATACGGCCGGGTACGGTTACAGGTACCCGTTTGCGACTCTGGTGCGGCCGGGTACGGGTAAGGAATCAAAACCCGTATGCGACCTCTGCTCTGAGGTCAGGCTCAAGTGTGACGCGTTCTAGGCGGCCATGTGAACAGCGCGTGTGCCCGTGACGGGCACCGTGGACGCTGAACAGAGATGTTCGGCAACAAAGGCAGACTTCCAGACGACGCTGACTCACTCCCCCCCCCCCCCCCCCCCCCCCCCCAAAAAAACATAAACATGTCCACTCGTTCAGAAAAAAAAGCCTTCAGATTATAGTGGGATGTTTGGCCAATTTCATGAATGTGTTTATTGTGCATGGGAGTAAACCCCGGAGAAAACCCACATATATGGAGGGGGGGGGATATCACTCAAAGCTCCATATAGATGAATTCAAGAATACCTTTGCTGTCCTGTCATCGCCAGGCCTCCTCACAAACAAATGAGTTGGGAGTCTCACATGTCTATGTGATCCACAAACCCAAGCCTCCAAAATTTAATTGTGGTGTAAAATAACCCAATTCTAACCCAAACCTGCCTCTAACCGAACCCTGATTTTTTTTTTATCCAAAACTCAGTCCTGATTTATTACAGAGCCCTACCCTATGGTACCACCTTCTCAAAAAGCTAGAGAATATAACTATAATGTCTGTCCCTCAGTAGTGCCCGGGGGTATAGAGGAGGGTGAAAATCATATTTCTCGCGTCCAGCTAGGCTCTGGTACAGGTTCATTTGCATCTGAACCGAATCGTATTGGTGACCAGCTTATGAATAAGCAGCGTTTTAGTACTTGCGTTAAACGTAGTTTTTTTCATAGACGGTCACCGACACGCTTCGTATTCCTCCCGCCGTCTCCTCAAAGTGTCTCCTCAAAATGTTTTCCCACGAGTATTAATTGGGAAATTGTCAATTTTGAAAAAGGGGAAATATTTATAATGGTGAGAAATATATGTGTTGATTGGGTCCGTTGTGTGCATTGCCTTGACCATAGTTCAACTGCGAATGCTGGTTGAGTTGGATCACTGTGTTATTTGCAGATGTGTCGGTTTTTCCTCACATGTCCTTCCTTGGGTGGCTTGGATTAATGGGAGATGGAAGGGTCACGTGGTGTGGGAGCTTACTCCCCCCCCCTCCCCTAAGGGAGTGCCCCAAACCGTATGTAATAAGGAAATTATTATTTTATTTCTGGGTGCACAGCACAGAGATTGGGATCGGTGGCATCCGAGCTGGAGCATGTTGGTGACCACCTGTGAAAAGCAGGTTTTAGCCCGAGCACTAAAAGCTTGTCTCTGTGTAATGTCGTTGCACGCGTGTGGGCAAGTAAGACATGTGTGGGCACGAATGTGCGTGTGCGCTTTGTGTGCTGCCCCCGAGGGCAGCCTTGCTGGGCACGCACACTCCTCTCTTTGTCTCTGTTTGTCGCCCAGGTCAGCTCAGGGGCTAGCCCAGGTATGCACACCTCCCTGTAGTGGCCAGGCGTGGCCGCATCCGTAATTGCTGGTCGAGAGGAGGTTGTGTTTTGTGAGCTGTCCTCTGTTGTAGGTGCCATGGTTTTGTGCGAGTCTGTCCCATACAAGGGTTTGTGGTTTTTTGGGGGTTTTTCGTCGAGCCTGCTAATTGCGTTCCCACTTAATTTTGCATCAAGTTTTGATAGATCCGTGTATTTGGCTTTTGAGTGAACTATAAATTTTTTGGTCATGGCAAACGTCAGTTTTGAGCGATATCTAAATTGGGGCCCCTCCCTTTTTGCCGACCTGCACTGATCGACATGACGAAGTGTAGTAAAACAACCCCCATAACCTATCCGTTGTGAAGAAGCCCAACACCAGCAGTGGTCTGACAAAGGGCTGTAAAGAAAAATTATTATTCTATATCTCACCTAACCAGCTTCCCAGTGTTGTGTGGCTTAGCATGATTGGTCACCAATATCAATGTGAGAATCCTAAGGACTTCTGAGAGCTCTGCATCTTCTGTTTTATCTTGAGACCAAAGACATGTTATGAAAACCTTTTAGTGGCAGTGGCATTTCTGCTTCTGTTTAGGCATGCTGGCAGCATTCATCGGTGTCCTTTATTCTACCAGGTGAAAATGGAATGGGATATGTTAGATGTCGCATTCGCGTTTCGAATTTTTTTTTTCTTTCCAATTTTCAGTAAAAATTTGCAGATGCCGCCTTCACGATGAGACAAATCCAGATGTTTTTTTTCGGGCATTTCTATGTACCTCTGTATGTTAAGCTTCTTTCGCACCGTACGTAGCCAACCATGCTAATCGGAGTGATGGGGGAAGGACAACACACTAAACACATAAAGCAGTTCTAAAGAAATTAGTTTTCAATCGAGATTTACAAAATGCATAGCTCCAGTGGCTTCTTAATATTGGACGGAAGAGCGTTCCGGACGGCCGCAGAAGCACATTGGAAAGCGTGTGATGCAGTGACCATCTTTGTTGGATGACTACGGATCTCCCACGCAATCTAGCTGGGTATTTGGCTAAACGGGATATTTTACGTAACAAATAAATATTGATTGATTTGCATGGGAAACCTAGGGAAATATTTTTCAAGTTTGTAGTTATGCCAACATTTATGTAGCGTATGAGAGGCTATGATTTACAAGTCGATTTTGCACGAATTATATTGTCAGTTATTTACCTATGAAAGCCTCACTGAGTCTCAGGATTATTTCCTGCATTGCGATGTGTGGACACTTCGATTCAGTGAGTGCGTGACTCATGAGAGTGAACAAGAGTCTTCAGAGAACGCACATACGTACGTGGGGACGACACGCAAAGGTCCACATGGATTCGATCCACAGCATCAAATCAGTGAGTGAACCAAATCCATCTGTGGGGCCCGAACTCATTGCGGTGCTGCTGTCTCTCCGTACGTCTGAGCTCTAACCAGACTTGACCCCCTCAAAACCCTCTGAGATGGCGCGAGATTGGGGGGCGTTCGTGGTGATTTGGTCATGGGCAAAGTATCACAGGAAGCCAGCGCTGTATTCCTGAGACGTACAATGGCTTGTTGACGACTAAAAAAAAAAACCTCAACACATGAATCAAATAACACTGCCTTAAACGAAACACAATATATAATCGGCAACATTTTTGGTGGAATGGCGCTTGTTCATTGCACATCACTACGAGTCTCTTGTGTTCACGAACAAGTCTCTATGAGTGTGGCTCGCAGTTTTCTCAACAGGCAGCCCTCTAACTGTGCTTGCTAATTTAATATGGATATATGTTTTTAATAAAAAATTACTTAAACACATACTGCTCTTATATCTGTGGTTTTGCAGCCGGTATACTTTCTTCAGACAGCCAAATAGCCTGCCGATGGGCAAGTCTCATCCTATTTTATTGCAGGCTCCTCATGCATTCCTGTGTGTGGCGTATTCGCAAGAGAGAAAGAAAAAAACGATGGAAGGCTTCGTCTGTCCTTGACGCAGCCAGGTGAAGCTGCACAGCGTCTCACGCTTGGTCCCGATTTCACGTTGCATTGAAAACACAGTGCACGATTGCATTACGAGTGTACTACGCACGTATTTCACATGTGATAGGGTAGTGGAGGTGTCCCTTACAGACGGGCCCAGACTTATCTTCCACGTGCAGACTGTAGGTGCAGCTGCTGCCTTTTCTCTATACTCGTGCGTAATAGCTTTCGTCGAATTTGCACCCTAAATAATATAATGTTACAATTTACCTTCCATAGCCTCACTGAGTCCCAAGACTCTTCGAGGAGGGTCCTGCTACGTTGGGATTTTTGGGCCAGAATATCATGAATGAATGTTTGGCTTCATACGGGAGGACACCTGAGTACCTGGTGATAACCACCAGGCATATGAGCGGGCGACACTGTGATTTGGTCTGTGTGATTCGTCGTGTGATTTACGATTCAGGCAAGTGTTCAAAATGTGTGTCGATTTGATAAGTGGTCGAAGACGTATGTCTGAATGTATGTTGAACTTTTTTCACACCGTACGTAGCCAACACAAATAGCAGTTCTAAAGAAATTAGTTTTTAATTCATATTTGAAAGTGCATACAGTAGTGTCACGTAGGTAAAACATTAAAATTAAAATTAATTTTATTTTACTTTTATTAATTTAATTTTTTTACCTACGTGACTTTACTGAAAAAACCCAAGAATATTAATCCTTGCAGTCACGAAAGCTTCAAATCTTGACTGCATACAGTAGCTTCAGTGGCTTCCTAATATTGGAAGGAAGAGCGTTCCAGACGGCCGCACAAGCGCATCTGAAAGGGAGCGTTGCAGTGACTCTCTTTGTTCGATGGTTAGCCAAAAGCCGTTGCTGCGAGGATGGACCAGAGTTTGCGCGATGGTTTATGCTCTTTGACGAGATCGGCAAGGTACAAATTGTGGTTCATTTGTGGCAAGCACATTGTGTGTGATGAGTGCGACCTTGTAATGTGTTCGTTCAGTGGTTGGTGTCCGACTCGTCTGGGGCTCGCTGCCCCCATGAGTCTTTTGCCTCGTTGGGCCGGTCACCTCGCTCTCAGGTGGCACTGTAATCCCGCCAACTCGTCTCTCCCTGGTGCCACTTTGTGACGGCTCCCCTTAGGCACACTTGTGCTTAATTGACAAAATTTAAAGTGCCGGGATTAACACAGCCAGTGGCCGCCATTTCAATTTGCCCGAGAGAATGCCCACGCACGTCTGCGGCGAAAGATAAAAACGAGCTCATTTTACGGCGCACGGTTACCCTGCGTGTATGGCCCGTTTTGTTAATCCCGCTCGCTCAGTACCATCACATGGACGTGAGCCCCCTGAGCCACTCGGTAACCCAACCCCCCCCCCCCCCCCGCCCCACCAAGGCAGTTTATTCATTTGCTATATTTTGAGTTTTAGTTTTTGTTGTTTTTATATAACACCTGGAGAAAACCACGCATATAAGAGGAGGACTTGAACTACAGGCGACACACTGCCCCCCACCCCCCCTTGCCTTCAGTTATCGGCAGATGGTTCTGTTGTATTATTTAGCTGTTGGTCATAGAGCCATCAATTCAAGACCCCCATTTCTGCACGATTCACCAACCCCCAAAAGCCATATGTAAAGCCTTCACACGGCCGGGCCTGTTGGTATAACACATCCAATTGACCTTGAATTATTATTATTATTTTTTAAACGTTTTCACGAGAAAATATTCCACGCAAATAAAATTTCTGCGTCGCCTTCGGGGGGGGGGTGGGGGGCAGGTGTTTCCGTGCGGAGCAGTGGCGTGGCGACGACTCCACAACTCTTCTCGATCGCGTCCAGAGACGCAGTAGCCGGTGAAGCAGTGCGGCACGCGCGATTGGGACCGGTGGGGGCGGGGGGGGCGCGCCGCGGCCGTGCGTTTTTCCACGTAATTACACCAGCAAAACAGTGCGGCACTCGAGTTTCCGTTGGCAGGGCCAGCAGCTGGCTGGGCAGGAAATCCCTAACAAACTGTTTATGCTCTCTCTCTCTCTCGTTCTCTGCTCCCTCCTGCCCTCCCCTCGGGAGGCCGCAATTATTGTTGTTCTGCTCCGCGCACTCGCGCTTGCGAAGTGCACTTCGGGAAGGACGGCGTTTCGGCGAGACCCGCCTGCTGCCGTTCGCAGTGGGCTGCCGTTGACACGTCTGCGAGGTGTTGATCTCGTGACGTGCCTTGCGCACGCCAGGGAAGCGGGGTGGTGCGGATGGAGGTGCCGCGGATGACCGCGCACCATGTTACCATCCACCTTAGCGCGATTGGGAATTGGTATCTGGACCTTGACTACGCCTCCACTATCAACATAATAATCACCTGGAAAAGTATTTGAACATGCGCCATGATGTACATCATCTCACAAATTCATATATGCAGATGACCTAGCCCTTGCTGCAGGGGGCACAAACTTTATAAGAGGCATATTGGAGGCATTTAATCACTTTACTTTACAAAAACGGTCACTGCATTGCGTACTTTAAAATGCGCTTCTGCGGCCATCTGGAATGCTCTTCTTTCCGATATTAGGAAGCCACTGGAGCCATGCACTTGTAAACCTAGATTGGAAACTAATTTCTTAAGAACTGCTTTTTGTGTTTAGTTTGTTGTCCTTCCCCCGCACCTCCGATTAGCACGGTTGACTACATGCGGTTTGAAAGAAGTTCAACATACATACGTCACTGGAAACTCCAACCAAATCCCTCCAAATAAGCGCTTTCCACCTCAATAATCATGCAGCAGAAGACCACCCTTGACATGTCCTCGTGATGCCCCCCAAGATATCATTAATAGAACCCTGACCTTCAAACACCACATAGAACAGATCAGGCTAGCACCCTTCTCCCCACCCCTCCCCCCACCCCCTTTGTAGATTTCCAAACAAATAAGGTAGTCATCTTCTTGGTTCTTTCGGTAATATATATTTTATTTTATTATGTTTTATTTTTATTATTTTATTACTTCCCTTCTACGTGACTTTACCGAAAGAACCAAGAAGATTAATCCCTGCAGTCACGAAAGCTTTAAATCGAAATTTAATAAGGTAGTCTTGGGGAATATCACCTTATTTCCTGGCCGAAGGTGGCGTTCACATTCTACTCTCCTGCAAATCATAAGGCGAACTTATCAGGGTCACTTTTTTCAATCGTTTGGCAGGGGACACTCCTTCTTCTCATTGGTGTCCATCTCGCAAATCCAGCGAGTTGTGACACTTAACAAATCCAACATGTTGTGACACTTCCTCTTGGGGGAAAATCCACACCGTCATGTGTTGTGAGTGTCGCACTTTTCCCTCGACTCTCACCCCCTCAGCGCTGTGTGTTTGCTTGTGTTCTTAGAGGAGGCGTTGTGCTCTTGCGTGCATACTTCCTCCACCCTTAGATCTCGCTCTGCTCGTAAGCCGTGAGGGGTTGTGGGTAGAGCGTTGAGTAAGTCACATGCAAGGGGCGGGCGCTCGGCGCCTTCTCGAAAGGCTTCTCTGCGCTGTTCGAGGCCTGTTGCGGTTCATGACTGGGAAAAAAAGACGTTTTTCCCAAGGTAGAAAACCTAATTACATCTATTTGAGGGAAAGCGGTAGACCCATTCTCACCGTTTACAATATCTCACACCCGATGTTCGGAGGGCCGTTAGATGCTGCAATGATGAGTTGTGGCCGCGGGTTGCTGAACAGATGGAAATATCCTGCGATCACTGCGAATAAAAGTTACTTTCAATGCCCACCCCCTATTATCCTCATGAATGAAATGAGTGGCAATGTGATCTCCGACTCCGAAGATCAGGTCCGGAGATTTGCCGAGCATGTCTGGACGATGGGCGGGGGAGGGCGAATCCCTTCTGTGGATGTGGTTCATGAAGGACACTGCTTGCCAGTTGGAGGAGCAACAATGGAGAAGCGAATAATGAGCAGCTTGCTGGGCGCAAAAGAAACAGCAAGACCATACATTGGGGAGTACAGGCAGTGCATCTTGCAAGTCATCTCGGTCACCTAACCCAACAAAATCTGAGTCTGTCTCGTGACCTCAGGCCCCTAACCCTGACATGGCCCCAAATTGACATGTTTGGAACCACAGTTAACAGAGCGTGAAGGAACGCCATCTAGTGCTCAGGGGGGGAAGAGGCCCACCTACAGTGACTCGAGAATTAGTTCCATGGCATCCCCTTTTCCCTGGGTTGTCGCTCCTTGACTTATTCTTAGGTTTTTTCGGTAAAGTCACGTAGGTAAAACATTAAAATTAATAAAAGTAAAATAAAATAAAAATCACGACGTTTCGGAGGCAACATAAGCCTCCGTCTTCAGGTGGAACCGTCACAGCCACGACAGCTGTATCAAGTAAATGAGAGATTGCAAGAGCTACCACTCCGTATATATAATGGTTGGAGAGGGGGAAGGGCCAAGTACGGCACACTTTTTATTCATATGGTAAGGTGAGGCTGACTGAAGGTGTTCCCGTAGGGCATTCCCTCGCATATCGAGGGACTGTGTCGTCTTGTGGTGTGGTCTGATACTGTTGTTTCTGTTGTTTTGCCGCCTTGCCTAAGCGTTGGGATTTTGCTGTACTGATGCAATTTTTACTTATGTGCTTGATCTATTTTGTGTACTTAGTATTTGTTTGATTTGTGTACCTTTCCTATACGTCTATCTTTTTTAAATTTATTTTGGTGTTGTAAATCTTTTACCTGCCCCTACTGGACACCTGTGAAAAAGAGCTTTATAGCTCATTGGATTTCTCCAGGAAAATTAAAGATTCTGACTTCAACAATAGCAATATACGACATATTATTGGTTCTTTTGGTAAAGTCACGTAGATGAAAAACACAAATATAAATTAAAAGCATAAAACCCACAACGTTTCGATCGCAACACAAGCGGTCTTCTTCAGGTGGAGAGAAAAGAGCGGACAAGCTTCCAAATGCAGCTGCTTATAAGGATTATAAGAATGTGGCTAAAATAGTAATTTAAGACATTAACATTAAAATAATGCTTTCGATATAATTTATTGGTGGAAAAAAGCATCTCTTAATTTATTTTCTTAGCATCATCACCACCACTGCTCTCATTGTGTACAGAAGTTTGTGTGTGCATCTGTGAATTGGAATTGCCATTGAGCGAGTAGGTGAGTGAGTAGGTGAGTGAGTCTATGAGTGAGCGTATATGTGAGTGAGTGGGTGAGTAGGTGAGTGAGTCTGTGAGTGAGCGAATATGTGAGTGAGTGGGTGGGTTAGTCTGTGAGTGAGCGAACATGTGAGTGAGTGAGTGGGTGAGTCTGTGAGTGAGCGAATATGTGAGTGAGTGGGTGAGTGAGTCTGTGAGTGAGCGAATATGTGAGTGAGTGGGTGAGATATTCTGTGAGTGAGCGAATATGTGAGTGAGTGGGTGAGTGAGTCTGTGAGTGAGTGAATATGTGAGTGAGTCTGTGAGTGAGTGAATATGTGAGTGAGTGGGTGAGTGAGTCTGTGAGTGAGCGAATGAATATGTGAGTGAGTGAGCCTTTGAGTGCGCAAATATGTGAGTGAGTGAGTGGGTGAGTCTGTGAGTGAGCGAATATGTGAGTGAGTGAGTGGGTGAGTCTGTGAGTGAGCGAATATGTGAGTGAGTGAGTGGGTGAGTCTGTGAGTTAGCGAATATGTGAGTGAGTGGGTGAGTGAGTCTTTGAGTGAGCGAATATGTGAGTGAGTGGGTGAGTGAGTCTGTGAATGAGGGAATATGTGAGTGAGTGAGTGGGTGAGTCTGTGAGTGAGTGTATATGTGAGTGAGTGGGTGAGTGAGTCTCTGAGTGAGCAAATATGTGAGTGAGTGGGTGAGTGAGTCTGTGAGTGAGCAAATATGTGAGTGGGTGAGTGAGTCTGTGAGTGAACGAATATGTGAGTGAGTGGATGAGTGAGTCTGTGAGTGAGCGAATATGTGAGTGGGTGAGTGAGTCTGTGAGTGAGCGAATATGTGAGTGGGTGAGTGAGTTTGTGAGTGAACGAATATGTGAGTAAGTGAGTGGATGAGTGAGTCTGTGAGTGAGCGAATATGTGAGTGAGTGGGTCTGTGAGTGAACCTACAAATTTTGTGTCTGTGAGTTAGCGAGTAAAGGTGAGCGAGCGTGCGCTTGACTGAGCGAGCATGCGGGTGAGTGAGTGTGTGCGCGGGTGAGTAGGTTAGTGAGCGACTGAGCGGATTGGTGCTGATGGAGGCATGCGGAGTGTGTGGTTTGTGGTGCCGTGCGCTGCCCATGCTTGCTGGGCTGAAGCTGCCCCCCACCCCCTCCTCCCCTCGTGCCTGTCCTCGCCCCACCTCTCACGTCGCAGTCACTCGCGCTGGGGCAAGATTAAAAAACACAGCCACACACACGCGCACCATCACGCATGCGTACTCACGCACGTACATCACACACGCAGAGACAAAGATCCCCCGTATAGCCTCAACAGACTGTTACGGCAAGTGCTGTTAGCGAGCACATATGAAGGCCGGCATGGCACATGAGGGGTGGGGTGGTCAGTCCCACGCCTGGCCGTCTTTGTCTTCCAAATGCCGATGTTTTACGCATTGCATCAGGTACTTATTTGAGGCTGAGTCGGCCTAGGGGAGGTCCAGCAACGGTTCAGATCATTGTCACTGGGGTTTGTGGCCGTGAGTGGAAATTGAACTCGGGTCGCCGGGTTCACAGCGCATCGCGCGCTAACCGCTACACTAGGGCACAGCACACACACACATGCACACACATTGCACTCAACGCATTTACACAAACGCGCACACACCACAGATGTGCACACGTGCACATGCTCCGAATGTAGGTAAACATATTTAGCACCCACAGAGAAGAAAAGGACAACGGTTCTCCATTTTAGCTTCAGAATGTTTCTGACAAGTGCTGCGAGACAGCACATTAATAAGCCTCATGCTGGGCTGACACTGTTAAGGGTGACACCACGCACACCCCGCAAGCTGCCTTTGTTTCTCACTCGATGTTTATTACGTGACCACAGCACGTACTCATTTTAGGCCGAAGATATCAGTATCCACTGCAATTGTACACAGCCAGGAATTTAACCGACGTCCGTAGGATCGCAGCACAGTGCAGTACGCTCCACTCTGCCACCACTCCGCACGCACGCACACACACACACAGGCTCGCGTGTAATTGTGTGCACACAAACGTAAAACCACTCGCGCACCTCATCTCGGGCCCGAGTGGTGGCGAGCGTGCAATAATAAGGGGCAGAGGATGGAAATTCACTCTCAGTTCATTTCAGGACATGTTGGTAATGTGCTTGCTCGCGTTAACCCTCGCTGTGCGCTGCAGCGCGCGCGCCCGCCGTGCCAAGCTCCCCCCCCCCCCTCCCCCGAGTTGCCTTTAATGTGCGCTCCTCCTCTGGTTAAACCGCACACCCTGGCCGAGACACCTTCTGGCGCAGCGGTAGGGGCGCGCACGCACACGTGCGTGCGTCCTCCGTTCCCTACTAATCTCGGGATTAGTCCAGCCCCCCACCCCCCCCTTCGTACCCCATCCCCGAGAGCAGCGGTTCCCGCCAATGTTCGCCCGTCGTCCCAGGTTTCGGGGCCCCGGAAGGCCACCGGTCCGCGCTGGGTGGGTGGGTGGAGAGCGGGACGGGGCTGGGCCGCCGCTGCGGGCGCGCGACCTCGCCATTCAATTGGCTTAAGACCTCGCAAAGGCTTTGGCGGGCGCGTAGCGCGGTGCTTCGGAGGGGGTCGAGGGTTAAGGACGAAACGAGCGAAATGTATTTTGCCGTTAAATCTCCCAGCATTTATGGCTCGCGGACAAAAGGCCGGCTCTCGGCCCCCGGTTTATCTAGCGTCAAGTGACCCCCGGAGCAGCGTGTCACGGCTGCCGATGTGCACACCGGCGCTGCTCTCTGACAAAATATTTGAAAATAAATGGACGGATTTGGAGAGAGACGTGCAGTGCCGGTGGGGGGATCCGTGCCTGCAGGAGACACAGGCAGCGCTGAGGATGAAAAACCACGTTTCCACTTCACCACGCATTTTTTTAACTGCCTGATATTTAACACTTGCCGGAATCCTCTATGTTAATCCCCGTGCGCTGTGCGCTCGTTGTTGAGCTGACTTGTTTCATGAACTAATTGTGAGTGCTCAGGTTCACCTGCCCACTGCGATCCTCCTTCGCCCGTTGGAAATGAGTGACTTGAACCGAGTTGGGATTATTGAACAACTAACTGCAGCTCAGGATACAACCTCACATGGAATTTTATTTTAAACGACACCCTCCGTAGTTTGACATTGATTTAAAAACGACACGCAGACAAACACTAATCTATCGCTCTTCATATATGTGTTGCAAGTAACAAGGCGGATGACGAAGGAGGTACATTGCTTAAACAATGCCAACGAGCTGTTAAAGTGGCACTCCGTTTAAAACAAGAGTGGCTGAGCTGCAGCTGTAACACGCATGTGAATGCCTGCTTGGAGTGACACGGGGGGTTCCGCCGAAGCCTCGGGTTAGCGACGGGCCACATTCCTGACGT
This sequence comes from Lethenteron reissneri, assembly GCF_015708825.2. Lineage (NCBI taxonomy): Eukaryota > Metazoa > Chordata > Hyperoartia > Petromyzontiformes > Petromyzontidae > Lethenteron > Lethenteron reissneri. The sequence continues at coordinate 8,650,583 of NC_083806.1, forward strand.
GAGCTGCCGGGCTTGCGTGTTCCGTCCTGCCCGGGCCCAAAACTCTCACGCCGCGTGGCACCCGACGCTTCCCCCCCACCCCCCACCCCGTGCCCTCGGCAGGCGCGTGCAGGCGTGCGGACGCCTCCCTCGCTTTTGTTTGGGTAATGACTCCCGCTTTGCGATGGGTCCCAGGACGGGCGTGCACGCGGTGGTGCCCTGTCCCCCCCCACCTCACCTGCGTCTGGCTGGAGGCGTGGGCTGGGCATCGCGGCGCCGGGAAGCTCGTTGCACGGCTCTCGTACAACGCTCGCCTCCCCGCAAAGTTTCCATTGGGCGGCGGCAGTGGTGTTGTTGGGAGCTTCGCGCGCTGTGCCCCCCTTTGGTGGCTTCGTCCGCATGGAAGGGAGCGCTGCCATCCCTTGTGAATTAGAAATGGTGCAGTGATGCACAGGCGTGTGAAGTAAGCATTTCGATGCCCGTGTGCCTGTGCGCGTGCGAGCCCCCACGTGTCTGTGCTTGTGCATGCGTGCTCGCGTTTGTGACTTCGTGTTCCCACGTTGGTTTTGACCTCAGGTTTTTCCATCCATCGCGCGTGCGTGTACAGGTGCAGGCCGATGAAGCACGATGCCTGGGCAGGGCTGAAATGCCATGCTCCTCCGCGTTTGTGTGCCTCCACTAATCTTTGCCCCATGGCCATTCTAAGAAAAAGTACACATTCCACCATGTGTTCCTGATCCCACTGGCAGAGCCATTCGAAATCTGTGGAAGCGCTAACGTTATGTGTCCAATACCATGCCATGCTGGTAGGGCCATTAGAATTCAACATTTGTGTCCAATACCATGCCATGTTGCCATGGCCATTAGAAATCTGTCACCAGTGCTAGCATACTGTCATGTTCATTTAGACGAGGCTTTTACAAATTTGAGTGTTCAACAAGACACACTTTAAAATCACAAAACTAGAAAATCATAGTAATTTTGAGATTCATAATTTCAAATTATAATATAATCAGTATGATTATGGTAATATATTCTGATATTAATTACTCTGTGTTGATGTGACTATAGACCCAGCATAATAGTAATTGTTCTTCATAGAATTAATTAATTATCAGAACCTAAAATAAACTTAATAAATTATGATGTAATTTTTAAAATGTATTTTTGAAAATGTTAACAACATTAATAACATTAACACTCGCACAAACACTGCTGCTCACACGCGAACACAAATTAACATTCATCTTAACCTTCACATTAACATTAACCATAACCTTAACATTAATTGTGACCTTAACATTAACACAGATATTACCATTAACTTTAACATTAACTTTAACATTCATGCCTTTGACATTACCTATATTGGCCTTAGCATTATTAGAGGTGGTGCAATCCGCAACCTTGGCGTTACCATTAACACAACACTAACGGCATTGCTCTTAGTATGGGCGTTATTGACATTATTAACATTATTAGGGCTCGCATTAATTGCAGTGTGAGACGCGCGCTGCTGTGGCATAACAGGGATCTGAGCGCCGGCAGGGTGCTGGTGGGGCGCCATCATTAACAGCCGCGCAGAAGTTCACCCTGCGCATGCGCCGACAAAAGCCGTAAAGGGCAGTTTGCCCCGTGTCTTGTTATCGCGGCGGTTGAGCGCGAGGGTCTGGTCAGGGCAGGCAACGCGCTTGCGGCGATCGGCCCCGGCCAGCGCCGAGAACTCGACTCGTTGCGTGTCGCTGAACTGCCCGGCCGCGGCGGCTTGCGCTCGTCCTGACGTGCAGCGTGGAGCACGGCGGCGGCGGCGGCGGCGGCGGCAGCAGCACGGCGCTGCGGGTAGCGAGGATCCGCGACGGTGCCGTGCGACCAGGCGGCCGCCGTTCCGGCGGGGTCGCGCAAAATTATTGGCCTTCCTTGGCCATCCAAAATTGTTTTACGGTCGAAGTCTTCTACGATTTTGGTCAGCTGCACGATTCCGGAGACGGAAGTGGTGCCGGAACGTTGTTTTCAATGGAGAAGTTTCAGTGCGGTCGTTGGTTCAGCAAAACGTGAAGCCTGTGCAACGACTTGCTTTGGCCCTCTTACGTCTGTGGATTTGCATGATTCCATACAGTGCTTAAAGAGAATAATAGAGTATTAAATAACAAAGGTACAGCTTTGATCCTGTGAGAAGAAAGAAAAGCTGCCTTATTCTTAGTTTGACCCTGATTGCAGCTTATATTGCAGCTTAGTTTCAGGTTATTTACTTTTTATTGTATGCTTACTACGTTGTACCAAAACATTTAGAGGTTTTCCAGCCCAATGTTGTGCTTGTAGTGTGTGGTGTTAGATAGTGAGTTGATTGTGGGAGACAGGATGAGGGCTCTGCTTGATAAGTGATATTGGGTGGCAGGATCACAGATAAAAGCATAGACTTCAGCATAGGAAACTAAAATGTCTTCCAAAGGCATACCATAATGGTTAAAATCGTAAAAAAAACATAACCAGTGTGAAAAATCACAGTTGTATGATTAATAAGGAAAAGACCTAAAGGTCCGGATTGTAAATGCACTGCCAATTTCTAGTATTTCTTTAAGCAGCGTTTAACATTTTTGAAGGTAGTGGCCAAAAAAACCCAAAACTCATTTACAACTCGTGCTTATAAAAAGTAATGTGATTCTTCTGTCCTCCCAGTAGCTGTCCAATCTGTGAATACCGGACTCTGCTTGACCCAAACGCTAGTTTAGTTTGGGGTACATTTGGGACTTCAGCAGCCAATCCCCCCCCACCCGCCGCCTTGCCCCCCGCCCTCCACACTCCATGTAGACGTGAGTCAATTGGAAATGCATGCAGCCTTTGCTGTTCCTGACCTGAAAAACCCCTTAAAGAAAATGTTGCATTAATAAGTTTGTTCAGCACCCCCAAATTGCCGAATTAGGACTCTACTCAGGAGTGTGAGGATCACCCACGTGTAATTAGGGTAGAGATGGGGGGGGGCAGCAGCGGGCGGGAGGGGGTGCGTGGAGACGAGTGCATCGGGTGGCCGTGGACTCAGACATCGTTTGCAATTAAGTTTGCTTGAACGAGACTGGCAGCCGAGGGGCGGGAGGCGTGCGAGGCTCAGGCTGGGTTTGACCCTGTCCAGACAGGCTGTTTGAGATGTGGGTTTACCCTCCGCGCATCACTGTCAGCACTGGTATGCCTTCCGAAGATCCCTTAATAATCTCACTTTGTGGAATTGTGCCTGAGAAGGGGGGGCAAAGCGGTACGGGGAAAGCGAAAACGGAAAGAAATGTATACGACTGCAAGAAATGGAGAGTGAGGAGAGGGAAAGAAATTGCTCGTGCAGGCATCTTGAGCTTGGTTGTCTCGAAAGAGCAGCCTGGGACTGGGCCCTTGACCTCTTAACTCTTGTCAGCGTGGCACAGCTGTTCTTTGGTCAAACACGAGGTTTCGTGACACCTGTAGATAGCGTGTTCTTTTCCGAAGACTGCAGAACAAGCTTGTGTTTTTTTTGCTAGCTACAGTAGATGTTACACGGCGTGTGATGAGATGTGGTGCATCACTGTGGAGTTGCAGATGCAGTCTTCCAGCGGCGGATTACTAATGACGAACTACGGTGGTGGTGGTGGTGATAACCGAGACAGTGATGGGAGCTGTGTAAATGGAGAAAACCTTGGCACAAGCCACTGAAAATCGTGGCTTTAAGCGTAAATGCACCAGTGCTCCTTTCGGCCAGTCGAGGTGATTTGTGCACAACTCATTGGCACCCTATTACATGCAATTGCTGAAGGAAGCTTGCAGCAGCTTGGCGCGAACATTTGTTTTCTTTCTCCCCTTCCTCATTTAAATTCTATTTCATATTCGTGAATATTAAAATAATACGGATAATGCGTTTTTGCAAAATAATGGCCGTTCACAGCAATGCGTGTTTGATGTAAAAAATAATAATGTAAGCACGTTTTGGAAAAAAATTATACATTTGAATTAAAGCACAAAAGGGGGGGCGGCACGAGTGGCCCAGAGGTGCACAGTGCCTTGTCTTGCCGTTCAGGGTCAAGGTTCGGTGGGTTTGAAACCCAATCCTGTGCTGTGGCTGTGCGACGCTGAATATGCCCTCGTTTTGAGGGCGCATTAGGACGATTGCACCGCCTGTGCATGGATTTTAAAAGCCCTTAGAGCTCCTTACACCACAGGCAGCAGCAGCAGCAGCAGCATGATGGCATCATGGCTGAGAATGGTGATTTTGGTCCTTAGCGTGTGTTTGTTAGCTTGTTCCTTAAAATCCAACTTTTTTAGATGCATTCAGTTGCTAAAGATATTAGTCGATCCAGTTATCCTAAATGACGCTGTGGTGCAGTGCATTGCTCGCTCTTTGTTGTGCTTCAAGTGTGCCATTTTGTGCAGTTCGGTTCTTTGTTCTGATGTGCTGTTGATGTGGTGCTGATTGTGCTGTGCATTGTCGTGCTGACTGTGCACTGCATTGTGGTGCTCATTGTGCATTGCATTGTGGTGCTCATTGTGCATTGCATTGTGGTGCTGACTGTGAAGTGCATTGTAGTGTTGATTGTGCAGTGCATTATGATGCTGATTGTGCAGTGCATTGTGATGCTGATTTTGCAGTGCATTGTGATGCTGATTGTGAAATGTATCATTGTGCTTCTCTTACGATGCAGTCAAAAGTCTCAATTTTGTTTTGCTCCAATGATCATTGAGGCAGTGCTGATCTGCTGTTTACATCCCTGAGCCAGTGGTTTAAATTTGTCTTGTTTATCGACAAGACAACCACTGTTGTCTTCCCCGACAAATTTTTACGACAGAGGGATGATACGTCAGAGGGACGAGTCAAGCTCCAACCTGGATTCGAACTCGCAACCTTCCCATTGTGAGCTGCTGTCTCTCTTTACTGACGGAGCCACCTGACAAGATGCAGCGCGTACCGAGGATCTGCGACGTGGTGTAAAGCATTTGCCGAGCGTTTTTTATCGTTGGCGACGAAGCCCTAACGGCACGGTTTTCTGTGCGACGTCATGTGCGAGCAGACGCAGATGCGGAGGATTGCCGCTCGGTGGTGCAGGAGCAAGCCACGGCGCTGGGTCAAGCCATGTTCACCCTCCTGGTGGAGCGCTGCTGTCAGCTGCTGGCCACCTCCCTCAAAGGTAAATGGTGGAGCTCGGAGGTGGTGCAGCTGTGTTGTCCGTCTGCCCTTATGCCAGAGGTCACGAAAGGAGGGCCTTGCTGGAGAAACAATCTAAAATTAAGCTATTTTTTATTTTACCAGGTAAGGCCCACTGAATTAATAGCCCCTTTTCAGAAACGAACTGGCTAAAAACGAAAGCTCAACGAAGTGGCTTATGTGGAAATTTAGAACAGCCAAATACTCTAAATGCATGTTTCTAAATGCGGAGGGAAAAACCGTAGGACCTGGAAAAAAATTCACACAGCCGCGGGGGAGAACATGCAAACTCCAATACAGGCATCAGGGTCGGGATCGAACCCACTACCTCCTGAAAACCAGCCAAGGAAGTTAACATCTCGCCACCGTTGAGTTATCGCTCACAAGATGCATATTTGCATCCCCCTGTGCACAGTCGTCCGCCTTCACAGTGAATCCCGACAGAAACGGTCGACATTGCTTGGGAATACATTCAGTTGTTCCCTTCAGCGACATAAATTTGTTGCTGTTTATACTCAGCCTGGAACTTGCTCCCTGCACCCAAACCCAGTCACTCCCATCATCAGCCACGATCAATCCACTGCTGGATGAAGGCCTTCAGAAGCCACCGCCACCTCTCATGAACCTGCGGTGCAGCAATCCATCCAGCACCTGTACACGAACCGATTTCCACCGCTCCCATCTCCCCTCCTCTCTCTCGGACGCCTTCCATTCCTTGGCTTTCACCCTGTTATTTCTTCTTGACCGTTGGCCATGAAACCCAGTCACTTATTAAGGTAAAAGCACACGGCAAATTGCCACACGCCACCACAACACATTTGGACCCTCTGAAAGAGTATGTTCACATGCAAATCTTGCTCTGATTTCAACGGAATGCGAATAAAAGGCAGCCAATGCAGCGCGTATCTCACCCGCTTCCACAGATGGGAAGGCCACTCTCGCACGTTGTCACGCGAATGCTCGTTTGAAGCGTGATTATAGCAGCCGCAGCTGCACGCGTTGTTCTGTGGCTGCAGTTCGTGCCTCGTGTGAACACACGTCAGTAATTGGGTGCACAATGATGTTGCTTAAGCGTGTCTCTTTCCCGTGTCTCTTTCCCGTGCTTGTTAAAACCAATTTTTTTTTTAAAGAATGCAAATTCATTTTGCTGAATATTGTGAGAATATGTTGCGGTCAAAAAAACAACTCCTGTTAATATTTAACTGAAGGATGTTATTTATATTTTCGGTGACAAATTGGCCAAATTAAAAAATATATACTTTATCAGCCGCGAGTCATATTATTCAGCTCGAGTACTAACGAAGAGCAAATAGCCCTCGCTTGAGCACAGCAGTTTGCCTCTCCAAGTAGGAGCTGTTTTGAAATTGAGATTTTAACGATTGCAAGCCTAAAAGTCGTCAAATATGGTGTACACTGCCGTAGCTATGGCGATCGCTCCCAGTAGTTACATTGTGTGCAGCAGTTTAGACGTGTTCTCCTGTAATGTCAAGGGGGATGTTTTCTTTGTTGAGGCTTATCTGCCGAAATACAGCAAAGTCCGTTTGGCAAATGCACAGTGCCGCGTATGCCATGAAATTTTCTCTTGGCAGTCCCATGTGGAAACTCACGAGCTTTACTTCACCCCCACAATTAAGCGGCATTTTTGTGCTGCATGTTGATGGTGAGGAGTTCAGCAATTTATCTTTCTTGATTTTTATCTTGCATTTATCAGAATGTTCCGGTGACGCCGCCTCAAGGTGTTTAATTGAATGGGTGTGTGACATTTCAGTTCCAGATCGGAGTGTGTATGTTTTAGAGAAATCTTATTTTCGATATCTAAATGCTGGGTATGTGTCCTTGGCTCTTTCATGAGCCAATGGGATAAGTGAAGAATCTGCTTGATTTGGCTGCCAATGTATTCGTGCTTGGGATTGGGAATTCACCGCTTTCCGATGTCCGAGTGCCCGGTACAAGTCCTTGGCTGCGCGCTCGTCCCCTGGGAGGCTTTGAGTTTCCATCCCAGTTGCCAAGCCTCTGGGCCAGGGCTCGCTCTCAGGATGGGCCTCCAGGCCCCCCTTTCACAGGGGCTGAGTCATCGTGTGCGTGCGTGCCTTATTGCTCAGGGATTTACTGCATGCAGATGGCTGTGCCACGTGGGCTCTGGGTTTGTGACCCGAGATTCAAAAGGTCACGGCCGCCGTGGTCAGAAATGTTCCCGGTGGTACGCGCTTGGCACTGGGCGTTCTCGTCTCCGGCGCTCGAAGCGGAGGCTATGGGCGCCTCGTATCATCATTTTCTAGAGCCCCGCTGCACAGTGGGAGGAAAATGAGCAGCACGCGCACAGCGGGGTAGCATGTTTATCTGCAGCGGTGCGGTGAAGCTCTTGGAACGCAATGGGTAAGCACAGTGACCTGCAGCGAATCCATCTATATGGGATGTTGGCTGGTTTTGATACCATGTGGGCAGCCCAGCCTCTCAGTGGAAATCAGGGCAAAAAAAAAACACCCTCGCTCCAACAGCACGTTTACACACTTGAGCTGTCTGCTGTTTGTCACACCGCGCAGCTGCATCAGTGTAACTTCCAAACTTCTGTCACCTCACTCCCCCCCCCCCCCCCCCCCCCCCCCCCCCCGTGAAGATCCCGAGAGACCCGCTGAGTCGTCAATTCTGTCAAAGAGGGCCCTCGTACTCGGCTGGGTCACGACTCGCCACGCCGTATTGTGTGGGGGACGCTTGGCGATTGGTGTTGGGAATGCACCACAGGCCATGTATAAATGCCATGGGGGCATGTAGGCGTTTTGAGAGGTAAAGCGTCGTATTACCTTTTCCAGTTGCTTATAATTTTCGGAAAACAATCCAACAAAGAAGTAATTTATTTGTTGTATATAAACCTGGCTGTGTGTATGCAGCCTCTCTCAAAAGGCATTAGTGCTATGCGTGTGCACGACAGTTTTTTTTTAATCAGCACCATATATGTACTACGGATTCAGAGCATTCAGGTATAAAAATCATGATAATGACAGGTCGTTATAGAAAGACCGTGAGTTTGTAAGTTTAAACCTAATGGCTTACTGAGCGAATACTCCTACTTCCTTGCTTCTTGAATGCAAATGAATGAGAAGGTAAATCAGAGAAAAAAGAATGATCATTTCCTGCTTTCCAATGAGGCTGGAAAGGTATTAATTATCTTTTAGAGCGGAATTTCCTGTGTTTTGTTATTTTTCCCCAACAGAAGCACTTGATGTAATCTTGACTACCGATGTCATAATTGATGGCATCATCGTGGCATTGTGCTGCGATGCCTGTACGGTGTCAAGAAAATGGCAGTGTACAGCATTGGATTCAATAATCTACGTGTGCGGAGCTTTGAGTGTTACCCCCCTCAAATGCGTGTGTTTTCCCTGGGTTCTCTATCTCGGTGCTGAATAAGAGTAACATTTTTAGCTGAAAAAGAGTTTTAATAATAATGATGCAATTTATAACGCGCGCAAATTTGCGGCCGTTACGTCCGCAACTCGGAGGCGCGGAACCAAGCTCAGAGTCGCTCAAAAGCACGTGGTTATAGAGGTGCGTTTTTAAGTGTCTCTGGAAGGAGGCGATTGAGGTGATGCTGCGAATGTGCAGAAGGATAGCGTTCCAGACTGTTGGGGCTGCCACAGAGAAGCGGCGCATAGACACGATGACCATCCTGGATCTTGGTATCAAGAGGAGGTCGTGAGTCACGCTGCGCAGGCATCTGCCGTGTGCTGAGCTGCAAGTTGTCAATAATGAAGAAAGGTACGGCGGGCAGGCAGATGTGTGACATCATTGAGGAAATTGGAGGGAAATAGAAGGGCATTATTGTGATAAGCAAGCAACAATATTTTTTAACCAGGTGAGGGCCCATCGTGCTAAATCAGAGTTACGAAAGCAAAAACGGCCGTACAAGATAGCACAGTATAAATCGCTTGAAATAAAATATGAGAGGAGTGTTATACAGAGATGATAAAATTCCAAACAATAATCTTATGAACCCGAGGCTGATCTGCGTATTATATTGATGTCTGTAAAAAGAATGAGCTTTAGGTGGAAGAAGCTATCGTCAGCCTATGTATCGATTAAGATAAAGTAGAGATGGTGATGCTGAAGACTTTTCATCTTTGCGTGAAATTTGATCCAGGTTATTGGTGAATAGTGTCAGCATATTTAGCCATTCTTAGAAGGTGGACTTTTTCCAAAACTCGGTGGCCCAGGAGAGGTACTCTAAATATGTGTTTAAAGATGGACAGGACATATTAAACGGTTACCAACATTCAAAACTAGACTGTGTAAATTACATTAAAACAGAAAATAAGTCCAAGCTCGTTCCACCAGCTCCTGAATCGTGATGTGGGTGGAATCCATAGTCTTAAAATCACTCCATCTCTAACCATGCCAAGTCTAGGTTTCTAATACAGCACAGGTTCACTGTCAAGACATGTGCCCTCTGCTCGCATGCACACGTACTTGCTCATACACAAAGATAAAAAAAAATCCCCTGTAAAGCCTTAACATACTTTTCGGACAAGTGCTGTGAGCGAGCACCTATGAAGGCCGGCACAGCACACGAGGGGGTAGGTGGCCAACACGACGCCCGACCGCCTTTGGAGACCCAGTGGCGATGTTTACACACCACCGCAAATACTCATTTCATGCCGAGTCGTGTTCAGGAAGGCCCGAGTAGTGCAGCGAGCTCACCGCTGTTCTATGACACAAACACAGACAACATGCGAGCACTCAAGACACATGAGTAAACACATGTACGCACGTGAACACATGAGAACACATCTGCATGCACACGCCGGCGCGTACTCTTGTGCCGACGTGGTTGCGCGCGCATGCACGCACACACGCACGCGTTTTTCTCGCCCTCCTGGAATAATGGGATATATGAGAACAATCTGCTCATGGCGCCGGTGCATCTTTAATGTGAGGAGGCAGGGGTTGAACAGCGTACACAAACATCCTATCGTTTTACCAATCGGTGTTATTGCATCCCATGTACTGTACAGTAAAAAAAAGTTAATCTGCTGCACCGTGCGCAGAAATATGAACAGCACCTCAGTAGGTGAATGGGCAACAGCAGCAGCAGTAGCAACCATGAGAGGATTTGCAAAGAGTGGACGCTTGATGAGCTGGACCCAACACCGCAACACCGTACCTTGGTGCTGTGCGCCATACTTCAAACCTTAATAGCATGTTGCTAACGGCACATACAGCCCACCAGTCAATGCCATCCTGAACACTTTAGTAGCCCCATTCTAAAGAATAAGCAGCAGTGCCAAAAAATAAAACCGAACTTGTGCGCACACACTCTTTTAGAATCAAACTCACACTTACAAATGTGCTCCAACCTGCTCGTTTGCCTCTTTATTTCCTCATTGTGATTGGAATTCGGTTTTCAGAAGCTCAGCAGAATTTCGGATTCGATTTGATCCGGCTCTGATGGATTCGTCCCATTCCCAGCATGTGATTGTGCGTGCGTGTACACAAGTAAGTATGTGTTTGTCGGTGAATCAACAACTGATTCCAAAGAACACAGGATGAGATGTTACTATCCTTTGTGCAAGCACTTCCAAGCTCGCACACAAAGATGCCCCGTCTAGCCTTAACAGACTATTGGGGCAAGTGCTGTTAGCGAGCAGTACCTATGAAGGCCAGCACAGCGCATGACAGGGTAGGTGTCCAGCACCACGCCTGGCTGCCTTTGTCTCCTTTTTGGCGATGTTTGCACATCGCACCAGGTACTCATTTGAGGCCAAGTTCACCCAGTGGATGCTCAGGACCGGATATACACACGCACATACACAAACAATTAAGTGAGCATGTATAACGTGTACATACGCGTGTGTAGAGATCTACAATAAGGTTTTGTACACCCACATACGCATCTGTAAATACTTGTGTTACCCCTTTTGCTGGTGTCGCATTTGTTATCATGGAATTCTTGTTTGGATTGTTTTGCATTTTTTTTTGCCAAAGAGAAATGGCAAAAAAACAAAAGAATGCATGGGAAGAGGGAGGTGGGGTTGTAGTAATTGCTCCGAAAGGTCAAGGAATAGTTTGCACCAGAGAATTTTTTTGGAGGAAATTGTTCCTTGCAGGAAAAAAATACACCGGGGTTGTTACTGAGCAACCAGAAAATTTTAATCTTTCATAATTTTCTTCTTTTTTTTTAGGTTAAATATACTTTGGCAAGCGTGTTTTCATTTTCCCAAAATGTTTACGGTGTCACCGCTTTGTATTATAACATTTTTTGTACGATACATTTTTTTATTTTTCATTACTTTAACACTCTTTTTTAATCACTTGTCCACATGTGCAAAAAGTTTGTTTCAAAAGGGATATTTATTTTCCGCTTAATATTTTTTAAAGTTTATTTTCTATTTGTGATTGGTGGTCGCTTCTTGGCACCTATCTGCCTGTTCCTCCCGGTGGGAGCATAAGGAGGGTTAGGAGATGTCCATCAAATGCCTTGCTCCGTCTCATTCTACATATTTATCCTTCCATCCACTTGTGTGTAGCTCTACCTCGCTGAGTAGTGCCAAGGAGCATACACCATCACGCGAACTCTGGTCATCCTCGCAGCGGGTTTTGGCTAACCATCGAGCAAAGAACGGTCACTGCATCGTGTACTTTCAGATGTGCTTCTACGGCCGTCTGGAACGCTCTTTCAATATTAGGAAGCCACTGGAGCGATGTACTTTGAAATCATCTAGTTGAAAACTAATTTCTTTCTAACTGCTTTTTGATGTCCTCCCGCACGGTTGGCTACGTATGGTGTAAAAGAAGCTCAGCGTATATGTATATATCTTTATATACTTATGTACGTGCGTAGGCTTTTGATTGGCTAAACTTATGTTGTGTGGAGGCTAACAAGAGGCTCGCTTTAGTAACTCTGTGCTCACACCCTGGTTGAGTTGACTGCACTGAACTTGAGTATCCAGTCTTCTGTGGGAAAAAAAGAGGCTTGCAGTGGCTGTGCCGTAAAGAAATTCCATCCCTGTTGTTCTAAGAATTGTTGGTTAAAGTATTGTTTTCCCTTTGCCTTTGAACGAGCATTTTTGGTTCATAATAGCAAGTAAGTAACGCAATATTTGAATCTTTTTTTTCGGGTTACGGAAAGTACAGTTTTTGCTTGTGACATGTGTTAACGTTCTGGCTCCTATTTGGGGATAATTGAAGCGAATGTTGGCTCGAGACGTAACCCGTTTTTTCGTGTGTATGGTTCGTATTTTTCAAAAAGTTTTCTAGTATTTCACTTTTATTGCAAATGCAGCCTCGTGCAAAGGAACTTTGGGGAATGTTTAAATCCTTCGGCGTCGCCTTGACCTCCAGTCGCCTGCAGCAGACAGCTGGCCCTCAGTGAGCCGGCACCATATTTTTTTTTTTTCCCCAATCCCAGCTGTAAGTCGGGAGTTTGTTGTGGAATTATTGCAAATATTTTCCCCAAAATACACTCGAGGAGACTTGGATAATGACTGCCGGGGGGGAGGGGTGGGTGTGTTTGTGGCTGGGCTTGTCCGGGCCATTGCAGGTTTGTTACGTGTCGTTTTCGTCGGTTGGGGGGGTGGTGGAGCTCACTGCGAGATTTTCTTCCTACGGGTGCCCGTCGAGTGGCCTTTGCTAGGGCCGCAAAGTGTTGCTGTTGGCTTCTCTTAGAATCATCTTCTTGGTTCTTTCGGTAAAGTCACGTAGAAGGGAAATAATAAAATAATAAAAATAAAACATTAGAAAATAATTCTCACGACTTTTCGGCCACAACGCAAGCAGCTGTCTTCAGGTGAAGACCAGGTCTGTCTCCCTGGTCTTCCCTGGTCTTCCCGACAGACCTGGTCTTCACCTGAGGACGGCTGCTTCTGTCCTCAGGTGTCCTCAGGTGAAGACCAGGTCTGTCGGGGAGACAGACCTGGTCTTCACCTGAGGATGGCTGCTTGCAATTCATATTCTTGGTTCTTTCGGAAAAGTCACGTAGAAGGGGAGACAGACCTGGTCTTCACCGGAGGACGGCTGCTTGCGTTGTGGCCAAAACGTCGTGAGAATTATTTTATTATGTTTTATTTTTATTATGTTATTTCTCTTCTATGTGACTTTACCGAAAGAACCAAGAAGATGAATCCCTGCAGTCACGATAGCTTTAAATCGAAAAATTATCTTAGAATATTTAATGGTTATCTCCTCACGCATGCGGGGTTTTCTCCCCTTACCCAAGTTTCCTTCCACGTCGAAAATATCGTCAAAGAAGTTGGGAGGGCGTTCCAGATATAGGACCCTCCTGAAAGGACAGCCTTTAGCCTCGGTGAGGTTTTCCCAGCTCAATCCAGGATGATTATGGCGATAAAAAGCATTAAATGAGTTTATCTTTAGGATATTGATATTTTTTCAGCGACATTTTCTCCAGGGATGCTGGCATAAAGTGGTCTCGTTCTTTTAAAAAAATCTTGCAAGCTGATTTCCGTGCTGTCTCCTCCCAGATGCCCAAAGTTTATCTCAGCATCCCCCCACCCCCTCTTGAAGCACGGCACTCAAACAGTGGATGCCACCCGGCTCCCTTCTCCCAGAAGACGCAGAGTCAGGGTGTGGAGCCTCCTTTATGAAGCAGACATTGAAACAGTTTATCCACCGAGTATCATGCCGTGATCCAGGGGCACAAACACAGAGTTCCCTTGCAAAGCGAGCCTCTTTGCCATGGGTCACCCAATTTAAAGTCCGTGTCAATTAGACAGACCTCTCAATGCGCTCTGTCAAGCGAAAGGATTCAGCCCTGAATGGCCAAACGCAGGGAAGGTCTCTGCCTGGTGCCCCCCCCCCCCCGGCGATAAATCCCCACCGCGTGCTAATGAATGCGTGCGTGTGGCTCGAGCGAGAGAGCGACGTGCGAGCGAAGCGCGCTGGTGCCCCGCCATGTGCCCATGTTTTTTCTGGCCCCTCGTTTGAGATGGGGAATCTGGGTGCCGATCGGAGCGTGCAACTCGTCGCAGCCAGCGTGGTGCGGTTTTTTTTTTTTAGAAAGACTATGCTTTGGTATTCACCGTGTAATGTTTCAAAAATGCATCCCGGCTAAGGAGGTAGATCACAAAACTCCCACTGAAATTTCACAAATTAGTTCGCATTATAAGCCGTAATATGCAACAACGAGGTGCACCTGAGGTTTTCATACATAAACATTTGTTGCGCGATTTGAATGTTTTTTTTTTAGTTTCCCCTTTGATTGTTCGCCGTGCATGTGTGAGTGTGCTTTTTGGCTTGGGCGGTTTTTTCCATGCATTATTCACGAGTTGCCGCGTTCAAACGCGTAATTAGTTTGTATCGGTGCCTTCGCGCCACGTCCTATACACGATTGTGTGCCCGGCGGCTGAAAGCTCTAAAGCTTTCAGACTGAGGAAACAGGTGGATGTCCCCCCCCGCCATCCTGCAGCTCGTTAAGCTGGCGCAAATGAGCTAATTAAATGAAGTGTGTGCGAGGCTAACGAGGATGCGCTGCGACTCCAGCGTGTCCTCGCTGATGCGTGCGCATCTTTGCCGTGGCGTTGCCCGTGGCTCCGTCACGCGCGGCCCCGCAAGTTGACGTTGGGCCGCGTGGCCCCGTCGTGGTACTGCGTGACTGATGTTCCACAGTGCCGCTTGCCCCTCTTCCTTCTCCGCGGGGCCCGAGGTGACCCTGACGCTTTGCCGTGAGAAATCACGACACCTGCCACCGAGCGCTGGCATCAATAAACCCCCTCCCGCTGTCGCGATGTTGCACACGCAGAAGAGCATTGTGGTAACGCGTAGATTCATCCATTTCATCTCTCAGAATAATTTCTTATCACGATAAATGCATGGGATTATGCTGTGAGAATTTAATATATGGCGTTTGTGCATAGTATAAACATATGTATAGTGGTCTTAATTGAGCAAACAAAATTGTATAGACAGTACGAACAATACAATAACCAATCATTAACTCACGACCCCGATTTCTTTGGGGTTGTTGGGGTGAATTGTTACATGGTTGATATAGAATATGCACGAATAATTATTTTGGTTTTTTTGACGTGATACTTGCACTGATAAGGCGTATCTGCAATGGCTATAAATGTGGTGAATCTGTGTGCCTTCAATGTCCTCATAATGAAACCTTTTTGTAACTAATAGTTGTCGAATCTGTGTGCCTTCAATGTCCTCATAATGAAACCTCTTTGTAACTCATAGTTGTACGGGCACACATTAAACTATACATGTCTAATAAAGTGGGGGGTTTATCTCGTGATTCCTAGCCTGGAATCGTCATCGCATTTTTCAGTAAATATACGTTCAGTGGAATCGCGGGGCACCGAGGCTGTGCTGAGCCTGGCGTGGAATTTAGGCAAGAAGAGAGGACCCAACGGGCTCTGGGGCCTGATCTCTTCACCAGAATCACCATTGACATATATAAGCTGATGGCTATGGTATGAGTTGTAAAGGTGATCCTGGTCTATGCCAGTCAGAAGGGAATGACGACCAAAATCTCCAGTATCGACCAGAATCAGCAGTGAGGTGTATTACGTAGGGATCGGTTATATGTTTCGGTGATGGTTCCGCTAGGTTGGCCAGGCCCGACGGATCCTTCTGTCTTGTCTGAAAGTCACGCCGGAATTGGGAAGGAATCGGTAATTCTGCACACTAGGCATTGGAGATACATTTCAGTGGCAATTCTGGCTGCCTGGAATTGGTAATGCTTAAGTAAGCCAAGCAAAGCTGAACTTAGCGAATCTAGAATCTCAATCGAATCGACTTCTCATGCGCACATCTTGTGTGGCAGAATCCCTGTTAAAATCTCATGGAGATTTAACATGGGGATCTCCATAGAAGAAGAAGAATTCCTGCAGGAATCATCCAGGGATAAATCAAATACGATTCCTCCAGTAATTATCTAGTTCTGCTTAGAGCTACATGGAGCAGGAAAGACTGCAGTGCATTTCATTCACAGTGCCCGTGTAAATTTGTTTCTGGGCAAACGATGTCAATACATCAATAGTGTATCTGCAGTGCATCAACATAAGCAGTTGTGAATAGATTGGGTGACACGACCGCCATTAGCCCAGTTTGTGCCGAGTCCATGGCTCGATTTTTGCAGCTGCGCAGTCATTTCTGTGGGCGTTTGTCAAAGTCCGCTGTCAGCCACACCGTGGCTGTTACAGACCAGAGGTCGCAAACGGGTTTTGATTCCTTATCCGTACCCGTACCCGGCCGCACCAGGGTCGCAAATGGGTACCCGTACCCATACCTGGCCGGGTACAGGTAGCTGTATCCTACCCGTACCCGTACCCTACCCGAAATGAGTGACAAACGGTTACTCACCAGTGACTCACGGCCTACCCGTACCCGGCCGCACCAGGTTCGCAAACGGGTACTCGTACCCGTACCCAGTCGGGTACGGGTAGCCGGGTATCGGGAAGGGTACGGGTATCGGGTACCCGGTTGCGACCTCTGTTACAGACCCAGAGACGTCATCATTAAATAGTGGCAGTGTCAGAAGGGGCCGGTACAATAAGTAGGTTGACAGCCTCTCTGTGCTACTTGTTTTTTTTTGTCAAGAACTCTTGTTTGTAATCATCATCATCCATGGTCAATCCACTGCTGGAGGAAGTCCTCAAGCCGTCACCTCTTGTGATTCTGTGATGTGATGATCCATCTAGCGACCACACAAAAGCTGACTTTGTCACTCCATCTCCTTGGCGGATGTCCGCTGGGACGTGTTAGATTCCTTGGCTGCTTCTTGGCCATCGGCTATCGTCGTCTCCTTGATCGACATGTCCTGACCAAGCCCCCTTTATCGTGACCGTGTGAATAGTGCATTCAACTGCGCGTGTTCTCAAATCCGTGCCATCTTCTTTCTGCCTCTCATTGCATGTGTGTGTATGTTGAACTTCTCTTGCACCACACGTGGTCAACCGTGCTAATCGGAAAAGGGGGGGATGTTGTATAACCCAAGTATGAATCTCGACAAATTTCTTGATGCACTTTTCAGTTTTTTGTTTCATTCTCATTGTTAATGTCCATGTTACTCATCCGGATGAGTTAAACCTCTTCCCTTTTTAGGCACGCTGGTATGTTATATATTTTTTGTCAACTTCAGCTTTCCAAAAGCACTCCATCCTGCTCTCATCCGACACTTTGTTTTACCAGTTTGATATTAGCCTCCCTCCTAGAGGTACCACAATGCCGCAGAAAGTGATTTATTTGTGATCCACTAACCCAGCCTTCCAGTTGCTGGTTTACAGGCCTTTGCCTATATACGCGAAGGGATTAGCGCAAACATCCCAAACAGGGCCCTCCTTGTCGAGTCTTCACTCGGAGAAGCTTTCCTGCATTAACATCGGGATGTTGTTGTGTATCTAGAGGGTGTTTGTGTGGTGGTTAAAACGTGTGCTATTGCGTGTGTGTGTGTTGGCCTCCCCTAGGTCGACTCAGCCTCAATTGAGTACCTTGTGCGGCGTGTAAAAACATCGCCACTGGGAAGACAAAGGCGGCCGGGCGTGGTGCTGGCCACCAAACCCGCCTTGTGTGCCATGCCGGCCTTCATAGGCGCTCGCTAACAACACTTGTCTGTTAAGGCTACATGGGAGATCTTTGTTTTGTGTGCGACAGCAGAGGTGCAGCAGCAGCAGGGCGGTGGCGGCGGCGCTGCGTTGTGCGTGTCGCGCCTGCACTCGGATGTGCGGGACCTGCTGCCTGGCCTCAAGGTGTGGTCCGACTGGATGCTGGGTCACCCCGAGGAGTGGAACCCCCCGCCCACCTCGCTGGACATCCCCGCAGAGTGAGTCTGTCGATGCGTGAGTATGTAACTCCAGAGAGTTGCACCTAGCCTGCCACGAGAAACCGCTACGTGGATCTAACCCGCAAAAAAAGATATGGATCATAGTGTGGCTACAAACACCTACGTTATTAGTTAACCGAGGCGATGTCAGAACTGGTCGGTGGTGAATGGTGGTTGCGGTGTGTGTGTGTCAGCATATTTGTCTGTTGGTATCTCTGATTGTATGTGTGTATTTGTGTGTGTATATATGTGTGGAGCGGTCATGTAGCGGTTAGCGCGCTGCGGTACAAACTTGGCGACCCGAGTTTGATTTCCGCTCACGGTCAACACCAGTAACGATTATCTAAACCGGTCCTGGGCCTCCCCTAGGTCGACTCAGCCTCAAATGAGTACCTGGTGCGGTGTATAAAATTATCGCCACTGGGAAGACAAAGGCGGCCGGGCGTGGTGCTGGCCACCCACCCCTTCATGTACCATGCCAGCCTTCATAGGTGCTCGCTAATAGCATTTTCCCCAAAAGTCTGTTAAGACTCTTAAGATTTGCATTTCGCCCAAAAGGGTCTGCCAATACATTACATGCATGAT
Organism: Lethenteron reissneri; assembly: GCF_015708825.2. Lineage (NCBI taxonomy): Eukaryota > Metazoa > Chordata > Hyperoartia > Petromyzontiformes > Petromyzontidae > Lethenteron > Lethenteron reissneri. Next base: position 8,669,083 of record NC_083806.1, read on the forward strand.
CATTAAAATTATTCATATATATGTAATGAAATGCAGTAGACCATGTTACTGTATGTAATTCAGTACGTCTAAATTATCGGGAAAAGTATATTTAAAGTATGTTAAATGTACGGTCATCATTATCATCCATGGGCAGATTGCCCATAGATGTCCGCCGCACATTTAGTCATTTATTTCCACTTTCCTCTGTCTTACATAAATATGCTCAAGTAACGTGCATCTCTCTGGCACCAATATCGCATCTCGTCAAGCCATTCTCTGTTAGGTCTTCCTCTCTTTCCAGTTGCATTTTTCCAGTTGCATTTTTCCGAATACCACACTTTTCATTTTCCTGTTGTTGTTCATCCTACACGTGTGTCCAAATAGTTGCGAGTTTCCTTGCATCATCAGGTCAGCTTCTACGTGCAGCCTTTTTCTTACTTCTACGTTGGTCACTCTTTGGGTCCAGCTTGTACGCTATTTGGCATTAACGCCGGGAGAATTGGGGGATGGAGGAGGAGTGGGTGATTCGGGGTGGAGGGGGGAGCGTTGTTGTGCGATGGGGGTGGTCGATGTATCCTAGACCCGACCAAGGGAGAGAACTATTGTACTACTCATACATGTGTTCAATGCACTTAATGTGTTAGGGGTGGTGTGGGAGAATGGTGATGGGGGATTGGGGTTTGCTGGTGGGAGGGGACCGATTTAACGAACCAACCGACCAACAATAATTATACGTTCATAAAAAAACACGTTTGTGCAAATCGCATCTGATAACACTCTACATTCATACCTACTATAATCACCCAGGAGGGTCCTTAACGCTCGTGACGTCACTCCACGTCGACCAGCCCCCCTCGTTAATATTCATGAGCAGGTGACGTCCTCCAAATGGAAACCCCCCCACCCCTCATTAATAATCATGAGCAGGTGACGTCACTGTACTCCCCTCCCCCCTCACTAATATTCATGCGCAAGTGACGTCACTCCACATTGAACAGCCCCCCTCATTAATAATAATTAGCAGCTGACGTCACTGCACATGGGGGGCGAGGTGCCTCCTCCCCCCTCCTTGGCGTCAACTTACAACCCTCACTACAAAGGCAGAACCCTCACGTCACGTGATCTCCGTAACGCTGTTGAGACATCAAAGTCAAAAGGACGTCATGATACACAAGGGATTATAACCTTAAAATGAAATAGGTCTGTGTCACCGCGCCCTTACAAATTGCACACGAATTGATGCAATGAATACCACGTCGTGGTCTGCTTTTCGCTTGCAAGTTTCATATTTATTGCAATACACCCGTCCTTGGACGGGTATAAGGCTAGTTTTATATAAGGACCAAATCCCATATACATCCACTACCAAGCAAATGAAACCCCTACTCCCAAGTACAATAAAAAACGAATAAACAAATTCAGAAATGGCACCGAAACAAAAAGCACAGACTAACCAAAAAAGTGATCACAACAAAGGAAGGAGTCCAGGATGAGGCCTACTACTACACACCCCCAGACCACACTGCCAACTTCCCAACCAAGCCAGGAAACCTTCACACGGGGGGCTGTGGTGGAGTGCACGCAAGTTACGATTCATTGATATAAATCGGTCAAATGTCCAAAAAAGTAATTACCTATTTTTCAGCGTATGCCTGGATAATAAAAAGGATTTTAGTAAAGATTTTCATAATATGATGGAGTCCATTTGTTGGATGTGGAGTGGGAGGGTATTCCAGAATGCAATAATAAAAATTCGAAATTATGAAGCGCCCTTAAACAATCGTTCTCAAGGCGCATGACTAAGCTCGTCCACGAATGGTTGTAAGTTTTATTTTTGGGGTGGAGAGCAGACCTAGGACACAACACGGTACATTTAGGAAGTACTTTTTAGTTTACGGAGTAGAATGCACATACTGCGCTCACCGATATTTATTTTAAAATGTGTATATATACACGCACACATACACAATGTTTTTATTGCATAGGCTCTAATTGTTGTAGCAGCTAGCCGGACTCTTCGGCCCTCTGGCTCAGGGCTCCTCCCGATTCGTTTGGGAGGCCGGGGTTTTACTGCACGTCACTTATTTTTCTCTCTTTGTCGATTTTCTCCACGTGTTTCTGCGCCAGCGTTGTGTTTTTATTTACTTATTTAACGTGGCCGTGAACACCCCTGCGTCTCTGGGAGTATACCTCAATGTCCCCCGTCTGTTAACTCCATAGCCGACGTGCTTATCAATGCACAGCATGTGCCCAAATGTGTGCAGTATGTATCTATGTTGAACTTCTTTCGTACCGTACGTAGCCAAGCGTGCTTCATCGGAGGTGCGGTAATGGAGAATGGAGTCCCTCGTCTGTCTCACGCGCCGCGGTGTACCTTACTGCTCAGTGTGATGAACGTCCGGGTAGTTCTCTCATGGGAGGCACGCGCGTTGTGCACTACGGGCGCACGGGCTCGGCCATCCTCTGTTCCGATTTGTACTCCGCGTTGACGCCACGTTGCCCCGGAGGCCCCGGAGCACCATGGATCACGGGGGCTGCTGAACGGAGGTGTTTTCTCATCGTGCACGGCGACTCGGTTGGGGGGAGGCTGGGTGGGGGGGCCATGCTTTGAGTCTCCGGTCCGGCGGACGCACTGCAATTTCATGCCGTTTCAACTTTGATGCAAGATCTCGTTTGCGGCGCGGTCACGGTCGCGTGATAGGGGGCCGCACGCCGTTACTGAGAGGCCCGGCGGTTCATATTCAACGCCACCCGTCGCATTAAAATGACACAACATAGTTGATAACGCACGCAATGATAAATGGCTTGTTGTCTGTGCCAGACCTTTCGCCGGTGGCTAATGCACGCGCGTTTTGCTACGGCGTGGGTTTGTTTTTAGAAATAGCCTCAACTCCACGGAGGTGACCGGTAATTGCGTGTGGCGTTGCATTCTGGGAAGCACGTGGCACCACCGAAAACGTTCACGCGATGGCGCTTGTTTGACACCCAGAATGCACTGTGCTGACGTTTAGTCTTCACTTTACTTGAGTCATTGTTTTAACTCACAACGCTTTCCAACTTAGATCGAAAGTCTTCATGCATCACTTTGGTTGTCAGTGCACTGCCGGCTGAGGAGCCCACAGAGCCCCCCCTCTCTCCTCCCGATGACGTCATTACACGTCACTTCATCTCGTCGTGCGACGTGAAATGTAACGTCATGAAGCAGTTTTCAATTTGAGCCGCCTCTGGACATCCCGATTCCTGTAGGTGCGCAAGGCCGTTCCCTCATAATTAAATGCTTCCAAGGACAAACTGATATTGAAAACCGTCACGCATGTGCGTGATTTTTTTTCCTCCCTTTTTTTCTCCCTAATGCAGATGTAAACAATCTCTGTTGTTATTTTGAAAGTTTTATATATATATAATAACAGTGCTCTGCTTGTAGCTCAGCGTCTACTTCCATCTCTCTTCCTGGCCTTCATGGCTTTGCCATTGCCTGAGTGAGACATTAACGTCATATCTTCAGTTTACAAGGCAATGGGTTTTTTTATCGCAAAAAGAACAATGAAATGTTTTGTCTTCTTTTGCATGCGACTGCCAGCACAGTCATTGATATTTCATGTGCAGGATCTGTGCTCTGACAGTAGTGGAAATCCCTTTGTAGCAGTGACACTCGGTGTATATTTTCAAGCCTTGTTTTGACGACGTGGTCGGACTTGGAGGAAAATATTGTCGTGCCCCCATTCTTCGCTATTTCGAGCTCGGTTTAAAAAAAGACAAAAGTTTAACAAGAGTTCAAACTAAACAAAACAAAATCTCAAAATGGAAATGATAGCGACTACTTTCCTCCCACCCCCCTTCCCCCCCCCCCCTTGAGAATGCAAAAGACATGTCTTGGCCTGCAACCATCATACATGAGCTGGAGTAATGAACTGAAATTGCAAGCGATTGTTTTTCAGCTGGAATTTCTGGGGGGAAAAGTGCGCCGAACACATGTAGGTGCACGAGGGTTCAATTGACAAATTAAAGGACTGATTTAGTTTTGCAAAAATAAAAGGGAGCGTAATTTTTCCAGCAAAATTACAAAAGACGACTTAAGTGATTATACGTCCGTGCGCATGGTCGCAAACGGCTATATATTAAACGGCCTTTTGTCATCGCCGAAGAATGAAAACAGAAAGTCCATTAGATGCCTAGTTCTGGGCACAGCAGATTTTCCGAAATGTCAAGAGCCTTTGGGCGTTTGGGCTCGTAGTTTACCGTGAATTATTCTGGTGTTTCCGGGTATGTTAACAGACAACCTTCAGTGCCAACAGGTGTTTCAGGTTGTGCTGCAGGTGCCGGTAATTGCGAGCCTGCCCGCAACGCTGAGCTGCAGCTGGAAGTGCTGGCAGTGCAGTGCCCGTGACGGCCTCCTCCCGCAACCGTGACTGTGGCAGGTTGGCACTGCAGAAAAGGTGAAGCGTCTTCCTAATGCCTCCGAGCTAGTTTGAGACAGACCAGGCTGGTTGACGACAAGTGGTGTTTGCCGAGTCATTGGGAGCCAGTCAACGGGCAAATGCATCGGTTCATCCCATTATCACAGGAAGCAGGAAAAAAACATGATGGTTGTGGACCCAGTCCCCCCTCACTAAATCAGAGGGAAACCCAGATGGGTTCTTCAAAAAGCAGGTCGTCTGAGAGACATCACCAGGTCACTGGGCTGGCAAACCTTTTGGCAGAGACGATTGCTCCAGGGGCAATGGTCAGAGATGGATATGAATGGCAGTATAAACTTCCTGGAATCTCCACTTGGTACACTGCCCTGCATGGCCTCCTGATTGGACCACCGGCAATCTGACGTTGACATGTCTTCTCACCATCAAGACAATCCTCTTGATTACTATTGCAGACATTCCGTTGATGGTGGTGTGAAAGGACCAGGGCGATTTGATAGAGGTCACCTCGCTCGATACTCGATGGGTAGACTTTCACGTAACCCAGGAAGTGGTTGGGCAAGTTATCTGTACGTTTACGCAATGCCCATTGGGGTCACGGAACGTGTTGCAGGGAGGAGGACCGACGTGGGCACCTTTTGCCGCCACCTCGCATCCCCAGCCCGCTGCCAGTGAGCCTCAACTCGGTGTTTTCTGTACTTTGGACTGAGCCGCATGGAGAAATGTAGCCACAGGTAGACAGTTAAAAAATAACAGCTTAGGTACAGTTAAAGCTTCCACAGAATCAAGCATCTTAAGAAAGCATCTCTCTTAGCTTCCTCTACTCTATTTAATACAATACCTTTCTTTACCTATCTTACGTAAATTGAAAAATACCTTCTGAAATGTAAGCGCTATTTTAAGCACTGAATCCAATATGACAGTAAAGTGCTCGATTCAGCATCACTGTTGACGAGGTTGCGCTCACAAGGAGCGACTTGAATGCATGATGTTTGACGTGGCTGGGAGCCGCACATGACACGGAAGCATAGGATCTCTCCCGTCTTGAGAGAGCCAACCGTGTGCTAATTGGAGGTCGCAGACGCGTCTGTCGAAGACGTGTGTCTTCTCCACAGCGTGTTGCGACAGGAGTTATTGTGGTTCCTGCCAAACGCGGCCTGTCACGTGACGGCCGGCGGTGGGAATCGCCGTCTTGCCTCTATTCGAAGCCACAGTGGCCATGGCAATGTAGTCGTGGCGACACACGAGTCTGCAGCTGGTGGTCATGCGCGGCGTTATTGCTGGCGTGCGGTGGAGCAGCGTGAGCAAGTGTGGACTTCCTTGGCGCAAGTGCTCGCGATCTCCACATCTCCGATTATCATACAGAGGGCACTCGCGATTGCTACATTTACAGCTCGGTTTCTGGGCTGTGAGCTCAGGAAAAGTATTATTACTCGTCCATTAGTTAGGCCTTATTCCCTGCATTTTAGGAGAGGGGCTTTAGCCTCTTTTGTCTTGCAGAAGCTCGGCGGCAGGAAGTTGGACCCCAATTATAGCGTTGTCCTTTTATCTGAGATGGTCCAAAGACTGGAAAAAATCAGATGAGCTGTTTGTGCTTCAGGGCTGCCAAAAAAAAGAGTCGGCCTTTAAGCAGATGTGACATCCTGGGTACAGGAATGCGAACGCGTCGAGGAGCCTTGCAGAGTTAGGGGCCAGATGCGCGCAAGTCCAAAGTCGCATTCAACTTAACGCATCAGCCATCCCCTGGGCGAGTATAGGTCAGGGGGCACCTCGGTCCAAAATAAGGAAATATGGAAAACTGGAGTGGGGAGCTCTTCAAACGCACGATACGTTACAGGCTTGGACATGGTTTCCAGAGGTGGCCACCAGCATGCTCCGTTCTGCTCCCACCCTCCAATCCCTCAAAAATGAAAGTTAAAGGTTTACCGTTGAGTGTGTTGAGTGCTAATGTTGGTCAGAATGGGCCAGTAATCCTGGGAAGTGCAGGTGTTGGCGTGACCATCCGCATTTGGCTCCAGTAGTTTTTGTCATAAGGGAAATGGCGGCAGATGGGTCACATCGTGCAAAGGCAGGAAATCCACCCCTACCCCACCTAATAAAGGATTAATAATTAGTGTCATCAGCCAAAGTGTGTCGGCAGCCGCCGATGTAAACGAGTGCTTAACACAAGTGCTTAAGCTCTGTTTGTTTACACGCATCGTCGTCTGTATGTGTTTTTTTTTCTGTCTCAACTCTCAATCCCAGTGGTTTGTGAACTCTGGCAGGACATGGCTCGGCCCTCTGGCAAAGCAAAATCCCCATGGCGTTTGTTCCAAATGTTGATCCCACCAGGACAACTCTGGCTTCCGTAAAGATTCAACCTCCCCCTCCCCCAGCGCCCTTTGATTCAATGAATTGTCAGTCACGATTCAGGCTTGCAATTAGTTTCAGTCGATTAATTTGGTCCCATTTTTACGTTTTCGTTTGTGTTTCGTCACGGTTTTTTGTCTTCTCATTTGTGCAGTTGAGCCGATATGTTACGTTGAATTCTATTTTCATTGCACCTTTTGAGAGAGTTAGATAAACCGCGTGTATCACATGTGTTACAAGCTATACGTCATCCACAAATTAATTATGTGCCTATTCTTGAAGCGGTTTCCGAAACCTTAACATCTCAACACTGGGGTCTTTATTTTTTTATTTTACCAAGAACAAAATATATAGTTATTCCAGCTAAAGTTGAGAAAGTGTTCCCCCGGAAATACCAACACAATTTAAAGGCCGTTGGGTGCAGGCAAACACACAGTATCGATAAGGGCAGGGATCCAGTCTGCTTTGGTAACCTCTCGCGCTCACCTCTAAGAGCAATTCCCGCGGGGATGGAGCGGTGTGGCCCCCGGGGGGGAGATCAATCCCTGGGTTTTACTTCAATGCTGCCGTCCACGCCGCGCGCGGTGCACCCATTCCGTTCGTTTGGCACGCGTCCCGCCAAGTGTTTAAGGCAACACGCAGCGATGAGTTTATCCCACAGGGAGATTATACTAATTATTGTAATTTTGAAAAAAAGCCAAGGGCTGGAAGTTTAACACGTAGGCTTTCGCGACCAATATTAATCCTAATCAACGTTTTTGGGTTTAGATCGCGAATTGCCCGATGGTGCTGGATGCAATTACCAGCAAAACGTCGTACTCAAATTGTAAATGTTGTGGTTTCACGCTTCCAACACACCGGTGCGCTAAAGCAGTGAACTATTTGTCTTTTGTCAACGTGACACTTTTTTACTGATTGGCCGTGTCGGGTGGTGGAGGGCTGGAAATTGTGGGGTTTTTTTGGTATTCACAAGGTCAGCTTTCCCCACCCCGTGTTGTTCGACGGTACCTCACCGCACCATGCGGGTTGTTTGGCCGAACTTCACAATGCTGCCGGTAGGTGCGAGTTGGTGAAAGGGGGTGCCAGGAACTAATGTTCGCCGTGGTCAGAAATCAAACTCAGGAAACTGGGTTGATGGTGCAGTGCGCGAACCACTTCGCCACAACTCCACCCTCCGTTTCTTTTCGCTGGAATATTTTATTTATTTACGAGCCTGTCTTTGTTGATTTTATAGACTTGCACACGTCAAAACTGTTCCAAACAACAAAGTCTTACGCTACAAATGTATTTTCAGACAACAACAACATCAGTGCATTGATGGAGCAGCTGCAAATTAACATCTCTAGTGATGATTTTTTTTATTGTAATAAAATCAAAGTATAGTGGCTGTAGGTGGCTCAAGGGGCTATTACTCCGAGCACTGAGGCGGCACCAATGAGATCCTGAGTTTGAATCCAGGCAACTAGCAAGTTCCTAACCGTAGTAAGTTGATGGTCTCTGCCCGGTCATCAATGAGTTCACAACAACAACAAAAAAACACCCCTGTAATTTTAAGTTTGCTTCGTCACTTAATTCGGCTCAATCCAGCTCTCACTTGTATCGCAGGGCAAGTGAGAATGTGCAGGGGGTCCCCATTGTAGATAATAGGCAATTGCAGGGATCACAGAGGCGGTTGTGTGAGGTTACCTTCCAGAGGCTGTCTGTGAGTGAGAGTTCCGAATGGATATGTCTACGTCGAGATGCCCACAGCACAATTGTAGTATAAAAAGGCCAAAGTCGGGTTTAGCAGTCTCAGTAGGAGCACATTACAAAACAGGCAACAGTGGGTGCTTATTAATTGATGGCCACAATAAGGCAAAGCCGTTGGCAATTTCCAGGAGCAGCAGAAGCCAAGTCCCAAGTTGGCTCTTCACCACTGCCTTGATGATTTTTCCTCGGGTACTTTGGGTCGTTCTGCTGACAAAGAACAAGGATAAAACTGGGCACGATTTAACTTGGATGTGAGGGTCCTGTCATGGCAACCTCTTTCTCACCGTAGGCATTGAAGGTGAAATGGCGCAATTGAAGCGAACGTGAACGAACAATAATGGTTGACGTTTCTCCTCGAAGGAGGGCAATTACCGATTGATTTGTGTTATTATCAATGACTGCAGATTAATAGCAATACATCTTACAATAAATAATTTAAAGTGTGTGTTTATACGCAGTGTATACACACACACACAAGCCGGTTATTTAAATGTGTACGAAGACTGCCTAAAAGGTTGTGTGCAACAAATTACAGACCTTTCCATCAACATAATGCGTGACAGAATTCTCCATGCTTCTATTTACATTTGTATATTCTTTCGCAACGATTCGGTTCTGAATGTATATTACGTGAAGCAAACAATGCCAAATGTAATTTTAGGTTTGCGAGCAAAATTTTTATCATCATTAAACCAAAACGGCATTTACTCCTGGTTAAATACCCTTGCCCAGATCATATTTGTGTCTTTGAACAGAAAGGCTATGGCCCGTTTATTCTTCCATTTTATTTATTGTTCGTTTTATAAATCTTCCCTCACCACCTCCGTCGCACCACCCACCCGTGCCTAAACGCTTTTCATGGCCGGACAAAAGCTCGGGAGAGCAGCGCTGCGGACAAAGACGCGCGTCGGGCACCAGGGGTTAGCGGTGGCGAGCGAGCGAGGGGTATAGGGGAGCTAGAGGGCAGCAGTGTTCCGTGCACTGCCGCTCGCTTGCCCGCCCCGCTCGCCAGCAGCAGCAGCAGCAGCAGCAGCGAGGAACTGTTCGTTATTTTCCATTTGCTCTTCAAACCTGCAAACATTTTTTTTTACTGATTTCTATTTTTACACGTACAAAAATGTAATCCTTTAAATTACATTTGCATGCCTCGCTAATCGTCCGCAAGCTACGCTATTTAGCGTACGGACAGCTGTTAGCAAATTGAGCGCGCGCGTGTGTGTTTGCGCAGTATTTTGTATATATTTTTTTCATCCTCGTGACCTATATGTGTACTGTGAGCCATGCTGAGCGGAAACGTGACACGGTGTCAACTCGCTGCAGTAAATAAAAGGGCTGCGGCGATAAGCATCCTGATTAACGGCCATGAAATGCGGCGATGGTGGAGGAGGAGGAGAGGGAGAGGAGAGGGGGTGAGTGGTGGTGGTGGTGCTTGCGCTCCCTTCCTGCCCACGGCGCTGCCGCTGACAGCAGCTCTGGGTGCTGGCGCCGGGCCAGGTGGCGCTCCGCCAGCGCCTTCACCCCCAGATGCACTCGCACTCCTCCTCCTCCTCCCCGCTACTCGGCGGGCACTCGCATCTCCTCCCCCATCCCCCCGCGCCTCCTCTACTCATCTTCACTTGACTCTCACGCCGCTAACTCCCCCCCTCCTCCTTTCAGCTGCGCCCGCGCCCACTGCATCGGCCGCATTTGCACCCCGTCTCCTACAGCTGCGTTTAATGCCCACTTATTTTTTTAATGCTGGCAGTATGGGACGGAGGGAGGAGGGAGGAGAGGAGGGGGGGGGGGCATTAGTCGGATGATGAGCGAGTGGCCTTAAAAAACCCACGCAGATCAATACCCCGGGCCTCTGAACGATCATGGCGATGATGACGCCCGCGTCGAGGATTGGCGGTGCGCCAGCCTACCGGGCGTGGTGGGGTGGCGGTGGGGGGTGGTGGATGGGAAAAATGACACTGCGATGCTGCGAAAGCCGCTTCAAAAGGCTTGCGCCGCAAACCTGGCGGCAGCGTGTCCGGGCACTGGCGTGTGTGCGCGTGTCGTGCGTGCGTACGCGTGTGTGTGTGCGCGTGTCGTGCGCGCGCTGCTGGTGACGTGCGTCTTGGCGAGTGGCCAGGGCAGCACGTGTCGCTGTGATGGCCCTGGGACAGCTGTTACTTTGATTTCACACTGCCTTGAGAAGGCCGCGTCACCGCCGCTGCATGTAAAGTGGCCACGCTGCCCCATAATGGCTATGTTTGTGAACGTTCAGAGTGACATTTTTGGCTTTTTAAATGTGTGCGCGCTCAAGTGCACGTGCGTTTTTGTGGCTGCGTGGTGTACATAATTGCTGTATGGGATACACGGGAAGTTGGGGTTTGACACCCTCTCTGCCCTATGATCCCAGTGACTCGGGGTTCAATTGCTGGACGTGGTATACCGTGTAACTGACATTTGTTATTTGAAGTTGACATCACCAAGGCAGACAGCTCAAAATACCCAGCCGACTGGCTTCTGTGTTATCATTGGTGTAGCGGAGCATTTTGGAGATCACACGTCTTCTGAGGAAGATCTTGGAAAATTCCTCACATGAGGCTTGGCTAAAAATGCTTATTTTACACAAATTGCAGACCTGGTTACCATACTTTATTTCACCCACTTAGTACCCATAGGTTTTTATAGATTATCAATATATTTGTATTTTTGTTGGGAATTTATTCTATAACACAGTGGCCTATAATTACAAATAGATGATGCCACAGTCTTGAGTATCCACCTGGCAACTCGTGGCACACTTTGGTAATTCCCATAGCAATGATGAATACACAGCTGCAGGTATTTCACAGATGACACCATTCGGATTGGTCCTTTGGTGTGAGATCTTCGTCTGCTACTCTGCCCAGTGGACAAATGGGCCCTCAATAACTGTAGCAGCTTAGATTAAATGGGTTGAATGCAGAGGTCGCAATCGGGTACCCGATACCTGTACCCTACCCGATACCCGGCTACCTGTACCCGGCCGGGTACGGGTATGGGTACTCGTTTGCGACCCTGGTGCGGCCGGGTACGGGTACGGTAGGCCGTGAGTCACTGGTGAGTAACCGTTTGTCACTCATTTCCCAACGTCTTGTCTCTTCTCATAATTCAAGTTCCTAGAATCAACAGACCCACGCCTGCAACATGGCTTCATCCCAGAGGTCGCAATCGGGTACCCGATACCCGTACCCTACCCGATACCCGGCTACCCGTTTGCGACCCTGGTGCGGCCGGGTACGGGTACGGGTAAGGAATCAAAACCCGTTTGCGACCTCGACGGGTAGACATTTATTCAAGAAGGGTAGATCAAGTGTAAGAGGCATGCAAGGCATTCCTTTTACACTTTTGCGCACCTGTTTTGACTTTCTATTAGGCAGCTCTTTCTGGCAAGTTCTGTCCGTGAAACGTTGGTATCTTCACAGCCTCCTGGACAAAGAAAGGGTAATACATGCGTGTGATAATTACATGGACCCTTTGCGAATAATTTCAAGCTAGTTTATAAATTGCGGGTAATCCGCAGACTGCTTAATAATGGCATCGGAGGCAAAAGGTCTCCGTGGATAATAGAGGTTACTCCATTTGGGGATAAATTAAAAATGCTTCTGTGTTGTTGGTTCGTCCCTCTTGTCACAACCTTAAAGGGTGGCCTGCAACCCAGTTCCTGTCTTCCTGCAGATGGGTTTTGAAGCTGCTAATTCTGGAAACGCACCTCTGGTCGTCCCATAGCTTTAGGGCATCGAGTTGAATCTCACCGAGAGCGTGGCTCATCAGGATGGGCGTGTTGTGATATTCAGGGCCGAGACGCAGTTGTGTAGTGCACAAGCGTCTCAACAACAAGTCAACTTGGCTTTCCTCCACAATACCTGATCCCTCATCAAAAAGGCCCGTGCAAAGCTGTTTGACCTTTTGAAACTCACAAGTCCTCGGGCGGATGGGATGTCAGAATGCGCAAGTCTGGTCATGATTAGAATAAGGTTTTAATTAGAGTAGCATATTTTAAACGGATCGCCGCTCATTGATATGGGTGCCGCAGATTGCGAAGAGGGGGCTATTCTGACCCAGGATAAAAGTGGGTTGTGTGTGCGCGCACCGCAGATTTGATCGTGCCCCGTACGAGGGAGACATGAGTTTACCACAGTAGGGGTTCTGTACCACAGGCGTCGGTCATACGCATACCGTAAAAGGGGTCAAGTACCACAAAAGGGACTGTGTGCTATGAAAGACTTACATCCGTGAACACTGTTGGTGGTGTTGGGGGGGGGACCCTGAGCATGAGGGCGGGCGTGGGGGATTTGCGGAACTGCGCAGAGATTCCCAGCTGCAGTTTATTGCGGCAACGGAAATAGTTATATTTCCTTTACCGTAAGTGGAATTAATATAAAGTCTCAACGCGCAGGTAGTGTTATTTCCAAATGAACAAAAATCGCCTCTGTGACAATAGCATTTGCTTATTTCTTTAACCAGAAATAATTGATAGTTTATTATCGATTCATACAGTGCACACATTTTGACGGGTAAAATTTGTGCCATGGCTGTTTTTGTGAAGTAAAGTTGAAGAAAAATGAGGGGGGGGGGGGGGGGGATGATTTCGGCTCGACCTCAGAAGACTCACGGCGGGCGAGTGTGGAGTGGCCCGAGTGTAATGTGCAGTGAGTGGCCCCCAGCGAGGCCCCCGCCACTGCTGGGCACAGCTGCTCACGCACGCACACACGTGCACACAAAACAAAGATAAAGATCCCCCGTCTAGCCTTGACACACTGTTGGGGCAAGTGCTGTTAGCGAGCACCTATGAAGGCCGGAACGGCACAAGAGGCGGGTGGAGTGGCCAGCACCACGCCCGACCGCCTTTGTCTCCCTAGTGGCGATGTTCACACACTACCCAAAGTACTTATTGGAGGCTGAGTCGACCTAGAGGAGGCCCAGTACCGTTTCGGATAATCGTCACTGGTGTTGACCGTTGAGCGGGAATCGAACCCGGGTCGCCAGGTTTGTAGCGCAGCGCGCTAACCGCTGCACTACCGCTCCCCACGCACACACACACTCACGCTCACACACAGCCCTCTCGCTAAGACACAGCCCGATGTCACTGTCGGGGCCTCTCACCAATCACCAATCGCAAGCGTCATTGCGATCGCGTGTTTTTTCGTGGGCATGTCGTGAAGCTGGCGCACCCTGTTAAGATCGGCTGCACGAAGTCTCCAAGGGGTCTGGTCGTCGTACGGGAACCATGCCAGTCGAGCACGATCAGACGCACAGGTTTTGATGGCTACGATTTGCTTCCTTTCTCGTAACGACCTGATCGAGTGTGATCATTATTAACAATGGCAACGTTTAGCTTTGTGTATAACAATAATAGTTCAATTTGTAACGCGCGCAAATTTGCAGACGTAGTGGCCGCAACTCAGAGGCGCGGAGCCAAGCTCAGAGTCGCTCGAAAGCATGATTGTAGAGGTGAGTTTTTAAGTCTCTCTTGAAGGAGGCGATTGAGGTGATGCTGCGAATGTGCAGAGGGATATTGTTCCAGACTGTTGGGGCTGCTACCGAGAAGCGGCGCATAGACACGATGACCATCCTGGATCTTGGTATTGAGAGGAGGTCGTGAGTCGCACTGCGCAGGCATCTGCCATGTGCCGAGCTGCAAGTTGTCAATAATGAAGAAAGGTACGGCGGGCAGGCGGATATGAAGGCATTGTGGCAGAGGCAGGCTGTCTTGTATGTGACCCTACTGGCGATGGGTAGCCAGTTGAGAGCACGGAGACAAGCTAGTGAGTCGAGACGGGGATGAATGTGGGCAATGACGACGCGTGCTAGATTATTTTGTAGTCTTTGAAGTTTCTTTAGGTTGCCAGCGGAGGTCCGGACTAGGACGGAGTTGCAATAGGCAAGGCGAGACCCAACTATGCAACATGCCAATGTGTCGGCGTTCGCGCAAATCGCCCCTCACAATTGCTGAGGAACCACAGACGAGCTGGAAGACGGCCAGGCGGAGGGAGGCGAGCTCCGGCGCTGCCAACAATTGCCCCAAACAATATCCGACGAGTCGATTTCATCGCGTCAATTGCCCGACCTTGCTTCGAATGTGCTTGCCCGGGCACCGCAACCGCGCAAACTTCTTTTTTTTTGTGCCTCGGAGCGGCGAATGTAATTTAATTAGCGCGGTGTGCGGAACACACCGCGCTAATTTCGTTAACGTTACCCTCGTCCCTAATGGGCATTTGCTGCCGACGGGAGGGGGTGGTGGAGGGGGGGCGGTTGTGTGGAGGGCTGTAGCCAGACACCGCCCGTCGCTAAACGCATCACGCAATTACCGACCCCGGCGGACGCAGGAAAGGGTGCGGCACCTGAATGATTAACATCCTTAATATCACCGTTTAATATTCTCTTTTTTTTAGCAATGCTGTGTACAATTTATAATAGAGCGTAATCGATTGGAGCAATGCCTGGTGAGGCAGATCTCATGCTCGTTAATGCTTTTTTAATGGATTTTCATCAGAAATTCCGGTTATAATAAATAATGGTGACTTCCAAAGGACTGATGGATATGGCTCTCTCAAGGTTGCCTTTCCTGCCGAGACGTCAACAATATCTTTGTCAATCTATTCAACATTTTTCCTTCTCAGTCCCCCCTCCCTCTTTCACCGAAATTAGACGAAGCCAAAACCGCTGATGCAGTGGGAAAGGCGCCTCGCGTGTCTGCTATTTTACCACCACCACTGCCTCGGCGCGACGTCACAGAATATGTATATATTTTTTGCGAGGGGCACGAGCGACAAAAAAAATCACGAGGTCCTCCTTCGGGGCCGGAGCTCGCCGCGTGGCGTGGAGGAGCGTGGACCCCGAGTGTTTGGAAACAATTAGGCATCGGGACGCACGCTGGCAGCCTCGTGACGTGCGGTGGAGCTGATAGCAGTGGGGTAGTTCTGGCCGCACGCCAGGCAACACGTGGATTGCCGCCAGCGATCACATCAAACCCCCACCCACAACCACGACGCTCCCTCCTCCTCCCCTTACCTCTCTCCTACCCACCACCGCCACCCAACCCCTTTGCTGGCTGTTCTACTTGGCAATCGTCCCAGACCCCAGTGCCGTTAATTACGTAACGGTCAAGGGAGAGAGGGGTGGGGGAGAGAGTGTGTGAGGGCTTTTCTCTCTTCACATGCTGCCGTGCAACTGGCTGCATGTGTGCTGCGGTGTTGGCCGCCTGGGTGGGTGGCTGGCTGAGTGGCTGGGTGGGTTAAATGGTCTGGCTGGGCTCGGTGGATAGTCTGGCTGGCTGCCTGGGTGGCTGGGTGGGTGGCTTATCCTGTAGAATAGCCGTTAGTCGACCGGTCGCTCGTGGGCTGGCTGGTGTTGGCGTCAATGTCGCTCGACTCGGTGGTAGTCTGAATGAAGGAAGGTGGAGCGAGTCAGCTGATTGGTCGAACTGCCTGATGGACTGGCTGCCGGTGGGCACACGAGTGATGCGTTATCATGATGGCTCGGTGGCTTGATGGACTAGCAGAATGGATTATGGTGGTTTGACTGGCTGGATGGTGGCTGGGTGTCTGAGTGTCTCTGGGTGGTTAAATGCCGCGGTGGTTTCCTCGTTGGTGGCTCAGCTGGTTGGCTGGCTGCCCAGTCGGTTTGACATGATTCCAGCTGGCTTGCATCCAGTGTGTGCTGCGTGTGATGGCTGTGGGCATATGGACTCCTCCGCTGGAAATCTCGGTCAGTTGAGCAGGGAGCGAGCGGAGAGAAGCAGGGGAGACGAGTGAGGGAGGGGAAATATAAATGGAGCCGGAGATCAGGAGAGAGAGCAGAGAGATGGAGGAGAGAGATGAAGAAATATGTAAGGCGGTGGGGGGGGGATAGGTAATGCAGAAGAAGGAGACGTAGAGGAGGGATGGATAATAGAGGAAGCAGAGACGGAGGGGAGAAGGCTCTGTTGCCATGCATCATCCACGTTTGTTACAAAGCCCGTGGTTCTTAACCATTGCGCATCCACGCATGACACAATAAACAGCACCGTTGGCGTTCCCAACCACTGCGCGAGCGGCCCGCTAACCCCCGTTGGCACATTCTCTCGTCAACGCGTGGTCAGAATTCTGTAGATATTGTGTACAAAAAAACATCTATATTACGAAAGGCGTCAAAAGCGAAACCACAAAAAAACAAAAAGGCGGGAGGCGTCCGTGGTGTATTTTGAGCTGGGATTGAAAATGAGCAGCAGCCTGTGCGGCTTGGAGGTGGGGGGTGCTTTTGTTTGCCGGGGCCTGCACGGCTATCGGAGCGATTTTAGCCGTGTTGCCTGTGGCAGGGTTTAGGTGGAGCAACGAGTCTCCGAGGCACAGTGAAAACGCCGCACGCGCACTTGCACGCACGCTCACACATCTACTGCCCAGCACGGTTTTTTTTCCATGTTTCTCTGTTTGACCAGAGGTGAGAACCCGTTCAGACGCATTGGGGACGCACGTGGGTGTCTGCGGTTTTCAGCTGGACTTCAGTCAAGTTGTTCATGAATTTCGCCCGTAAATAACGTTCACCCCTTAACGTTTGGGCTATGATGCCCGCACATGATTTTTTTTAATGTTAGTTATGTCATATAGCCTTTAATGTTCACTTCAAATAAAAAAAAATTGAAGGGTCCCTATAGAAATTCCATGGCGGACAAGGCAATGAAGTCGGTTAGCCTGTGCTAATTGGCTCCCTGGTGAGTACCTATGATCCCTGGGAGATACCCCTTGGTACTGAGATTGATCCAAACCCCTCGGGCTCACTGGGCCTCGACAGCTCCACCAGAATCACCCGCCAATGCCAGCGGTGCATTTTGCACCCAAAGCCGCTTCATTGATGCATTTCTAAGCTTTTTTTTTTTTGGCGAAGCTATCTTTGTAGCTCGCGTTGATGCCGCTCCGTAGAGGTGCGCGTTCCACCACCATGCACCGCGCATGGCAAGAGCCTCTGCTCGCGCACAGTTCTATTGCATTTCAAAGCCGAGAGAGAAATATAAATCTGGCACATCCCCAAGACCTGCTCAGCCACCCTCAACTCTGCGTTTCCTTCTTTGCACAGTCTGCCTGTGTCTCTTTCAGTCCATTTCTGTCTGTGTAATTGTGGTATAGATGTTTAATTTTCTTGCCGTACTCTTACATAGCGTAGACAGACACAAAGAATTATCCTGCGGTGCTCACCACTGAGCCAGTTGTCACTGGGTGGACTGCACAGTGTTGCCCACCGCTTGGTAATTTCTGAGGAATTAGCGTAGGTGTGTCTAGACCAGAGGTGGGAAACGGGTTTTGATTCCTTACCCGTACCCGTACCCGGCCGCACCATGGTCGCAAACGGCTACCCGTACCCGGCTGGGTACGGGTAGCCGGGTATCGGGTAGGGTACGGGTATCGGGTACCCGGTTGTGACCTCTGGTCTAGACGTGCCGCGATCGTTGCTCCTGCCTCTCGGCTGCGCGCCGTTGGTCGTCTCCGGCGGGCGGCTCGTGGGTCCGTCAGGTGGTTGCACCCAGCGTGGCCCCATTCTGCTCCGGGTTTTCCAGCCCCCCCAGGTACTCTGTGCCGGTGATTTAGTCGAATGTGATGACAGTGGACTCCTTCGAGCTCCCTGCCTCCACCCGCTGGCACCATTGGAGCCCGTTCAACTTGAACCCAGACGTGGTGCACAACGATCGTTATTATCATTGCACCTTACCTGCACATTCCAGTGATCAATTCATCACCTGCTCCTGTCACCTGCGCATGGTGAAGGCGAGGAGGTATTTGCTGCCTTCTGACACTGGCGCCAGGAGCTGCCGCTCATCACACCTCGTGACTTGAAGTTCGCCAGTGAGTGCAGCATCGATTGGGATGACGTAGGAGAAAGTAAGTCTCTGAAATGCGAATTTGATGATTATTTTAGTCCTTCTCACACGTCTTATTCTAAATCCTCTCAAGTTAACAGCACTTGCCCCAACAGCCTGTTAAGGCTACACGGCGGGGGGATCTTTGTCTTTGAGTTTTCAGATCCATACGCCATACAGCCATTTCAATACGGGCAACACATTTTTTCTCTTTGTGTTTCTCCCTTCTGATCACTAGCGGAGCCAGTGGTGGGGGGGGGGGGGTGGCACGTGCCCCCCAATGATCCGATCGAAATCCCTAATTTCGATCGGATCATTCGAGTTGATTAGTAATAAATCGGCATTTTGTGACCCCCACTGCCACTGTGTAGAAGGGACTCTATGAGATGATAGGACAATAGTCTGAGTCCATAATTGGCAATACGTAATGGCAAAGCAGTTATAAGTGACTCACAGAATTGTGCGCAGTTGCGTGTCCAGTACACGACTTCCCTGAAGGCAAACACCTTCAGCGAGCGCGATGCCGATCACACAACGCGGTTCGAATTCGACCCTCAATCGATGGCTGCGCCATCGCCGCACACGCGTCGAATAAAAAGCAAGGGACAAGTTCTTACTTACTAACAACTCATATCATTTTTCATTGCTGGAGTAGTTGCCCCCCCCCACCTGAAAATCCTGGCTCCACCATTGCTTGTGATGGAACTTTGTAGGATGAACGTTGAGATTTATAAGGGCACGGGGTGACCAATAAGGTCTGAATTGATCTGTAATAAGGTAGGGCACTGATAAGGAGTTGACAGGTATGCACATTCGGCCTACGCCACGTTTCATAGAGCAGGACTAATTTTGCACTGCAGCTTTCTCTGCATTAATCACCAGTGACACGGCCGCAGCTTTCAGACCCGCTCCGCTCGTGCGCTTATGTTTAGATTTTAACTTCTGCTATAACGCCAGGGGCTCAAACCCAGGCTCCCAGAGGTACATACTTGGCCTTTGCTCTGATTTGGCCATTCATCCTTTGAGTCAGCTGTCTGTTGCTTTGTGTGCTTCAGGTGTAATAACAGGTTAATACCTGCGTGAGGGTTACAGCAGTATACCTCTGTGTTTAGTCTCAACGATGTAGAATATCGATCAAACAAATTAAGCATAACTCCCATCTGCAATAAACTTATTCTAGCCCACAACAATTATTTGTCCCATTCATCGCCACGGCATTTTCCTTTACATAAACTAAACGGGGATGATATGGCAGCTGCAGAAGTAACATCAAAATAAATAACTGCAGCTCCATTCACGTCAACAACAACATTTAAGCAGCAGAGAGGGTGCACGCAAACGAAGCCATCAGCAGGGGCGACATCATCAGAAGCAGCAGGAGTCGTAGCAACAAAAACATCTGCGTTGTCTTTCGTACCCGCCTACATTTGGCAGTAAAAAAAATTTCAATCATTGCCCTGCACAGCGTTTGTAAATAAGATCATATCAGTCACAGTCATAAATAACATCTACATCAACGTCTTATACAGCAGTCGTAGATGGCACCAATCAGGAAAACTTTACGGCAACAGAAGCAATGAACATCAACAAGCATGAACAGGGAGCGTCTGTACCTGCTATAACAGCGACCCAGCATTAGTAACGGCAATCTTAGCGGTAAAATCAACAGTGCACAACTTAAGGACAGGTTTGTAAGGAAGCGAGCTGTGAAGTGCAAAACCGTACAGCCGATGCTCCTGCTGCTGAATCCCATGTCCTGAATGGCCTCGGGTATTTATCGCAAAGGCACTCAAGGAAACCATTTCACTCCCTTCTGCTCTGTTTTCGAGCATGCAAGAAATACCGACGCAAAGAATGGCCTCAACATCGCGAATGTTGTCGTGCGAGACAAACGTCGGAGGGGCAGTGCCCCGTGCGGTCAGCGGAAGCTGTCGAATAATGGGATAAGGGATCGGCATTTTCTGCGTGCCCTATAACGAAATGATAACAAAGTAATTGTCGTGCGGCACTCGTAGGGTTTGTTGCAATTTCCTATAACGTGTCGCCGCCACGGCCCGCCGTAAAAGGGTCCCGGGCCGTCTTGAAACGTGAAGTCTCTCCGCTGTCAGCAGGCACGGCTCTCGTGCCCATTGCCGCCTCGAGTTGTCTTTGCACACAAGTGAGCGTAAATAATGTGTTGTGATGTATCGCGGGGGGGCAGTTTGGTAAAAGCAATTAGCGGTGATCATGTTAAATTTATAAATTTTCCTGCAGCCCAGCGCCACACGGGGGCCTGGTTTGTGGCCATGGCACCGTTAGCAAACCTGCGCGTGGCGCAGTGGCCACATAATAGCATTTAAAAGCTTTTTAGGAGAAACAAGTAATCCCATTTCTAGCCCTGATTAGGGAGCCAATCCTGCAGCAGGAAGTAGGGCAGCTGCGAGCCGGTATGCGTGTACGTACGTAACGAAGTGCGCGCGTGCAACGGCACATTTCGCGCGACGAAGGGGCCATCGCGCGAAACGTCGCTTCGCAGACGTTCGCTCTGAGAGGCGGTGCTTCGCAACGTTCGCTAGAGTAGGCCGTCATCTTGCACTGAACACCGGCTGCCACGATGAATGAGCTCGGCGATAATGCTTTGATGGCTTTACGAATTGTCTCGCCCATTTTTGCTGGAATGCTTTTGTTTGTAAACACTCGTAGTTTTGAGCCAGGCTTGGGGGTCTGCACGGGCTGTGATCTGGTGCTTTGGAGGCAAGGGTTGGTGGATCAAGCGCATGTGTGAAACTCCGCTGGGCTGCGAGTTTTCCAGTCGACTGTACTAATTAACGTTGAAGCCGTGTTGTGGGTAGGATCTGGGAGTTGGTTGTGCCTACTGAATTCACAGACTTGTGGTAAACTGAGTCTCTGTGTTAATGTGGGCCCATGTCATTCTCTTGTGATCTCGGAATATTTTTTTATGCGGCCAAGGTGGGAACTAGAGGACCCAGTGCATCGTTTCACGAACACTTCCAATTCTATTGCAACCATCGGAGAATTATAATCACCCCACCGTCTCACGGAAGAGTGCTTGCACAACGATGATTTTGCATTAAAAAAGACCTCGCCCTCAGGTGGGATTAGGAGTGGAAACCAAAGAGCTTGAGATTCCTTGTCGCGGCTGAAGAGTGTTCACTCTGCAGTGCTTGCTGGGGGGATGCCCACCCTCACATAGGAGGCGCGTGAGCATGTTTTTGGTATATTTTCTTCTTCTAATGAAATGTACGTCTGTATATTGAACATCTTACGCACCGGACGTAGCCAACTGTGAAGTGCAATTGGATTTTTTTCCACAATTTACATAATCTAATCACAATCCCATTTCCATGGGTAAGTTTGATGTTTTCCGTGGCCCTCTGATGAAGGCCGGCTTTGTGGAAGGGGATTGACATTCACTTGCACATCCAGTTCACGTTATGACATTACAATGTTCCTTAAGAGCAAATGTATGGTTTATGAAAGCTAAAGTTGTTTGTGAAATAAAGACAGTATTAGGAATTAATTAAATTGATCTGGAAGCTCACCTGAAGTCCATTACACTAATGTGTCATACATATGTTTAAATCAGCGCAGCATATGTACATAAATTGCACCTTTTAAATTGCCCTCTCGCTGTGAGCCATCGCACCTAAACTGGAGTTGCCACACGTAATTTGCCACAGTCTTAGAAAGCCCTTATCAGCCGCAGACATGTGCTCGCCGAGCATGAACGTTTACCGGTGGTTCACTCGCAGAACGCAGAGCAGCGCCGTTCATTTTCTAAAAGATGTGTCCCGAGATTGAGTGTAAATTCTCGGGAGCAAATCTGATGACATTTTTTGGCCTGCTCCGTAGAGACACTAGTTTGCCGCTCCGCCCCAACGCGGGCGAGCGCGGAGCTACGTACACCGCATTGACAGTGTCCCACAGCGGGGTCAGCACAGCCAGCGCACTCGGCCTGGGGTTGAACCTGTGGGAATACCGCCACTGTGGTGCTGTTTACCTGCGTACAGGAAAGCTGCTACTGTGTGTCTGTGTGTATGTTTGTCTCAGGAGCAGTGTTGTAGCTAATTTTGTGAGTGCACCTTGGTGTGATATGAGCGAACAGGGTATGTGTAACTCCCCGGCCATTTCACACTGGTGGCAATTTGAACGTCATCTGGGCCTCCCCGAAGTCAACTCGGGCCTAAAGTGAGCACCTGGTGTGTTGCGGTCAATGTCGGTACTTGGGAGACAAAGGTGGTTGGGTGTTTGTGATGTAGTTTATAATGTCGCCTCAGGCTTTAACGTACCACGTAAGTAGGAGCTCACTAACACTACTTTACCCAAGCAGTCTCTTCAGACTCGGTGACTTCTCTGTATGTATATATAACAAACAAAAAGCTGCTTTTATTCAAGTACCATTATTAGGTACTGACCAACCTCACTGGTGCGTTAATATTAATCACAATTAAAAAATGAATTGTGTTCTAAACGGTCCCTTGCGCATATATTTATTTCATCTCAGTTTCAGCAAACCAATTGTACCACACAGACACGTAACAGTGCATCAATTCCCCATTTAAAATTGATTCGTATGCTCAAGGTACATGCATCACAGCGTGTGTGCAAGAACACGTTAGTTACGGAATGCATCAAATTCTACAAACGATGACGCAAGAAAACTCCGTCACAATGCCAATGAGACGGTAGACGTGTGACAAAAAAAAATCGATTCTTGAAGCGAATCGCTTCTTCGAATCGTGGCTATTCGTGGAGTCGTTGGGGTGATGAATCGTTACACGCCTCATCACGAGTGGTTTCCTGCCCAGCCGAGTAGTAACGGCACTCCATTTCCTGTTTTTACAGCCCTGAGGCAGTGAAGGAAATTCCACATTCCTATGGTCGAGGAGTCTTCAAGAGGATGCCCACTGTGTAGTTCCCGCACCGACTGTGGTGCTCGTTTCATTGACCATGGAAGGGTGAGAGGGCTAAGGAAACCACCCCAACCAGGATATCAACCCGGAACCTTGCAATTGCGTGTCGCACACTGCATAGCTGCACCCACATGGCTGGATATCCATGCCTGATACTGAATGAAAGGTGGGGGCGGGGGGTCCCCCTTTTCACAAACAAACAGGTTAGCAGCGGAGTCGGGAACGCAAGCTGTTTTGTTTTTGCATTGGGATTATCAGGTCATAAAGAATGACAGCGCAATGAAAAAAAGCACAACACTCGAAGAGATAAATCAGAAATAATTGTTGCTTTCACTGTGGGATCGCTTGTGCCGTAGGCATCGCCCAAACGTGGACCTGAGTAATCGACCCCTGACCTTGCCGAAAGATTTCAATTCAGATGGAACGGGATCAGCGGTAATCTCAGCTGTAAAAATGCTTTGCTGAACGTGAGCAACGTCCTGGACCAGCAGAAACACTCGGAAGCTCCCATGTGTGGTCTGCCGCCTTTCATTTCGGTTTCCAGAGATTGTTTGGAACATCTAACAAAGAGGCATCCTCAAGTTTTGCAGATTTATTTCCCTTATGCGCCTCACCCGCAGGCAGCCTATGTTTGGTGGATGGAGCGTGAAGCTTCCCCGCATTTCTCCACTACTACGTCGCCAAATCGCGCAGATCAGCTGACTGCCCAAGTTCAATAATTCAGCGCGGCCTAAGTGACCGCCGTTGTTTTGGTAGTTGTCGTTATTTGCTGCGCACGCCGTGTGTACGTGTGTACGCGTGTAATGGAGTGTGGCCTGCCGATGCGTGCCGATAGGCGCTGGACGATTCCCTCTCGTCGCCCGCCCCCTCCGCCGCCGCTCCTTCCTTCCCTGGGTCTCGCGGTTTGGGGAGTGACTATGGATGCAAATGGGCGGTGGGGTGGGGATAGTTTGTGAATTCGTGATGGCGCTGAAGAGTAAGCTGCTCCAGCGCACGCTTTCAAAACAACAGTGGGAGATTTCAAGGATCGCAACAGTGCTGTCAAGTCGTTTATAGGGAAATTCTTAAAACAAATAAGCTGTGCTGTTTAAAGTTTACACCAAGAGTCAAACTCATCAGCTTCCATGAAGAGTGGGAAGCCTTCGCTGCACTGGGTTTTTTTTGGAGTAGGTACAATCTGTACCGGCTACACGTTCTGTGGTAACGACGACGGCTTATGTCGTTCAAATACATCCCGAGTTTCACCGTGAAGTGGCTGCATGAAAATTGATTTTGATTATTTATATATTGGAACGCAAATGTTTTTTTGTGGAATGAGATCCATTGATTTAATGTCCTTTATTTATTCCACGTGGCAGCCAATTGAGGCACTGAGGCTCTTGCCAGGCAAGCCTGCTTCCTCCCTTGCCCAGGAATTAACTCGTAAGAGTTGCATTAGCCTTCCCAGAGTTAGGGTGCGCGACTTACAGCTCGTGTGACCTCTGGTGTACGGCCACGTAGATTGTAGCTGGCCTTCGAGCACCAGTTGAAAGGGACTTGCGGGCTGTTCGCTTTCGAACAGGACTACCAAGGCCCATGTTGTTGTTTACAAGCACGATGTCGTTCTCGCTGACCCGACGTGACAATTTGAGACGTTTCCACGTGACCCCCGCGGCCCACGGAGAGCTAGGAGATTCTTAACGTGGCCTGTTGCACACCCCCCTGGCCCTAGAGTCTGGAAGGGGTTTACTATTGATTTCCCACAGCTGCCTGGTAGTGCCCTCGGTTGTTATTTACAAACCTCACTGTCTGCTTCAAAATGGACATTCAAATCTCTTGGTCAGTGGGGTAGACAAAGTGTTGCCCCCCCCCCTACTGTGTGGTCTAGAGGTCACTTGAAGGGATCTCGGAGGTAGCTCTTTGAGATCCGCTTCTGTGGGTCGTTCTCTCACGTGACGAGTTGCGCTGCTGTGAGATTTCCAAATGGATTCTTCGTCCCATGGCTTTACCGTCGATAGCACAGTTGGAATATTTTTAAGAAATGCTTTTTTTTATCTTGTGTTGTGGTGCAAACTACGACGCGGAGGCAGGTGAATTTGTAGGGGGCTCGCGCCAAGTTTATTTGGGGCTTACGCCTAACTGGTTCACCGGCTTACGCCTAACAAGGGACGCCCTAGAGCCCTAGACGATACTCCCCAGGGGACACGGGTCCTGGGGATCCTATCTGGGCTCTCCTCCCTGCACCGGCCGAGGGCTAACCGCACTTCGGCCGGTCGGGTGAAGTAGCCACCCTTAGCCTCCTGTCAGACCTACGCTACCCCGGGTCCCACCCTCCAACCTCTCCGTTCCCGGCTGCCACGACGACCCCTCTTACGTCACGGGCTTCCCCCTGAATACCCCCCCTGGGACATGACGTCACCGTCCCCCCTGGGACATGACGTCACCGTCCCCCTGGGACATGACGTCACCGTCCCCCCTGGGATATGAGGTCACCGTCCCCCAGGGTCTCCCCCCGACGTCACTCCCCGCGACGTCACTTACTGCTACTCTACACTTGTAACGATTCTAACAATCACTCCATTTTATAACTTTTTTCACTTCATATTTTATTTGAATGTCTTATATCTGCCCTGCCTACTCTTGTATGCAATATTAATTGGTTATATCGGTGATCTTGTCAGTTTAAAGTGGAACTGATGTGCTGCTGCCATCTTGCCGAATTAGGGTACGATCGGATGTTTTATTCCGATGAAAAAGTTAATGATTTATTTCGTAATTTAAAATGCTCATGCCATCTTCCAAAAAGTCAACACTAAATTTGGCAAATCCACTTGCATATTTGATACCCCTCATAAGTGCACCAATATTGATTGTGTTGCATTTTAAGTAGTTTCGTCCCAGTAAACCTTCATGAAACATTTATCATCTTGATTGGGCAATAGATTTGTTATATATTTGATTTTAAAAGCCTTTCTGGACAAGACTAATTTACGTCTAAATTTTTTTACTTAACTTTGATTAGATTTATATGTGTATGTTTCTAAAATTGTTCTGAATCTCTCATGAACTGTTTTTCTTGTTTTGCAGTCTGTGTAATGCTTTTTTTTCTACTTTCAATGCAGACAACTTTAACATTCATATTTTAGGTCTCAATTCGCGCTTTTACCTCGTTATAAATAAAGACCCTCAGAATCGGAGAGCTTTCTTCACCACGTAAGAACTTGACCCTGCATGGGCTGTTTTTTTACAAGGTCGATCTGGTAGAGATGACCATCAAATAAATGCGAGCAAATAAGGTATTTCAAAGTATGAATGATTAACCTTGGGGTCCGCTCTGCAGCAGACACGAGTGAAAAATTTAACCAGCAACTATCCCTAGCCCAGCAGTAAGCGCTCCAGCCACCAATTCGCCCAGCGGCATTGCTCGCGATCCGCGCGCTGTGGCCCGTGACCTATATGATCCGTGCGCCATCCCCTGTGATCCTTGACCCACGCTCGCCGGAGCTTAACCATGGCTCGCGTGGCGTGTGCAGCGTGTGCGGGGACACGTGGAGCACCCTGGCGGAGCTGTGCAACGCGTTGGCTGGTGTGGCAGTGAGCGAGGTGCAGCTGCAAGCGCAGGCCGGGCCGGGCCTGGTGCCGCTGGTGCTGGATGAGGACCATGCTCTCGCTGGATTCGTGCCGCTGCTGTGCGCGCCGCAGGAGCCCTGCTTCGTGCAAGAGGACGCCGACCAGGTGAGGCTGTAGCTTCCCTGGCCACTTTTCCCCTCCCTCCCTCCTTTTTTTTTAAATCCTTTATATTAAGTTCACTTGCTTGCTTGCTTGCGCGCTTACGACCGTGCAAATCTTTCGGTCGTTTTTTAACCCACTTCCCGTGATCCAATCGAGCTGACATTTTGCACACATACTCGTTGTGTGTGACAATGTATTTTCGTGAAAAAAAATTAAAATTTTTTACACTTTTTAGGATTTTTTTTTTTTATATTTGATTACCAATAGCTTAATGGTGGCAGGCAATCATCTGACCCATAGGTGGCAGCCATCTCAAGCCAGAGGACGAGAGGACTCTAGCCGCCCATTTCAAAGACAAATGTGGGCTGGGTTGTGGCCCATTGAACACGCATATAAAGGATTTATAGTAAAAAACTTTGTTTTTACAGGTTAATTTTGTTAAAACGATCAGACGAGAAAGATGCTCGGTCTTTCGGCACTTTACTTCGTTCATCATGTCGTTTTTTTCTTTTCTTATGTGCTCCCTTTTTTTAATCAAATATATAACGCGAGTTTCCCGTGTAACATTAGTCCCATTGTGTGTTACTGTGTTTATGGACACCAACAAGAGAACAAATCACCCTCAAAAACCCATCACCAGATCCCCTGCTGCTGCGCTACCAGCACCATAGCGGCGAAGGCACCTGCCTGACCTCCCTCCCTCCCCCCCCTTGCCACCCACCGCGACTTCTCTTAAAAAGTCCACAACTTTCTGGGGATGCTTCCAGAGCATCTCGAGCGACGCGATGTCTCCCAAGTGCTTTCGACGAAGAGGCCTGCCTGCAGGGCACTGACCAATGCCGCAGAGTGTTCACCTTGGGTTTTGCCGGCGTCTCATGCACGGCGAAGTGATGCAGATGCCGGTGCGGAGGCAGTAGTGCTCGAGGGTAGTGAAATGGCTGCCGGCATCCAGTTGCATTAAGATTCCTCGCTGGCTGGTAGATTCGAGGATTCTATTGGGGTGGGTGGGGAGGACGATGGTACGCGTGTGCTTCTAAGGCTGCTGACGTACTCACTGACTTTTTATTACCCATGGTGCTATGTGAGCCATGCTGTCCACGGAGCTGTGTCGATGCGTCTTTGTGTGTGACGTCAGTGTTTGTGACGAACGTGTGTCTCTGTGTGATGTCCAATAATCTATTTGTTTTTGAGATTTGGAGGCTTTGTGTGATGTGTGTGTGTCTCAGTGGACCTGTGTCTTTGTGTGATGTCTGGTGTCTTTTGTGTCTCCGTGTATGTAATCTGTGTGTTTGGGTCCCTGTGTGTGACATAAGTGTCTGGGTGTTATGTGTGTCCATCTCTGTGGTGTCTAGAGCCATATCTCTGTGACGTATACATCTATTTGTGATATCTGGATCTGTGTGTCTGTGTGTACTTTCTATCTCTTATGTTTTACATCTGGAGGTCTTGTCTCCACGTGCTGTGTGAATTAGATCAACGCCTCGAGTGTTGTTACTGCTGCAGAATGATGCATTTTGGATTGGATAGCATCCAAGCTGTGAACAGGTGCTATGAGCTGGCTGAGAGGCTGTTGTTGATCGGTGTCATTTTTTGGGGAATTTTCTACATCGAACTCCTGCAGAGAGTAGGGACACGTCCTCTTTCCCGCAGCGAACACGTGTTCTTGCCAATTTGTAATTTACTCGCTGCATAATGTATGTTTTGTAGTGTAACATATACGTCAGTCGCTTAAGGTCTTTTATTCAATGTTATTTACGGGAGAGGACCTGGGGAACTGTTCAAACGGTGACTGCTGCTATTATCGGGTTAAAAATTTGAGCTTTGAAATTTGTGTATTATACATATGTAATACGAACAACCAGGATTGGGTACACAGTGGCCAACTGTTTTGCGATTATACCATGAGGTCTTTAATGTCCACATGACAATTCACGTCGTCCGTACGCTCGGAAATTGTCAGCATCTGCAGGAAAGGAAAAATTAAGTTCCATGCCACCTGGCTTAGTAGCAAGAAGGGCTAAATTTTCGGCCACCCAGCCAGCAATTGTAAGCACAACGGCAATCATTGCTGCTACCATCATCATCTTTATCATCAATCATCACCACCACTAGCATCTTAATCGTTACCTTGATCATATAGTCATAGTGATCTTCTGTTCGACTGAGCATTGAGGTGGTGCTCATCTCTAGGTTGCAGCCAACAGCTGGTGGCAGAAATTCCACAATTCCTATGGCGGAGGCGTGACAACCACAGTTGACTTCTCCACAAAGTGGTACTCAATTTATAGACCTGGGAAAATTGGTGGTTGAAGAGTTTGAGATGGGCTTGGTACTCAATTATTTTAAGATCAGGGTAGCTGCTTGCCCATGATAAGGAAAAGGCAAGTTGATGGTCTCTTCACGCCTGGTTGTCGGGCTTTTTTAAGGTTTGCGGCATCCAAGGCTTCCCCTGAGATGGGGTGTGGTGCTATTGAGTGTCATCCCCTTGGATGTATTGGGCCTTTGCCGACCATCCTTTGAGACTGATCTACTTGACCCTTGAAGATGGTGATGTTGAAAATGGCCTTTCTAATTGCCATCAGGCGAGCTTGGAGATGTGGGCAGATGCGTGCACCGACGGTGATTTCTCCTTTCACTATCCAATCCTCCGCACCCAACAACATTCGCACACAAATGCGTAAGTTCACATACACCAGAGGTCGCAACCGGGTACCCGATACCCGTACCCTACCCGATACCCGGCTACCCGTACCCAGCCGGGTACGGGTACCCGTTTGCGACCCTGGTGCGGCCGGGTACGGGTAGGCCGTGAGTCACTGGTGAGTAACCGTTTGTCACTCATTTCCCAACGTCTTGTCTCTTCTCACAATTCAAGTTCCTAGAATCAACCCACCCGCGCCTGCAACATGGCTTCATCCCAGAGGTCGCAATCGGGTACCCAATACCTGTACCCTACCCGTACCCGGCCGGGTACGGGTAGCCGGGTATCGGGTAGGGTACGGGTACCCATTTGCGACCCTGGTGCGGCCAGGTACGGGTACGGGTAAGGAATCAAAACCCGTTTGCGACCTCTGACATACACCAGCAATGTTCACACACACACCGATAGGCCTTGTGCACACACGTTAACAACATTCACGCACCAGTGTGTTAGTTCACACGCACTAACAACATTCACACAGGAGTGGGTTAGTTGACATACACTAACAACGTCCACAAACACACACTAATCGATAGACAGATGCATTAACAGGCATATTTGTTTACAGTAGCAGCCTCAAATTGACCCCTGACAATCGCTCAACCTATTATCATATACGAATGTCATCATTATCATCATTACCCAATTCGGTCAGGATTTGAGCATGCAACCATTGCTTTGTTGACTCATAATTGTGCAATTTCCCTTTAATTGGCTGTGTTATTTAGACATCATTTATCATGCTTTGTTCAGGAGAACATATGTCTTTGTAAGAGATTTGCTTTCAATGTGAGGTGCAGCAGTAGAAGATCCTGACAGCGATGCACAGATTATCTGATAGGGCTAGGGTGTGTGGCTCCATGTTGGTTTGAATACACAGCTTGTGTGCAAGTAGGGCATCATGGCACACATTCTTGGGTTTTTTCGGTAAAGTCACGTAGGTAAAAAATGAAAATTAATAAAAGTAAAATAAAAAATCATTTACTTGATACAGCAAGCATGCTGTGACGGTTCCACCTGAAGACGGAGGCTTGTGTTGCCTCCGAAACGTCGTGATTTTTATTTTATTTTAATTTTACTTTTATTAATTTTCATTTTAATTTTTTACCTACGTGACTTTACCGAAAAAACCCAAGAATATGAATCCTTGCAGTCACGAAAGCTTCAAATCTAGAATCATGGCACACGTACATGTGTGTACACGTGGGTGTGTGTGTGTGGGGAGCGGTAGTCGAGCGGTTAGCGCTACGAACCCGGCAACCCGACTTCGATTCCCGCTCATGATCAATAACAGTGGCGAATATTTGAACCGGTCCTGAGGCTTCCCCAGATTGACTCACCCTCAAATGAGTACTTCCTGTGGTGTGTAAACATTGTGTCACAAAGGCGGCTGGGCGGGTTTTGGCCACCCCCATCCCCTTCGTCGTGTGCTGTGCAGACCTTCATAGGTGCTCACTAACATCACTTTCCCCAAAGAGTCCGTTAAGGCTATACGGGCGATCTTTGTCTTGGCCCTCGCTCAATATCACTGCAGGGTTACGCAAGGACCCGGGCAGCCACAGGTGCGTGATAATGGCAGCAATGAAGGGCGGTCCGAGAGCTGGCTGGCAGGCCTCCAAGCAGATGTGGTGGTTGATAAAGCCTGGGATTATGTGCTTGTTGTGGTTGTGTTTTGCCGTTGCGCCAGAGTAAAAACCTTGAATCTGCTGCCAGTTCTGTCCCTGGAACAGTATTTTTTTTATCAAGTGTTTATGGTAGTCCTCATCAGATAATCATACCATAACTAGTTGGCCTGCGGGCGCATATGCAACAATTAGTTTTTGCTACCTGCTGTCCTTATTTGAATCTATCGGAAAAGTTAATGGTTGAAGTACTTCTATATACACGGAATTGGGTTTTCTTCTTTTAGCTGCTGTCATTTTTTGAGAGTCACAATTTTGCATTTTTGGGCCTTTTGCAATTGGAGGACCCTTATTTCGGATTAATTTTCAGGCTCCGTTTATTATTATTCTTTCAGGCCCCTCTTCCTGTTTAGACCACGCCTCTTTATAAGTGGCACATTCCTTCTAGATTTGAAGCTTTCGTGACTGCATACTCTTAGTTCTTTCGGTAAAGTCACGTAGGTAAAAAAATGAAATAAAAATTAATAAAAATACAAATCACGACGTTTCGGAGGCAACACAAGTATCCGTCATCAGGTGGGACCGTCACAGCCAGATTTGCTGCATCAAGTGAGGCAGGGATTCAAGATGCAAGCTCTTAAATACAGGTTGAAGGGGGAGGAGAGACCACGCCTCTTTATAAGCTGCACATTCCTCTTCTTGGTTCTTTCGGTAAAGTCACGTAGAATGGAAATAATAAAATAATATTAAAACATAATAAAATAATAATGTTTTATTTTTATTCTTTTATTATTTCCATTCTACGTGACTTTACCGAAAGAACCAAGAAGATGAATCCCTGCAGTCACGAAAGCTTTAAATCGAAATTTTTTGCACATTCCTGTTTAGACCCCGCACCCTTCCACCTTAGGCCCCACACCTTCCTCTTTAGGCCCGGCCCACTTTTCGTTTTAGGCCGATCCCCTTCCTGCTTAGGCCCCCACTGTCCTGTTTAGACACACCCCCCCTCACTCCTCTCATTTACGCCCTGCCCCTTTATTTTGTAGCCCTCCCCCCCCACCCCTAACTCTGGATGCAGGCTTGGGCTTGTTTTTGAAAGCAGTTTTTTCTTGTTCCCCATGAGACTTGGCAACTATGGGCTAAAGCAAGTTGATTTGAGTGAGAGACATCAACTGAGTAGCAAAACTCAGCAAGGCCTCGACTTAAAAAAACTCACCCATGCAAGAGCGAGTCTACAGTGTGGGTTACCGAATGGGTTTGCGCAGCAGCAATGGGCTAATGTACACCACTTAGTGAACACTCCCATGGTCATTGAATTAATAATAACCTTGGATAGTTACGATTAGTTTCTTGCTTTTTTCTCTCGTAGAAAGGCTATGAGCAAAGGACAACTTTGGGAATTGACTTTAACATAAGAGCAGAACCATCAGCAGCTGCTGGTGCACTGCAATAAATAAGACTGAGAGTATTATTTTTGGGCCATTGAAAAAACGTGCTAATCCATTGCCTGGCCGTGAGACACTCCATGAAAACCCATGAGTCTCAAGGGTATTCCTTGAAACTTGACATGATTGTATGTATGTTGAACTTCAACTGTGCTAATTGTATGTGCGGTGGAAAGGACAACAAACTAAAACACACAAAGTAGTTGTAAAGAATTTAGTTTTCAATCTAGATTTAAAAGTAATAGCTCCTATGGCTGCAGAAGCGCATCTGAAAGCGCGCGATGCAGTGAACGTCTTTGTTCAACGGTTAGCCAAAAGCTGCTGCTGCGAGGATGACCGGAGTTTGCGCGATGATTTATGCTCCTTGACGTCGGTAAAAAATGAAATTTAAATTAATAAAAATAAAACAATAAAATCACGACGTTTCGGAGGCAACACAAGTCTCCGTCATCAGGTGGGACCGTCACAGCCAGATTAGCTGCATCAAGTGAGAGACTTGTGTTGCCTCCGAAACGTCGTGATTTTATTGTTTTATTTTTATTAATTTTAATTTCATTTTTTACCTACGTGACTTTACCGAAAGAACTAAGAGTATGAATCCTTGCAGTCACGAAAGCTTCAAATCTAGAATTACTGTTGTTCATTTGTGGCGAGCAATTTGGATGTATTGAGTGCGACCTTAAAATGTTATTCGTTCGTTAACTTGAAGCAATGCACCTCGGCGCGCACTGGTCGGACATGATCGGATCTTGCAGTACCCGTCACGATTAGTGCCAAATAATTTTGGAGTAGGGGTGGGAGTGTGTGCACGCGAAGCAGTAGGCATTGGTGGGTGTGGGCAGTAGTTGGTAGGGGTGGGGGTGGCTTCACGACAACTGTAATTCTTCTTCGAGCAATTTAATGTAACAAAAAACGAAGCAATGTCCTACCAACTACGTCCTGTCCAGGACAGCCTCACTGCATCATATCAGGAGATGGCCCCAGAAGTTTGTTTTCGTGGCCATTGACAAACTTGAACTTCATCATTGGTTCCAGCTCTGCCAGTATATCTGAAACTGAAATTAAGTTTTTGTCACTTCACATCCTGTCCTCCCCTACTAATCTTACTTACAACAAGTTTTTGATATTTTGGAGACCCACTGTCTGCTGTATGTTTTGTGTTCCAGGGAGGACAGAGTTAGTTTTTGTTGGTGGTCGATCTTAAGCGGCCGGAGTTTTCGCCGTGGCCGCGGCATTGCAAGGATTTTGTCTAGCTTTCTTGAGGCTTCGGCTGCGGTCTGGCAGTGGCAAAGTAGGGCTTAGCGTGAGCCCCGGAAGAATTGGTAGCATAAGCGACATGTGTGCAGCATGAGCGTGGCAAGCGTGGCACATTGCTTGAAAGCAAAGATGCCCAAATCCAAGTGTTTTACTTTCCTGGGACCACCTCAAAGCGGGGCGGATTGTATCATGTTCGAGGCGCTGCTGGCCAGGGAACTGCAGGAGAGGTCGGCCAAGTGCACGGTGTGGACCAATAAGTATGGATGCCAGAGCATGGGAGCACAACGAGATCGACACCCAGAGTTACAATACCCCACAGGAGTCGGGAAGTTGACCCCACACCCAGCACTCGCAGCAAGCAAGGTGGGTCTGATGGAAGTCGCTCGCAAGTAGTGGACATCTTCTTGGTTCTTTCGGTAAAGTCAGGTAGAATGGAAATAATAAAAGAATAAAAATAAAACATAATAAAATCATTCTCACGACGTTTCAGCCACAACGCAAGCAGCCGTCCTCAGGTGGAGAACAGGTCTGTCGACAGACCTGTTCTCCACCTGAGGACGGCTGCAGTCACGAAAGCTTTAAATCGAAAAGTAGTGGACAGTCGCAACCTGAGTGTACAGGATGGTTGGGGCTGATGAGGTCCCCCCACTATACGCAGCACAGGGCGATCGTTGACCCCGATCACAGGAGCAGAAAGCCTTTTTTTTTTAACAGGATCGACTCTAACTCTACGGGATGGACCCTAACTCTAATGCCAGGGGTACTTTGTAGTGATGGCACGCCAAATGCTCTCAGCGAGGCCAGGTACGGGTCGACGATGCAGCACTCGCACCCCCGGCCTTCTTCAGGGGCCTACGCCACGGTGCAGAGCTGCAGGCCGTGGGCCTGGGGGACAAGGAAAAATATGGTGTGGATGAGGAGGCTGTTTCCAAAGCTTTTTATTCGGAAAGTACCAGGAGACCCAATAATTTTTTGGGAAAGCGTCCCCTCCAAGAGTTGCCTTAGAAGTGGAGGGGGGTACTTTCAGTTTGCCTTGAGGGACATCTTAAATCGGAGCGTGGAGATGAAGTCCCAGAAGAGCATGGTGAAGAGGAGATCAACCAAGCACAGATCCTCCTCGGAATCATCTGTCTCGTCCCCATTGTCTTGCTGCTCGTCTTTTATCAGTTGGGAACGCCGGATAATGAAACGAGACGGTGCAACTTCTTCTTCTTCGAGATCCAGGCTCGCCCGACTCCCCATCATCTCAGATCAGGTTTCTGACTGTCGAGTGCGTTAGTTCCTCATTGCCGTTCTTTGTGCTATCGTGGCGTGGAACGTGTTATGATGTTGCCAGTGGGACTGGTAGTGGGGGGGAGGCGCAGGATGCGTAGATCCTATAGATATTTTTCAGTTCTGGATATTCTAGCAGAGCGAGTCCGCGGGAATCCATTGATCGCTGATGGACGGAGGGAGTTTGTCAACAGCTGCTCAAGAAACCGAGCCAGCATAAGTCACCGAACTCGTTTTCAGCACCTTCTGGAATCACTTCAATAGAGCCGTTTTAATCAACACCAGGTGGCCCTGGTACGTGCGGTGAAGAATGATTCACTATATGTCAGTCATCTGATATCATAGATTTTTAACCCTAAAATTCGGGGTGAATTGAATGTAAAATGTTTGGCCTAATTTTATTTGTGGTTGAGTTTGGCCCTGGATTGCATCATCATGTACTTAAAAAGCTGCCACAGCTGTAAAAACGGTGTACTATTGCATCATTCCAACCGTGGTCGTGGCCCACAGTGGCCTAACTTTTGGTAGTGAAGCCATAGCTTCTTCAAGGTCCGTTTTACGAGTAACAGGAGCTCTCTGGCAGTTGCCTGCGCAAAGCTGTGGGAATCAAACCACGCACCTGGGGCTATCGGGTCAGTGGTGAGCACATCATCAGCTCATGGGGCTGCCTGCCTGGGTTGGGGCTGGTCGCCCTCAAGCGCTGTCCGTGTTCCTGTGTTTGTCTGCGCGTGCGCTGCAGCTTGTTTTATTAATGCTGAATCAACACGCACAGCCGGGCGTTTGTTCAGGAGGATCATTAGCGACGCTGATGGGGAATGAAGAGAGTCGAGCGGTGAGCACAGCAGGCATGCATCTCCCAGCTCCTCGTCCCAGTCCATTTAGCCAGCACGTACCTCCTCCGCTGGGTTCTCTCAAACTGAAAAACATACTCGGTGATGTATGTATGTTGAACGTCTTTCACATTGTAAGTAGCCAGTGGTGATAATTGAAGGTGCGGGGGAAGGACAACAAACTAGATCTTCTTGGTTCTTTCGGTAAAGTCACGTAGAAGGGAAATAATAAAATAATAAAAAGAAAGCATAATAAAATACAATTCTCACGACGTTTCGGCCACAACGCAAGCAGCCGTCCTCAGGTGAAGAACAGGTCTGTCGGAAAGACAGCGTCTGAATGAGACCTGTTCTTCACCTGAGGACGGCTGCTTGCGTTGTGGCCGAAACGTCGTGAGAATTGTATTTTATTATGTTTTATTTTTATTATTTTATTATTTCCCTTCTACGTGACTTTACCGAAAGAACCAAGAAGATGAATCCCTGCAGTCACGAAAGCTTAAAATCGAAATTTAACAAACTAGATTTGAAAGTGCATAGCTTCAGTGGCTTCCTGGGACGACTTTTCTGACTGACAGCCTCACATGAGTGCTCAGGGAGGGCCTCCTCTAGATTAGCTCAGCTTAAAGTTGGGAGGATTTCTTCGCATGTGACTCCAGCTACAAGTAGAAGCCTGTGATACCTTCATCACGGGGTAAAGCCTCGTGGTGCAAGTCATGGAGAAAAGCCGCCTCTCCTCCGTTTTCCCAGGAGCAGTATCGGTGACGATGCCAACCAATTTTACATACCACGATGAGTCGTAATCATCGTGGGAGGCTTGCAAATACACATTCATTACAGATATAATGAACAAAGCGACTGTTATCGTTCTTCATTTTTATTGTTTTTCATGGGGATAGTTTTTTTTTGTCAGCAAAAATGGTTGCTTATGACAATGTTCCAAGCAACAACTGGTTTCTGGTTGCCTACGACAAAGTTACAAACCAAAACAACCGTGTGAAACCGTCGGAATGTCAGCATTTAGAGGCAGAGAGTGGATCCACACTCGTGGGGTGGAGCCACATGAGCAGTGGTGCAGGGCGGTGGCACGAGTCAAACTTGGGCAACAACGGCGTGGGCAAGAGGCGCTAGCCGCCCCCCACCCCAGCGAAGATCGCTGTGCAAACAGCAGCACAGTGCCCTGCAGTCCATCCCGGCGGATAGGCATCGCGTAGCCTTTCCCGGTGGCCGTGCTCACGTCCACTTGACACTTCCCCGCATTTCCTGGCAACCGCGCGGTTGTTTTAGAGCCAACGTTCTCGGGGCCTGTCTCCCATTTCCTGCCTACGGCTGCACTCCCCTCTGCCCCATTCCCTCCCACTCTCTCGCGCCCGCTCTCCCTCTCGCCGTCTCGGCTGACTGTCCGTCCACCCACTCTCATCCCAAGCCCATCCACCCCCTCCTCCTCCTCCTCCTGCACTCATCCACCCCCCACCCCACCATCTTCCCTGCACCGTGGCCCCTTGGGGAGAGCAACTGGGGTGTTTGGTCTTGGCTCTTCCTGATTAGCGGAGAGCGCTGACCTGGCCCGACCCTCCTTTGACCCGCTCCCGCGGGGGGGGTAACGGCGGACTTTGCGTGCGGACAGTCGCTCGCCCAGCCGTGCGCGCGATATAGCCCAGGGATCAGAGCCGTGCGGGATTGTTGTGGAAAAGCTGCTCTGCTCTTGGCGTGAGGCACGGCGAGGCCTCCGTGATTGACGCACAATGGCGCTGGGGGAGGACAGGGGATAGGTGGGGGGGGGGGGGGGCAGGTTGGGGAGGGGCGGCACAACCCCAATTGGGACCCACGCTGTCGTGCATTCACATGCTTTTAACAAAAGGTTATGTCATGTGCTGAAACCTCACAACAACCTTGACATTTCCTTTAGCCACTGGACATCATAATTAATTGTTGCCCGTTTGCTGTTTTCCTCGCAGAGTCAAATTGCTGCCGAGTAGTGCACACCTGGACACGCGTATATTTTTTTGTGCGTTTTGTCTTTGTGCGTGCGCATGACAATTCGAAGTGGATGCAGTCCGTGTACTGTACCACTCACGTGCCACCCGTGAAGCGTGTAATTTTTCTAGCCCATGGAAAGTGACGATCAGCAAAATGGGTACCGATTGTCAAGCAATTACGAGCACAGAGCATTCAGACCAGTTGTTTGGTTTCTTATTTATTTATTTTAGCTCATCCAGCCCGCAAGCAATTCTTGAGGTCTCTTTGAATTGCAGCCTCTACGTGCATTTGATGGATTCAATTCACCTCGTTGTTTAAATCTGCGTGCGTGCGGCTGCCATTGCGAAGTCCGTGCGTGCTGGTTTAGCGGGCCGTGTGCCACGCACGCAAGGAGGCGGTCGTGCGCTAGCGGTCGTACGTCTCAGCCCGGGGTGTGCGTAGCATTTTGGATTTAGGCGCTCATGCGGAACATTTAATGCCCCCCACTGCACCGCGCAAACATTCGCTCCTTCAGTCGGCAGAGCATCACATTAGGTCACATGTCACCTCATGTCGTCTTCTGGGATTCCTGGATGATGACACAACAGGACTGTTTCTGGAGCCACCTCGAACTCTGCAGGCCAACACGACACGCTGCTTCTTCTACCTCTAATGAGGGGTTTATCGCATATCAGTCATCCGCTTGAAATGTTACATCTCAGAGCAGAGCTGGTGGGAGAAAGCAAAAAAAAAGTGTTTAGATTTATGTACGCTCGTTGGTGGCTGGGCACCACAGTATCCTAAGAGAATCTGGCTTTTCTCACCGATGGCTGAAACTCGCATTTCACACCCACGTTTCAGCGTGAGGAGGGCTATCACTGCTTAGTATGTATCCCGAGTGACATGTGCAGTCTGTGCCAGGTTTTGCAGACGTATTAAACAATGATAATTGAGTGATTTATGGTTCATCTGACAGTCCACATCCGGCCTCTTCAAAATCGGCTTCTGCTCATTTATGTTGCACATGTGACCAGCAATTTGCCGAAAATGAATGGGCTTCAGATTCACTCTATGCCATCATCATCATTATGATTGATTGATTAATTGGCAAGATCTGCCTTGCAACAGTTTTAATCCTGGAGGGATATCTTTTTCAGCTCACTGCAGCACTCTCTTTTTGATGAATTAGATGTGCATGCATATGCACACGTGCACACTTGAAGGAGTATTACTCTGGAGGTCCATGTCCCACGATCCTGGTGGGCCCGTGTTTGATTTCTAGCCGTGACTCACTCCACCTGTGGCAATTGCTATTTTAAACTGCCCCTGGGGCCAGCGTTATCCTACTCACTCGAGTGACCAGTCGGCACAGCCCATGCCTTCGACAACGAAGAATTCCTTGTGCCCACTTGTTCGTAATAAAAAAACTACAGAGCAGCGGAATTGTTCCTTTAACTTGGAATTTGCCAGCAGCTGTCTTATTTACAAAAATGTACGACACAAAATATCGGAACGAGCTACGTGGGTGCCCTGTTTTTTACGTATACACTCATAAAAATCATTAATTGTCAATACCCAACCCCCCCCCCCCCCCCCCCCCCATCGCTGCAAAATAGAGACATTTTTTAGTTGCAGCTGCTTTAGTCGCAACGCATTACTCCATGGCCGCCCATAATTGTGTGAGCATTTTAATTTCTGCGCAGCGATCGTGCGATGCGCACAATTTATCCATTTACTCAGCCCAACCCATTCCCGCCACTTAACCTGAATGCTGATGCTGCGCAGTGAAAGCCCACGGGCCACTCAGATGTGTATATTTTTTCCCCCCTAACCTGCGGCAGCTCAAAATCGGCATGCAGTGTAATAAATTAGGGAGAGAAAAAAAATGTGTATCTGCTTAACATTTTACAGCTGTTATTAATGTTCAACAGCTATTTAGTGGACCGCTTGAGCAAACACTACTTAATATTCACTTTGCAATTTTTTCCCCTTCTCTTGCTATTAAAATGTCATTTGACATTGCCTTTCATCCCGGCGGAGTGCTGCCAGCTGTGGCAGACGCACTCGCGGGCGGACTCTTAATTAGACGGAGCTTTCTTGTGGGTGGGCGTGCGGGCGGACGGACGGGCGGGCCGGCTGAGTGCAGCCTCATCCCATCTTACTCGCCAGCGAGCATCTTTAATCACAAAGTGACAAGCAATCATTTGCTGTCATCTCACCTGGGTCATTACTCCCGCCTCTTGCCACTGCCCACTCTACTGCTGCTCCGCCCCGTGCCCTCCCCTCACTTTCCGCTGCCCCTCCCACCACCACCACCACCTCCCCACACCGCTGTCCTCGTACCTCTCATGTCCCCCATGCCTCTGTGCCTGCGTCCTCCTCCCCCCCCCCCCCCCCCCCGGCTTCTTGCCGTCTCCGTTCCCCGTGCCCCCCGTTGTCGCACTGTCCCCCCCTCCAAGTGGGCCTGGCACGCTGCTTATCCCACGCTGCGTAGTGCTTTTGTATTTTCCATTGTCTTGCTCTCTTGGTGACCTTGAGACATATTAAAGGAACACGTGTATGAATACAAAATTGCATATTTTATTCGTATTAATGCTAATTAAGAGTGATGCATGCATTCTAGATTTGAAGCTTTCGTGACTGCAAGGATTCATACTCTTAGCTCTTTCGGTAAAGTCACGTAGGTAAAAAATGAAATTAAAATTAATATAAATAAAATAAAAATCACGACGTTTGGGAGGCAACACAAGTCTCCGTCATCAGGTGGGACCGTCACAGCCAGATTTGCTGCATCAAGTGAGGCAGGGATTCAAGATGCAAGCCCTTAAATACAAGTTGAGGGGGTTTGAGCTTATCAGAATGTGGTAGCCAATAAATGGAACGTATCGGGAGCTAAGAGTATGATGCATGCATGAACTTAATTCGCACCGTATGTAGCCAGCCGTGCTAATCGGAGGTGCGATGCATGATAAGAAAAGGTTCGTCTCTTGAGAGAATGCCTGAGACAAGTCTATCTTGCAAAGGGGAGACCCTGCAGAAAATACAGAACCCTCCTGAAAGAGCGTGAAGACATCTGAGGATGGTCGGTTCCTATTTTGGGATATGTGGTCACTTTCCTCAACACTGTGTGGGAGGAATCTGGACAATGCAGAAAACAAATCAAGCTTACGAGTGGCTTCACAGTCACAAGTCCACATGGACAGGGCAGCAACCAGCTTGATGTAGTTTAACACGTGTGAGGCTTTCGCGACAAATATTATTCATAATCAACTTTTTGGGTTTAGATCGCGTTCTTTATAAATGTGTCGTAACCCTCCACCACCCGACACGGCCAATCAGTAAAAAAGTGTCACGTTGACACTGATGATGCTGTATGCAATTACCAGCGAAACGTCGTACTCAAATTGTAAATGTTGTGGTTTCACGCTTCAACACACCGGTGGGCTAAAGCAGTGAACTATTTGTCTTTTTTCAACGTGACACTTTTTTACTGATTGGCCGTGTCGGGTGGTGGAGGGTTACGACACATTTATAAATAACGCGATCTAAACCCAAAAACGTTGATTATGAACAGCTTGATGTACTCCCATCTTCGGGCTACCTTGAATCGGAACAAAAAATTTTCATTCTCGTATGATGTACCACCAACCCCGATATATCCTTGTGCCCGGCGTAGATCCAACCAATCTTAATAATCCTAAATATGTGTCGCGAGTCTGTGTGGAGTCCACGGAGCCTCAACTCTCAGCTCGCGGTGATATTCATTTGCGTGGCGTGTCGCTCATTTACGCCGCCGTTAGTGAAGCAGTCAATGTGTAATAAAGCGAGCATTTTTAACGTGTTGTAAATCCACCTTTACATAGTGGGAGTGATGTACGGCATCTTTTGCGTTTATTATAAATCCGATTCTGCACCTCCAGGTGATAAACCTGCTCTTTTGTGTTTATTGCAAATCTATGCCCCCTCAACGGTGGCCCGATCGTCCCTTCCCCACGTTTACGAGGAATCCATGCGCGCGTGTATTGCGGAAGGCCTCTGCGTTTACCTGTAATCCATAGTAACATTCTGACAGTGCCCACTCGTAATGTTTTGGCGCGGCGACGCACCCTGCCTCGTAACTTAACCACCCCTCCCCCCCCCGCGATGATTCCGCGGAGTGTGGCGAAGCACGGCAGGGGATGTGGACGTTATAGAAGAGAGGATTGAGGGTGGTTCTGTTGAGGATGGGGATGGCACGCATCTCTCCCGTTGTCGCAGGGTACTACCAAGCCTCTAACTAAGGCCACGTGTGCGTACCCATTTGTCTGTGTATCTCACTATATAATAATAATAATGTTTCATTTGTGTGTGTATATATGTAGCATCCTTCATGCAAACTGCGTCTCATAATTGCTGAGGAACCACAGACAAGCTGGAAGGCAGCCAGGTGGTGTGCCGGCACCAACAATTGGCCAAGCTTTGAATTCCTCTGTATATTAAGTTAATGAGTGTTTATACATGTGTAGTTGTACCCTTATATCAAAATTTTATTCTTGACATCATGCTGGAATGCATACCGAGTGTTACTTCTCCCCCCACACCCACACCGATCGTTCTCTCTTTAATGTATTTATTTATGGGTCTCTTCGACTTGGCCTCTTAACCAACACCGACAGCGTGTTTATACGAAACGGCGGCGCAGTGGATCTTTTCTTTCGCGTCCCTCCACCAATTGTCAAATGTCCTTCCAGTGGCGAGCACGTCTCGGGCGCTCGCAGGTCGCCTGCTGCCAAGACCTTGCGCGGTGCAGGGGGCGTTCCTCGAGCCGTGGGCAGACGGAGAGGCGTCGCGCGGTCGGTAATTCTCGCCGCAACCATCGCAGCTCTCCGGCTTTTGTGGCGCGCTGCCACGTGGACAGGTTGAGCTGCCCCCTTGAGTGCGGGGTCGGTTCAGAGTTGTCGACGTGGTCCACTCCACGATTGCCCCCGTGAGGAGTTGTTCACTCAGAATCAGATTTTTATTTTTTATTCATGCCGGAAGAATCCGATTAGCTATAACAGCTCTTCTTTCACAGATGTCCAGTCGGGGCACGGCGTCAAAACGTTACAACAAATGCTCATGCTGTCCAAGGCGCTCCCGCCACA
This sequence comes from Lethenteron reissneri, assembly GCF_015708825.2. Lineage (NCBI taxonomy): Eukaryota > Metazoa > Chordata > Hyperoartia > Petromyzontiformes > Petromyzontidae > Lethenteron > Lethenteron reissneri. The sequence goes on from NC_083806.1 coordinate 8,712,252, forward strand.
TGTCCTCACGTGTGGTCGCAGGTGTTTCGTGCGATTGGTTAGCACAGCGTGCTATGAACCTGGCTTCCTGAGTTTGATTTTCAGCCATGACTGACTAACAACTAAAGCAACAAGGTTTACACAGCCAGCTTTAATGAATTATATCGCCGGGCCTTCAAGGTGCAGTTTGGCATTTTCTTTCATACTGGTCTCTGCCGGATCTGGTAGTGTGTTAACAAATGTGGTCTTAGCTACACGTTACCTCGCCACAAGCGGTGTGATAATAGAATTAATGGCTTCGGCAGACAGAGATCATGTCAGTTAAATGAATTACAAAAAGTGCGGTGTAGTATAATAAGAAATTGAACCTTCCGTCATGACAATGAATTAATGAATAATATAATCAGACAAGAAACTATTTTGCGGCCAAACATGAAACAACATTGGCTCAATGGTTCTGAGACAACTGCTAGCCAGGCCACCGCTACAGACGCGCGCGCGCTGTAGATGTGCGTGCGTACGTGCGCGCACACGTGCACGTTAACACGGGGGTACAATGGGCTCACACTTTAAGGCTACTCACAATGCGCGCGAGATTATTGTGCTGAAGCGTGCACTCGTAATTTTTCTGCCGCGATTCATTTTTCATCCGTATGTTTATTCCACGTGGCGAGGTTTTATCTGGGAAATGTGCCGTTAGCGTCTGTAGGTTGCGCATGCATTTGCGGCGTTTAGCAAGACCAATGTCAGTAATAATAGCAATAATGGTGAAAATACATTTAGCGAGATAAATGCACAGACATGAAAGTATGAAGCTGATCACAATAGAGGCATCACATTCCTTGCGTAATGACATGCGAAAACCGAACTAGTGTAAACATGTGTGCATAATAAGATGCATGTGTAATATTAGCAGAGATATTTTTTTATTTAAAACTGAACATAAAAACAATATTTTGTATTTTACCACGTGAGGCCCACTGAGCTATGTAGCTCTTTATCAGAAGCGATCTGGCTATCACAAACGTTAGCTCAAAAAAGTGGCTTATGTCGAAATTTATGTCGGTAGCCAAATACTCTAAACACACGATGTTGATTCTTAATATGGAGGGAAAGACCAGAGGTCCCGGAGAAAAATACCCTCGACCACGGGGTGAGATAGCATGCAAACTCCAAATATACAGCAGGCGTCAGGGTCGGAATCGAACTCACGAGTTCCTGTATACCAGGCGAAGTAGTTAACATCTCGTCACTGTGGCGCCCACTACTTATCAAGGATGGCCACACTGAGTCGTAGGACTCTTTTTCACGAGGGTCCTGCCACTGCATTTAATATGTTGTCAGCCAATTTTATGACGGGTGGTTTATACGTGTTGAAGGAAACCGGGATTACCTGGAGAAAGTCCACGCTGCCAGTAGAGAAACCTGAATGCCTACTGGTTATGTCTTTGGTGAGCAAAGAGCCGACGTGACTTGTTGATTGAGCGCCCATTTAACTGGGCATTCTAATAGGTGTTTTATAATAAATACAATCGGGGCCCACATTTACTGTTTAGCTCCGCCGCATGTGATACCGCGCGGGTGCATTTGAGAGAATGCACATGCAGTGCACGTTGTATGTGCATGCGTGTACCTGTGTGTTGCTGGACAGGTCTTTACTCTTAGTTTTTTTCGGTAAAGTCACGTAGGTATAAAATGAAATAAATCATGACGTTTTGGGCGCAACACAAGCGTCTGTGATCTGGTGGGAAAGCATGGTCTGCTGCTGAGGCACCTAGCCAGTGAGTTGGAGCACGTACACCAAGCCCTCAAAATGAACGGATACTCGGACCGTACAATCCGCAAAGCTGTCTCCGCAGCCATGTGGAGACAACCTTCTGAGGATCCAACCAAAACCATCACTTTACCATACATAGCAGGGGTTACCAAAAAGATTTCCAAAATCTTAAACAAACACAAGATCCAGGTTCGTTTCAACATAGTACACGAAATCCGTGATTTAATTCCATCTGTAAAGGATGTGATTCCTGACATGCAATACCCTGGTGTCTACAAACTGAGTTGTGGTTGCGGCAGCAGTTACATTGGGGAAACGAAACGACATGTCTCGGACCGGGTTCGCGAACACAAGGCAGATCTGAAACACGGTAGGACCAATACCTCTGCCGTTGCCGATCATTGTTTTAACGCTGTGGGCTCACACGGAAATGGTGGATTTTTCCAAGACGGAGGTACTCTGCAAACCTACCGGCTACCTTCAGAGATGTGTTCATGAAGCCATCCTGATATATAAACACAGACACAACTTCAACCGAGAGGATGGGTACAAACTAAGCAATCATTGGAAAGACGTTATTAACCAGGTGAAGTCTTAACTGATTGTGATGTTTCCATCCTACCTGACTATGTCAGCTGCCGACTTTCTGTGTCTCTCTCTCTATGCCTCTCTCTTAGATCTCTCATGCTCACATGTCCTTTGCATTGCACTCTCATGCCTTTGGATTGCACTCTCATACTCACAGGCCCTTTGGATTGCACCCGTTGGGTTGCACTCATGCCTTTGGATTGCACCACTTTTTGATTTTACATTAACATGCTAATCTCTCACATTAACATAGCCACTTCCGTGCCCTCGTCGAGGAGGCCGCGCTCCTATCTTACAGTTCCATGTTAATTTCTCACATTAACATCACTAGCCCCGGCCACTTCTTTATGACCCCTGAGCTACACCCATTTCAAACCTTTTAAAACAGTCTGCCTCAGCAGCAGACCATGCTTTCCCACCTGATGACGGACGCTTGTGTTGCGCCCAAAACATCGTGATTTATAAAATTTTATACCTACTTGACTTTACCGAAAGAACCAAAGAGTATGGATTCCTGCAGTCACGAAAGCTTCAAATCAAGATTGGACAGGTCTTGTCAAAGCAACCCCCACTGGTGTGATGTGGGCAATGCCACTGGAGGAGCAGCTGATGCTGGTCAACTGTTTGCTCTTGTGGCGTGCTCACTTCCAGCACCGTGGCTAATGGGGGTTACTTGATGGGTGCGAGGGGCTGGTAACCCCTCCGCCGATTAAATCGATTACCAAAGCAGTACTGAGAAGTTCAACTTCAGAGGCCCCAAGTGGACGTCAAAAACATTCCCTGGCCAAACCCCCATCTGGGGGAGCCAGGGGACTGAAATCCCAACCGTGGAGTCCCTCAAAGAAACAACAGGCAAACACTCTGGAATTTCCAAACACTCGCTGGGGAGGAGAGGCTGCCATTGCTCTGTCGGGAGCTGGATCTGTGGCATGTGGACTTGTGTGGACTACACGGGGTTCTGTGGATTGGTTCTGGTTCCAGTCCCCACGAGGGAATAACAGTTCTACACTGATGGCAGGAAAACGTCAAATAACACACATGGCTATTTTTAAATCCTTTATATTAAGTTTGCTTGCTTGCTTGCGTGCTTGCTTGCTTACGACCGTGCAAATCTTTCGGTCGTTTTTTAACCCACTTCCCGTGATCCAATCGAGCTGACATTTTCCACACAGACTCGTTGTGCCAGACAATTAATGTTCGTGAAAAAAAATTCCCAAAATGTTACACTTTTTAGGCAAAAAAAAATATATTTTACATATATTCAAATAGAACTCATTCTTGGCTTTGGTTGAACGTCACAGTATAAGAGCCCAGAGCGTAACCCCTCCACAGGCCGTGGCGGAGTAGCGCAGTTGGTAGCGCCCTCACTTCCCATGCCAAAGGTCGCGGGATCGATCCCCGCGTCCTCCACAGGCGAATATATTTTTAAATCCTTTATATTAAGTTCGCTGCCACACATATAAAGGATTTATAGTGAAAAACTTTGTTTTTACGGGTTATACTTATTATTACTTAAATAATGAAGGTGGCGTGCGAGCATGGGCAGTGTGGTGTTGGCCTGCTGATGAGGAGGTGAGCCCCACAGATTATTGTGGGCTCACCTCCCCATCACCAGGAGGTGAGCAATGGTGGTGGTGGCCTGGGCCCCACTGAAGATAAACATTTGTGGATGGATCCAGGCATGGCTGATGAGTCAGATGCTTTCCGTGACCTGTCCAAAGTGTTGGCTAAAGTGGCTGCTGAGAATAGCGTCATCTTATTAGTAGGTGACTTTAATGCTCTAGTGGGCCATTACGCTAACACTTGGGCAGGTGTGATTAGAAGGCATGGGCCATATCAGCTCAATAACAACGTAAGGAGGCTGCTATATTTATGTGCAACCCATGGACTTTTGATTACCGACATGTTTTTCTCCCATCGGTGCATCCACACAACATCTTGAATGCACGCCAGGTTCAACTGTGAACATCTGCTGGACTATATAGTAACAGAACAGCGAATGCTCGCCCACGTTCTTGACACCAGGACCTCCTGTGGAGCTGATATGCCCACTTGTCACCTGTAAGATGCGCTTGGCATTCCTCCACTACGGTAGTGAGCTTCCACCTAGGATCCCATTCAAATCATTTGGCCATTGAAAGTTGCAAGCATGACTTTGATTATCACTTGCAGCTAAGGTTGGCATCATCCCATCCCCCCTCCCCACCCCTTCCTGATGTTGAGAGGAAATGGGTGAAGTTCATTAATGTTGCTCATGCAGCTGCTATGGCTGCATGGGTACACATACCAGACCGCAGGAACTCTGTCTTACAGAGGAAGTGTTCCAGCTTACCAAGAGAAAACGGCAGGCCCACTCCCACCGTCGATAGTGTAACATGCCTGAGAATGAGGAGGCTTACCACAGCCTATGCTTGGAGATTCGGTGAGCCCTGCAGGGCAACAAAGGATGACTGGTCGTCGCGGGTTGCTCAGGCGATAGAAACTTCCTCAGCAGCGGACGATCAAAAATCACAAATGTAATTTAAAAAAGTAACTTGCAACACCTCACCCTCTTGCTATCCTAAAGAGAAAGAATTGGCGATCCTATGTCCGACCCCCAGGAAGAGATTTGCAGATGTATTGAGCATTTCTGCGAGGTCTTTGGATAGGGGAAACCCCCTAGCACAGATAACATCGCAGGGGAAAGGTGGTGGGGGGGGGTTGACCCTATTAGAGCTGTGGAGCCTCGAAAAATTTTAGAAAGTAGCCGGGCACCCCCGCGTGAGTGGCCGATTGTTGTGCCATTTGTCGAGGAGGTGCGAAGAGCGACCCAGAACCTGAGGCCAGGAAAAGCGACGCGTAGCGTTGATCTCCCAAGCAAACTGGTGATGAAAGTGAGGATTTTAGGGTAGTTGTTCTGTTTCTTGTAAATGTATTCTGCGGGTCTTTCGGTAAAGCCACGTTGATAGGAAAAATAATAAAAATATCACGACGTTTCGATCGCAACCGAAACACCTGTAGGATATGTATTCCTGCAGTCACGAAAGCTTTAAGTTCTTGTAAATGCTTTTCACTTTTTGAAATAGATAGTTGTATTTAGCCATTGTTGGACTGAGTTGGCACTTTCCAATGTCAAACGTGGTGGAGGCAGTGCAGGGTATTACCAGAGAGGGTAAAACTTCTTCTTCTTATTTCATCATCGTCGTGTTTGTGTTCTGCAATGTCTCCTCTCAGTCTGCGTATTCTGTCTTCAGTTTTGCATCTCTGTCTCAATTAACATTTCTTCTTTTCGTCAACATAGTGTTTTTTTGTGGGTTTGGATACTTCACTCACGGTTTGGTTTCTAACCTCTTCTCCCCCACCTTCAATGCATCATCCATTGCAATGCGAGTAAATTCATTATTTTAAGTGGTGGCATCACTTTCATCAATTTGATCCTCCAGGCTTTTGAATCTCTTGCTTCGGGTTAATCTAAAACGAGTTACCCACTGACCTCACTGTTTAATGTTTATTGTCTTTTTGTCTGCAATTTTTTCCCCTTCTCTGAATATGTTGAAATGCAATTTTGCATCGCACCAATCTGTGATTGCTTCGCGTGTTTAATGCGCCGAGGACAGAGACGTTCGACGAACCGGGGTTTGTCAATCTCGTTACTCTGTTCACCGTGTAAGCTCTTCCATGTCCATTCCTTGAAGAAAAAAGTAATTACTTTCATGTGTTTGCTGGCTGTGAACTCGGGGTTGAGCGTCCATTGGAGTTTGCACCCCTAGATGGACACATCATAGCCGGAACTTAGTCAGCGCTGGGGAGACACATAGGCGGGTTATGCATGGTGCCAACATGCATGAGTGTGCCAGGCTGGTCCTAATAGGTGCTCACTCACAGTACTTTCCCCTACCTTAAATGCGGACTGGAATCTATTATCTCTTTTTCGTTAGTACATTCGCACGCTTTTGCACATATAGCTGTTTAGTATGAAACTGATATATTCTCCCATGCCCCCTTCTACCGCCTCTCTTCCGACAACAAAGCGCGTGCCTTTAATTAACAGCGTCTCTCCCTTCTCACCTGCAGCGTTCACCCCCCCCTCCCCGCGGCCTGTGGCGGCTCCCACCTGGGCGGCTGCGCTTGCCCTGCCCTCTCTGTAAGCCCTAATTAGTTGCTCATGCCGAGGACGACATGACACGAATAACTCCCCCGCGCACGCTCCCCGCACGCCATTAAGCCCCCCCCAGCCCCCACGGCCCACTCGGGGAGCGTTTGCTTCCTCTGACAAGGGAGCTGTGAAAGTCTAATTAGAAACTCTTTCAGGCAGCACAAGAGGAAGCTTGAACCGCCTTGTGACTCGGAGGAGTTGGCGCTTTTGGCAGCGGCTCACACGCACGCGCTCTCTCACACACACCGCCTCTTTTGTGCGGTGGAAATTATGGTGGAGCGGGTTCCAGCGCGGCACATCTGCTTGACAGCAATTCACCTGAACAGGCAACAGGAAGAGAGTTTTGTAGGAATACGTTTGGCAAGTGCGCCCGTGTGCGAGCACATTGTTTTGTTCTTGTTAACTCCGTGTACGTTTAACACGTTCTGTTTGCCCGCGCTGCTTTTCACGTGTTTTTTTAATCGTGCCCGCTTTCTCGATTGTGGCTTGTGTTAACGTGTTATCACGACACCTAAATTCCATTTTCATTATGCGGAGCTAGAGTCAATATTAGGAAATCTTTTTTCTATATCGTATCCATATCTCTATATGGCTTACAATATTTACATACTCTAAGCTTCCCTCTGATGGCGGTCCGCCTGTGGCTGGGAGGTGTTGATGCCAGCGAGTGCTAGGATTTCATTTTTCCGCGGGGGGAAATCTGCCGCATGCAAATTGGAGCCCGCGAGGCATGCGCAGAATAAGCTAAAAACGTGGGAACCGGAGGAGGAGAGCGTGTCGGCGAGACGGCGAAGATGCCGCAGACAACAAGTAGAACGAGAGTGCGCCACGGCTCGCTGTGAAATTGTGAATTGCGAGCAGAAGAATAGGTGAGCTTGGATATTTTAAATCCGTTACGTTGTCGGTTGCGTTGATGATGATGATGATGAACCGGCGTTCAGTGTGCGAGCGTCCCCGCCACCGAAAATAAGCAGAGCCACCGGCGTTTTCGTTTAACTTTGTTAAATGATGCCGCCGTTCAGCTCGCCCCGGTGTTTGCGTGCGCTGGTGCGACACGGGAGCGGCCAGGCTCTGGTTTCCCCTGGCCCTTCCGTGTGACGGGGGTCTCACGCGGTCAGCGCATGTGAAGGTGCTTACGCTCGGGTAACGTGGATAGCCACGCTAAGCTCCCACCGCGAGAGGTCGGTTATTTAACTTTCTACTGCTCACCATGAACTGTTGTATGGCCGGAGACGATAAATGCGTGGTTTTTTTTTCAATTTTGAATTTCCTTTGTTATTCGCAGCCGAGAGCCCACTGAGATTATGCATCGCTTGAAAATAAAAAGCGACGCATTAATTCTTGTGGGTAATTAGAAGGTAATTTATGTGTAGTATTGGCCATTCACAGAGATAGGCCAATTTGGGGCAGTTTGCCATAGCCTATTTCAGACGTTTATTCTTCCCTGAAATGAATAAAATATGGAGACCATCTTTGCGTAACACTCACTCAGATTCCTATAAAAAACTAAAGGCTAAATTAATCTCAGAGGGAACTTACCTCGTGCAATAATGGACTTGTGATTGAACAGCTGAGTGTCTTTTGTACATCGCAGGAGGCGCACGTCCGATAACTTTCTAGTTTGGTAGCCTCGGTCCGTTCTTGTAAATGACCGCTCACGCGCACGGCCTAACACAAGCAGAGTGGCGTGCTCCAGGACAAAGGGAAGGCGATCGCGCGGACTCACGCACGCGGACACCGTCAAAGTCGCGGGTCATGACGATGTCCAAAAATAGCCGTGTTTGTGCAATCGCAGTGTCGCACTGTGAGAGCAGAATTGCTCGACTCTCAAAGGAGTTGTTTTGAACTTCAAGCTGCAGCTGAACCCCAGCAGGCTGTGGCTCGATTTCCTGATCAGGGCAGCAGGGAGCCTTGACCCTCGCTGTATCGGACTTTTATTTTTTTCAAGGAGCGAGGTTTGGCGGAGTTCCGAGCTAGAAACAAGTTGGCCCCCGCCACCGCCCCAGCGCACCAAGCGAGGCTGGAAACGGTACGAGGATGTTACCCAAATATAGCTGCACCGTCAGGGCTGGCACAGCTCGTCTGGTATGGCATAGCAGCACTCCAATCTTAAGTTAAACTCCTGTCATCACTGTCATCATCATCAGCACTATCGTCACATCTCTGGTGAACAATCACTTGGTGGGAAGGCGGCAATTGTGGTTTTGCTATGGGAAGTCTGATTCGTGCCGTAAGAGATGTCAACTCCTTCGCCTGGTATGCAGGAGGTCCGTTGGTTCGATCTCGACCCTGACGCCTGCTGCTGTATATTTGGAGTTTGCATGTCTCTCTTCCCGCGGTCACGTGATTTCTCTCTGGGTCCTCCGTTTTTTTCCCTCTACATTTAGAAACACGCGTTTAGAGTATTTGGTTGCTAGACATTTTCACGCAATAAGCCATTATGTTGAGCTATCATTTATGGCCAGTTCGCTTCTAAAAAAAATAGCTATATAGCTCAGTGGGAGTTACCTGGTAAAATCCAAATAGTTTAGTTTATAGTTTAGTTTGAGTGAGAACAGGGAATTTCCTTCGCCAACTGGAGACAGACACCTACGACGTGTGCACCATTCGCACGACACACACGTTACACAACCTGCACATGATACACAATGCAAACAACACACATTATTATTCATTGCACTTAGCAAATGACGGCGCACACTGAACAAGCAGCACTCGTGACACAACAAGACACATAACACACTCCACACGCACACACACAGCACGGCATGCACTGTTATTGCCTACACGATTGACCCAGAATCACATTACATTGGCAGCGCAAACTGCCGCCCACTATTTTTACCCAGCAGGCCACAGGAAGGATGGCTGATTATTGTTCACAAATGAAGCTCGGGGAAAAGAAAAGGGGGGGGGGGAGGGGAAATAAAATGTAAAAATCTCCCGGGGATGTCAATCATCAGAGCCAGAGCGCAACCGTGCACCAGAGGCTCGTCTGAAATAACTCTCCGCATTCAAACCAGGGTCATAACATTTGGAGAGGAAAAGTTTGCACAGACGTTACCCCTCCCCCTGCCTCCTCCCCCAAGTGTACAGGGCAACACCTGACATGGGATAATTTTAGACGTTATGACTTAATTTTGTGGGAGGTCGCACGGTTGTCTTGGTGGTGTACGTCACCGATGGAGAGGAATCTCTTAAGGCTTCCTTCCTCCCCATGTCTGTTGTCGCCTTGGCAGTCGCAAGGTTGCGCACCCACCGAAGCATTCGCACCGCAAACAAAGCCGAGCTCGTAACTGCAATAATAACAACAATAAAAAATGCTCGTGGAACATTTCCACTTGCAGTTTTTTCGAGCTGCCCAGTTTCCCGCAAACGCTACTGTGTGTGTTGGTCATGGTTAAGACCAGATGCAAATGTTTCATTAGTTGCAAGGAAGGTTTACATTTGGCAGAGACGTGTCTGATTGTGAATTGGCGGTGTGGGGCTGGACCGATAGGCCGGGTGGAGGCAGTGTTTGCTCAATCGTGCGTCCGGGCTAACACGTCTGCACCGGGGTCAGGGTCAGGACGCCCTCCTGGAGTAATTAACACGTGACCTTTCGGCTCAACGGAGCGTTCGTGGGCTCTGGCCTCGCCACTCTGTGTCAGCCTCTTTCACAGTAAACAAACGCTCAGCAGACACCAACACACAACACGGACACTCAAACTCCTGCTCAAACTTGTTGAAGAGGTCATTTCATACCAAGGCTTCCACGATCAATATGATTCATAATCGGTTTTTTTTCAGTTAGGTCAGCCGCGTGCGGCTCTTTAAGGACTGCATTGCGACTCTTGAAATATTTAGTTTTCTACCGAATTCGAAAAAAATCGCTCTTGTTATTTTGGTTGCTGGACCCCTCTGGGTTTCGTCATCTTGTGTTTGTCATGAAGCCTCTTCCACCCGACCCAGCCTATGAATAAAAGTTTAATGTGAATCAAACATGCCAAATGCCAGGATCAGAATATTCATACCGGAGGAATCCGATGAGCTATAAAGCTCTTTTTCACAGATGTCCAGTAAGTGTATTATTGCATCAGCAGCAACATCGGTGTTGTTCTTCTTCTTGGTTCTTTCGATAAAGTCACGTAGAAGGGAAATAATAAAATAAAAAACGTAAACAAATAATATAACAAAATAAAACAATTTTTATTATTTTATTATTTCTCTTCTACGTGACTTTACCGAAAGAACGAAGAAGATGAATCCCTGCAGTCACGAAAGAAGCTTTAAATCGAAATTTAGTGTTGTTCTTGTTGTTGGAGAGGAATTTCACGACGGTTAAATGGGTGACGACATTTCGCCGGAGATGACATCCAGCAATTATCAGGTTGTTAACAGGAGCTAAAAACTCAGATTAGCACAGTTTGTTATGGTACCGTGCGAAAGAAGTTTGACATACATTCAATTGATGCAATGACGTCATCGACACAGTCGAAGCATGAGATCTAATTTACTAATTTTAATTGATTGCGCGTTGATTGGTTTTGATTGGCAGGTTTGGTTGGTGTAATAAGGTGAATCTGTTAGGCGGTTTGTGAATAGTGTCATGCACCGAGAAATCACACGTGTAGTGAATTATTCTATTCCTATATATGTCAAGCGAATAGTCTCTGAGTCTAACAACATCCTATATCTAACCAGGTGAGGTGCTGATGTCCCATTTAAAATATTCAGTTGCTGAACACTCACAAAACCAAGCCCCACATTGCGGAGATGTGTAACACGAGGCACATTTGGAATATTATGGTTGTTTGTGATTTTAAATATCTGACATTTTCGACAGTGACCAGATGCAGTGCCCATAAATTATAATTTTGTATACCGTACAATTTTTCAACGTCCAATATGCTTATTTTACTTTCCATTTTCACTTTTTTCAAAAAAGGGTAATAGTTCCCACTGGCGTAAGTAAAAAAAATACACACAAGGACAGATTTAAAATAAATATAACTGCAGCAGAATACGAGAGATATTTTATGAAGTGGTAACACCACAAGATCTCAGCACAAGCAAAGCTTTCCTTCATGTAATTACCCTGTTTGCTACTTCACATTTTTACAAATCAGATTGTCTCGTCTGAAATCGAGATTTAAATATCCTGAATCTGTTGCCAGCATAATTTGACCGCCCGCACCGATTCATAAAATTACATCACATCGGTGGGGACCTTGACAGCATTTACCATTTCCACGAGCCACTGAGCATTGGCAGGCCATGCGGGGAACGTTAAACGTTTGCTAATTGACATCGTCAAATGCTCCGCGCTTGTTACGGTCACCGATAAACACGGCACTCGCTACAGGCGCGGAGTTGCTCCCGCCCGTTAACCCCACGTTCCGCCGTGGGTTTAGCTGTAATCCTGTCGCGCCGTGATTTTTACTCGAGGCAGAAATTAAACTTTTTTTTTTATGTTCGCAGAGCTCCCAGGTTCGGCACGCCTTCCCCTCCACAGCTCCTCCCCTCCTGCCGCTTGAAATCGGCACGCACACCAGGAGCATCTGGCGGTCACGCAGCGTGGGGACGTTCACTCTGCGGCTGCGAGGCCTCAGAGTAACGGGCTCCGACAGCCGACACGGCTACGGTGGTCGCGGGAGGTGGGGGGGGGATCGTGGATTCAGGGGGGCCCCCGTGAACACCTGCGTAGCACACCCCCCGACCGACCCACCACTCCCCACCGACTCCGTCACAGCCCCTTCTTATTACATTTTAATCAATGGGGTCGTCTTTGTGGTGTGGAGCTGAGTTTAATTAAAACGTTGGGGCCGACGACGGACGGAGTCGGCCGCCACCGTTCTTCCCGTTCTCACGTGTGCCCGCGATCAGCAGCGATTGACACGCAGGGCACTTACAGGCGGGGCACGTGTGCACGAGCAGGTACGCGCAGACAACGCAACAGAAAAAAATCGCCCTGGCGAACCGTGTCCGGTCTCGTCGGTTTCTAGAAGAGTAAGCCGCCTTCAGCCTGGTAACTATTTGGTTGGAGATTGCTGCGAGGTGGCCAGATGACGGAAGGATGGCGAGTGATTGATTTTCGTTGTTTTCTCCGGGTAGGCCGATTTCCTCTCACTTGTCAATCAGTCGGTCGATCCGAGATTTGTCACGCGTTGGCCATATTCGGCAACAGGCTGTGACGGAACCCGCGGATGGCACAGCGAATATTAAACACAACAGAAGCGAAAATAAATGTTTTTAGTCCGGTCTTGAAAGCGCCGATGGTCACAGTTGAGCGGACTTCACTTGGCAGAGACTGTTCCAGACCACCAGGGCGCCGGAGGAACAACCGAGTTGATTACACACAGCAGTAGCAGCAGCAGCAGCGGCAGCAGCAGGTTCTCAGCAGATGAGTGTAGGTTTCGTGATGGTACGTATAGGTGGATGTCATTGTCGAACACCCATCGATAGAATTGGCCAAATGTGGCAATGCAAGATCCTTCTGAAGTCTTGAGACTCCGTGAAACCTTTTTTGGCTGAACAAATGGAATCATTATTAGCTTTGCACAAACTCACAGGCGCATACAAACAGGAGCATATGCACTTCACCCAGTGATGCATGTATATTTTATTTCGTTGTCCTTCCCCCCGCACCTCCGATTATATTATCACTGTTGGCTACGTATTGTCCTAAAGAAGTTCAACGTACATCTCATTTACTGCAGCTAATTTACAAGTCGAAAAGTAACTCAAGTTTAAGCGGTGCATTTTCTTTTCTGACTGTGCAGCGCCGGTCTTAGGAAGCGTGGTTTCCTACCCAGCAACATTTGCCCCCCCCCGCTCCCCCCATTATATAATCACTATAAAACAAAACAAAGGCTATAAACTGTCACCAAGGAGCCATAAAGGACACACCTACAGCAAGCGGTGGTCCCAGCACAGCCCTGCACACGCTTCCCGAATCGCCCCTTTTGACGGATTCCTTTTTGATTGTGATGGAGAGCGCAGCGCTCGCTCTGCATCCATCGCCGGAGTGCTGTGCGCACACCTAGCTCGGACTCGCCAGGCCGTGCCGTGCCTTGCCATTTTGTGCCATGCCATTTTGTGCCATGCCTTGCATCACTGTGCTGTGCCTCGCGGTACCGTGCCTCACCATGCCGTGTTGTGCCGTGCCTCGCTGTGCCGTGCCGTGCCTCACCATGCCATGCCGTCAAGCAGCATAAACCATCATCCCGCGAACTCCGGTCATTCTCGCAACGGCTTTTGGCTAGCCATCGAACAAAGAAGGTCACTGCATCGCGCCCTTTGAGACGCTCTTCTCTGGCCTTCTGGAATGCTCTTCCTTCCAATATTAGGAAGCCACTGGAGCTATATGCACTTCAAAATATAGATTCAAAACTCATTTCTTTAGAACAGTTTTTTGTGTCTAGTTTGTCCTTCCCCTGCACCTCCGATTAGCATAGCTGGCTACGTACGGTTCGAAAGAAGTTCAACATATATACGGTGCCATGCTGTGATGGAGTGTGCCGTTTGCTTGAGGGGACGTTCAGACGGCTCCGCGCAAGAGGCGGTGAAAATGTCACGAGACATGTTTTTTTTAGGGAAAGGTGATTGTTTTTAAAGGAACCAATGTCCCCACGAATGAAATTTTTCTCCGAAGAGATGCGAGCCCATTGATAGAGATACCAGAGGTCGCAACCGGGTACCCGATACACGTACCCTTCCCGATACCCGGCTACCCGTACCCGGCCGGGTACCGGTACGGGTAGCCGTTTGCGACCCTGGTGCGGCCGGGTACGGGTAAGGAATCAAAACCCGTTTGCGACCTCTGAGAGATACGTAGACAAACCTCGAGGAAATGGATGCCCCCCCATGTTTTCAAATGCATGCTTTATTCCCAATTGAAACGCGAAACCAAAACAGTAACACATCCTATTAATATGTGGTCTTGCTGTAGTTCTCTTCACTTCATAATCACATTTCCTCACGTGTTTAAAAAAACGTAACCCATGAAATTGCTTTTGAAGCCAATTTAATGCAGGTCTTGTCTTGATCATGGGCGTTTATAGAGCGTGACCTGCTGCTACGTTTCAGTGGGTCATTGAGAGATTTCCCTTCGCTGTTGTCCATTTTCCCTTTTGTTTCCCCCCAAATTAACGGGCAATAACTCTGTCGCCGAGCTACCGAGGCCCAAGCTGCCGTCGCCGGCCCCTAGGCTTAGCGAGACTTCGCCATCCAAATGGACGGATGGACGCGGGGCTGTTACTGCACAGATAAAATTCGCTAAGGGGGTGGTGGGGGGGGGGTAGCGGGCGTCCGTGCCAGAGTGCCCCTAGTGTTGACGCAAACGTTCCGTCCGCTTTATTCCACGGCACGCCGCCGAGACGATAGCGGCCGTGCACGGCGGCAAGCCGGCTGCTCGGGCCTGTCCAGCTCCTCTTGCTGGTGGTGGGAGGTGGGGGGTGGGGGGGGGGGCATCTGCTCAACGCCGTGCAGGCGCGGACTGCCACGTGCACCCTGAACGCATCACGCCCTGACACCGTGTGCAAATTGCAGGCTATACCGGAGGTTGTTTTAAATGCAGGAGTGAGATGGGGGCGATCAGCTGCTTTAGGGTGAAGTGACAGGTAAGGGGGGGGGGGTGCAGGTGGAGTCACTGCCATCGTCGCTGACATTCATGTGGGGAAGCGGTGTCATCGTCATCAGGGGGTCGTCTTTATAATATTTATACACGACGGGCCTGCTTTGTTGCAAAGCGTGACCTCCAAAACACATCAGCGGGGGTATGTGCGCTGTGAGCCAGTGATGTGATTAAAGACACTTAATTGAATTAAAGTAAAAAAAAAACAACACAACCTCTCAATCGCGATGTGGTACGGGTTACATTTGCACGGGATTGGGTGGAGGCAAAATTATTAAGCAATCGGCTAATGAGGTGACTCCCCAGATCACACGTGATTTTAATTCAAGCTACATACCTTGTGAAATCCCATTGAGATTCATGATTAATTTTACATGCGAGACCGTGATAAATATTTGGCCAGGAACAATATATTGATTCATCGATTACATTTGTGTGAAAAAGGTGGAATTTAGAAGCCGTGTTACAGCCATGTTCACGCAGGACCATGACTCCCGATCTCCGGTCCGCATGCCCGCCTCACTCATTCTACGTCCACCGGTCTTCTCTGTTCAGATTTGAATAAATGTGGTCCGACGTAATGACTAGAGTTTGGGAAGCCCTGCACTAGGTTTTTGGTAAAGAATGACAAAAACTAGCACGGGAACATGATGAATAAGTGTTTTGGGATGTGCAGTGCAAGTGAATAACATTGCACACTGGGCACGCTGTTGTCAAATTGCGAGCTTCAAATTTGAGTGAATGAACTTTTGGATCAAATGCAGGGAGGCTCGCCCTGGTGTCTGTGCTGTAAATGATTCACAGCAAGGAAAGGCTCACTCGAGTAAGTCTTATTTAATGGTCACGGGACAATTTGCACCTATCAGGAACGAGGCTATCGGGGTGTTTAACGTGAATTCTGTGGTAAAGATTGGGTCGCGTAATCCGTAGTAGTCATCGAAATGGTACTGCCTTAAATCAAACTCCAGAAAAACAATCAATTTTTTTCACGAAACTCAAAATAAATCCAGGGCTATTTATCTATGAAAAAATAAACACTTTTTAAACAACGTGTACGCTTGTATTTTGCAGAATGTTGCTGTTGGAAGTTATTTACTGCTCGTGTTTATTTCTTTGTTCAGCCATCTGCACGTTCATTTGCCCGTTTAATACTTTCTGTATTTACATTACGTTCCTTTAAGCAAATATGAAAGCTATGCGCAGTAGAGCTGATTTTATGAACCTGACACATTGTGGCTCTATATGCATCCATTATTGATTGTGTGGTCCTACATTAATAATGCGATTCATATGTAGGAGCCGTACTCTCTGGCAGGCGAAAAGCAAGTAGGGAATTAGATAAAGGGATGAGCGCTCTGTGAACTTGGACTTGCTTTTATGACAAACGAAGCAATATATTGGATGGTGACCGTGGCTAGCGAAGCTGGTTGAAGTCTGCATGAGAGCCCTCCTCATTAAAGAGATCACCGCTAAATTTAGTGTTCGTAAACATTCACGAAAATTTGCAAATGTGCGTTTGAATAGACTTCCTGGAAATATAATTTATCCGGCAGTGGGGGAGGGGGGGGGCTGTTTTCGTGCCCAACCGACGGATGAAATTTGAGGAAGGGATTTTGAGCTTCCTGGCATTTTTTATTTATTGATGTCAGCCCGTGACGGTAATGTAAGGAGCAGCACGGTCCGGGTGGCTATTTGCCACCCGGAAAAATCTGTATTTCTTTTTGTCTCCGTGCCCGTCTCCGTTCCAGCCTTCATGGCCGTTTGCGTGTCTGTCTCGCTCTTATCCGTTTCCACTTCGCTGGCTCTTTAACTGCATCTCCCGGTGTCACGGGGTGAAGGTTGGGCTCCAGGCCAGGGCCACGCACAGGGTAATTACCCATGCAGTGGGTAGGCCCCCGTGCTCTCGGCTCCTAATTGCGCGGCTCGCGACCGCTGCACGTGGGCCCCGTCTTGCTTGGCCGCGTGCACTTTTCGGGGAAGCAAATTTTTTTTTTTTTGCAATAAGTATTCGCGGGAGGAAAAGGGAAAGAAAAAAAAAGTGCATGTGTGCACATGTGTGTCTTGGCGCAGCGTTGGTTGTGAAAGTAAACACGGGGCTGGCGCACTCGCCGTGCCACGGAGCGGCGTCTCGTGAAGTCGAGCGAGCGAGCGTGGTGCGTTGCCCTCCCCCTCCCGCACAGCGTGTGCTCGTCTGCCTGCCTGCCTGCCTGGCGAGCAGCAAAATCGCCCTGACCTCGCCACGACCTCCCAGCATGCACCGGGCCTCACTGCTGCTCGGCACGTACACGGCACTTCCCAGCATGCCTCTCGGGGGGCGCCCGGGACACACTGACTCACTCCATTCAAACAAACAGCAGTGTGACATTCTCCACATGGGTTGGGCAGCGGCGTATTCCCTGCGATGAGCTCTGCGGGGAGGGGGGAGAGGGGTGTGCCAAGGGTCAGGGGGGGTTTCCCCCCCCCCCTTTTTAAACGCAAAGCGCTTGCTTTTCGTGGCTTTTCGTGGCTTTTTGTGACGGGCGGCGGCGAGTTTCCCTTCGTCTCTGTGTGTTTTTTGCGTTTTGAGAGAAAACAAGTAGCATTTTCTTTTTAAATAGACCGTTGTTCACATCCAACTAACAGCTTCAATTTCAAGCAGAGCAGTGCAAGGGTCATGTCTGCTTGACTTGTCTTTAACAAGGCCATCTTAAGCAATGTATCTCGATTTTTTTTTTATTGTGTTAGGGGCAGAAAGGATGGTATTTTGTAAAGGAAATAATTCGATTAATTCCTGATTAAATTAATCAATATTATTATATGAAACGAATGTAAGAACAACTCATTGATTTTGAAGGTTTTTTACAATTCGGATCTATCACAAATATTTCCTTTTGGTTTGTTATACATATTTGTATTTTTATACCATGAATTAGTGCGTTCAATGGCAGATTAACCCCCCCCTCCCCCTGCAAGACCGCTTAACTGCAAACCCTGCCGATTGTGCTATCATTCCCGGTTGTGGAGCAGATACTACAGTTAGAAAACTTATAAGGAAAATATTTGTTCATTCATATTTTGGCAAAAGATGGCTTTTTTAATTCCTGCTAATGCGCCCCCAGTTTTTATAGCATCCAGAACAATGGGGTCTTAAAAAAAAACCAAATGGAGCATTGAGCAGAGGCTCGTGGCGTTGTGGAACATCAGCCCGGGCGAACTGCTGCCTTCGCATTGTTTGCGTGACCCCGGAGCTTGCGAATACAAAACACAGCACCCCCCTGCCCCCCCCCCCCTGACACCCACGCCACCCCTCCCTCGCGGTCGGGTTCCGTCTGTTGTCCAACGGCCACGGCCAATGGCGTTTGAACACCCGCGCTCGTAAAACGCCAAACCCCCCCCCCCCCCCCCCCACCATGACCCGCAGGCCGTTCCCAGCAGAGCCGTGCGATGGGGCAGCAATTCTAAAGGAGGCCAGGGTGGCCCAGGCCTGCCCCGAGCGAGCTTGCGGCGTGCGTGAACACTTGCGCGTCGCGCCCACTCCGCTCCCAGAGTGCACCGCTCCCGTGCCGTGAGCGTGTGTCACAGTCGCTCTTTGCATGGCTGACGGGGCGTTTGGCCTTGAGAGTTCTGGGTCGGGTCCCCGGTGACCACCGTCTTCCAATGGGGTCGGCCACGGACCTCTCTGGGGGGAACCGGCGGGGGGGAGGTGGCGGCGGGCTGGGTGGGGGGGGCATCGGGGTGTGGGCATAAGGGACACGGCGGGGGTGGCGCCTGGAGGTTGGCTGTTTGTCCAGGGAATGTCCGACGACTGGTTTAACGGCATTCACAGGCACATGGAGCCAGGGGAACCTAATAGGCCCTCTCAGACCCTGACAATAAACGGCTGTCACATTCTGCTCGTTCGCAAGTGCAAAGCACGGCCAAATGTGGGCACTGTTACCAGGGCACTAACCATTTCTTGGGAGGATATTTTACGCCACATATTTTGTGTTCAAAACATGCCATTTTAAATGTCACGTAAATATAAACCACATGCTTGTTAAGGCTGTGCCCAATTTGGTCACTTGGGCCAAAAAAAAGGTAATAATTCCAAGAGGCTTCCTGGGGCTTACTTTGTGAACACGTACTTACATGAATGAATAACACCGGTAATTTTTTTTTTTGGGTTTAAGGTCTTCATTATTTGGGATGGCTTTTTCGGAACTAGACGTATGTGAAGACACGAGCAATGTTCCCGACCTTGAGGAATTTTTCATGATTTTTCTTCGTTTCAGCCCCCAGGCTGTTGAAAGGAACGCAGGGAGGGAGGAGTTGATGGGCTCTTTTCTTCGCCGCCACCGCCTCTTTCGCGACCGCCACCTCTGCGAGGCGTCGGCCTATTGGAGGCCTTGGCCTACGAGAGGCCAACTAAATAGTGCCACTGTCCCATAAACTTTAGACAGTTTTTCAGAGTACTCAGTAATTAAAATTCTTCAGTTAAGAGTTTGCATATAACCAGAGATGTATTTTACAAGCTTTTCATCAACCTTTATTTGTGCAAGAAAGCCTCACGCAGCCATAAGACACGTTTTTAAGGACAGTTCTGCATTGTGCGTGCTTGCAAATTTGCCGTGTAGGTGTCAGCTATGAAGTCATTGAAGATGCATAGCAGACTAACCATAGCAGGCCCAGTGGTAGCAGGCCAATAATGCAGTGAAGCATATCAATCTTATCCACACTGTTCCTCATTCGCTTCTGGGTCCAGGCCTCTTCTATTTGATTTTGGGTGATGAAAACAAGTGACACGTTTGCTGCTCACAGAGAAGGATTTGGAACCAATGTTCCGTATTCTCAAGAAAACGATGTTTGGAGTTGTTTTGGTTGAGGAGGCCTACTTTGAAATGTGACAAACGTGTCCCATCTGTAGGGCTGGCTTTAGAGGAGACGATTGCGTCTCGGAATGTCGACGAGTGGACTTCAGTGTCAGTGGCGGCAGGGCAAGCAAGCACTTGCCCACACATCGCACCTCGATTGCTGCCCACGCCGCCGTTACCATCCTGCACTCTGCCGCCTTGAGTCATGTGACCACACAGCTGATGATTGCGGAGCGCAAACATACCTGGGTCTGCTAAAAAAAACTGTTCTTTTGAGGTGTATAATGATGCATCAGTTCAATTAAAATAATCATTTTTACGCTGATGAATCGTGCGTGTAAGAATTGGTTATCTGGGAATTATGCTACTGTCGTGCAATGTTTTTATTGCATGAGGCGAGTGCTGTGAACAAAGTTGTGCGAACAAGACATAAAAAAGAAACAATAACCAACAAGATGGGAAAAGTGAGACAGAAAATAACTCTTGAATCACACCATGATAATTAATCAAATCACTGAGGAGGTGCCGGGGGTGGTGAATCGTGTCATATCTAGTTGGCTGCACTGGGTAGGGTTAGGGTTGACGTCTTTGCACTCATCTGTTTTCCCGTGTGTGTGTCTATGTATTTTCCGGGCACGGTGTTGGCCGCCCACCTCCTCGTGTGCCTTACCGGCCTTCATAGCTTTTTACGAACAGCACTTGCCCCAAATGTATGTTAGAGCTCTACAGGGGAATCTTTGCCTTGTCTTTCCTGTTAGGAGACCACTTGCTCACAAGATGCCACGACGGATACGAGTGGGATCGTTATAATCAAAAGGTCTTTCTGTGGGATGGCCTGGCTCCCCCGAGTGGACTCCATACTGCCTGGGCTGTGAAGCATCGGACCGCGTTCAGCGTTGAGGCTGCCGCCTGGTTCTGAGAGGGCCCCAATTGAGCCATGCGGTGCCGCTTGTCGTATCCCTGGCGGGGGCATCCTTAACTCCGCTTCGGTCGTTCTCTGTGGGGAATCCGCATCTTTAAAGAAACCACAGAGGAGCGAGCACTGATTTATATATTGTCGTTAATTAGTTATATATAGTGTTGGTTTCTCATACAACAATATTACTAATGATGGTTTATCCATTTTTGTTTAAACATCTATTAAATCCTGGTTGTCCTGCCAGATTTCTTGTTATGAGACAACGCCAACGTGAAACACCTTGTGGCATCTTGGGTAAGAAAAGAGGTGTTTGTGTGTCGTGTCCTAGCCCAAAATAAATCAGAAATAAAAAAAATAGACTGGGCCTCTCTAAATTCAATCCCAGATCTCCCATGCTGATGGGCTATAACTCTGTTGGAGAAGAGGACGTTGAAGTGAATTGCGCTGTTGAACCCCCTTGTGACTAAAGATGTACACATGCCTCTGGACATCTCCACATAAATATCTAACAGTGATAAATTTATCAAGACAATGAATAATTGAGTCTCGTGGCTGCAACATCACATGTCGGTGCAGGACAACCTCCGGTTGGTGTGACAGAGTGTTCAGCTTGGAGGTCAAATAATCCATAGCGGTCCGCAGCTTCGAGAGTGAGCACCACAGTCCCTCTACTTGACGTTGGTCGTGGCTTGAATTGAGCTGCGTCGTCGATGTACGTACATGTGTTGAACTTCTTTCGCACCGTACGTAGCCAATCGTGCTAATTGGAGGTGCGGCGGAAGGGCAATAAACTCGACACAAAAAGCCGTTCGAAAGGAGTGAGTTTTCAAAATATATGCAAAAGTGCATTGCTCTAGTAGCTTCCAAATATCAGAAGGAAGAGCATCCCAGATGGCCGCGAAAGCGCATCTGAAAGCGCGCGACGAGATGACTGTCTTTGTCCGATGACCAGCCAAATGCCGCTACTGCAAGGATCACCAGAGTTTGCGTGATGGTTTATGCTCCTTGACAGCAGCTCATCCACATCCCGAGCAGAGAGCGCCCGGTGTCGCGAAGCTTCACCTCTAACCCCCCACCCCACCCCCCACCCTGTGTCGTGCAGGTGCTCGCGGCTGACTGCAAGCGCGTGGCGGCGCTCCAGTACTTCCTCGAGGCCCTGTGCGGCCTGGAAGAGCCTCTGCTTGCCTACAAGGGCGGCAAGTACGTGTCGGTGGCTCCAGGACGTGACGAGCCCACCCCATCAGCAGGGCCACGTGTCCACGGGGGGGACTTCTCCAGGTACCAGGTGAGGGGAAAGCCGTGACGTGGAGAGCGGGGCGGCCTGGTCAAGTGTTACCCCGCACGTGCATATGCTAGTGCGTCTGTACCTGTGTGTGTGTTCTAATTATGGGGAGCGGAAGTGTAGCAGTTAGTGTGCTGTGCTGCGAACCAGACGACCCGGGTTCGATTCCCGTTCACGGAAAAACACCAGTGACGATTATCTGAACCAGTCCTGGGTCTCCCCTAGGTCGACTCGGCCTCAAATGAGTACCCTGGTGCGGTGTTGTGAGAATCATCACCCAGCAGACAAATGCGGCCGAGCGTGGTGTTCGCCACCCATCCCCTCGTGTGCCATTTCGGCTTTCATAAGTGCTCGCTAACAGCACACACCTCAACAGTATGTTAAGGTTTTACAGGAGATCTTTGTCTTTCTTATGACCATATGCGGGTACATGCATTCTCTACATAAAATGTGCACACAGGTGAGTGCACTAACATGTAAAAGCATATTTGCTGGTACAGGCTTAAATATTTTCCCCCTCCCTCAAACGAAATGCTGCCTTCTGCAACCTGATAACATTTGAGGGCAATAACTCTTACTTCCAATCAGTGTCCACTGTTCACTAGAATTCCAACAACATGCATCGGTTTGAGTTGAAGTAAAACCATTAGGGACAGAATCATAAAAAACATTTTGGGAGAATGCTGTGTGAGGGTAATCTGTATAAACTATGATGGGCAGAGCACCTCGCGCCTCCTTGCAGAAGACCTCAGGTTCGTGATAATCATTTTCAGTGTCACTGAATTCAAATGGTCGTCGGTTGTCTGTATGTATATTGAACGTCTTTCGCACGGTACGTAGCCAACCGTGCTAATCGGAGGTGCGGGGGAAGGATAACAAACTAAACACAAAAAGCAGTTCTCAACAAATTAGTTTTCAATCTAGATTTAAAAGTGCATAGCTCCAGTGGCTTCCTTATATCGGAAGGTAGAGCATTCCAGGCAGCCGCAGAAGCGCATCTGAAAGCCCGCGATGCGGTGACCATCTTTGTTTGATGGCTCGCCAAAAGGCGCTGCTGTCAGGATGGCCGGAGTTCACGTGATGGTTTATGTTCCTTAACGAGATCGGCAAGGTTTTGTGCTTCATTTGGTTAATTTCTCACATGGCCATGAAAGGCATTCTGTCCACGGTGCGCCTGTCCTCACCGCGTGCCGTTCCCAACCTCACTTCGTGCCCAATCGGACCCCCTCCCCGTGTTCGTACCACAGTGGGCGGAAAACATTAAGGGGTCGATCTGACATCAAATAAAAATTGCCCATAAAGTCTGTTTAGCCTTGGTTTATGTTTATTTAATCAAACGCATAGGGAGGATGCGGGGTTAAAAATAGGGGCTCGTTGTAAATAAGCCCACGTTGCTGCCGGTGTGACAATGTTTTTAATTCGTCTGTTTACGAGATCCCCGCGGCGCGCAGGGCTTTGTTGTCGGGGTCGTGGCGCACGAGGTGGCATGGCCAAGGGGCCGCGTCCCCGCGAGCAGCAGGGCTCGCCGCGCTCACCTCCTTCCTGGCCGCTCGCTGACATGCGGGCAGATGTTGCGTGTGGGGGGCAGGAGTGGCATGGTGCGGTGGAGGAGGGGGTGGGGATGTGTGTGTTTGTGTGTTTGTGTGTATGTGTGTGCACATGTGTGGTAGTGCAGCGGTTCACACGCTGCGCTACAAACCCAGCGAAACGGGTTCGATTCCCGCTCGTGGCCAACACCAGTGACGATGAACTGAATTGGTCCTGGGCCTTCCCCTTGGTCGACTCAGCCTCAAATCAGTACATGGTGCGATGTGTGTAAACATTGTCACTGGGGAGACAAAGGCGGCCGTGCTTGATGCGAGCCATCCACTCCCTCGTGTGCCATGCTGGCCTTCATAGGTGCTTTCTAACAGCACTTGCGCCAACAATCTGTTAAGGCTACACGGCGATCTTTGTTTTTGTATGTGTGTGTGTCGACTCGGCCTCAATTGAGTACCTGTTGCGTACTTGCTGCCACTCGGGAGACAAAGACGGCCGGGCATGGTGCCGACCACCCACCACTTCGTGTGCCGTGCCGGCCTTCATAGGTGCTCGCTAACAGCACTTGCCCCAATAGTCTGTTAAGGCTTTTCAGGGGATACTTTTACGTATGTGTGGAGCGGAATTGCAGCGGTTCGCACATTGCGCTCCAAACCCGAATAATCAAATTGAAATTCATGAGAAAAAAACCCATCTTAACAGAATAATAGTTCAGGCCGGAAAACCGTACGTTTCAAACAAACACACGCTGAAATGCGTCAAAAGCACACGGCCTCTGCATTATGCAAAAACCATCAACATTTCCTGAAGACGTGCATTGTGGATCTCTTGTCACCGTCAAAATAAATTTGAGCAAATGTGACCGACTGAGAGGCGGCAGTGATGCGGTAACAGACAACTCTGGACCGCTTTTGTCCACTGCTCATATTTTCCCAATTAATTTCGATGGTGACCTCGGACAAGAGGACCACAATGCACTTCTTCAGAAAATGCTGGTGGGTTTTACCCACGCGCACAGGCTGTGTGCATTTTACACATTTTTGCGTGTTGTTTGAAAGCATTTAACACTGTGACCAGTGTTGGATTCCTGACCATGCATGTCAGTGACCAGTTGTATCTGGTCCTGTCTAAGGCCTCTCCTAGATTGACTCCGACTTTAATAGTTGTGCGTGTGTTAGTAGGCCAGTGCGAGTAATCGCGTGTATGCATATTATGCTTAGTCATGCACATCGCTCATGACAGTTGTATCTGGCCTGGGTGACCAAGCCTTCAATGAGTACCTGATGTAGTTGCGTGAGTTCTCGTTCAGAGAAGTGGGGTGACCGAATCAGCCTCCGGTGGACTTGGACACACCACTGCCTCTTGTTGCGTGATAAACATACCTCAATGGGTGCCCACTAACAACACTTGTAAAAACAGTCCATTCCAATTAATAGGGGAATAGAGACCTATCGCTGTGTGCAAGTGAGATTGTGGGAGTGATTCGTACGTGTGTTCCAGCGTGTAAGTATGAAAGCATGTGGCTATGTGTGTACACATGCCTGGCTGTTCCGCACGTGAGCAGAGACTTAGTGTACGGGTGAGGGGGTGGGGGAGAGAATCATAAAAAGTTATTCCAGCTACAAACCCCATATCGACTCGCTGTGTCCCATGACCAAATGGCGCGGGACATTACCACCGCGCGTGGCTTCAGTGCGGCCCTCCTGGCAGAAGACTTAGAGGTCGCCTCGGTACCGTGTAGTTGCAAAGGGCGGCTGCTGTCGTTGTCGTCGTCGTCGTTGTTGTGCGTGGATGAGCGCAGCACACGCGGCATTCTGCAAGTGACCCTGCTACGATCGCGTTGAGCCGCGCCCGCCCCCCTTGACACCTGCGTGGCCGCATTCTCTCTGTGCCGCTCTCACCGCTCTTCTTTGCGTTCTCGCCATGTCGCGTGACCCCCTCCGGTTTAGCTGCCCCCCCCCCTTTCTCTTGCCATGAATGCCCTGAAACGTGTTGGGAATTGAGGCCGGTCTCCTCGTAAATTTCAGGTGTGTTCAGTTATTTTTAACGCAAACTTTATACTTGAAATCGTTAATCGAATGTCATCCTCCCACAAATTATTTGTTCATAACGATTGCGTGTCTAATGTGTGCTGAAGTATATCGAGTGCGGCGGTTTGGAGCGCGTGCGCTTCTTAAACCTGCTCGGCGTGTCAGTGAAACGACAAAAACTGCGAAGCCCTCTCAGAGATGGAATTTTAGCAACGTCCGCTAAAATATCAGGGAGGTATTTTGTACGATGACACGAACAGAAGTTGAAACCGACTGTCGAGGCTTTACTTCGCCCTGTCTGTCGCCGAGTGATTTTTACTCGTGGAAAAACCGAGAAGCACCGAGAGGTGGGCGCTCCGGGATGATGCTCACTCACAACTGTCCAGCTGTAGATGCGTGGGTTTTCCGAGTCGAAGTGAGGGCAAGTGATGTCATGGACTGGATGCCATCCAAATCGCCAGCGCGGTTCGCAGCGATCTGTTTTCACAGATGCGGTGAAGTGAACTTGCCATGGGAAGAGAGAGAGATAGCGCAAGAGCAATTACCGCCCTGCCAGAACTCGCCGCACTCATGCAATGTAGAACTTGAACAAAAAAACACAACGCAAACATGAGGTGGCCGGGTGGCTTGCGGAGCACTGCTGTGGCCTCGAGCCTGGAGTGGCCATTGATGGCGAACGCTGTGGGCGAGGTTAAAGCGTCTCGCTCGAGTCACCATTCGTCTTCAGACAAAGCAGCATCACCGGTAACCAAAGATGGCCCAGCACATGGGGCAAGTAGCTTATCCCCCCCCCCTACTGCCGGCAGGGTTCCAGCACCCGTGGCTCCCGCTTGAACCCCACTTTGCGCTGTGAGCGGCCGTCGCGGCTGCGTGGCGAGAACGGGCTCTGTCAGGGAGGCTCTGCCTGGGCCCCCTCTCTGTAACACTACACCCTGGGGGCGGCAGTGACGCGGTGCACACACACCGTGCCACGGCCCGCAACCACTTGCTTTGTAGCACTGCGGTGTGTAGGAGGCGATCCCACATGGGGACTATTTCCCAGCATGTGCGCTTGATTAGACCTCGGCTTGTACTTGAGAGGGCACGCCACTTGTGTTCCTTGACTCTGCTGCCCCTCTTTAGTCGGTCCAGGAGCCAATCACGTTAAGCGCCGGCGTCGACCAAAGGAAACAACCTAACCACAGTCGCCACGGCGGGAGAAGGGAGATGGACATGAGGAATGACGGTGTCCTGGAGGTGAATGTTGAGGTCTAATTCAAGGACTGCGTGTGAACCTCTAACGAATGAATCCCTTTTTGCCCGGGTTGCGGGTGAGCATGTGTCCTTCCCAACCGGACGACACATAAACAGCACAGCCATTGGCGTACACGCCTGTAGATTTCTCTTCGCTGCTGCACTCATACCTGTGAATCCTTTGACCGTTTCAGTTCAGTTTTATTTATTTAACCAGAGCCCAAGGCTCACCATCTCCTCTGTACGTGTCGCTGTGGAGCTTTGCTTCTTTTTTTTTGGTTACTGTTTTAGATTGTTTGCAGTGATTTGTCTTATTCAGGATTTTGGTCATATCACAGGTACGCTGGCTTACCTTTGTAATTGGTGAAAAGTCCTTTGTGTAAAATCAACCTCATCATCATTGTCATGATTATCATCATCTCTTGTGTACCAACCGGTGGGTGGCTTTCTCACAGGGCTTTTTCTACACCATAGGAATGTGGAGTTGTCACTGCTTGTTCAGGAACATTCGTGGTTGGTGAGCACCAGCTGACACCTTGTTGATCCTTGGGGACTCCTACTAAGAGAAGCAGTGCGAGAGGACCACCATGATCGGATAATTCATCTGATAGGCGATGTACCGACGAAGCAATCGCGACACTGCTCTGAGTTTCAGGTTGCACGTTTGCATGGCGCCGCGCGCGAGCGCGTGCGTGTTGGCACACGTGTGCCCGCTTGTTGGCGCGCGTGCCCGCAGTGCCGCCCCTCGGGAGCTCACGCCTTCCTCTGGACGCTGCTCCGTCGTGTGCTGGGGGGTGGGGGGGGGATGTAGGTGAAGGAGTGTATGAGTGTTGACGTGCGGGCCAGCGCTGCGTGCCTGCGTCGCTAATGCAGTCCTTAGCTCCGCCGACTCTACGATGCTTTTAATGAATGAGTGCTGCTGCTGCTTCAGCAGCTGGGAATGCGACATCGATTGCTGCTCCGGCACAAGCGATTTTCTCGAGTCTCTTTGGGGGGACGAGGGGGGGGGGAGCAGCGGGGGTGGGCTGGGGGGATGGGCTGCTGTCCGGAACTCAGAATATTTCATTCTTTACTTTTCCATCGAAAAAAAGTAGTTTTTTGTTTTAGAAATGATGCATCGATGTGTACATACACAGCAGCGGCTGTCATTCACCACTTAGTTGTAGTTATGTCACCACAGCGCCTGTGCCAAACCCAGCTCGCTGGCGGTAAAGAGCGCTGAAGGCTTCTTGGCAGAAGCTCGCGGGGCAGTCCCAGGTGTTTAGTTTTCAAGTTAAGTGACGGATGTACATTCTTATACGTAGAGATCCGTAACGCGCATGTACACGTACGCGCATGTACATGTACGCGGAGACCATTGGCAGTGAAGAAGCAAATGAAACGAGTAAGAAAAAAACCAACAGCCATCACAATCACTAAATCTTTAAAGTTGGCATGCGCTTGTAATATAATTACCACTTTAGCATACCTTTATGGCCCAGCAAGCGTGCATTTAGCGTGCGGAGGACCGAATGTGACACGGCGCGTTGGCACCGTGCCCCGCACAGCGCAACGTTTCGGCACCACGCAGCGCCAGTCTCCCCCGTGTAAATAAAAAATAAAAGGCTTAAAACGACCACAAGAAATTGCCGTGCGTGTGCACGCGCGTGTATATATTACGGGGAGTGGTAGTGTAGCGGTTAGCGCTACGCTGCGCTACAAACCCGGCGACCCGAGTTAGATTCCCGCTCACGGCCAACACCAGTGACGATTATGTGAACGGGTCCTGGGCCTCCCCTAGGTCGACTCAGCCTCAAATGAGTACCTGGTACGATGTGTAAACATCGCCACTGTGGAGACAAAGGCGGCCGGGCGTGGTTTTGGCCACCCACCCCCTCGTGTGCCGTGCCGGCCTTTATAGGTGCTCCGTAACAGCACTTGCCCCTACAGTCTGTGAAGGCTATGCGGGGGATCTTTGTCTTTGTATATACCATAAACATGAGCTGGCACACGCAATGCAGCCAAACCAGACGCTCGGGTGTAATATCGCCTCTCGTCTCGCAAACACCAAGCGAGCACAGACGGAATGGGCTCGCCAAATTTGGAAGGCTCTCTGTGAGACCACCCAGGGCACAGACTGGCTAACGTCTGCTTCTCTGCAGATGGAAAATGGAAACCATTAAATCAGAATGTAACAATGTTAAGTGGGGATCCTGTTTGCGTGGCTACGTAGGAAATGAGCTCGCGGTTTTCATTCTCTTCGTTCTCTCTCTTCTTCTGTACGTTGGGGTTTTTTTGTTTGATTATCCTTGGCTGGTTAATAGTTTTAAGAAATAATAATTCTTGGTTCTGAAAAAAGAGAAAGAAAAAAAAAACACAGGTCTTGAAAATCATCCGTTAATGTATTTTGAAATTATATTCATACGTGTAATAACAGTGGTAAGAGGTCACGCTTGGAGTGGGGGGGGGTGTCTATGCGCTCGAGGTCCAGGTTTGTGCACTGCATTGCCAAACTCGTCATCTCACGCTCCTCGGGGACGTGAGACACACGTAGGCCATTGTGCGCCAGTGTTATATCCGCGTGCCATTTTAATATCTGCATACTTAAGTCTTTGTTGTGTCCCTGCTCGTAAGGATAGTGCGTTGCAACTGATTTTACGTTGGCGCAAAATAAGTACGAGCCGAAATGTAGCTCAGCTGGCCGAGTGAGTGGCAGGGCAGCCGCGAGATCAAGTTTCAGCCAGGATCAACTCAACCCAATATTATTATCGTCGTTGTCGTCATAACCACGATCATAATCATCGCCACTCTCATCATCATCAACCTAATCAATATCATGATGATCGTCATCGTCATCGTCTTCGTCATCACTGTTAAGGCAACAATCACTCCTCGGGGGCCAGTAAAATGAGCACCGCTTAGTGGGGGAGAAGTCGCCATCTAACGAGGTCAGTGGCTCTTAACCTTTACTGCAGCCTTGCACCCCTTTGGTTCTGAATCGTTTCAAAAATGTACGATGTTAATAAATAAGTAGGGGTTTGATGAAACAAGGTGTTGTAACTTACATGCCCGTGCTTAATTTGTGTTTCGATGGTTTTACCTTCTGAAAGAATCTGGCCATGTCTCGCACCTCCAGGGGGTGCAGCGTGCACCCCACGTTAAGAACCACTGATCTAGGTCTTCTTTTGAATGCTGGTGCTCACCATAGGAACGTGGAATTTCCACCACTGGCTCGGCACAACCGAGGGGGGCGACCAGCACCCACGATTGTGATCGCGGCGACGCGGTCGCAGTGCCAGAGCTCGCTCCTGACGTCCGTCGGCGCTCGCGGTTTGGCCGGTCACGAGTCTCTCCCGCGATCGCGCGCGTTCCGGCACCGCCGCCCCCACCGCGTCGGGTGTAGGCCGACTCGGCACCGTGGCGCGTCCACAGCGCCCAGGTCCAAAAGGCGCTACCGTAGCCCGCTGGCCCTAAATCTTCGAGCTTGCGTTAAGCGAGCAATACCAATTTGTTTTAATACTGGGGGAAAAAACAGGGGGCCATTTTTTTGTTGTTTGTTTTAGTGCCCTAATCCACAATTGGCAGCATTCCACTTGTGCCATGATTAACCGTGGGTTCAATGAAATGTTTAAAGCTTTTTAAATAAAAGCTTTACGGTGCACAAGGGGTAATGAGGCAGTTCGCACAATGAGTGAATTACACCGTGTAAAATACAACGTAAATAAATACGAAGCCACTTCACCGGGCGTGCTGGGGGTGGGGGGGGCGTGAGGGGGCGAGAGTGCGAGGGGCTAAGGGAGGGGAGGGTGGCAGCGTGTTGTCGAAGGTGCAGCCTTCGTCTGAGCACGAAACTCCTGGAGTAAGTAGCAGCCGGACAACGTAAACATTACAGAAAACAAAAGAACACGTATGCATCAAAGGGGATGATTTGTGTCACGTGGGCGAGGGTGACACAGTGACGACGTGCGTCACCCGGGCGAGAGTGACACGCCGTCATTGTGTGCAGCGAGAGTGACTGTGATGATGTGTGCATCACCCACGGTGGAGATGACGCGTTGACGGCGTGTGTCTTGACAGGGAGAGGATGACGTGCTGGTGGAGGAGGAGCTGCTGGCGAGCGAGGGGAGCGATGAGGAGAGTGATGACATCCGGCAGTTGAAGGCGCGCAGGGAGACGCTCACGCGCAAGGTGGCAGAGCAGCGGCGCCGGCAGGAGCAGATACAGGTACTGGTGGCACAGGTGACACAAAGACAGAGGTCACGGACACGGGTGACGTCTACACCGGGGATACAGGTGATACAGGTCACACAGGTCATCGAGATAAAGGTGATCGAGACACAGGTCACAATGACACAGGTCACACAGACATGGGTGTCATATAGACACAAGTGACGCAGACACAGGTGACGCAAAAGCAAAGATCGCCCCTATATAGCCTGAACAGACTATTGGAGCAAGTGGTGTTAGCGAGCACCTACAAAGGCCGGCGTGGCACAAGAGCGGGTGGGTGGCCGGGACACACACAGCTGATACAGACATCGTCTATACAGACACATGAAATATAGTGATATTTCACATGTGAAATAGCCACAGGTGATACACACGTACAGGAGGTCAGAAACACACAGATGACGCATACATGGATAAGGTGATTCAGATACTGGTGGCATGTACACAAGCGATACAGTTTTGAACACAGGTGACATGGTTACAGACACACGTGACATTTAGTTGACAGCAGCCAATGGCTAACCCCACTCTTGGTATCCACACCTCGGTCTGTGTCTTGGCACCGCTATGAATCGGTCAACACACACAGACATGCAAATATTGATCCCTGGAGGCCATCAGTCCTAACATTACCATGTCTCAAGATTGCTCCTTCCAGGATTTCTAAGACCCTGCCATCCATAAATCTTTGCCGCTCCAAACCAGGAAGTATTTTTTGTTGGTTACATGGGCGATAGACAGTCACGCACACAGGTTACACAGATGGCACACACACACACACAGGTGACATGTGGGTGACAGGCGACACACGCACAGGTAATACACATGCAAGCGGCACAAGTGATAGAGCGGGTGTTATGAGCACGGATGGTTGCACAGTTGGGAATGTGGCCGTCAGAGACGGTGGTAACACGGGTAAAAATAATAAAATTGTGACAACAGGAGAGATGTAGTGAAGCTCACGTGCATGACACGCACAGCCGGAGGAGACGCGCGTTCACAAACGCGCGCGGATGTCCCGTCCGATTGGGTTTGCGGTGAACCGTAGCGCCGTTAAAGAGGCTCTCGGTTCGAGCCATGTGGTAATTGTTGTTATTTTCACATCACCCAGCCGGATTAATAGTTTGTTGTGCTACAGATTGTAACAGATGCACTCCCCCCACCACCCCCACCGCCCCCACCACCCCCCACCACCACCACGTGCTCCCCGAGTGTTTTCAAGAGTTGGCTAAAAGTACACAGCCGTTTAAGATGTCGCTGAGTAAGACAAAAATTATTCCACCGTTGTTGGAGCCAGTCATTGTTTCTTACGTTTAATTACATTTGAGAAATGTAATTATAAGTTGATCTATAAAAATATATATCGTGGGCCCTTTATAAGGAGGGGGAAAAGAAGGAGAAGGCGAAGAAGAATTTGTAGAGATTTCTTAATGTTTATGAAACAACATTGACGTCCCGTAATTCTGTTGCGTTGTCGCTACTTTTAGCGGTTGCTTGGACACATAGTCCATGTGTAGGCAAGGCTATCATCATTGGTAAGTCATATCAGACCCGGACATCCCACCTTCGGTAACCCGTACTTAGCGATGGCAGTCTGTAGCCTGGCATGGCTCACCGATGAGCCCCAGTGTCGGTGAATCCCATTTGCATGCCTCATTGTGCCCGATGTCTCTGCAGAAGACCTCGGAGCCGAACGATTGAGCTGACTGTACCAGCGAGTAAATACAAAAACCTTTTTAATTAAAAGCAAGAATTGTGTTAACACAATACTGTTACAATAATAACATGAGTGGGGAATAGCATTGTAAAAAAAAGGAGAAAACTGCTTCTCTGTAATTCAGCCAAACTTGGCAATGCTAGTAAATGAAAGATAAATGAAAATGAAAATTATGAACGTATAATAACTTAATGACGTTATCGGCTATGATCCAAAACAACGGCACTTCTAGTTAATGGCTTGAGAAAAGCAGGCTCTGTGTCTTGAAAGGCAGGGCCGTGTCTCGCACGTCTGCCGTTCATAGCGAGATCGCCTTCGTCCCTGACAGAGCTCCGGCTTGTTTTCTGTTTGCTGTCCTTCCTCTGCGGGGAATCCGATCCTCGCCAGCTGTACTGTTGGCTTTGTTTACGAGTAAAGTTAAACCCTCTTGGTAATTAGCACTCTGCACATTTTTGAACGACAACTTGGGATTGTCCGTGTATACATATGTTGTACTGTACCAGTTCACAGACTCCGCCACGCACGCATGCAGTGTTGTAAATAAGAAAGGTACGCGATTTTATCTTTATAATTACACGTACAAGCAGCATGAAATTACCCGGTTATTTTCCTGCACACGGGCTCACAGACAGGTAAGTGCGTTCTTTCTCAAACGCGGGGTGTGATTTGGGCTGGGTGCGGTGCCAGCGCTACCCTGCTGGTGCCTTTCCGCGCGATTGCTCTCGTGAGCCAGTGGCTGCACAAGCACAACGAGCCCCCACTGCGACCCCTGTCCCCAGCGCTTTGTCCCACCAACGCCACGGCCGTGAGCACGCACGCACGTACGCACGCACGCACGCCCGCATGCATGCCCGCCAGCCCGCTCGCCCGACCCCGACCTCGCGCAAGTGCTGCTTCACGTAGCCACCCGGCAAACTGCGTCCACGTTTTGCCGAGAGGCGCGTGGGGATCCGCCGCGTGCCGTGACCTGTCCCAAAATAACAACCGCCGTGGCCGCGCGGCGCGTCACCGCCGGCGTCCACCGCCTTCCAAGCAGGAACCGCAGTTGGATCCTCGGCGGAATCTGTGATGGGCACAACTGGGGCGGTGCTGGTACGACCGGTGGGGGGGGAGGGTGTGGGTTGGGTGGGTTATTTGCGAGATGCTGTTTCTGACCCTGTTTTTCGACGGCGATTATTGAGTTCTAACAAAACACGCCTCCGCTCAGATGTGCATGGGCTGTTGGCCTCCCTCCCCCCACACCATCCCATCAGCGCCGCCCTCCCAGGTCTCTGCTCCCATTCTCCCTGGTCCCGCTCTCCTCATCTCCCTGCTCCTTTTCCTCATCCCCGCACTCTGCTCCCGTTGGGATTAGGGGTTGGGGTCCGGCGGCGCGGCGCGGTGGTGCAGGTGTGGGTCAAGGATTCCCCAGTTGCCGCGGGATGTTTTCTCAGCTCACGCCTGCTTCCTCCGCCGAGCTCCATGCCGGTCAGGCCTCGGTCAAGCCCCACCTCGGGGACGGGAGCCGCGCTCTCCAGCTCTCTGCCAGACTCTGCACGGAGCGAGAGGCCCTCGGTAATTGTGGCTCGTGGAGGACGGGGGGAATGCAGCAAGAGTCCCTTGGGTTGCCACTCAAACTTTACTCGAGCAGCGGCGGAGGCTGAGACGTTGCAAGCAGTAGGGGGATTTAAAAGTGGTGTTTTTTTTTTCCTTTTGGCTCTGCCAACCTCTGTCAAGCCTCCTTATACCTGAACCCGCTGAAACACCTGTTTTCGTGCAAAATTTTAAGGGGAAAAAAATTCACCGCCATCAAAAATCTTACAAAGAACACGGCATTTTGATGTGAGAATTTATGCATTCTTGTCCGGTGCCAGAACCCGTCATACCTTTATGCTGCTTGAGCTTGGACAAAAGCCATATCCCCTTCCACAGCTGTGCCAATCAAAATGAGAGAAAGCCCGGCTGATAGGGGCCGCGGGGAGGGCCTTCCACCGGCACGCCTCACGGCTCCGGAGCTACCTCTTGACTCCTTTACTTGGAAATGGACACGCGGAACGCGTAGGCGTGAGCTTGGCCTCGAAATAAAGGGAGGAGAAGGGGGGGGTGGTGGTGGTGTCGTGTCGCCGGCACTGATGTGAGAGTTCCTCTCCGTGGCTAATTCTATATTTATTTATTTTGTTTTATTTCTTTATTTTAGACGAGAGGTGAAAGGAAGGGAAAAGGTTGGCGGGGAGGGTAAAAATAACCCCCCCCCCCCCGTGTTTTAAATTTACCAGGTTAGGTTATCGTTGATGTTGAGATGATTTAGTCAATTACAGTTGGAAACTATGTTCGGCTAAATGTGGAGTGTCACCAAAGACGTTATGTTATTACATTTAGCAATTTCATTTATTTATAAAAAGTCATTTTGGTTACGCCTTTTTTTTTTCTCTCTACAACCCCGTGGTCCAAAAAATTCATCTGCGAGCGATTGTGACTCTCATATTTATAATTTAGTTTTCCTCCACTCTCTTGTTTTACGTGCGTGTTTATAATTCATTCATTTCCTACAAAAGCGCCTCGCTGGCGCCCACCCAGCTCATCCTCATAAACAAGGATGCCAGAAACAGCAACAACAATAAAGGTCACCCAATAAAATGTCAGCGCCTGAGCAAGAAGCCCAGACCTTGGCAGAACCTGGCTGTCGAAGCGGTGCCTGGAGCAGTGAACTCATAGCGACCGTGAAAGTGTGCAGGTCAGCACTCACCTGTGTGAGGCCACTCTGCACTCACCACTCACCCGTGAGACCCCACTCACAACGTACCCTTTATATTCTTAGGTTTTTTCGGTAAAGTCACGTAGGTAAAAAATAAAAATTAATAAAAGTAAAATAAATAAAAATCACGACGTTTCGGAGGCAACACAAGCTTCAAGTGATACAGCTATCATGCTGTGACGGTTCTACCTGAAGACGGAAGCTTGTGTTGGAACCGTCACAGCATGATAGCTGTATCACTTGATACAGCTATCATGCTGTGATGGTTCCACCTGAAGATGGAAGCTTGTGTTGCCTCCGAAACGTCGTGATTTTTATTTTATTTTTATTTTACTTTTATTAATTTTTATTTTTTTACCTACGTGACTTTACGGAAAAAACCTAAGAATATGAATCCTTGCAGTCACGAAAGCTTCAAATCTAGAAATACGTACCCTTTAGATGCCACTCTTCACTCACCATTCACCTTTAAGGCCCTACTCACCTTGGAGACCCCACTCACCACTCACACATAAGATACAACTCACCCTCGGCACTTTACTCACCACTCACCCTTTAGACCCCACTAGCTCTTGAAACGTCACTCATCGCTCACCCACGAGACTGCACGAGATCTCGCTACTTACCCATGAGCCACCACTCGCCTAGAAGACCCCACTCACCACTTACCCACAAAACACCACTAACCCAGGAGACCTCAGTCATTAATCATCAATTGGAACCCACTCACCACTCTCCTTCTTCACTGTAAGACTCTGTCTCTCTGCTCCACCATTAGACCCCTTTTCTTTGCTCCACCATGAGGCCCTGTCTCCCGTGCTCCACTATAAGGACGTTTCTACACCACCGTGAGGCCCTGTCTCCATGCTCCACCGTGAGGCCCTGTCTCCCTGCTCCACCGTGAGGCCCTGTCTCCATGCTCCACCGTGAGGCCCTGTCTCCATGCTCCACCGTGAGGCCCTGTCTCCATTGCTCCACCGTGAGGCCCTGTCTCCATGCTCCACCGTGAGGCCCTGTCTCCCTGCTCCACCGTGAGGCCCTGTCTCCATGCTCCACCGTGAGGCCCTGTCTCCATGCTTCACCGTGAGGCCCTGTCTCCATGCTCCACCGTGAGGCCCTGTCTCCATGCTCCACCGTGAGGCCCTGTCTCCCTACTCCACCGTGAGGCCCTGTCTCCATGCTCCACCGTGAGGCCCTGTCTCCCTGCTCCACCGTGAGGCCCTGTCTCCCTGCTCCACCATGAGGCCCTGTCTCCCTGCTCCACCGTGAGGCCCTGTCTCCTTGCTCCACCGTGAGGCCCTGTCTCCATGCTCCACCGTGAGGCCCTGTCTACTCCACCGTGAGGTCCTGTCTCCATGCTCCACTGTGAGGCCCTGTCTCCCTGCTCCACCGTGAGGCCCTGTCTCCCTGCTCCACCGTGAGGCCCTGTCGCCTTGCTCCATCGTGAGGCCCTGTCTACTCCACCGTGAGGTCCTGTCTCGATGCTCCACCGTGAGGCCCTATCTCCTTGCTCCACCGTGAGGCCCTATCTCCTTGCTCCACCATGAGGCCCTGTCTCCCTGCTCCACCGTGAGGCCCTGTCTCCCTGCTCCACCGTGAGGTCCTGTCTCCCTGCTCCACCGTGAGGCCCTGTCTCCCTGCTCCACCGTGAGGCCCTGTCTCCTTGCTCCACCGTGAGGCCCTGTCTCCCTGCTCCACCGTGAGGCCCTGTCTCCCTGCTCCACCGTGAGGCCCTGTCTCCCTGCTCCACCGTGAGGCCTTGTCTCCCTGCTCCACCGTGAGGCCCTGTCTCCCTGCTCCACCGTGAGGCCCTGTCTCCCTGCTCCACCGTGAGGCCCTGTCTCCTTGCTCCACCGTGAGGCCCTGTCTCCATGCTCCACCGTGAGGCCCTGTCTACTCCACCGTGAGGTCCTGTCTCCATGCTCCACCGTGAGGCCCTATCTCCCTGCTCCACCGTGAGGCCTTGTCTCCCTGCTCCACCGTGAGGCCCTGTCTCCCTGCTCCACCGTGAGGCCCTGTCTCCCTGCTCCACCGTGAGGCCCTGTCTCCCTGCTCCACCGTGAGGCCCTGTCTCCCTGCTCCACCGTGAGGCCCTGTCTCCCTGCTCCACCGTGAGGCCCTGTCTCCTTGCTCCACCGTGAGGCCCTGTCTCCATGCTCCACCGTGAGGCCCTGTCTCCATGCTCCACCGTGAGGTCCTGTCTCCATGCTCCACCGTGAGGCCCTGTCTCCCTGCTCCACCGTGAGGCCTTGTCTCCCTGCTCCACCGTGAGGCCCTGTCTCCCTGCTCCACCGTGAGGCCCTGTCTCCCTGCTCCACCGTGAGGCCCTGTCTCCCTGCTCCACCGTGAGGCCCTGTCTCCTTGCTCCACCGTGAGGCCCTGTCTCCATGCTCCACCGTGAGGCCCTGTCTACTCCACCGTGAGGCCCTGTCTCCCTGCTCCACCGTGAGGCCCTGTCTCCCTGCTCCACCGTGAGGCCCTGTCTCCTTGCTCCACCGTGAGGCCCTGTCTCCCTGCTCCGCATTCGAGACCTCGTCTCTGTGTTCCACTGTAAGACCCTCTCTCTCTGAGACCCTGAAAGAAGTTAAACATACATAGGCTCTCTGCTGCACTTACAGTGCTCTGGCCAAACTCAGAGTGCTAGAGGGTTGTTATTATTAATAATGGTAATTATTATTACTCATTAGGCTTCACGATCGACCCATTTCTGTGTTCCCTGAAAAAAAATTACAAACGTGGTGGATATGGAAAGGTTTGCGCAAGCATATGGTGGCACCGATGTTGTTGATGTAGCCGCTGATCCCTCCCGCCTGGACTCCCTCACACCCACTCCTCCCACCTCTCTTTGCCGGCCCCTTTGTGAGCCGTCTTCCCAGCTCACCTCCCTCTTGCCCTCCCCTCCCCACCACCACCAGAAACACCCGGCCCTTGCGATTCATGGAAAGTGCGCCGTTGCCACGCTGGTTTCCTGACTCGTGCGTTTAAACCTTGCTTAACCCATGCCGCTGGGATGGCTGGCTAACATGGAAGTGGTATCACTTCCAAGAAAACCCAGTCCAGAACAATCATTTTAAAGCCACTGGCGCTTTCGTTGGCAAACGCTGAGCCCCGCTTGTCAACAGAGCAATTTATTTCGCTGTCAGGTCTTCTGGGGTAACGTCATGCACGAAGGCCACGTCGCAGAGCAGCTGGGTGTGCACGGTCAGCCAAAGCTGCCCGACCTCTGAGCCCCCGTACCGCAGTGCCGCGTGTCCCCGTGCTGCCATCGATGGCCCCCAAGCCTCGGTGCGCTCTACGTAGTGGCCAGACAACCAACGCCGTCGCTGAAGTTCCTATAACCTCCGATCTCCCAGGATGAAAGCTGCTTGCGGGACAGGGTTTGATTAGAAATTATTTATTTCTGAATGTGTTTATTTATACTCCGCATTTAATTTTGCCCCTCTCGTCCATGCCAAACTTTAGAGAGGGCCCAGAGCCTCTGCTAGGTTTTCCGCCCCAGTGCTCTCTCAAGTGAAACGCTCTTGACTCCGTTCCAGTTTCCTATTGCTTTTCCAATTAGTGCTAATTTTTCCCTCTTGTTTTGACGGCCATCACGTGAAATGTATAGATCCTCAGTACATTAGTCATTATTACTTAATTATTATTACGGCGACTCTGCCAAAGAAAGAGAATGGGGAAATTATACGTGGCTCTTGACGCCTGTGCGTAAAAAACGTCAGCAGGTGAATGTTTTGGGTCAGCATGGCTCCGAGAAAGCACATTGATCCAGTTTAGTTTAAAAACTATTTGTTGCCATTTCTCTCGTCTACGTTGGGAGAGAGGCGAGTTTCTCCATTCCTCCCCCCACCGCTGCTCCCCCCCCCCCACATGCCTCCTCCCCTCACTACCCTCCCCCCACTGCCCACCCCCCCTCCCGCCACTCGCCTCCGCCCCCACACACCTTGTTTCCCGCGGGGCGAGCGCCCGTGGGCCAGTGCAGGGATCTGTCCACATGGCGGAAGCGCAGGGCATTGCAGAATTCTCGGGAGGGCTGTGCGGATGACATCACTGCTGTGCCAGCACAAAGGAGGCAACGTGCAGATTGATTGGACCTCTCTCTCCCCTTCCCCTCCGTCTGAACCGTGGGGGCATCTCACGACTTTGCGCAACACTTTATTTATTTATTTCCCTTTCCTTCACATATCTTGGAATGGGGTTTTGGGGCCGTACAGCTGCTCGGTCCATTCCCCGAATCTACATCTTAATTACCCGATGCTGGGAAAAAAAAGTGGTAACCGCTGTGCATTTGGACCGGACGGGTCTCGCCGGCTTTGGTGCAGCTGCGTTCCAGCCCAGTGAGAAGAAGCATGGCACCTTCACTCAAGAAGGCATCTCTCTCTCTCTCTCTTGCCCAAGAGGCCCAAGTCAGGGGTGGGGGGGGGGATTCTGAGAGATGACAATTTTACAACGATAGCCTTTGGCAGGAGAAGCAGGAGGGGGAGGGTGTGCGTGGAGGTGAGAGTTGAGCAAGGTGGAAGTGTGTAAGGCCATGAAGGAACACGCCTCGGAGACGCGCGTGGATCTCCGCGCTGGTGGTGGGGGGGGGGGGGCTTCGCTCTTGCTGCAGCGTGCTTAGCCGGGTTGATCCCGCGCTGCACGCCCTGCCGACGAGCACTGCCGGGCTCATCGTTATGAGCAGTCGGGCTCGGAGCTTGGCGTGGGCCACCCTGACATTTCTCGAGCGTGAATTTACCTTGGACGTTGCTGCAATATAGTGGCAAGAGGTCTCCCACTCCCAGGGTGACGTCTGCCAGCCTGCCGGCCACCCGGCCCCATCGCTCGTGATTCCTCTCTGTTTTTGTTGGTTCACGCTCTCATAATTTGACATTCTCCAGAAACTCACATTTTTTTTCCCCCCCTTTATTTCTTTTCTCCTTTCATGAATCACACGCCTAAAGTTGTATTAATTTAGTTGTTATTGCAATCTATCACGCTGTGCTATTCGTTGCAACGAAGTGTTGTACGGCGTGCGCTCGGACGCTTCACATTTCTCACAGCGCGAGATTGCGAGCCGCTCTCGCTGTTGGTCCGTGTCTCGACTCGTCCAGCAGCCGCCCCCGGGGGAAAAACAGGCCGCGAGAGGGTCGCGCTTGCGGGCAGCGCTGACCTGCGGTGCGTGGAGGCGGGGCCCGCGCTGTATTAATCACACGCGACGGCGCCCTGGTGTGCCCGATACATTTAGGCACTGAGCGACCCGAAATGGTGGTGCGATGAATTGCGCGATGCAACTGTAATGCCACTCTCTGATGGCCCTTTGTAAATCAACAGCTGGATCAAGGTCTGTCCTTGCGTGTCGGTCACGGGGGTGGTTTTGAGCATACTTCATCCCAATGCTCAGTACAGGTTCGCGAAGGATGTGGTAGTGTCCTGGTCTGATATCACATCCCTTGCCGCTGATGATATCCTTGGCCTGGAATGAAACTCGGCACGCTCGGTTTATAGTGCATTGTGCCAAACACCCCCACCCCCACGCCACCCCAAATTATATTATAACGACTGTCCTGGGATATCTTGTATTAGGCATATAAGGAAGGCCGTGTGCCAGTGTCATAGTGACATTGTTGTAAAACATTTCGCTCAATTTCACCTCCTCCTTGACTGCCTGCTTAAAAGCGCCGTGTTAAACTGTGTGCGTGCACGATAATGACATAAGTCCATAATAGAGGTTTTTTATGGGTTAGATCGCGTAAATATATTAATGCGTCGTTAAACCCACCACCATCCGACACAGCCAACTAGTAAGGGTTGTCACGTAAACAGAACGTGCCAATTCGTCACTAGTACAGCACACCGGTGTGTTGGAGAGCCAAGCCACAACATTTGCAATCTGAGTACGACATTTCGCCAGTAATTACAACTAGCTCCATCAGGCGACAGACAGATTTGTGGAGAGTCCACCTATTTTGGATGATATTGGTCGCGAAAGCCTACGTGTTAAAATTACATAGGTGCGTGTGATTGCCACGTACAGCACAGCCGATTCGGAGTGATTCCGATTCTGAGTGCACCGAGCGAATCACGGTAAAAGGTTCCTCATTTCCAACGGAGAGCTCGTCTTTGAAACGCTAACACTGGCAGATCAAAAACACCGGACTCTGGAGAGCTGCACTTCTGACATTTGACCCCATCGAAGGGGGTCGTAACGACATGGATTGTACAGAATAAAACAAGTGCGGTCATCCACTGGCCAGGCTCACATTGCCCTAGTTGATGTATATATACGTTGTGTGTGTGTGTGTGTGAGTTCACAGTAATGAATTCCCTTTGGCATTGTCAGAAATCTGTTTTATGTTCCTTTAAGTTGGCCTGCATTTCATGAGGGATGTTTTTTTTGGAAATTCATCACCGAAACAGGAATCCTCCCATAATGCACGCCGCTTTCTCGAAATCCGGGCGGCCGGACGCGGAGACCGGGCTGGCGGGCTCCGTCCCCCCGCGTCTCCACGGCGCGGCAAGGGGAGGAAGCGCCGTGGGGGAAGACGCATCCCCTTCGCGTTCCTAATCTCTCCTCAAACGATGACATAACGACACAAAATCTCACAGTCTTTGTTTTTCCTCCCTACCAAGCACACTGCTGGGAGAGCAGCGGAGGCATTTGGGAGTTGTGGACATCAATATCTGCAGAACGCTTGTTTTACTCTCTCTCTCTGTCTCTCGCTCTGGCTTTATCCTCTTTGTTGAAATGATGATATATTTGGCTTTCCTGTTGTTTGCGTTTAGCTGATAACGAGTCAGCTGTCACGACGACCCGCTCCGATTTCTCCCAGAGTCACCCGGTCGCTGTTGGCGTTAGCGGTTTTGTCGCCGCGTGTAAGAACAATGATAATTCATTTTTGCTTACCTCGGAGAGTCTGGCCAGGCCTGAAGACTCGCTTGCAGGAGGGGCCCCTCTCTGGGACGTTTGGCCATTGGAATTTTTTTGTTTGTTTTAGCATATGGAAGAAAACCGGAGAAGTGCCAATGGGGAAAACCCTCCGCACGTAGTAAGACGTAACAATCACAGGCCACGCTTTGGATAGAGCTGCTTGGCTGTACTGCCTCATGAATGTGATGCGTTGCTCTGCACTGCTTTCTGAATTTCCGCATGTCCCATCAACCCCACCTCTAAATCAGTGGATTGCAGCCATGTGCGCCTCATTCATAAACATGTTTTTTTTATGATTTACTGCACAGTACGTCTTATTCACATATGAACGGCCCTACACCCACACCATAAGATATGCATGCGTACATTTATGGTGCACACAAATACCTCGAATATGTAAAATTGGTTCTTTTTAAAACGTCCCCCGTTGTGTTGGCTTTGGGCATTCATTGGGCGATGTGGAGAGAAGGCGCATTAGCCAGCCCAGGCGTGTACAATTGTCGAGCAAATGTCCATCATAAACGGGCTCGCCATCCTTTTACAATTTGAGATAGCGGAACAGATCGTGTAGAGATGCCTTGGCCGCCTTTCAGGGCCAGTTCTATAATAACGGGCGGTTGGGGAGGGGTTGTCATCATAAAGGATCTTAAGAGAAACATTAATTCGGCTTATCTGACAAAAAGGCTTAGAGCATAACAATGGCTCCACATCTAACCCTGTCCGTCCGTCCACCTTAACCTCATATTCCAAAGCCGCCCACCTCAACGCCGCGGCCAGTACCGCTCGTTGCCTGGGAAACAAGGGGCCCCGTTGCTGCATGAGCGCAGGTGATTGGCTGTGGCGACGTGAGTTGATGGGCAGGCCCCAACTCTGAGGTTATGGGTGACATGCAAGAAGTAAAGATGTTCACGTTCACTCTTCTATTCGCTGTGCTCAATCCGCGACGAGGAAATCTGTAGATGCACAGATCTACTGCTTTTAAATCTCAACAATCGCATGGGGCTGCATTGCCGGTGTGCATCTATTGAGACAGGCTTCTCTGGCAGAAAATCATAGCCGCGCGAGTTCGTCTGAAGGCCGGTATTTGTTAATAATGGGAACAATGAGGATTATTTTAAGAGTGAATTTCCATTGCTGTTAAACCATGGCCAGCCAGCCTAACCTTGCAACAGAATTATCTTGCGAAAGCCCAGCTTTCTCACCAAACTCGCCGCGTGAGGGTACAGCAACTTGTCGCTTTAAAAAGTGGCAGAGGTCTTACAATTTGTGTTTCGACTGGCACCACCAGCTCACAAGTGGCAACCGTGCGATGATTCTCACTGCCCTGCCAACGCTCTTTACCCTCATGCCCTTTGGGATCTTCCCCTTGCTGGAGCCATTGGCCTGTGGATAACAGAGAGAGAGAGACAGTTTTGCGAGTCAGAGTGCCAAGTTGGAGGTGGAGTTCAATGTCTGGTTAGGTGTTATGGCCGTGACTGTGGGACTCCACCCAGACAAATACGAGCGCTGGGTGAGGTTCTGTGACCCCCCCCCCCCGCCCTGGCGTTTGCATCGTCCGCAAACGCCGCTTGAGTGCATGGGATCGCCGTTGCTTGTCCTGGCCGTGTTTCAGCGAAGTCGACGCACGTTCTCTTTCATACCGACGCTCGTTTTGAAAACAAAAATTACCACGCTAGGTTGTTTCCACATAAAAAGTGAATCTTTTATTTTGATTAAAATGCTACCAGTGCCATCCAGGCTGGTCTCCGGAAGTCCAACCTGGACACCGGGAGTCAGACACCAGACCGCAGGGACACATTCGCTGCATGTTCTTGAGCGGGTTCGGTGTGCTCCCAGCATTACTAAATATGTTTCAGTTGAAATTTAATTTTAAAACACGAATATTACAGCCCAGGACCTTTTTCAAAGCCCACCCCTCAGTGTCTATCGAATTGTACTTTGCTCACCGTTTTTTTTGTTGTGCGTGTTTGCATTCGAAAGGAGCAAATGTCTCACGCCCGTTTGTGTGAATCTTTACAGGCGTCGGGAAACAATGCTAATTTAGCTCCTTTTAACGTAGCTCCACTTAATTCCGTGTGTTTATGTTGCGTGAGCGGCTTTTCACTGTGACGGGCGGTGGTGTGCCTGCACGCGGTGGTGCAGCGGTTAGCGCGCTGCGCTACGAAACCCGGCGATCCGAGTTCGATTCCCGCTCACGGCCAACACCAGTGACGATTATCTGAACCGGTCCCGGGCCTCCCCTAGGTCGACTCGTCCTCAAATGAGTACCTGGTGCGATGTGTAAACTTCGTCACTAAGGAGACAAAGGTGTCCGGCGTGGTGGCCACCCACCCCCTGTTGTGTGTCGTCCCGGCCTTCATAGGTGCTACTCGCTACGAACAGCACTTGCACCAACGGGTCTGTTCAGGCTATACAGGGGGATCTTTGTCTTTGCGTGTGTCTGCTGATTGGCCTTCTCCGGGCTCTCTGAGCATTAGATGTCACCTCTTGGTTTCCCCA
Organism: Lethenteron reissneri; assembly: GCF_015708825.2. Taxonomy (NCBI): domain Eukaryota; kingdom Metazoa; phylum Chordata; class Hyperoartia; order Petromyzontiformes; family Petromyzontidae; genus Lethenteron; species Lethenteron reissneri. The sequence goes on from NC_083806.1 coordinate 8,757,240, forward strand.
GCACTCTGCCTGCCCCTTACCTAACCCCCCCCCCATCAACCTTCCTGTCACCATTGATATCACTGAACAATGTTGCTTTGTCAATATTGTGCGTGTGTGCCTACGATCCTCAAGTATCTTCGCTGTGACAAGTCCACACTTTGATTGCACGTGTGTCCTGTACGTGAGCACGCCTTGAAGAGAACGAGTTGGGTTTTCTTTTTCGTTATGAAAACAATTAGATGAATGTAAAAAAAAATTAAACAAATTAAAATTAATAATTATAACCCGTGCATCCTATTTTTGAACGGAAACATTTTCGCGTTATTAATATCATTTTACTCGGTTGCCATATTGCCGCTGAAACAGCTGCACAGTCTGGTGAAACCACCTCTGCCGTGTGGCATACGAGGCAGTCATGAATGTTGCGAGCATATAATTGATGCAGATTCATCAAACTCGTGAGCCAGCAAAAGAAGAGGCCTAATTTCGAAGTCATTTTCGAAACATCACCCTGCCACTTTTTCTTTTGCCAAGGCGGTGTTAACGACACACGTGGTGGGTGTGTCCAACTCGAGCTGCCGACGCAGGCCCGCTTTGGCGGTGTGCTCTAATGGCACACGTGCACTGCTGTTAGATTTGGAGTGGCCGCGTTGGTAGAGTACGCGAGCCCGTGTGTGTACACGCATCTCGCACCCTGCGTCTCTTTTCAGTAGTGGACGGTTGAGCAAGTGTCCGATTGGGCTTAAAGGCCACATGCAGTATCGTAAAAAAAAACTCTCCGACTAATCTTCCGGCATGCTTTCTTGAGCGCTGCGCCTTTCAAGTGATGCGTCCCAGATAACGCAATTCTGGGAACTGCACGTTTTGAATTTCTTGTGGCGCACGAGTGGAGAAACTTAATTTAAAAGTTAGCGCAGAATGGGCATGCTGGCAAACCAGCAGTGACGTGCATCTTAAAGGCATCAGGGCCGGTACTCGGGTTACCCCCCCCCCCCCCCTGTCCGCACGCCCCATGCCTCCCCGCCACGTGTTCAGGGTTCGGGCGGCGCCCGTGGGTGGTGGGCCGTGGGCAAGGCTACACATTTTTCAAATTTACCCGTCTGCACAAAATCTTAACACCTCCCGAGAGGAGAAAATTCATCAAAAAAGCAGGTGCTGCCTTGGCTCTCGCCGTCCGCAATTGAGGTCAAGTATTCTCCACAGCTTAGTCTGTCACTACAGAAACACATCAGGCTGTTTCCGCTGTTCGCCCAGTAAACCCTGACGCATGGGGCGGGCGGCGGTGCCGGAGGGGTGGGGGGCGGGGGGGGTGGTCGCGGTGGAAGCGAAGAGGCGGATGGGGGCAAGCGCGAGAGAGAGAGAGAGAGGGGGGGGAGCGCAGGGCTGGCTGCTCCCTGCCAACGGAGCCAGACGCTCTTGGGTTCCTTGGTGGGAACAGGAATTGACGGCCGGGGCTCAGCCAGCAGGGCCCCGCGAGGCCCCGGGCTCCCGCCAGGGGAAACAGGAGCAGGGAAATGTGTGGGAGATGCTCGCGAGCACTTACACACGCACGCAAACGTGCACGCAGCCATACCCGCAAACGTACGTGCGTGCGCGTGTGTGCACACACTCGCGCGCCCGAGTACACAAAGTGGGGAGCGGTGGTGTAGCGGTTAGCGCACTGCGCTTTGAACCCGGTGACCCGGGTTCGATTCCCCCTCACTGGCCAACACCGGTGACGATTATCTGGACCGGTCCTGGGCCTCCCCAAGGTCGACTCAGCCTCAAATGAGTGCCTGGTGCGGTGTGTAAACATCGCCACTGGGGAAACAAAGGCGGTCGGACGTGGTGCTGGTCACCCACCCCCACGTGTACCGTTCCGGCCTTCATAGGTGCTCGCTAACAGCACTTGCCCTGACAGTTTGTTAAGGCTATACGGGGGGTCTTTCTCTTTGCACACTCGCGTGCCCGAGTACACAAATGTATGCACACACGATCGCGCGCACACGTGTGCACACACATGAATGTGCGCGCATACTGACACACAAGCTGACGCACACGCTCACACACCTTCATAAAGGCACAGAGACAAGCATAACAAAGATGAAAATGCCCTGTCTAGATTGTTATGGCATGGCACTGCTAGCGTGCACCTACTAAGTAGTCATTAGCACAGCCCACGAGGAGGTGGTGTAACTGGCACCATGCCCGGCTACCTTGGTCTCCTGAGTGATGTTTTTTGCAAGCTGTCTGTACCACAGATTCATTTCAGTCTGAAACTACCTAGGGGAGGTCCACTGGCACTAGCGTAGTGTGCTAACCACTGCAATCCTGCTGCCCACCCAAAATACACATGCACACAACACAAAAACCCACGTATAGCCTTAACAGACGGAGCAAGTGCTGTTAGCGAGCGCGTATGAAGGCTGGCACGGCACACGAGGGCGTGGGTGGCCAGAACCACGCGTTTGTTTTCCTTGTGGCGATGTACGCACATCGCACCGGGTTACTCATTTGAGGCTGAGTCGACCTCGAGGAGGTCCAGGACCAATTCAGATCATCGTCTCTGATGAGCGGGAATTCAAACTCGGGTTACCGGGTTCGTAGCGCGGCGCGCTAACCGCCACACTACCGCTCCCAACATGCACACACACACGCATACGTACACACATGCTCACCACACACAGAATACAAAAACACTCCAACAAACACGCACTTTGGGAACAATTGCCTGCACACAGCAGCCCATGTGCGTGCCGATGGGGCTACATGGAGAGACGCTCGCCGTTCAGAGGCATTCTGTTCGCTGTCCTTTATTTAGCCATGTGGCAGCACAGCAATGATTAATTATCCCTATTGTAAGTGAGGCCACGAGGCAGAGACAGCTATTATTATTATTATTTATCGCTAAACCACGTGTCGGAGTAAGACTTGTGTTTTTGCGTTCCGATACGGAACACACGGTGGCTTTTTTTGCGCATGTGGACGGCAACGGTGTCTTCCCCCCGTCGTTGCCCACTGGCAGAGCGGAGGGCGCACGTGGGTTGGTAACTCCCTGCCGGCAGGCGCCAGCGTGTGGCCGCAGGAGCGGCGCTGTCGACCGAGGCGAGCGGCAGAGTGGGGCGCGGACTCCGCCACCTCCACCAGCCAACGGAACAGTCGTTCGTGGCGTCGTGGAGAATATAAAGAACAGCGTAGGCAAGCTGACAGTGCTGTGTCCCCCCTTTCGCGCGTCTGTGTCTCCACGTAAGCAACCCATCAGCCAAACTGCCTTCTGGGAAGTGCATTGTATCAGCAGTTTATTGATTCGGTACAAGCAAACTCTTGACCGCTTTTGACATCCAGTGTCTGTCAAGAGTACGTCCTGCTTGAATTAATTAGGTAACAACTTGATTTGTAACGAGCCACAAGTTTTATGTCTCCGAACCCGAAGAGGATGGTAAGAGAAGTGGTTGTTGAAAGATTGTAAAACCAGAGACGATTTCGTTTTTTTGAGAGGAAGATATTTAAGATTTTTTTTTTAATCGTCCCCCCACATTACTTATCTTAACCAGCGTTGTCCTACTCGTTTTTAATGTCGTGGGCTTTTCACAGCCGGGCTCAGAGGCGATGGACGTTATCCAGTGCAATACGAAAAGTAAACAGCATTGTCATGTGCAGATCTACGGCAGAGCTCATGTCATGAGCGTAATTAGAGAGGAGATTGGGGTCGACAGTGAACCCGAATTTTACGTGCTGATACCAAGCAAACAGTGAAAAGCGACTCCAACTGAGAGTGGGCCTGGGGCCAGAACGAAATGTTTTTGCCGTGTGGGAATTAATAGCTTTCTTTGGTCATCGTGCTCACCACTGAGCCAAGTGACGGTTGAATTCCTCCCGCCACCTGCGACTGCCCCGGTTCGCCTCCAGAGCTCAGCGTCTGCTGCGACGTGGCCGTTCACCCTTTTCTTGTTCCGAGACGTCTGCAAGTGGCAGGGTGGGGGTGTCCCCCCCGTTCACCGCCAGAATTACAGAACGCATGAGCGACTCGGCGTTGATTTAATTTAGAGAGGCGTAGCGCCCTTGTTTTGAAAGACGTTGTACTCAACGCAGAGAACTGTAGCGACACGACCGCAACTCTACGATAGCTGGCGCCGAGCTGTGCCCCGCGCTCTCCCACATGGCCTCGTGGGAGCCTCAGTACCGATAATGTTACTTGAGTTTTTCTTACGGTTCCATTCCAATGACGTACGTCATTGCATCGGAACCGGAAGAAAAACTGATGACTTACACCCATGTCAACTGATGACGTACACCTAAGTCATCAAAACGGGAAAGGGTTAAAGGTACGGGCACCGATATGAACTCGGCGAGAGCCCATGGAGACGAGGAGCCTCTTGTGCAAGAGAGACCTGGGGTTAAGTATCGAGGTCGGAAAAGGCAGGGCACTGAATTTCAACAGAAATGGAAGCGCAAAGTATGCAGAAATAAGTGTAATCAAAATGCTGTGCAAGCGGATATAATCAAATCAGTTCAAAGTTAGGACTTCCTTTCTGTGTTTTGTGCATAGAGCGTACTCGTAGCGCATGCAGATAGGAATAATGTGATCTTGATAATACCAATCCCGTGCCTTTGTTTCATTATATTATGTTTTCGATTACTTCCTATAGCTGACCAGGACTATATTGATGTGACACAGCTCATAGTCGGCACCTTTTAAAATCATAAACCCCATTTTTGTGTGTTATTGTTGTTGTTGCTGTTATTTATCGAGCGATTGGTTCGGATTCGAGGCTTCGGGTGCCCGTAGCATTTGCTGGTGGCCACATCACAAAACGTTGTGCTGCTCTCCCCCGTGCCCTCTCCCCACGCCGCACTCTCCTGCCTGTGTCGGCACGCCCGTCGAGGACGTGACTCTCCGCACGCACGTGGGCCCAGCGACGCGGCCGAGCGAACGCATTGGCGCGCGCGCACTTTATCGCTACGCCAGCCTTTTGCTCCGGACGCCGAGTTGCAGCTTTTGGCGTGCAGAAGATGTCGGCAAAGCAGTTTGTCTCACGGCCGCCGCATGGAGCTGTCAGGCGGAGACCCAAATCGGCGTAAAAAAGCGCTGACAAAGGATGGCCCTGGCTTCACGGCAGACAAGGTCACAGTGCCAACGCGTGCATGCCGCGGCTAACGCTTAATGTTCGGTGGCCCTGACCGGCAGACCCTTTCAGATCAGAATTGGGACATGGGAAGAATTTCAAATCGTGCTCGGCAAGCTGTCGGGTGTGTTGGCCACAGATCATCGCGGGAAAAGTCTGCAGGAACTTGGAAGCCCCACCAGAGCACGCTCACGTGTACGGCAGCCTGTTGTCATACACGGTGGCGAGATGTTAACTTCCTCGCCTGGTATACAGGAGGTCGTCAGTTCGAGGGTTCAATTCCCGCCTTGACGCCTGGATATTTAGAGTTTGCATGTTCTCCCCGTGGTCGCGTGGATTTTTCTCCAGGTCCTCCGATTTTTCCCGGCACATTTAGAATCAACATGCATTTAGAGTATTTGGCTGCTACAAATATCCACGTGATAAGCCACTTTGTTGAGATATCATTTGTGGCCAGGTCGCTTCTGAAAAAGAGCTACGTAGCTCAATGTGCCTTTCCTAGTAAAATGAAAATAAGTTTAGTTTTTAGTTTTGTCGTGGAACTGACATTACCGTGGCATTAAAGCAATATGGCCCTGCTTTGTTGTGGCTTCACGCTCATTTGAGATCATCATTGCCAACTTGCAGCTGTGCCTGTTGTGGGTTCATCTGGCGGCAAGGGCTACATTGCCCTGACTGGGTAAGATCTGGTGGTGCGGAGCCGTAGCGTCTACTGCTGCTGCTGCTGCTACTACTGCGTAGGAGGAGCGTCCCGACCTCCCTGCTTCCCGCTTCCTCTCGTATTCATCTTGCGGAGGGCGGCGACACTGACCCGGCGAGGTTAACGCTTGCTCGTGTTTCATGTTCATATTCAAAATTGGCATATTTCTGGAGCGCGCAGACTTAGGGGACAATAAGGGGAGGGCGGGTGGACGGTGGGTGTGTGTGTGGGGGAGATGCTCGGAAAGCGCGGGGAGCACCTGAGCCTGGCCGTGCATTCGTGGATTTGCACCGATCGTAGAAAGAAACAATAACAAGTGGTTGTTGGGGGGGGGGGGGAGTATATTTATTTATTTTTGCAAACACATTGCTAAAAATACACACGTGTGGCAGAATGCGATCGCGTTCGGAAAAGCAATTCCGCCGCGGAGCCGTGCAGCTGCAGACTCTGTTCGTGTTTTGGTTGTGTGGGATTTTTTTTTTCTTCTGCTGCTGAAAAAGAATTTGCCGGGAAGCCTTCCAGGGCAGTGCTTTGCTTTGTACCCCCAGTTTGAATTAAAATTTCAAGGGTACAACTTACAATTGAGGGAACATTTAATAGCATCGCCACATGTTCGCGCGCCCTCTACGTCGTGTGACCTTGTATTTAAAAGCATGTGTGTGGCCATCTGTGAGCCTACGCACAGCGCGGCGTGCTGAAGGGCGTCCGTCTCTCTCGCCGCACGTGCGCTAACTTGCTGAAAATCCGCGACGGCGAGCGACTACGAGGGGGCGGGGGGAGGGGGCGCACGCCCGTACAACACGCACGCGCCTCCTGTTCGTCTTCAGCGGTGACGCGTGCTTAATAAGGATTGTCTTCACCTAGATTCGAGTGCTGGAGATTGTTTTCGTCAGGTTTTCCTCTAAGTTCTGCGGCCGCTTTGTTTTGACGGAGCCTCGCGTTCTTTTTCGTCGGCGCCGCGCTGCCGCCGATGTTTGCGGGAATGCAACGTGTCCCGCACACCCACAGCGTGTTGAGTGAGGTCGTAATCGTTAGGTATTATACACGCGGTGCCATTAGCGCCCCTTGTCAGCGTGGGGACGAGCCAAGTGTTTCGAGCAGGGCCCCCCCCCTTTGAATGGAGCCTCGTGTCACGAACCCCCCCCCCCCGCCCCTCCGATTGACAAACATGTCCACCCGCTGCCTGCACCGTTATAACCGTCACTTCATCGTCGCGTAGCTTTGCAAGCGAAGAATTGGTTAAGACGGAACATTGTTCTAAATAAAGTGTTACGCTTCAATTGATCTGTGTACCTACCTTTGCATGGCATCATAAAGCGGAGGTGGGCATTGGTGTATGAACACTCCACTCGCACGTAATGGGTCCTGATCACCTGCACAAGCAAATCCCAATCCAGCGGCGGAAATTCTACAATACTGTGGCCGACTGCTGACCATCCGTCGGAGGAAGCACCGTTCACTTTCAACCAAGCGGTGCAACCTCCACATGCGGTGCACGTTTTACCGTCCCCGGGAGGATGATGATGACGATGACCCTGTCCTGAACGTCAACTCAAACTTAGCGAGTGGAGAGGCCTTTCAAAGCCTCTAGGAAATGTGCTGCACACGTCAAGGATATCTTCACGTCTAGCGAAGATATCCAGTGGGATTGCCATTGCTCCCGTCCCTTCTTCTCAATCTCGTGGTCATTGCAGAAGTCAGTGGCGTGCCCTCCGTGGTGCGCTCTCAACACGTCCAGGCCGTGATTGCGCTCTATGCCACGCTCGTGATGAAAGGCGTGTTTGCTCTATTGCTTGCTCTATTGGCTTCAGCGTCGCACTCCACGGGAGGCAAATCCGCCCGGTTCGCTGATGATAGTGATCATATATTTGTGAAGTGTTTTAGCACAAGACTCAAAGCAACGCGGCATGCTAGGCGCTTCGTGCCCTTTGAGGGAAGCCAGTCACTTTCAGGACGTAATTGATGTGGCTTTCAGTAGGTTCCGGTTATAAGCGTAGGGGTTTCATGTTCATATTCAGCATTGTCAGATTTCTGAGAGCAGAATTAGAGGACACTAAGGAGGGGGGGGGGGGGTGATGCTCGGGGAGGAGCACCTGGGACTGGCCATGCATTCACGGATTTGCACCGATTGAAGAAAGAAATAATAACAAGTGGTTGTTTGGGTTATTTATTGCAAATAAATTGTTAAAAATACACAAGTGCAGCAGAATGCGATCGTGTTCCCTTTCAGGTCCTAATTGGCACGAGTCCCGATTAGAAAATGCTGGTTTTCAGTTGGTTCCAGTTATAAGCAAAGGCATGACTGACTATTTGCCAAATTTCAGCTTTCTGACCCTTCTAGAACACCATTCGAATTTACTTCAAGCCACTCAGGCATCATCGTACCTGATACACTGTCTACATTACGTGTAACGGTGGCTTTCGCTCCGTTATAAATACCGTAATATTAATATTTACTTTAATTCTCATTTCTACACACACACACACGTATAAATAACGCACACGTGCAAATACATAGATTTTATTGCAGATGTAATGCTCGGCAAAGTCTCCGGTTTAATTTCCACATCCTGCGCGAGCAGGGAGCGAGGGATTACCAGGGCGCTGTGTGGCTCGTATGCGTGCCCTTATGATGTCAGGTTTGTAAGTTCTCCAGATTAATTCGAGGGTGGTCCACAAAGCCCCACAGTCCAGTGTGGCAAGGCATGTTGAGGATTTGAAATATGTGAGCGGTTATTTAATACAGGTGTGGTTTTTTTTTGTTGCTGCTTTTTTTCCCCCCCCCTCCGCTTTTCTCATGGTCGCGAGCGACGTGTGTTGTTTATTAAAACAAAACAAACTCGGCGCATTTGTAACCAACACTCGCCGTACAAAAGGAAACCGTGTATAAGAAGCGACATTTCGTAAAATAGTTAATTGCGCTTGTGCGCCACTGCCAACGCTGCATCAGAACATTAATGTCGATAGAAACATTATATAAACAAGCCGTGGGTGGCGAATGGATGATGAGAGACCACGATGGCGATGATGATGATGGTGGCTGTTGTGAAAATTAAATTGACAGCGAAGATGATGATCGTCATCGACGTGATTGTACAAAAATCAATTTTGCATTTTTGACAGCACCTGGCGAGCAGGGGTTGGACAATGCAGGAAGCACGTTAACTCTTATTACACTGGGCAACAACAAAATAATTCTGGCCTGGACTTTTGCAGCTGTTTTAGACTAATTTCAGGGTGCTGATTCCAAATCTAATCTCTGATTTGCTCTACCACATCTCATTTTTATGCTATCGGCATACCCCATTTTCATTGATTTTACCCAAAAATTAACTCTGTCACTTGTGATTGCAAGTTGTTGCGAATCAGTGACTGCTTTAGTGTTGAAATATGGTGCTGTATTTTTAGGATAGTATGTTTATAATATAATTTTATGTAGATATCCACATTTATTTAATATTTTTCTTCTGCAGTTTTGATTGAAAATGCAATATTTGATATCTCAAAAACCTGATGTGATAGACAAAAACTGATGCCAGAGTTGGAATCAGCAACCCGAAATTACCTTAAAACCGTTGGAATACCTTATGCCAGAAAAAGTGTGTTGACCAGTGTTATAAATCTTTTTCACATTCAATAGTGCCGTGTTGTCACTGGCTGCCTGGCGTTTTGGGCCTGCGTTTAGCCAACCGTGATTAATAAAAAAAAATAGAGCGCCGCAAAAAGAGTCGGCGAGGGTTTGACGCGCAAAGCGTTTTGAGCGTCGGTCTAAAACGATCGTCGGCGTGGAAGGGGCAGTCGTTAGCGCGACGCGCATTGCCGGGGTGTTGGCGGTCGTCATGTGGCGAACGTGCCGTTTGCCTCCGCGCCGGTCGGCGTTGCGCTCGAAGCGATTCATCTGCATGAATGCACGCGTAAAGTACTGAAACACTCGTCGTTAACAGCACGCACGGCCAAGTCTAGATGTACAATGAAAAGATTGTTTAGAACGACAAAGTCCATTAAATTACCATTCCCGTGTTCGCAAATGTTGCCCGTTGTAACAGGAGTGGCCCTTTTCATGTCGGGCCCCTTTTTTAGATGTGGGTGGTTTGGCTTAATTCCAAGAGCTTCATTCAAACACCCAACAACCCTTTATCTGCAGACCGCTGCGATAACGCACATTGTCAAGCACTATTCCCACTGCAGTTTTTTTTGCCTGTGGACGATGGCTACTCAGAGGGTAGCGCTTGTTTATTTTGAAGCATTTGCGACTATACGTTAATTAAATTACCCTCATGAATATACACATTTGGACTTACACCGACACGCGTTGGCCTACAATTACCAATGACATCACGGAGGCTTTAATGCCCACTTAACACGCAAGGCACTTTGGTAATTCCTTGCATTAGCGAGCTGGTATGGGAATTGAACGTCGATCCTGTGCTAGCTGGCCTACTTGCTACACATGCCTACATCTCTGATTTACGGCCACCCAAGACATGTATGTATGAGTGTTGAATAAATATGCCTCATAGGCTGCGAGTGTGCCAGATAAAGAGAGGGGAAAGTGGGAGAGCGTGGTGCGTGCGGGATGGGGGCATGGTGAGGGCTGTACTCCTCCTTCGTTGGGAAATAATTCTCCACGTTTTTTTGTCTTTTCTTTTTTTGTTTTCCTGGCTTGGACATGCTTTGGGCATTTGCTGTAATTAACGTCGGGCCGCAGTCGGCAGAGTTCTCACACATTCAATACTCCCCTTGGCAGGCGGCTAAAACACACATGCGCGCGCACACGCGGCAGAGCGAGGAGCAAGCGGTATCGCAGATGACTAAATATCTAGCTGGAAAACAATCGCTTTTTTCATTCCAGCTCTGCCCTGTCTCAGCGCCCCGTTCCCAGGCTTTTCTCTTTCCATTTCCTGATGCCTTAACGGGCCAAGCAGCGACCACGGCCACCCCACCCCGCCTCCCCGCGCGCTCCCCCTGCCTCGTGTTCCCTCCACTCCCGCCACCCGCTGCCATGTGTTTTTTCATACCAGCCTGAGCCAAAGCACATGGCTGGCAGGCTGTGCGTGTTCCTGTGCACAGCGGCTGGCAGAGCCTCCGGGGCGGGAAAACTTGCCATCAATTACAGGGGAGGGACTCTCACCCCCCTCTACCCCTCAAGGCCCCCCCCCCCCCCCACTTTGTTTAACTTGTTGTCAGCTGTGCATGGAACAAAGCACTTGATTTAACAGTGGTCTTGGGAATACATAATTATGCCACCATAGATGTTGTGTAGGAGTTGTGTTATGTACACAATTTACGTGTGTGTGTCTACACGCTCAAATGGAGAACCGTAGTGCAGCGGTCGGCACGCTCACGGCAAAAATCAGTGACGAATATCTGAATCGATCCTGGACCTCCCCTTGGTCGACAAATGAGTACCTGCTGCAGTGTGTAAACAATCTCCACTACGGAGACAAAGGCGGCCGGGCGTAGTGCTGGCCACCCCATCGCCTCGTGTGCCGTTCCGGCCTTCTTCGGAACTCGCTAACCGCACTTGCCCCAACAGTCTGTTGATGCTATACGGGGGATCTTTGTTTTTGACACGGTCAAGATGCTGTTCTGTATCTTCACGTGTTAGTCATCTAACGCTCGCTGTTAATGTGATAACTGAAAAACCGGCCGGATGGTGATGTGGCAGAGTGCTGTTCTCCTCCCGTTTATTATCAGCTGCAAGTTCGGAACTAGTTGATTCTTTCTGTTATCTCTCTGGGGGGTTCAATAGAATGAGTGCCACTTTTTAGGAAGTAAACAGTGGTTTTCTTTTTTTTTGCAGAGGCTGCTCCTTGCCATAGGAATGTGGACTTTCCAGTACTTAGCAAGGCCTGCCAGTGGAAGAAAGCACTGCGAGTTTGAGAATTCTCACACCGTCATGTCACAGTGAAGCAGGAAGCGAGAGTTTACTTCCCCATTCACAAAACTGCGTTTTTCTCAACCATGCGTGTCGTAAGTCCGTGTGTACCCATACTGCGTGTACAACATCCGAATATGTACGCGCACACAGGATGGTGTGAACCTGGTGATTAACACTCTCGTAACTATGCCTGCTTGCACAAAGTCCACAATCCCAGCAGCTTCTGCCGGGCTGTGCATTTCGACGGGGGGGGGGGGGGGGGGGAGGGTTCCGTGAAACGCCCCTCTCTCCGTTGGCTCCGTGGCAAGTCGAATTGGCCGGCGGCAGCTTTCAAGTCGGCCAATTCCACGAAGATGTGAAAATATCCGCAACCTAATTGTGTGAATATGAATACGTTGCAGGTCTTTCTGGGTGGATTGTCACTCTCGCTGGCGCGGGGGGGGGGGGTGGGGGGGGGGGTATTTATTGAATGTAATCGCTCTCATTTGGTTCTGTTTATTTTTTTTGGTTCTCCTGAATCGACACGGGACCGGGCGCTGCATTTGTGACCTTTGTTGAAAGCCACGTCCCCTCTCACCTGCGGCTACACCAGAGGTCGCAACCGGGTATCCGATACCCGTACCCTACCCTACCCGATACCCGGCTACCCGTACCCAGCCGGGTACGGGTAGCCGGGTATCGGGTAGGGTAAATGGGTACCCATACCCGGCCGGGTACGGGTACCCATTTGCGACCCTGGTGCGGCCGGGTACGGGTAAGGAATCAAAACCCATTTGCGACCTCTGGGCTACACCGTCTCACTCCGGCTTCTACGGCCTCCCGACTCGTTTGCCCACCGGCTCTCTTGTCCCAGCGGCTCTGCGGCTCGCACGCTCACTCCGGCTCTACTTCTCCACTGGCTCCTATGGCTCGCTGGCTCACTGGCTCTCATTAGTTCACTGGCTCTTTGGCTGGCACACGTGGGGGGTTTAATTCAGACGTTGGTCACCTCGAGGGGTGGGTGGCCTCCATAATCCTCGGAGTTTAAAAAATCCGCATTAAGTGCCAGGGCCATTGTTTGGACCCCCCCCACACTCGTCTTTTGTGTGAATAGAATTATTATGTTGATAGAATAATGTGGGCAGATGCTATTAAATCAGGTTCGTATAACATCTGTCAATGTAAAGATTACTCCCTCCAATTCAATCAGTTTCTCAGAACTATGCTTTGGTAATCAGCTTGATGGCTTAAAGGGCGGTAGGCTGAAGCGTCGGCCATGCTGTACATGCATATAGTGCCCTTAACACTTGTCTGATGTTTTGAAGTTAACATTTTGTCATCATTGGTGGTTCGTTTTCTTTCTTTTAACTTTATATTTCTATCTGGATTTAAAGCTTTCGTGACTGCAGGGATTCATATTCTTGGTTCTTTCGGTAAAGTCATGTAGAAGGGATAACACAAGCAAGAAATAACACAAGCAATCGTCATCAGGTGTGCAGTTGAAACGTCGTGAGAATTTTAGTGTTTTATTTTTATTATTTTATTATTTCCCTTCTACGTGACTTTATAGTTCTAGTTTTTGTACACGTATTTATTATTGATATTGCCTTGTCATTCACATTAGCTGGTTTTCATTTATCATGGTGTGCCAAGTTACCTTTCGGCCCGGCTGGATGAAGGCCTCCCTGGGGGTTGTGTGATTATAATCGACTACGCTGGTTAGTGAGGGTTGGTGAAGCGATGGCATCCATACTTTTACTCTCCACTCAACGTTAGCCGCGGCTGGCAATCAAGCTCGTGTGGCTGGATTCAGAGCACGGTGTGCTAACAACCGTGCCACCGCCGCTTCCACTCCTGCTCCTTGACGTCCTCACCGACGGCCCAACACCAACCGTGCGCGTTTCTGAGTTGAATCTTGACCCTGAGTTGCGTCGTGGCCCACGAATTGCGACTGTTCGACAAATCGGGTCACAATCCCTAGTGCTGGCCACCTGGGTGGCCGAGCGGAGGCCCGAGTGGAGCCGTTTGGGTACGAGGGTCGCAGAGTCCAGGGAATGCTGGCCTCGGAGGGAAGCAGAGGTCAAAATCGGGTACCCAATACCCGTACCCTACCCGATACCCGGCTACCCGTATCCGGCCAGGTACGGGTACCCGTTTGCGACCCTGGTGCGGCCGGGTACGGGTAGGCCGTGAGTCACTGGTGAGTAATCGTTTGTCACTCATTTCCCAACGTCTTGTCTCTTCTCACAATTCAAGTTCCTAGAATCAACCCACCCCCGCCTGGAACATGGCTTCATCCCTGAGGTCACAATCGGGTACCCGATACCCGTAGCCTACCCGATACCCGGATACCCGTACCCAGCCGGGTATCGGGTACGGGTACCTGTTTGCGACCCTGGTGTGGCCGGGTACGGGTACGAGTAAGGAATCAAAACCCGTTTGCGACCTCTGGAGGGAAGGCACCGCTTGGAACCACCGCGCATCCCCGCCACCCGGCGCGGTCGCAGCATACAATGCCGATCGTTGATCTGCGATGTTCGAAGAAGTTACGTCGTTTCTTCAAAAGTCGTTTATAGGCGCCGAGCTACCGGGCAGTCGCCACGAGAGTCCGTTTGCTTCGTCGACGCGCGAATGTGTTTTGCGCTTGTACGTGGCCGCTTGGAGCGTTCACCCACACCCGCGGGGTGTTTCTGTGCAGCAGGTGCTGTTGAAAGGCCACTGGGATGTTAAGGCTTTCCAGTCACAATAGAAGTAGCCAGGCGTTATATTTCATTGTCGGCTAATGGTGATGATGTTGATGAATAATTAGCGGTTGCAGTTGTCAACGGATGCAATCATGAAGAACACTCTAAAATGCCGTTGTGACGCTGACGACTGCACATGGGACAGTGGCTGCTACAACAGTGGCTGCTACAACGCTCAGTTCGTATTAACTGGGTGCAGCGTCGCCAACTCCCTCGGTGGCGCTTGGTCACAACGTCGCGTAACGATTCATCGTTTAGGGTGGCACCACCCCTCGATGACGGTTAGCGCTCGTGACAGGCGAGGCGTGCGCGGCAGCGTGACCGGAACGAGCATGAATGAATCGTGTCGACGCTCAAGAACGCGAAGAAACGCCGGGGCGATGGCGGCGGCGATGACGGTGGCGGCACTGTGAGCCGTGCTCTGGCCTGCACCCCGCCACGGCCGTCCCCCGACGGCCCCGGTGCGTGCCGCTCGGTCGCGCTGTCGGATGTTTTCGAACGTGATTTACTTATCGCCCGGGCCCCAATCTGCTGTTGAGCTTGGAAGGCGTCCACGTGCGGCAGGATCCAGATGGGGAGCGCCGCATCGTCTCTCGCCCGCGGGGCCCCTCGTGGGCCCGTTTTCAGCTCCACCGTATCGGGCGGAGGAATGCAGAGGCGCCGTGCCTCGAGGGAGAGCGTCCGCTTGCTTTGCTCGCCCCCCACGCTCCTCTCGTCCGCTCCGACGTCTCGGAAGGGCCCCCCCCCCCCCCCCCCCAGAGTCACGGTGTTCTCTGACCTCTGCCGCGGGTCTGCGTTAGCGCAACAGCCAAGCCGGCGCGCGGGTTGGGTGGCTGGGATTGTACGAGCCCGACCCCACGGTTTTGCTGGCTTTGTCGATCGCTGTTGGGTGCACGAGAAGAGGCAGTGCCCTCTCCACCAAACCAAAGCGCTGTCATCGTTATCGTCGAACTTGTGCCACCGTGCCCAGAATGTCTCGCTTTCCTTGTCAAACCTCTTGAGATAATGGCTGGAGTTGAGGGGTCGCCACTTTTTACAACTACATCGTTGTGTTTTAACATCCCTGATATGACACTGACCATAACCGTCGCCCAATGTGCCAGATGCCGCCTGCTCTTCAAACTTTAAGTGAATATTAATGATTTTAGCGTTACACATTTACAACGACGTTAACATGTTTACAGCTCCGAGCCGAGCTTAGGGTTCATCGTTGTGCCATCTTCCCCTGCCCCATGCCCCCGTTCCCTGTACCCTGGTTTTGATACACGCCTTTTCCCATCATGCCCATGTGCTGTGTGTGGTGTGTGTGTGTGTGCTTGGCATGTATGATGATCGATGTGTGCTTTGTGATGTACCGGTATGTGTGCTATGTTTGTAGCGTGTTGTTTCATGGTGGTGTGTGTATCCCTCTGTTGACTGGGTCATGTCGCCCGCATGCCCAGCCGCGGCATGCCCAAGCAGCTTTTGTTTGGCTCGATAGAGCCGCATGGGGTAGAGAAGATATGGACTTATGCGATACAGAAGTTTGTGGAGTTGATTGGACTTGCCGATGACTGGTACCAGCGGTATCAAGATCGGCCTCTGTGGAGGAGGCTCGTGAAGGATGCTACTGGGCAGTTGTAGGCAGTCGCCCTCCAACAAAAACGGAGGGGAGAGGAGCGATGCTCACAACAACGAGTGGAGCGCCGGGGAGCTAAAACGTGGCGGGGTGATGCATCTGCCAAATCATCCCAGTCAGTCAAGCGAGCCTTCGACACTGCACGTGACGGCCTCAAGGTGCACCTAGCCAGGCACGAGCGGCATGGTGACGTCACCGCCACTTGGTGATGAACGTCGGCCATCGTCTTCGTGGTCGTCGCGGTACCTGCGGTGCGAGCGTGTGAGCGTGTGACGCGTGCGCGATTTGCCCTTGGTGCACGCATGATACTGCGTGCCCCGGTGTGGTGTGCCGTACGCAGGCGGTGCTGGAGGACCATTCGGGCGGGGGGTGCCGCATGGAGATGGAGGTCGTGCCGCTCTTCCTGGTGCCCGACACCAACGGCTTCGTGGACCACCTGCCGGGGTTGGCGTGCCTGCTCGCGCTGCGCCGCTACATCCTCGTCGTGCCGCTCATCGGTACGTTCCCACCGCGGCCTCCGCCGTTCAATCTCACGGGCAAGCCCCACGGAGGGCACCTGAACCGTGCGCGTTGGCGGGATCGACGTGGGTTCTTACGAGGATTTTAACAGCGGAAGGGGACAAAATACCGCACTCTCTTTTCTCCCCGGTTTTTTTTTTTGCCATTCGTTGCTTCGCATCCGACGTTCAAAGTTCCCGCGACGTCGTTTGGGGAAAAGCGCGGGCCATTGTGTGCCGGCACCGTGCTCACAATTTGGCACGTGTGAGAAATCACCTGCAAATTACTCACTTGGGATTATGCACGGCAACATCGCTCCGGCTGTGAAACTAACGCAGTGTCTGTGAAACTGGCGCCTTTGTCTTAGAAGCCTTGCGCTATAAGAATGGCATGAATACAAATTGCATTAAATTACTAACAATATTATTATTCTTAGCTGTGGCTAAGAATCATAATAATAATTAAGCTAAGTCAACAGGACATTTTTTTAAAGTTGCTCCATCACCCAAAACAGATGCATTTGAGAGGTGTTTAAGGATAATTTAAAAGAAAGGGCATATTAAAGAAATACCTGGTGAGTACGCGAGGTGGTGGGTGAGCGAGAGAGTGAGGAAGTGGGGGAACGGGAGGGAGGCAGTGAGCGAGTTAGTGAATAAAACAGTGAACGAGACAACTGAGAGAGTGCGTGAGTGAACAAGGGGAGTAAGATGGCAAGAGAGTGACTGGCAAGTGAGGGAGAGAATAAGAGTGAGCTAGGGAGAGATTGAGAGAGAGTGAGCGCGGCGTAAGAGAATGACAGTGAGAGACTCTTTGAGAGTGGGCTAGTGAATGAGAAGGGAGAATGTGTGAGTGAGAAAGTGATTGAGTGAGGAGGCTGAGTAAGTGAGGGTGAAAGAAATGAGCGAGTGAGAAAAATTAGCGAGTAGGAGAGGTTTAGCGAGTGGTTTGATTGAGAGAATCGTAGAGCCGAGTGAGAAAAAATTAACGTGCGAGTGAGTATTTGAAAGAGTGAGTGAGCAAGTGAGAGATTAAATCAAGACAGTGCAAGTGAGCGAACGAGAAACTGGGTGAGTAAGCGCGCGAGCGAGAGAGTGAGCAAGTGAGTTAGTAAGTAAGTGACTGAGTGAGTAAGCGAGCGATCGAGCAAGTGGGTTAGCGAGTGAGTAACTGAGTTAGCGAGTGAATGAGTGAGTAAGCGGGCGAGTGAGTAAGCGAGTCGGTGAGTGAACGAGCGATTAAGCAAACGAGTAAGCGAGCAAGCGGGTGAGTAAGCGTGCGAGTGAGAATGAGAATGGGAGTTGTGTTGGATCCACTGGGTTCCCAGGCTCATTGTGGTGTTGGGCCAGCGGAGCCGTGTGGGCATGAGCCCCACGGCAGTGCGCGGGGTTGCAGGCGAGGGGCTGGCACGGCGCCAGCGCAAATTGCTGGCATGGGGTTGGGTTTGTGGGGCCGGCTTTTGGGGGTTGGGAGTCGAGGGAGAGCGGTGGCGAGGGTGATTGTGGTGTGCTTGCCGGCGAGGAGGAATGGGTTGTTGGCAGTGTTGGAGAGAGGATGGTGGTGATGGGGTGGGGGGGGGGGTAGTGATGATTTGTGTGATGGTTGTGGTGGTGGTGACGATGAGATTTGGGAGTGGTGGTGCAGCGGTTAACGCGCCGCGCTACGGACACGGCGACCCGAGTTCGACTCCCTCTCACGGCCAACACCGGTGACAGTTATGTGAACCGGTCCCGGTCCTCCCCTAGACTGACTCGGCCTCAAGTGACTACCTGGTGTGGTAGTAAACACCGCTAATAAGTCGACAAAGGCGGTCAGGCATAGTGCTGGCCACCCACCCACCCCCTCACGTGTACCGCTGCCGGCCTTCATAGATGCTTGCGAACAGCACTTGCCCCAACGATCTGCTAAGGCTACAACGGGGGGGGCGATCTTTGTCTTTGGGATCGGTGGAAGTTTTCATAGGGGCTGGCGGTGCGGTCGTGATGATGGTGCAACTACATTGGTACAACGCGAGTGTTGTCAGCACCACCGGCTGTGGGAAATTGGTGGCTGTGTGTCACAATTAACTTCGTTTTAGTTTGGTGTTTTTCATCGGTTCCTTTGCTAATGCTTCTCTGTTATTGGCTCGTGTCGACCCCCGCCCCCCGGGGTCACTCTTGAAAATGAGAATCTCCTGGTCTCTTTTGAGTTCTCACCTGGTTACAACAGCATGAACTTCAAAGTCTTTTTGCTCCACGTACCTCATTGTAACTGCGTATAATTGACATCATATATATAAATATGTTATTCTTGTGCACAAGTCCACACGTGTATAGTGACCCTTGGAATCAATTTGAGGAATCTATGCAGGGAAACATAATCAGTGATGATGGCAGTGGCGACAGTGGTAGGGGTGGTGGTGGTGGTGGTGGTGTTGATGATGGTAGAGATGGTGGAAATCAAGGGTGTGGGTGATAATGGCAGAGGTGGCAGTGGGTGGAGCTGGTAGTGGTGATGCTGGTTGTGATAAGATCGTAATGATGGTTTGTTGCTGGTGATGATGATGATGAGGGTAAAAGTGATAGGGGCTGTCGTAGTTGTGGTGGTGGCGGTTGTCTTAATAGTGGTTATTGTAGAGGCAGCGGTGCTGATGGAGGTATTTGTGGTGAGTGGAGATGGTGAGTGGTGGCGAATGGCAGTGCTTGTGAATGCTTAAGTGACGCTGAGCGGTGGTGGTGATGATGAGTCGAGATGGTGAGCGGAGGCGGCGGTGGGTACACGAACGTCATGGAGGTTGGCTGCTCGCGGCGGGGCTCTGAACCCAGGCATCTCTGCTCGGCGGCGGGGAGAGTGAGCGAGCTGGCGCATTCGGCATCCCGTGACCAGATGTAGCCTCTCCATGCGGATGCGGGGTTGTGTTTACAGTGGAGTGCCCGTTGATAAATGATCTATTAGGCTGTTTACTCAAGGCGGTGGGCTTGTTTCATTCTAATAGAGAGCATATTGCAAGCTGAACAGCAGTTTGTCTGAATTTATGCTGCCAGATTTTTTTCTTCCCTTCCTTTAAAATGCTTTTTTTTGGTTGGGGGGGTGGTGAAGAACCTTTTTTCCAGAAAGGGGAGAAAAACCTATTCTTATTTTTCATGCTTTTTTTTTATTTCCTGCAAAAAAATGGGGGCGGGGTAGGGGGGGGCGGTTGGGCATCGCGGAGACAATAGACGTGCGGCCTCACTGGTGCTGAAGAGGCCCCTTTGTGTGGCGCGCGCACATCCCCAGCGTGTCCAGGCCGGCTGGTAATTTATTCAGGCATGCAAATGTTCAAGATGCGACACAAAGAGAAAACGGGGAGGGAGAGAGAGAGAGGACGGGGGTGGAGAGAGAGAGAGAGAGGTGGGGGAGGATGCGTGAAATGTCCAAAAGCCCCTGAGTGCCAACATTTGAATGACCCACAGCAGTGCGGAACATTACAAGTTACAAATAAAGTCGCCTCTTGTCAGCCCGAGCGGTGAGCGAGTACCTGGGACGTTGCCCTTGTTTTTGCGCGGGAGCTTCCTCTGTCGGTTATCAAGACGGACGGGGCTGGGACGCCCGTGCCGCGAGGACGCGATGGCGCCAGGGCCACGAACGCGCGAGAGTGGGCCCCGCGCGCAGGCGAGGGGAGTTTGGCAATGAAGGCACAGCCGAGCGCTCAAATCAACCTGTGCTTGGTCGTGAAGAAAAATAAAACGTCGCTCTTGTCAAAGTAGATTTAGGAAAAAATGTCAACTTTTAAAAAGGTTTTTTTTACCGCATTCCCAATGTGTATTTAAGCAATAATAAGTCGAGTGATGGATGGAACTGAAAAGCGTATAAGAATTAAATTGAGTGTATTGTATTGGCTGAATGCGAGAGATTTGAAGTGTTAGTGCTGTAAATGTTATTTTTTTGTGACTCTAACCATGTCACCTCCAGTCAAAACAATCCCACTGATTATCCAAGCATACGGGTGCTTTGGAGTGTAGGATTTAGCAGCCAACACACAAGGATTCTTGGGATCTGGCATGCAATTTCTAAGCCGTGGGAACACAAGGCAGCTCTTTAGCATTAGTGACCGCAGCATAGTCTGTTGTTTGAAAACACCAGCTATGAGGCCGTACAGACAGAGCAACACATTTCTGGATAACCACTTTATTGAGCAAACGATGTCCCTAAGAATTAAATGCAGCCCCCCACCCCCCTTTGCTACCAGGATTTTATGTTGGCGTCAACAACTTGTTACCGCTTTGTGTTGTAAGGTGGGTACAAGAGCAATGTTTTATTTATATTCTTTTTACCAAAGTCTCCTTATTATGCTTCAGAGCTGAGAGCCTCCTTGTTACACTTTCTCTTGCAGCGAGTGGCAGACGTGAACGGTTGAGCTGTTTGTTGTCGATCAGTCGGGGATGGTGCCGTGAGATCTCCCACCCCACTGTGTCCAGGCTTTGCTGAGGCTGAGGCCCAGTCTCGTGGAACCAAATAGTACGAAGACGCAGCAGAGTGGTTCCTCTTCCCCAAAGCTCAGGATCCCAGCTGGGGCACCCAGAACAGGGGAAGGTTCTCAATGTGTCACGAAACAATGACGCAATTTGAATGTATTTAGTCCGTCTAAATGCAACTGTATTGCATGAATGGCCTTCACAGATGAAATATTATTTTCAATAATAACAACGCAAAGGTCGGCGATGATAAAATGCAACATGCCTCATGGTGTGGGGCAGGAGGGTGACTTGGAGAGGATCAAGTTCAAGTTTCAAGTTCATTTATTAGGTATAGGCCTGTGAGGCATTCGGCTCTTGAATCGGGTGCAACCGCAACAAACAAAAAACAAAAACATGAACAAGAATAGATCTTAAAGTGACTATGTTGCAAACAGAAAATCCAAGAAAAGACAGCAAAATATTGCAGAAAAATCACCATACACCAACACTGTGTGCAAAAATCCCAGTGGGATGCAAGTCAAACAACAAAAACCACAAGACAACTTAGATTAAGGCCATCAGTCTAACTCTGTACTACAACAAACAAACATGGCCAAACCAAAAAACTTTTCGAAAATCACGAAAATAAAGCCATAAAAGCAATGAAACAGTGGTGGTCATAGGAACTGTGATCGAATTTTCACAATAAACGACGTGAACAACATGTACCACCAAACTCTGTAGCCATAGCTGGCTGCATGAGGATGGCCTCACGCTGCCGAGAGGGAGGTCACAAGGTCAAATTCTGCCCCGACCCTCCCTCGGCCGTGCCAAAGCCAAGTTGCTTTGTGCCCGAGCGGTTCCCCAAACTTAAGCCCCACTGCTACGAGGCAGTGCTTGGCCAGTGTTTGTAGCCATGCTGTTTTTAACAAAGTGCTGCCAAGTTGACCTCCATTATACGACAGTGTTAGTGCCCGTGTCAGCCCATATTTACTACTGTTAGCTTATACTTCTCATTGCACCAACTGTGACTGCAGGCAACGGTCCAGCTTGAGTATTTTTTTTTCACTATTTGTAATTGCATAGATTTTTGGAACATTCATTTGCAGATCAAGGCAGAGGAGTGCTTTTGTTTTGTTAGCAATTCGCTTCATCTTCAGAAGCGGATTTTTTTTGTTCCTTCCCACCGCAAACGTGGCACGCTTCCTGTAAAGAAATCTCCGAGAAGACATTCCGGCTGAGCCGAGCTGCCAGAAGGAGGACACCCCCGGCATCCACCGGCAGTGCTTCGCCCGTCCGAGAGCGACGCGCGACGCGGAGGGGTTAGGCGTGCGGTGAGCTGCCCCATGCTCCCAGCGCCCCAAGAGACAGAAGCCATCTCTCGTATCAGAGACGACGCGAGCCCAATCTGCAGCAGGGCCGGCAGGATTCGCCAGGAACGCCAGGGCCTAGCATGGGAGACCTGCCATCTCAAAATTTTAGCCCGTCAACCACGCTCGTCCAGGCTCCTCCTCTGGCGTGCGGCTCGCCAGAGGATGCAGCTCAGCTGCCACCGATGGTGAGGCTGCAAACTTGGGGGGACACCTTTCCTCGAGCCGAGGGTCCAGCCTTGGGGAGTGCAGGTTGAACTCACATTCTTCTTGGTTCTTTCGGTAAAGTCACGTAGAAGGGAAATAATAAAATAATAAAAATAAAACATAATAAAATAATTCTCACGACGTTTCGGCTACAACGCAAGCAGCCGTCCTCAGGTGACGGCTGCTTGCGTTGTAGCCGAAACGTCGTGAGAATTATTTTATTATGTTTTAATTTTTGTTATTTTATTATTTCCCTTCTACGTGACTTTACCGAAAGAACCAAGAAGATGAATCCCTGCAGTCACGAAAGCTTTAAATCGAAATTGAACTCACATTGTTGAAGGTTAAGCGCATTCAAGTTGCTGTACATGAGCAAGCCGATTGTGGCCGCCCTGCTGTTGTTGCTGCTGCCGCACCGTACATGTTAACGGTTATGCCACGAGTACATGAGTGCGCCTGCCGCGTCTGCCATGCTGGCGCCTGGTAGCCAAGTCGCCTGTTTTGTGCCACTCGACGTTTTTCTCCTTCGTGCCCTCGACTCAAGGAATCCGAGATGTCTGCCCAGGTCCAAGAGGCATCTCGAAGAGTTTTGGCCTTGTCGATGGCAAGAGGCTTGTTCCCGTAAGGATCCGCCGGATAGACTGAACAAGTCTTGAGGGCTCCTTGAAGGAGTTTAACAAACCTTTTAAATTATTTTTGCTATTTCCACGGCAATAATTGAAACTGGCGGTCGGGGGCTTCAGTTCCAGAAGTATTCCCTGTTATGCGTCATAGTTTTTGGGGTGAGTTTGTTTTTTTTTTTGCACAAGAGGGTCAGACCTGGGGATGCTGGCCCTCGCTGTAAACCAGCCACTTGTCCCCTTCTCCAGTGTTCGGTTTGTCGTGCGTTTCCCCCACCGCACACCCCTGTTCGCACGGTTGGCTACGTACGGTGCCAAAGAAGTTCAACAGGACCGTAGAGAACAGCGGGCCTTGTCTTCCGTGGCGCAACTGGGGGAGTGGAGGTGTTTGGGGGGGGGCAGACATTGCCATTTCTGTCAGGAATATGTGAAGACAACCATCTACAATCCTCCCAGCTCTCATCTCAGGGTCATGCCTGGGTGCCGTCGTTATTCCTTCATCGCGTTGTCACGTGGCTCCGCAATGTTGGTACACATTATTTAAGTTCTCAGGTTGCGTGAACGACAAGGCTATAGTGTGCAGTGTATGGTTTATTCTAAGCTACCTCTTCTGGTCGAGACTGTTACTGTTTGAGAGGACTCTTCTCTGCAGCGTGCCAACATGGGCACCAACACAAAACATCAGCCGAGTACAAAATCTACCTTCCTGCCTTACTCTCGCACATGTCCGCATTTTCTAGACGAGTTAGATTCCACCCGATGAAGTCACCTGACTTGTCTGACCCCCATCGGGTGGAATCGTCCTCTTCGAGTCGCTTTGAACTCCTGGCAGGCGTAGGAGAAGAGTGACAAATAACGGCGTGTGTAATGGCGGCGTGGCCCTGTGCACGCCTCTCGTGCAGATTACCAACCCGCGGTCACATACACGCACAGCCGTGGGCTGACCTTTGACCTGGCGAGAGCCCCCGTAACTTTAGAGTACAAATATTTCAAGAGAAACATCGGGAAGCTCTGTTTCGTCCAGGGGTGCCGAATGTCCGTAATTTACTTCATGGAAATTTTTTTTTATTGGGATTGAGAATTATGAGGTTGTTTTTCTTCTATTTTTTTTTGCCTTCTTTAATAATTGGTGGAGGCCATCTGCTGTCTACCCATGAAAGGCCGCTCTCGACTTAGCCGAGGTTTAGGATTAAAACCCAGGCGCTCATCGGTGTTGACTCAACGTGGGTATAAGCTCATCTCTGCATCAGTCCACCCGGCCACCTCCGCGTTCCAGACTTTGATTTAGGAATTCGCCTGTCGGAGAACAAATAAATAACAGAGCCGTGAGGCGGATGCGTTTTGTGCGAATCAATGTATCGTTTACCGCCTCCACGTGTTTGACATTGCAAGTGCAATGATCGCCTTCGGTGATCCTGCAGAGCTGAGCCACCATGCAGGCAGACTTCCTCTGACACTGCACGGCGCGTACTTCAGATCACAGTGGCCGTTATTGTGCTGGGGTGTTGATACACCTAGGGGGGAGGAGGCTGGCTGACTCGTTATCTGATGTCACATGGCAGGTCACTGGGCCACCACGTCTGATATCCTGAGTTTCCGATTCAGGCAACCATACCTGATTAAACTTGGTTCTCAGTTATAGCGGGTTGATGGTCTGAGCAGGGTCACCAATGACACTACTCTTGTGTTTATTCCAGTGCTGAGAATTTCATTTTTTAAAATTTAATTGCGATGCAAATTTAATTCTTTGCAGGGTATATAAAAGTTGTGCCCCGAGTGTGGATAGAGTGTGTCCTATTGATGTATTCAGGGTAAGCCGAAAAGGCTACCCAGATAAATAAATAAACGTCAAAAGAAACCAAATCACTTGAACCGGAACACAATTTGCATGCTAATTGGGCAGCTCGTTAGTTTTTTACGACGTCATCTTTCATGGCCATTCTCTGACGCAGGGTTGTGCACTGCTCGCTCTTGAGAGTAGTGAATGGAAAATGAGTTGCCTCTGGACATGATGCCAGTAGCCGCACAGTTGGAATATAATTAGGGGGGAAAAGTTTACCCTCCTGGACACAAAACCACAATTTGAAGAGAGTTTAAAAGCCAGAGTGTTTATGTTGATCTCTGTTGGCCCTTGTGTGTTATTACCCCCACGGCCCACTTCAGTCGCATGATCGCCCATTTAATAACAGCCCGTTTTTCAGGACAGACCCTGATTGGGATATTTGGTAATTTCCTCATCGGCGCTTTCAGCATTTGAAAGGAAACTTGCGTGTCCAGTCTCTCTCGTGTGTGATCGTGCCTAAACCTCGTTCATCACTTCAGCGCGGCATGATATTTTTTGGTATGGGGCCGGTAAAACTATCTCTGTATCCACTTGCCTACCTATCGCCCTCCCATTACCCCGCTCCACGCCTCTCCGTGTACTCCTCCATCTCCCTCTCTCCTGCCCTCCGTCCACACATTCCTCCTTGCCCTCTCTCTCTAAGTTTCTCCCAACCTACCCGCCTCGCCGTCTACCTGCCCGCCTGCCTGCTTGCGTACCAACTTTTCAGAACGAGAGACATATGCGTGTAAATTAACACGCGCGCACGTCAGGAAAGGCGCACGTGAAGCGCTCGTGCAAACAGTAATACGCGGAGTTGTGTGACAGCCCCACCGTCGCTGCCATGCACCTTCGACGGAGACACCTGAGCGGTTTGTACAGCAGGCGTGTTTACCGCTCGTCGTTGTCGTCGTAGAAGCCACGTCGCCTCCAGCCTTGCTGGGTGTATTCCCCCCACCCCCCGCCTTCTGCCGGCCGATAGAAAGGGCTCTCGCAGAAATCTGCGGAAAGCGTCCCGGTTTAACGCGCAAGGTGATACCGCGTCAATTGCGCGTTTGAAACTTTGCCAGGCATTTCCCCTGGAAAGTTCGGTTGAACTTTGGTTGCAGGTCAGCATGCGCAAACCTCTCGTTTCGCGTGAACTTGACTCAGAAATATTCTCACGCCACCTTTATAGTATCGGCCACGAGCTTTGGCGCCTCCGAGTATGTTTGGCCAGCCTGGTTGTGGGCTAAGTGCTGTTCGCTGCTGTTTCATGGACATGGGTTTGGCAAGGGGGGCGGGGCGGGGGGTGGGTTCGGTGGGTGACCCACACAGCGCCCACTCCACACAGGCCCTGCGGCTGTGACGGGCGCCAGGTGTTCATTTCGCAATAACTCCAGCCGTTCCCATCCTCCACACTCGCCCCCTTATGTGTGGTGTGGCCTTGTTCCACACCCTCCCTGTGTGTGGTGTGACCTTGTTCCACACCCTCCCTGTGTGCGGTGTGGCCTTGTTCCACACCCTCCCAGTGTGGTGTGTAGTCTTGTTCCACTCTCTCTGGATTCCATAGCGTGGGCAAACTTGGCGGCGCATTGTGTCACACGGCTTGTTTTTACAGAACATTTATCATTGAGGTATCGAGCACTATTGAAGTCCCATTTCTAATTAATATCAGGCGAACGCTCCGTGCACAGTTTGTTTTATCCTGCACACGTGGGGATAAAATTCCGGCCTTCCTAGTTGCTCGCTAACAGCACTTGCCCCAACGATTTGTTAAGGCTATGCGGGGTGGGGGCGGGGGGGGCGGGAAATTTTCGTCCTTTGTGGGTGAACCACGTAAGTTGCAGTGAACATAAGTTGAGCGAATGAACGCTTTGCGGCTGAGACGGTGTGCATTAACGCTTATTAACTCACGGTAAAGGGGGGAACGCCGGGGTCATTGCTGCGGGTGACCGTTGTGTGCGTGTGAGCGTGTGTGCGCATGTGCGCATCGAGCAGAGCAGCCTATTTGTCTTACTTAAACAAATTAATTCCATCTTGGGCAGCACTGCACGCGAGATATATGCCGAGTTACTCGACTGCGCCACTTAAGAACAGCGCCATTAATTTCCCACTGAGTGGGTGAGTGTGTGCGCCTGCTCCCGCCGAGCACACCCCCACAGGCCTCTGTCCGTATCCCGTGAGTGTGTGTGTACGTGTGAGTGTGTGTGTGTACGTGTGTGTGTGTGTATGTACGTGTGAGTGTGTGGGTGTGTCTGGGGAGTGGTGGCGCGGCAGTTAGCGCACCGAGCTCAGAACTCGGCGAACCGAGTCGATTGGTGCTCACGGCCAATACCAGTGACGATTATTTGAACCGGTTCTGGGCCTCCCCTCAGTCGACTCAGCGTTATATGAGTACCTCGTGCGGCGATGTGTAAACATCGCCGCTAGGAAGACAAAGGTGACCGGGCATCGTGCTGGTCAACCCACCCCCTCGTGTGCCATGCCGGCCTTCATTGGTGCTAATCGCTAACAGCATTTGCCCCAACAGTGTGTTAAGGCTATATGGGGGTTATCTTTTGTCTTTCTACGTGTGGTCCAACGCCCCAGTGTTTGTGCATGCGCTCATTTCATGGCCGTTAATTAATTTTTTTCACGATTTGTTCTGCATGCTTACTTGTTCACGGTTTTCCGTTCTCTTCAGTCGAACTCTCCACGATGCGTCTAACCTGAGCCCGCTTGAAATTCATTCTCTCTCGCACGAGAGACCCGCAGCAGAGTTGGGGTTGCACAGAGACTTCTCGATTCCGTGAACCAGTTGCGTCTTGTCCGTGCGTTGAACTTCTCTTGCTCCGCACGAAGCCAACCTCGCTCATCGGAGGTGTGGCTTGGTTGACCAGGCGTAGGTTTCCGCATTGACACTCGTACACAGCGGCCTGCCCTTGCGCGCACCGTGTTTGACGTGTGCCACGCACAGCCTCAGCCCGCCGGGGAGATGCCGAGGTGCTGCCTTCTGAACCGAACTCCTCAAGAGTCGTTCGCTTCGTGCCAGACGCCGCCACCGCGAAATTCCCTATGGGCCAGCTCCGGGTGCCGAACCTAGGACGTTTGGAGGCGTTAAATTCCGCCGTCTCGACACGCCCGTTATGAACATCCCCTCGAGATGCCGGGGCTCCAGGGCCCCCCCCCCCCCCCCCCCCCCCCAGAAGAGAGATCTCTTCCGAGGTGTTAGCTCGGCGCTCTCGCACGGCCATTATGAGCCCCGCGAGAGCCCACCGGTGGCGCGGTGCGCCCGTGTGCGTGTGCAGTGATTAACGAGCTGGACGGGCTGGCGAGGGGCCAGGACGCGCGGCGCGCGGTGCAGCAGGCGAGGCTGGTGCAGGAGCGGGCGCGGGCCGCCGTCGCCTTCCTGGAAGGGCGCTTCGAGGAGCGCGAGCCGTGCCTGCGGGCGCTCACCAGCCGCGGCAACGAGCTCGAGTCCATCGCCTTCCGCAGCGAGGACACGGCCGGGCGGCAGGTGGGACTCGCGCACCCACACGCGGCCGCTCGCCTGCTCTCGCCGAGCCTACGTACGACGCGAAAGAAGTTGGACGTGCGGGGAAAGGCACGCCCGGGCTCCCGCATGCCCGCATACCCACATCCCCACACACCCGGGCACCCATGTGTAAACACGCTTTGCTGTCCAAAGATACACCCGGGTGACCACGTACCCACATGCCCACACACACCCGGGCACTCGTGTACAGAAACATGCGTAGCTGTTCAAAGGCACACCTTGGAAACACTGGGGGCCCCCCACCGCGCACCGCCGCCAACATCCGCCGCCGGTGATCCAAGGGCGGCTCTCGCGGCGCTCCACCGCGTGGCCGCGTGACGCCCGCCCGGCGCTAACGGCGCCCCCTGCCCGTGTGCCCTCCCACAGGGGAACAACGATGACCTCATCCTGTCCTGCTGCCTGCACTACTGCAAGGACAAAGCCAAGGACTTCATGCCAACCAGTAAAGGTGCTCGCGTGCAACCACTCACTGCCTCCTCCGCTCGCTGCTCCCCCTACCACTCGCTGCTCCCCCACCACTCAAGGTTTCCGGAACACAGTGGAGTGGTGTGCACACGCGCCCGACACGCGCCCAGCACGCGGCATCACCACGCTGCATCACCACGCTCACTCGTCACGCTGGGGGTGTGGCAGTGTGTGTGCGTCGTGTGTCTGTTTGACTGGAGTGTTACTGTCCGTGTAGCTGCCTGTGTGCACACGCGTTGGACCTGTCACGCTGTGTCCACCTCGCGATTCGATGAATCGGCACGATCCGGCCATCGCGATTTATTCTCAGCATTGTTTTTAATCGCTGTGGTGAAGGTAACATTTCCAGTGGTTGCAGGGGTCACGTGAACCCATTACGGCACAAATTGAGAATAATTGATTCTCCCGCAAATGACTTATGCGTGTGTTGCGATCTTAAGAATTAATTTTAGTCAATTAATCGATGCGTAGTCGCATGCCTGATGTGTGTGTTGCTGACTGTCGCGTGCGCATGTGTGTAATCGCTGGCTGGTGTGTGGGTGACTGTGTGCGACTCAGCCTCAAACGAGTATCTGGCGCATGCTGTGTAAACATTACCACGAGGGAGACAAAGGCGGCCAGGCGTGTTGCTGGCCACCCACCCGCTTCGTGTGCCGTGCCCGCCTTCGTAGGTGCTCACTGACAGCGCTTGCCCCAACAGTCTTTTAAAAGCTACACTGGGTGTCTTTGTTTTCTACACAGACTACCGTCAATACGAAATTGCCGCCTCAGCAAATTTAACAAACAATATATTTATGAATAGGCTGAATTTAATTCACTAAAATTACAGAGCACATCAGTAAACCTTCAGAGCCGATATTTTTGGCCAACCGACCAACAGGAAAACGTTGACATTGGCAAACGTGGGACACAGCAGACTTGGCTGGGGTTCTTGCACCGAGCAGCTCTTCAGAAATCCAGAGCCGGTCCAAGTCTCGCATAAGTGACAGCGAGATATATTGCCCTCACAAAGGCCAATCAGTCAAAATACGGTTGGTCCGTTTCTTGCAGTGATCGTATTTGCATTTTACACACGTTGCAAGTGTGTGTCGTCGTGCGTCCGCGGGGAGAGGTGGTGACAGCACTGCGCTCCGAAGCCAGCAACCCGAGTTCGATTCCCATAGCCACGAATCGCATCGACGCGTGCTGTGGGCCACCCTGCCCCCAGGTCAATTCGGCCTAAAATGAATACCTGGTGCAATGTTTGACGGCCATCACTAGGGAGCCAGGGGTGGTCACTCCTAGCCCTTTTACCCCATCTCTCCATAACAGTCTTTGACTTGCGTGCAGCAGTGTACCTATAGTTGAAGATTTCCAATCGTTCATCCCCACTGGTTTCTTTTAAGTTACCCCAGTGCCTTTGAATGCGACGTCCAGGTGATCGCAGACTTGCACCTTTGTATTAACGCACAGACACGACGGTGCGGGGTGGGGGGCCCCTCTCAAGGGGGGCGCGAGGCCCGGCGGCATGAAAGTCGGGTCCAGGAGACCGTTTTAGACAGCTCTGTTGGAGCGATATCACCAGCAGACAGGCGGTGCTGAACTCACTATCTGATGGACCGAGATGATGAGAGACTGCACTCCCTGCTGCTGGAAGAGTGGGCCGACTGCCAGGAGGAGGAGGGAGAGATGCAGTCGTTCAAGTCGAGAGTCTCTGTTAGGCACGCAGACAACGTGGCCCAAGAGGGGCCTTCGAGGTGCCTCCATGCGCTGTGCCAAACCTCGCGATGCTGTTTCCTACAAGAGCAGGCAACGCCATGGGTTCACAGTGCCATTACAAGGCTGCCACTGCGGAGGGAGTGAGGGCGGGCATTGGTTCGCGTATTTTGGTACGAGCGAGGCAACCCATGGTGGGTGCACAGTCATATTTTAACGAGTCCTAGGCACCCCCTCCCCCCCCTCACCAGTATGCACTGATCTATATAGTGAAGTATGCTCAGACGCAAGTTTTAGTTGGTGACTCAAATTTTTATTGATTTTATCACCGTCATTGTCATCGGCTACGCCACCATCGTCATTCGTCATTTCCTCACCGGGGTCATGTTATGCACTGAGCCAGGGGGAGGAAACATTTGCATAAAGGAGTGTGCCTATGCAAATGCTTTTGAAGACGCCTTCTGATTAGCCCAGGCCCGATCCGGTAGCTGCCCCCCCCCGGGTGATCGATGATTTGTGAATGGGGCAAGCGGATTGAAAAATGTAGCGGAAAAAGGCGTCTAACTCTGAACATCGCTTCAAAATGTCTGAAAAAGACATTAGAAAGTTACTTACATGCTATTTACGTTCCTGCTTGAATGCATGTTCATATATTAATTTACTTAATACAAATGAAAGCAAATGTTTAAGAAAGGGTGCCATCCCAAACGCCCCGAACAGTCCGGCCGCCACTGGTCAAACAGTGGACACCGCATGGGGGGAGAGACCTTCAATCTAGCAGTGGATTGGCAAAGGGTTGGATGTGACAAATCAGTGGATGTGTAGTGCAGGTGTCGTGGGTCCTGTGACGTGGTACTGCCAGTTGCTACTGCTGTGCTGCTGTGCCCACCTGATCGCCACGCTCGCACAATTTGGCAATATTGGGCTGAGCCCTGAGTGAAAAGCTCCCACGCAAACAACAACAATAATGCTAATAATGACAACGATTAACAAAAAAGATTTGTAACGTGCACAGATTTCACAAAACGGGCAAATCGCAGTTCAATCGTGTGGACTCTTATAGTGATGATTTGCAGTGATAATAATTACTGCAGATGTTGCCGGCTCTTCCGCGAATCCGGTTCGCTGACCGCCGCTTCCCCCCCCCCGCCCCCCGTGCCGTCCCCGCTCGTGCCCGTCCCCCAGGAGACCCGATCCGCCTGCGCCGCGACGTGGTGCTGCTCACGGACGACCGCAACCTGCGCCTCAAGGCCCTGACGAGGAACGTACCGGTCAAGGACGTGCCGGCCTTCCTCGCCTGGGCCAACGTGGGCTGAGGCGAGGAGCGCACGGAGCGACCGCCCCGAGGGATCGGAATAGGAGCGAGCGGCGGCTTCCTCGCGACGCACGCGTGGCGCTTTTGACGGCCGCGCGCCCGTGCTCCTTCTGAGAGGAGGAGGAGGAGTGCGGGGTGAGGCGGGCGGCAAGGCGACAACGCCCGCGTGGCTACCCACTCGCCGCCAGCGGCGAGCCCCGGCTGCCGGCACTCGTCCTGAAGGTTTTCCCTCTCGAGCGCGGGTGGCGGTGACGCGCGGGCGACCGGCCCGGCAACCCTGGCACGATCGGCGGGTTGCGGCTCGAGGTGGTCGGTGGTGATCTCTGGAGAGAAGTGTCGTAAAAAAAAGGAAAAAAATAAAAGAACGTACTGTTAAAAGTGTTTAATGAAAAAAAAAACGGAAAGTTCGGGAAAAAAATAGGAATCGGTTGATGCGCAGGGGGTTTAAATGTTGAGAACAATTATAGAAATGTCAAGAACAAGAAGTGGAAATACCACGAATGCGCGGTGGTGGTGGTGGTGGTTGGTTCTGGGTTGTGTCTTCCCGTGCCGCACGGTGACGATTGTTCGCTGGGCAGAAGTGCTTTTTGGGGCGGCTGCAATTGGCACGATTTTTTATTTTTTTTAGAAAGGCTCGTGTTGGTGGAAGGCATTGAAAATGGTGATATTTATGCAAAAAAAGACTTGCTATTATTAATACTTTGGGGAGTTTTTTTGGAAAAGCTTTTAACACTCCACTCTTGGAACCAAAGCATCAGTGGTGAGGCTATTGGCAAAGACAAAATAAAAGTGTAACATTAACCTGTCAGGTTATTTGCTTAAAGTATTCCAAACGATCTTTATATTTGAAATTTTCCTTTTCCTGATTGAGTTAAATGCCCCCTTCGCTAAGCCTGACACAAAAACCTCCCGGGCCGAACCGCTGCGAGGCAGCGTACCACGACTCGTGGATGACCAGCGCTGCCCCGTGGACTTGGTGGTGCGTCGAGCAGCGGCGATGATGGCATCATGGTCTGAGCATTTGAGACCGGAGACGGAGCCGCGCGCCACGCTCTCTCGGTGGGCCTTGCGCCTCCTCCCTCCCGCGCGCCGTTTGTCTTTAATAAAGGGCAGGGGGTATGGTGGTGGAGGGCGTTTAATGAGCAACAGAGTCGCGGGGTTTTCGTTTCCCTCGCTCGCTCTCAGCCTGCGAGCCCGGCGGAAATGTACGGATTCCTCGCTCAATTCCGCTCGTCCTGCGAGGGCGGTGGTCGTGGGTTTGGGGTGGCGCGGTTCACGAGGGGGGGGGGGGCTCGCGCGGCGCAAGCCCCCCCCCCCCTCACCCTCGTGAGCCGCGCGGGTTCGTGGGAACGCACGCACGGCGAGGCTGCTCAGCCCAGCCGCCCCCCCCCCTTCACTCGCGCCTAACTCCCCCCCCCCAACTCTCCTGACCGCTTTTTGGCCACGGCTCGTTTTTGAGCGAGCGCCCTCTTGCCGGATTCCAACTTTACGCCGAGCGTCAGGGGAGCTGCTAACAGTTGTTATTCACTCTGCGCCGGACTTGGCAGCGCCAAACGGTGCACACTTCCTCTCCTGCCACCCCCACCCCAGCACCGTCTCCCCGTTGTATTTTATTCTCCCCCCCCACCCCCCCCCCCCCCCCGTTCTCTTTCGCTCTCTCATAGTTTGGCCCGTCCGCGTGCAAGTGGCTTGAGATTCACATCGCCCGACAGCCTGCCGGGCGCCCTGCCACTTTTGTTTCAAGTCCATCCCAGTTGCTGCAATATCGAGCGAGCTGGCACGGAGGGGAATTTTATGTTTAATGTGCGCTTCGGGGTCGAGGCATGCTGACGTGATTGTACATCAAAAGGAATCCACGTTGAGCTCGTGACGGCTGCTGTGCTTTTTTTTGGGTGGTACGAGTGTGCCCCATGTGTTTCCGTATTGCAGGCAACATGTGTGCCATGGATTTGAGTTGGCGCGTTGTCTCGCAGGCCGTAAGCACCCGAGTTTGATTTATGTGCCGTGCACATTGGTGGCAATTGGTGTTCCAGCTCGCCGAATTGTCAACTCGCCCTACCGTACACGGTGCATAAAAACATTGGCACTGGAGAGGCAAAGGTGGGTGCTGTGCCAACCTTAATAAGTGCTCGTTAGCAACACTCCGACCAACAGTCTTTCCAGGCTTAGAAGAATGGGTATCTTTGTATTTGAGCTCAGGTGTGCATGTGCCTGTGTGTTTGTGTTTTGGAGCATTCATATCTGATGTTTTCAGTCATGTTTGGCTTTATACGTGTGTGTTCATTCATTTGAGTAAAAATAAAAAAAAAGTTGAGTTCAGTTTTTTTGCGTATGAGTTGTCTGAATTGTGTTAGGTGGACATCACGGAACACAATTCCATCCTCAATTTCATCGAACTTCGGGGCGGATGTCTCGTCAGAAAGATGTCCTCCGCGAGGAGGTGACGCTCGTCATGTTTCGTTGGGGCGAGGCTCCAGCGGCTGCCTAAGATGGCGTTGCTCTCGTTCGGCAAACGACGACGCGCGGAAACCCATTGCGAAATTATTTCCCGGGACCCGGATGCGTTTCGGGGGAACATTCGGTAAAGATGTAAACAAAGATACGGTACAATGGAACCGGACCATCCGTGGCTTCTCTGCCCAGGAGTTTTGAGACGGCGGTCGACCCTCAGACGGCCAAGACCCAGAGGAGGTTGAGGAGAAAGGCCCCCTGGTCGGTTTTTAGCGGCAGATCGGCTGGTTCACTGGGTGTTGCGTCTCGATGTGCGCGCCATTGGCTCAAAACACCGGCGACCGTTGCCGATCGCGCGGTGACCCCCGACCCCCGTGCGCGCCCACGTCTTGACGGATGCCGAAAGTGAAACGTGAAAACGGGCGTACACGAGGTCTGCAATAACAAAAAGTTAAATACGTGGCTTGATATTAGTGTTCTTATTGTGTTATAAAACTGTTTTGAAAATAGAAAAAAAATGTTCAAGAGACTTTCTTACTCTTAGAGTGTGAATCGCTTCGTAACGGGCGTTCACTGACATCTCTTTGGTCTCAAGAGGTGTTTGGCCCTCATTGTTGCCGGTCTCCTGTCACCGTGTTGGCGAACTTCGCCTTATCGTGCTGAGACGAGACTGCACTAGCTGTCTCTTCGCATTCAGTTACAATAAACAAAAACATATTTACCAGGTAAGACCCACTGAGCTCTCTAGCTATTTTTTTCAGAAGCGACCTGGCCACATGATAACGAAGTGGATCATCGCGTAGAAATGTATAGCAGCCGAATACTCTCAACGCATGTTGATTCTAAATGTGGAGGGAAAACCTGGAGAATCCGGAGAAAAAGCCACGTGACCACGAGGAAAGAGAGGGAGACACCGCAAACTCCAAATATACAACAGGTGTCTGGGTCGGGATTGAACCCACGACCTCTTGTATACCAGGCGAAGTAGTTAACATCTCCTAGCCACCGCGGCGCCCATCTCGCCAGAATGGGAGGGGGGGTCGTGCCAGGATCGACCCCTCAGTCACAACACCGATCCGTGCGGCTCGACAGCCGCACTTCCACGACTACTGGCAGGCAACGTAATCCCCCACGATGTCACCTTGGTGAGAGAGCCCTTCGGTGTCAAAGGCACCTTGCGGACAACGGTCACCGGGAACACTTAATTGGCCTTCACCAAACTATGCCTGGACCCACACTGGAGGTTTCGTTCCTTGCGACGACAGGAAAAAAAATCCTGTTTCAATCGATCGATCTGTATTTGCACGTGCCGATATCGCCCTCAAGAAGGTTGGGCATCGGTGCGCATTGCAGCGAAACGGGGCCTCGCGGAGCAATAAGAAATGAGAAGAGAGAGACCCGTCCCGACCTCGGGCCCGAACGCCGACCGAGCAGAATAAATTGCGTGCAACGAATCCCGCAAAAGACATGTAAGCAGTAAGTGCAAATGAGTCAATACATTAAAATTAAGAAACGGCTTCTGATTTGACTTCGAGTTTAATGTCATGGGAAGGGAAGCAATTCTGTTCTTATTGAAAGGCTGCAAACTGTCACACCGCCGCAGTGCATGGGCGCTCAGATTTTTCCACCACTATCCGGTAGTAGAATTGTAGAAAGCGATGCACGCAGTGCAGCCACACTATCATTGGGGAATTGCGGCAGTGCAGTGGCAGTGCAGTGCGTCTCAATGGGCTGCTACTGCTGCTGCTGCTGCAAACCGGTAGCAGCAAAGCATGTCCAGTGCAGGGCATTCTCAATGGGGCTTTTGCACCTGGTTTTAAGCAGTGGCGAGCAAGCGGTGTGTGTGTGGTGTTGTTATCTCGGGAGTGGGCTCCCGCCTGCGCTTGGCAGTGGTCGCAGTATCGCGCTGCCGTGGTGTGGGGCTGTGTTCAAGGTGCGGACCGCACGGGACTGGCGCGGGCCGGGCCGTGGGGCGAGATAAGAGATCACGGAGACACAACATGCCCCACAAAGTGCCGTGTCCACGCACAGCACGCGCACGTCCAGCGCACACGGCACACACAGCACTCGGTAGACACAGCACCCGCAGCAAGCACGGAACACACAACACGTCCGCAGGGACACACAGCAAATCACAATACACACAGGAGCCACAGGACACGCAGCACTCACAGGATACACAAGCCACAGGACACAGCACCCACAGGATACACAGCACCCACAATACACAGCACCCACAATACACAGCACCCACAAGATACACAGGAGCCACAGGACACACAAGTCACAGGACACATAGCACCCACAGGACACAGGATACACAGCACCCACAAGACACAGAAGCCACAGGACACACAGCACCCACAAGATATACACAAGCCACAGGACACACAGCACCCACAAGATACACAGGAGCCACAGGACACACAGCACCCACAAGATACACAGAAGCCACAGGACACACAGCACCCACAAAGATACACAGGAGCCACAGGACACAGCAAACCACAGGCCACATAGCACCCACTAGACATAGCACTCACAGGATACACAGAAGCCACAGGACACACAGCACACACAGGATACACAGGATACACAGCACCCACAAGATACAGGATACACAGCGCCCACGAGGCACACAGCACCAGGCTCCCTGCACGCAGCACGGACGCGCGCGCACAACATCACGCCAGCGCATGCCTCGAACCAAAGCAGGTGCGCGCCACCCATGTTGACCCCCGTGGGGCGAGCGGAGTTGGGGAGGAGGGGGGCGAGCGGAGTTGGGGAGGAGGGGGGCTCGCCCCGGGAGAATGTCGCTCGGTTTGTGAGCGCCTCCTCCTCCTCGAGTCGCCTCCTCTCACAGTGGGGGGTGGGGGGGCTCTTAACGTGGCCGCGTGTCACGGGCAGCGAGGCTGGTTGGGATGGGGGGCTCGGGTGGCACGGAGTCACCGGTTGGACTCCTGGCCGCGTGCTTCTTACCGCGTCTCCCGCCGCGGTGATTTTTGAAAGGTTTTTCGGTTTGGCCATGTTTGTTTGTTGTAGTACAGAGTTAGACTGATGACCTTGATCTAGGTTGTCTTGTGGTTGTTGTTGTTTGACTTGCATCCCACTGGGATTTTTGCACACAGTGTTGGTGTGCGGTGCTTTCTCTGCAATATTTTGCTGTCTTTTCTTGGATTTTCTGTTTGTACATAGTCACTTTAAGATTCATCTTATTGGTTCTTTCGGTAAAGTCACGTAGAATGGAAATAATAAAAGAATATTATGTTTTATTTTTATTATTTTATTATTTCCATTCTACGTGACTTTACCGAAAGAACCAAGAAGATGAATCCCTGCAGTCACGAAAGCTTTAAATCGAAATTTCACTTTAAGATGTTTCTTGTTCATGTTTTTGTTTTTTTTTGTTTGTTGCGGTTGCACCCGATTCAAGAGCCCAATGGCTCACAGGGCTCTATACTTAATAAATGAAACTTCAAACTTGATTGCGGCGCGTACCAGCCAGGACCGCGTGCGCCGTAACATTGACGAGTCCCTCCTGGATGTTACCATAAATCTCGGCGCTCACGCGACGACGTTTGCATGTCTATAATTTTAATTGGATGGTTAAAAATATACGGCAGGAGGTCGTCGTCCAAGCAGTGGATTGACCACGGTTGATGTGGATACCTTTTTTGAAAAGATCTTCCAGCTATTGCTTCGATTTTTCTGGGCAGCCAAGAAGCAACATGGAGTAATATTGAAACACGTGATTTGGTGGTGGTGGTGGGGTTGATGCTGCTACTGCTGCGTTGGGCAGGGGTGCACAAGCACAATTAACAAACAACGAAACTCATAAATAACACCGCGGCCGTAAAAGGGAGAGAGAGAGGAAAAAAAAAACATAATATAGGCGACGTTTGGGGCAATACCCCTTCCTCGGAGCACGTAAACATTATTTAGAGTGCCGTGGTGCACCAAAGGTCCGGGCCCTTCTGGAGGAGGTGGCCCCTGGGGGATGCTTGGACGTGAAACGGGGGGGAGGGGAGGAGGGGGAATCACCCCGCGGGAGAAACAACCAATCACACACGCTCACACACAAGACAAAGATCCCCCGTACAGCCTTCACGGTATTTTTGGGACAAGTGCCGTTAGCGAGTACTACTAACCCAGTGGAAGCCGGCACATCTTAGGGGTTAGCGAGCACCTTTAGAGGCCGGAACAGCACACTCGGGATTGGGTGGCCAGCACCACGCCCGGTCGCCTTTGTCTCCCGAGTAGCGATGTTTGCACATCGCACCAGACACTCATTTGAGTCACACCAAACATACCAATACCCCATAAGTGGCGGTGACGTCACCACGGCGCCTGTGCCAGGCCACGTGCACTTTGAGGCCGCGTGAACACACGCACACATTCAATAGCAAGACACACACAATCACGAAAACACAAATATTAGGAATTTCTCGCAGGCTGCTGCTGCTGCTTGCTTACCGCTCTCTCCGTTCTTGCTGTGCAGGAGGCGTGGGTGGGGGGGGCATTCGCGAGTGGAATGTGGCCAGACACGTCCCGTGAGCGGTCCAGCAAGCCCCTGGGGGGGGGGGGGCTTTGGTGGTAGAGGTGGACGGCGGGGGGGGGGCATTGCGAGGTGGAGCGAGCGATGGACAACCGCCGAGAGAGAGAGAGGTGGAGCGCTCACGAACGAGAAACGTTGAAGGCCACTGGCACGGCTCAAGGGGAGGCAGAGGGAGTGGCTCAAAATACCAATAAAATACTAACATTTCGTCAAAGTCGAGTTAAAGCAAAGTGACCCACACGTTTCAGCAATATACACCTCCGTCTTTAAGTTGTGCTTTCTCACCTGCTAGCATCATAACAACAATCAGTTGTTCTTTTCTTAAGCTGGCTTTGTGCAAATGCTGAAATGGATTGCCACGGGGGGGTGGGGGGGGGGGGGGTTTGAACCGTGGCAAAAAAAAATTCACTCCGTGGAGGCTCGATCCGTTTTTGGTCTCGGCCGCTTGACTCCGCGCCCGGCGGATTTGCTGCGTTATTCGCGGTGTGGTGTCCTTCTCCCTCTCCGCCGGCTCGGTACGGTGCGAAAGAAGTTCAACGTGCGCACACACCAAGGGCGAGCGAGGTGTGTCTTGGGATCCCCTTTGAAACGTTCGCGGTGGTGGCCGTGGTGGTGGGGTGCGTTTAAGTCACCAGATTTGAGTTTGGAAGTGGCTTCCATCCTTCCGAAGGGGATGGCCATATGGCATAGTTGCATCCACGTGGCACGTGTCCTCTTGTCGCCTCTCTTCAAATGTCGTTGTTGTTGTTGTCGCGTGGGGCGCAGGCGATGTTCGTCGGACAGCGAATGAATGTGCACACGCTGGAGTGTGTGGGGTGGGTGGGGGGGTTGAGTTTTCAGTTCAGTTATTGGTGACCTGGATGAGCTAATCATCTCCATCATCATCCATAATATAGTTTGTTTGGGGGGTTAGATCTCGATCTATATTATGGATGATGGTGGTCGCGAAAGCCTACGGATAATCATCATCATCGATCACCGTCGGTACATTCCAAAAACCAGTCATCGTCACCCATGGGAGACAAAGCAGCGTTCGTGCTCACGTGAAGAGCCAGGGGAAGACGCAAGGAAGCGCAGGAGACGCGTTCACTTCACTGGGCATTAGACCCCCCCATCACCCCGCCCCCCTCCTCCTTACCCCCCCCCGCTCAGCCACCTACCGCCAGGTCAACTCTCAACTTGACTCTCAACTTGACTCTCAGTGCCGGGCAGTAGTGGGGGGGGAGGTGAGCCCCCCCTCGCACCACGTGACCCAGCCGCTCTTTCCCTTCAGTGTGCCACGCTGTGTGTGTTTGTGACACGCTGTGTCACAGTGTGTGTGTGTGTTTGTGTCACGCTGAGTGTCACAGTGCGTGTGTGTTTGTGTCACCTTGTGTGTCACAGTGTGTGTCACAGTGTGTGTGTGTATGTCACCCTGTGTGTCACAGTGTGTGTCACAGTGTGTGTGTGTGTTTGTACCACGCTGAGTGTCACAGTGTGTGTGTGTTTGTGTCATGCTGAGTGTCACAGTGTGTGTGTGTGTGTTTGTACCACGCTGAGTGTCACAGTGTGGGTGTGTGTGTTTGTACCACGCTGAGTGTCACAGTGTGTGTCACAGTGTGGGTGTGTGTGTTTGTGCCACGCCCTGTCACAGTGTGTATGTTGGTGCCACGCTGAGTGTCACAGTGTGTGTGTGTTTGTACCACGCTAAGTGTCACAGTGTGTCACAGTGTGGGTGTGTGTGTTGGTGCCACGCTGTGTCACAGTGTGTGTCACAGTGTGGGTGTGTTTGTACCACGCTGAGTGTCACAGTGTGTGTCACAGTGTGGGTGTGTGTGTTTGTGCCACGCCGTGTCACAGTGTGTGTGTTTGTGTCACGCTGAGTGTCACAGTGTGTGTGTTGGTGCCACGCTGTGTCACAGTGTGTGTGTTTGTGTCACGTTGTGTCACAGTGTGTGTGTTGGTGCCACGCTGTGCTACTTTGTGTGTCATTGTGGGTGTTGTCGGGAGCGGTTAGCGCGCTGCGCTACGAACCCGGCATCCCAAATTCGATTCTCGCTCACGGCCAACACCCAGTGACGATTATCTTAACCGGTCCTGGGCCTCCCCTACGGCGACTCAGCTTCAAATGAGTACCTGGTGCGGTGCATACACATCGCCACTGGGGAGACAAAGGCGGCCGGGCGTGGTGTTGGCCATCCACGCTCTCGTGTGCCGTGCCGCTCTTTATATGTGCTCGCTAACAGCACTTGCCCCTACAGTCTGGTAAGGCTATACGGGGGATCTTTGTCAGTGTGTCGCCTTTTGGCTGTGCCACTGCGTGTGTCCAGCTCACTCGATGGTGTCGCTGTGTGTGTGTGACCGCGTGTGAAATGCAGCATGGAGCGGCTGCATCATTGACAAAAAAAAATCTATATCTGTTCTGACTCCACGTGGCACTGAACATTCCACGGCACGAATATAGGATTGAGTGGCTCCTGTGTTACGATGAAAATTAAAAAAAAACGATGCAAATGCTACGATGATGACAATAAAAGCACCAATTGTAAAAAAAAAGTACGCGTGCGCGATTTCACTGCTGTCATTGTTTCAATGCATCCGTTTCTGTGTACGTGCCGTGTGCTTCGCCTTGCCAACACCCGCAATCAATTAAAGCATCGTCCTGACGCCTGCCCTGCACAACGTGTAGTGCGCACACACGCACACATAGAAGCCGAGCTATTCACAAACTACCACCATCAATTAGTGTACTTCTAAATCTCTTGGTGGGTAAAATTATTCTAAACAAAGAATTAAAAAAACACTGAACCCACTCATGCACCTGGCCGAATTGTAATAAATACATTTAACGGGTTCGATTTTACAGCCTGATTTTTTAATGTTTGCCGAATGCCTAATTTTGGTTAAAAAAAAAAAGATACGTGACTTGAGCGCCACCTCTAACAATGGGGGGCAATCATCAAAGCAGTTTGTGTTTTCGATTGTTTTACTTTAATATTTGGAATGTTTTGTCAACTGATCAATTTGGCTGATGGCTCTGCGAGGGAGAATTCACGAGAGGACATCATCAGGGGACCTGAATTGGACAGCTCATGTGTGCGCGCCTCCATGTGCGTCTGTGAGTGTGAGCAAATGTACGCGTTGGCTGGGTCATATAGCCCGCATGCCCAGCCACAGCATGCCTCCTCAACCACCGGATGTCCAAGCAACTTCTGTTGTGCCAGATAGGGGGGGGGGGGTTACATGGTCACCAGAAGGCAGAGATGGGCTGATGTGGTCCAGGAGGGCCTAGAGATGTGTGTGGACTTGCCAATGACCGGTACAGTACCAGCGGTATCAGATGCCACTGGGCAATGGGAGGCAGTCGCCCCTCCAGGAACAAAGGAAAGTGGAGGAGCGACGCTCACAACAACAAGCGGAGCGGTCCGGCTGATAAAACGCGGCGAATTGGCACAGAGGGCACATGTGGTGCATGTGCCAAATCATTTCAGTCAGCCCGTAACCCCTGAGTATGTCCTGTGCACATCTGCCAGCGAGCCTTAGCCACTTCCGAGTGGCCTCAAATTTGATCTATCCTGGCACAAGTGCTGTGGTGATGTCACGACCACTTAGTGGTGAATGGCGGTTATTGTTGTTATTGTGTGCACACGTGTGTGAATATTCAGGTGTACTCAGTCACAGCCCTTTCCCGAACATTTTTTGAGAAAGAGGATGTTTGTCTTCGTGCATGTTCGTCTGTACGAGTATTTAAATGTAAGTTGATTTGTTTTTGTATCAATGTGTGTCTTTGTTTTTGAGTATATGCATATTTATGAATGAGTGTATGTGCGTGTCTCTGTAGAGTTGTAATTGTCATGTACAGCCTGCACACAATTACTAGCCTCCCTCAGCCGAGCAGTTCACTTGGGAGTTAATTTCTGGCTGAATCAGCCTTAAATGGGTACCTGGTGCGGTGAGTAAACATCAGCACAGTGGAGACAAATGCACAAGTGCACTTGCCCAACAGCCTGTGTATAGGCTACACGGTGAATCTTTATCTTTGTTTGCACCGTGCGAGTGTGTGTATATGCATATGACATTGTGCATGTGTGTGTATATATTTCTGTATATTAGAGCCCGCGTGAAGAATTTAAACTCTTGTCATCGGCAAAAAGGCGCCTTTCCCACATCACACGCAACAGGCACGATTGAGGCTGGAGGCAATGTTTAAAAATTCAGTAGTTGCCTGCACCGCCGCTGCATTGCTAATACAAAGACATCTGCCCCAGCTTTAGGCCGAACCTCACTTTTTTATTGGAATATTTTTTAATGACTCGCAACTCCTTCGGAACGGTGATTTTATATTTCAGAAACACCCAACTCACGCCCGAGCCTCGCGTGCATTGCCTCGCGTGCATTGCCTCGCGTGCATTGCCTCGCGTGCATTGCCTCGCGTGCATTGCCTCGCGTGCATTGCCTCGCGTGCATTGCCTCGCGTGCATTGCCTCGCGTGCATTGCCTCGCGTGCATTGCCTCGCGTGCATTGCCTCGCGTGCATTGCCTCGCGTGCATTGCCTCGCGTGCATTGCCTCGCGTGCATTGCCTCGCGTGCATTGCCTCGCGAGAAGGGGTCGCTCGCGCACGGACCCGGCCGCGTGAGGACGCTTTTGCTGAGCTCGTGAACATTTTCGGGTGCCAGATACGTTTCACATCTTGACCAAAAGTTCACTTAACGTCCGAAGGAGACGTGCCAAAATTTTCTCCGGCTCGCTCGGATGACAAGTCGGGCAAATTGAAGGCGAAAGCATTCGGCGGCTGTCTTGGCACGAATCAGCCCCCCTGGTGCACTGTGCATTCTCATCGGTGGGAAACGTCTCCTGTTGTCGGTGGAATAGTTTGATCAAAACAGGCAGTCCAAGCGCACGCGCGCGCATACACGTGCGCACCAAAAAAAAAGAGCAAACCCGAAAACGGGGCTTTGTCTTTAAAATCATTTTATTACAAGATCTCTAAATCTGTTCTCTTTACATTAAGACAGTTTTGGTTCTTGAGGCTGAATGTTTGTACAACCGAGGAGGTTTTTCTTTTTTAAGATTGTATAGAAAGGTACAGAGATACAGACAGAGGCTGGCAGCATTGGCTGAGTTGAGACCTGAGCTCTGGTGCCAAAGCTGGCGAGTCATGGCTAACAAAAGCTGTAACTGCTTGTGCGCGGAGGGGAGGGGGGTCGAGAGGGTTGGGGGGGGGTCAGGGGGGCGACGGGAGGTCAGACAAGGGGGGGGGGGGTCTCGCGTCTCGTTCCCCCGAGCTTCCACAAGCGCGCGTCACATTCTGCCACAAAAGAAAACAAAAAAAATCCCAAATAACTGAAATAAAACCAGACCCAAGGCGGTGCAGTGGTCAGCTTGGGCCTGAGCCAATCTCTCACCCACTGGGTCATTCCAACACGGGGGTCAGCGTGTGACCCCCATAAGTCTGATTTTAACACGGCACCCATGGCAACAAACGTGGCGGGCTCTTACCGTTTATAGGATCTTAAATATAGCATGGGCGCTTATGAAAATAACAAAACAAAAAAAACACTTGCTTGACAGAGCAGTGTCTATCACAATCAGGGACGCACATATTTCATCTGATTTGTCATTGTTATGAATACGTGACATTATTATATTAACAGATGGGCTCGAGGTGCAGCTGCCTGGGCGAGCGGCCCTTTCCATGGCTTCAGAGCAATAACCTCCTCTGCAGAAAGATTAAAGTCGCGGTGAAGAGAAAGACTGGAAGCAGTATCAGAATATAAATATTTAAAACCTTTCACATTTAAACCAATTCAAATGAAAGTCGGCTTGGCATTATATTGGCAAAATTGTACATTTTGGCTTTTTTTTTGCCAGAATTTCTCGTCCACGTGTTCCGTGTTATTTATTTATA
This sequence comes from Lethenteron reissneri, assembly GCF_015708825.2. NCBI lineage: Eukaryota > Metazoa > Chordata > Hyperoartia > Petromyzontiformes > Petromyzontidae > Lethenteron > Lethenteron reissneri. Next base: position 8,802,065 of record NC_083806.1, read on the forward strand.
AACTGAAAACAAGTTCCCAGTGAGGTCCTCATTAAAAATTCCCTTTGTAACATCGCATCACGCTTGGTGATCTTTGAAAATATGGCTCAATGGGTTGTGCTAACACCAGAGGTTGTCCCAACGTGCTGTCGTGCTGGCAAGAGCTGCTGCCCCTTGGTGTTTAAAGAGTAACTTTTAAAGAGTAAATTAATTACAAAACATTAATAACGAGCTACGCAGTCCTCACTATAACCCACTCAACCGCACATTGAGACTCGGGATCCAGCCGATCAACGTTCAACATCGGAGATCAAAACCAATCAGTACTGACAAGAACAGCGAACAAGAAGAACAAGCCAATCGACTCGCTGCATGTTACGGGGGAACACGTGTGGTGAGTTTCCGTGACGCGGCCAACAAGCTGGTGCCAAAGGCCCCTGGTGCCGAGAAGCGCTCGCTCGATCCCTCTCCAGCTTGAGCGACGTCATCCTCTTGGGCAGCTTAAAGAGATGCGCATTACAAAACAAAACGTCGACGGCAGGCGATTCTAGAGTTCCCTTTTACTGGACAGCGCTCGTGCGGCGACGACCACGATGCCAGAGCGACAGCACGCGGTTGGTGCTCCACCACCCTCTGGACACCACGTGCACACACCTGCGCCTAAAAGCCAACGTTTCCTCCTCGTCCTCCTTCGCGACATCTCCCAAGAAGCAGAACCGTATTTGCAGACGACACACTCTGCTCGTTCTCCATACGCACGCAATATATTTATATAGATTTTTGTTTGGGGGGGGGGAGCCACAAAAATAAGTTTCGCCAGCCTGCCTCGTTCACCGCCGGCAATTCCGTCACACGGTCGTGATGAGGGCGACCGAGCAGCAGCAGCAGCAGCAGCCGAATTTCATCCTCGGCCCCCCAAACCTGGAAATTGCATAAATCAAGTTTGCAGCGAGGGCCTTTTTCTTTGCTCCCAACATTTGTTTGCCCGCACCACCGGTCCGAATCTACAGCCAAGGCCGCCGCCGCCGCCAGAGGTTTGAGAGCGGTTCGTTAAAATGCCAGCGTGGTGGATTGGAGGGACTTAAGAAGAAAAAAAAAACCGTATTTCTCCACCGAAGAGTAATTTGCGGGTGGCCTAAACGCATGGGGGCCGGGCCGGGCCCTGCACGGATGCTGCTCAATTGTCGTCGCCCTCGCCGTACCCGTCCAGGCCTCGGAGCGCAGGAGACAACAAAACAACAACAAAAACGCGCCGCGTTTGCAGCGGGAGAACGTGTTTCCCCCCTCGACGCTTGTTTTTGTGGCATGGAATTGAGGTTTCAATTTGTTTTTCTATCTCTCTCTCTCTCTCTTTACGAGGCATTAAGCCACTACGCGATTGGTACTTCACAATCACACATGGCTTCGTTAAATTGCAGCCGTGTACAAATGACCTGCGCTGCCCGTGCGCCTTGCCGAGCCGCCACCAGCGTCTCTCCCAGAGGCAGGAGACCGGAGCGACCCTGCAAACGCGGACGGTTTTGCGGGCACGTGCTGCCCCCCACCCCGACCCCGACCGAGGGCCTCACTGCAGCGAGATGAGGGGGGGGGGGTGCCGGCCGGCCGGCCCACTGACCGGCCCCTGCCTGCTAGGGTTTACCCTGTCGCTGCCAATCCCTGCCGCATCACAGCCAGCATCACGCGCGTTTTGGGTTAGTGTGTTCCTTTCATATATATTCTTTTTTTTACTCTAAAAGGTAGCGGGGGAGGGCATTGCAATGATTATTGCTCGGTTAAAACAGCGTCCGGTTGGGAGTGTTCACGTCACACAAGGTTCCCAACCCCATGGGGCCGTGACGCTCCCGAGTTTAAACTCCACAATGCGAGCGTGTCTTAATCTTTCAACGTATATACATTGCAGTGAGGTTACAGTGGTCTTTTGGAACTTATGAGCATTTATACCAGCCTTCTACAACGATCGTGGTAAACACAACACAATTCATGTTCGTTTCACCATTGGAGCAAAGCAAAGACCGATCAACAAATTACAATTCACCCATTTGTGGTCTTCACGAGCAACGGTGCACGTGGTTCTTCCCCCACCACCCCCGCGCGCGACAGGAAATGCCCAGTGCCGTTTTGCTTCTCTAGCGGCCGGTGGTGAGAGGTGGGAGCGACTATTCACGTGGCGGGAGGAGGATGAGGTGGTGGGCGCGCGGGACAAAGAGATCAGGGGTTGACTAATTGTCAACAAACTACACCCGAGCCAAACACAGCGTGCGCACAGCAGCAGCCCCACGTGCACCTCGGGGTGAACGGTGCGGAGGAGCGGGGCACGGAGAGGAAGGGAGTGACGCAGAGACCCGAGAGACGTGGAGTGAGACAGGTGGAGTGAAACACGTGGAGTGTGACACGTGGAGTGAGAGACGCGGAGAGTGAGACATGGAGTGAGACACATGGAGTGTGTGACGCGGAGAGTGAGACACGTGGAGTGAGAGACGTGGAGTGAGACAGGTGGAGAAAGACACGTGGAGTGAAACACGTGGAATGTGAGACGTGGAGTGAGACACGTGGAGTGTGAGACGTGGAGTGAGACACATGGAGTGTGTGACGCGGAGAGTGAGACACGTGGAGTGAGAGACGTGGAGTGAGACACGTGGAGTGAGAGACATGGAGTGAGAGACGTGGAGTGAGACAGGTGGAGAAAGACACGTGGAGTGAAACACGTGGAGTGTGAGACGTGGAGAGTGAGACATGGAGTGAGAGACGTGGAGTGAGACACGTGGAGAAAGACACGTAGAGTGAAACACGTGGAGTGTGAGACGTGGAGAGTGAGACGTGGAGTGAGACACGTGGAGTGAGAGACGTGGAGTGAGAGACATGGAGTGAGACACGTGGAGTGAGAGACGTGGAGTGAGAGACATGGAGTGAGACACGTGGAGTGAGAGACGTGGAGTGAGAGACACGTGGAGTGAGACACGTGGAGTGAGAGACATGGAGTGAGACACGTGGAGTGAGACACGTGGAGTGAGAGACACGTGGAGTGAGAGACGTGGAGTGAGACACGTGGAGTGAGACACGTGGAGTGAGACACGTGGAGTGAGACACGTGGAGTGAGACACGTGGAGTGAGACACGTGGAGTGAGACACGGAGTGTGTGACGTGGAGTGAGAGACGTGGAGAGTGAGACAGGTGGAGTGAGACACGTGGAGTGAGAGACGTGGAGAGTGAGACGTGGAGTGAGAGACGTGGAGTGAGACACGTGGAGTGAGACACGTGGAGTGAGACACGTGGAGTGAGAGACGTAGAGTGAGACACGTGGAGTGAGAGACACGTGGAGTGTGAGACGTGAAGAGTGAGACGTGGAGTGAGAGACGTGGAGTGAGAGACGTGGAGTGAGACACGTGGAGTGAGACACGTGGAGTGAGACACGTGGAGTCAGAGACATGGAGTGTGAGACGTGGAGTGAGAGATACGGAGAGAGACAGCGAGTTGGACAGAGTGAGAGGCATGGAGTGAGAGAGAGGAGGGTAACATGGATGAGTGAAGAGACACGGAGGATGCGTGCACCCACACTGTGTTGACACCATGCCATCACTAATCGAAGGGACGTTTGATATACCCCAGTCCCCGCTCAATTCTATGAATGGAATCGACCATCGGTCGGTCCATAATAACGTGTGGAGGGGGGTCGATTACCACAGCGTCGTGCGGGCAGTAGTGGGGGGGGGGGTACAAACGGGGTCCGAGTGCCACATCCTCACTCGCCAGCGCCAACAGCAGCCGCCCCATCACCAAGTCACGCTTTCGCCGTAGTGGCTTCACGACATTTGGCTCACCGAACCCAACCAAAGCCACTGCCGTCGCTGGGATTCACGGCGCTGCCAATGCAGGCGATGATTGCTCTCGACTGGGGCAATCCAGTGGCTCACCCCCCCTACCCCCCCCCCCCGACTAAACATTTGGCAAGGATCGAGGGCTGAATGTGCTACAGCACGTGCGTGCGTGCGCGTGCGTGCGGCTTCCGCAGATTTCTATCGGACAGGTGTCTCGCGCGCACCATCCCCAGTAATTACGGATCTCACCCAGGGACTGCGCGGGGTGAGCGCCGAGCGGGGGAGCCACTCCACAGAATTAGAGAGGAGGGAGGAGGATGATGGAGGGAGGAGGATGGAGGGAGGATAGATGGAGGGATGTGCGTTGGGGGGGGGGGGGGGCTCCACCAATCGCCGGTGGCTCCCCCCTCCCTCCCCCGGCTGTCGTCTCCCCCCATGTGACGTGAACCGCAGGGAGAGCCCCCCCCCCACCCCCACCACCATCACCACCAGCCGCTGTGTCGCCTCATCGGCCCCCCATTTATATGCAAACGAGGCGTCCGCTCTCTCGCTTGTAAATTAGCCACTGTACCGAGCGGCTCCGCTCCGTCTGCTCCGCGCCGGTGGGGGTTGTGGAGGGAGCCGTACGCAAATAGGGGGGGGGGGTCACGGTGGGGGGGGGGGGGTCACGGTGGGGGGGGGGTCACGGTGGGGGGGGGGGGTCACGGTGGGGGGGGTCACGGTGGGGGGGTGTCCCGGCCCCACCACGGCCCTCGTGGGGAGAGGTGGGGGGGGGGTGGTGGTGGACAACCCAGTGCCGACCGTTGCTCGTCCTTCACCCACGGCGTACAGCGGCAGACGGACGATACCGAATCACCGAGCACCTCGCCCACCCAACCACCACCAACAACAACAACCACCACCAACAACCTGCACACGGCTCTATTCGTGGACGCGACTCACAGCGCCGGGGCCGTGCTGGTGGGAGGAGAAGGAGGGGAGGGGAAGGGGTGACCTGTCACTCGTTATTTTTCGAAACTTTGGAGAGTGGAACCTCTGGAGATCACTGATCGACGCGCACGAAGGGGGGTGGGTGTGGTGCATTATCACCGCCACCACGTGCGAGTCCACGTGGAAGTTTTGGTTTCTGCTCGCCCCCGTGCTCCCTCGCCAGCATTCACGAGCCCCGGGTGGAGGTTTTGAATGTTATTGTTGAAATATATAATGGCCACCCCGTTCTTTTTTTGTTTGCGATTCACTCTGAACCCACCCCCAAATATCCTCGAACACCGCATGCCCCACACACCACCGGTGACCCCAGGCGCTCGCTCACATTGCCAGGGCATTTCGTGTGTTCGGGTACCGTCAAGTTCCTAAAAAAGACGCGCCACTACCACCCCCCGTGTCTCCACCCTTCCCTAGCCAAGCTAAGCCCGTCCACGCTAACAACCCAGCGAAGCGCGTTCATTGGGGTTGTCGCGGTTGCCACCGACTTCTCTCTCCTCTCCTCCTGCTGCTTACCCCTGCGTCTCCTCATTCCTCCTCCTGGCGGAGATTTCCAATTCAAACGGCGTGTATCGCCTCTCTCCGTGCCACACAATCTGACTCGACACCGAGCTGAACGCAAGACGTCTCGAGGTGATAGAAGCCCTGAGCCTGCCCCGTGACCTTCCTTACCCGGTCCCACTCCTTGTCCCACCTGGGCCCTCCCATTCGCTTGCCCCATGCGGTACCCCAATTCATGTTGTTTCGCTGCCCATGCGGCACCTCCTACGCCCAGCCATCACTCCTCCTTCAAGACTCCAAGACTCTTTCTTCATGCCCTGTACAAATCCAACAGTGCCTGAATACACCCCCCCCCCCCGCGTCCTCCTTTCACATCCCGCCGAACCGACAGATTTTTTTCGGAGGTAAACATTCACCTCGGGGGGAGCGGAAATTTCGTCTTTTCGTTGTTTGTTGTCGATCACATTTGGAGCGATGCGACAATCTCTGGCCTGTGAGTGGATTAGTAGCAGTGGTTTGTGTGTGTGTGTGGTGTTTTCTTTTGTGGAGACAATTTACAGAGCGGGCGTATTTGGGCTCCTTAAAGCGTTGCGGCGTTTGCGGTGCCTTTTTTTAATGTTTTGGGGATGAGCTTTGGGACGCGTGGAGGCCGTGGCATTGAGCTGCGGCCCATGCATCGGGTTGCGTTGTACAGGGTTCGTGTTGGGGCTTGGCACGTCCGCGATAAAGAGCTTATTCTAGAGCTCATCGGATTCCTCCGGCCCAAATAGAGATTCTGCCGGTTCTAGATTGGTGTTTGTCAACGCAGTGCCCACCACCCCTCCTGCAGTCCGTCATGCGAAGTGACCCCCGTGAGCCGTGAGACGGGGGGGAGTGAGTGATTGTTTTGCCTTTGTGGCTGGGCGCTTTGTGGTCGAACGCGTCTAACCCAACGTGCGTGGCGCGTCTATTGAGGACGTGACGGTAGGACCGGACACACTGTGGCCCCAACACCCTGCTTGGTATAGTAATATGTTTTTACCCTTTCAACTGGTACAAAAACTGACACCTTTATACAAGGCATCATGTTTGCAATAACCACAACACAAGCAGTCAAAATGCAAACAAAAAGAAACAACTCTGATGATGATAATGATATGCACTGTCCTTGAAGTTGATTGGTCCACACCCGAGACAGCTTTCTAGAGCCTAGTCTCCATTGGGTGTTGGACCAGATGACGCCAAAAGGGTAAAACCTATTACTATATTTTGCCACTGGTAAAGGAGGTCTCATAGTGTAAAGAACCCAGGTTGGTCACTGCCCCCCACGACACCCCCACCACGTTGCTCGTGAAGCTGGGAGTTCTCGAACGAGCGCTCGCTTCTTGAGGATTCTGGCTGCATGAAACCGCGGCCACGTGGCCTCCCCTCATCCTCCTCCACTGCCCGGCACCACCTCATTCACCACCCACATCATCATCAACATCAACAACAGCAGCAGCAGAAGCAGCACCATCGTCGGTTACAACGCAACATCGCTCGTCCGCTGCACGCGTGCGTGTCACTGGCTCGTACAACAACGCGTTCTGGAGACGCACTGGCCCACGTGCGCGAATGCCATGGCCCGTCGAGATTAACCCGTTTCAAAGGGGGCCAACTCCATTATTTTGAGAGAGAGGGTAGGGTGGGGTAGGGTGAGAACTTCTCAATTTTCCGCCAATTCATAAATATTTCTCATCGCTTCGTTTTGCGAGCGAGGAGGCTGTGACGGTTGCGAGCGCGCGCGTTCCACGTCGCGATAGAGCGAAGGGGCCACGTGGCAATTGTCGAGAGTTGGGGCCAAAGTCACGGCGATTGGTGGTGTGGGGAGAGGGGGGCCGTGAGAGGCTGACGCTCCTGTCCGGTCGCGGGGAAGACGCGTCCGCGGGAGAGGGGGCCCCCAGAGCCACGCGTGTACAAGACGAGAGACAGAGAGAGACACCACAGGCAGCCTCGAGCGTCGCGACACCGATCATTCGCGTGGTCACACACGACCGTCGTCGTCATCATCATCATCACCATCGCGTGGGGCCCCCGTCTGTTCAAGCGTCAAACGGATAGGGGAGAGTGGTGGTGGTGGTGGGGGGGATGGCTTCGGCCAGCGCTTAACGACGGTGCTGAACCATGACAAACGCCGCCACCACCACCACCATGGCCACCACCATGGCCACCACGGGGTAAAAAAAAGCTTTTCTCGGGCCGAGGAGGCCGGCAACACAACGCGCGGGGGCAGGAGGGGTGAGGGCCCCCATCGGGCCCGCAAATGAACCTGCCACTATTTTGGTTTGCTTCGTTACAACTCCCCCTTAAACTTAGCGCATTCGTTATATATATACCCTTTGTGGTTTGTTTTTTTTGTACACACGCAGTTACAGCTTTGAAAACGCAAAACATTTTTTTTCAAAAAATAATTGTAAAACAAAAAAAAGTAATGTTTCGTTGTTATTGTACAATACAACACCTGGGTTTTTTGTTTTGTTTTAAACTCGTGCGAAACATTTCAGCAAATGTAGATTTTTTTTTCTTCTTCCGTTGAGGTGACCCAGAGGCATTTTTGAAGTGTGCTTTAGCAAAAGTTGAACGTGGTTAAAGCGTTATAAAAAAGTGTGATCGGCTCCGTTATTCTTATTGGTTTTACATTCTGTGTTCCCCTGATATGTTCTATGGCTAGGTAAGGTACTGTGAATAAAAACTTGAATGTGTATCTCTTGTGTGTGTGTGTGTTGTGTAACAGACAAAAACAATGAACGAAGCAGAAAATTTTAAAATAAAAACCTCCACACAGAACGAACCGTGCAATAAATACATTCACTGATAGCAAAAAAAAAAAACCCGAAGGAACGTGAGGAGAAAAATAATGTGAAATAAAAACTAAATTCCGAGAGTAATCGATGAAAACACTGTTTCCGCGTGGTTCTGGCCTGAACATGAAAGAAAAAAAGGTCACGGCGTTTATGTCGGTTAGTGAGAGTGCTACCACTTTTCTTTTAAAAAATACACTGTAAACTTTTTTTTGGTTCTTATAAAAATGAGGTTTCGATTTCAAAAAAATAAAACTTTGGTTCAAAAAATTCACCCATGGTTTTGGACAGAAGCTGCTAAACAGTTTTGAAGTTTGAGCTGGGTTATGTAACACTGAGAAATATTTCATCTTAAAACGTTAAAGAGAACTACGTAAAATTTTAAACCCTCCCCCCCCAAACCCTCACCCCGCCACCATAACTCTTATCATAAAAAGTACGTACACAATAATAAGGACTAGTGTTATTTTCTTCCCTCTCGTTTTGTTTCTCTACTCTAGATCCCTGCAGAAGACTTCAGCGAGCTGCAATACTGCATTTCAAAAAAAATGTCTTGAGCCCACAAAGTCGTACAAATCCCTGCATCGTGTTAATCGAGACGCCGCGGCGTGGCGAAGGGTCGGCAGGGTGGCACGGGTGTGTGGCACCGAGTCACCGGCGCTCAGCAACAACACCGACACGCTCATCACACAAAGCACACGCGGCACAACACCGAGACACAAGCCCACGCTCAACACACAAAGCACACGCGGCACAACCCCGAGACACGAAACCCACGCTCAACAAAAACCACACGCGGTCTCAACACAATTCATGCGCAAAACAAAACTGAGACACCCACCACTCTCAACACACAAACCAAACGCAGCACAATACCGAAAAACACAAACCAAGCTCAACACAAACCACACGCAAGATAACAAAGATACAGACCACACGCTCATCACAATAGAAACACAAACCACACTCAACACAACACAGACAAATCATACGACAAATATTATAACACCGAGACAGAAACACGCCAAACAAAAACGCTCAATGACAAACCCCACTCGGCCACAACCACCACGCTCAGCACCACACCAGAGACAATCCGCACTCAACACAATCCACACTCAACACAATCCACACTGAACCCAGCGATGCAATGCAAGCAGTCTGTCCCCCCTTTGGCTGGAAACTCGTTTGAGTTCAATTGTTTCTAATTACAAGCTAACAACTGTAACGAAGGCGGTTAAAACAACAGGAGATGTGTTTACCCTACTTGTAATATTATATACACGTTATCAATTTACAATATGGCAAGTTTAATTTAATTGTTAGTCTATGGTCCGTGATTCGTTTGCTCCGTAATACGACCGATATCTCTACATACCATTTTTTGTACGATTTAACGGAATCCGATTCAACATTCTGTAACGTCTGGTGTCTATATTGCTTGTGACACGGTTACATTTAAAACACACAATACTCAAAACGCCAAAAAGTTCAAGGCCTCTTAAGTGTCAGGGCAACACCTTGTACATCCACTGGCAGCGGCACGTGAGGAGAGAGCGATTCGCTTGCGAGGTCGTGCGTAACTGAGCGGCAGGCATTCGAAGACAACAACACGGGGGACAAAAAAAAATGAAAGCTAATATAATCGTGTAGACTGCTCTCCGCTGCACACATTTAAGACATGAAAAGCTTAAGATCTGAGGTAGAGTTTGTTTTCATTTTGTTTAAAAAAAAAAAAGCTTATCGGTATAACAGCCTATCTTTCTCGCAAGTTCTTTGACGGCAATGGCTAAAATGAAAAGTGACAATGAGACGCAAACTAAAACGAACTCCTTAAACGTTATTCCTGTAAACAGCTGGACAACTTTGCAGCTGAATTTAGCTGCCAGAGTTAAAGCTGACATTTTATTACAAAATATGACTCTCAATATTTTTTTCTCTTCTTCTAAAATACCTCATCACACCCTGTTTGTATAATGCCCTCCAACGAAGAGTTTTGGTTCATTTTGTTTTTAAATAATTTTTTAGGTTTTTTTTTTCTCTCTCTTTCTCTTTAAAGCAAACGTCGGCAGCGGTCTGCTACCTCAATGACGGCGTCACGACCCAATACCCTGGCCCCAGCCCAAGGCGCGGAGTAAAAACCGCCACCCGAAATCTGCGGATAAAAAAGAAAAATATGCGTCGATAACGCAAAATCTGCGTTAAAGGGGGGGGGGGGGGGTCCCGCCCGCAAGCGCCAAGATTTGGCAGTGAGGAGCACGCTTAGCTACGGAGGTCTGGCCACACCAGCCCGTGGCGGCGGTGGCGGGCGGGCGAGCTCCAGAGTTTGTGGGGGCGGCGGTGGCGGGGGGGGGTACGACTGCATTGCCTCGCTGGGAAGAACGGCGGAACCGTTCCCACACACGCACGAACAACGCACGGATAACAACACGCACGGACGACACACGCACGAACGACACACGCCAACACCCCGCGCTCGGTGCACACAGCCGGCAACTCTCCTCCCCGCCGTTCGGAAAGGTAAGTGTTGTATTGTTTGGAAAGGGTTTAAAGCAGCTGGTTTGCTTGCGATGGGTCAGGTGTGGGCTTTGGAATAAAAGGGAAGGGGAGAAAGGGGAACTTAATAGAAAACAACAAAAAATATCATTAAGAATAATTATTTAACAAAAAAATTAAAATTATAGGAGAGTGTTGAGGGTGAGTGAGAGAGACGGAGACAGACAGAGAGAGAGAGAGCAGAGGACCCATAACGTTATACGCCAACAAAACGTACTGCATTACTAAGCAGCTATCCAACATAAGTGCTGTGCAAGAACCATGCTACTGTCAAGACAACACCACAGACACCGCGCCGGCTGTCACCGCTACCAAAAAACAGACACAGAACAAAGCTAATACGCGCGCAAAAAACCAGGTACGTACAAACGAGAAAAAGCATGCTAAAATATACACCTTCGTTATTATCCTTCGCAATTTTTACATCCTTATCATGAGCCTGCCATCACTGCTTTGATCCAGAGGCGTTTTGGTCAACAGTTGATAATTGTTGTTATTAATAATAGTTTTTTTTCTTTTCAAATCTTCTTCCTCTAAGTGACTATACAGACATTAGGACATTGATTAAAAAAAAATGAACTGCAAATAAGAACAGGTTTTCGTCACTTTCGCCACAGAAAATAATGATCATGGTAGGCGCCAATTTTGGCGTTGGCAAGCGGGGGGGTGGGGAGAGGGTGGGCAGGGGGGGTGGTGATCGCCACCACCCCCCCGTGCCGGATTCTCGGCAAGAGCCGGAGAGAAGCTCCACGCTCGCGCAGCCAGTGCTGATGTTGAACACGACACAGTTTTAACTGTAACCGAAACATCGTTCCCCTATTTAGGAAAACATCTCTCGACAAACATTTTTTTTGTACACATTTCAATTTAACCAGTGAACATACGTTCTTTAGAGTCCTGTGGACAAACATTAGGAATATTTCACCTTTTGTTTTGTAGAAATTCAAAACGTCTTGATATTACCGTTTGCAAAGAGCGAGAGTATCCTATATATATATACTTTTTACATCGCAATGTTCACTGAATTTTTTTGCAGTCAATGATTTTACGCCCCCCCCCCCCCCCGATTGCGAGGAAGCGAGCGAGCGAGCGAGCGAGCGAGCGGAGGACGAGAAAGGGTCTGGGGGGTCCTCGAGTGTCTCGTTATGACATCAGCCGCTGCGTGTCCCGTGGGACGGCCTTCGTTGCTCGGGAGCCGGGGCCTTGCACCAAAATGCACCAAAATGCCTTGTGCCCGCCACGCATGTTACACTGCACATATATAAATATATGTATACCTGCATACATATATTCACAGACGTACAGCATGTGTTCAAGGGTTTATAGACGTCATCTCGAGCCTTCTGCTCGCAAAGCGTATATTATAGAAATAATTTTGCATATAATTGGTATGTTTATGTTTGGGCGTGCGTGTATCTATCTACACACACACAATTTTTCAGTGCTGTGCTACATCATATTAATTACCAATTCAAACCTTTATAAAGTGGCATTTATGATTCATGTACAAAAGCCATTTGGCCAAAACGAATGTTGGTGGCAAGTGCTTTTTTTTCTGCGAGCATCTATCAGGACCAACGCTGCAAATAAGGTGGTGGTGGTGGTGGTCAGCGCCACAAACTCGGCCACCACCTTTGTCTGCCAGGTGCCGATGTTCGATTGCACAGCACCAGGAAAAGTTAACCGAAGGGAGCCCCCCCCCCCCCAGGTCAGGCTTAAGATTCCAATTGCAAGAGGAATTGTGCAAGGGCAGGGAAATGGAAGCTAGGTGGCCGGAGTCATGGCGCAGCGAGTGAGACACTCCACATTCATCTATGTGCATAGACAAATATCCCCACCCCTTTACAGATTAAATCTTGACTTTACAGATTGTTGGTACAAGTGCTGTTATCAAGCATCTATAAAGGCGGGCACGGCACACGAGGTGGGGGGTCGGTGGCCAGCACCATGTTCGGCCACCTATGTCTCTCTGGTACGATGTTTACGCGTCTTACTGGGTACTCATTTGAGGCTGAGTCGAACTACGGGAGGCCAAGGATCGCTTCGAATATTCGTTATTGGTGTTGGCCGTTGAGTGTTTGCACACACGTACGTTCGTGCGCGCGGCGGACAGAGGAGATGCTTTGCAAGGGAAAAGCATGGCCCGAGTTCACTCTACGTGCGCATTCACCTGGGGGACAAACGTTCCTGTACGCTCGTGTACAGTACACGGGTAGGCTCACGTAGACGTGTGTGCGTCTTTACCATGATCATTATTTCTGCTGTATAGCCACTCTTCCCTCCTGCATTTTAAATTAGTTTACAAGTCACATACACTTACACAGAGTGCCTGTCAAAGAGTCAATGTAGGGCCTCCAATCATATAAATATATATACCGTATACCATTCGTAACAGAGATTAAACAGATAAGACAAAAAAAAAACCTCACTACGTCACAGGTAGTGTAAGCTGTTCCCGTTTTTTGTTATTTTTCTTTTTAAAGCCTGCAAAAAGGAATGTGCAAAGAAAAAAAAAAGACAGATTCAATTCATTGGTCAAAATCGAGAGGACACGGTGAGGGGTTGGCGATACCGGCACAAAGCTTCGGGAAGCCCCGCCGGCGGGCGCCCGCACAGTCTGCTGCGGCGCCGCGCCTCGGGCAAAGCGGGGCAAGTTTTCGTTTTTTTTCTTTCTCTCTTCCCGTTTTTCAAAGACGATCCGACCCCTCGCGTCGGTTGACCCTGTCAGCCACTGGTCCCATGCAAACCACCGGCCATTAAACAACAACAAAAAATACCTCTTTGTTTTGTTCCTTTTTATGTTTTTTAAAGAGTGGCATTGTATCGCCTCCTGCCTGAGTTGCGGGGGTCGTGTGTGCGAGAGAGGGCGAGCGATGCCATGGAACGGCGGCTGGAGGTGGTGGCGTGTGAGCTGGCGGGTGAGCTGGCGGGTGAGCTGGCGGGTGAGCTGGGGCTGCGCACGATGACCGTACACACCTGTTGGTTGGCGCAGGCCTCACGTGGCGATGACTTCGATTGGTTCAGACGGCAACCAAGACCCTCCACCTACCCATCCCCACCACCCCCTCGAGCCTTAATGACATCTCACGATATGCGAGCCGTTCGCTCAGAGCGATCTTTTAGGACAAATCGACATCACTAAAATTAATTAACCGTTTTCGTAAAACGAAAATGCACCAAGCCCAATTATGACAGCCCAACACCTGTAAAATTATAACCTTTAACATGTTACTTTAAAAGGGACGTACACTCATATAAAAAAAAATAACGCATATAAAAACCATCGTAAATTTTGGTCCATGGATTTCTTAAAATCAGGTTATAGGTGCTGCTGGCGCAGTGTCACGAGGTTAAATCTGTTCCAGCGGCAACGCCGATGACAAACGGACGGTTAATCGAAAACCCTACAAACTGCGGATGCCTGCTCGCCAGCTCACAGACTCGGCCCGATGCAAACGCGCCGGGCTCACCGGCTAGCTCGCTCACCTCCACGCGCCGGCCACCACAGCCCATTGCGCCGGAGGGGAAGGGGGGGGGGTCCAGAAAGAAAGGGAGCGGGGGGGGCGGCCTCACATGGCCTGCCCGGCGCTGTGCATCTTCATGTGGCTGATGAGGTTGCGCTGCTGCGCGAACTTCCCGCCGCAGAGCTGGCACTCGTAGGGCTTCTCGCCCGAGTGGATGCGCATGTGCTCTGTGAGGCGGTACTGGCGCGTGAAGCGCATGCCGCACTCCTCGCACGCGAATGGCTTGAGGCCCAGGTGGCTGCGCATGTGGCGCGTCATGGTGCCGCGCTGCGTGAACTTCTTGCCGCAGATGGCGCAGGGGTACGGCCGCGTGAGCCAGTGCGTCTTCTCGTGCTGCCGCAGTGTCGCCGCGTCCTTGTAGGCGCGGTCGCACGCCATGCAGCGGTACGGCCGCGCCTCCGCCGAGTCGTCGGCGCAGCCCGCGTCGAGACCGCCGGGCCCCCCGCCGCCGCCTCCCCCGCACGCCGAGGGAGGGCCGCCGCCGCCCCTGCCGCCTCCCGCGCAGCCGCTGCTGCCGTCGTCGTCGTCGTCGCCGCCGCCGCAGCCGCCGCCTCCTCCGCCGCAGCCGCCGCCTCCTCCGCCGCCTCCGCCGCCTCCGCCGCCGGCCTCGCGCTGGTAGAGCTCCTCCTCGGTGTGCGTGTCGACGTGCGCGTTCAGCTGCTCCGAGCTGGGGAAGCCCTTGCCGCAGGGGATGCACACGTAGAGGTTGTCGCCGCCGAAGGCGTCGGGCTCGCCGTAGGCGGCCGCGTGCCGGTGGTGGTGGTTGCAGTGGGCGTAGCGCTCGAGCCCGGGCTCCGAGCCGCCGCTGCCCGTGTCGCTCATCCCGCTCTCGTCGTTCAGGCTGCGGTTATCGTCGTCGTCGTCCTCCTCCATGGCGGCGACACCGAGGAGCGAGCGTGTCGTCTGGTAGAGCCCCGTGCCGCCGCCACCGCCTCCTCCACCGCCGTCGGACTTTGAGCTTCCCGAATAGACGACGACGCCGTTGCTTGGCGGCACGGGCACCTCGTCGTCATCGCCGGACGCCCCGGCCCAAGAGTTCGGAGGGGTCTTGTGGTCGCCCTGAGCTGATGGCCCATGGTGCAGGTCCTGTGTGAGAAGCGTATTTACACACACGCACGTACACACAAATACAAAGCTAAAGATCCCCTATATAGCCTTCAACAGACTGTCGTGACAAGTGCGCGAACCTATTAAGGCCGGTTAGGGCACACGACCAGCACCATGCCCAGCTCCCTTTGTCTCCCTAATTCTTATATTTACACACGCAACCAGGTACTCATTTATGGCTCAGTCGACTTAGGGGAGGCCCAGGGCCAGTTCGGATATTCATCACCCAGAAATGCGCACACCCAGTGCTCGTGCAGAGGGCTGGACAGCATCGCTGAGGAGAGTGAGCTGGCCTCATAGGAGATGTGGGGGCCCGACATTAATGTAGGACAAAACATTTCATTTAATTCACTATGTTTCTGCAGAAGGGGCAGGGTCTGGGGGAGGGGAGAGAGACAGGACACCATGGAATTTGACAGAGAAGGTCCAGGATGTACGTAATATTTTCTCCGAGTGAAAATTGTGGGTAAACAAAGATTAAATCTGACCGCTCGCCTGGAGCTGTGAGAGCAAAAGAGCGTACGTGCACACAAAATGCACCCGTGTCTCTGCCCCAGGAAACGCTGCCGATATTCTTTTCTTAACCTCGTCGCGAGTTCCGCCCCAGGCACTCACCTGATCCTTCCGGTCGCACGGCCGCTCGGCCGGCTCCTGCTTGAGCCAGCTCGTGTTGAGAGGCAGTGGCAGCCCGTCTGCGGCGCCGCTGGAGACGGGCAGCTTACTTCCGCCGCCTCCGTTGCCGCCACCGCCGCCGCTGCCGAGCGGGGACGGCGCCGTCCGTCGGATGAGGCCCAGGCAGGCCTCCGCCTCGCCTAGTCCCGAGCCGCGGCCCTCGTAGCCGTCGGCGCCGGAGGGGGCGGGCGTCGGCGAGTGCAGTCGGTCCGCGTGCTCCGCACCGCCGCCGCAGGACGAGCGGGAGTCACGAATCGGACTCTTCTTGGAGAGGTCGAGGCCCACGAGCTGGCTCCGCTCGCTCGACGAGACGCCACCGCCGCCGCCACCGCCGGCGCCGCCGCGCAGGTCGAGCCCCGCGTCGTCCGGAGCCACACGCGATGGGAAATATTCGCCGACGCCGGAGCCCAGGGTGTGCAGCTCCCCGACGCGCTGCAGCTCCCCGACGCGCGGAACTTCCCGGCTGCGGAAGACGACCCGGAGAGAGCGGCACTTCAGGACGGGGCCCACGCAACGCGCACGCAAACCTGGCCCATGGGCGCAGGCAACCGAGCAGCATTTTGTTTGACTGCCCATACCCTGCTCACGCGACTTCTCCCCGAGCTTTGCTGCTTAAGTTTTGCTGAAAAAACCAAGTCCCTGTGATCCACAGCTGGATGATCCCTTTAAAAGTTATTTCATTTATACTTGGCAAAACAGACCCTTTGCTATTTATTACCGCTGGATGGCTTTTTTTATTTTATTAGTCCAGACATCGGCATGAATGCAACCTCTCTATGAATTCCGCCGTAGTGATCAAAGATCAACGCTTTCTGAATTTTAGATAAGAGAACTAAATAGAATATTAACATTTTAAATCCAATATCCGGTGGATCGTCCTTAACAGCAACTAAGTCTTATATCGGCAAGGTGTGGGGCCAGACAAATCACTGCAAATAGGCAGCTCAACCACAACAACCGTAAGATACACAAACGCCACGGGACACACGCTGAAGGCGCAGCGGTGGGTCGCCGTTGCTTCTGGGAATCGTGGTTTTCGAGAGACTGCCCGTGGACGGGGAGAATTGTTTTGCTTTTGCGAACGCGCGCAGGCAACCCACGCCCATTCGTGTTTTCACCACAAGTCGCCGAAGCAACGCACCCCTACGCGTGACTCGCGCGCGAAAACACCCGCGCACGTGTTAGTGCGAGGTTGCCATGGTGCCACCGGTGGTACCGACACGGGCACGAGAACAACAGTGTCCAGCTGCCATCGCATCTCCCAGCGCGCCCCCCCACCCTGTCCGCCACCGCCGACACTATATTCTGGTGTCAGCTAATCGACAGGCTTTGTCCGAATCGCACCCGAGTGGAGACGGTTTGTAAACATGGACCAAAGGGGGAAGGGGGCGGAAGGGCACGTTTTGCGAAAGCTGCGACATTTGGAACTCTGCCCGTGGCCGGGTCCAGCCTCGCTCGTCCGACGACAAAAAAAATGCGGGTTCAGATCTTTACGTTTCCCCTTCCCCACTTTCCGACGTCAACCACAGACATCTCGTTTTCTCTTCCGACAGAAAGCCACCCGCAACCTCCGATTAGCACGGTTGGCAACGTACGGTGTGAAAGAAGTTAAACTTATGTACCCCCCCCCCCACCACCCAATTTCCAAGAAACGATAAAAACTTAAAATGTACACACTCACACCACCACTCAGTCTGAAAGCCTTGAGGCCACCTCAGAGAACATTCACAGAAAGCACGTCTGCCGAATGGACGCGTAATGAAACAAACAAGGCGACGGCCACAATATCTGCGCCTATTGTAAACGTAAACGTTCGCTAAGTTCAGCTTAATCTTTCAAGATACAAGAAGAGTCTCTCTCCACACACGAGGCTGTTATGACAACACTGCCCCGTCCCCCATTCTGCTACAACTGGTTAACCCTGCACCAGGCTCTCTGCGGTATGCGAGTAAAAAAGAAAATGACCCGATGCGTCTTGTCAACGCTTATCTGCAAAGGCATGCGACTTCACTGTCATGAAGCCGACACGAGCACGAGATGGGCAATTGACACCAACACCCCCCATAGCCTCCCCCAGATGCACGTATACCAACGCGGACGTGTGCAACGTCCATTTATTTGCCCAGAAAAGCCTCACCGAGACACCAAAACGTTTCTGGGATGGTTCGGACAATTCCATTAATGAGTGCTTGGCACGTGGCAGGAAACGGGAGAGAATCCGGAGAAAACCCAAGTGTACGAAGGAGGAGGGCGACACTTAAAACCTCCGCGTGGATTGATTAAAGACCCCATTTGTTGTGTAGGCCGCCTCGCAGCGCAAGGCTACAACACCTTGTGTATTCCCAGTCACTCTCCCATCCAAGTACCAAACCAGGCTCGCATGCGCTTGCTTAGCTTCTGAGATCCGATGGGTTTGGGGCATTCATAATGAGTTGGTGGTATATTATTATTATGCAATCTTGATTTGAAGCTTTCGTGACTGCAGGAATCTATACTCTTTGCTTCTTTCGGTAAAGTCACGTAGATAGAAAAAAAAATCTACGTGACTTTACCGAAAGAACCAAAGAGTATTATTATACATCAACAGCATCATAAAAAAACACAAGTCTGAACAAACTATTAAAACAGTTTAAATTTAAAAAACGGCCAAAAACCTTCACGTGAGATTATACTCGGCTCAACATGATACAAACCAGGAAACGAATCGGTGTCCACGTATTTTTTTTTCTTTTAAGTTAGCGAAGTGCGCCCTTCTCCACACCCCACCGAAGAAGACCGCACGAGGTGGGAGGCGGAGGGGGGCAGCGCCACACTCGCCCAACTGGCTTTCCCTCCTCCCTAGAGCTTGCGCTGCCTGCCCGCACACCTCACCATACCTCACCAGGTGCTCACCGTCAGCCGACTTGACCTAGGGGAGGCGGTTCCCCAGACCAGGTGAAACCCCAACTTGCCACTTGATGTGCGTCGCTGGGAGTTTATTGCCGTATATTGCCCGCAGCAGCAGCAGCGACACTCAGCACTCATGCAGCCGCAAGCACGCACGCACAGGCACGCATGCACAGGCACGCACGCACAGGCTCGCACACACAGGCTCACACACAGGCGCACACCCACACGCAGAGCGACGTTGGCAGCACTCACGTCGAACGAGCTTGCGCGGGCATCACCTACAGGCAACTGGGGGTCTCTCTGCCCAAAGAAATGTGAATGTAACAGCAGCGTCATTGCACTGGCTGCAACTCCAGGATCACTTGGGACTGCCTGGACCATGTGGTCCTGTGCCGATTCCCTGAGCAATAACTTGAGGAGTTAATGTATTTGCCGCAGCACACCGGAATGAATGGGATATGCCAACGCTCGGCTCCGTATGCATCACTCTTCATTGAGAAGGGGCAATAGCGGCGGTGGCTGGGAGCATAATTCTTGGGCTATACCCAGAGCATGGATGGGTATGGGACTGCTGAAGTTTAATCTGATAATATGATAACATCTATCGCCAGCACACACACACTTAAGCACGTGTGGAAACACACTTACTAGAACAAAAAGGCACCCAAACACAAGCCCACACACCCACAAAGGTCTGTCACTAGCAGCCAAATCGAGGGGACCCTTTCTTGCTGTTTGTTGTTGTCACGTTCTTACCCGCCCCTACTGGACTTCTGTGAAAAAAAGCTTTAGAGCTCATCGGATTCCTCCAGTATAAATATTGATTCTGTCAACGTTGCCGCATCTGACAAAAACCCCGTTTTCCTGCTACACCTCCATGAGCCACACGCCAGGTCTCGGTGAATCGCTCCGAGCTCTAGGAAACAAGACGCCCTCTCACTGTTCTGCACGCTCGACCACTGACCCTGCAAAGCTCTCCCCTCTGGCAGCAGCCCCCCCCCCCCAGCCTGCCAAGCTGGCGTCAGTCTCTAACATCACGAGCTTCTTTGGAAAAAATCCTATCGGGTTTCTCTTTCCTACCTCGGGGCATTGGCAGTTACGACTGCAGGTCCTGTCTCGCCGCCTGTGACGATCGGGGCAAATACTGCCACAAGCTCTCCTCCCGAGTCGCATTTGTTGCAAGAGGCACTGACTGCTGCAGTGCCCGCATCCGGAGCCTGGCCCAATCATCTAACAATGCCGCCGCCATGTGTCCCAAGGTCACCCACGAGCAGACCCTTGCTGTGGCTCCTGCCCCCTCGATCGGCCTTCTGGTCTCCGCTCGCAGCCGGCCGATTTTTGAAGAATCTCCAACTGGACCTGTGCCGAGGGAGATCCCAAGGTGTTGCAGGCCACCTCAGGGGTTAGACCCTTTGACCCCTTCTAACAAGGAGGTTTAGGATCTTCTTCTTGGTTCTTTCGGTAAAGTCACGTAGAAGGGAGATAATAAAATAATAAAAATAAAACATAATAAAATAATACAATTCTCACGACGTTTCGGCCACAACGCAAGCAGCCGACCTCAGGTGAAGAACAGGTCTGTCGGAAAGACAGCGTCTGAATAAGGTTTAGGATCTTCTCCCCCCCCCCCCTCACCAACGCTGGTAGATAACCGCCTTCATGTCTTTCACTAGCACTCTCTGAGGCTTCTTCTGCACTCTTGAGAATTTGCCCTCCTACTCTTCTTCTGCCCATTCATCAGTTTCCTTGCACTCTCCCTGGGCCCTCAGACTCCTCAGGCGAGGGGCTGTGGGCCCTCCTCTGACCGTGGTTCTCACCACCACAGGTCGCTTTCTGTTGAGTGGCCGCCGAGTGCCGGCCCCGGACCGCTCCTTTCGAGCGGCCGCATTCACAGAGATTCTCTGCCCGTACTTCGGAAAACCGTGGCTCTGACCGACGCCATCGTCCTCGTCACCACCGTCAGTGTTGTCTTGTAATTTCTCCGTGGCTTCGTGGGCGCCAAATTTTCAGCTTTGCACGAGCACTCTGCCCCATCTCTCAAGCAGACAGGGCCATTGCATCAGACGCATTCTCCCATTGCGCGTCCGTGCCCCAGGCGGTGGAGGCCTTTAGAGAGACACTCGGCACTCTTGTTACGCGCACGGCCGTGCCCGCTGAGCGCTAACGCTGCCTGTTTCATGAAAGAGAGCGCGCGTGAGCGTTCCCTCTGCTCCGTGGCTGGGGTCGTCACCGAATCTAACTTTACTCACCTAAACTCAGCTCGCAAAATGACTGAAGGCTCTAGCCTATGTGCAGAAGCTACACTAAACTCTGGGCACCCGGCCCAGAGAAAACTAAAACACTAAGGAAATGGTGGGGGGGGGGAGGGAATCATATGGTGCAGTACGGGGGGTTTCCCCCCTCCCCTACCACCCCGCGTTTATTAAATTAATATAATATGGATACAAGTTTTGTGGGTGCCCGTGACAGGATGTTGTTCATCTGTATAGAGTCGCAGTGCGTCGGTGACCACCATTAAAATAACCTAACACACACACGCATCACTCTCGCACACTCGCATACGTACACACACTCACACTCTCACATGCACACAACAAAAACAAAGGTTACCTATATAGTCCTCTATGCCACTGTTGGAGCAAGTGCTGTTCGCGAGCATCTATTAAGGCCACCAGGGCATGAGGGGGTGGTTGGAGCAGTACCGCACGCCCGGCTGCCATCGTCTAAAAAAAATCGTCATTTACACACACAAGGAACTTATTTAAGGCTGAGTCAACCCAAGTGAGGCCCGGGTTATCAGTGCGCTAACCGCTACACTACCGCTCACCACACATGCACACAATAACCACTCTTCACCACTAAGTAGTGGTGACGTCACCACGGTGCTTGTGCCAGGCTAAGTGCACCTTGAGGCCACGTGAAGTATCGACGGCTCACTGCTGACAGGTCACAGGACCGACCCAGGTGTTATGAGTTGACTGGCAGATGCACCGTCTTGTGCTCCCTACTGTGCCAATAGAGAGTGCGCACAAATACAAAGAGCCCCTTGTAGCCTCAACAAACTGTTGCGGAAAGTGCTCGTAGCGAGCACCTATGAAGGTTGGCATGGCACAACAGGGGGTGTGGGTGGCCAGCATCACGTCCGACCGCCTTTGTCTCCCCAATGGCGATGTGTACACACTGCCCCAGGTACTCATTTGAGGCCGAGTCTACCTAGGGGAGGAGCGGTTCAGATATTCGGTCACCGATGTTGGCCGTGAGCGGGAATCGAACTCGGGTCGCCGGCCTCCGCAACCAAGCGTGCGCTCACCACTGCGTCCACAACTCACAAGACGGGCACGCGCACGTTCACGTTCACGCGCGCGTTCACGGGCACGCGCGCGTTCACGGGCACGCGCACGTTCACGAGCACGTTCACGCGCACGTCCACGGGCACGTTCATGGGCACGCGCGCGTTCACGGGCACGTTCACGCGCACGCGCACGTTCACGAGCACGTGCGCACGTTCACGGGCGCGCGCACGTTCACGAGCACGTGCGTGTTCACGGGCGCGCGCGCGTTCACGTTCACGGGCACGCGCACGCGCACGTTCACGAGCACGTGCGTGTTCACGGGCACGCGCACGTTCACGAGCACGTGCGCGTTCACGGGCACGTGCGCGCTCGCCGCCACTCGCCCCGCCCACACAGCGCCAGGGGTGGCTGCGGCGTTCGCCCATTGGCTGAAGCGCCGCCTCTCCAAGGCTGTTGCCAGGCAACGGCGCCACCGCTGCCGCCGCCGTCGCCCCCCCCCCCCCCTTAGTGACGTAGGCCAAGGCCGCCGCACTCGCCGCGGGGTGGGGCCACAGGCAGGGGGGTCACAGGGGGTGCTGCTGTACAAGTTCAAGGGTCATCGACATGGCAACCAGGTCCACTGACTGCCCACCATTTCTGTGCCACGTGGAAGGGCTTTTCAGGGCGAGCGCTCTGCCCCTGCGAGCCGACGATAACATTGAGAGGGGGGGGGGGCGGTGAAACCGTGCGTCGTTCTTTAATCTTTAATCGACGATCAAATTAACGTCGTCAACGTCGAGCTCCTTGGAGTCTGTGCGACGTGCACTCGAGCAGTAAACGTCTCGGTGCTGCGTCCCGGTCTAACTCACAGGTTGAATTATACTGGTAGGAACCTCCTGGTTACACCAGCCCACAGGGGATTATTGTGTCCGTCGTACAGGGAAGGGCTGGGTGGGGAGGGGAGGGGCTGGGTGGGAAGGGGCTGGTCACCCCGTGGTGCCCTTATAAAACTCAACGTTTAACCTACTCACGCCGGCTTGTGCCCGCCCTCACAGTCAGGCATATTTGCGGAATACACCACGCCGCCGTTGACCCTGGCCATTGACCGAGCAACCCAACGTTCCTACCAGCTCCCTCCGCAGGAATGTGTTAAACTGTCTAGCACCGTTTGAGACGAGGCTCAAAAGAAAACTCTCTGGTGTGGACCAATCAGTTTCAAAGACAATGCATATATTATCAAGAGTGTGTTTTTTGTTTGCATTCTGACCACAAGTATCTGTGGTTAATGCAGACATGATTCCCTGTAAAAGGTTCCAGTTTGGTGTTTTAACATCTTAACACAGCTGTTTTGTTGCCAGAAAAAGGGGAAACCCTATTCTTATGCGTTTGGGTTCTTCACCAACGTTGCCATTGTAGGCACGCAACAATACACTTGACCATTCGGTACACCTGTAACTTAACACAGCCAATGCACACGTGGTGGAAGTGTACGCAAAGACCTTGACAGTGATATCCTACTTCTTCGCCAGCTATCCTTCAAGGGCCTCACTCATCAACATGAACTCTACATTGCCCCCTCTGAAGCGATTACAGATACGCGAGAGTGGCTCTCCCCTCTTGCCTGCTGGATAAATACCCCTCTAGGGTCGTTCTCTGCCGAAGAATTAAGAGCAAAAAGCTCCATCTTTAGTTGTATTACTATGATGGCGGCGTTGTGCAGTCACCGGTGAGCAGCGGAGGCCATCAAGCTCGCCGCACTCAAGAAGCCTCTTCTATAATCTCGGGCGGGAGCCGGGGATTGGAGACCCTGGAGGTTCTCCGTGGTGCTGGCTCAGTGCTGCTCCGACACGGGCCACGGGGCGATAACCCTCTGAGCCACCCGGCCACCTCAGCAATCAGCTTGGCTCTTAATTACGCGCCCCATTCACGGCGGTGACGGTGGCCGGCCGTGCTAAGCCGACCGCGGACTCGCATGGACGAGCGGCTGCCTTCCCCCCCCCACGCTAAGTCGCCGTCGATTTCCTCTTGCAGGTGTTTTTGTGCGCGCGAGGTTACGTCAGGGCGCCGGGGAATGCGTCAACACAGGGCCCACAGAAGGGCAAAGGTCATAACACAAGGTCACCTGTACCCACATCGGGGAGGGCATGACGACTCCGCGTGTTGACAATGCATTCAGTCTCTTGGGTTTTTTCGGTAAAGTCACGTAGGTAAAAAATCATGATATAATAATAAATTAAAATAACTAAGTTAAATCACGACGTTTCGGAGGCATCATAAGCTTCCTTCATCAGGTGTAAAAAAGGCACAGCAAATAACTAGTGAGAGTTATTTGTGATGGGACATTTGTTATTTAGGGTAAGAGGAGGAATTATACATTCAGTCGTCAATTCAAATCAGTTCGTGCGCTCTCCGTACACGTGAGTTGAATCGCACGTATGTGTGCGTGAGAATTGATTACTTAGGAATTATACAAATTATACGTTGTTACGTTTATGCTCATGGCGTGAACAAATCTGCACAAACGAGACAAAATCATTACATGCCTGACAAACACCCACCGCATCGCGACGTATGGGTGTGACGATACAAGTAAGCTCAGAGATATTTGCTACACGATCATTAATGCAATTGGACAAACATCCCAACGCAGGGACCTCCTGAAAGAGAGTATTAAAACTCAATTGGGGCATTACTATTGTCATGACAGCGTGATTATAAAGTTAGAATGTAAAAACTCAACTAAAACTATTTTTTTTATTTACCAGCTAAAGCTCTTTTTCAGAAGCGACCTGGCCACAAATGTATCGTGTGGACATTTATAGCAGCCAGATACTCTAAACACGCGCTTCTAAATGTGGAGAAGAAAAACGGAGGGCCTGGACAAAAATCCATGTGACCGAGGGGAGAACATGCAAACTCCAAATATACAGCAGTCGTCAGGGTCGTAATCGAACCCACAACCTCCTGTATACCAGGCGAGGAAGTTAACATCTCGCCACCGTGACTGTAGACCAGTGGTTCCTAACCTTTACCGCACGAAATGTTTTTATCATGTAAATAAATTCATAACTTTGATGAAACAAAGTAGTTGTACTGACGTGCCCGTGCTTAATTTGTGCTTCGATGGTTTACCTTAAAAAAAATCTGGCCATGTCTCGCACCTCGAGAAAGGGCATCTCTCGCACCCCCCAGGGGGGGGGGGGTGTGTGAACCTCAGGTGAAGAACCACTGCTCTCGACTCTAGTCACGTGGAATAGTATTACCACAACCGCACTTCCTCTCCACCAACTCAATGGAATTTCACAGCGCTCATCTATCGTCTGTTCGTCCGCGTGCTTCAGAAGCGACGAATGGCGGGGCAGTATCTGCAGTCACGCACTTAATATTTTATCTTTAGTAAATTTCTTGCATTACAATTTACAGCTGGTGATGCAAAAGTGTGATTGTTTTACATTTTGATTTTGACCGACACTGCTGTGTAATCGTTTTAAAACACTACTTTTTGTCAGAAATTATAAGTTTAAATGATTTCTGTCCTATGATTTAAAGCTCTCCCATGTAAAACAGTGGTGCCTCTCAGTCAACTCTCAATGCATTCTGAATGAAATACACCTGCATGATATAGCTATTAAATCACCCACATGCATACTCCAAGCACCTGCCTTCCCATCCTGTTCAAAATACCTAAATACCTACTCATCTGCCTACCAACCTACCTACCCACGCACCTACCAACCAAACTACCGATAAACATAATTACATTCATACCAATACACATTTAAGTGCATAGACGTATGCCAGCATGTGTAATAACTGAACTCCGCACCTCCGATTAGCACGGTTGGCTACGTACGGTGAGAAAAAAGTTTAATATACGAACGTACAAACTTGTGTAATGAAATAATCCAGAGCCCTTTGTCAATCCACTCCCCCCATGCGTGTCGGTCGTGGGGGTTGTTTGACCATACTTCACCACGCCGGTCAGTGCTGACGGGTGAAGCGGGAGCTCAGGACCGGTCCGGTTATCGGGCACCACTTACGTTAGCCGTGGTCAGTAACCAAACTCAACGCCGCCAGATTCCTCGTGCGGTGAGCTACCCGCCGCTCCCCCGAGCTGCTACACTATGACTAATAGTCAAATAATGTTGCAAAATAACGCACCATATTAACCGCAATAATAACACTGGTCGATAATTTTTAGACGTCTGCTTCAGAGATTAAATGTGCTGTTTATTATGGATTTTGATGTGCTTAAAATAACCGATTGGCTATCGTTCCCAAAATATTTCAGTTTTTACATTTTACGTCTATGTATAGTGTAGATAGTATAGTTTTACTCATAAATTGTAAACCTAGGTCTTTTTATGTCTTTATGGTTGCTTTACATGATAACATGTCACCTGTCCTGTTCATGTAACACTTTAAAAAACAGCAAAAGGGTTATATTAATAAATGAAAATATGAAACAAAAGGCAAAAAACGATTATGTTAATATTAGAGTACGTAGTTTAGTCCTTATTCAGTGTCTACTCAGCGCGTCTTGGCTTGTCTCTTGTATTCATTAAATGGAGCATCTCTCGTCACTGTCCAGCAATAGTCTGGAAGCATTGATGGGCTCCATTTGCCCCGATAGCGTGTCTCCATTGTCGCAATGTCCTGGTGTAATCGCTTGCCATGCTCGTCGCTCAAAACATCTAGGTGAGAGTGCAAAACATATATCTTTAGTGACATGTTGCAACTAAGGCTTTTGTATGCCTTCAGGAGGTTTCCACCAATTCCCTGTAGTTGTCTTCCTTGTTGTTTCCGAGAAAATGTGTTGCCACTAACTGGAAGGCTTTCCATGCCGTCTTTTCCTTGCCATGCAGTGCACTGTCAAATGCAGAATCTGGAAGAAGTTCACGAATCTGAGGACCAACAAAGACACCTTCCTTTATCTTAGCTTCACTTAACCTTGGAAAATTCCCACGGAGGTACTTGAAAGCTGCCTGTGTTTTGTCCATGGCTTTGTCAAAGTTCTTCATCAGACCCAACTTGATGTGTAAGGGTAGTAACAAAATCTTCCTCGATTCAACAAGTGGTGGCATGCTGAACACTTTACCACCTCCCAGGCTCCAATGACTGTCGGAGAGGCCAATCTATCTTGATGTAGTGGGAATCTCTCGCACGACTATCCCATTCACAGAGAAAACAGCAGCAGTACTTTGTGTATCCAGTCCACAGACCAAGCAAGAGAGCAACAACCTTCAAATCGCCACAAAGCTGCCACTGATGTTGGTCATAATTTATGCACCTCAAAAGTTGTTTCATGTTGTCATAGGTTTCCTTCATATGGACTGCATAACCAACTGGAATTGATGGCAAAACATTGCCATTATGCAGAAAAACAGCTTTAAGACTGATCTTCGATAATCAATGAACAGTCTCCACTCATCTGGATCATGAACGATGTTGAGCGCTGCTATCACACCATCGATAGTCGCAGGCTACAAGATCACCTTTCATGAAGAAGAATGGGGCAAGATCCTTTTGACGGTCACGGAACATGGAAACCCTAACATCACCTGCCAGGAGATTCCACTGCTGCAGTCTGGAGCCCAACAGCTCTGCCTTACTCTTGGGTAGTTCCAAATCCCTGACAAGGCCTTTCAGTTCACATTGTATTATGAGGTGTGGTTCAGAGGAGGAGGATTGGAGAACATCTGGGTCATGTGACCTTGATGGTTCAGGACCAGAAGCTTAATCCTCTTCCTCAGTCTGACTCGAGTGAGAATTATTCTGGTGCATCTGGAACCGGCAGTCCTTCTCTGTGGGCGTATAGCCGATGGTATGTTTGGATAATGCACAGTCCTCTTTTTCTTCTTTGACACACCTTTCCCAACTGGAGGCGCCATGCAGAAGTAACAATTGTTGATACGATCTGTAGGCTTTCTCCAAATCATTGGCACTGCAAAAGACATAGATTTCATTTTCCTGTTCAACCACTGGCGAATATTTGTTGCACAAGTGTTGCAGCATGTGTGTGGCCCACATATTGTCCGGATCTCCAATTTTCCAGCCAAAATCAAGGTGATAGGCTTTCTTAACATAGTGGTTATACTGTGCTTTTGTGATGCAAAAGTCACTTCACCACAAACATAGCAGAAGTTATCTGCTTTGTTCACACAAGTACGAGGCATCTCTGCTCACTTTGGCTAAACAGAAATGTTTCCCTTTGCAAAATCAAACACTGACAAATAAGAGAGCTGATATCAGGCAATTTGTTCAAAAGAGGGATGTACGCCTAGTTATGATTGCATCATCCATGACTTCTAGGAATAACATGATGCAATTCATATCATGTATGATGCAATACCAGGTTCAAATTGCATCATTCATTTTTTTGCTCAAAGAGCAAGTACTGTCCAAACCCAGTCATAGATTTATTCATAGATCCAGTCAAATATGTATTCGAGTAATTTCTGGTTGAAATTGAGATCCCTTCCCTTGAAAACACATCCTCTGCCATTCCCAAGTCAAGGGTCGTATACACTCAACCAGTAGCATATCTTGGAAACTAGAGGCAATAAACAATTTGAAGCATAATTTTCAGTCTCAGTGACCCAGAATTAGTCAAGTTGGACTACATTCATTTCGGAAGCATTTTGGCTGTAGACCAGTGTAATCAATACATCCAAGATCGATTAGGAGATGGCTATTAACAAATACACTCGAAAATGTAAGTGTCATGTATACAAATGTTGTGGCTGTTGCCAGTGCCTTTAGGTTGCCGGGGCCTCGTGTCACGCTCTCGACTCTCCACGCAGCGGAGTCCCTAACGTGGCGTCAACGAACACCTCGAACCCAGAGGCCAAACGTGTTTCGTGGTGGATCACGCTGCGATGGAGCCTGCGTGCCTCCACACCTGCAGGAAAATGACGGACCCAAGCAGGTTGCCGACGGGACATCCGAGTGGAGTGAGGTGTGGAGCTGAGCGGACTTTCTGAAGACCGGTACCAGCGGTGTCAAGGTCGACCTCTGTGGTGGAGGCTCGTGAAGGACGCTACTTGGGTAGTTGGAGGCAGTTGCCCTTAAACAACAGCGGAGGGCAGAGGGGCGATGCTCACAACAACGAGTGGAGCGGTGGGCAGCTAACATGCAGAAAGTTGGCACGGTAGGGGGCACAGTTGGTGCATTCGACCAGTCGCCTCAGTCAGTCAAGCCATGGCACCTGGGTCTGTCCAGTGACCTTCTGTCGGCGAGTCTTTAATGCTTTACGTGGCCTCAAAGTGAACCTGGCCTGGCACAAGCTCGCTGGTGACATCACCGCCACTTCGTGGCAAATGTTGGCTATTTTTTTTTGGGGGGGGGGGGGTTTCAGACACCTACGGCACTGCAGAGGTTATCGCTAAGCTGTGCTATGAACCTGACGACCCGAGTTTGATTCCCACTCATGGCCAACACCGGTGATGATGGTCCGAACCGGACTTGGACCTCCCCGAGGTCGACACAGCCTCAAATGTGGAGTAGTGTGTAAACATCGGCACGAGGCCAAGGGTGGTCTTGGACACCCAACTCCCTTCGTGTTCCGTGCCGGTCCTTCATGGATGCTACTCGCTCACAGCACTTGCCCCAACAGTATGTTAAGGTTATACATGGGATCTTTGTGGGTTTTTTCAGCAAAAATGGACACGCATCGTGGTGCAGAACCCAACCTGATGCAGGACCTTCCTGGAAAAGTCTTGAGACTCAGTGAGGTTTTACTGGACACTTGGGGAGAGTACTGAATAGTATTATTACATTTTTAAGAATACTTAAAGACAAAATGTACTCGACCGACATGTAAAAAAGTGAACACTCCGACCCAGTCTGTGCCTGCGGCCCACCGGTTGCTCAGACAGAGACGTAGTGTATGAGGCATCACTGCAAATAAAAGCATTAAGACTGAAATGCAAGAACCTTGCGCGAGAGGTAGTGCCCCCACATCCACATCTGTGACCCCTCTCGCCCCCCTGAGCTCTTGCTCTTTTCTGCCCCCCCCCCCCCCCAGCATCACAGGCCAACTCCACCCCGAGCCCCCATGCCTTCCCGGGGAGGAGGGAGAGAACCTGTTTGTGTGGAGTCACCCGCAGGCACAGAGGTCACATTCCTCAAGCCGCAGGTGACGGCACTCACCACAACCGCCATCACCATCATCACCCCCATCTCTACCACACAACCACCATCAATACCTCCACCACCGCCCCAACTCCCCTTGGTCACGCCATCATCACCTCCATCACCACCCCATCACCACGACCATCACACTCACCACCGCTTTTACCATCCCCACCCTCATCACCTTCAATGCCTCCATCACCAAACCCATCACCACCACCATCTCTGTCACCACCGCCATCCCCACCACTACCCCCCCATCACCACCAAAACACACCACCAGTCCTACCATCACCATCCCCATCACCACCATCAACCACCACAACACCATCACCTCCACCCCCCCCATCACCACCTCCACCACCCACATCACCTCCGATCATGACCACCAGCACCGCCGCCACCCACCCCCACCCTGTACTCAACGCTACCTCCACGCTCTCCTAAATCTCTCAAACAAGCTCACCATCTGTTCTCCCACAGGCGGCCCGGGCACTGCCCGCAATATCCTTCACACACGCCGTGACAGTGCCTTCTGCTTTTTTCCCCATTTTGTGATTCTGACAGGTCAGCAGCTGACCTGTCTGTGCCGAGTCGGGAGCGTTCGCCCTCTTGGGGGTTTCTCTCGGTACCCGGTGTCCTCCCGCGCATTACAACACGAAGCAGCTCCCAATGAGCATGCCCAGCCCAACGACCCCGAGCAGTTTCCTCCCAGAAAAAGGAGCAATCAACGAGATGCATTCCAGATTATGTGCACATGCACGGCACACCACTGCATATGCGGCGCATCAAATCAGGAGATGCGTGTCGCCGGCTCCACTATCCCATTTTCCAAGCACAACAACAAGTTCCTCGACAAGTTCACTCTTGACTCAAACCTCATCCCCTTTTGACAGGCCCACCAACCACAGAGTCAGATTCTCCCAACTACCACCTCGGGGCGCCCCGTCATTCACGTCCACCCATCGCCACCGAAATCGCCAAACATCCTCACTCGCACTACGACTGCAACCATCTCGTCCGCATCGTCCTGGGCTAGATTCCCAACGCCTCCCTCCGCTCCCTCCAACCGGCTTCCCATCGCCATCAGGGCCAGCTACAAGATCGCCTGCTTGTGCCACCGCGCCTCTACTTTCGTTCGTCCACCGTGTCCCTCTTTCGTTGCTGTCGTCCTGCGAGTAAAAGCTCAGAGTGGAACTCTCCGCAGCAGCGTGACTCACAGCCTTCTTCCCCCCCCGCCCCGCTGCCTAGAACGCCATCATCCTGCCGAATCAGAAATATCAGAATATTAATTTAAAAGGCCCCCCACCCCACCCTCTTGCCTAGCTTTTGAGCGACACCGAACTTGGCTCCACGCAACGCAGTCAATGGTCATCCACGTCGAGAAAAAAAGATTGTGCGCGTCACTAATTGCGTTATTGTTCTATCCGGACACAGGTGGCGTTGGCAGCTGAGCAAGTGGCTCGCAGTCAGAAGGTTGAAAATTCAAATCTCGGTTCGGGAGATGGACTCAACCCATCGGGGTCCCTTCGGGGCCAACAAAATGAGTATCGCTTTGGTGGGGGACGTGAACGGCAGTTGTCGGCTCGTCCCTGCCACAGGAACACATCATTTCGATCGCCGGCTCAGCGCTGTAAAAGGGAGGTGGAGCACCGCCTCAATATTCATTCGAGCGGAAAAATCACCGACTCAGGCCCCCCCCCTCCACCCTCCCAGTAAGAGGGGATTGGCACTGGCGGGAACGGATGGACGCAGATTAGCGGCAACGGCGTACAACGTGCCGCGCGAGGTTGGGGGGCGTCGTGGAGGGGTTGATGGTGTGGGAAGGGAGGCCCGGGTCGTGTCCTCCACATCGCGTGAAAACAACAGAATGGGGCATCGCGTAGAAACAACAGAATGGGGCATCGCGTCGTCCTCTCTGCCGGCATCGCGGCGTTCCCCGCTCGGGGTGGCAGTGAAACCGGATGCAGGTGCCCCCCCCTGCCCAACACAGCATCACCCGAGTGATTAATCTCGTCAAATTACACCGCAGCAACCGCCAACCGCCATTCACTGCGCCTGACAAATGGCCGCCGATACAAATTTCTGTGAAGAAAGAAAATATAATGGAGCAATTGCTCGTTTTCATTAATCATGGGTGCCGGGCGGAGGGGACGCGCGCTCGCAGGGCCGGGCGTTTATACGTCAGGCTCCGCTTCACAAATCCATCGGCAAGAAAATGAAGAAATATTAAAAACAGTTTTACAGATGTTTTTCGCTCGCGGTAGTGATACGGGTTGGCCTGGTTTCATGGTCACGTCAATTAAGGTTGCCATGGCAATGCGTTTCTCTATTAGAGGCTGAAGCATTATTTTTTCTGGCGTTGGGGAGCAGTGGTTAGCGCGCTGCGCTATTATGAACCTGGCGGCGTTGAGTTTGATTCATTCACGAGCACGGCTATCACCGGCGGCGTGTGATAACGGACCCGCGGTCCTGAGCACCTTTTCTCTTCGCCCGCCCACACCGTGGGCAAACAACTCCCACGACTTGACACGCGTACGGGGAGGGCATTTATGCGGCAGTGGATTGACCAAGTGCTTTAAATCATACATCGCTACACGTGAGAGAGAAGCAATAATGAAAGTCCGACCATGTAGAGCTTAATGTTTTTTTTTTAATCTCTGCCACCGATTGCTACCGTATTGTATAACCAAACTGTCGTCATTTCCCCTGCACCTCCGATGAGCGTGGTTGGCTACGTACGGGTGCGAAGGAAGTTCATCATACGTACATACAACACGTGAAGAAGTGTCTTTGTGGAACGTCTTCAGTTGGCCAACTCTCGGATCAAACCAGGGAACCCTTACTCTTTGGTTCTTTCGGTAAAGTCACGTAGGTTTAAAATAAAATAAATCACGACGTTTCGGGCGCAACACAAGCGTCCGTCATCAGGTGGGAATCCTGTTATAGTCTCGCGTACGGCAAATTACGTTCAGGAGCTAAAGTTTCAACGTTGAGAAGGAACCAGGGAAACGTTCGTCTACCATGACGCAGCAGTGGACATCACTGCAACCGGTTGTAAACCAATATTCTCGCACGATACACGCGTTTACTCATGCATCCCCCCCACCCCCATTTCAATTGATCTCCCGCACTCAACTCGAGATGGCGCACGACGGCGCTCTCCATAGGGGGCTCGCGACGTGTCAGTTCTCCTGTTATATTCTGGTCAATGGCACGTGCTGCTACCCGTCAATTGTTGCGTAATCACACGATGTGGTGGGGGGACAGGCGAGCCATCGAACAAAGACGGTCACCACATCGCGCGGCGCTTTCAGATGCGCTTCCGCGGCCGTCTGGAACGCTCTTCCTTCCGATATTAGGAAGCCACTGGAGCTATGCACTATTAAATGTAGATTGAAAACTAATTTCTTTAGTTTTGTTGTCCTTCCCCCACTCTCCCCCCGCAGCTCCGATTAGCACGGTTGGCTACGTACTGTGCGAAAGAAGTTCAACATGCACACATACAGGAGGGGGGTGCGGGTGCTCGGAGTGGGGGGGAAGCTGACTAGTTCCATTGTCTGTGGTGACGGTAATTCTCTGCAGTCTGCGATAACCCCTGGGTTGGTGTAAGGCCACCACAAAAGGACAAAGATCCCCTGCTCCGTACAGCCTAAACAGACTTATTCTGGGCAAGTGCGGTGCGCGAGCACCTACGAAGGTCGGCACTGTGGCTTACACGAGGGGGCGGGTGGGTCAGCACCACGCCCAACCGCCACTCGTTTCAACGCACCCGTCTCGGCCGGTGGAATATTCAAGAAGAAACAGAAACGGAAGTCTCGTTCATTTTACTGTGCACAGTATACTACTCTTTTTAACCGTAGACTGTTGTGGGTAATCGAATGAGAGGTGAACAGCCGAGCGTTCACTTTCACCGTGTAAATCGGCTTGTCGGGTCTTCTGGAAAACGATGTTTTACAGCCGCATTTCATTTGACTTCCTCCGAGTGTCACCAGCGGAGTGTGTGGCCTGTTCAGACAAATGCTGTTGTGTTACCTGGCGTTCTCGACACGTGCCCTCCCACAAACACGGTTGGTCTCAGTCAGTGAAGTACTGTATAGCACCCTACACTCTTTAGGATTTCTCCTTTTAGCGCTCCGAAACGCCTTTGTGTTCCAGGAACCCGTTCCACTGCTTCTAGGAGTACCTTCAAAACACACGTGGAGTGACCAAACATTCCTACACCCTCCCCCCCGACCCCCCCCCCCCGACCCCTCTTCAACGAAATGGACCGCTCTGGAATAAACACTTCAAGTGCCGCACCGCCGAGCTTGGCCCAGAGGTCGCAACCGGGTACCCGATACCCCTACCCTACCCGATACCCGGCTACCCGTACCCGGCCAGGTACAGGTACGGGTACCCGTTTGCGACCCTGGTGCGGCCGGGTACGGATATGGGTAGGCCGTGAGTCACTGGTGAGTAACCGTTTGTCACTCATTTCCCAACGTCTTGTCTCTTCTCACAATTCAAGTTCGTAGAATCAACTCACCCGCGCCTGCAACATGGCTTCATCCCAGAGGTCGCAATCGGGTACCCATACCCGTACCCTACCCGATACCCGGCCGGGTACGGGTAGCCGGGTATCGGGTAGGGTACGGGTACCCGTTTTCGACCCTGGTGTGGGGCCAGGTACGGTTAAGGAATCAAAACCCGTTTGCGACCTCTGGCGTGGCCCAAAAAAACGGAACGTCTCATTTCATCAGAGGGGGGGTGGTGAGTTAGGTCGTGCGGAGTCCTCACCGCTTAGGTCGACGGCCACACAGTC
The DNA here is from genome assembly GCF_015708825.2 of Lethenteron reissneri. Lineage (NCBI taxonomy): Eukaryota > Metazoa > Chordata > Hyperoartia > Petromyzontiformes > Petromyzontidae > Lethenteron > Lethenteron reissneri. The sequence goes on from NC_083806.1 coordinate 8,837,120, forward strand.
TACAGTGTAGCTCGTGACTACAATAGCTACAAAGCAATGTTCTAAGCGTACTTATTTATACCACTGACTTTCCTGATTTTAATTGGGGGGGGGGGGGGGGGAGATGGACAATACTTTTCATGGACTCTTCAATGTTCTAAGCGTACTTATATATACCACTGACTTTCCTGATTTTAATTGGGGGGGGGGGGAGATGGACAATACTTTTCATGGACTCTTAATGTCAGGCTCTAAGTCTAATCGCGCGCACTGGGGGGGGGGGGGGGGGGGGGGGGTGCTTCGTCACGTGTTGGCAGAACCAACTTTTCCCACCGTTTTCCGTATAGAACCCATGACCCAAAAACACTCTTTTTTCCCTTCCTTCCACTTGCACGGTTCAAATCTGCCTTTGCTGGGCGGATAAGTGAAGAGTGGGCCCCCGTTGCGTGATAGAGGCATATACGTTGTACCCGATTTTCAGTTTTGAAATCGGAACGAACACACCGCCGAAGTTTCTCCGAAAGAAGCGATACCTTATCCCGAGCGGACTTCCACCTGATTATACGTGCAACAATTATCGTGCATTCCTCCCCCTCCTTCCAACCCTGCCCCCTCCCCACCACCCCCCCCCCCCGTGTAACACAGCACCCGCCTGTGTCTCTGTCCCAGGCAGTGGGCCCACACACACGCAACCAAGCCAGCCCGTACCAGTTGGACTCCAAACACCGCCTGATAACGAATTCGGGTGTCTATTATTATTGTTGATCAAAGCGTGCCATGCGCTGTTCAGTGGCATTCAAACATTCATGTGACATCGTTACATTGTAAAGCAGACATTAAACACTCAAGAAATATGATGATGATAATGACGATAATAAAAATAAAGACTGCCCCCCTATTAGTTTAGAGGCCCGCCTGATGCCATCAATAAACTGATGAGACTGTAGAACAGAGAGACGTTAAATCACCTTGAGCCAGCCAACACAATAACATGATAATTACGCAGTGTTCTCATGCGGCACGTTACATTCATAAACCAAACGTGTAAAGGGGTGGGGGGCGGTGGAAAAAAAAAACCTCACAAACCATTTCCTTAAAACCCTAAAAAAGCTAAACCCTACCACTACTACGAATGACTGGAAAGCACAAACATAACTCGTGTTACGCAACACGCACGCGAGTGGGGAGGGTGGGTGGACATGCCCGCAGCCCTTTCTCTGCCAGGGGCTCTCTCAGATTAGATACCACGAGGTCCGGCACCAAACCGTCCACATTCCCCCCTTTCTCACCCGCCAAGCCCTTTTTTGAGAGCGTCCCCCCTCCACATTTCACAATTCGCGGCGGGCAACAGACCACAGACGTGCGACCAGAGGCGCTGCCTCGAACGCGTTGGGCAGGTAACGGCGCGGCAGGGCGTGTGACGGGCAAAGTAAGAGGAGGCAAGAGAAGAAACTAGAGTTGGGGGGGGGGGGGCTCGCGGCGAGCGCACGCAGCCCCCCTCATTGGCAAGCGACCCGTCCCCAGCCGGCCGGGTAACGTCACTCGGCGACAATCGCTCCGTGACTGCGACCATGACTATTGACCATGGCACCGTGACCGTGACAGGCACTGTGTAGACCAGCACTCCGTGAATATCATTCTACGACTAGGAGGACTGTGACCGCTCTGCTACAATCACTTTGTGGCTGGGACACTGTGACTAAGATTCGGGGGGGGGGGGGGGGGGGTTGGACAATGGATTGGGCGTTGAAGTGACCGAATTAAGCCTCCACTCTGCTCATGGAAACAGATCACCCCCCCCCCCCCCCCCCACCAGCAGAGCGAGCCCTGTGATCTTTCCAGAGCTCCGTCTGAATCCCAGTCGATCGGACAACAAGATCTCAGGCGGCCGCTGTTGCCACGCTTGGCACTACCCCAGAATGCGATGACGTCTCAGCAGAGTTGCTGACACACCTGGGTAGCTCCCCGCTCTAGAAACTCTCTCTGGGTTGCCCGGTTTTAATCGAGACTTTGATCCCGCAGGTAGATTACCTAAACTTAGGCATGAATCAAAAGTCATCACCCTGCTTGAGCAAAGGTAAGGACCCACAAAATGCAGCCAGATATCATCAATATTTCTGCTTGGCATCTGCTGCATGGTCCTGGAAAGGAATAATCATCAACGGTGGGCAGCGTTCTCGTCAAAGAGAAAGCCATTTTTTTTTTACGTGCCAAAGCTGGAGCGCACCTGTGGACGAGTACCAGCACTAAACAATCTTTGAAGGAAACGGCTTCTCCGAAAAAGGGACTTGAAAAAAGGGACTTGAAAAAAGCGAGCGCCGTGTGTGTTGATCTCCGCCACACCCCGACACGTCGGTCAACTCGTGAAGCGGTCGCAGTCCTGCCAGGCTGGGTTGTAAACTCGGTGGGGGCGGACCTCTGCTACGAGACTATCGGGTTCAGAGTTCATATGGGGCAATAAAAACCAGTTCATGGTGCTCTTGGGTCAATGATCTACCTCGTCGTGGATCCGTTGTGGCTCAAACTCTCCGATACATCACCAACCTACAGCACTCAGTACCGGCAGGTTATTCTATGCAAATGACATAGAATTTTCACCGATCAAAGAAGGCACTCTGAACTCTGACCTGGCTGTTTTAGCCAACTACTGCCATAAGTGGTACCTACTGCCCAACTTGTATTTTGAACTCTGACCTGGCTGTTTTAGCCAACTACTGCCGGTAATAGCGTCTACTGCTCAACTCACCTAGAACTGTTCCGAAAGTGTTTAATCTTTACCATGCTAAAGTAGATCGTGAAGGAACCAATTCCTCAATTTGAAATCAATGAAAGCACAAGTCTCAATCCGGTTTACCAGGATTCACTCTTGATGGGATACTGATAAATCATAGCCACCCATTAAAGCCGGCTGCCAAAGTCAAGACCCAATATAATTTACTTAAAGAAGCTCTCTTCATCCACATGGGGAAGATCACACCGGAACTCTCGGGACATCTGCCCTTGCACTCTACGTTAGTCAGTGGCCGAGTACTGTGATCCAGTATGGACGCGTTTATCACACACAGAGCTTGGTCGACATAGAGCTCCACTCAACAATATCTCTTCGGTGGCTACCAGTCCAGGGCTGCCTACCACTGCCCCTCCACACACCCGGCCAGCAGTTAGGTAGCCAAAGCCAAGCCGATAGCAAAGCTGCAAGATACGACAAAGCTGCCACTGGTTCTCATTCTTCTTGCATCCTCACCCAGTGCTCGACTTCCATCATCACCAAAACACCGACTGAGGTCTGAGCTTCCGCCCCACAACTTCTGTATGTATGTTTAACTTCTTTCGCATCGTACGTAGCCAACTGCGCTAATCGGAGGTGCAGGGAAGGACAACAAACTAAACACAAAAAGCTGTTCTAAATAAATTAGTTTTCAATGGAGGTTTCAGAGTGCACAGCTCCAGTGGCTTCCTAATATCAGAAGAGCGTTCCAGACGACCGCACAAGGGCATTTGAAAGCGGCGATGCAGTCTCAACACTGGACAACAACATTCTCTGAGTGGCATCTAAAGTGGCGGGCAGAATGAGCCTCGTCAACAATCGCAAAACAATTTTTTCATCCTGAGAAAACGAGCCCGCCACCACTGCCCGTCATCCATCTTTCCGCCTGCATGCAGCCTTTGCCGTCCGTGGGTTCTGCCGAACCGTTCTCTCACTCGGCAAAAGCAAGGCCACACGGAGCACACGGAACAGCCCAGAGTGTGAACGCACACAGGTGCAGCAGACTGTGACGCACATACGGTAGTGGAAGAGGACTGCATGGAACACTTACAAACACCGACGATAACACCGTGGGTCTGGCTCGGCCAAGTATGCATACGCGAGCAGGACTATACTGCAACTAGCACTCCGTGACTGTGATTCTGACCATGAATCCATGACTCTGACTCCTCAACCTTACCTTGGACAATTCACCCAACTGAGTTGAGATGGAACGGACTCGGTTGAGTCAAGTTGCCGTCTACTGCGACGGGTCAACCTATGGCGTCTGATGATCGAGGCGGACACAGCGGTTTTATTCGCGACGCCTAATCTCTCGGGCCTCACAGACACCTTCGTCCAGCGGGAAAAAAAAATCACTGGGGGGAAAATAACCCAAGCGAGCAGAGCAGAAACCGAGCCCTAACAGCACCGAGCGGAGAGTGTCCAACAAAGCAGACATTGGGAGACGGTTTGCAGGAATGTGTATTGCAATCCTCACTCTGTACCTGCATGGACATACCAATGCGCCATTTGCATCTTTGACAGAGCATGAGCACGAAATGGCAAAATACCCACTATGGCCATAGCGTGGTAATCTCAAGAAGATGAACAGAATTGTTTCGCCATGGGATCTCCCCTTGCCAGTATCAAAATATGAGAATAGGTTTTACCCCTTTCCGGCAATAATACAGGAGGTGTTAAGATATTTAAACACCAAACTGAAACCTTTTGCAAGGAATAATCTACTGCATTAACCACATATGGTTGTGAACATGCAAACAAAAAAGCATGCTCTGGTAGTATGTGCGTTGTCTTTGAAACGGATTGGTCCACACCAGAGTCAGCTTTCTTGAGAGACTAGTCTCAAACACCACAAGTATCTGTGGTTAATGCAGACATGATTCCATGCAAAAGGTTTCTGTTAGGTGTTTTAACATCTTAACACCTGCTTTGTTGCCAGAAAGGCTAAAATCTATTCGCAAATAATTGTTTTGATTTCAATAACACGATGTTAGAGATATTATCGGGCAGTTACAAATGCAAATGTTTTAGACATACATTGTTTTACACGAATGCACCCAAATGAATGGTTTTCCGCTTTAAATTAAAAACAATAGGACAGTACTAAGCGTATAATAATCTGAAGGTTCGCATTTTACCATGTATTTATCGCAATGTACATTTGCCAAACTGCGCATTCTGTGCGGTTGCCATATACGCATTCGGAAATTTGTCGATATCTTTGCCCGTACTCTTAGAAACTCAGCTCTCCCTAGGAAGAAAAAAAAAGACTTTTGGTCCCAATGGGTAATCTCAGCTGATCAAAAACAAAGGTCATCTATCTATCATTCAAAGCTAAATGAAAGCAGCATCATCTCTCATCAGCGCACAACGGTCCTCTCCCGGGGCGTAGTAACGCCGCAGGACCGGAGACCATCCCGAGCCAGGCATCACCAACAGCGTCGACGTTCCCGTTCCCAGGGCCGCCCCCCCCCCCCCCGTCAACTCTGTTGGGAATTACCAGAGCTGCACCAACCGCTGGTCAAGTGGACATTAAAAAGACCCTTGTGAGATCATATATACCACATTTTTAAATGTCAACATGCTCCAAAACAAATAAAATCTGACAATTATGGAAAAACCGAACAAAATTAATCCAGCCACTTTGCTTATAGAGCCACTCACTCGCACGGTCACACAGGACTACCTGTCTGAATAGAAATGGTGTCAAAATGGTCCTCCTTACTAAGAGTCCTTTGGCAAGAGACATTTGATTGCTTTTGAAATACCAAAACGCACGCATTTGTGGTCGACTGCTCTGGGACGAGAATCTGGTTTCCCGATCTTCCGGCCCGCCTCGCCATGAGCGACTCGCGTCACTCAGGACGACGGGAGCCTGCATTCTCCGCGCGCAGGAGCCACAGCGGACTGTGTAAAAGTGCAGGGGCACCCCCGCCATTGCGATTCATCATTGCGCTTTTTCGATTCATCGGTGTTGCACGGACACCGATGAGCATTAATGCAGCCTTTAAAAAAAATACATCTTCCACGAAACTACAGCGGAGTGTTGATTAACAACACACATTAATCTCTTACAAACGCTTTCCAGATAAGAACCAATTATTATTCGATATTGGTCTAACCAAAAATGAGGCGACGGTTTAAAGAGCTCCTAAATATGGATGTTAAATTGACCCCCCCCCCCTGCCGAGTATGATAAATACATTTTCTGGCTTTACGTTCACCGCCAAAAAATGTATTTGTGCCCCGGAATGGATTTTTGACTCTCTGCTGCCTTGTAAATTGCCATCGTCGACGCATCTGCGCTCACAGCGCAAGCGTCGCCCCCCTCTCGGTGCCGCCATCGAGGGGTCCTCGTTGTCACCACGCACACGCTGGGACGCGAGCGCTAGGCCCCACGTGAGCGCGCGCGTGCTCATCAGTATGCACGAGCGGCGAGCGAGAGCCGGGCGGGCGAGAAGGAGGAGGGGGAGGGGGACGCGAGCCGGAGGAACGAAGGCACGCGCGGCACCCACAGCTCCCACCATCAAACGCAACAACACACACCGCTACGATGGCTTTTGTCAATAGTGTAAGAATTAATTGCATTTCGGCAGCCCTGATAGGCGAAGGGCCTGCCCTCGCACCGTGTCGGCCACGTGGCTTTCCCTGACCGTAACTTCAGCACGCCGCCAGTTGAAGCGAGTTTGTCGAAGCAGAGAACCGAGGAGTGGAACCAATATCACTCGCAACTAATGTTAGCCATGGCTGGGAATGGAACTCAGGTCTGCGGGTTCAAAGCACAGACTATGAATAGGTGCAGCACCAGCCACACCCCCCACCACTCCCCGAGTTCAATGTATGTCTCTTTAATATTTTGTGCTCACACGCTTCACTAGCTATAGACGAATTACTTCCGCAAGTAACGGGAGCCATTATTGCGCCATGCAATGAAGTGAAGTTACAGACTCTTACCCAATATCCTTCAATGGTCCATCGAACTCGAATCACTTGTGCAGCTGTGCGGGGACGACTGATTGGGTCACCGTGACCTCAAAAGTGCGCTCAACCAAATCCAGAGGAAACCCTGGAAAACCCCAAATTCTCTCTTGGCTGCACAGTCACTCGTGACACAGCTGACGTGAGCAAGTCCCAACCACGAGGCCCCGGCGCCCCTGGTTGTTTCGTTTAGGAGCCCAGGATCCCAGCTTCCGTAAAAGCGACATCGTTGCTCAGACGCGTGACGGAATTGGCCCCCCGAGCCATCGTGGTTGTCACGGTGGCTCGGAGATGTTAACTACCTAGCCTGGTATACAGGAGGTTGTGGGTTCAATCCCATCCCTGATGCCTGGTGTATATTTGGAGTTTGCATGTTCTCCCCGTGGTTGTATGGATGTTTCTCTGGGTCTTCCAGTGTTTCCCTCCACATTTCGAAACATGCGTTGAAGAGTATTTGGCTGCTATAAATTTCCACGTGATAGGCCACTTTGTTGAACTATCATTTGTGGCCAAATGTCGCTTCTCGAAAAAGAGCTACATAGTTCAGTGGGCCTTACCTGGTAAAATAAAAAATAGTTTAAATAATAATTCGAGTTGTATTTATCTGATGTGCGTATACCTCTCAGACTGGGTTTAATTGCCCCTAACATGCGCTCTCGAACGGTGTATGTGTGTGTGTGTGCGGACTTGAATGTATTTGTGTTCTTTTTGCGCGTTTGCCTACCTGTGTCTGTGTCGCTGTGTGTGGAGATGTTCGTCTCTGTGCCGATGCGTGTGTACGCACGCGTCCGAGGGAGCAGTGGGCCCCAAAGTTGGGCACTGGGCTACGATGTCCGCTCCTAAAATTTCAAATCTCCAGCAACAGACCGCAGCAGTTGACTGTGTCTTGGGCAGCTTATAGGGCAACTCCACCTTAAATGGGTATCTGTTGTGATGTGTGACCATCAGAACGTGGCAGACAAAGGCATCCAGGTGCGGTGCTGGAATACCGCACCACCATCTACCACCACCCTCTGCACCATAAATCGCTAACAAACAGCACTTACACCGACACTTTATAATAACACTGTAGGGGGATCTTTATCTGTGCGTGCGTGTGCACGTGTATAAATAGACGAATGTATGAATTTCCATAGCGGTAATGTAATCATGCCTCGCCGCTTGCCCCTGAGAGTTCTGTGCGCGAGGATTTGTGTTTGCGTTTCAATTACGGTCCCGTGCCCGGAGTGAGCGCCGCAAATCGCAAATTCTGCTAAAGCTGCCGACTCCCCGCTGCTGGCGTCTGCGGCAGCGCAGGCAATGCCGCAGAGCCGCGTTCGCAGGCAGACGCCCGGCTCGCAGACCGCTCCCATCGGAGAGAGAAGCCGCGTTCCTATACGGGACCCAAAGCCTTTTTTCAAGGAGGGGTACCTCTCTCTCTCTCAAATGACAGCTCTACGAATACAAATATCTACATATGCCCTAATTATTAGAAAATAATAGGTTAGTTTGCGAACGCGATTACATTTCCCTCAAGCCGACTGGTTCGAACAGATCACGTGACCTTTTATATTCCGCACTATTCTATACACGTAGCCATAGCGACAGTTTGTGCATGCGCAGTCGTTCCCTAGCAACCAAAAATATGGTGGAGGGGAATTGAAACGCGCTGCCGAGAGGCCGAATTAACTTAAATTGGTGCCCCTTCCTTTCCAACAGCGATGTTAAATGAAAACAACTCTCACATGCGCGTACACACAAATATAAACATCTCCTCATTAGCCTCATAAATTACAAGAGCAAGTGCTGTAAGCATGCACCTGTTACTGTGCACAGGCTTTTATGAAAAAACAACAACAGCTGCCATTCGCCACCGAGTGGCATTGATGTCACCACACAGCGCTTGTGGCTGCCTAGGTACACTTTAAGAGGCCATATGAAGTGTCCGAGGTAGACCCCGGTGTTGTGTGTTAACTGACTTTGATGACTGGGAGATGCAACACTTGTGCATTTCAATGCACCAACTTTTATGCATAAGTATGTATGTTGAACTTCTTTCGCACCGTACGTACCCAACCGTGATGATCGGAGGTACGGGGGAAGGACAACAAACTATAACACACGCAACATACTGTTGGGGCAAGCGCTGTTAGCGAGCACCTATGAAGGCTCATGAGGCACACGGAGGGGTGAGTGGCCAGCACCACGCCCGGCCACCTTTGTCTCCCGAACGGTGATGTTCACACATCGCATCAGGTACTCATTCGAGGCTGAGTCATCCGAGGAGAGGGCAAAGACAAGTTCTGACATCACTCGCCACTGAAGCTGGCCACGGGCACAGAATAGAACCATGGTCACGGGTTCGTAGCGCCGTGCGTCGATCACCGCACCCGCGTTCCCTGCTACCCACGCACGCGGCCGCGCTCGCGCCTTGCCTCGGGGTTGAGGTAGAGAAATACGATTGGATGACGGGGGTGGGCGTGGGCGTCCTCGTGCGTTCCTTCTCGTCGCCGCTCCGCTCCAGGCCCGGCACGGCCCCGGGCGGCCCCCCGACTCCTGGCACCCCGGCCGCGGAGCCGGTGGAAGCGGCGGCCGCCGCGGCAGCGGCCGCGGCGGCCGCAGCGGCGGCGGCGCGCACGGCGAGGGCCGCGGCGCCTCCTCCGACTGCCACGGAGGGCGGCCGGCCTGGCCCGATGCGGCCGTTACGCTTGAGGCGCTTGCGGCACAGCGCCACGAGCTCGGGCAGCTGCAGGTAGCTGGCGGCGGTGAGCAGCGCGGCCAGGCCCGGCTCGCTGCCACCCACGCCGGCGCCGCACGCCGACACGGCGGAGCCGCCGAGCCGGCCCGTGTAGATGTACTCGAGCACGGCGCGGAACACAGGCGGCGTGATCACGTCCGAGTCCAGGTTGATGAGGTTGTCGTGCACAACGAGCGACTTGAAGTAGAGGCTGCTGGCGGCGAGGACGGCCTTGTGGGCGCGGAACAGCGCGTTCTCCACCACCACCACGACATCGCACAGGAAGCCCTGGCTGCGCTGCTTGTTGAGCTGCGACAGCAGCTGCTTCGCGTGGCTCGGGACCTCCATCATTTTCGGCGGCGCCGTTGGTGGCGAGAAAATGGGACGGGTTTTCCTCTTTTGTTTTTGTTGTTGTTTTCTTTTGTTAAGCTTCGTCCTCTCTTCCTGCGTCGCTCCCTCCCCCTCTCCCTCGCTCCTCAGCAGCGACACACTCCGTCTAATTACACACACACACACGCGCACAGATTAAGGAACCTTAATGAACAGATTCTAGTTAATAGCACCGTCCCCCAACTGTCATGCCCGTGGTCCCCAACAACCTGGTAAGATTCACATGCACCGTCTCCCACGAGCAAGGAGACGCAGCGGCGTCTGGGGTGATGAAAAACTGACCAACAGGCTTCATCGATAGAGCACCTGCAGGGCACAGCACTAATCGAAGGGAACCAGTGGGGTAAATCTTGGCAGTGCCTGGGAACAGTGACTCCAACAAGAGAACCAACAACACTTCACGAGCACACTGATGAGGTAGCAGGAGACTGCCATTTGCACGTAGACAATAACCAAGGGGCATGAACCGGGCACTGACAAACGATGCATCAAATCGTGAACTAGAAAGGGACCCATTGAGTAGCCAATAGCACAGGCCTGCGGTCATAATAGGGCATCAATAGGCACAGACATTAATAGAGCATCCTTCTGATACCAAGAGGGCGGTGATAACGCACCAATAGAGAACCGATACGGCCCCATTACGTTATCAGTGGCACAAGTAGCGTCTCGCAGCGGCGCGTTAATACGGAGATGAGAGGGCATCAATAGGCAGCGATAAGGCGCGGCGGCGCGAGTGTCAGCGGGGGGGGGGGGGGGGCCGCAACGCAGCGAGAGGGCCGGCAGCACCGTGCCTGGGAACGCGCGATGGTTGGCAACTGCCGCTGCTCCCCCGCGCAGCCGCCGGCAGTGGTGGGTGGAGGCGCAGGCTCGCGGCACAACCCCCTTGACACGTTTGTCACAATTACCATTTCAGATTTTGAGAGTGTCCGAACGAAACCCGCATTTTCAACAGTTGCGCGAAAAAAATTTGAGACAAGCGAAATGCGGGCAAAACTATACGATTATGTCTACTCTATTTGTTTAGGGAGAAGAGACGGTTATGGGCAGTGGGAAACGAAGGTGCCTTAGCCGTGATCTTGAACAAGAACAGTGACTCTGGCAGCATAGACGACCGGCGAGATGGTATCGCATACTATGGCAGCAGCAGCGGGCTTTGTAATCAATAAGCTACTGTTCTCGGAACTGGAGCAGTGAACTCAAAAAGTCAGAAGACTGTGGTTTTGAGATGCAGAAGACTGCACTTCACAATTGCTTGCTCTCAGTGTGCGGCCAAAATGATCCGCTCCTGGTTTTGCAGATGGCCCGTGTCAGACTTTTCCAGCAACAGTTACCGAAAATCACACCGACAGTGCCGTCAAATCATTCAATTAACCTTGTGACGTGGCTGCCGTGAAACACCCGCGGGGGCCGTTAGGCTGCCACCTCTCATTTCAGCAGCCGGGCACCCGGTGTAGAGTTTCACCACAACGATGATTAAACAACAACAAAAATTTCTCTAAACAAATCGGCCGTGTAATTACGGCACGACATCTCGCACCAACCAACGCGGTAGTTCCCACACGCTGTCCCCCCACGTCCCCACCCCCCCACCCCACCACTGTTCAGCTTTTCACGTCTGCCAACCTTCTCCATACACGTGGAAGATTAATGCGCGTCGCCCGCTCATGTGGGCTGGCAGGAGGCCTGACGGCGAGGTCGGGAGGTCGAGGGAAGGGGGCGCTGCAACGGGCGTTTTGAGGCCCCTTGGCGGGGGAGCTGCAGGCGAAGCTCCTCCCCCCGAGAGCTCAGGACCTCGCTAACGCGGTCCAGAGCGTGACACGGCGGTGGCCTCGTTCCACCGCCAGCCAGCGAGCAAAAGGGAGCGAGACCCTCTCCGCTCACGAGCACCGCCGCGCGAGAGCCAGGGCTAGCGCCCGCAGGGCACGCAAGAAAACCCAAGATCCACCAGATAACCCATGCGCCAGCGGGGCAAGCCCTATTAGTGAACGCCGATTAAGGCGACCACGTGGTACGGTGGTGTGGTTAAGCCTCGGACACTGGCGAAACAAAGGCAGCCGGTTTGCAGGGTAGGGTGCTCTCACCGCAACACCCTGTGGGGGCCCAGGCGTGACTTCTGCTGTGGCTGTGGGGTCATTTCCCAGGGGGAAGCGTACGGGAAACGCTCCCAACGCCTTCACTGCAACACGGCGGGTTTTTTTTGTTATAAAAGTTCAACCGTGGTGCGGTCACAAAACTACCAACTTCTTTTCCCGACGTTGTCAAAGGTGTTCATACTGAGCCTAGTTTATGAGCTACACTTACATCATCAGCTGGGTAGATTTGCATGCAGAGCAGATGCGCGAGGCTGAGGAGGCATGTAAAGTGTTTGTAAAATGGGAAAAAATGCATTGAAGTTTTTTGTTTAAAGGTGCGGTAAAGGATTTTATTATTATTGTTTAACGTGCAGACGCCGGCGGGCTTTGGTAAAGCCCCAAGAAAATGATGGGGCGGTCACGTGAATGGAACTTTTGAGTAGCTGCTCAATCGGCTCGGCAGCAAGGGGTTTCTGTCACATCGCCATGTGCCAGCAGAGACAAACAAGCAACTTGAGTGGCTGAGCGAGTGTGTGGCCGAGCTGGTGACTACTGAGTGATTGACCAGTTGACTTGAGCGACTGGGTAGGCAACAGTACTGGCTCCTCCCTGCCACGGCCACCGCTTTGTCGACAGCGAGCCAAGTGCCCAACATCACGTAATGAGGTTTAATATCTCCCAGCAAACTGGACAACGAACAGGACAATCAAGTTAGGCAGGACCCTCCCGAAAAAGAGCCTTGAGGTTCATGCATATTTTAATTGGTAAATTAAGGACAATTATGTCCTTAAAAACACGTTCAGCAAAATGTAATCCTATTGGTTGAATGAATACTGTAAAAAGAAGTATATTTTTTGTGGTGTCATTTTGGGAACAAATATTAATACAGAACAGAAAAAAAGCGGTAGAGCAGGGGGAGAAATGATGCACTACGTGAATAGCTGAACAGCACGTCTTACGGTCTAAGTGGTGCATGGAACAGTGAGCGTGGCGCCAGCTATGGAGCGTTTGAGGGGCCAGTGCCACCTGGTACCATTTTTGTGGTTGCCAATCAGCGGCTTGCGCATGTGCAATGTGATGGCGCCTTCGGTCAAGGGAACATTGCCCACAGAACGGCGGTCAGTGGGGCAAAGTACAAAGGTCACGTCCTCACTTTAACCAATCAGCTGTCAGGAAATGGCAGACCGTTGCAAATTGAAATACACGTAAAAACCTAAATTGTTCACAATCCCTATTATCCACAAAAACTAGAATCCTTGTTTTTGTTCTCTCCCCCCTCCCAGATAACAAGAGTTGTACTCTTAGGTGTTTTCGGTAAAGTCACGTAGGTAAAAAGACTTAATTAAAATTAATAAAAGTAATAATAAAAATAAAATACTTTTATTCATTTAAATAAAAAATTTTACCTACGTGACTTTACCGGAAAAAAAACCTAAGAGTATGAATCCTTGCAGTCACGAAAGCTTCAAATCTAGAACAAGACTTGTGTTTATCTGTGGGTGACCATGCAGATATCTGGAACAATTTCTACGGATAAACGAATAAGAGAATCTGACAATAGCGCGCGCCACGACAGACCCCATCAGCGTCGCCAAGAGGTGTTTCAACAGCTTTCCTGCAGAGAGCTCACCCTGTGAAGCCAATCACTGTCTCCCCGTCCCCCTTCACGGTGGCAAGAGAAGCGTGGTCCTTGAGGAAGCATCCGCACCGGAGATGGCTGCGCCGCCCCCCCCCCCCCTATTTCTTATTCATGTTTTTTAATAACCACGGGCGCGGTTGCCGGGAGACAGGAAGGTTAGCGGGACACGGCGGTGGAGAGTGCCGTGTGGCTGCTGGCTTCGTCAATCGAGGAGAGGGCACGGAGGCACCGCACGGCACCGCAGCTCGCCCGACGCGGCGCTTCCAGGATTTGGGAGATTGTCCGTCTGCATGTAAATTATTTAAAGTGTAAATATTTCGAGTTAAATTTCAAGTTTTTTTTTATTTAGCACCAGATCCAGAAATATAATCCCAGCATCCCTCCCTCCATACGAAGCCTCTACCTCCACAAGCAAATATCAAAAAAATACACATCATCAACATCAGTCTCAGTAAAAAAAAACACACACAACCGGGGGCTAAAAAATCTTGCCACCAACTAAATCTAAAAAAGCATCGATCAATATTGTTTGGTAATCCACACTGAGCAGTGTGGTGAAGTATGGTCAAACAAACCCAAGTGCACGGACGAAATCGCAAGCAGGTGTGAGTAAAACTCTGACAATGCGCCGTACAGACGCCTGACCAAAACAGAGCGTGTCCAATCGCATGCCAGGCAGCCAATAAGGATTGTGGTTCAAATGCTGATTTGCAAATGCTGATTTGCCCACAACCAATGGGGGTTCGGGCACATGACGTGGCCTGTGACGCTTGGAAACGCCGCAAAGGTTCAACGCTTCCCATTACAGTGTTCAAATCCAGCCCAGGTCAAATGACCCAGAAGCCAGCGAATCAGAGCACAGACGACCCCCATGTGCTTGCCTGGGTCGGTCACGGTCTCTCAGGAGGCACAAAGGAGCGGCATGGGCCAATGGGCACGAGGTTTCTGCTGCGGTGGCACAAAGACGGTGTCATTAAATACCATTCCCCGAAATCATCGCAGTGTTCTAACATATACTCTGGAATCGCACTGCTCAAAACGCTTACGTGTCTTACAACGTCTTATTTTTCCAGAATGTATCGTGGTTTTTAATTATTTTCCATCGCCGCCTGCCCCATCAGAGGTGAATTCGCGGTCTCTGGGAGGGAAAACATGCAGGGGGGTTGTTCCCCAGCCCCAGAGAGGGCAAATTCATCATCTCGCCCTCACCCACACAATGAGCACTGTCTGCTCAAATAATTGTCTCTGCAGAAAGTATGTACATGCAAGGGGCAGCAGTGTGGCATACACAATGCTTTGGTAAAGCTTTGCAATATCCGAACCACAAACCCTTCCAATCTGCCACGTTAATAACATGCCCCGTCAATTAATTACGCTGGAGTCATTCTGAGCCTTTTGACACAAACTGCAGCGTAGGTTTTCTTTGGCCGATGCCTGTGCAGATTGATCGCCGGACAATGAGGATCATTTTCCGTTATTTTATAAGGAGTAACCGAGTGTTATTTTTGGAGCCGAGCGTTTTCAGGCGCTCCGAAGCTGCAATTACGAATGGGGCAGCCCCGCGCACTGCATTTGCAGGGGCCGCGATCGATCGGGGGGGGCTCAGCACCCCTCCCCAGCTGTAATTCATGCGGATTTCACCCTTACCAAATTGTCCAATTGAATTACTCGTTATTGAGTCCCAGCGTGTGTGGGATCGGTGGCCAGAGCCACTTGCCAGAGAGCAACCACCTCTCAAAACCGCATCCCCAATTTGCTTCCGAATGCGAAGACGATGCAAGGTTGTGCTGGCAGCGAGCATCAGAGGACAAAGCTGCGTTGCTCAGTGCGCCCGCATCGTATCCAAGATGCCTGCCCCTTGCCGTCGGGTTTCACACAGCATTGAGGTGTGCGGGGGGATGGGGGGCAAACTGCTGCAAAGCAATGAATGCTGTGAGTGCATGTTGATGAAACCAATGGCAAAGCCTTCAAACAAGAGTGCATTGTGAATTACCAATGCAGATTATACTGCGTATTATAGTGCGTGTGTCCCATTGGTATGTACCCATTCAAAAAGCACACAATTGTATTGTGACGTGTACTTTGCATAACTATTAGGCGTGTAATGATGCATTGGTGCACGAGTTTATTATGCTCACAATATGGGCATCGAATCGTGCGCGTACGAATCAATAAGGTTCTTCATGTTGTACAATTGTTAAAGAAATCAGTTGGTCCACATGACGGCTGCTGCCACTTCGCAGCCGCTACATTTGCCACAAAACAAATCGTGAAAAGTCATTAAATTACGAAGGGGGATAGAGGCGAGCTAACATTTACAAGCGTACTCGCATATTCCGCACGGGAGGAAAGTTTTGCTGGCTGAAGTGAGAGACGGTATGGACAGTCACATCCAAAGGGCATGGGGGGCTTGCTGTTAGTTATTACAGAAAAAAAAACCCGAGGCTATTATCTACACAAACCATTTACGCCCAAACGCTCTAAAGTGTGTGGTCAATAAGCCTGATAACTCTGGACAAACATCCCAACATAGACATGGGACATAACCACATAACTATGGACACATAACCATGGCAAATTGCTACCGGTGCTACACACAGGGTTGACGTCTCTTCCACTGCAGACAAACCCCAGTCATAATTCTCAGTCATAATTCTCAGACATTATTCTCAGTCATAATTCTCAGTCATAATTCTCAGTCATAATTCTCAGACATAATTCTCAGACATAATTCTCAGTCAACCAAGGTCTATTATAAAAAAATACATAAGTTTACCGTGATGAAGTTGAACATGATATCACTAGAACAGAACCAATACTTGGCTACCCAAACACAAATGCCAAACTGTCCCAGGTCAAACCCGGAAAGGTGGTAACCTCGACTTCTTGCGCACTTTGTACTGTAACAGCACAACGTGTACAGTATTATTAGTGGTTGTTTGACCATACTTCACCAGACTAGTCAGTGCGCAAGGGGGTAGGTGGTGGTTGGTGCAGGATTCTGAATCAGTGATCACTCGCCACCGTCCCATGTATGCCGAAACAGCGAATACCGTGTACGTTTTAATGTTAACAATAACTTTTACTGCGCAAGAACATGCTATTTACATGCGTGTCACACAGTAGCATTCAGTTTACACGCGTGTTGCGCAGTAACGTGCACTTCACATGTTACACAAAAACACAAAGGTTACGTGTGTCACACGGTAACATGCAAGTGTACATGTGTTACACAAAAAACCATGCACTTTACATGTGTTGCATAGCAACATGCAGTTCACGCGTGTTACATAGAAACAATGTGCACTGTGTATATTTTATTAAGTGATTTGTTTACCTTTTCTATACTTTGCACTGCTATCGTATTTTTGTTGTATTCTTTGTTGTGGTTGTAACTTTCTAACCCCCCGTGCCCCTACTGGAACATCTGTTGGGGTTTCGGGGAATAGATTTTTGAGCTCAATCTGATTCCTCCAGCAGAAATAAATACTACATTTGACTCGTCTTCTGTGTTTACACGTGTCGCACGTAAGGTGGTGTAGAATTAGCACGGGAATTGCTGAATGAGAGAAGATGCGTGAAGGGAAATGAGCGGCTTGCCGGGAACACTGAGAGATGGTAAATCACGCGTGTTGATGGTGGTGATGATGGTGGTGGATAAAGCGGTTCGCAGACTTTCGAACCATCATCATCATCATTCAACCTCGCACGTCATCCTCGCGAGTTTACATCATCACCCCTCCGTCGAACGCAGGGGTCGGAGATGCATGCGGCGGGCTCTTTAAAGACTGCTTCGTGGTGGTGGCGAAATGTTAACTACCTCGAAATGTTAAACACCTCCAAATGTTAAACACCTCGCCAGGTATACGGGAGGTCGTGCGTTCGATCCCGACACCGATTCCTGCTGTATATTTGGAGTTGGCGGTGTCTCTCTCTCCCCGTGGCCGCGTGGAATTTTCTCCGGTTTCCCCCCTCCACATTTAGAATCAACACGCGTTTAGATTATTTAGTCGCTATACATTTCCACGCGATAAGCCAACTTCGTTGAGTTATCGTTTGGGCCAGGTCGCTTCTGAAAAAGAGCTATGGGAGCTTCAGTGGGCCTGAAAAAATGAAAGTCCATTTGTTTAACAAGTCGGAATAGTTTTATTTATTGAGCACCGTCTCGTATTGCATTGCGGCTCTTGTAATATTGATCGGTTTTTATTGTTTTACCCTATTCGAACAAAAATGGCTTTTGTTGTTGTTTTGGTTTTCCGGCCCTTGGGTCTAACTCATTTCACCCCCCACGCGTGCTAAGTTAACAACATTACGATTTCATCACGTGGCCCAATTAACACTGTTGGGGGGGGGGGGGAGGGGAAGCACACAAGGTGCTTGATAGTCGAGCACCATCTATCACGGCCGCCTTTGTCTCCCCAGTGCCGATGTTTATTGAGCCTATGCGAGTCCACTTAACAGGGGAAGAAGGCCCTCTCACTGCCACTGGTCGGCCGTGGCTGGGGGGCATTGTGGACATCGGAGGGTATATAATTTGGGTCTTTCGGTAAAATTACGTGACTTTACCAAAAGACCCAAAGAAGAAGCTTTAAGTCGACATCGGAGGGATTTGCCAGGGGGCCGTCCATAAATGACGTCACGCGAATATCGGACCCCCCCCCACTCGTCACACGGCGTCACAAAGTCAGACTCCCCTCAAATATGACGTCACAAAGCTCTGCCCACCCCCCCAAATAAAGCATTGCTTCAAATCGCTTTAAACTATTGTCATTGTAGTGCGTATTTAATGCACTCTGATGCTGTAGGAAAAAACATTTATTAAAAAGTCTATTTAATTAAGTAGAACGTGTTGTCTATATTTATTTAAAGTTGTGCATTTTGATGTGACGTCACATTTCTCAACCCCCCTCCCCAGCTGTGTGACGTCATTTATGGACGGCCCCCCCAGCTGTGTGACGTCATTTATGGACGCCCCCCCCAGGGTAGATTTTTCACGTTACGATCCGTATCGCACGTGATTTGGACAAGCTGACAAACGCATCGCGCCTTAGGAAATGATGGGCGTCGTTCGTAGTGACATGGCAACAAGCAACGCTCGTGTAAGAATCGTTGCTGTTAAAGAGTTTGTCAATGAACCTCGTCGTACATCCACACACGCCACCGCAAAACGTTCGTTGTTGTAATGTACTTCCATGTCCCCGTGTCTCTTCACTTGCCCGCATTCGCCAACGCGTAGCCGAGCAGTTTGATCGCTCTCGTGAAGCCAACGTCAGAGTGCGGAGGTTTCTAATCCAGCAGTGGATGACGAACTCGCCTCCAACACTTGCAGGAAGAGGCGAGTGTTTATTTGTATCACGACGGAAAAGAGAAGAATGGTAACTTGAGCGACAACTCACGACTTACAAGCAAACTCGAACGAAACCCACGACTGGACAAACATTCACTCAAAACACAAGCTGCAACCCGAGACGATAAACAACAACAACAACAACTTCCACGCGTTACAATCGACATCGGGAGCGGTTCTGCGCCAATCCTAAATATTTTTTCGAAACTTTACAAGCGGCCAATATCGCGACTAATTCTAGATTTGAAATTTTCGTGACTGCAAGGATTCGTACTCTGTTTTTTTCGGTCGAGTGACGTAGGTAAAATTTTAAATAAATAAAATAGAATGAAAACTAAAATACGACGAAACGTCGAGATTTGATTTAATTTAATTTTACTTTTCATTCAATTTTATTTTTTACTTACGTAACTTTACCGAAAAAAAAACAAAAAATATCGCGACTTTTCCTTTTATTGACGAGGGGGGTGGGAGGGTTTGTGACAAGTCTCATCTACGATGTTGCACGGCGATTACATCTGGACTCTCGCCCACCAACCCGAGTGCTAGAGTGCGCTAATCACTGCGCCACCGCTCCCCAGAGATACGCAGTGGCCAGTGCTGTATGTTACTGGTAGGAACTTCCTGGTTCCACCAGCCCACAGGAGATGATTGTGTCCGTTCGTCGTGCATCCAAAAATGGGAGGGGTGGGCTGGGTGGAGAGGGGAGGGTGGGGATGGGCTGGGTGGGGAGGGTGGGGAGGGTGGGGATGGGTGGGGGGAGGGGTGGGGCTGGGTGGGGAGGGGCTGGTCACCCCGTGGTGCCCTTATAAAACTCAACGTTTAACCTACTCACGCCGGCTTGTGCCCGCCCTCTCAGTCGGGCATATTTGCGGAATACACCACGCCGCCGTTGACCCTGGCCATTGACCGAGCAACCCAACGTTCCTACCAGCTCCCTCCGCAGGAATGTGTTAAACACCGTACGGTGTTTTATAAGTTTCTTCGTAAGAGGTTTTTTTTTGTGTTGGGTAAGATCGCGTAAATATAAATGCGTCGTTAAACCCGACACAGCCAAAATGGTAAGGTTCGTCACGTAAACAAAACGTGTCCAATTTGTTACGAGTACAGCACACGCGGTTGTGTGTGTTGAAGAGTAAACCCACAACAACATTTACAATCTACAGACATTACTAATTGGTTGTGTCGGGTGGTGGCGGGTTTAAACGACACATTGTATATTTACACAATATAGCCTCCCTCCAAAAACACCCTCTATTATGAATATTGGTCGCGAAAACTTACTACTGCGTGTTAAACTTGAAAGTTTAATCTCAACGATGCAAAACAAACCCTCGTCATCCAGAATGCTACATTTCCAGTAACAAACAATATAAATAACAGGATCCGTAAGGTAGGTACAAGAAAAGATAGCCATGGAACAACATCGCCCGAGTTATGTGACGATAAAAAAAACACCCCTATCAAAGTCAACAAAATTGGGCTAAAACAATTGGCATCAATTTTCCCATCTCTGCTGTAAAACTTGGGAGAATGAGGCCGTCCATAAATGACGTCACGCGATTTTGGACGATTTTTGACCCCCCCCCCCCCTCGTCACACGGCGTCACAAAAAGTCAGACCCCCCCCCCTCAAATATGACGTCAGAAAGCTTTGCCCCCCCCCCCCCCACCAAAACCATATTTCCATTTTGAAAATAAAACATGCTTCAAATCGCTTTAAACTATTGTCATTGTAGTGCGTATTTAATGTGGCGCTGCACTCTGCTGTTGTAGGAGTGTTGTTATAACAATTCTATTTTTATTTAAAGTTGCGCATTTTGATGTGACGTCACATTTCTCAACCCCCCCCTCCCCTATCACACATCGTCACCAATGTCTGACCCCCCCCCCCCAGGTGCGTGACGTCATTTATGGACGGCCCCAAAGCCGGGAAAATCATCCCGAGTTTCTTGAACCGAATCCCTCCTCCCTAGTGGTGACCATTCATCGAACCGCGAGGGGAGAGGCAATTGCTAAGAGGGGAGAGGAATAACGAGCAGGCACGTGCAGCAACAACAACACGCGGAGAGGAACAACAACAACAACACGCGGAGAAGGGAGGGAGGGGGGGCAGGGAGGGGGGGGCTCAACTGGAGCCGCATCTGCTTGGAGGCGGAGACGGAGCGTGAACAACCCACGACCCCGGCTCACAGCGAGGCGGCCCCCGGCTCCTCATTCACCCCGCACCCACCACCAACAACAACCACCACCCACCACCATCAACAACCACCACCAACAACAACCCCCACCCACCACCACCAACAACAACGTCCACCCACCACCATCACCCACCACCACCAACAACAACCCCCACCCACCACCCCAATAACAACCTCCACCCACCACCACCACCAACAACCCCCACCCACCACCATCACCCACCACCACCAACAACAACCCCCACCCACCACCATCACCCACCACCACCAACAACCCCCACCCACCACCCCAACAACAACAACCCCCACCCGCCACCACCAACAACCCCCACCCACCACCATCACCCACCACCACCAACAACAACCCCCACCCACCACATCACCCACCACCACCAACAACCCCCACCCACCACCCCAACAACAACCACCACACAACAACCACCACCAAACCTCCACCACCAACAACAACCCCCACCCACCACCACCAACAACCCCCACCCACCACCAACAACAACCACCACCAACAACCCCCACCCACCACCACCACAACCCCCACCCACCACCACAACACCACCACCAACACCCCCACCCACCACCACCAACACCCCCACCCATCACCACCACAACCCCCACCCACCACCTACAACAACAACCCCCACCCACCACCAACCCCCACCCACCACAAACATCACCACACCCCACCCAACCACCAACAACAACCCCACCCACCACAAACATCACCAACAACCCCCCACCCACCACCAACAACACCCCCACCCACCACCAACAACAACCCCCACCCCCACCACCACAAGCAACCCCCACCCACAACAACCACCACCACCACCACCAACAACAACCCCCACCCACCACCACAACACCCCCCCACCCACCACAACACAACCCCACCCACCACCAACACACCCCCACCCACCACCACCAACACCCCACCCACCACCACCAACAACCCCCACCCACCACCAACACACCCCCACCCACCACCACAACAACCCCCACCCACCACCACCAACAACAACCCCCCACCCACCACCCACCAACAACAACCCCCCACCCACCACCAACAACAACCCCCACCCACCCCACCAACAACCCCCACCACCACCAACAACAACCCCCACCCACCACCCCCAGAGCTGCACGCGTTCCTGCCCACACTGGAGGAATCAAGCACTGCCTCCCCCTCCCCCCTCCCCCTCTCTCTCTCTCTGCCCACTGAGTGGCGGTGATTCTGCCTCGTCACAAAGGAGAAGACGGCAGGCAGCGATGGCACAAGCAAGGTGGGGGGAGGGGCTGGGGGGAGGGGCTGGGGGGAGGGGCGGGGAGGTGGGGGGAGGGGCGGGGAGGTGGGGGAGGGGAGGGGAGGGCGGGGAGGTGGGGGGAGGGGTGGGGGAGGGGCGGGGGGAGGGGCGGGGGGGGGGGAGGGGCTGGGGGGGAGGGGCGGGGTGGGGGGAGGGGCGGGGTGGGGGGAGGGGCGGGGGGGGCGGGGGTTTGTTCCCGAGGGGCTGCCCCATTGTTCGTGGGGAGCCGCTCCTCGACAGAGTGGAGTCCTCCTCCACCACCATCCCACACACACCCCCAGTCCACCACCACCACCACCACCCCCCACACACCACACACACCCCCAGTCATCCACCATCACCACCCCCCACACACCACACACACCCCCAGTCATCCACCACCACCACCCCCCACACACCACACACACCCCCAGTCATCCACCATCACCACCCCCCACACACCCCCCCAGTCCTCCACCACAACCACCACCCCACACACACCCCCAGTCATCCTCCACCACCACCCCCCACACCCCCAGTCCTCCACCACCCCACACCACACACACCCCCAGTCATCCACCATCACCACCACCCCACACACCCCCAGTCCTCCACCACCCCCCCACACACACTCCTAGTCCTCCTCCACCACCACCACCCCCCACATACCCAGTCCTCCACCACCCCACACCACACACACAACCCCAGTCATCCTCCACCACCACCACCCCACACACACCCCCAGTCCTCCACCACCACCACCCCTCCTAGTCCTCCTCCTCCACCACCACCACCCCCCACATACCCAGTCCTCCTACTCCACCACCACACCACACAAACCCCCAGTCCTCCACCAGCACCCCACACACCCCCAGTCCTCCACCACCACCCCCCCCCCACACCCCCAGTCCTCCACCACACCACCACCCCCAGTATTCCTCCACCACCACCCCCCACACACCCCCCACATACCCAGTCCTCCACCACCCCACACCCCCAGTCCTCCACCACCACCCCCAGTCCTCCACCACCACCCCCCACACACCCCCAGCCACCGCGGGCCGCGAAAGAGGCAGCGTCCACGTGCCCCGTCGAGGTACGCGCACGGCAAGTGAAACGCCTCCATAGAAGCCGCTGTTTGTTTTCATTTTAGCTGCGGGCGGGGGGAGGGGAGGAGGTGCAGGGAGGGGAGGTAGCGAGGGGGGGCACGAACGCGGTGATGCCTCGAGTGAAGAAAAGAGGAACTGGGGGGGGGGGGTCTCTCGCTCCTCGAGAGAGAGGAGGCACCACCCCCCCACTCCCCAAGTGGCAGCCAATGGCGTGCGGCCACGTGTAACTCTCACTCACTCACCACTCTCAACCACGGAGCTCACGCTCAGCGTGCCAGAGGCGGGGAGACGTGGATGCAATAGGAGTCGCTCCTACCCAAGGGAGGAGTGGGTTGTTCTTCTTCTTAAACTGCGGTGCAGGCAACCCCCTGGGGGGTGCGGCGAGATGCCCTTTCTGGGGGTGCGAGGCACGGCCAGATTTGTGAGAATTATCTTATTATGTTTTATTTTATTGTTTTATTATTTCCATTCTACGTGACTTTACCGAAAGAACCAAAAAGATGAATCCCTGCAGTCACGAAAGCTTTACATCGAAAATACGGCCAGATTTGTTTTAGAAGCTAAATAATCGAAACACGAATTCAGCACGGGTACGTAAGTAATACACAAGGCCGCGGTAAAGGTTATGAACCACTGCAATAGACAACGCCAACGTTAGGTAACGTTGGCATTTGGTTGGTACCGCTGGATCAACGGTTCCACGTTGACTGGGTACTAGCCACCACGTGTGATTGGGTTTGTTGTCAAGCCACGTGTAATCGTGTAATCACCGGTACGACTACTGCCACACACACACACACGTGATGTGTTAAACGTGCACATCTTTTAATGAAATACTCTACAAAGCACTTCGACGCTTTGAGACTTGCCGAGGAGACTGCGTTGACACTATTCGCTCAGCGATGAATCTCAAACATCTTTTCATGTACACATGCAAGAAAAAACAGCAGCTGAAGTCTCCGTGTGCACCTCTGTGACAATTACAACCGTTACGACGTTATTAAAAAAGAAATACTGCTTTTTAAAATTCTATTGGCCTTCGGGCAAGCCATAAAGTAGGCCATCAACTGACATCACCACACAAAAAACCCGTGATCGCATTCTTGTCTTGCTTGTATTTTCATTTAAACGCTTTTAATGTCCGTTAACAAATATTAGACATCTGAAGAGAGGGCCCTCCTAACAAGGGGCAACAAAGGGTAATTCATGGCCATTAGATCAAGGGCCAATGTATTTCCAGGGTCAGAGTTCACGCGAAAGGGTCAAGGTTCCCGCCGTCTCCTTGGGGAAATCACGAATCGGCGCCGCGATGCGTCTCCCGTAAAGATTTTCTTGTTCATTATTTTGGATGGCTTTTTTCAAAAAATATAACCCGGTGCATTCATCGCATAACAATTCACGCACATTATTAGACCGCGTGCTGCCGATTACGAGCCCACGTTTGTGCTAAAGGTTCCTGCGGCTTCGTTCGCAAGAGCCCCCCCCCCCCCCGGCCACAGAAATACGAGCGCAACATTCGCGTGCCGCAAACACGACCCCGAGCCGCTGTGAAGCTCATCCCGACTGCACCTCCAACGTGACAGGTCAGGAAGAAAGTCAGCACCCCCTTGCCTGACATTCGATTGGCTCGCGGCTAAAAACTGCATCCCCCAGAGCTAAACCTCGGCTCAGAAATCGCATCACATGGCATTGGGGGAAGGAAGGGGGTTAGCGGGAACAACCCCCCCACCCCCCAAAAAAATCTCACAATTGCAGTCTGTTTATCTTATATCTTGTGGATTTTTGTGTCCAAACGGTAGCATTGGAGGATTTAGCCGGGGGGGGGGGGGGGGAGGAGGAAACTGCTTCCTTCTGTATGGCAAGTCCCTGTGACATTGACTCTCACCCTTTTTGACCTCGTAGAGGCACCGGGCCTGGCCTAGTTACGCCGCCCCCTTGCCATCTGTCGGCAGGGCCGGGCAGCTCAGAACACACTCGGCGAGTGAGGAACGATTGGTGGCGCTTCATTTGTGGGGGGAAATAACAACGGGATGGGGCGTCTCCTACCAAGCGAAAAGAGCAAGTCTGGGTGTATTTACCCATACTTAGATTCCTACTCTCTTAGTCACTGCCTTGGAGATGAACCACTACCAGAGATGGCATGCATACATACGTGAACTTGCAATCTCACATGCTCCTCAACTCGCTTAAACCCAGGGTGCTCCCGTGAACAAAAGACTGTTGGTCCCAATGGACCAACACAGAAATAAAGAACAATAATTAATTTACTACAAGGCGCGCCGTGCTGCGTGGATGGCACCAGCGACAGACAGCATCCCTGTTCACGTGACAAACCTTACGAATTGGCTGCGTCGGGTGGTGGCGGGTTTAACGACACCTTTATATATTTCCGCGATCGAACCCAAAAAAATACCTGTGATATTCGTCGCGAAAGCCTACTACGTGTTAAACAGACAGCATCCCGTCGTCTTTCCAGGTATATCAAATCAAGGGGGCAATGACTCGCTTTTAATAGATCCCTAAACTTCCTTCGGGTAAGGCGGCTGAACGGAAACGATGAAGCAAACAGTCCCCGGTGCTTAAGAACACCCAACGACCTCGCACTGCACGCGCGGCGCATACTACAATAATTACATTTCAAATAATTATTAGAAGCCACAAGGGTTACCTTCAAGACTCGTGTGATGGAGAGGCGTGGGTCAACATGTACAGTAACTACATGAGCCAAGGACGTTTAGAATTGTGAGGATTTATATTAATAAACGCCTAACACTATAGGCAATTAAAGTACAGCAGTAGGATATGGGAGAAACGTCCTAAAACTGACCTGCAATGACTGCCTTCTTATTATTGATGGTTAAGCTGTCTGTGCATGATCTGTGAAGCAGCAATTCCACTCGTACACGGACAGGCAGCACACAGCACAGATACAACCAGGGTCTGTGGTTTATAATAAAGGTTTTTGGGTTAAATCGCGTAAGTATAAATGCGTCGTAACCCTCCACCACCCGACACAACCAATAAGCAAGGGAATTGTCACTTAAACAAAACGCCAATTAGTCACTACTTCAGCCCACCGGTGTGTTGGAGAGCAAATCCACAACATTTACAATTTGAGTACGAGGGTACACGTGGGCAGAGCACAGGGATGAGGCCAGCCCAGAGAGCATGAGCACGACTTGAAACTGCCAGCGGACATGACAGGAATGAGAGAAGGGGACAGTCGAGGGTAAAACTGGACGGACAGGGCGGACGAGGCCGACTTAGACCTGACGGTGAACTGACAAGACCGGACACGACAAAGCGAGGCAGGGTGGACACGGACAGACGGCCCAGCGAATCCTCTCGCGCAAACCCGTGGCAATAAACAACAGCGGAAAAAGAGCACCCCCCCCCCCCAAGCTAATAACGAGGGTTTCCCTGTTTGTTGTTTTATCGCCGTTGTTTGTTTGTGGTTATTTACTGCACGCGCGCGCCTCTCTCGGCTGCCCCCCACCCCCCATCTCAACACGAGCGCAGCGAAGCGGCAATTGCAAAATGGTCGTGAGCGGCCAAATTCAATTTGAACGGCTCAAGGTCATCAATGGCTCGCTCTTCAACACGGGGAACGAAACGTTGCCCCCCCCCTCCTCCTCCTGGATGTTACGGAGCGCGAGTGCCGTGCGCGCGCACGCACACACACGCACACACACACACCTGCACACCTGCACACACCTGCACACACCTGCAACCTGCACACACCCGCACACACACACCTGCACACACCTGCACACACCTGCACGCACACACCCGCACACACACACCTGCACACCTGCACACACCTGCACGCACACACCCGCACACACGCACACACCTGCACGCACACACCCGCACACACACACACACCTGCACACACCCGCACACACACACACACCTGCACACACCCGCACACACACACACACCTGCACACACACCCACACACACACCTGCACACCTACACGCACACCAAGGCCGTATCCATGGAGTCAACATTGGGGGGGACCAAATCTTCCAGGGCCCCCCCCCCCCCAGAAAAACATCTAAATTTGAAAACGAATTTCCTGCCATTTCCTGCCTAAAATATTTAAACATTCACTAACACATGGGATGGACTATTTTTTTTTACAATAATGTCTAATAGTGTATTGTATTACATTGCTCTGTTTTTTTATTTTTTACCTTTTCTTGTTTCATTGTATGTAATGGCAGAGATTAGGGATTAATAAAGTACAACCATAACCACAATCATATAAACAGCAATCTATTTTATAGCAATATATTGGGGGGGGGGGCATTTTGAGCATATTTGAATAAAGGAGGGGGGGAGATGTGTGCCCCCCCAATAAAAATTATAATTACGGCCTTGACGCACACACGGACGCACACACGGACGCACACACGTACGCACACCTGCACCACACGCACACACATCCGCACGCACACCTGCACACCTGCACGCACCCGCACGTGTGGATGGGGAAGGCCCGACTACGGCCTCGGCCCGCCAACAGAGGACGTGCTCCCATCGCAGCCGTAGGTAGCTAGAAAGTCTTGTGTTTATAAATCTCATCTCTTGTATATACACACCTATACAGCACGATCTTTTCGAAGGTGGATCTGTTGACATATTTTGGATAATTATCAATACAGAAATGCTGCATATGTACATATACATAGTCACAAATTAACAATAGCTGAATAATACTTAAATAAAATGTACATGGAAATAAACAACACTGCACATGCAACACATCTGGTTCAGGTGATCAGCCGCGGCCGGGATGAAATTATTGAAAAAAAATGCAACTTGAACGTAAACTCCTCGAGCAGGAAAACACCTGAAGTAATGTTAACACTTCTTGGTTCTTTCGGTAAAGTCACGTAGAAGGGAAGTAATAAAATAATAAAAATAAAACATAATAAAATAATTCTCACGACGTTTCGGCCACAACACAAGCAGACGGCTGCTTGCGTCGTGAGAATTATTTTATTGTTTTATTTGTATTATTTTATTATTTCCCTTCTACGTGACTTTACCGAAAGAACCAAGAAGATCAATCCTTGCAGTCACAAAAGCTTTAAATCGAAATTTATGTTAACCCATTTAAGAAGCGTTCGTCTTAACGCGACAATCAAACAACGAGTGCCTATCTTTATTTATCGATGTAGGAATCGCTGCAGACAATTCTTCGTTTTTATAAGAGAGAGAGAGAGAAGCTTCGGTGAGTGTGGGGGCGCACTGCAGGAGGGGGTCTCCCCTGCTCGGGATATCGGTGTTGGAATGCCCAGCAATTAAAATCCACGTGCTCCACAGCAGCATAACACCATCATCACGCAGACTCCGCTCATCCGGGCAACAGCGGCTTTTGGCTAACCATTGGACAAAGAAGTTCACCGCATCGCGTGCTTTCAGATGCGCTTCTGCGGCCGTCTGGAACGCTCTTGCTTCCGTTATTAGGAAGCCACTTTGAGCTATCCACATTGAAATAATCGAGTTTAAAATTTATTTCTTGAGAACTCGTTTTTGTGTTTCGTTTGTTGTCCTTCCCTCGCGCCTCCTATTAGCACGGTCGGCTACGTACGATGCGAAAGAAGTTCAACATACATACAGGCGAACATACATTCTGGCGAATTGCCCGATGATGCTGGATGCAATTACCAGTGAAACGTCGTACTCAAATTGTAAATGTTGTGGCTTCAACACACCGGTGGGCTAAAGCAGTGAACTATTTGTCTTTTGTCAACTTGACACTTTTTTACTGATTGGCCGTGTCGGGTGGTGGAGGGTTACGACACATTTATAAATAACGCGATCTAAACCCCAAAACGTTGATTATGAATACATACAGGAGAAGGAATTTAAAACTCTGAACGAACCTCGCCAACGTGCTTGTTGCTGTACCGTATTATTTTCTTTCTCTCTGCCCAGCGAGACACACGCACACACGCCGATCCTGCCGTGATACACCAATCCCACCCGCGCAGCGCCACCACGCCTGGCTCTACCACAAACACCGCGGCTAGCGAGGGCGAACCCACGCCAAATCTCACCTCCTCCCTCGCACGCACACGCACGCACATGCCCAGGTGCGCAGGAGCGATGTGCTGCTGCTACAACCCTACAGTTCCGTTCCTGTGCGATTACGAGGGCGCTGTCCAGTGACCAGGGGTCAGAATCATTAACTCGCAGAGCAATTAGACCCAGTTTCCTTTTTTATGTCTTCGTGCCTTTCACCACCACACCCACCACCACCACACCCACCCAACTCACCGGTGTGATCCGGCACTCTGTGTTACTCTCCAACACCCCCCCTCCCTAATAGCCCCCCTCACTCACTCTTACCGCTCTCTCACGCTCTCCGACACTCGGCGTCACCCTCACCGACGTCCCGTGTCCAAAGGGGCCCGTCCATAAATGACGTCACGCGATTTTAGACGATTTTTGACTCCCACCCCCCTTCGTCACGGCGTCACAAAAAGTCAGACCCCCCCTCAAATATGACGTCACAAAGCTCTGCCCCCCGCCCCCCAATTGTTTTTAAAACATGCTTCAAATCGCTTTAAACTATTGTTATTGTAGTGCGTATTTAATGTCTATTTAACTAAGTAGAACGTGTTGTCTATATTTATTTAAAGTTGCGCATTTTGATGTGACGTCACATTTCTCAACCCCCCCCCCCCCCCCATCGTCACACATCGTCACAAATGTCTGACCCCCTCCCCCCCCCTAGGTGCGTGACGTCATTTATGGACGGCCCCAAAGCTCGCTGGCATGCGACACGGCCGCCATTCAGGCACGTTGCCGCAGCCTGGGCTACGACTTTTTGCGCGATTTTTCACGACCCGCCTCACGTCGGTTCTCACATCCTGCGAGACTGCGCCAAACAACTCGCTTGTTCGGCTTCACCGCACAGTGTCGGCAGCAGCGCAACGCGCTCGGGCCCCGCGTGCCGGATTAACGGAGTGGATTTTTTTGAGTGGGGGCGTCGAGTGGACCAATGTCCTCAGAATGGACATCTGACAAAACCCAAGTGGACGCAACGACCAGACGCGGACAAGCTCGCTGCGAGAGACGGTGTTCGTGCGACAATTGAACATGCTGAATGCAGAGGACGAGAAGAGCTCCTGTGGACGGTGGAAACGAAAAAAACCGCGGCGTCTCTCTGCCGCGTTCCCACAAAAGCACTCGACGTGGGCTAGCTGGGTTCGTGAACCAGGCAAAGTGGGCTCCGCCTTGATTTCCAGAGCAGCCTTACTTGGCCAAGCCGGCAGAATTAGGAGCCGCGTGTGGCTCAATTCCACTGTGCTACGTGGCTCTCCTTTTGCTCAGGGCGCCATGTGCGCGTTTAAGCCAGGCCTCGATGTCACTGGGGGACGATGCGCAAGAAAGAACGAACTGGGGTTGACACAAAGGCGGACAAGGTCGTCTGCACAACGTAATTTGGCGTTTGAACAGAAAAAAAATATTAAAAATCAAATGTGACAAAACTAAAACGTACAAAATCACGTATTTCATTGACAGCGGTGCACAAGCACAAATCTAGCACCGCCTCAAGCAGAGCCCTCGCCGTGGAGGTGAACTCGCTGGCAAGGTGGCGGCAGCAGCCCAAACGCTTGATCCCAGATGCGAGCAGCGCTTGAGAAGGCAGAGAAGACGCCGGACGACACCCGGGTGGCGAGGGCAAGCACGCCGCACCGTCACGCCGCTTTCCGCACCACTGAGATTTAGCAAAACCGACACATGCGGGCACCATACGCAATGATGCCCCGCTTTATCCTGGATAGATTGTGTGTATGCACGTGTATGTATGTTGAGCTTCTTTCGCACCGTACGTAGCCAACCGTGCGAATCGGAGGTGCGGGGGGGGGGAAGGACAAACTAAACACAAAAAGCGGTTCTAAAGAAAGTTGTTTTCAAACTAAGTGAGTTAAAAGTGCATAGCTCAAGTGGCTTCCTAATATCGGAAGGAAGAGCGTTCCAGACGGCCGCGGAAGCGCATCTGAAAGCGCGCGATGCGGTGACCGTCTTTGTTCGATGGCCAGCAGCCAAGAGCCGCTGCTGCTGCTGCTGCGAGAATGACCGGAGTTCGCGTGATGATTCGTGCTCCTTGTACGAGGATCAGCAAGGTATCGTGGTTCATTTGTGGCAAGCAAGTGTGATGTGGCGATGCTGCCAGCGAGCTCCTATTATGGCCGGCAGAACCCAG
Organism: Lethenteron reissneri; assembly: GCF_015708825.2. Taxonomy (NCBI): domain Eukaryota; kingdom Metazoa; phylum Chordata; class Hyperoartia; order Petromyzontiformes; family Petromyzontidae; genus Lethenteron; species Lethenteron reissneri. The sequence goes on from NC_083806.1 coordinate 8,868,846, forward strand.
CGGGTTGGTACGGCCGGTGCCACGGTTGCACCGCGCACCATCTCTGCGTTCAGTGTTGCCAGGAAACATTTCTGCAGCGCGTCTGACGATGCGGAAAACTTACCGATACGATTGTCAAAAAAATATATATAAATCCGTAATAGTTTTTTTTGGGTTAGATCGTACAAATATAAATGTGTCTTTAAACCCGCCACCACCCAACACAGCCAATTAGTAAGGTTGTCACGTAAACAGAACATGCCATTTCATTACGAGTACAGCACACCGGTGTGTGTTGGATTATATTGGTCGCGAAAGCCGACGCGTTCAACTGATATAAACCCGACCCACCTCCGGACAGTATTGCATTGGTTTATGCATTTGTTTAGCTGTCAAAACTTGACATTTCCAATTTAAAAGGCATGTTATGTAATTAAATGTATTACTTTTCTCAACGCAAGGTTTTAGACTTGTTTAAATTTTTTGATCAGTAAAAATCGATGAAGCAAATTGTTAAATGGTAACACTCGGAAGACATTTATAGACATCTGACAGTTGGTTGCGTTTAGACAGTTATTAAAAATGCACATTATATTTTAATTGTATTGTATTTACATTCTCGACAAATATTTACTCCCCCAACAAGAAATGACAAAAATAATTCAGGAGCACCTGCGATGTCACATCTAATTCTGCCTCCGCATACCTCGGAACAATTACAAATCGTATCCCCAGCTGTGTTGCGAGTTAACGATATTTGATCCGTACCTTGTGAGAAAAAAATGCAATTTTAACGTAATTTTTCGTTCACAACAACAACAAAAAATGTAACAATTTTTCCGCCCTTTTGCGAGCCGCACGAGAACACGGTAAAACCATCGTAGAACGTCCAAGGCGCTTGAAGCGTGCGCGGTGGCGCTTGAGCTCGCCCTCGTTTCGGGAAATATCACTGGCATTCGTCCGTTGGCGTTTAAAATGTATTCACAAATGCGAGCCCACACTTGGCCGGACGCGCGCACGGGGACACTGGCAGGCCGCTACCCTTACCCTCTGCTCATCTCGAGATTTTCCATCAATTCGCCACCCACAGTGCGACGAAAGTTCTGGGGAGTCGAACCCAGGCTGCCCCCACTCTCGGCAGGCTATCTCTGGGACGCACAATGCCGGTCGGGCTCCACGCATCCGAGCTCGGCAGTGGCGGCGACTCGACCCGTTATCGACGTTTAAAAATATATATAAAGTGACACAACAGGATGTCGCACGCGCAGACAACATCAGCGTTGGGAGTTCTGGGGCTTCCCGTCGGTTTGCAACCAAGAGAGAGAACCCCATCCCAGCGCAGCCGACGACGTGAAAAGCGAAGCGGCAAAGTGAACGGCGCGGGTTCCTCCCACAGCGAGCGCCAGCTCGCAGGGCCGAACGTCGCTTCTTTGTTTACTTACGTATGTACATTGAACTTCTTTTGCACCGTACGTAGCCAAGCATGCTATTCGGAGGTGCGGGGGGAAGGACAAACTAAACGCAAAAAGCAGTGTTTTAAAATAAATCCGTTTTCAACCTAGATTTTAAAATGCAATCGCTCCCAGTGGCTTCTCGACATCAGAAGGAAGAGCGTTCCAGATGGCCGCAGAAGCACATCCGAAAGTGCCGCATGATGGCGGGTGACCGTCGCAGCTCCAGCCGTCCGAAAATTCATTCTCCCTCTCCTCTCGCTGAGCCTCAACATCGGCGTCGGTGTCGTTGCGTCTGTCAGAGAATCTGAAGCCTTCTCTCTCCCTCTTTAATTTATTCTCCCGCGCCTCTGAATGTCCTTTTGAAGTTCAATTTGCGCGCCTCGTAATTTATTAATGGGCAAGCGAACGCGAGGCGCAGTTCACCCGTGCCCAGCCTCCCAACGCGGGCAGCCGCGTCCGGCGTTGCCCCGGAAAGAAGCGTTCACCATCCTCCCGAGACGCTGTGCCAGAGTTTACTCAAGGCTGTGTGCGAGCGAGCGAGAACCATGAGCAGAGCGGTCATCTTGGAAGGAAGTCGCTATCAACAGTTGCGCGCGTCCGATTCTGAAATCGGGTCACGATTTGGTGGATAAATAACGACGACAATAAAAACAGATGGAAATTGTAGCAGCCCGAAAAGGTCACGGTTTGTTTCATTTTAATTCCAATCACCGCCGAGCCTCAGCATAATCCCTCACGCAGTAATCGCAAACATAAACCACATTCCCCTAATCACGATCAACACTCGCGCCCGGGTATTGTGAGCATTCACCCCGACCCTAATCACCGTGAATCAAACCCTAACCCTCGTGATCACCACTCTGCGCACATCCACCGATAATAAAGTTGATTGCAGACCCACGGCTACTGCCTCAGTCGCCGGCAATTTCAACGAGTGTCATCGAAGAGCAGCCCCCCAATATCCGCAAATGCCGAATTCCCAATCTGCCAGACGGACTGAGAACATGCGTCGGACAGCTGGAGGCATGAAGGGCTCATCCGAGAGAAGCACCCCCCCGGCCCCCCGTTGCTTCATTGCCCACGCACGGGTTCTCTTGCTCTGTTTTAACTTGCTTAGCCACACCCGAGATGGGATTTGTACTTGGTCGCCTTACGACACAAAAACAAACAACGTAAACATCGATCGGGTAAACAACCCGCCCCTCCCTCCCTCCCTCCGGTGTGAAGTTCACGCGCGTCCAGGAACATACTAAAACGTGGACAAAACTGCCACCGAAATCGGCTCCGGCTTCCGTGCGGAAATCCCGAGGGGCAAATTGCAAATCGTCGTGATAACGAATCCGCTTTCGGTTGCAAACCGAACGCACGGCGGATGCGTCAATTCGTCCCCGCTCGAGCACAGTCCCTACCCGACGTCACCGCACACTTTAGGAGACATTTTTGTTCCGACGGCCCCGTAGGAGTCCGATTACGGAGCCAGCCAACCGCAAGAGAAGCCGGCTTTCAAGTCGAGGGGGGCACCCACCAGGGCTCGAAACGTGGGCCTCGTACATGACGAATCCACTTCTGCCATCTCAGCCCAGCCACTAGAGCACGGGTCGGCAGCCTGCGGCTCTGCAGCCACCCGTGCGTCTCTTGAAATTCGAGCAAAAAAAATGCCTGTCCTTGTTATTTTGGCTGCCGAACCCAGTTCACCATGGAAGTCCAGTTCACCGGAAACCCGTAGCCACACATGACTCATTAAGGACTGTTTTTGTGAAGTTATTGATTAAGGGCCACCGTCTTCGCATTCACGCGCACATTGCGGCTCTTGAAACAGAGGGGTCTTTTTTTCCCACCGAATTCTAAGAAAATGGCTCTTCTTGTTGTTTTGGTTCCCGACCGCTGCACGAGAGGGTCCGCCGAAATCCATCGCGATAACGAAGTGCGCAGGCGATTCGGCCGAGCCCGGCTGCGCGGAAGACATCGCGCGGACTCGGCAGTGAAGAATTTGGCTCCTCCTGCACGGCGGGGGAGAGAGTGGGCGCCGCAGTGCACAGCGGCACGCAAGCAAGTCCCGTTGAGCACAGCACCGTCCACGCGTACGTCCGTAGCCGGTGGGCACGTGCGTGGGGGAACGGCAAGCGCACACGGGTTTCGCAAGCGCCGCGAACCCGGGGTCGACTCACGCTCGCGGCCAACGCCGGCGTGACGATTATCCAAACCGGTCGTGGCGCCTCTCCGATGCGTAAACGTCGCCATTTGGGAGACAGAGGCGGCAGGGGCGTGGTGCTGGCCATCTGGTCACCCACCCGGTCGGTGCGCCGTGCCGGCCTTCATAGGTGCTGCGACTCGCTGACAGCACTTGCGCCTTGCAGTCTCTGTTCTGGCTACATGGGGGGGATCTTTGTTTTCGCGGATCGGTAATCGCCAAGGACGTGCGGCAACTCAAGCTGCCCTCTCACTGTGACTCATCCACTCGCGGTGTGAACTCGCTTCACCTCACTGCTGCCGCAGCCATTTCCTGTGCTCGGAAAGCGTCTCCGTGTGTAAGTTTATACAACGTACGGCACCCTATGTCAATCCGCTACTGGATGTTAAACAACCCCCACCCCCATGTCAGTCACGGGCTACTATTCGACCATACTTCACCGCGCTGGTCAGTGCTGGTTGGTGAAGTGGTGGGGGGGGAGAGGCCAGGACTGGGTCATGTGTCACTCAAGACCGATGTTAGCCGTGGATGAGAATCAAACTCAGATCACTTCACAGGGAGTGAAAGGCGTGGGCTGTGGCTACCTAGGAAGAGTGGTTTGCGTGCATCGCCCTTACGACCGCCCCTGCACGCTGTCCTGTGCCGACAGCGTCCACTGGGGAATCGCAGATTTCTACTCGCGACACAGACGATCGATCGGTCTGAAGGAAATCTGCAGAAGCGGTCGGCAGCCGTGTTCAAACGCACGTGTACGGGAAGCGCGTTCGGTGGAACAGCATCCATTCATCCTTCTCACTGTGGTCCTGCACTCGTTTTGCCGCTTCCTCGATACGGAGCGTGTGGGAGGAAAACAGAGTGCCCAGGGGAAAACCTCACACGAACGAGGGGGGAAAGCACTCGTGGCTCCGCACAGACGCGCTCTCCAACTCATTTGCTGCACGACAAACGTCCGGCTTACCTCGCAGCCCAGCGGGTTTTGGAGATTCCGAAATCCGCGCGATTCAAATTTTTTTTTAAATCGCTCGCCTCGAGGGCACCTTGTCACAGCAGTGCCCCACCACCACGTGTGGCTGCGTGTGGCAGCCAAGGTGACTAATGAATATTAACATACATCCGGGTCAATACCCAAAATACACTGATCAATACCAAAATATAGCAATACATATCAAAATACATCAACACCAAAATACACTAATCAATATTAACATACACAAATAAATACCAAAATACACAGCCCTAAATGTTTAAATACACCGATATAAATGTAACAAAATGCACCGCTAAATACCAAAGCACACTCAACGCATCAAATAAAAATGCACCGAGAAAAATATTAAAACGCACGCCGATTAACTTCCTGCGCGATACGAAATGCTCCAAAAAGTCAACGAAACGGCGCGGTTAAAATGCGAAAAAACACAAAACCTGCCCCCCCCTTTGTAAACGGGCCGAGGTTGTTCCCAAACGCACACCGCGAATTTGGAAGACGACCGAGGCCGTCCGCTTCCACCCTAAAAAATAAAACCTCGCAATCCTCGAAGCGCCAATAGACGACGGGCTAATTCCGTTAGCGTTAATTATCTCCTTTTTTGCATTATGCAAATCAGATCATTGCCTTTAATTAGATTTGCTCCGCATAATCTCAATCAAAAGCAATCGAGTAAATTTGCCCGCAATCTGCCCCGCCGCTAATTGGTAAAAAGGACCTAAACCGCACTGCCCTGGAGCAGTGATTAATAAGTGCTCGCTGATATGTAAATGGATGGGGGGGGGAGAGGGGGGGATGAGGGAGGGGGGTGTTCCGTCAGCACACATTTAATCACCGCCACGTGTCCGTTCCCTGCGTCCTCAAAGGGTTTTCTTGAGTAATTTTGGCCGCACGCACAACCACACGAGCTCGAGTCTCCGCGGTCAAACCATCAACACGGCGATGGTGGCGGTGGGTGGAGGAGTTTGGTGCTTAGGCGATGGTAACGCTCATCCTAACGCGCGCTCATCATACACGAACGCGTTCATCATACACGAACGCGCTCATTCAACGTGCAGCGCGCCCATCGCCGCCGCCGCACGCACAGCTTGACAAGAGGCAATCATTTAATCCGTTCATTGGGGGGGGGGGCGGTGGCCGGGGGATAGGGGAATTCATTCGCGTTGCTCGAATTCGAAACGCAACATTACCTCGCAGACGCGCGCGCGAAGCAACGCAGCAGCAACCCGAATTAAACGCCGTCGTTACCGCCCCACGCACGCGCAAGATTTTGCATTTACGCGGCCGCGAAACTCGACGAGAAGAAAAACACCACCACCACCCCCTCACCTTCCACCACCACCCACCACCACCACCCACCACCACCACCCACCACCACCACCCACCACCACCACCCACCACCACCACCCACCACCACCACCACGGGCCATCGGGCTCCACACCACGTGCGGCCGTGGGTGTGGGGGGGGTGTGGGGGGGTGGAGTAGTCGGGGGGGGGGTGGTGGATGGTGGGGGGGGTGGTGGATGGTGGGTGGTGGGGGGTGTGTGGGTGGTGGGGGTGGTGGATGGTGGGGGGGTGTTGGATGGTGGGGGGGTGGTGCATGGTGGGCGGGCGGGTGGGTGGTTCGGGGTGGTGGGGGTGGGTGGGTGGGGGGGGTGGTGGATGGTGGGGTGGGTGGGGTGGATGTTTGGTGGGGGGTGGGTGGGTTGGTGGGGGGTGGGTGGTGGGGGGAGGTTTACTTCTGAAGGGTGTCGTAACGCGCTCTGTCGCGGTGCCATGTCCGGGACTTGCACGAGGGCGCCCGTGGTGAAAGAGATTTCAAGGCGGATGACTTTTCCTCGTTACATCTGCCGATCGCCGTGTAACACTCCGTTTATAATGCATTTCCCGTGGCTTCTCTCTCTCTCGGTTTTTTTTCTCTCTCTCTCTGCTCGCAATGTTAGCCTTTGGAAAACATTTAAATAATTCGCGCTCTTTAACATTTTCTCAGAACCTCCCTCCCTCTCCCACGTACCTCCTTCTCCGTTCACGATCTCCACGCCTTCGTTGAAACAAACTAAACACTCCAAAAAAAGCAGTTCTAAAGAAACTATACTCTTTGGTTCTTTCGGTAAAGTGACGTAGTTAATAAAAGGAGGAGTCGCGATAGTCTTAGTTTTTTTCGGTAAAGTCACGTAGGTAAAAATTTTAATAAATTAAATTTAAACAAATTAAATTGAATCAAATCACAACGTTTCGTCGTATTTTAGTTGTTTTCATTCTATTTTCATTCTTTTATTTTCTACCTACGTGACTTTACCGAAAGAACCAAAGAGTATGGTTTCCTGCAGTCACGAAACCTTCAAATGAAGACGAAAGAAACGAGTTCGTCAATCTCACAATTCGACCGCGCGTAGCTCCGCTCGGCTTCCTCACATCGGAGGGAACAGCGCGCTCCAGACGGCCACCAGAAGCCCATCCTTGGAAGCGCGCGGTGCCGTCACCGCCTTGACACGGCACCGTTCGGTTTCTGCCGATGCCACGAGAGGTGCCTCCATAGGAGAGACGACGACGTTCACGGCACTCGCTCACTGCCAAGACGATGGGGGTTGTGGTCGCCTCCTCTCCCCTCTGTGGCCAAACTGCCCCAAAGCAACGATCGGACGACGTAGAGGGGGTGCACTCTGGGGGGGGGCACGCGGTGGGGGGGCACGTGGGGGGGGGCAGACACCGGGGGGGGGGGGACTCCGAGAGGCGGCCCCCTGGGGCTGGAAGCGGTGGTCCGGCGCTGCGGTGACGCCGACTGCCGCGCGCTCTCACGCGGAGAGGGAAACGCCGCCTCACCGCCTCGCAGTGTCAGCCTCACCACCTCACAGTGACAGCCTCACCACCTCACAGTGGCGGCCTCACCGAGCCCGGAGCCCCCCCACAACGACGCCGGCGCTCGTCACGGAAGTGGGACGGTAAAAACGCGCGACGCGTCCGCTCGTACGTCGAACTTCTTCCGCGCCGTACGTGGCCAACCGTGTTCGTCGGAGGTGCTCTTGCGCGACGAGGCACCCGCTCTAAACGCTGGACCGCGCGCAGCGACGTCTCCATGCGGTGGAGGAGGTTTAAAATGCAAATCCCTCAAGTCTGACAACAAAATTCACTCAAAACGATTGTCGATTTTTGCACAAGAGGGGACGGATTACGAATCCTTGCCAATCCACGTCGCTAAATCCAGTTTTACATCGACACCTGTGTCAATGTGTAATTGGGGATAAACATTTCTTTTAATGTTCTGAGACAAGTAAAATGTTATTATGGCCACATTGTTGCAACAATAGTCGATCGAGTACGACCAACGATGTATCCTCAAGATGTTTTCAGCGGGCGTGTAAACCGCACAAACATGTCGCGTAAATATATTTTTACCAACATACCAAACTAAACTAAATAATTTTTTCTTTTAGCAGGTAAGGCCCACTAAGCTATGTAGCTCTTATTCAGAAGCGACCTGGCCACGAATGATCGCTAAACGAAGTGGCTTATCACGTGGAAATTTATAGCAGCCAAACGCGTGATGTTCATTCTATATGTGGAGGGAAAAACTAGAGGACTGGAGACAAATCCACGCGACCTCGGGGAGAGAGACACGCAAACTCCAAATATCCATAATATAGTTTTTTGGGTTAGATGGCGTAATTATATAAATGTGTCGTTAAACCCGCCACCACCCGACACAGCCAATTAGCAAGGTTTGTCACGTAAAGAGAACGTGGCCAATTCGTTACTAGTACAGCACACCGGTGTGTTGGAGAGCAAATCCAAAACATTTAAATTCCAAATAAACAGCATGCATCACGGTTGGGATCGAACCCACGACCAGCGGTGCCCTTACAACGGTGTAAGTCACGATATAAATATTTTTAAGAATGTTCGTAAAATACAAACCGCACGTAGCAGAAGCCAGGCGCACTGGCACTGCCCACCACTGCAGTCGACTGCTTTCTGCCGAGGATGAGGACATCTGGAAACAAGGCCGGGGTTTTGGGGCCTCCCAATGAGTTCTGTCGGCCAATCTCAACGCCACTCTCACATCCCCATTGACGACAAACCAGGGGGCCCCAGTAGCGTCAGCAGCGCAATCGTTTTTCTGCCTTGGTACACCCCGATTACAGGCACACGCGCACACGCGCGCGCGCAAAGTAAGAACGCACAACGTGACGATGTGAACGACGATTATACGTACAAATTTGTACACGGCACAGTATTACAAAATATACATCCGTAACGCTTTATATACTGCAATTTATATACTGCACGTGTGTTTATAAAAAGGATATACACAGGAAGTAAAAATGTGTGTGCACGTGTTTAACATGGAAATCACACCGCAAGCACAGTCACAGTCGCCACGAGCATTGGACGTTGTAATAACATTACTGCTACGGTATTAAGACGCTGCCACAGCCACACGCTGGATAATTGGCGAAGGCTCACGGAGAGCGTGGAGAGATACCGTGGGGAGACCCCGGAGGAGAGCGTGGAGGGAGAGGTGTGGGGGAGGGATAGAGCCGAGCAGAGGAAGAGCCGAGCGGAGGGAGAGCCGAGCGGACGGAGAGCCGAGCGGAGGCAGAGCCGAGCGGGGAGACGCTGGAGGAAATCGTGGGACTATACGCCGAGATTGACACTTCACCGGAGAGCAGAGAGAAACGTGCCCCCCCCCACTCTCCCCCTTACCCCCCCCCCCAAACTCTGCATTGAGAGCAGCTTAAACAAATTCACGACTACTTTTGTGAGGTCCCCAAGTCACATCAGGGCGCCCGCACAAACGAGCTGCTGCTGAAGGGCGATCGCACACGTCGCTCGCCATCGCCCTCTCCCCCCGTGGAAGCGTGCGGTGCCGCACAATTTGTTCCTTAATTTACAAAGATAAAAACAATAAAGAGCGCGGCCGCCCCCGCGGCGACGGCGCCGTTACCCTCGGAGCGCGTTCGTTGCCCACCAGTCTCCGGTGCCAAGCAGGAGGGCGTCTCCACAGCCGACGGCTCGCAGAGCGAGGCGCGCATCTCGTTGTCGTGTAAAAACATCACCGCAGGCGCAATTCGCGCCGCGGCGTTCCGACGAGATCTGCGCCCGTGCGCAAACAAGAAATTTGCACCTCCCGATCGGTTGGCTGCGGGTACGCTGCGAAAGAACCTCAACGTACGCAAGTGCGCACGTACGTAAACAAACGCGCGTTTCCGACAATGGCGCTCTGGACACCGCGACGTTGCAGGCGCGGCTCTTTGCGGGCCACCGCCTGGGGGAAGGGGGGGGGAGGGAGCCGTGCCCCTGGCAGGGACGCCAAGCGGTGCGGTGGCTTTTTGGGAGCGAAATGTCGGGGGGCGGCGGCGGCGGCGGCGTCCTCTCTTTTGAGAGCTCGCGCCGGGGAGAAGAGACGAGGGGCCGGGGTCGGCCCCTTAGCAGCGCCCGGGCCTCTGTAGGAAGGGCCCTTCCTGCTCCCGGACGCTTCCCGGGAGAAGAGGGAGGGAGTTCTCAATTTGGGGTAAACCCTAATGCAGGAGGGGACGCGTGGCGCAGGGGAGGACGGACGGGGTAATCCCATCACGCACTCCGCGGCTCACGGAGGGCCGAGCGCTGCTTAATGGATCAGCCGAAAACCCCAAAAAAACCGGCGATGGCGAGCGTTGCCATGGGGACAGAAAAATATTTTTAAGTGAAAATCCTGCACTTTAACCGGATCAGAGGAGAAAAACCGTACGCGCGTCCTTTAGCGCGATTGTGTTCGCGAGGGACACGTTGGTGGCGCGCAAAAATCTGGCTCCTCTGACAACGCTCGCCGTGCCTGGCAGCGGTTTAAAAAAGAAAAGAAAACGGATCCATGGATTTCTGGCCTTTGTGCGTTTTACAATTCTCACGTATTGCGTTACATATATTTACGTAAACAAAAATAGGCTTACGGGACAACACGTCAGCCGCGCCGGTGACACAAGACTAATCGTCGTCATCAAGATTAGGAGAATTGAATTTGCGTCTAGGCCACAGCACCAATGGCTGCGCAAACAACTGCCACATTTTAATCAATCCAAACCCAGCTTTACCGACAGAATAGTGCGAATATTTGAGACCATCGCCGCGTGCCGAAGCCTCCTTAAGGGAACAGGTCAGAGCAGCACCGCCTGGTATCGGGAGGCTCAACGAGACAACTCCAGAGGAGGGAGCTGAGCGGCGTCGCCTCCCAGGGCCGACACGGCACGTAAGCTCGCCGAGCTGGGAGTCCCCGGCGAGAGGTTTATTCAGACCGACGTGGCCCCAGCAATTACAACAACAAACCAGGCAAGAGTCCGTCGGTACGACACGGTCAGGGAGGAAAATCCAAACGCCGTGCGCCTACAAAAATTACACGAAGCTCCCAATGAGAAAAAGAGCACGAATTCAAGGAGAGGAAAGGCCGCGATTTAGGGGCCGCGGGGTTGAACATTTTCCTCCGGCGACCGCTCGTGTCGTGGTGTCAGGCGAAACGCGCGGCACGAGGACCCCGCGGTGAGCGGGGGGGGGCAAAACTCCGTCGTGCGGGGATCACGCCGCGACACGAAGGCGGGTCGCGCTCGCGCCCTTTAAAGACGCGTGCTGGGGGTAAAAAAAATAAAGCGTCCGACAGGACGAATCCATCTCACTCCTGGCGAGGCGGTCGCAACAACGGGCGGGGAAAACGAAACCACCGTGGTGGCTGCGGCGTCACCCCAAGGTTTCTTTTTTTCTCGAGGGTCAAAAAATCGAAACGCGGCGAGCGTCGGCACGGCGCGTCGTAGCATCGAGCCAAGCCGATGCGCGTGTCGACGCCGAGCACCTTTCCGCCTCGCTCCGCTCTCTCTCTTTCGTTGCGAGCGCTCGATTCCGCAGTCGCCGGAGACGCCGGGGTGCCTCTGCCACCGCAATCGCCACACGCGATTAACTGCGTGGTTTATTCCGCGTGTCGAATTACATCTTGCAACTGCACTCCCCCCCCCCCCACCACATCCCCCATTCCCTCCACCCCCGGGGCACCCCCCCCCTAGCCCCAAAATTACGATCCCGGACGGATGGGGACGGCAATAGCAGCTTGAGGGCGGGGAGTGGGGCACCGGCGTGAGGGGATGGAAGGGTTCTCGTGCTTAGAAGGGACGAGAGGGGTGCAATAGATGGATGGGGGTCCGGGTGTAGTGAGTGGGGTCTGCAGACAGAGGGGGAGAGAGGTAGCAGGAGGGATGGAAGCAGAGGCCAAAATCCGAGCGTGCTCCGATCGCCTGATCTCAGCGTGCGCCTCGCGGCACCGCGGGCACAGAGGGACGGGCGAGCGGACGCTCTCATGTCCCAGGCACCCCACAGGATCCGCTGATATTCCGCCAGTTATTGAAATTAACGAAGGGACCGAGCGCATTCGTTCTCGACGACAACACTTCGAAAAAAGAAAAAAAAACACGAAACGGCCCATCGGAAAACGCAATCATCCTGTCTTTTCTAATAGATCTCAAAACCCCCGCTGGCCCCCAGGTGCTTCAAGGGTTCCCGTCTGGGATCTCGGATTTCATCGTCTTTGCCCCGAACGCGCGCTGCGATTGCCGATCTATTATAATCGGCTGCAGTTCACGTGCGTGCGTGAGTGAGTGCTTTGGTTAGTGCGGTGGTGGGTGTAAATGCGTGCATTTGCATGTGGGGAGCGGCGGCGCAGTGGTTAGCGCACTGCGCTACGAACACGGCAACCCGAGTTCGATTCCCATTCGCGACCAACACCAGTGGTGATTATCTGAACCGGTCCTGGACCTCCCCAAGGTCGACTAAGCCTCAAATGAGTACCTGATGCAATATGCAATCATCACCACTAGGGAGACAAAAAGGAGCCGGGCGTGATGCTGGCCACCCACCCCCTCGTGCGCCGTGCCGGCCTTCAATAGGTGCTCACAAACAGCACTCGTCCCAACAGTCCGTCAAGGCTATACGGGTGCCTCTGTCTTTGTTTGCACTAACGATGGCACCGATGGTTTGGCGCGAGGGGCCGGTAACGCCTCCACCTCGAATTAATTTTCCAGAGAACCGCGAAAAGGGATTCCAAATAAGCATTTGCCGCCAGAGGTACCCAGGGGATAGGCCGGCCATCACGTCTTCGAGCAGAGCCAGGGGACTGGGCGCCGCCAGCCCCCTGCACCCCCACCTACACTCCCCACCGCCGCCCCCTCTCAAAAAGCCCCCAAAAGCAGTGGACAATCGTTGGGGAGGAAGCAGGACCGGTACCGCCTGGACCTCTGCGGTATACAGGAGGTCCAGGCTCAACATCAAACAACAGGGAGTGGCTCTCCTTCCGAGCAAAAGAATTAAGGGGGCGTGGGAGCATGGCGGCGAGGTGTGGGGGGAGTGCCCGCGCGGCCCCACGTTGTTGTCGGCTCGGCCTCCATGTTGTCTCTGCCCCAGAGGTCGCAAACGGGTTTTGATTCCTTACCGGTACCTGTACCTGGCCGCACCAGGGTCACAAACGGGTACCCTACCCGTACTCGGCCGGGTACCTGGCTGGGTACGGGTAGGGTACGGGTATTGGGTACCCGATTGCGACCTCTGGGATGAAGCCATGTTGCAGGCGCGGGTGGGTTGATTCTAGGAACTTGAATTGTGAGAAGAGACAAGACGTTGGGAAATGAGTGACAAACGGTTACCCACCAGTGACTCACGGCCTACCTGTACCCGTACCCGGCCGCACCAGGGTCGCAAACGGCTACCCGTACCCGGCCGGGTACGGGTAGCCGGGTATCGGGTAGGGTACGGGTATCGGGTACCCGGTTGCGACCTCTGCTCTGCCCCCACTGAAAGTGAACATCCGTTGCGGGGATGCAGGCACGGCTTCTTTCACTTTGCTGCCTTCCCCAGGTGTTCGCTGTGGGGGGAGGGGGGGGCCTCAGGTTCGAGCCGTCCTATTAGGCGAAATTAACGGCCGAGTGGGTTGTGACGCTCGAACTTGGGGTGGGAGCGATTGTAAGACGTGGGCCAGGTCGGCTAAAAAGAATGGAAGGAGGCCACGGGAGCTTTAAATGACCGGTGCGCCGTTCTGCCGTCGGCGGATCCGAGCAAAAATCTTGGGTTGCACGGCAAAAGAGCACTCACTATGTAGCGGGAGATACAGGGAATGTGGGTCCATGTCCTTGATACCAGGGGACCTACTGTGGAGCCGATTGGCTTTTGTCATCTGTAGGATGTTCTTCTACTGGGAGCCAGGGAGGGGGGGGGGGCAGGTATCCACATAGGACCCCATTGCAACCCACAGTTAGGTGCTGAAGGTTACGAGTGAGAATGCAATCATTACCTGGAAGTGGGGTTGGCATCCCCCCCCCACCCCCCTCCCCCCAAGGTTCAGGACTGTGGCCCATATTTCGAAATGTTTAAGCGAAAAGCCGGGGGACCCCGAGAAAAATCCATGCAACCACGGAGCGAAAGAGACACGCAAACTCCAAATATACAACAGGCGTCAGGGTCGGGAATGAGCCCACAACCGCTTGCGTACCAGGCGAGGGAGTTAACATCTCACCACCGCGGCGCCCTGCTGCCATGGCTACATTGAAGACCCACATAAACCCTGGATGGCGAAGGAGGGGTCCCAGCTGGCGGAGAAATGGCAGCGGTGCCATTATTTCCGCCTACAACATTCCACGCCAAAGAGCGGGAACGGCTAATCGCAGCCTCGGCTTGGAGAGCCGTTCGGCAACGCAAGGATGAGTGGCCGTCAATGGTTGCTGAGGAGATGACCTCCCAAGCGAATAGCTGGGGGAGGGTTGGCCATTGTGTGCGGACTGCCCAATATTACGACTGCGTGGACCGCCGGACGGGTTTCTGCAGGGATTGGGAGGATAGGGGAACGAAATTATCGTAACAACTACCAGGGCACCTCCCTTGTCAGTGTGCCGGGAAAGATCCCAGCAACGATCATACAACATCGTCTCGCCAGGCGTATGAACGAGAAGCCACCGTGGATTCGGTCGAGCGGCGATCCTGCCCATCGTATTCTCTGTGGCGTAAGAAACTTCAACAAGGCCAACACCTCTGGTTTATAGACCCAGTCAAAGCCTACGCTTTATAGACCTGGTCAAGGCCATGAAGAGACCAGGGCTTGTTCTTTGACCCTCCGCCTGTGATAATTTCGAACCTTCGTGATGGTGGGCGGGCTACAGGATAGCGAGCTTCTCCCACAGGCGAGGATGCTTTTGGCTGTGGCATGTAGCCCGGCAGGCCCAGCCACCGCATGCCCAAGTGGCTACGGATAGAGGGGGATAAACAGGCGCAGCACGGGCTGGAGAAGAGATGGGCTGATGCGATACGGAAAAATGTGGAGCCGAGTGGAGGCAGTCAACCACCGGCAACAGCGGAGGGCAGAGGAGCGACGCTCACAACAAAGAGCGGAGTGCTGGGAGGCTAAAACGCAGCAAGTTGGCACAGTGGGGAGCACAAAGGTGGAGCATCTATCTGTCAGGTCATCTCAGTCAACCCATGGCACCTGGGTCTGTCCGATGACCTCCAGTCAGCGAGCCTTAGATACTTCACGTGGCCTCCAGGTGCATCTCGTGTGGCACGAGTGCTGTGGCTACATCATGATTGCTTAGCGGCCAATGGCGGCGCCACGTGATGTGCGTGCGTACATCACCATGCCACCAACTGACATCGCCCTTCTCATCCAGCGGTGGACTGAGCAATGGCAGACGACAGCACGAGCGCTGACAAGTGACCCCGGCGTGCGGGGAGACGGGGGCATGTAGGACGGGCTACGGGGGGATAGGGGTGGTGAGAGTTGTACAGTACACACGTGGGGCACCTGGCGCAGAGCTCTGGTCAGCCCTCGTTGACGAAGGTGGCGACGCGATACCGGTTCCCGGGCCCTCGACTGGGGCGGGACGTTACTACCACGGCGGAGCACGTTGCACCAATTGCTGCGAGCAATGTCAACTCCCATTTCCTCATATTTTTATTATATATATATTTACAGTGACCGAGCCCAGGCCTAAAAAGCCAGGATCAGAAAAATCATTTTTATTTACACTGGAGGAATCCGATGAGCTGCAAAGCTTTATCCACGAGTGTCCAGTAGTCGTCCAGCAGTCACAAATGTCCAGTAGTAGTCTAGTAGTTCACATGTCCAGTAGTACCCCAGAAGTCACGAAAGTCCAGTAGTAGTCTAGTAGTTCACATGTCCAGTAGTACCCCAGAAGTCACGAAAGTCCAGTAGTAGTCTAGTAGTTCACATGTCCAGTAGTACCCCAGAAGTCACGCATGTCCAGCCTCAGCAATGTTAAGCGGCCAGCTCGATGGAACTTGCGGGAACGGAAGCCCCGAAGTGAGCGAGAAAGTTACGCGACCGAGGAGGTGACACGAGCGAGGAGGTTACACATTATAACTTTGGGGGACAGAGATGACAATTGGGAATTCCACAAATCGCCGAACGTGCACCCTGCGCTATTTCCACGCTAATTAATAACCTTAACATGCGTTTACTAAACACACCCGCGGTTCATTTGGAAAAGATACACGTGTACACACACAGTTTTTTAGGCGCGGAAAAAAAATTAGAGGAATGCAAATTACAAACTGTGTGGATTTTAAGTGGAAACCTATAACTGGTGACAAGTTTCCGTCACCGGCGTCTAGTTTACATTCACAACTATATGAGCCTTTATTTTCAGAGCACATTACACTCAAGTCACATTTGATTTTCAAGTGCAACTTTAATTGAGTGCTGTAAACAAAAAAACATCGCTGCCAAAGAGACATTCCCCACGCTCTCCCGTTGCGACCAGCTCCGCGAGCGGTGCCGAGTCCATGGCGAACATTCCACGTTGCCATGGCAGGGCTGAGTATACTTCAGCGAGGAAGCCACCACTACCGCACGGTGGTCATCGCACAGACCCAGACCAAACCGCGACCACGCGGTTCAACTCAGGCAATCGCAGCCACGAGGCCACAGCCACAGCCTGAGTGGAATGCGTGTCCCTGTCTCTGCGTTATTACACTCACGGTTTAAAATGCCCAGTGTACGCACGGTGTACTCATAGTTCCCCGACAGGGCATTCACAGTACACTAATAGTACACTTGTAAGTACACTGACACAGCATTCACAGTACACTGATAGTACACTTGTAAGTACACTGACACAGCATTCACAGTACACTGACAATACATTCTCAGAGCGTTGCCAAATTTCAAACTACACGTCGAGTGGACGGCGAGACGTTGTTTAGTATCAACGGCTGAGATAGAACAATTGATACCACCCCCCCCGCACAGGAAACGGTGCGGCGATACGAATCTACGTCAAATATTGCGATGCGACGCGAGCCCTTCCGCAGCGCGTGGATGGGACAGCGGCGCTGCGAATGCACGTGCGCGTACGTACGTGTATGTACGTGTATGTACGTGTACGCAGAACTTCTTCCGCACCGTAATTAGCCACCTGTGCCAATCGGAGGTGCGGGAGAAGGACAACGAACTAAACGCAAAAAGCGGTTCTAAAGAAATTAGTTTCAAATCTAGATCATTTAAAAGTGCATAGCTCCTGTGGCTTCCTAATACCGGAAGAGCGTTCCAGACGGCCGCAGAAGCGCATCTGAAAGCGCGCGGTGCGGTGACCATCTTTGTTCGATGGCCAGCCAAGAGCCGCTGATGCGAGGACTACCAGAGTTCACGTGATAGTTTATGCTTCTTGACGAGATCACCAAAAGGTGTTGTGGTTCATTTGCGGCGAGCACTTCTGTGTGTAACGAGCGTGACGCATGGGAGCAGAGCTCCTCTACCTTGAACTCCCCCCCCCGCCCCCACAATCCTAAATCCTAACCCTGCACCGTGACCCCGTCTCTAACTGGGCCGCCTGGTGCAGGAGAGGAGGGCTCGCAAGCCTCCCGGCGCCGTACTAGCGGGCATCACCACGGGAAGGCCCCCGAAGCCGTGCGCTCGCTGCATAGGGATGCTCGCTGCACACGGCTGCTCGCAATCGCTCCGATGTCGGCAATAAAGTAAAAAAAAAAACAACCACCTCTTGGTCAAGCGCTGTAATTATAGGTGGCTTTTAGTGGCGGAACAAAGTCCAGCGCCTTCGCTTTGCATGGACAGTGAACCCTTGGACCCATAAAAGTGGCACCATTAGCGCAACTTCAAGCGATGGTCAACAAACACGGGGGTTACGACACACGTTACATAACACCTGCGCCGGATCGGGTTCACACGCAGGTACGCACGCGGATACGCGCGCGGGTACGCTCGTACGTACGCATGCGCGCGCGCGCGCGCGTGTCCTGTGACACGGCTCGCCGTGATGAAGTGACAACGAGCTCTCGACCGCGTGTTGCACGTTGCCGAACGGGGCGGGAAGGAATATTAATGAGCAGAGGTGTGACAACCCCTGCATTGTGTGCACGCCAAACATGCTATTGCAAAGAAATCAATCTGGACGACACAATACACAGCTTGGCTTTAGATCGCTGCTCGAGTCAATGGTTTCGTTATTTAGTTGATTACGTTTCCAGGGACGTGTGATGTCGCATTGCGTACTATCACGAACGTCGCCACCGGAGATCTTGACTCCACCCTCTGGTCTCTCGCGTGTCCTCCACCCGCTCGAACAAAATGAAACTCGCACCAACTATTGTTGGCGCTACTGTGACCTGCACCCGCAACCTGGAAGGGCAAAGCGCAGCCCGGGTCGAAGCGGCCTCGTCGCATGCGCTGGCCACGGTCAGGCGGAGTCGGCCCGCTGTCACGCCTTCGCGAAAGTCTCCAGGTGAGTTCTCGTGCTTTTCAATAAAATGGAAAAGGAACCATGGTGGGGGGGGGTGTGGGTTATGAATCCGTGGCTTCCTCTGCCCCACTTTTCCACCGCTCGCCACTGCCGCAGAGAGGGGCCGGCAGCCGTTTAACGAACAAATCTACGGCGTGCGCCGCTCTCTGTCGAAGCCGCGACGGCTCGGCGGTGGCGGCTCCGCTTCGAGCGACCCGTGAGGTTCCCACACGCGACCTTGGCCCGCGAGCTCTTCCCGCGACCTCTACACACAGCTCGCGACCTCCACCCGCGACCCCCTACATGCGGGCCGCGCTCACGTGCCATCGACGGCACGCCCCAGGAGGATTTGAGCGGCTCATAGGCGGCGAAAAGAATTGGCCGATTCCCGGCTGTCGATGTCGCGGCAACCGTGTCGACACGCCACTGTCCGCCGGAACACGCGGATGGATATACGAGGGGTACGAGACTGTGGCCCAGAAACTGGTGCGCGTTCTGATCGACCGTGAAACTGCGCGCTTCCAAACGGCGCGCACGACAAGCGCGAGAGGTGCGGTTTCTCGATTCGGCCTCCGCTTAGCGGCGCTGCCCCCCCCCCCAACCTGCCCCCCCCCCGCCCTCCCCTCCCCTCAGCTTCCCCCACCTCACCAAGGAAATGCGACGGCGCACGAGAGGGGCACGCGTCGGGCGAACGCGCCGAGAAATCATTCACGCCGTAACGACGTGCACCCTAAACCAGATTTGGGCTCCGAATACTTTTTTACTTCACTTACCAAATCGTATTTTTACGATTTAAAAATGTGCCAATGTAATTACGAAACGAAAGCAAACGGTTGCGCATTGTAGGCGCGGTTGTAATATGAACGAGGTGCATTATTTAACCACGGCAGCTTTCCCCGAGCCTCAAGTATGGTTTTCAAGAGGAGCGGGCCTGCAATGGGATGCTTGGTTGATTCCTCTCTGAGGATTTCAACCCAGGGAAGCCAGAAAGACCCTCCACGCATTCGGAAAAAACAAGCTTCCAGGTCTGCGCCGTCGTTAACATGACGTTATGCTTTAATACGGAGGGTTTAACATACTTCGGGTTTTAGGTGAGCAACGGGAAGCCTGGGCCTGAGCAGCATCCCACCGCAGCACTCACACGTCACAAGACATCACATCACTCACACAATACACCACAACCCCAAGACAAAGATCCCCCGTTTAGCCTTAGACTGTCAGGGCAAGTGCTGTTCGCGAGCACCTATGAAGGCCAGCACGGCACAAGAGGGAGTGGGTATCCAGCACCACGCCCGCACCAGGTACTCATTTGAGGCCGAGTCGCCTTAGGGGAGGCCCAGGACCGGTTCAGATAATCGCCACTGGTGTGGCCATGAACGGGAATTGAACTCGGGTTACCGGATTCGTAGCGCAGCAGGCTAACTCACTGCACCACCGCTCCCCACACACATCATAATACACACCACAGCATTAACATCACACGCACACCTCACCCCACCACACCACACATCGTACACACCACACACATCACACTACACACCGCACACGAATCGCACACCGCACGTTGTCACAACCAAACTATGACGCCAACTAAATCCCACGCATCGCACTGCACACCACCACCATACACCACCATGCACCATCACGCACCACCACTCACCACCACGCACCAAGATAATGAAGGAACCGCACCAACTAAATAAACAAACGAACAAACAGGCGCGGTCGCTACGGTGAACACTGGAGCCGGGAATGATCCCGGCGAACGCCGACGCATCGGTTAAACTTCATTATCCGTGCAACCTGTACGGAAATTACATCACCGCCGTGTTTGTATTTATCCGAGTGGACAAAGGTAAAAACGATGAACAATATAAACGAGGAATTTTTTTTTTCTGAAATCGAATCGCCACCGCGGAACGCCGACAAGTCATCACTGGGGCACGGAGTCGCTACGTCGGTCGCCCTCTGTCAGAGGTCGCAACCGGGTACCCGATACCCGTACCCTACCCGATACCCGGCTACCCGTACCCGGCTGGGTACGGGTAGCCGTTTGCGACCCTGGTGCGGCCGGGTACGGGTAAGGAATCAAAACCCGTTTGCGACCTCTGCCCTCTGGGCATGCATGCCAACACCCCGCTTGTTCTTTACACGCAACGCAGAGGTCGTCGCACAGCCGATCGCCGAACTCGAGCGAGCGCGATGGTTCCGTCCACGCCGCAAGAACCCCTCCGGCCACGGCGCTGGTTATCGGCACGGTGTTACGGCCACGGTGGCGAGATGTTAACTACCTCGCCTGGAATGCAGGAAATCGTGGGTTAAATCCAGACCCTAATGCCTGTATATTAAGAGTTTGCATGTTCTCCCTGTGGTCGCATAGATTTTTCTCCGCATTTAGAATTAACATGCGTTGAGAGTATTTGGCCGCAATACATTTTCTAAGTGATGAGCCACTTTGTCGTGCTATTATTTGTGGCCAGGTTGCTTCTGAAAAATGGCTATATAGCCCAGTGGGCCTTGCCCGGTAAAATAAAAAGCCAATATGAAAATAGTTAATCGAGGCGCACGCAATGCGATCCGCACGTGCGCAGGGCTGCATGGGAGTTTTTGAAAGTATCCCACAAAGATTCCACCAAGTCCCTTCCGATGCCACAATAACCTTAGTTCAAAATGAAGTGACGGTCACGCACACGAGCACGACGGACGGACGGACGGCGCGGTAACGAAACGGCGGTGAGCGCCGCGTCTCCTTGGGTGAAGCCGGTGGAGAGCGCGGTGCCATCGCGTGGCTCACCACGGGATGGGGCTCGCAGCTCCCAGGCCAAGAAAACTGACAAGTGTCACCCAACGTGTAACCCAAATGTTCAATCAGAGTCACTTGGTGTGTCACCCGGGTTACCCAGAGAGTCACCACAACTATTACTTAAATTGTCACTTAAAAGCACGACGTTGCCTAAATTGTCTTCCCAAAGTGTCACCCACGGTGTCACCCACGGTGTCACCCAAGGTATCAGCCACGGTCACGTGAGAGCGCGCACAGAGGTGACATTATCCACCATATACACACAGCACATCACCCACCGTATGCTTTACAGGCACCATATACACTTCACATCCAACGCATACACTTCACGTTCACCGTATACTTTACAGGTGCCATATACAGACAACGTGAAGGAGTAAGCGGCACAGTGGTGACCCGAGTTCAATTCCCGGTTAAGGATAACATCCGTGGAGAGCGATATCCGAACCCGTCCCTTGGCTCACCCTTCACCAACTCCGCACTGACCAACATGGTGAAGGATGGCCATGACTGACACGGCATTCATCCGGCGGTCGATGGACTAAGGGGCTCTAGGTTATTACTCTTAATCGGTTAATTTTAATGATTAAATAAGAGACACACATCTTTATGGGGATTGATGGCGCCGGCTTGGGGAAGTCTTCACTGTCCCTGCGGATGATGATGATGAGACTAACATGTCCACTATTGACTTGTAAGCAGATATACAGACAGCCCCTGAGATACGGACGTCCAACTTACGAACATCAGTTGTACTTACGAACCGAATCGTGGAACTATTTTTATTCGGGAGAGTGATCTTCCGCGAGATGTAATGAGGCCCAGCATCCCACGTGATGCACGCACCCTTGCGATGAGCAAGCGAGCTCAAGGACTCAAGGTAAGCGAAAGTAAAACGGATTTATTTTTCCATTTCATGTTACTTATTTTTTAGTATTACATGCCATTTGTACGATATTTGTTGTTATTTATGAGTTTAATGCTTCCTTTTTTTGTTGAACCATAACATATTTCATACCACTGACTGTATATGCGATTAGAAAAAAAAGTACCATAAAGTGTGGAGTTTTAAAATACGAAAAAAATCTACTTATTCATAATAGAGCTTTTTTTAGGTTAGATCACGTAAATATGAATGTGTCGTTCAACCCGCCACTACCCAACACAGCCAATTAGTAAGGTTTGTCACGTAAACAAAACGTGCCAATTCGTCACTAGTACAGCACACCAGTGTGTTGGAGAGTAAACCCACAACATTTACAATTCGAGTGCCACGACGTTTCGCCATTAATCGACTTACGAACGGGTCTCAGGAACGTAACCCGCTCGCAAGTCGAGGACTGCCCGTACATTTTTATATATACATCCATCTCATACACACACCAATGTACAATATTACAACGCATCGACTGGTCACGCTGCTGCGCCGGCAGTGGTGCACGAGCACAAATATCAAACAAGAAACTCGCCGTTCGTCAATAAACATGTGTACCGTATATAATAGGCGACGTTTAAAGCAAGGGGCCTTTTTCACAGCACATAGGTAAGTTAATTGACATACACATACCGTACACGTGCACTGCACAGACACACAAGCGCTGTATAAAGACGCATGCGTGTTGAACTTCTTTTGCACCGTACGTAGCCAACCGCGCTCATCGGAGTTGCGGGCGGGAAGACAACAAACTAAACACCAAAAGCGGCCCTAAAGAAATGAGTTTTCCAATCTAGAAACGAGTTTTCAATCTGGGAAATGAGTATTCAATCTCAACTACGTGAAGTCGACAAAGAGTTGTTGGGCATATACCCCACGGTTTCCCTCCTACTACGGCAGGCACACGCAGGGTTATAGGCGGCCGACATCGTGGGCTGCTAACAAGAGCAGCATCAGCGAGGAAGGCATTGCCCCGACTGCTGCAGACACGTAATTTGCAATGCAATTACCGAATTGCATTGAACACAATGCAACGTGTGAAAAAATAAGAATATGTTCTACCCTTTACTGGCAATATTTTTCATACTTTGATACTGGAAAAGGGGTCCCACGGTACAATGAAAATGTACTCAACGCGTACAATTATCGATTGTTTGCGAAATGACACTTGCAAAAACGCATTGAAGTTGAGTTGTACATTTTTTGGTTTGCAATGCAATTCTAAATAAAATCACTAATTTCAACTGTGTCGTTGTCCGTTGCATAATTACGCATAGAGCAGGCATACACAGACAGGGGGGGAGAGGGCTCCTGTTATGCCTATTGCACACAAATACATAATCGCCGGTACACAACCCGCAGTAGAAGTCAAAGATAACCTTTAACAGACTGTTGGGGCTGAGCGCTGTTAGAGAAGGCCGGCCGGGACGGCACAAGAGGCAGTGAGTGGGGTGGCCAGCACCACGCCCGACCGCCTTTGTCTCCCCAGTGGCGATGTTTTACACACCGCAGCAGGTCACTCACTCACTCATGGCTGAGTAGACATAGGGAAGGGCCAGGACCGGTTATACAATTTGTCCTTATTGGTCGTGAGGAGGAATTGAACTCTGGTGGCCGGAATTCGTGGCGCAGTGCGCGCTAACTGCTGCACCACCGCTCCCCATATTGTTAACACACACCACTCCCCACTCCACTGTGCTTCACGTGTCTCACAGGGTGTGCACGTCGCTGTGTTAGCGATACACAACACTGACATATACACAACAGATCATTGGTGTCTACACCACAGTGCACACACGCGTGCGCGACTGCACACACGCGTGACACACGTGCAGCACGTGTGTGTGCATCAGGTGTGTGTGCAGGTGCAGCATCTGACGAACAAACCTCACACGGACGTGATCACTGCGAAGCAAACTCCGCGCACAGCACTAACACACACACGCACCGCAGAGCGTACACACAACTGCGTACAGCACAGTATAGTATACACACACACACCATTAACACACACACACAGCATTAACACACACACACATAGCATTAACTAACACACACAGCATTAACACACACACACATAGCATTAATACACACACACACATAGCATTAATACACACACACATAGCATTAACTAACACACACACAGCATTAACTACACACACAGCATTAACACACACACAGCATTAACTAACACACACACAGCATTAACACGCACACACACACAGCGCTAAACATGATTACACAATATAAGAATATTGTTTTACTTTTTCTGGAAATTAAACACGTGTTAAGATGTTAAGAAACACAAAACTGAAAGCATTTTGCAAGGAACCACGTCTGCATTAACCACTCATAATTGTGAACACGCAAACAAAAACGCACGCTACATTTTGACACTGGCAAGAGGGGTGCCACGGTGATTACACATTTACACAAATATAACGAAACGTAACGCAAACATCGCAAAACGTGACGCGCATTTACTAAAGTTGGACAAGCGGCGACACCAACGTTATGGACGATTATCGCACAAACACAAACACGCGCATCGGACAGCACACAACGCAACTCGGGAAACACAACAACAGACAGCTCGTGAACACATCAGTCGATATAACACGGAAACACATTACAACAACAACAAACAACAATGCAATATTACGCTGTTAAATGTAAAAATAAAATGTTTACAACGCTCAAGGCACATCAACGCCGTCTGTACACCTCGATGCGAGCGCGTAGAGACGCACGGATTTAGTCATCAACACACGCGCACACATCACGTTACACACAGACACAAAGACACACGCGCACACGTGAATACACACAACACAACAACAACACAACAACACAACAACACACAAAGACACACGCGCACACGTGTATACACAACACAACAACACACAAAGACACACGCGCACACGTGTATACACAACACAACAACACACAACAACAACACACAAAGACACAGGCGCACACGTGAATACACACAATACAACAACACACAACACAACAACACACAAAGACACAGGCGCACACGTGAATACACACAACACAACAACACACAACAACACACAACACAACAACACACAAAGACACACGTGAATACACACAACACACAACAAAAACACAACAACACAACGACACACGCGAATACACACAACATAACAACACAACAACACACGAAGACGCACACGTGAATACACACAATACAACAACAACACACAAAGACACGCGCACAGTGAATACACACAACAACACAACACACAACAACACACAAAGACGCACAGATTCCCCCCTTATAACCTCAACAGACTGTTGGATGGGAAATTGCGCCTTGAACGCACACAACACGCGACACGCAACACGCAACATACAAACACGCGTGTCACGCACACCAACACACGTGTGACTGAGCACGTGTACCACACAAGACAAAGACACCACCACCACCGGTATAGCCTTCGACGGACTATTGGGGCAAGTGCTGTTAGCGAGTCGCTAGCACCCATTGAAGGCCGGCACGGCACACGTGGTGTGTGTGGTGTGGCCAGACCCCACGCCCGGCCGCCTTTGTCTCCCCGAAGGACGGTGTTTACGCGCCCCACACAACCTATTTCATGTCAAGTCAACACACACACACACACGTGTATAAGACTACATAAGTGTACACTGCACGGTCTTTACATGCGTGTTCAAAACCCTACACGCGTGTACATTTAATTATACACAGAGGCACAAAACGACAAATCACGCGCACACAATCATGTACACGCACACAGATATATACAGATTTGAACGCGTCTATTAGCACGTGGACAAAGCTATACATGCATGTACAACAACATATATACACACACACGAACATGCAGACCTCAAAGATTATACAATGAACACAACTACACACGCAACACTATATTTAATAAAAAATACACACACACACGTGTAGACTACACACACACGTGTCCAATACTGTGCACCGACATTTCACACGGTGCACGTACGTACAATTGTACATTTACAAACGTGTACACCGATACATGTCGACGTGCACACCACTAAATGCGCGTGCAGATGTGTAGAAGTGTGCAGATGTGTAGAAGTGTACAGATGTGTATACGTGTACACACGCGCACAGCACTACACGTGTGTAGATCTAAACATGCACAGCACTGCACAAGTATGCAGATCTAAACACACGTTTGCAGATCTAAACACACGTGCACATTACACACGTGTGCAGCACTCTATACACAGAGCGATGCACCCGTGTGCTGACCCAAACACACGTGCACATGACATACATGTACAGATCTAAAACACTCACACTCACTCGTGTGCAGCTCTAAACACACGCACAGCACTGCACCCGAGTGCAGATCTATAGACAGCAGCACTGCACACACGTGTGCAGGTCTACACGCGTGTGCAGATCTACACACGTGTGCAGATCTAGGCACACACGCACATGACACGCGTGTGCAGATCTACACGCCAAAACACGCGTGCAGGTCTACACACGTGTGCACTTCTTCTTGGTTCTTTCGGTAAAGTCACGTAGAATGGAAATAATAAAAGAAAAAAAGAAAACATAATAAAATAATTCTCACGACGTTTCGGCCACAACGCAAGCAGCCGTCCTCAGGTCTACACGCGTGTGCAGGTCTACACGCGTGTTCACGGCTGCGTGTTTAACGCAGGTGCGTGGCGCTGCACTGACGATACACTCCGATCCCCGCAGCGGGGAGGGTCTCACTGAGACTCCGTGAGGCTCAGAGCAGCTCAGCGAGGCTCTGGATTCAGTGGAAACACAAACGCGGCCTGGTGAGCCTCACCGTGGCTCTGGTGTGTGGTGTGTGGTGATGTGGGGCCTGGTATAATGTGTTGTGGTGCATGGTGCCGTGGTGTATGGTGTTGTAGTGTGAGTAGTGGTGTGGTGTGGAGTGTGCGATGCACAGTGTGATGTGTAGCGTACGGTAATGTAGGGTGCTGTGTGTGTGTGTGTAGTCTATGGTGGGTGGTGTGCTGTGTGTGTGTGTAGTCTATGGTGGGTGGTGTGCTGTGTGTGTGTGTAGTCTATGGTGGGTGGTGTGCTGTGTGTGTGTGTAGTCTATGGTGGGTTGTGTGCTGTGTGTGTGTGTAGTCTATGGTGGGTGATGTGCTGTGTGTGTTTGTAGTCTATGGTGGGTGGTGTGTTGTGTGTGTGTGTAGTCTATGGTGGGTGGTGTGCTGTGTGTGTGTGTGGAGTCTATGGTGGGTGGTGGGCTGTGTGTGTGTGTAGTCTGTGGTGGGTGGTGTGCTGTGTGTGTGTGTAATCTGTGGTGGGTGGTGTGCTGTGTGTGTGTAGTCTATGGTGGGTGGTGTGCTGTGTGTGTGTGTAGTCTATGGTGGGTGGTGTGCTGTGTGTGTGTATCGTCTATGGTGAGTGGTGTGCTGTGTGTGTGTAGTCTATGGTGGGTGGTGTGCTGTGTGTGTAGTCTATGGTGGGTGGTGTGGTGTGTGTGTGTGTAGTCTATGGTGGGTGGTGTGCTGTGTGTGTGTAGTCTATGGTGGGTGGTGTGCTGTGTGTGTGTAGTCTGTGGTGGGTGGTGTGCTGTGTGTTGTGTGTGTAGTCTATGGTGGGTGGTGTGCTGTGTGTGTGTGTAGTCTATGGTGGGTGGTGTGCTGTGTGTGTGTAGTCTATGGTGGGTGGTGTGCTGTGTGTGTGTAGGTCTATGGTGGGTTGGTGTGCTATGTGTGTGTGTAGTCGTGTGTGTAGTCTATGGTGGGTGGTGTGCTGTGTGTGTGTAGTCTATGGGGGGTGGTGTGCTGTGTGTGTGTGTAGTCTATGGTGGGTGGTGTGCTGTGTGTGTGTGTAGTCTGTGGTGGGTGGTGTGCTGTGTGTGTAGTCTGTGGTGGGTGGTGTGCTGTGTGTGTGTGTAGTCTATGGTGGGTGGTGTGCTGTGTGTGTGTGTAATCTATGGTGGGTGGTGTGCTGTGTGTGTGTGTGTGTAATCTATGGTGGGTGGTGTGCTGTGTGTGTGTGTAATCTATGGTGGGTGGTGTGCTGTGTGTGTAGTCTATGGTGGGTGGTGTGCTGTGTGTGTAGTCTGTGGTGGGACGTGGTTGGTGTGCTGTGTGTGTGTAGTCTATGGTGGTGTGCTGTGTGTGTGTGTATAGTCTGTGGTGGGTAGTGTGCTGTGTGTGTGATGCAGTGTACGTGGTGGTTAAGCACACCGCACAACGAACCCGGCGACCAGAGTTAAATTCATGCTCACGAACAATATCAGCGACGAATACCCGAACCGGTCCTGGGTGCGTAAAACATTGCCACTGGGGAGACAAAGGCGGTCGGGTGTGATGCTGGCCACCCACCAACCTCGCATGCTGTGCCAGGCCTTCATAGTTGCTGCTGCCCGCTAACAAGGCAATTGCACCAACGATCTGTTCATCTGATCTTTGTATTTGCTGTGTAGTGTGAATTGTGCAGTGTACATTGTGCAGTGTGTGCATAACGGCGTGGCGTGTATCGTACCTGGAGTGTGTCTACCACCGTATGCACTGGTGCTGTGTACCATGTGGACACTGTATGTGCTGTGTGTATACTCTATCCTGTGTGTATGTGCTTTGTGTGAACACGGCGTGTGCTTTGTGTATGTGTGTACTCTATCCGACGGGTATGATGTGTGTACTGTTCTACGTATGCGGTGTGTGTGCTCTGTCCTGAGTATGCGGTGTGTGTGCTCTGTCCTGAGTATGCTGTGTGTGTGTGGGCTCCGTGCTGTGTACACGACTTGTAACTCCTTCGGCTCCGGTACCTTGCTACGGACGAGTCGCTGGACCCCCTCTCCTCCTCTTCCTCCTCGTCGTACCCACGCGGCGCAGCTGATCAAAGTGCCCCCCCTGCCCAGCGTGGCGCGGCCGCGGGCGAACGGGCGAGCAAGCGCGACTTTTTTGTATAGTTTTAGTTTTACCACGGAGCCGACCTACAGCGGTCACCCGATTCGGACGGTACTGTGGGCCCCGCTCTGCACGCGGCCGCAGCGCCAATAAATAATAATAATGATGATGATTGTAGCGGTCTCACAGGGACCACAGTCCGGCGCCATGCCAGCCGGTGAGTGAGTGGGAGGGGAGCCGGAGGAGGAGGTTGGTGGTTGTGGTGGTGGTTATGGATGTGGTGGTGGTGGTGGAGGAAGAAGAGGGGGACGAGCCGTGTCTACGGTGAGAGCGGTGAGGATGAGAGGTGTACGGCCACCCCCTCTCCACCACGGGGAATCCCTCTGGGACCCCCCATCCCCGATATACACACACTGCCCCCTCTCTCTCCAGCCACTTCGCAACTTTATCACCCATCCCCCCCCCCCATGTCTCTTAACCCCCAAACACACGCACACGCGCGCGTGCGTATAATTTAATACGCGCGCACGCACGTGTCTAAGTCACACACAGATATAAACAAAGACAAAGGTTCCCCGTGTAGCCTTAACAGACTGATGGGGGGGGGGGGTGTTAGCGAGTAGTAGCAGCACCTTCGACTCAAGAGGGCTATACCTAATAAATTAAATTTGAATAATGAAGGTCGGCACGGCACACGAAGGCGGGTCGGTGATCAGCACCACGTCTCGACCGCCTTTGTCTCCCGAATAGTGGTGATGGTTTTTACGCCACCGCACCAGGTACTCATTTCAGGTTTGAGTCGCACATACACACACACACACTGTAACATACACACACTATAACATACACAACACGTTCAGACGTCAACGAGGCAATGATGTTGACGCCCGTAATGTGGCCTTAGAAGACTGTTGGGAACGCGTGGATCTTCTCGAGCACCTGCGAAGGCCGGAACAGAGGAGGGTGATTTGGCCAGAATCGAATTTGTCTCAACAGTCCCGATGTTCACACACCGCACCAGGCACCCGTTTAAGGCTGGGTCCACCTAAGATGATGTCCATGAACGGTTGAGATATCCACAACCGATGTTAGCCACGAAGGGAAATCGAAACCCATACGACACGGAGTTAGGACACACGCACACACTAACACCTGCCCTGCCACTCTTCACTAGATACACAAACTCATCACCGCTCAGCTCACAGCTCTCATCTCCAGCCTGAGACCTCATATTCCAACAACACCGACCTACAGTCTCAACCACCACCTGGATCCATCACCACAACCATCACTGGCACTATTACCACCATCACCATATAGCGCTGTCAATTACATTATCACGACCATCACTACCACCGTCAACAACATCACCGGGACTATCGCTACCACATCACTACATGTCACTGTCACCACCAACACCACCACCGCCACAATTTCTAGCACCGTAACAAAGAGCAAATCATCCATCGCCAGCATCATTACCAACTTGATCATCGCTATCACGCCCATTACCAGCACTGCCACTCCAAGTGCTCCACCATCCTCCCACCTATGTGACCCGTGCCACACCCCCTATGTGACCCGTGCCAACCCCCCACCTATGTGACCCGTGCCAAACCCCCTCCCCACCTATGTGACCCGTGCCACCCCCCCCACCTATGTGACCCGTGCCAACCCCCCACCTATGTGACCCGTGCCAACCCTCCCACCTATGTGACCCGTGTCACCCCCCCTATGTGACCCGTGCCACCCCCTTCCCACCTATGTGACCCGTGCCATCCCTCACACCTATGTGACCCGTGCCATCCCTCCCACCTATATGACCCGTGCCACCCCCCCTCCCCACCTATGTGACCCGTGCCACCCCCCCTTCCCACCTATGTGCCCCCCCCCCCCCCACCTATGTGACCCGTGCCACCGCCATTCCAAATTTAGCACCAAAACCCCAAAGGCAGCCAAACAACATTCTCTGTCCGTAGCCCATCTCACGGCCTCAGCTGCCCGGCACCACCACCACTACCAACCATCACCAACCACCACCAACCATCACCAACCACCAACCACCACCACCACAAACCACCAACAACCACCAACCACCAACAACCACCAACCACCACCAACCACCAACCACCACCGGGTTCACGGCAGGACTCACCACAGCTGGCGTCTCAGCGCTGACGTCAGCCCGCGCACACCACGCTCTTCCCCTCCTGCTGCTGTTGATGATGATGGAGGAGATGGTGGTGGTGTCTCTGTCGAGGCTCCCGGTCCCCCTCCTCTTCCTCCTCCTCCTCCTCGTCGCTGCTGCCGCCGCCGCCGCCGCTGCCCCTGCTGCTGCCCCTGCTGTTGTTGCCGATGCCCGCGGCCCCACGGCCCGTCCAGGTGGTGGCCCCCGCGCCTTGGAGCCGCTTCCTCCTCCGTCTCCGCCGCCGCCTCGCTCCGTGCGCCGCGTCTGCGCTCGTCCGCAGCGCCACTCGCATTTAAGCGCGGAGCCACGGAGCGGCAGCGGCGGCAGCGGCGACGTCCGCCGCGCATTGCCCGACTCCCACCCCGCGGCTCTCGAGCGCGGCTCCGCGCGGCTCCCTTTCGCTCGGCACCGCGGCTCGAACCCCGCTTGTGCTGGTCCGCCGCTTGCACCGATCGGCACCACGCGCGCTTGGCACCACGGCTCTCTTGCTGCACCACGGCTCACCCACACGCTCGGCACCACGGCTCTCTTGTTCGGCACCGCGGCTCAATCACACGCTTGGCACCACGGCTCTCTTGCTCGACACCGCGGCTCACCCACACGCTCGGCACCACGGCTCGCAACTCGCTCCAAGCAGCTTCGGAACAGGACCCCCCCCCCCCCCGAAGTGGCGCTCGCTCACCACTCACCCCACGCGCGCGCGCGGCAGCGAGAGGAGCGCGCAAAGGGGGAGCGCTCTCTCGCTCTCTCCCCTTCTCCCCCCTCTCTCTTCTCGCGTCTCCTCTGCACCTCCCCCCCCTCTTCTCGTCGTGCCGTCCCCGCTCTGCGTCGCCACCACCGCCGCCGCCGACGATACTCGCTGTGTGCCCGCGTGGATGATGATGGGGGGGGGGGGGGTGAGCGCGGCGTACGGCGCGCAAAGAGCGAGACCTCCTCCTCCGCGTTGTCGTTGTTTTTGTTGTTGGTTGGAGAGAGAGAGGGGGGGGATGGCGCACACAGCCTCCCCGTGGAATCCCCGCCGCCGCTGCCGCCGCTGCCGCCGCCGCTGCTGCTGCTGCTACTCCTCAGTGGAGCTGTGGCATAGCGCGGCGCTACCTGCTGCTGCTGCTGATGGTGCTGATGATGGTGCTGATGATGGTGCTGCTTCCTCGCGGATACCTGCTCGCAGCCCCGTCCTCCATTTTCTCTCTCGCCAGTGCGGGCAGAGCGGCGGGCGTCGCGGGGGGCGGACGGGGAGGCTCGAGGATGGGGATGGGGGGGTGCGAGCTGGAGGAGGAGGAGGCGGCTGCGAGGGTTGTGTGTGGCAGGGAGGGGAGGAGGGATGGAGGAGGGTGGGAGGGAGGGAGGGAGGGCGCGCGCGTGTGTGTGTGTGCTGGAGGTGGTGGAGAGGAGGGGGGAGGAGAGAGCGGAGGGGATGGGTTGGGTGAGAGAGGCAAGGAGGGAGGGGAGGGGAGGAACAATCGTCACTCGCTCTTTTCTCTCATCCATGTCGCTTGCCCTGCCCTCGCCTTGGCCCCACCCCCTTGACACACACACGCACGCACACGCGCGCACGCACGCACGCACTCCTCCTTACCCCTTGACTCACGCTATACGCACGTGCGCGGACACGCACGCGCTCGTCCGCGCGCGCGCGCACCTCGTCGTCTTACACGGACGACCGTGCACGGACACGCGCACACTCCTTGTCTCAAACGTGCACACGCTCATCACCCCTTGATTCACACACACACGCACTATTGCACACGCACGCACGCACACACTCATCACCCCTTCACTCACACACGCACGCACACACTCACTCTTGTACACGCACGCACACACTAACCCCTTGACGCACACACGCATGCACACACACACGCACTATTGTACACGCATGCACACTCATCACCCCTTGACTCACTCAAGCATGCACACACACGCACTATTGTACACGCATGCACACACTCATCACCCCTTGACTCACACACGCATGCACACACACACACGCACTATTGTACACGCATGCACACTCATCACCCCTTCACTCACACACGCATGCACACACGCACTCTTGTACACGCACACACACTCATCACCCCTTGACTCACACAAGCATGCACACACACACACGCACTATTGTACACGCATGCACACTCATCACCCCTTGACTCAAACACAAGCATGCACACACACGCACTATTGTACACGCATGCACACACTCATCACCCCTTGACTCACACACGCATGCACACACACGCACTATTGTACACGCATGCACACACTCATCACCCCTTGACTCACACACGCATGCACACACACGCACTATTGTACACGCATGCACACACTCATCACCCCTTGACTCACACACGCATGCACACACACGCACTATTGTACACGCATGCACACACTCATCACCCCTTGACGCACACACGCATGCACACACACGCACTATTGTACACGCATGCACACACTCATCACCCCTTGACTCACACACCCATGCACACACACGCACTATTGTACACGCATGCACACACTCATCACCCCTTGACTCACACACGCATGCACACACGCACTATTGTACACGCATGCACACACTCACCCCTTGACGCACACACGCATGCACACACACACGCACTATTGTATACGCACGCACACGCACTATTGTACACGCACGCACACACTCACCCCTTGACTCACACAAGCATGCACACACACACATGCACACACTCCTCACCCCTTGACGCACACAAGCATGCACACACACGTGGGCGCACACACTCCTAACGCCTTGACGCACACACGCACACACACGTGCGCGCACACACACACACAGTGGACTCGCGCGCTGTATAATCCAGTCCCGTGGGACACTTACCCGGTCTACGTGTACACTAAGAGACTCACAAACACAGTCTGCCGCCGACACACGCAGGCCGCTGTGCTCACGTGCGCGAGCACAAACACATCAAAGGTGGCACGGCCCGACGAGGAGGTTTACACACCGCACCGTGTGTTCATTTAGGGATCAGTCAACCTGTGGGAGAAAACAGGTTCAGAGAGCGTCACTGTTGTAAGGAGTGAACGGGAATCGAACTTTAGTGGGCCGGGTTCGTTGTGTAGTGCGATAACCACTACACTACCCCTTCACGTCCGCACACACACACACACGAATACACACGAACTCTCAATCTCACACACAGACACATCCAAACACGCAAATACGCAAAGGTGCCCATAGAGTGTTGGGACAAATTCTGTCAGCGAACACCAAAAAAGGCCGACACGACCCACGAGGGGGTGGGTGGCCAACACCCACTCCCCGCCGCCTTTGTCTCCCCAGTGCTGATGTTTGCACACCGCACCAGGTACTCGTTTAAGGCTGGCTCGACCTAGGTGAGGCCCAAGACCGGTTCAGAAATTAGCCACCTGACTGTGAGCGGGAATCGAACATTTCCGCACGCTGAAATACACGCGGTACAATGCACAATCACACGCAAGCACACACACACACTTCCACGCACGCGCACACACACACGCACACACGCACGCGCACACACGCCAACACACCGAACACGCACGCACTCACACACACACGCTCGCGCGCACACACCCACGCGCACACACACGCGCGCACACACACGTGCACACACACGTGCATATACACACGCGCGCACATACGCACGCGCACGCACACACGCACTCACACGCACACACACACGCGCATACACTCACACACACACGCGCACACCGGGACTCGCGGCGTCACGCACGTGGGGTGCGCGTGCCGTGTCATTGACCAAGGAACACACACAAACACGCACACACAAACACGCACACAAAGACAAAGATCCCCCGTGCAGCCTCAGCACGCTGTCGGGGCAAGTGCGAAGGCCGGCACGGAACACGAGGGAGGGTGGGGGGTGGGCGGCCAGCGCCACGCCCGACCGCCTTTGTTTCCCCAGTGTCGACGTTTTACACACCGCATCAGGTATACATTTGATGTCCGCCCAGGGAACGGTTCAGATATTCGTCAAGTGTTATTATAATTGGTCGTACACATACGCACACGCACGCAGGGACACACGCCCGTGTACACACACACACGCGCACACAGTGGATTCTCACCCACCACCACCACCACACACGCACACTGCTCGCTCCCTCGTTCCGCCCGGGGCCATGTGCTTGTGTGAGACGTGTGTGTATGTGTGAATGTGTGTGAGACTTGGGTTTTTCTGAGTGTGTGTGTATGTGTGAGTGTGTGTGACACTTGTGTGTATGTGTGAGTGTGTGTGAGACGTGTGTGTGTGTGTGAGACTTGTGTGTATGTGTGAGTGTGTGTGAGACTTGTGTATTTCTGAGTGTGTGTCAGTGTGTGTGAGACTTGTGTGTGTGAGACTTGTGTATTTCTGAGTGTGTGTGTATGTGTGTGTGTGAGACGTGTGTGTGTGATGTGTGTGTATGTGTGAGAGTGTGTGAGACTGTGTGTGTGTGAGACGTGTGTATTTCTGAGTGTGTGTGTGTATGTGTGAGTGTGTGTGAGACGTGTGTGTGTGTGATGTGTGTGTATGTGTGAGAGTGTGTGAGACTTGTGTATTTCTGAGTGTGTGGGTATGTGTGAGTGTGTG
This sequence comes from Lethenteron reissneri, assembly GCF_015708825.2. Taxonomy (NCBI): domain Eukaryota; kingdom Metazoa; phylum Chordata; class Hyperoartia; order Petromyzontiformes; family Petromyzontidae; genus Lethenteron; species Lethenteron reissneri. The sequence goes on from NC_083806.1 coordinate 8,904,624, forward strand.
TGAGACTGTGTGTGTATGTGGCTGCGTTGGCTGGGTCATGTAGCCCGCATGCCCAGCCACCGCATGCCTAAACAGCTTTTGTTCGGCCGGATCGAGGGGGCTAAACGGGCGCGGCATGGGCTAGAGAAGAGATGGAGTGATGTGGTACAGGAGGACGTGGAGCTGAGTGGACTTGCCGATGACCGGTACCAGCGGTGTCAAGATCGGCCTCTGTGGAGGAGGCTCGTGAAGTACGCTACTACTGGGCAGTTGGAGGCAGTCGCCCTCCAACAACAACGGAGGGACGGAGGAGCGACGCTCACAACAACGAGCGGAGCGCCGGGTGGCTAGAGCACAGCAAGTTGGTACAGTCGGGGGCACAGGTGGTGCATCAGCCAGTCATCTCGGTCATCTCGGTCAGTCGACCCGTGGCACCTGCTGGGTCTGCCCCGTGACCTCCAGCCAGCGGGCGTTCGACACTTCACGTGGCCTCAATGTGCACTTTCCCTGGCACAAGCGTCGTGGTGACGTCACCGCCACTTAGTGGCGAATGGCGGTTGTTGTTGTTGTATGTGTGAGACTTGTGTATTTCTGAGTGTGTATGTGTGTGTGAGACGTGTGTGACATGTGTGTGTGTGAGATGTGTGTGTGTGAGACTTGTGTATTTCTGAGTGTGTGAGATGTGTGTGAGATGTGTGTGAGACGTGTGTGTGAGATGTGTGTGAGACGTGTGTGAGACGTGTGTGTGAGATGTGTGTGAGATGTGTGTGAGATGTGTGTGAGACGTGTGTGTGTGTGAGATGTGTGTGTGAGATGTGTGTGAGACGTGTGTGTGAGATGTGTATGTGTGTGAGATGTGTATGTGTGTGAGATGTGTGTGTGTGAGATGTGTGTGTGAGATGTGTGTGAGACGTGTGTGTGAGATGTGTGTGTGTGAGACTTGTGTGTGTGTGAGACTTGTGTGTGTGTGTGAGGCGTGTATGTGTGTGAGACGTGTGAGAGATGTGTGTGTGTGAGATGTGTGTGTGAGAGATGTGTGTGTGTATATACGGGGATTCCTGCTCACGACCGACATCAGTGACGATTATCTGAACCGTTCCTGGGCTTCCCCTAGGTTGACTCAGCCTCAAATGAGGACCTGGTGCGGTGGGATACAAAGACGGTCGGGCGTGGTGTGTTCTTCCGGCCTTCATTGGTGCTCGCTAACAGCACTTGCCCCAACAGTCTGCTTAGGCTATATGGGGGATCTTTGTATGTTTGTCGACTTAGTCTGTGTGGCTATTCGGGGGATCTTCGTTATTTAATATTTGGGTATCTACGATCATGCGTATATGCTTACGTGTATATGTCTGCATTGCAGAAGTGTAACATTGAATATGTAGGTCATTGTATTAGTTGTGTTTATTATGTATGCCTATATATTACGTATGTTTCTATTATATATATGTGTACGTGTTTATATTAAGATATGTGTAAATATGTATGTGTGTATATACAGTATCCTGTAATTATCACGATGTTTGTACATCTGTGTATGCATCAATGTTTACATGCGTGTATATATAAATATGGGTAGGTGTGCACATGTGACATCATGCATATGCGCACGTATCAATGTGTATATGCGTGTGTCCACGTGAATGTGTGTATGTATCAACATGTGTTTATATGTGCCCAAGTATGTATCATTTGTGTATATGTCTCAACACGTGTATACGTTGTGTATGCGGTACACGTGTGTATGGGGTACACGTGTGTATGGGGTACACGTGTGTGTGTGTGTATGCGTGCGGGTAGCGTGTCTTCGTGGACCAAGACTCAGTGACGATAATCTGAACCGGTCCCGGGCCTCCCCTAGGTCGACTCAGCCTCAAATGAATACCTGGCGTAAACATCGTCACTGGGGAGACAAAGGCGGTCGGGCGTGGTGCCGGCCACCCACCCACCCCCTTCATAGGTGCTCGCTAACAGCACTTGCCCCTACAGTCTGTTAAGGCTACACGGAGGGGGGGGCGTCTTTGTCTTTTGTGAGGATGGATAAGACGCAGTTTTTGTGTAAATCACGGTACAGCAACAGCTCCACGGCACACACACGCACACACACTTAATTATTCACACACTCACACTTGGACTATGTAGAGCAATAATCGCCTCCCTGCTGGCAGGAGAATGTCCCGGGTCACTCTTGCACATGAGCCGGAGGAGGAGGTGTGGGGGGGGAGGCGAGTTAGCGTTCAACAAAATCGACGTAAAAAAAACAACAACTCACAACTCGAACGTACGCACACGCACGGGCGTGTGAGTGTTTGAATGTTTGTGAGTGAGATGTGTCTTTGTGTCTTCGTGGTGGTGGCCACCCTCGTGTGCCGTGCCGGCCTTAATAGGTTCTCGCTAACAGCACTTTCCCCAACAGCCTGTTAAGAAGAGGCTATATGGGGAACCTTTGCGTATGTGCGAGTGTACATGAGTTGAGGTGGGGTAAGCGCACTTCGCTGCGAACCCGGCGACCCGAGTTCGATTTCCCGCTCACGACCGCCAACACTATTACCCCTAGGTCGACTCAGCCTCAAATGAGTATGACCTGGTGCGGTGTGTTTAAACATCGCCATCGGGGAAGACAAAGGCGGTCAGGCGTGGCGCTGACCAACCCCCCCCCCCCACTCCGTGTACCTACGTTCCATAGCTACTTAACTCGCTCACAAACAGCCCTTGCCCCGACATTCTGCTAAGGCTATACATGGGGCTGTGGGATCTTTGTCTTTGTCTGCGGCGCCGTGTGGCAGCAGTGGCGGGGTGACCCCAGTTCGCTCCGCTCCTCATCCTCCACGGATCCTGCGCCACACGCGGCGCGCCGTGGGGTTGGTGGGTGACGGGGGGAAGGGGCGGGTGGTGGTGGCGAAGGCGCGCTGCTGCTGCTGCTGCTGCTCCTGCTGCTGCTACTGCTGCTGCTCCTGCTCCTGCTGATACTGCTGCTGCTCCTGCTACTGCTGCTGCTGATACTGCTGCTGCTCCTGCTACTGCTCCTGCTACTGCTGATACTGCTGCTGCTCCTGCTACTGCTGATACTGCTGCTGCTGCTCCTGCTGCTGCTGATACTGCTGCTGCTCCTGCTACTGCTGCTGCTACTGCTGCTGGCGGGCTGCTGCTGCTACTGCTGCTGCTCTGCTGCTGCTGCTGCTCCTGCTACGCTGCTGCTACTGCTGCTGGCGGGCTGCTGCTGCTACTGCTGCTGCTCCTGCTGCTGCTGCTACTGCTGCTGCTGCTCCTGCTACTGCTGCTGCTACTGCTGCTGCTCCTGCTACTGCTGCTGCTGCTACGCTGCTGGCGGGCTGCTGCTGCTACTGCTGCTGCTGCTCCTGCTGCTACTGCTCCTGCTGCTTCTGCTACTGCTGCTGCTACTGCTGCTGCTGCTCCTGCTACTGCTGCTGCTCCTGCTGCTACTGCTACTGCTGCTTCTGCTACTGCTGCTGCTGCTACTGCTGCTCCTGCTACTGCTGCTACTGCTGCTGGCGGGCTGCTGCTGCTCCTACTACTGCTGCTGCTCCTGCTACTGCTGCTACTGAAGCTACTGCTGCTGGCAGGCTGCTGCTCCTGCTACTGCTGCTGCTGCTCCTCCTGCTGCTGCAGGCGGGCTGCTGCTGCTCTTACTACTGCTGCTGCTCCTGCTACTGAAGCTACTGCTGCTGGTGGGCTGCTGCTGCTCCTGCTGCTATTGCTGCTGCTGGCGGGCTGCTGCTCCTGCTGGCGGGCTACTGCTGCTGCTGGCGGGCTACTGCTGCTGCTGCTGCATAGGGAGCTGCTGCTGCTGCTGGCAGGCTGCTGCTACTGCTGCTGGCGGGCTACTGCTGCTGCTGGCGGGCTACTGCTGCTGCTCCTGCTGCTGCTGCATGGGGAGCTGCTGCTGCTGCATGGGAGGGGTGGATGCGCGCGGTGCCCCCTGCTGCAACTGTCAAGCTGCCCGCCCGCCATCTTACGGCCGTGCGACGCTTGCGTGTGCGCAAGCGTGGGGGTGGTGTTGTGTGTGCGTGTGTGGGGTTGTGTGTGTGGGGTTGTGTGTGTGTGTGGGGTTGTGTGTGTGTGGGGGGGGGTGGCGCGGTGGTGCAACGGTTAGCGCGCTGCGCTCAGAACTCTGGACCTCCCCTAGGTAGACTCGGCCTCAAACGAGTCCCCGATGCGGTGCGTAAACATCACCGCTGGGGGGATACAAAGGCCGCCCCGTCGTGTGCCGCTACCGGCCTTCGCAGGCGCTCCTCGCTCACGGCACCACTTGCCCCAAACAGCCGTGCGCCAAGGCTACCTGGGGGATCTTTGTCTTTGCACGCGTGAGTGCACGCGCACGTGTCGATGTCGCTGCTCGTGCGGTGACGTCACCCCGCTGCCCACCGCGACCTTTATTCCCGGCCTCAACTCCACGTGTGCACCGCACAAAGACAAAGATACCCCCCCCCCCGTGTAGCCTTAGCAGACTGTTGGGGCAAGTGCTGTTAGCGAGCGGCACCTACGAAGGCTGGCACGGCGCACGAGGGGGGTAGGTGGCCAGCACCACGCCCGAGCGCCTTTGTCTCCCCAGTGGTGATGTTTACACACCGAACCAGGTTACTCATTTGAGGCCGAGTAGACCTAGGGGAGGAGGAGGTCCGTGAATCGTCACCGGTGTTGGTGACGTGAGCAGGGTGGGTGGCCGGCACAACGCCCGAGCGCCTTTGTCTCCCCAGTGGTGATGTTTACACACCGAACCAGGTTACTCATTTGAGGCCGAGTAGACCTAGGGGAGGAGGAGGTCCGTGAATCGTCACCGGTGTTGGTGACGTGAGCAGGGTGGGTGGCCGGCACAACGCCCGAGCGCCTTTCTCTCCCCAGTGGTGATGTTTACACACCGAACCAGGTTACTCATTTGAGGCCGAGTAGACCTAGGGGAGGAGATCCGTGAATCGTCACCGGTGTTGGTGACGTGAGCAGGGTGGGTGGCCGGCACAACGCCCGGCCACCTTTGTCTCCCCGGTGGCGATATTTACACACCGAACCAGGTTACTCATTTGAGGCTGGGTCAGATAAAATCGTCACCGGTGTTGGCCGCGAGCGGGAATCGAACCTGGGTCCGCCAGGTTCGTAAGCGCGGCGGCGCTCCGACCCGCTCCCACTTGCCGGTCCCCACGGCACGAAGACGCACAAAGCGCACACTGGGCGCGCGCAAACCTCAATGCGCGCGCACGTGCATGGCATTGCTAATACGGCTCGGTGAAATAGTTGTGAGAATTGGCCATTTATATGCGCACTCGGGGCTGGCGTTTCGTCGAGGAGCTGTGTTTATCGTGGCACTGAAAAGCTGCGTTCCAATCTGGGGTTTTTGTTTTGTTTTTTAGGGTTCTCGAAAGTGGAGAGAGTGAGTTGATCGGTCTTGGGCAGGTCACCAAGTGACCGAACCAAAACATTATAACCTTTCATACTTAATTTGGAGCTTTCGTGACTGCAGGAATTTACTCTTTGGTTCTTTCGGTAAAGTCACGTATAAAGAGAAAATAATAAACCTTCTAAAAAAATAATAAATGTATAACCTTTGCCGTCAAAACTTACGGTATTTCAGTTATTGAAAATTAACGATGTCGCTATTGCTTGATACAGTACGTGAAGAACACTTTTCGTTGTCCATGAGATGCCTCTTGAAGTGAGATCAAGAAGTAGTTTTGTGACACCATCAGTATCTTCCGGGGAGATGGGTGGGACACGGTGGGGCGATTTTGTAACCCAAACTGGTGGTAGATGGGTGGGTGGTGGTGGTGCTGGTAGTGGGTGCCACCGCTCGCCGCTTTGCTGCATCGAATTCCCCAACCGGGAATTCGTTTTGGACCCCTCTGGGTAGCACGCGCGCACACGCGCCGCCACCACCGTCAGCTCGATCTGAAAAATCTCTGGCAGGAAAAATACGCGGGAGACTTGGACGCGCGCGCCCCCTGCTGATGCACAGAGAGGTTGTGGATCGTGGTGGTGGTGGTTGGGGGGGGGTCGTGCACTGTCGGTGTCTCTCTCCGGCAGCTGGGACACAGCTGGGACGCGAATGGCCGTTAAACATGATTTTTTGCCACCGCCGCCACTGCTGTAGTCTGCTGTTTGTGTGCCGTCTGTGGGTTCCGTACTCGCAGAGCGAGAGCAAGCAGGAGTGGGAAGGAGCTGATGCTTCTGATGATGATGCACAGATATTGGATTATTTTTCTCTCCAACAACTCCTCTTGTAAAGAAAATATCTGGCGGAGGCTGCGATGGCACGGGGTACACACAAGTAACAGAAGAAGAAAACTAAACCTCAATACATTTCATACAAAAAAATTGTACAGGAGATGGTTCGAGTAATGATGTGGAACTTGTTGAACGTATAGTAATATGCTTTTACCCTTTCAACTGGTACAAAAACGGACACCTTTATACAAGGCATCATGTTTGCAATAACCACAACACAAGCAGTCAAAATGCAAACAAAAAGAAACAACTCTGATAATGATAATGATATGCACTGTCCTTAAAGTTGATTGGTCCACACCCGAGACAGCTTTTCTTAGAGCCTAGTCTCCATTGGTGTTGGATCAGATGACGCCAAAAGGCGTACAACTCAAAGACAGCGCACTATCAGAGTATTGAGAGCTCGGGGTAAGCATTTACACTATGAGACATCTCCTTTACCAGTGGCAAAATATAGTAATAGGTTTTTACCCTTTCAACTGGTACAAAAACTGACACCTTTATACAAGGCATCATGTTTGCAATAACCACAACACAAGCAGTCAAAATGCAAACAAAAAGAAACAACTCTGATAATGATAATGATATGCATTGTCCTTGAAGTTGATGAACGTATTTCGCACCGTACGTAGCCAGCCGTGCTAAGATTGGAGGTGGGACCAATCTTCATAGTCCCCAGGGCCCTTCGCGGTGTCGAGTGCAGTCTAACGGTGCACCGGCCTGTAGAGTTGAATGATCACAACTTGTGAAACTGGACATTGAGACGACGTTGGGATCGGTGAATAGTGGCAACCGTGCTATCGCAGACAAAGAGTTTACGGCAACGATGGAGAAGTGGGGGTTCTTAGTCACTCGGCGAGTTTGAGAGTTCAAAAGTGCATCAGGCAGAATTCCCAGCCGATGCTTCTTCTGCTTTTTCCACGCGTTTGTCCCACTCATGTGATGTGTTCCGCTGTCCTCGCCAATCTTTTACACGCTGCCCTGCAGTGCCGGATTATCCTAGCAGCAAAAGTAGCTACATATCTTGATTTGAAGCTTTCGTGACTGCATGAATCCATACTCTTTGGTTCTTTCGGTAAAGTCACGTCGGTATAAAATACAATAATTTAGCTAACATATGCTACGGGCCCCGCACTTTCAAGGGCCCCGCGCTAAACGCTTTCAAGCTATCAATTCCGGTCAGTGATTTTGCACTTGCTCTCTTACTATAGTACTATACTGCCTTCAACTTTTCTGAACTATTGGGTGTTTAAGATTAGCGATTTGTCGTATCATCTGGCTGTATAGCAAATAAAATATACAATTGACTATGCAAGTAAAAAATGTGTCATTTTAATATATATTGTTTTATAGGGCCCCTTTATAACATATGCTACAGGCCCCGCACTAGCTTAATCCGGCACTGCTGCCCTGTTCTGCCCCATCTCTCTTACCGCTCCTCGGGCCACCACGGTCCAATCGCACCACATCGCCCCCCACCACCTCCCCCACCTCCCTCACCTCGTCTTCTGCCTTCCTCTTGATCTCTTTCCTTCCACTTGCATCACTTGCACCAATTTTCCTGCTTTCTCTCCACATGACCGAACGACATTAGCCTTTTCGCTCTCGTCTTCCCAGCCTATACGAAGGCTCTCAAAGCACCACAAGTTACAGATTATATTATTCAAGTACATCCTCCAAAAACAGCTCGCGTTCTCTTTATGAAGGCGCAGATTGAATGTGATGAGAAATTACCAAAACTACAACATGAGCTCATCGTAACAGATGACGCAGATGCCAACGTATAGGTAACAGGTGCAGCGGCGAGAAGGTGAGCGGCGAGTTTGGCATCGGAATGAGGAATGAGAGAGGTGAGCAATCTACTCGAGTTCACAGCCATCAAAGGCATGGAAATCGTGAAGACTTAAAAAAAAGATAAAATCTAGGAAACTGATGTGAGAGGCCGAATGGTCAAACTCAGAGTAAGATTGATTTGACCCTGTATACACATGCGTGTGTAACTAAGATGTGCACTATATATAAACCAAACTATGTTTTATTTGACCGGGCAAGGCCCACTGAGTTATATAGTTTTTTTTCAGAAGCGACCTGGCCACAAATGATAGCTCAACGAAGTTGCTTATCACGTGGAAATGTATAGGGGACAAATACTCTAAACGCGTGATGGTGATTCTAAATGTGGAGGGAAAACCCCGTGGACCCGGAGAAAAATCCACGCGACCACGGGGAGAGAGAGACACATTTAAACTCCAAATATACAGGCATCGTCAGGGTCGGGATCGGGATCGAACCCACGACCTCCTCCAACACATTCCTGCGGAGGGAGCTGTAGGAACATTGGGTTGCTCGGTCAATGGCCAGGGTCAACGGCGGCGTGGTGTATTCCGCAAATATGCCAGACTGTGAGGGCGGGCATAAGCCGGCGTGAGTAGGTTAAACGTTGAGTTTTATAAGGGCACCAAGCGTGACCAGCCCCTCCCCACCCAGCCCCACCCCTCCCACCCCCCACCCAGCCCCACCCTCCCCACCCAGCCCCTCCCCACCCTCCCCTCCCCACCCAGCCCCTCCCTGCACGACGGACACAATAATCCCCTGTGGGCTGGTGTAACCAGGAGGTTCCTACCAGTATAACAGTCGAGAGAGTTAATATCTCGTCACCGCGGTACCCTGTACAGTCGCAAAGTATCCATTAAATATATCCAAGCAGCTTTTTGGGCCCTTACTGCTGAAATAAAATCTATCTGATTTCGTCTGACAAATCCCAACTTTTTAGAGACGTCTTTCGCATCGATTATAATATTGCTCAAACATACACGAATGTTAAATTTAAAAAAGTAACGAAAAATACATCCTCGAAGCAAAAGCTGGCTTGGGCAAGAGTATAGAATGATAGCGGAATGACAACATGAAGTTACTGAAACATTAAACAAGATGTGGGGGTGACTATTGTACCAATCAGTAAAAAGACGTGGATATGTACGAGTCAAATCAAATTGGATGGCGACCTATCATGGCAGCGTAACCAAGGACCCGTGTGAAACGATTTGAATTCATGCCGATTTGCTACACCGGGCTGGTGATGGACAGTGTTCCGTATTGTCCAGATAGGACTTCTCCTACAGAGTTGCTGTGCCCCCCCCCCACCCCCCGTATGTCCTTGAACGCTGGCAAATGTGGCATGTTCTTTAAAATTTACACTCGGGTTATTGACGTCCTGACGGCCGGTTTCAGGTATACGTGATGTTGGCTAGGGCCCTGTCCTACGAGTATATATATTTTTTAAACCCCATCCATTCTGATTGACAGAAGATGTTGGACAAATATAGATTGTGTTGCAATTCCGCGAGAGGCCGTTTCTCAGCTCAGCCTCAACGTCATTCGCGTTGCGCTGGCGCGAACGCGGAACCCCGGCAGCGTCCAGCGGTGGTGGCATCAATTCATCGGCGCTGCGCGACCCGTTCAAGTGAACAGCAGGGGGAGGCAAGGGGGGTCGTGTTCAAAATTGTTGCCTGCGCAGGGCCATCATTCCTTCAAGAGGCTCATCGGATACAATTGCGAAGGGCTGCCCAGATGCAGGTCCGTCGAGTTCACGCCACGTGTGTGTGTGTTTGTTCAACGAAGCGAGAGCCCTGAATGTTGGGGACTGGGGTGGCGGAGTACAACACCAATTTCCGATGTGCTCGCGCACGGAGGACGAGGAGTGTTTTTTGCGAAATTTCTGGACTCAATGTGCGGGTAGTGGTCGGTTGTTTGAGATGATTAAATGAACGCAAATGAAATGTCAAACACGTGATTGCGTCCTTCTCGCTGAAAAGGTATAACGAAACATGTCGCGCGATGTATTCTGTCGGAGTTGCAGCCCTCCAAGGTTCGGTGACAGTCACGAGATTGTTTCTGAACATGGAAACAAATTGTTGGAACGACTGCAGTGACCGCGCAGTGGCCGATACGGCAATGATGCCACAGTGGCTGATGCCACAGTGATTCCACAGTGGCTGATACCAAAGTGATTCCACAGTGGTTTGAAATCACAGTGGCTGATACCAACGTGATTCCACAGTGGCTGATGCCATCGTGAATTCACCGTGGCTGATACCAAAGTGATTCCACAGTGGCTGATGCCACAGTGAATTCACAGCGGCTGATGCCATAGTTAATTCACAATGGCTGATCACACATTCATACCACAGTGACACCACAGTGGCTGATATCACAGTGAATTCACAGCGGCTGAGACCACAGTGACTGATGCCACACTGACACCAACAGTGGTTGATACCGCAGTGAAACTACAGTGTAAATGTAAATCAAGGTCATCCTTTATTATCATCACACAAACCTACAGGCAGCCATGCCCCCCCTCCCCTCTTCACCTCTCTCCCCGCCTCCCCCTTTGTACCCCCCCCGCCCCCGCCTGCTCGGCTCCCACTAATCCTATACGCCACCACCCCCTCCCTCTCACACCCCCTCCACCCTATCCCCAATCCCCCAGCCCTATCTGAGGGGTGAGATGAGAGGCACGGGGGAGGGGAGGGGGGTGTGAGTAGGAGGGGGACGGTGGGGCTATCCCCCCCCCCAGTGGGGAGCGGTGGTGTAGTGGTCAGCGCGCTGCGCTCGGGACCCGGCAATCACCGTTCGATTCTTGCTCACGTCATCAACAACGGTGACGATTCAAGGACCTCCTCCCCTAGGTCTACTCGGCCTCAAATGAGTAACCCGGTGCGGTGTGTAAACATCGCCACTGGGGAGACAAAGGCGCTCGGGCGTGGTGCTGGCCACCCACCCCCCCTCGTGTGCCGTGCCGGTCTTCATAGGTGCTCCTCGCTCACAGCACTTGCCCCTACGGTGTGTTAAGGCTTTATGGGGGGGGGATCTTTGTCTTTGTTATTATACCCCCCCCCCCTCATTCGCCTCCCCGTCGTGTGCTTGCCCACTCGACACGTGCACACAGCCGTAAGTGGCTGTGGCGTCACCACGGCGCCTGTGCCAGGCTAGGTGCACGTTGAGGCCACATGAAGTGTCGAGCGACCGCCGGCAGGAGGTCACGGGGCAGACCCAGCAGGTGCCACGGGTCGACTGACTGAGATGCGTGGCCGATGCACCACCCGCGCCCCCCTACTGCGCCAACTTGCTGCGTTTTAGCCGCCCGGCGCTCCGCTCGTGAAAAAAAATATGGTATGCACATAAAGACAAAGATCCCCCGTGTAGCCTGCACAGACTGTTGGGGCAAGTGCTGTTAGCGAGCACCTTTGAAGGGCGGCACGGCACACGAGGGGGTGGGTGGCCAGCACCACACCCGGCCGCCTTTGTCCCCCGAGTGGCGATGTTTACACACTGCACCAGATACTCATTTGAGGCTGAGTCGACCTCGGGGAGGCCCGGGATCGGTTCAGATAAAATCGTCACTGGTGTTGGCCGTGAGCGGGAATCGAACCCGTGCTGCCGGGTTCATAGCGCAGCGCGCTAACCACTACACCACCGTTCCCCACAGCCACACACAGCCACACACACAGCCACACACACAGACACACACACACAGACACACACACACAGACACACACACAGATACACACACAGACACACACAGTCACACACACAGCCACACACACAGACACACACACAGACACACACACAGCCACACACACAGACACACACACTCACACACACACAGCCACACACACAGCCACACACACAGACAGACACATACTGACACACACACAGCCACACACACAGATACACACAGACACACACACTCACACACACAGCCACACACACAGCCACACACACAGACACACACACACAGACACACACACACAGACACACACACACAGATACACACACAGACACACACACTCACACACACAGCCACACACACAGACACACACACAGACACACACACAGCCACACACACAGACACACACACTCACACACACACAGCCACACACACAGCCACACACACAGCCACACACACAGACAGACACACACAGACACACACACAGATACACACAGACACACACACTCACACACACAGCCACACACACAGCCACACACACAGACACACACACTCACACACACAGATACACACAGACACACACTCACACACACACAGCCACACACACAGATACACACACAGACACACACACACACAGCCACACACACAGCCACACACACAGACAGACACACACTCACACACACACAGCCACACACACAGATACACACAGACACACACACTCACACACACAGCCACACACACAGCCACACACACAGACACACACACAGACACACAGACACACACACAGCCACACACACAGACACACACTCACACACACACACTCACACACACACAGCCACACACACAGATACACACAGACACACACACTCACACACACAGATACACACAGCCACACACACAGCCACACACACAGACAGACACACACTCACACACACACAGCCACACACACAGATACACACAGACACACACACACAGCCACACACACAGATCCTCCCGACGGCTGAGACGAGAAGTTCCGTCTGTCAGTGGCCACCGATGGAGAGGGCCGGCAAGGCGCACGCAGGGAGGTGACGTGGCAGGCACGACTCCCGGACGCCTTTGTCTCCCCCGCAGTGCTGACGTGTACACGTCCCTCTTCTGCTGTCCAACGCCCTTACAGACGCCGCTTGGTCCATAGCAGCAGCAGCAGCACCGTTTGGCGATCATCACCGTCATCATCCTCACCATCATCATCATATCCCATATGTGGCCGATGTTTCGTCTCCACTCGGATAGGGCCTCCTCCTCCTCAGGACCGTCTATGGGCGGGGGAGGGGGGGGGCCCAGGGTTTAATCCGAAACGCGCCCCCTACCCCCCCTCCCCCCCAAAGCGCGGGGCCCGGGACGGTCACCTCGATTCGCCGTATCCTCGGGACGGTTCTGCACTCTAAAAAATAATTCCGTAAATTTACAGTAACTTTTCTGGCAGAAAGTTGCCAGTGAATTTAACCGTAATTATACGGAAGATTAAATCCCATTTTTTGCAGAAATATGTACATAAATTTACAGTAATTACTATATTTTCACATAATACCATCCGTGTTTTTTTACAGTAATTTTTCCGTAAAAACACAGTTGTATTCAGTAAAAAAAATATCCCATGACTGTAAAAAAAATGGGATCTGTAAATTAACAGTAACTTTTCTGGCAGAAAGTTACCAGTAACATTTTCTGTAATTTTACCGAATTTTTTTATTGTGTTATCTTACTGTCAATTTCTATATTTTTAAAGACACTCCATATTTTAAAAATGTCCATTATTAACAACAAATCAAACCCAAAATAGATTTAGTTTAAATGGAAATATGTTTCACCCTATACACGGGCAGTTTTTCTGCAGCTCTCCACCATTACCTCTTCCTGGCAAGAAACTAAACAAAGAGCAAGCCCGCCTTGCTCTCTCTCTCTCTCTGCCTCGGTCGCCTTCCGCTGGCGTTGCCAATGCTTTCGTCCAGCAGTGGATGGATCACGGCTGACCCACGACGATAATCGATTTTGAATGCTTGGCGATGGGTGGGTGGGGTGGGTGGGGTGGGTGGGTTTGTGGAAGCTCAACAACGCAGCTCTTACGCGCGGCGTTGGATACCGCTCAGCTCTGCCGCGTGACTCCGGTATCAACCTTGAGGCGCGATAGGCGATGGAGAACCTCGTTGTCAAAATAAGAGCCCCCCCCCCCCCACACACACACACACCCACCTTGACGAAACTCTGCAAGAGTGCACAGCGATGAGCACTTTAACGTCGTGGACAGAGACGCGTCAACAGCGGGGGGGAGGTGGTTATGATTTGGGGGGAAGGGGGGTTATGAGTTGGGTGAGGTATGAGTGGTGGGGGCACTGGTGGAAGCAGTGGGGGGGGGGGCACGTGCCCCCCCAATGATCCGATTGAAATCCCTAATTTCTATCGGATCATTGGGGTTTATTAGTAATAAATCGGCATTTTGCGACCCCCACTGCCGCTGTGTAGCATAGTATTACGTGCCAGGGAATCTATGAGATGATAGGATAATAGTCTGAGTCCATAATTGGCAATTATTGGCAATTATGGACTCAGCAGTTATAAGTGACTCAGAATTGTGCGCAGTTGCGTATACAGCGTTGATATACGGTGCTTTTTTCTGGAAGATTTTGCTGTTTTTTCTTGGATTTTTCTGTTGCGCGTAGTCACTTTAAGATGTTCTTTGTTCATGTTTTTGTTTGTTGCGGTTGCACCCGGGTCAAGAGCCGCATGGCTCACAGGGCTATACCTAATAAATGAAAACTGAAAAATTAAAACTGAAAACACGACTTCCCTGAAGGCATCAACACCTTCAGCGAGCGCGATGCCGATCACACAACGCGGTTCGAAATCGACCCTCGCCATCGCCGCACACGCGTCGAATAAAAAGCAAGGGACAAGTCCTTACTTACTAACAACTCCTCTATCATTTTTAATTGCTGTAGGGGTTGCCCTCCCTACCTGAAAATCCTGGCTCCGCCATTGGGTGGGGGTATTATTGGTGGGGGGGGGGGGGGAGTCTCGTTGTGGGGATGCGATGAGAAGGGGCGGCAGGGAATAGAGAGGTCGATTGGGGTCATTGGAGATTAATTCGCAAATGACTCACGTTGACATCTCGTGCGGTAGCTGTGTCCTCAGCGTTCTCAACTATCGAGAGTGACAACGTATGTTGAACTTCTTTCACACCGTACGTAGCCTAAGGTGTCGGGGGAAGGACAACAAAACTAAAGACAAAAAGCGGTTCCAAAGAAATTCGTTTTCAATGTAGATGACTTAAAAGTGCACAGTTCCCAGTGGCTTCCGAATATGGGAAGGCGAGAGCGTTCCAGACGGCCGCGGAAAGCGCATCTGAAAGCGCTGCGCGATGATGCGGTGACCGTCCTTGTTCGATGGCCAGTTCCCGCGTCAAGCCCCTGCTGGATGATGGAAAGGGCCCCCTTTTCACGCCGTGTCGATCATAGGGGGGGTTTGTTTGACCATACTTCACCACGCTGGTCAGTGCGAATCTAATGAAGGTGTGTGGGGGGGTGGAGTGGTGGAGTGGCGGCCGATGGAGGGCCACGCGGCAGTCGATGCTGACCGTGCTCAGGAATTGAACCGGGGCGCGCCGGGTTTGAAAGCGCCACCGGCCGCTCCGGGTCGCGTGAGCCGAGAGCCGAGACGCGCAAAACAAATATCGACGGTGTTCATCCGAACGCGAACTCTAATGATTTATTCACGTCTAAATAATAATAATTATTTTTTTAACCAAAAAAAAAACACACCAATTTGCGACTGTGCCGTTAATGGGCATGGATTATTATCCGTGACAAATCGTCTTGTCGCGTTTCATTTATTAACGCGGATAGGGGAAGATGAAAGACGAGCGGGCGGGCGGGCGGGCGAGCGGCGCCCTCGCAGATTTCGTTGTCGCCCGCCGTGTTTGTCTTTCCCCTCGCTCGGAAATCGTTCACTCGCGGGGAGGGGGGAGGGGGCATTAACCACGCACCCCCCAAAGGGTGGCCGACTATGGGACCAGGGGCTGGGGGGTGGAGGTGTGGGACCACCTCGCACCCCTCTCCGCTCCCCCCACAGCGACCGCCTTTCCAAAGAACAAATCTCTGTCGTCGTCGCGGGAATAGAATCAGCTAGAGAATTCAAGCAGACATTCCGGCTCCTTCACGTATAAATAAATAAATAAAAATATGTATTTGACCAGGTAAGGAAGGTCCCACTAAGCTATTCATTGCAGAAGCGACCTGGATTTCACAAATGATGAGCCCAACACAGTGGCGTCTCGTCACGTTGGACATGTTTTGCAGCCAAATAATGGAAACGAGCGACGTTGATTCTAAATGTGGAGGGAGAAACGGGAGAAACCCCGGAGAAAAATCCACGCGACCACAGGAAGAGAGAGACACACGCAAACTCCAAATATACAGCAGGTGTCAGTGGTCAGGATCGAATCTACGACCTCCTGTATACCAGGCAAGGTAGTTAACATCTCGCCACTGTGGAACTCTGTCCCGACACAGAAGGAAATACAAGTAAATATATATTTTTTATACATCCCATCAGCCGCACAGCCTTTTGTGAGTGAATGCTGCTGAATGCATTCACTGGCTGATGTAATGTGTCAAACAAAATACGATATGTGAAGGAGAGGGTGGGGGGCGGGGGGGGGGGGGAGTAACGTCTTCTTATCTATTTTGTCACAGCCCAGAGAAGATCACAGAGGCTACAAATACGAAGGCAAAGATTCCACCCTCCCCGTATAGCCTTTAACAGAATGTCGGGGCAAGTGCTGTCAGCGAGTAGCAGCACCTATGACGGTCGGCACGGCACACGAGGAGGGGCTGGTGGGGGGGCGGGCTGGGAGGTTGGGGTGGGTGGTGGGTGGGGGGTGTTGGATGGCCCATCATTTTACACCGTTGGGGCCCTGGGAAAACTTTGAAGCTGACAAATGATCAGTTTTGGAATTGACACGAATTCATCAAGGTATGAATAGAGGATATCAATTATACATATTTCAATTGATATATGAATACGTCAATTATTCTACAAAATACATCAATCAGCTGGTCACGTGACAATTCGAACACTTCATTTGTCAGCTGAGATCACTACAACACTACACAGTCTGATATCACTACAACACTCCACTACACAGTCTGATATCACTACAACACTCCACTACACAGTCTGAGATCACTACAACACTACACACAGTCTGAGATCACTACAACACTACACAGTCTGAGATCACTACAACACTCCACTACACAGTCTGATATCACTACAACACTACACAGTCTGATATCACTACAGCACTCCACTACACAATCTGAGATCACTACAACACTACACACAGTCTGAGATCACTACAACACTCCACTACACAGTCTGATATCACTACAACACTACAGAGTGTGAGATCACTACAACACTACACAGTCTGATATCACTACAACACTCCACTACACAGTCTGATATCACTACAACACTACACAGTCTGAGATCACTACAACACTACATAGTCTGATATCACTACAACACTTCACTACACAGTCTGATATCACTACAACACTACACAGCACACACCCTCTCTGGCTGCATTGCTTCACACAGGTAAGCCTCACTGAGTCGCAAGGCCTCTTTTTAAATCTTGCTTTTGGGTGGATGGACCATTCCGTTAAGGAGGGTTTGTTTGGCTTCTCAACTATTTTTTATTGTACCAGATAAGGCGCCACTGAGCGATGTAGCTCTACTTCAGAAGCGACCTGGCTTTCAACAAATGGCAGCTCAACGAAGTGGCTTGTCACGTGTAAATGTATAGCAGCAGCCAAATACTCTAAACGCGTGGTGTTGTTTCTAAATGTGGAGGGAAAACCCGGAGGACCCGGAGTAAAAATCCACGTGGACCACGTAAAAAAAGGGAGAGAGAGAGACACGCAAAACTCAAAATATACAGCAGCAGGCATCGTCAGGATCGGGATCGGGATCGAACCCACGACCTCCTGCACACCAGGCGAGGGAACGAACATCTCGCCACCGTGGCGCCCCACGACAACGAGATGTGAAACTGGAAGCCCACACTTGGGGTTCGTTGGTCTCTCTCAAGGGAGACCTGACCTCGAGTCTACAGCGGGAGGGAATCCTTATCACGCAATGCACGCGCACAGCACGCGCGCGCAACTTTCACACGGCGTGTCTCTCGCACGCACTCTGAAACAACGCCAATTACTTTCCAGTGTACCTCACTGAGCCCCCGAGGCTCCTTTTGTCGGAGGGTCAAGCGTTGCGATGTTTTGGGCAATACCCATGAATGAGTTGTTTGGTAATCGTCTGAAAAGGAGACTGGAGTACCCGGAGGAAACCCACGGACACGAGTAACGATTTGTCACCTAAGAAGCCAGTGCGACCAACTTTCTCAAAGGAATAGTGGGGGGGGGGGGGGGTGCTCGTCTGACTTTAGGAGCCTCAGTCAGCGGTGGAAAGTCGACAATCATACGGCGGCGCAAAGTCCAAAGTGTTACCGATTTTATCGACCCTACAAGGATGGTTTGCTGAGTCGAGCCCCGACAGCCACTGCTGAAACTCGCACACAAAGTGGCACGCGCTGACCCGCGGCGTCATGGCTCATTGATTCTAGACTTGAAGCTTTCGTGACTGCAAGGATTCATACTCTTAGTTCTTTCGGTAAAGTCACCACGTAGGTAAAAAATGAAATTAAAATTAATTAAAAATAAAACAATAAAAATCACGACGTTTCGGAGGCAACACAAGTCTCCGTCATCAGGTGGGACCGTCGCAGCAAATCTGTCTGTATGGCTCATTGAGTCACAGACAGAGCACGGGATCGGTTTCCCCACGTGCACATTGAGCGACGTGAACGTCCGGCAGCTTCAGGACCCTCCACGAAATCCCCCCCACCCAGGCTGACGACGTACGGGGAATGTTGTTTCATCTTCGCGTGGAGATACGGGCCTGAGTTCATTTGTTTTGTATTTGAACAATCCCCATTGCGCGACCGTGGTCACCCATAATAGGTCACGGACAGATTAAAAAATATCGGAGGTAGCTTCACAAAGCGATTCACCACGCCACTCGTGACGCAATCGTCCGGCTCAACCACCTCAATGTAGCTTTTTTCCCGACATCAACATCAGCTAAGCGAGGAAGATGATGATTCGTTGCATACTCTCGTCGATGCCACGAGGTTGTAACAATGTTACCGGTTTGCACAGATCCGATCCCATCGTGAAGGAGGCGTGGCAGGCTCTGGAGAATAGGACATTCGGCCACCCGGTAAGGATTTAGTTGTGTTTTGTTGGCCTGTTTTGATACTGCCGATGAGACTGTGGAAGTGGAAACCGGTCCGGAGTTTATACTCTTTGGTTTTTTCGGTAAAGTCACGTAGGTAAAAAAATAAAATAAAATAAATGAAAACAACTAAATTAAATCACGACGTTTCGGGCGCAACACAAGCGTCCTTCTTCAGGTGGGGACAACGTAGCGAAAGCACAACCGGAGTTTGTCTGCTCGAGCAACACGGGCTGTCATCCGATCATCACTGCACACACGTCTCAGCAGCAGTGCACCGACCCACCTACCCCACCTACCCACCCCACCCCACCCACCTTACCCTACCCACTCCACCCACTCCACCCACCCCACCCACCACACCCACCCCACCCACTCCACCCACCCCACCCACCACACCCACTCCACCCCACCACACCCACCCCACCCACTCCACCCACCCACCCACCCCACCCACTCAAACCACCCATTCCACCCACTCCACCAACCCCACCCACCCCACCCACTCCACCCACCCCACCCCACCCACCCCACCCACCCCACCCCACCCACTCCACCCACTCCACCCACCCCACCCACCCCACCCCACCCACCACACCCACACCTCTGCATCGCCGGACAGATCACGCGAAGTTCGTGAGAAGCTTCAACACAGCCGCTGGTTGGTGGAGAGACAAAAATTAAAGAAACAAAAATAAAAAAAAGAGAGAGAGAGCGAGAGAGCATCGGGTGCCCGCACGTGGTGGTACGGGCGAGCGGGTTCGCTGCCTTCGCCCGTCTCGACTCAGACGCCTCGAGCAGGACCCTCCTGCAGGTACACAGACACACACACACGCGCGCGCAAAACAAAAAATAAGCTATCGAGGCTCAACGGATGCGTTTTGTTGTTGTTGTTAAGAGACAAACACAGAAGGCCCGCGCGTTATTGATCACGCCAGCAACAAGACGGCTCGCTCCGAGAGCGCGCGTGGGTTCCCTTTGACTTGATCCGTCTGCGGTAAATTGGCCCCGGAAAGAGAGAGAGAGGGAGATAATTAATTTCTCTTCACGGACTGCCTTCCCCATCCCCACCGCCCCCAGTGAGACGGCGATAACGGCGAGGATTTTAACAGAATTTCTCCAAGCCGCCCTCCCCGAACGCATCTGGTGTATTCAATGAGTATTCATCTTGATTTGAAGCTTTCGTGACCGCAGGAATCTATATTCTTTGGTTCTTTCGGTAAAGTCACTGTGCTACAAGAACTCCCTCGCTGTGTTCTTCCTGGTTCAGCAGTTCCACTGCTGGATGATTTTTTTTCCGCCTGATGACGACCGCTTGCTTGTGTTGCGATCGAAACGTCGTGATATTTATTTTTTTATTTTATTTTTCTACCTACGTGACTTTACCGAAATAACCAAAGAGTTAATGAGTATTATTATTACTGATGCGTGCCACACGCATTAATTACTCAACTCATTGGTGGGAGGTTTTTTTTCTCTCCCCCCACCCCCCCCCCCCCCCAAAAGTTACGCAGATGAATGAAGAGAATTCGACGACACGCAGTGGATTCGGGTCCCGGCTGATATTCCCTTCCTTCTGCTACAAACTCTCAAGCGCATTCGGCATCATCGATCGCGGCAGCAGCAACAACAACAACACCACAGACATCTTGACGATTCTCGCGTGAACCTTACTCAAAAGCGATCACAGTGCACATTTGGGTGCGCAACACAAAACGACAACACAACACTGGGGAAACAAAGGCGGTCGGGCGTGGTGCTGACCATCAAACCCCTTGAGTGTCGTTACGGTCAGCATAGGTGCTCGCTAACAGCACTTGCCCCAACAGCATTTTAAGGCTATACGGGGGATCTTTGTCTTTGTAAAGGGGAGCGGTATTGAAGCGGTTAGTGCGCTGCGCTACGAACCAAACGTTTGTTTGAACCGGTCCTAGGCCTCCCCTAGCTCGACTCAGCCTCAAATGAGTACCCGGTGCGGTGTGTAAACATCGCCACTGGGGAAACAAAGGCGGTCGGGCGTGGTGCTGACCACCAAACCCCTCGAGTGCCGTGCCGGCATTCTTAGGTGCTCGCTAACAGCACTTGCCCCAACAGTCTGTTCAGGATATACGGGGGATATTTGTCTTTTGTGTGTGTGTGGTGGAGGAGGAGGCTCGTGAAGGACGCTGATGGGAAGCTGAAGGCAGTGCCCCCCCCCCCCCCCCCCAACAACAGCGGAGGGCAGAGGAGGGACGCTGAGCGGCAAAGGGGTCATCTATTGAATAGGAACGCAAACATTCTGTCAAAACTTGACCCCTCCCGCCCTCCCTGTACGTACGCCTGACGCACCCCCCCCCCCCCCCCCCGAATCCTCTAGAACGGCCGATATTTAATCCACGCAGAAACGATCAAGGATTAATAATATTAACGTGTTTAAGCAAACAGATAGTCCACCGCCGGACTATCTAACTCATTTGAAGGCAAATGTAGGCAAATTATTATCGAGGCTTCACCCCCCCCCCCGTTTCCTATGCGTACGTACACTGTCAGTAGACCCCCCATACCCAAGCGTAGGCATTTGGGTTACCCCCGCCCCCCTCCCTGCGTACGTACTAAATGGATGGCCCCTATAAAGTAGGGGCACAGGTTGTGGTGCATCATCTGCCAGTCGTCAACCTACGAGTCAACCCACGGCACCTGCTGGTTTGTGCGGTCACAACTCGCCAGCGAGCCTTTGACACTGCACGTGTCCTCGGAGCGCACCTAGCCTGACACAAGCGCCGTGGTGGACGGCTGTCGTTGCTGCTTGTTGTGCGGGTAGCGCTCAGCGGGCGTACCGGGCTCCCCGTCCCCACGTGTCCGTGGTTGCCCCACCACCCCCCGCCACCTACTCGGCGACTCCAATTTGCGCGACCCATCGTTCCGTCTTTCCGCGTGAACTTTGGGCCAGAGATTGGGCGCTCTGAACTTGACGGCAAGTGGTGGAGTAGCCGCTCGGAGAGGTACACGTGAAGACGACAGCGGCGATGATGGCGAGCGAGGAGACAAAGACACGGATGATGATGAGGATGATGATGATGATGATGGTATTACCATTGTTACTGCTGCCGAGAATTGAAAAGATCCAGGGGCAGGAGAGGTGGTTTTCCTGGGGAAGCTTCACGGGATTGAGCCCTGAGACTCGTTTTTTGAAGAGCACTGGCACGAGGGAGGAGACCGCAGAGACATCATCGATATCGTTATCAATATCCTTGCGGGCTACGTCGATACGGTTGATATTTTACTTTGAAATGTACCAACATGTGAATGCTCAATTCACAGCCCCTCTTGTCAACGCGGCGACATTGATCGCTCACTGTGCGACCCAAGTTTGATTCGCGACCAAGGCGAACATCATCAGTATAGCTCCTGTTCTGAGCCTCCCCGAGAGCGACTCAGTCTTAAATGTGCGTCTGCTGCAAGTATGTATGTGCTGTATGTCGAATTCCTTTCGCACCGTACGTAGCCAACCGTGCTAATCGGGGGGCGCGGGTGAAGGACAACAAACTAAACACAAAAAGCAGTTCTAAACAAATGAGTTTTTTTTTATGTAGATGGTTTAAAAGTGCGTAGCCCCAGTGGTTTCCTAACATCGCAATGAAGAGCGTTCCAGACGGCCGCAAAAGAACATCTGAAAGCGCGCGATGCTGGAGGGTGAGGAGGGGAGGAGGGAACAGCCCCCCGGTCGTTTCCCAGTCGACGGATTACGATTTAACTCGCGAATTTCGCCGCTACGACTCGTACGACGAGGGCAGTGCTGCACCGCGCGCACTAATCATGCACGCCACGATGACGTCTCCCGCCTCGTCCCAAAACGCCAACGAGCATCGCCCGCTGTGGAGGCGTCCGCGTTGCTGTGCATCTATTTGTTTATAATTGTTATTGTTACTACCGTGCGCGTGCACGCGCGTGCGAATTGCTGCAAGGCATTGGGGGCTTTAAAAAAAAGAGAGATGAGAATGATTATGCAGAGAGAACGAGGCCCCCACAAGGACCCATACGAGCACTGCATGCATAAAACATGCGGAGGAACCCCCCCCCCCAATGGTTAATGCCTGCGACGTTTCTTTTTTTATCTCAATAATATCTCATTGAACCCAAACTACATTTGAGATCAATCGTCATGGAGATGTGAAACCGGAGGCACCCACCTCACTCTTGGAGTCGGAGTGGTCCCTGACAATGGAAACCTGGGCCCGGGTCCAACGCGAAGAGTGAATCCTGATCACACGCACACACACAAAACGAATCCACGTAACCACGGGTGAGAGAGAGAGAGAGGGAACACGCGAACTCCACATCTACAGGTGTCCGTGTCGGGATCGAACCCACAACCTCCTGGCGCACGAGGGCGAGGTAGCTGACATCTCCGAGCCACCGTGGCAAAGTCTCTCGCCCTCCTCCACTCCTTCTGGCAAACCCTTCCCCGTCCCCGCGGCGATGATCCACGCTTGCAATTAACCGTGGCGCGTGCAACAGATTCCCCTCGTGCGCGCTCCGTTGTTTGCGTTCGGCTCTCGTTGTCTCCGCGAATCAAACAAAATCAGCCGGCGGGGGGGGGGGGGGGCTACGAACGGACGATGGAAGACCAGTCGCGACTCGGGCCATTCCGATGCAGCAATCATTCACGTTCAACTCATCAATTGCGGGGTGTTCTTCACTCGGCCTGGCGATGGCCCACTCGGGTTCACGAGCTCTCCTTTGGGATGAACAACTTGGCGATGATGGTGATGAGATCCCGTTAATTTTAACTCAACTTTTTATTTTTATTTTATTTCACCAGGTGTACGGCGCCCTGAGCTATGTAGATTTTTGTTCAGAGGCGACCCCGGTTATCACAAATGATAGCCCAATGAAGTGGCTTATCAGTGTGGAAATTTAGAGCCGCCAAATACTCTAAAGGCGTGTTTCTAAACGTGGAAGGAAAACCCGGAGCACCCCGGCGAAAAATCCACGCGACCACGGGGAGAGAGAGAGAAACACGCAAACTCCAAATATACAGCAGCAGGTGTCAGGGTTGGGATCGAACCCACGACCTCTTGCACACCAGGCGAGGTAGTTAACATCTCGCCACCGTGGCGCCCCTTGATTGACCTGAAGTCCTCTGGATGTCCAGTCCAGTGTGATAACCAACGCACCAAGACACCATCACCCTCAACTTGCCTCTACGCACTTCCTGCAGTTGCGCTCAGCCGCGATCCAAACACGAAGAGCACAAATGCAAACCATTACATAAGTGCTCATTGTACCTTTACGATAAAGATTGGGGTTTCATTTCTACCTTCCAGTCCTATGTCAACATCTCATCATCGTGGCGTCCCCCATCCACCCTCCCCGCTACACCCCAGACCCTCCGTCGCCCCCGTCCGCACAAGCAGTGCCACTTTCTCGGGGCGGCAGCGCTGGCAGCTGGAGATATCTGGAAGAGGTCGCAAGTGAAAACAAAACATCATTCACTCCGCGCATCCGGCGCGCGAGAGCGCAGCGGAGGTGACGGCCAAACACAGCGGCGTCAAATCAATCACGGCGGCGGTGGAGGCGGCCAACCCCGTGCCAACCCCACGGAGTGCGTGGCGCGCGCGCGTGCGTGCGGGCGCGCGCGCTGGCAGCGTGCCGAGCGAGTGACCTCTTTCGTGCGCGTGCGTGCCCCCGAGTCCGCGCACCACAGCAGACCCTCCCCTCTCTCTCTCCTGGCACACAACAGAGACAGGAAGCATCGGGAACGGAAGCAACCGAGGTTTTCACTTCCCCCCCCCCTATCTTTTGTTATCACTGGCTGCGTGCGTGACCTCCCCATCGTGCGGCCGCTGACAAGCCGGGGACGCGGGCGGCTTCCCGGCTCCGCCGTGCGCGGCTCACGGAGCCCGGCCGCTCGTATTTCTCCGGCGCCGTTTGGGGGTTTCGGTCTCCTCGTTTCGTCACCGGGCGTCAGTTGTTGTCACCGTCCGGGAAGAGCCTCGAAAGCACTAGGTTCATGATGAGCGACTCGATGTTGTACGGGGTGGGTAGGTGGCGAGGAGTAAGGATTGGATCGCACGAGAAAAAAAAAACGTACGCAAGGAAACGCGCAAACGCGCGTGCAGAGACGCACGCTGTCACAGCCACGCGCGCTCGCGTTCTAACGCGCGCGCGCGTTCTCGCACCCACGGTCCCTCGTGCAAAGAGCGGAACCACGTCACCGCGCGGACTCCGCTCATCCTCGCAGCGGCAGCGGCGGCTTTTGGGTGCTAAGCCGTCGAACAAAGACGGCGGTCACCGCATCGCGCGGCGCTTTACAGATGCGCTTCTGCGGCCGTCTGGAACGCTCTTCCTTTCCTATGTTAGGAGGCCACAGGGAAATGTACACTTGTACATCTATTTTGAAAACTCATTTCTTTAGAACGGCGTTTTGTGTTAAGTTTGTTGTCCTTCACCCCGCATCTCCGATTAGCACGGTTGTCTACGTACGGTGCGAAAGAAGTTCAACATACATTCATATTTGCGTTTGAACATCACGCGCGCACGCACGCGCACGTTGCTCTGGCATGCAGCGTAATATTTGATTAAAACACATTCCTGCGGAGGGAGCTGGTAGGAACGTTGGGTTGCTCGGCCAATGGCCAGGGTCAACGGCGGCGTGGTGTATTCCGCACACGGAGAAGAGGGGGCCGCCTGCAAGTGCTTGTGAGACTCCCGGGACAAGTGATGGCAAGGCCAGTACAGTACAGCCGAAACCCGGTGCACTGTGGTCAAAATGAGCACTGGGGAGACAACAGCGGACAGGCATGCGCTTTGCCGATGACACGTGGTGCGTGCGGCGATGCTACAAAAATCCCGGAATGCGTCCGGTTCCGTGGCTCTGCGTTCACAAATGGAAGTGTGTGCGCGTGTGTGTGTGTCGAACTTCTTTCGCACCGTACGTAGCCAACCGCGCTCATCGGAGGTGCGGGGGAAGGACAACAAACTAAACACAAACATTTGTTCTACATAAATGAGTTTTCAATCGAGATGATTGAAAAGTTCACAGCCCCAGTGGCGTCCTACTATCGCAAGGAAGAGCGTTCCAGACGGCCGCGGAGGCGCATCTGACAGCGCTGCGCGACGCTGTGACCACCGTCTTTGTCTCAATGGCCGAGCCAAAAACGCCGCTGCTGCCGCGAGGCTGAGTGGAGTTCGCGCGATGATGGTTTATGGCTCTTTGTCGGGACATCGGCAAGGAAATGCCGGCGACACCGCGAGATGCGTGATTCATTCAAGAAACCCCCACCCCACGCCCGCACCCCACAACAACCAGCCCCTACGGACGGTGCAGAGGAAAGAGAGAATTGCCCGGCCCAGTCCCCCATCGTACTCGCGCCACGTGGGCGCTAAGGGGATCTGGGGGGAGCTGCAACAGCCTCCACTCCGAGGCTCGGCAGGGAGACGCCGGAGAGGAGTAATGAGGGGGAGAGGGAAGAGAGAGAGAGAGGGAAAGAGATAAGAGAGAGCGCGCGAGGGAGTGGGGACGACAGCTCCCAAGGCGAGCGTCGTTAAAGAGGACGAGCCCCGTGGGGCTTCACCGGTGGCTCGGGGTGTGCGGAGCGGAGGCCGCTTTCCACCGAGGGGGGGGGGCCCTGAGTCAACCTCCCCCCCCCCCCGGGTGCTGATCTGAGTTTGAGCCAGGTTCTCGTTTTGTGAGGATCTGTATTTATTTACTTTGTCTAAGCCCGGCAGTCACCAAATGGCTGGGAAGTGAGCTGGCACCACTGAGATTCTGGGCTTGAATCTGTTTAGGCGCCCGTGCTTCACGTGCAGTGAGCGCAAGATCTCGGCCAATGATGTCAAAAACAAACAAAACCATCTTCTTGGTTCTTTCGGTAAAGTCACGTAGAATGGAAATAATAAAATAATAATAATAAAACATAATAAAATAAAAATAATAAAATTAAAACATAATAAAATAAAATAAGTATTTTATTATGTTGAATTTTTATTATTTTATTATTTCCATTCTACGTGACTTTACCGAAAGAACCAAGAAGATGAATCCCTGCAGTCACGAAAGCTTTAAATCGAAACAAACAAAACGTTCTGCAATGTACTCACATTCGGATTTTCCACTAAATTTGCTCGAAGAGAAAGAACCGCAATCCGTTTTATTGACAAGCGACAAACACCTTTTTTTTCGTATTTGGGCCAGGATATTTAGAACGTGTTGCCAAGAATGCGGAGCTGAAGAGGCACATTGGAAAGAGGATTTGTGACGTCGTCTCCTGGGGCTGTCTCACAACGTGGTTGTCCACGGCTAGCTACGAGGGTGGCCACCGGTGCCGTCACAGGGCATTGATAGCGCGATTATGATTGGGGGTGGGGGTGAGAACATCAACACAGGGCCAAGCAAACATAAACGCTGTGAATTTGCATTCGCTCCGGGAGCCGCGTGTCGAGCAGGGCCGATTCATCTGCACGGTTGAGTTGCGGTGGCGCTGCTGCTGCCACTGCCACGTGGCCGTGGTGAGTGGCCCCTGAAGACTCCGCGAGTGGTTCTGTGATGCCCCCCCTCACCCCCCCCCCCAACGTGGCGATGTGCTGCCCGCGGGCCCCTTCGCGACTGATGAAAAACGCCTTTCAAAGTGAAATCTCACGTCGCCTGCTGCCTGACACAGCTCCCCCTCGGTGACAACGGCCTCTCCCTCCCGTGACGGCAACTCATCCTCGGTGGCGCGACCAGCGGCGAGCCCACTGCCACGCGCTACACACACACGCGCTCACTACACACACGCGCTCACTACACACACACACGCTACACACACACACACGCACTACACACACACACGCGCTACAGACACACACTACACACACACTCACTACACGCACACACTACACACACACACTACACACACACGCTACAGACACACACACGCACTACACACACACACACACTACACACACACACTCACTATACACACGCGCGCGCTACACACACGCGCTACACTACACACACTACACACACACACTACACACACACACCACACACACACTACACACACACACTCACTACACACACACGCGCTACACACACACACACTACACACACACACACCACACACACACACTACACACACACACGCCTACACACACAACGCTACACACACTCACTACACATACACACTACACACACACACGCAATACACACACGCGCGCTACACACACTCACTACACACACACACACGCTACAGACACACACACGCACTCACCACACACACACTACACACACACGCGCTACACACACACTACACAGACACACTACACACACACTACACACACACTACACACACTGCGCGTGCTGCCACTGTGCTCTAGAGATGAGCCATTCTCAGCGGTGGCGATGCGTCCAATTGTCCAAGCCCCTTGCCGCAGAGCCAGGCCAGGTGCGTGCACAGCGAGAGACACCGACACGCCTTGGGTGCTGTGGGGGAGCGTCTGACGGTGCAGCTGGAGGGGGGGGGGGGTATATTCTTAGGTTTTTTTCGGTAAAGTCACGTAGGTAAAAAAAGAAAGTTCATAAAAGTAAAATAAAAAATAAAATAAAAATCCCGACGTTTCGGAGGCAACACAAGCTTCCGTCTTCAGGTGGAACCGTCACAGCACGATAGCTGTATCAAGTGAGAGAAATTCCAAGGAAACAGTATTTGTATATATATATTGGTTCAAGTTCAAGTTTCAAGTTCATTTATTAGGTATAGCCCTGTGAGCCATTCGGCTCTTGAATCGGGTGCAACCGCAACAAACAAAAAACAAAAACATGAACAAAAAACATCTTAAAGTGAATATGTGACTGGTTGAGGGTGGGAGGAGCCAAGGTAGGCTCTGAATATTATTTTTGTGAGGTTCGGTGCGGCTGAAGCACGCTGTTAGGAATGAGCCTTTGTTGTGTAAACTAGGTGCGGATGATGTAAAGGTGCGTGTAAAAGGGACTGAGCCTTTTGTTATGTAGAGGTGATGCGGCTGAAATCGCTGCCAGGAGTGGGGGGGGCTCTCACAACAGCGCGGCGGGCAGAGCCCCGCGAGGTGGCAGGGCCAGGTGGCAGCCTGGCACGGGGTGGCCACTCTCACTGATGGGCGTCTCGGTCCAGGTGCGTCGTCGCGTGATTTGCGTCAAGGGGGGAGGGGAGGCGTTCATCTCGCGAACCGGGAAGACACTTTCGCGTTCGCAAATTCCCGTCGGCTTCACGGGCGAGAGAGAGGTGCCATGGGCAGCGATTGAGGCCCGTGGCACAAACGTGTAAAGTGGAGCCGGCACGAGGTTGGAATGGGGGAGGGGGGGCGGAGTCTGTTCTTTATTTCTACCCCGAGTCCACAATTGTCCGCAGATATTCTCTGTCCGTTCCCCGCCAGCCATTCCCCCAGCCCCCCTCAGCCCCTCTCCTGTATCTCTTCGCCTGCTCCTCCCCCTGTTCCCACTACACTGCCCCCCCCTCCTGCTTTCGGGCGGAATCCTCTCCGTTACTACCCCTGACATCCCTTACGAATGCAAGGGCGCAACTGGGGGGGTGTGGGGGGGGGTACGTGGCAGCGTGGTGCGACGCATAGAGACCCAGTCGGCCACAAAGGGGGGCCATGAATCAACAGATAAACAAATCACGACTATGTTAAGATGTTTTTGTTTTATTCATTAAAAATTACCAAGCCCAATTGACGCATCAGGCTATCGCATCAATAGACCGTGCATTTGTGCGATCCGCCCCCTTTGAGGAAATCCTCGACCGATGGGGCCGACATGAAAGCAAAACACACGATAACTTAATTGTGAGTATTGTTACCTTTAAAATAATAATAAAATTAATACTGTCACCGTGAAGACTGTCTTACTCTAAACCCCAATATACGGTGCAACTAGAATAATACTGGTAGGAACCTCCTGATTACACCAGCCCACAGGGGATTATTGTGTCCGTCGGTCCGTTGTGCAGGGAAGGGCTGGGTGGGGAGGGAGTGGCTGGGTGGGGAGGGGAGGGTGGGGCTGGGTGGGGGGTGGGAGGGGAGGGGCTGGGTGGGGAGGGGCTGGTCACCCCGTGGTGCCCTTATAAAACTCAATGTTTAACCTAGTCACGCCGGCTTGTGCCCACCCTCACAGTCGGGCATATTTGCGCAATACACCACGTCGCCGTTGACCCTGGCCATTGACCGAGCAACCCAACGTTCCTACCAGCTCCCTCCGCAGGAATGTATTATATATATGTACAGGGTGCTTCAAAACAATGTTAACGCTTCTGAGAATTTGCAACAAAACCACGAGAAATGTTCTGCCTCCGGCCTCTGGGGACCACTTGGAGAAGATTCCAGGCACGCGTTGACAATGATGGCGAGCAAGTGGGAAACTCTTTTAATTTTTTGAAGCTATTAACAATAAATTTGTAACCACGTTACAGTTGTATTATCCGTTAAATTTTCCCATAAAAAAACTATAGTCCCATATAAATGTTAACATTGTTTTAAAAAAGCAGCCTGCAGTTATAGCCTCACATATTATTGTATACGGGGTTTAGAAAAAAAACATCCGTAGCTATCTTCTTGGTTATTTCGGTAAAGTCACGTAGAAGGGAAGTAATAAAATAATAAAAATAAAACATAATAAAATTATTCTCACGACGTTTCGGCCACAACGCAAGCAGCCGTCCTCAGGTGAAAACCAGGTCCGTCGAGGAGGCAGCCGTCCTCAGGTGAAAACCAGGTCCGTCGAGGCGACAGAGTCTGAAACTCAGACTCTGTCGCCTCGACGAACAAACCTGTCCGTATGTCCAGTTGCCTGTTCAGACCGAGAGTCGTAAGTTCAATCGCCGCGCAATAGATGGCGGTGGTGGCATCTACACACCACACACAAAACTCCCCACACACAACACTCCCCACACAACACACACACAACACGCACACACACCACACACACAACACACACACAACACGCACATGCACCACACACACACACAACACACACAGCACCACACACACACACACCACACACACACAACACATACACACCAACACACACGACACACACGCGCACACACCACACACAACACACACACACCATCACACACACAACACTGAGACGCGCACGCACACAACACACACACAACACACACACACACCATCACACACACAACACCGAGACGCACACACACCACGGAATATAAATGACACCTCGTGGCGCGGGCAGCAGCTGCGGACACGTCCGTGCCACCGGGAAGTCGGCGGTGCCGCTTGGGAAGTGGATGTTGTGATTCCACAGGGGAGTGTTTACCCTGGAAACAATAACACTTCACGCTGATACAAATGGTGCGCTTCCCTCTTGCCAGCAGCCTTTCTCTGCCAGCTCCCCTCGCCCACGACCGGTGTGGCAACCGAGGTGGGAGCAGGGGGGTGGGTGGGTGGGTGGTGGATTCATCATCCTCGCTCGCTCCAACACTCCCTCCACTCCTTCCTCCTCCACTCCGCGGAAGATGCGGGGGACACTTACTGGTAGGAAACTCATGGTTACACCAGCCCACAGGGGATTATTGTGTCCGTCCGTCGTGCAGGGAGGGGCTGGGTAGGGAGGGAGGGGCTGGGTGGGGAGGGGAGGGTGGGGATGGGCTGGGTGGGGAGGGGCTGGGTGGGGAGGGTGGGGAGGGGCTGGGTTGGGAGGGTGGGGCTGGGTGGGGATGGGCTGGGTGGGGAGGGGCTGGGTGGGGAGGGTGGAGAGGGGCTGGGTGGGGAGGGTGGGGAGGGGCTGGGTGGGGCTGGGTGGGGGGTGGGAGGGGTGGGGCTGGGTGGGGAGGGGCTGGTCACACCGTGGTGCCCTTATAAAACTCAACGTTTAACCTACTCACGCCGGCTTGTGCCCGCCCTCAGTCGGGCATATTTGCGGAAAACACCACGCCGCCGTTGACCCTGGCCATTGACCGAGCAACTCAGCGTTCCTACCAGCTCCGCAGTAATGTGTTTCCACAAATGGAGAATTAACGATTGTCTGGGCTCGCGGCCGTGTCACGACATCGAATCATTCGACGGCGACCTGACACAAATCCACGGCGGCTACTCCTGAAGCACTCGAACGGAGAATATCAAATCTCGACATCAATTTGACAATCTGCTGCAATCCCCAAAGAATGGCACACGAGGGAAGAGAAGAAGACTCCCTCCCTCCCAGCCCCGCCACTCCACCCAGCGCGTCTTCACTGCCGCCCGCGGCGCTCTCACTCCGGTGGCCAAATCTGAGAGCGAGGAGGGGGCTGGGCGCAGTGCCGGATTATCCTCGTAGCAAAAAGACACCACGTGATGTAGGAGCACCACCACGTGATGTGAGAGCACCACCACGTGGTGTGGGAGCACCACCACGTGGTGTGGGAGCACCATCACGTGATGTAGGAACACCATCACGTGATGTGGGAACACCATCACGTGGTGTGGAAGCACCATCACGTGATGTGGGAGCACCACCACGTGATGTGGGAACACCACCAGGTTATGTAGGAGCACCACCACGTGATGTGGGAGCACCATCACGTGGTGTGGGAGCACCATCACGTGGTGTGGGAGCACCACCACGTGATGTGGAAGCACCATCACGTGGTGTGGGAGCACCATCACGTGGTGTGGGAGCACCACCACGTGATGTAGGAACACCACCACCAGGTGGTGTGGGAACACCACCAGGTGATGTAGGAACACCACCACGTGATGTTGGAGCCGGCTTGGGCTGCGAAGTGGCCACGAGATGGCAGCACAGCGATTGGGTTTCTTGTATCTATCTGTGCGGAGCGTCCCCTCCTTTAACACGCGTGGTGAGCTTTCCCTGTGGTCTCTTGTTTCCTGCCACGTGAAGCGTCACGGTGGCTATGAGATGTTAACTCCCTCGCCTGGTTTGCAGGAGGTCATGGGTTCGATCCCGACCCTGAAGCCTGCTGTATATTTGGAGTTTGCGTGTCTCTCTTTCTCTCCCCCCGTGGTCGCGTGGATTTTACTCCTGATCCTCCCGGTTTTCCCCTCCACATTTAGAATCAACACCACGCGTTTAGAGTATTTGGCTGATTTAAATTTCCACGTTGAGTTGTCATTTAGTAGAGCTCCATCGCTCAATGGCGCCTTATCTGGTACAATAAAAATAGTTTAGAAGCCAAACAAACCTTCCTTAACGGAATGGTCCAACCACCCAAAAGCAAGATTTAAAAAGAGGCCTTGCGACTCAGTGAGGCTTACCTGTGTGAAGCAATGCAGCCAGAGATGGTGTGTGCTGTGTAGTGTTGTAGTGACCTCAGACTGTGTAGTGTTGTAGTGATCTCAGACTGTGTAGTGTTGTAGTGATCTTAGACTGTATAGTGTTGTAGTGATCTCAGACTGTGTAGTGTTGTAGTGATCTTAGACTGTGTGTAGTGCATTGATGTAGTGATCTCAGACTCTGGAGTGTTGTAGTAATCTTAGACTGTGTGTAGTGCACTGATATAGTGACCTCAGACTCTGGAGTGTTGTAGTGATCTTAGACTGTGTGTAGTGCATTGTTGTAGTGATCTCAGACTGTGAAATGTTGTAGTGATCTTAGACTGTGTGTAGTGCACTGATGTAGTGACCTCAGACTCTGGAGTGTTGCAGTGATCTTAGACTGTGTGTAGTGCATTGTTGTAGTGATCTCCCACTTTGTAGTGATCTCAGATGGAAGATGCGCGCAGAGGGCGCCACCTGCTGCTGCTCCATGGAATACAACTGCATCATGCTTACTGACACTCCGTCACGCTTACTGACACTCCCACACGCTTACTAACACTCCACATTTTCTAACACCCCATCACGCTGACTGACACTCCCACACGAACACTCCAGCGCGTTGACACTCCAGCACGCTTACTGACACTCCAGATCACTAACACTCCGGCACGCTTATTAATTATCCAGCACGCTTACTGACACTCCTGCAAGCTTACTAACACTCCAGAACACGAACACTCCAGCACGCTTACTAACATCTCCAGAACACTAAACACTCGGGAACACTCACACTCCAGCACGCGTACTGACTACGAAGAACGGCCCAAGACATTTGAGGGCGCGCCACGGTGGCTAGGAGATGTTAACTACCTCGAAATGTTAACTACCTCTCATGACGTGCAGGAGGCCGTGGGTTAGATCCAGACCCTGACGCCTGCTGCTGTATATTTGGAGTTTGCGTGTCTCTCCTTCTCTCTCCCCGTGGTGGTCGCGTCGATTTTTCTCCCGGGTCCTCCGATTTCCCCCAATCTTGGCTTCATTCGCGGCCCGAGTGGATGGGAGATAGGAATAGGTTTTACCCTTTCTGGCAATAAAGCATGTGTTAAGATGTTCAAACACCCATTAAATCGCTTTTGCAAAGCGTCATTTTTGATAATGCAAAAAAAAGGTCCCGCAGATATGAAGCTAAAAGGCTTGCGGGCGAGTTAAACCTGGACCCTGAGGGCAGTGGCCACGGTCAACTCAGAAGCACGTGATGCGGTCTATCGTTTAATTATATTTTTTACGGAAGAACTTGTCTTTTTATTTCGATTTGTGATTTCGGCGGTGCGATCCGTGCCGTGCCGTGAGACGCAAGTTCCCTTTCAGAGCTCACACAGAGCGCAGAGCATCGCCGCGTGTTAGAGAACGGCCCCGCGGAAGGAGGTTTCACAGAAACACTTCTGAGATTCCTTGCAGTGACCTGTTATCCACGCTAGGGGGCGCTGCACTTTCTCACTCGTCCTGCTGTAGTAGAGATGCCCGGTCACATGGCAAGTCATCGCAGCACATTTCAATTGAATTATCGGCTGGAATTATTCCAAATTAAGAGGAAATGTAACTTCACGTGACCGTTTTGTTTTTTGGTGTACAGTAATTCATGACCGGTCATCCTCACAGCGGCGGCTTTTGGCTAGCCATCGAACAAAGACGGTCCCCACTGCATCGCTCACTTCCAGATGCGCTTCTGCGACCGTCTGGAACGCTCTTCCTTTGGATATTAGGAAGCCACTGGAGCGATGCACTTTTACATCTAATTTCTTCAGAACTACGTTTTGTGTTTAGTTTGTTGTCCTTCCCCCGCATCTCCGATTAGCACTGCTGGCTACGCACTGTTGCAAAACAAGTTCCACACACATACATACAGACCCTCGACTGGCAACTGAAGACCTGGATCACGAACACCGGATCTCATCCATGCCGACCACCTCGCTGGTCTGACTTCTCATGACGAGGTTTTACATCTGCACCCACAACGACACGCGAGGCAGAATTCTCGTTTCAGCTTCTCACGAGAGGGCCTCTTACACGAGGAGCTCCCCAAATGCCACTCCAGGTAGAGAGGGCCCAGGTAGGTCGGTGGAGGCAAGACAGCAACAAAGCGATTCACATGTCAATGGACCGTGAGTCGCCCAAGTAGCCACGGCTGTGCGTCTTCCCCGTTGGGTTAGATGTGTGTGTGTGTGGTGTGTGTGGTGCGTGCTATGAATGAATATCCGAGTAATGCCCTGGGTATTTATTATTCATCGTTTGGCACTTTGTTTCATGTTTTTTTCACCGTTTCACAACCTTTACAAACCTACTCCCAACAGGTTTATTCAGGACAACAAATGGAATGCTTATAAATAGAGGAGCGGCGACTTGGTTTAACACCACGTAGACTTTCGCGACCAATATTATGCATCGTTCAACCCGCCACTACTCGACACAGCCAATTAGTAAGGATCTCACGGTGAGATCACGGTCAAATTTCTCTTGAAAATCACGGTGAGATCGCTCACGGTGAAATCACTCATGTGGAGATCACGGTCAAATCTCTCTTGGAAATCACGGTGAGATCGCTCACGGTGAGATCACTCACGGTGAGATCGCTCACGGTAAAATCACTCACGGTGAGATCACAGTCAAATCTCTCCTGGAAATCACGGTGAGATCGCTCACGGTGAAATCACTCACGGTGAGATCACGGTAAAATCTCTCTTGGAAATCACGGTGAGATCGCTCACGGTGAAATCACTCACGGTGAGATCGCTCACGGTGAAATCACTCACGGTGAGATCACGGTAAAATCTTTCTCGGAGATCGCTCACGGCAAAGTCACCGTGAGATGGCTCATGGTAAATTCCCAAAGAGATCACTGAAGGCAAAATCATGGTAAAATCCCAGCAGGAGAACGCTCGTGGTAAAACTCGCGTGCGAGATCGCTTACGGTAAAACCACCGCCGTGACCTCACAGACACCTCTGGCCACACGTGGGACATATTCATGAGATGACCTCTTCCCCCCCCCAACAACTCCCCACAGTGCAGGGACTGTGACCACCCGAACAACACAGGGGACTAAATCGTCGTGAGCTATCGCGTGGCTCAAACAAAAACACTTAAACCTGGACGTATCGTTCATTTACAAATTTGCCGCGAATTGCACAACGAGATAAACGAAACTAAACTATGTTTTTTTTTTAACCAGGTAAGGCCCACTGAGCTATATGGGGCTATTGTTTCAGAGGCGACCTTGCCACAAATGATAGCTCAACGCAAATGGCTTATCACGTGGAAATTTATAGCAGCCAAATAATTTAAGCGCACGCTGATTCTAAATGCGGAGGGAAAACCCGGAGGACCCGCAGAAACATCCACACGACCGCAGGGAGAGAGAGAGAGAGACAGAGAGACAGACCGCAAACTACAAATATACAGCCGCATGCGTCAGGGTCGAGATCGAACCCACGACCTCCTGTACACCAGGCGAGGTAATTAACATCTCCGAGCCACCGCAGATACTCCACGTGGCCTGTCCAGCCTGGGAGGTGAGTGGCTAGGAGAGGGATGGATGGGAGCAGAGGCAGTGCTCGCCTGTGACCAATAATGACTTCATACGCAGCAAGCCCCCCCCCCTCCATCTCTGCCACCTCCACTCACTCCTCCCTGAGTGCTCTCGGAACCTCTGAGGGCCCTCGCTCAATATCCCTAATGCAGCCGTCACGTGTGAGATGAGGGAGGCCCGGGCGTTACCACTCCTCCTCGCCAGCCCGGGGGGGGGGGGTTGTGGGGGGTGGGGGACACGTGGCTCATACCACGGAACACCTTGGTGCATTCCTGTTATCTCTGTTGCGCAACAACTTTGATTGCGCTGTTTGTTGTCGGCCGCTTGACGCTCTCGAGGGACCCCCTCTGTTTGCGTGTTAAACGCACACACCAACAATAACAACAACAAGTGTGACAGAGGCCTCGATCGTTCTGTGTCCACTACTCGTCACGTGCGCGCACGCACGCTACACTTTTTTTGCACCGTACGCAGCCAACCGTGCACATCGGAGGCAGTGCCAGATTAAAATAATAAAAATAAAACATAATAAAATAATTCTCACGACGTTTCGGCCACAACGCAAGCAGCCGTCCTCAAGTGGAGAGCAGGTCTGTCCTGTCTTGTCGACAGACCTGCTCTCCACCTGAGGACGGCTGCTTGCGTTGTGGCCGAAACGTCGTGATAAATATTTTATTATTTTTTATTATTTTATTATTTCCATTCTACGTGACTTTACCGAAAGAACCAAGAAGATGAAACTAATTTTATTTGATCAGCTAAGGCCCACTGAGCTATACTGTATAGCTCTTTTTTTTAGAAACGACCTGGCTGTCGTTAATGACAGCTCAACGAAACGGCGTATCACGTGGCAAATGTATAGCAACCAAATACTCTAAACGCGTGATGTTGTTTCTAATTGTGAAGGGGGAAAAACCGGAGCACTCGGAGAAACATCCACGCGACCGCGGGGATAAAGAGACACCGCGAACTCCAAATATATAGTAGGCGTCAAGGTCGGGATCGTACCCACGACCTCCTGTAGACCAGGCGAGGTAGTTAACATCTCCTAGCCACCGTGATGATGAGAGAGAGAGAGAGACACCACAAACTCCAAATATACAGCAGGTGTCAAGGTCGGGATCGTACCCAGGCGAAGGTAGTTAACATCTCCTGACACACGCACACGTGTGTGAGGCAGCTCAAGTGAGTAGATAGGGGGCACGGGGACCCCGCCCGCGTCATCTCCTTCTGTGGAACGAGTTGCACGAGGTTCTCGCTGGAATTTCTGTCGTCATAACCACAACAACAACAAAATGAATGGCGCGTCGGCAATGCAATTCGGCTGCTCGTGTCAAGATGTTTACCGCAGCTTGGGGGCCTTTTGTGTGAGCGGCTTCCACGTGGAGATTGTCGCGTGGAGACGACCTCGCCATGGGTCGACTTGGCCATCGACGTTTGGAATCGTCACAAAAAACAAAAATCTCACCCCCCCCCCCCCCACCCCCCCGTGTAGCCTTAACAGACTGCAGGGGCAAGTGCTGTTAGCGAGCACCTATGAAGGCCGGAACGGCACATGATGGAGGTGAGTGGCCAGCACCACGCCCGACCGCCTTTGTCTCCCTGAGTGGTGACGTTCACACACCGCGCCAGGGTACTCGTTTGAGGCCGAGTCGACCTAGGGGAGGAGGCCCAGGAGCGGTTCGGATATTCGTCGCTGGTGTTGGCCGCGAGTGGGAAATCGAACCCCGCTCCTCCGGGTTCGTAGCGCAGCGCGCTAACCGCTCCACCACCGCTCCCTACATTGCCGCACGTACAACAGAGACCCCCCCCGCCCCCCGTACATCCTGACCAGACTTTAGGGGCAAGTGCTGTTAGCGAGCAGCACCCCTGAAGACCGACAACGGCACACGAGGGAGGTGGGTTAGGGCAAAACAACAACACCACGCCCGGGCCGCCTTTGTCTCCCCATAGCGGTGATGTTTACGCACCAGCTACGCATTTTGAGGCTGAGTCGACCTAGCGGAGGCCCAGGAGACACACGCACGCCACAAAAAACATTGGACAACAGCGACAATCACAGCACCAGCACCAGCACCCCCACCCCACCGCCCGTCCGTCCCAGCGCCGCCTCCATTCACGGCCACGAGATTGCGTTACATTCAGTCCCACGGGCACCAGACAATCTGTAGAAGAAGAAAAAAAAAAACAACTGCTGCAAGCGGGGCCACGGAATTATCCGAGCATCATATTCTCACAAACAAGAATAACACACTCCTCTCGGCAGCATTATTATTGCTGCTGCTGCTGCAAAGTTATTATCATTGCTGGTGTATGACCGCGTGTCCCGTGGGCGTGGAAGCACTGGGACAGATCTGCCCCCCCACCAACACCAACACCACCACCAACACCACCACACACATGCGTGCTGTACCCCCTAAATTATAACCTCTACGGCTCCCCGCTGGCTACTGGATATGCATCCCCCCCCCGCCCGCCTCCCCACCACCTTGGAAAATTGCCCCCCTCGCCACTCGCACCCCCCTCCCCGCCCCCAAAATTGAACACCGTCCCACGTGTCAGTGAAATATGTCCGCTCAGCAAGCTCGCCGACTGAGCCAGTTCGATTCCCACAGCAGCGTGCGATGAGCGCCAACATCCTCCTATTGCCATCATCGCCCAGTGACCGTGTCGGTGGGAGCCGCGGTGTTTCGCTCAGAGGGCACGTCAAATCCCAGCGTTCCCTCGTTATTCGCGAGGGATTCGTCCCGGAGATGCTCGCGAAATTGCAAATTTCGCGGAGAATATTGGCCTACGAATATCGTGCGCGCAACTTCTGCAGATGCTTATAAAGCTTTGAGAAGTTCACCCTCTCTCTCTCATCTCTTTATCTGATCACTTTCTCTCTCTTGTCGATGCAGTCGCATAAAATTCCAGATGCAATTCGCGGAAAACCAAAACCGCGGACATCAAGTTTCGCGAATAACAAGGAAACAAATTTCGATTTAAAGCTTTCGTGACTGCAGGGATTCATATTATTGGTTCTGTAAAGTCACGTATTTTATTATTTCCCTTCTACGTGACGTACCGAAAGAACCAAGAATAAGAAGGAAACAATGCACCGCTATTTTCTGACGGGGCACTTTTCTGCCACGAAATAAAATATTACACGAAACGAAAAAAACAACAACAACAACAACCCCTTTCCACCGCCACGATTTTGAACCCAGCGAGCGCGATGGTGGGTGGGTGGGTGGAGGAATGAACCACCAAGAAGTGAGAAAAATGCGCGAGGCGTTCCCCCACGCTGCTTCGCGACGTAACAAAAAAAAATGCGGATCGCCAAGATCTCATTTTGTCCCCTTCGGCAGCCCTGGCTCGCCCCCTGGCTCGCCCTGGCTCGCCCTGGCTCGCCCTGGCTCGCCGTCACCCCGCGAGCGACGCCGCAGCAGCAGCAGCCAACACGCGCCGTGCATCATTAACGACCGCGTGCGCTTTTTGAGCTCCTTCGACGGGGACTTCATCTCTCGCACCCGAGAGCCGCGCTGACTTGACGCAGCCTCGTGCGTGACGCGTGCCAGCTCCCCCACCGGCCACGTTCCCGTCAATTTGTTGCACCGCGGCCAGGCACGCGGCAGGCGCGCGATGAATGATTTAGTGCGGCGAGCGCGTGTGAGCTGGGGGGGGGGGGACCTCGCGAGGCGTGGGGGAGCGGCCAGAGCGACGCCGACGATCCCGGCGACGAGCACCCGAACCGGTTCGTGGATCTCGCCTAGGTCGACTCGGCCTCAAATGAAACGATAAGCCACTTGATAATTGGTTCTTTACCCTTTTATTTGGCAACAAAACTGACACCTTTTTTACGAGGAGTCATGTTTGCATAGACCACAATACCTGCAGTCGTTATGCAAACAAAAAACATAACTCTGATAATGTATGCACTACCCTTACCTTTACTGACAAATGAGGTTCCAGTGGTGTAAATGCTTACCCCGAGCTCTCATACTCTGATGGTGCATTGTCTTTGAGTTGTGCGCCTTTTGG
Organism: Lethenteron reissneri; assembly: GCF_015708825.2. NCBI lineage: Eukaryota > Metazoa > Chordata > Hyperoartia > Petromyzontiformes > Petromyzontidae > Lethenteron > Lethenteron reissneri. The sequence goes on from NC_083806.1 coordinate 8,945,512, forward strand.
CGTCATCTGGTCCAACACCATGTGAGACTAGGCTCTAAGGAAAGCTGTCTCGGGTGTGGACCAATCAACTTCAAGGACAGTGCATACATTATCAGAGTTATGTTTTTTGTTTGCATTATGACTGCAGGTATTGTGGTCTATGCAAACATGACTCCTCGTAATAAAAGGTGTCAGTTTTGTTGTCAGATAAAAGGGTAAAGAACCAATTATCACATTTTTTACTGGCAAATGAGGTAACAATGGTGATAATCCACTTCTTTGAGATATCATTTGTGGTGGCCAGGTCGCTTCTGAATCAGAGCTGCGTAGCTCAGTGGGGCATTTGCCTGGTGAAAAAATAGTAATCAAATTTTGACTACCTGGACCGGTGTGTAAACATCGCCACTGGGGAGACAAAGGCGGCCGGGCGTGGTGCTGGCCATCCCAACCCCCTTCGTCTGCCACAGTGCCGGCCTTCATAGGCGCTACTCGCTAACAGCACTTGCCCCAACAGCCTGTGGAGGCTATACGGGGGGGGGAACCTTTGTTTGTTTTCTCCGGGTCCTCCCGGAGATGATGAGGCACGACGTTGAGCGATCATTTGTGATGGCAAAGTCGCTTCTGGCAATGAGCTGTATAGCTCAGTGGGGCCTTGCCTTGATAAATAAAACATGGGGGTTGTTGTTGTTGTCTAGTTGTTGTTGTTGTTTTGTAGTTTTTTGTTGTTGAACGAGTGCGCGCCTGCCCTCTGGATTGCGTGGCAACGAAGCGAGGGAGCCGCTGCAGTTTTGTTGTTGTTTATTGTTTTATTGGTGTTGTTATTGGTGTTGTTTTTACTGGTGTGGTTATTTTTTATTGTTGTTTTTATTGTTTTTATTGTTGTTGTTACAAACGCGGTGATTGGTGTCCCAGACGCCTACACCCAAGTGTCGTGGTGACAGGAGCCGTCTCCCGCTGCTGATGGGGGTGGGGGTGGTGATGGGGGGGGGGTGATGTGGGTGGTGTTGGGGGTGGTGATGGGAGTGGGGGTGGTGATGGGGGGGGGTGATGTGGTGGGGGGGGGTAGTCCTTGTCAGTGACGCCATCCGAATCATGTTAATCCGAGTGCGATGTTGTCTGAGTGACGTTACCTGGGAAGCGATGTCATCTGACAAGCGCCGTTATCGTCAACGCGATGTCATCTTGGGCTGCGATGTTATCCCACGTTTCGCCGTCTTCTGAGTGACGTTATCTGAACGGTGCTAATCTGGCCGTCCTCCTCCGCCTGCTTCTTCTCGTGGTTGTGGCTTGGACGTGGTGGCGTGACAGTTCCCGACGGGGGGATGTGAGCGCGCTCGCTCCCCCCGTGGCTTGCGCCCATCGTGTGACGTGGAGCCGCAGCATCCTGCACTCGCCGTGGCGCTCACCGGATTTGCAGTCGGCGGGCACAAGCCGCTCCACTCCTCACCGCCAGCCGAGACTCTTCACGCAGAGACACCCACGGACTGACACAGAGACACCCACAGACTCACACAGAGACCCACAGACTCACACAGAGACCCACAGACGCACACAGAGGCACCCACAAGGCTCACACAGAGACCCACAAGACTCACACAGAGACACCCACGGACTCACACAGAGACCCACAGACTCACACAGAGACCCACAAGGCTCACACAGAGATCCACATGGCTCACACAGAGACCCACAAGGCTCACACAGAGACCCACAAACTCACACAGAGACCAACAAGGCTCACACAGAGACCCACGGACTCACACAGAGACCTACAGACTCACACAGAGACCTACAGACTCACACAGAGACCTACAGACTCACACAGAGACCCATGAGGCTCACACAGACACCCACAAGACTCACACAGAGACCCACGGACTCACACAGAGACCCACAGACTCACACAGAGGCACCCACAAGGCTCACACAGAGACCCACGGACTCACACAGAGACCCACAGACTCACACAGAGACCCACAAGGCTCACACAGAGACCCATAAGGCTCACACAGAGCCACCCACGGACTCACACAGAGACCCACAAGACTCACACAGAGGCACCCACGAACTGACACAGAGACCCACAAGACTCACACAGAGGCACCCACGGACTCACACAGAGACCCACAGAGACCCACAAGGCTCACACAGAGACACCCACAGACTCACATAGAGACCTATAGAATCACACAGAGACCCATAGACTTACACAGAGACCCATAGACTCACACAGAGACCCACAAGACTGACACAGAGCCACCCACGGACTCACACAGAGACCCACAGACTCACACAGAGACCCACAGACTCACACAGAACCCCACAGACTCACACAGAGACCCACAAGGCTCACACAGAGACACCTACAGACTCACACAGAGACCCATATACTTACACAGAGACCCATAGACTCACACAGAGACCCACAAGACTGACACAGAGCCACCCACGGACTCACACAGAGACCCACAGACTCACACAGAGACCCACAGACTCACACAGAACCCCACAGACTCACACAGAGACCCACAAGGCTCACACAGAGACACCTACAGACTCACACAGAGACCCATATACTTACACAGAGACCCATAGACTCACACAGAGACCCACAAGACTGACACAGAGCCACCCACGGACTCACACAGAGACCCACAGACTCACACAGAGACCCACAGACTCACACAGAACCCCACAGACTCACACAGAGACCCACAAGGCTCACACAGAGACACCTACAGACTCACACAGAGACCCACAAGACTCACACAGAGACCCACAAACTCACACAGAGGCACCCACGGACTCACCAGTGGTTGCAACCACCGGTGGAGCAACCAATGGTGGTTGCAACCGGCCCACCAAGGTGCTGTCCCCCCGAGGGCATCCGGCACGCGGAGCTGTACGCCCGCCCAGGAGGTGCGCACCTTCCAACTCACGTCCCTCACCAAGAGCCCCCACCCCCTCGTTTTCAGAGTGGGGGGGGGCACCTTGGCTGAGAAAACATCATCGGCGTGAGCATGGGCCGCCTCAACATTTGAAACCGTTGGGGCGTTTGACAGCAGCACGACGACCATCACGACGACGATGACGATGATGACGACGATGATGGAGAGTGTTCTCTCGTGTTGTGTCTTGTCGGGAGTTGCGCGTCAGAGGCCGCACTAAAGGCCACCCAAGGGGCCTTCAGTGGCCCCCCTGGTGGCCTTTGACGCTGCCCGAGACCCACGTGAGTGAGAGAGAGGAGAGAGAGAGATGCTGCTCAAGCTCGCGCCTGCTCCGTGCGCTCACTTCCACGCGGTCTCACTTGTGGCAAACCGCTCGTTGGGTCTCCAACCAGACCGCCTATGACCTGAGATGGCCTATGACCCGAGAGGGTCAATAACCTGAAATGATGAAATAATTTAGGAATGTTTCGCGGCTTCAGGTGAGATGCACAGCACAAGGTAATCGTTAAGCGTCGTTGTGGATTACTGTTTGTTTGTAACAAAATAAACATGTTTTTTCTCTCCACGTTAAATTGAAATGTAAGCATGTGGGGACAAATATGGGACGGATGCGTCTATATATAGGGCGCTTCAAAAAATGTTAACACTTACATGGTACTATCGTTTTTCATGGAAAAAAAACTGATAAGACACTGTACGATGATAACAAATGTCATGTTAATAGCTTCACTTGTTCGCCATCGCTGTTAACGCGTGCCTGGAATCTTCTCCAGGTGGTCTCTCCAAGGCCCAGAGGCACATTTCTTGTGGTTGTTGCTGCAAATTCTCGGAAGTGTTAACATTTTTTCGGAGCACCTTGTATTTTAACTGAAGATGATCTACAAGCTGACATTTTTTATAACGGAGGGGTTCTGTACCCATGTGTGATGCAGTAATTTGCACACCGCGCAGAGGAACCGGTGACGCAAATTTAGATTCCTGGCACGCAGCGAACATCAGTGTCACGTGATGCCTGAATCGATCCCGCGAGGAGGGCCTCTTCCAGGTCGACTCAGCCTCAAACGGGGTACGTGCCTGGCGCGGCGTGCAAGCATCAGCACCGGGTCGCAGTGCTGGGCCACCTCCTGGACATCTGTGAGTGTCGGGGGAGGAATCTCCCTTTCAAAAGGCGAAGTTGGAGAAACTCCGTGTGGCCCCCACAAAACCACGGGCGCAGAGACACCAAGCCAGCCACCGCTGAGCATGAGAGGGAATCCAGTAAAAGTCTTGGGTCCCTCGATATATTCTCAGTTTAACACGTGGTAGGCTTTCGTGACCAATGTTATCATCCATAATAGAGGTTTTTGGGTTTATAATCGCGTGATTATAAATGCGTCGTTAAACCCGCCAACACCCGACACAGCCACTTCTGGAAGTTTTGCTGGGTTTTTTTTGCTGGATTTTCAGTTTGCACATAGTCACATAGTCACTTTAAAATGTTTTCTTGTTCATGTTTTTGTTTTTTGTTTGTTGCGGTTGCACCCGATTCAAGAACCGAGTGGCTCACAGGGCTATTACCTAATAAATGAACTTGAACTTGAGTAAGATTTGTCACGTACACAAAACATTGCAATTCGTTACGAGTACAGCACACCGGTGTGTCAGAGAGTAAACCAACGACATTTACAATTCATGATGCGAGTTGTAATTACTGGCGAAATGTCGAATTGTAAACGGTGTGGGTTTACTCTCCAACACACCGGTGTGCTGTACTCGTAACGAATTGGAACGTTCTGTTTACGTGACCAACCCTACTCATCGGTTGTGTCGGGTTGTGGCGGGTTTAACGACGCGTTTATATTTACGCGATCTGACCCAAAAACAACCTCTACTGTGGATATACTTCCAATCTAACCTAAATTGTCACGGTCAAAAACGTGTAACCAACCACACAACGCAACTTACACAAAGTCCCCGGTGGGTTTTGTCTGGAACCGTGGTCCCCGGCCCAGATAAAACCGACGCCGCTGCTACTTGAAAACAAATTTCACGGCTGAATTTCACGCGCGCGCGATCGATCGATCGAAGTCATCCACACGCCGTCGGAGGGAACCCGTTTGCCGCTGTTGGGCCTTAAACGCGCAAAAGCCGCCAAGCGTGTGGGCTGCGTGAAAGGCGCGCAAGAGCCTCTTGCGTGCGTTTACGACTCTCGTCCGCACGAGAGGGCACGTGCACGTCGTGAGACACAAACAGCCCCACGGTAACTTTGAAGGTGCGATTGAAATGAGAGTTCGCGTGCCGCTTTGACGCAGCTTTACACTGCCGGGTTGCTCCAAAATTGGAACTGCGGTGGTTTTCTTGGAATCTGCTGTAGCACGTCTGATGTGACTGTGACGTCAAAGCGCGGGGACCTCCCCTCCCCCCTCCCCCCCAAAGGGCGGGGCCCGGGGCGGTCGCCCCCATTCGCCGCGTACCCGAGGGACGGCTGCGATTGCTGGGATTTCTCGGCCAAGGGTGATGATTGTGGACACGCAATGACGCCGGAAGCATGTTCAGACGCACGAGTCTGCATGCGCGTGCGCTGCGAGTGAATCGATGTTGAGCCCCGCGCCTCCGATTATCACGGTTGGCCTACGTGCGTACGGTGTGAGGAATAAGTACAACATTGTACGTGTTTAGTCTGTAACCGTTGCCATCAGGCACGCGAATGGCGTCCCCGTGGTGTCGACACGTTGGCTCTCGTTACGTGCATGAGGGCGCCCAGACTTGGCAGCAGTGAGTATTGGTGACCGCCGTACTGATGAGTCCAAATAAGAACGAAACCGGATTACAGTTGTCTCGCCGTTGCCTGAAGGTCAGTGCCGAAGACAAAATGACCAAAAATGCAGTTCTTCAGGAACTGGTGGGTTTGAGGATGAGAGCTTTGTGCACACACAACAACAACAACAACGGTGTTGCCGAAACTATCCGTGACGTCAGGTGTTAGCGAGCACCTATTGAGGCTGACTTGGCATCCTGCAAAGATCCGCCTTCAGGGGCCGTCCATAAATGACGTCACGCGATTTTTGACCCCCCCCCCCTCGTCACACGGCGTCACAAAAAGTCAGACCCCCCCTCAAATATGACGTCACAAAGCTCTGCCCCCCCCCCCCCCAAAAAAAACAAAACATGCTTCAAATCGCTTTAAACTATTGTCATTGTAGTGCGTATTTAATGTGCCGCTGCACTGTGATGTTGTACGAGAAAACATTTATTAAAAAGTCGAATTAATTAAGTAGAACGTGTTGTCTATATTTATTTAAAGTTGCGCATTTTGATGTGACGTCACATTGACTCAACCCCCCCCCCCCCTCGTCACACATCGTGACGTCATTTATGGACGGCGAGTGCTGTTAGCGAGCACCTATTGAGGACGATAGATGGTTAGCATTGGGTAGCCTTCGTCTCCCCGATGCTGACATTTTACACTCAGCACCAGTTAAAATGTTAAGGCTGAGTCGAGCTAGGGGAGGTACAGGACCGGTTCAAATATTTGTTATTGGTAGGCGAGCGGGATTCGTGGTTCGTAGTGCAGCGCAATAACCACGAGACTACCACTCCCCAAAGCCAAAGATCCCCCGTGTAGCCTTCACAGACTGCAGGGGCAAGTGCTGTGAGCGAGTACCTATGAAAGCCGGAACGGTACACGAGGGGGTGGGTGGCCAGCACCACGCCCGACCGCCTTTGTCTCCCCAGTGGCGATATTTACTACACACCGCACCAGGCACTCATTTGAGGCTGAGTCGACCTAGGGGAGGCTCAGGACCGGTTCAGATAATCGTCACTGGGTGTTGGCCGTGAGCGGGAATCGAACCCGTGTCGCCGGGGTTCGTAGCGCAGCGTAGCGCTAACCACTACACCACCGCTCCCCCTCCCCCCTAAGTGACACAGAGACGTGCGCGTGAGCCCACATCGCGTGGCACAGCAGTGAGCAGTGCACCTCCCTGGGGGCTTTCCGGCGGCCCCCGGCTCCCTCGGCGGCGGGAGGGGGGGCGCGCGATTGTAAACGGCCGCGGCTCGTGAATGAAAGTCCTCTAATGCAACGCGTCAGTCAATTCGCTCGGCTTTGCGCTTAAAATGGCATTTTATTTTTTGGGGGTGTGGGTTGGTGGGTTGGTTGGTGGGTACCAATTTTGCTACCTTCCATTAGCCACGTGGAGGGGCTTTTGTTAGATTGACGCGCCCGTGGTTGTTGTTCTCACGGCGGAAGAGAGCCGACCTGGCTGCACTGGAGGCGAATGTTGAGCGAGGAGGGGCAGCGAGGTGGGGCAGCGAGGTGGAACGATTCATTTCCAGGGACGTCCACAACTCCGCCTCTTCGTTTTATTTTTTAAAATCCTTTATATTAAGTTCGCTTGCTTGCGTGCTTGCGTGCTTACGACCGTGCAAATCTTTCGGTCGTTTTTTAACCCACTTCCCGTGATCCAATCGAGCTGAAATTTTCCACACAGACTCGTTGTGCGTGACAATTAATTTTCGTGAAAAAATTTTTCCCAAAATTTTACACTGTTTAGGGAATTTTTTACAAATATTTAATTACCAATTGCTTAATGCTGGCAAACAATCATCTGACCCATAGGTGGCAGCCATCTCAAGCCAGAGGACGAGATGACTCTAGCCGCCACGCATATAAAGGATTTAGAGTGAAAAACTTGGTTTTTACGGGTTATTTTTTTGCGTGTGAGAACACAGTGTAGGAGGGCGCAGTGAAACCCACTTAAGTTTCCGAACAAACAAAAAAATGGGGGGCGGGGGGGGGGTGATGGGAATTAATGATCGGCCATTATTTATTGTCGCCATCTCTTAGGGGTGTCACGGGATGCCAAAACTCATCTCACTCCCGCACTCGAGCTGGGGCTAGTCGCTCTGTCTCACTGCTGATTATAATCACAATTAAATAATGTACGAAGTGACCAGGATAAGGTTTGCAATGCAAAGGATGTGAGCGTTTGTGAATGCACCCTTCACGAACCTGTCGAGTGAGGTGAACGTATCAAAGAGACGTTTGGGTGGCTGTGTCCGAGATCAAACGAGCGTCAGGTGACTTGCTTCCAAACCGCAGTCCTCAGCCGGGGGGGATGGTAATTCCACATTATCATGGCGGGGGGAACTTGGGTCTCCAAGGAGAGTACGGTGCCGACTTGCCAATCAGTGTCATCCTCAATAGGTGCTCGCTAACACCTGACGTCACGAATAGTTTCGGCAACACCGCTGATGTTGTTGTTGTGTGTACACAAAGCTCTCATTCTCAAGCATTGTGCAAAACCCACCAGTTCCTGAAGAACTGCATTTGTGGTAATTTTGTCTTCGGCGCTGACCTTCAGGCAACGGCGAGACAACTGTACTCCGGTTTCGTTCTTATTTGGACTCATCAGTACGGCGGTCACCAATACTCACTGCTGCCAAGTCTGGGCGCCCTCATGCACGTGTAGGGGTGTTAGAGAGAGAGCCCGTTATGCATGGCAGCTTATGGCAAACAAACACAGTGGGCGGGGCTACGTGGGTGCACGGGGAGGTGCTCTCTACGACGTCCGCGCCAGGCACCCTGGGGGGGCTGATTCGGACGTTATGATCCCCCGGGGCCCCACCCCTCAGCGATGGGTTGGGTATAAAAGGGGATGTATCAAAGGGCTCGAGAGGGATGTTAAGCTAACCAGGGAAGACTGAAGACGTCTTAGATAGAGCCCTGGGACTCCCCTGGTTCGCCGTCCTTATCAGGGCCGAACAGGACCGAGCCAGCGGCGTGGTCCCGAGAGCCAGAGCCGGTGCTCTTGTAAGAGCTGGTCTGGGACTCCGGGTACCGGGCCCGACTTACCAGTGTCGGGCCAGATAGCCTCCCCTAGCCCGTTAGTGGAGGACTAGGAGGCAGGCTAGGAGTAGCTAGGACGTGTATCCTCAGCTAGTCGGGTGAGGGGGCCGATACCCCCTCCAGTGTTGTATGCCACGAACGTGCTGTGTTAAATAAACCCGTGTGCCTCCAACTCCGGTGTCCAAGAGTCGTGAACGCTACTACACACGTAACAAGAGCCAACGTGTCGACACCACGGGGACGCCATTCGCGTGCCTGATGGCAACGGTTACAGACTAAACAGTAAACACGCAACGATTCCTCGATTGTACGCAAGTACAATGTTGCACTTATTTCTCACACCGTACGTCCTCGGTCCAGCGAGCACGAGAGGAACGAGCCTTCGACGACCTTGACCGGGATTTGAACCTGTCACTCGCGATTGAGATTCGTTGCTTGTTGTACAGGAGCCAAAGCTGAACCCACCCCCCACACACACACGCTTGGCTGTCCCAACACGCGTATTTGAAACATCGACAAATCTAAAGAAATAAAAAAAAAACCCCATTCAATAGATTTCCTTGTAACATGTATCACGTTGTCACTGGCTAACAGGTTTATCTTTGGTCAATAAAAAAATACCCCGTAAGGAGAGTTGGTTTCATTTCGCAAAGGTGGTCTATCCTGAACACGTGCCCTCTCTCTCTCTCGCTCTCTTCATAGCGGCTGTACCATGGACAGCAATTCCCATCCGTGTGTTGTTTTTGTTATTTGTTTGTTTGTTTTCCCAACAACAAAACAAAATGAAGGCACCCCCACACACAAAGATCCTTAACAGACTATAGGGGCAAGTGCTGTTAGCGAGCACCTATGCAGGCCGAAACGGTACACGAGGGGATGGGTGGCCAGCACCATGCCCGACCGCCTTTGTCTCCCTAGTGGGGATGTTTACACACCGCACCAGGTACTCATTTGAGGCTGAGTCGACCTAGGGGAGGCCCAGGACCGGTTCAGATAATCGTCACTGGTTTTGGCCGTAAGCGGGAATCGAACTCGGGTGGCCGCTCCCCACACACACACACGAGCACGCTGAATTGGCCCACTCCAGCAAAATACAAACGAAATAAACACAACACTCATCCTTGTACAAAATGCACCTCATGTGACGCAGACATCACTTAACATTACGGATGCACCCAGTGGGGCGGGGGGGGGGAGGTGAAACCAGAGGGTCAATACCAAAAAAATGTTCCCATACACAAACCCCCGTTAAAAAAAGAGGTATTCATGGTTTATAACGCGTAATAATACCAATTCAATGTATATAGCGCTTTTTTTCATCAAGGATCTAAAAAGCGTTGTACAGGACACAGCAGCAGCAGACACTCAGCATTCGAAATAATTATTTTATAAATACATTTTAAGAATCAATTTAGGCATCCTCATGGTCACAACAGCAGCGCAAACACACACTCACACAAACAAACACACAAAGACACACACACAAACACACACAAGCACACACACAAGCACACACAAATACACACACACGCAAACACAAACACGCACGCAAACACAACACAAAGACACACAAACACGCAAACACAAACCCACGCAAACACACACAAACACGCACGCAAACACACACTCACACACAAACACGCACGCAAACACAACACAAACACACACAAACACACACACGCAAACACAAACACACACACAAACACACACACACGCAAACACACACACGCAAACACTCAAACAAACACACAAATACACACGCAAACATCCACACGCGCAAAACGCGCGCTTTGCAAACATTCTAAAAAATTTGCACAAGGCTTTTTTTTTTTGGGGGGGGGGTAACATTTCATTTTAAAACGTCTTTCATTTTTAAATGCGATTATTATTCCTTACGAATACCCACAACCTCCCCTCCCCCCACCCATTCCTCGCCTCGCCCGATTCCCCGGGGGAAGGGGTGCTGCTTCAAGGCGGCGCCCCCGCTGTCAAGCGCACTTGTTGGGGAACCAATCACACCGCCGAGGGGGCCCCGGGGAGAGATGTTCTGCCCAGTTTCCAGGCAACACTGATGCATGGCGAGGCTGTTGGAGTGGTGCTCTCTTGCTCGTTCTCTCTCTCTCGCTCTCTTTTTTTTACGATCAGTGGAAACAAGAAGATGCTCGGTGTATTCGGCACTTTGCTTCGTTCATCATTTCGTAATTTATTTTTTAAACTTAGCTTTATGTAAAACCCCCACCTCTCGCTCACTCTCTCGCTGACTTTCTCGCTCACTCTCTCGGTCACTCTCTCGGTCACTCTCTCGCTCGCTCTCTCTACTCGGAGCGTTTGCCGGAGCGAAATCTGCAACGACGCCCAGGTTACCGGCTACACCACAGCAACAACAACAGCAACAACAACAACAAAACCCCGGAGACACCCTTGGCGAGTGGACCGGTCGTTGATTTTTTTTTTGAGAATTTTCATCGAGATGAAAACTAATCGCGACCGGAACGCAGATTTGTTACCTGAATAGGCGTCAGACCGAGTAACGTTTCCAAAAAAAAAAAAACCCAACACGAATCCTGTACGCTCACGTACGCATCGAGAGGAGGGAGAGGGGGTGACGTGAAAAAACAAATATACACGCTGCTTATAGGTCGACGTGCGGATGTGTGCAGTGACTGAGAGGGGGAAAGGAGGCAAGCAGGAGGCGGGTGGAATCAAAGGTTATGATTGGAGATCGTGGCCGAGGAAGCATTAAAGGAGGCGAGAGGGGCCTCTGATTGACACGAGCTTAGCGGCCGTACGTGTGCGGCTCGAGGCACGGAGGAGGAAGCGGCAAGGGTGGTGGTGGTGGTGGTCGGGGTGGTGGGGGAGTGAATCCACACCGCACACGCAATGAGTGCGCGCACAGAGGTCAGGGCAGCAAACACAACGAGACTAACGCGGCGGGCGTGTAATGCTGCTGCTGTAAGCTCACGGACCCGCACCTCCGATGGACTCGCGTCTCTTGTCCCGTCGAGATCTATCTCATACTCTTAGTTCTTTCGGTAAAGTCACGTAGGTAAAAAATGAAATTAAAATTAATAAAAAATAAAACAATAAAATCACGACGTTTCGGAGGCAACACAGATCTATCTCGCCCCATGGCATTACGCGAGCTTGGCAATCCACCTTACTTGATACAGCGAGCGTGCTGTGACGATTCCACCTGAAGACAGAGGCTTGTGTTGCCTCCGAAAAGTCGTGATTTTTATTTTATTTTTATTTTACTTTTATTAATTTCACTTGATACAGCGAGCGTGCTGTGACGGTTCCACCTGGAGACGGAGGCTTGTGTTGCCTCCGAAACGTCGTGATTTTTTATTTTATTTTAATTGAATTTTTTACCTACGTGACTTTACCGAAAACACCCAAGAATATGAATCCTTGCAGTCACTAAAGCTTCAAATCTAGAAACCACCTTCTGCCCCAAAAAAGCATTCCCGTTCCCCATCTAGATTGAGAACGCATTTCTTCGCAACTGATTTTTTTTCTGTTTCGTTTGTCGGCTTTCCCCACCGCACCTCCAATGAGCACCGTTGGCTGTGTACGGTGCGCAAGAAGTTCGACACACACACGCACACACACACGCACACACGCACGCACACACGCACACACACGCACACACACACACACGCACACACGCACGCACACACGCACACACCACACGCACACACGCACGCACACACACACGCACACACACACGCACACGCACACACACACACCACACCACGCACCACCACACACACACACGCACACACACACGCACACACACACGCACACACGCACGCACACACGCACGCACACACGCACACACACACGCACACACGCACGCACACACGCACACACGCACGCACACACACGCACACACGCACACACACGCACGCACGCACACGCACACACACACACGCACACACACACGCACACACGCACGCACACACACACCACACACCACGCACACACGCACACAGCACTCACACACGCACACACCACACACACCACGCACGCACACGCACACACACACACGCACACACACACGCACACACGCACGCACACACGCACACACCACGCACACACACGCACACACGCACACACACGCACACCGCACGCACACACGCACACACTCACGCACACACACGCACACACGCACACACACACGCACGCACCACAAACTCTAAACGCGCGATGTTGATTCTAAGTGTGGAGGAGAAACACCCAGAGGACCCAAGCAGGAAGAGGCACGCAAGCTCCAAATACACAGCAGGCGTCAAGGGTGGGGATCGTACCCGCGACCACCTTGTACACCGGGCGAGGTAGTCAACATCCCGCAACAATTAATTGGTGGCTCATCGCATTAAGTGGGGGGGGTTGTGGGTCACGGGGGGGGGGGGTGCTTGACACAGCCAACGCACGCAGTTGTGTCATGACAGGCCCCTGGGCATTAATGCATTTTTTGTTATTTCCAAACCTTGCACTGAGCAGTTCAAATGCCTCCTTTGCCTTTATGAAGTATGCCTCGCAGCCACAACAACAACAAAAATAGGGTAAACAAAACGCAGCGGAAATCGCGAAAACGTGACATACGCAGCCTTTATAAATATAGAAATTAAAAAAACCCACGAGTCGCATCTCGGGACGCGGAATCAACGCTACAAGGAACAACGCCGCCGCCTCCCCCAGACGGCGTGAGGCACCCCCCACCCCCCACCGCGAGGCCAACGGAGACACTCAAATAAGCCTCTTTAAAGTGCAAATTGCGTTGCGCGCCTCGAGATTCGCGCATTTCCCCACTTAATGTTGAAAACAATCCGCGTAGAATAGAGAAGCAGCTATGGGCCACCCACCTACTCACCCACCCACCTACCCCCCGTGACGGGCAAGCGCAATAGCAGAGAAATGCGTTAGAGGCAGTTAACAAACTCGCATTTTGGCGGCCTGCTACCGCCGAGATTCTGGCTCCGAGGGAGGGCTTCTCGTTTCTTAGCGCCTCTCCCGTCGCCCCCACTGATGTCCTCTTCTCCCCTAACCCACCCCTAATGTGTGTAGATACTGACTATTTTATGTAGGGTGTGTAGGCATATATGACTATATCGTAGATACTGACTCTATTGTATGTAGGCATATATGACTATGTCGTAGATACTGACTATTGTATGTAGGGTGTAGGTATAAAGGACTCTAGCATATACTATTTTATGTAGGGTGTGTAGGTATATATGACTCTATAGCAGATTCTACTATTCTGTAGATACTATTGACTATTGTATGTAGGGTGTGTAGGCATATATGACTATATCGTAGATACTACTGACTCTATTGTATGTAGGGTGTAGGTATATAGGACTCTATAGCATATACTATTTTATGTAGGGTGTGTAGGTATATATGACTCTATAGCATATTCTGCTGATTCTGTAGATACTATTGCCTATTGTATGTAGGGTGTGTAGGTGTATATGCCTACAAAATAGATATTTTTGGTGGGGGGACAGTACATTTTGGGGGGGGGGGGGTCGACGATTGTTGTAAACCTGTTGAATCAGCTTTTACCCCCACATCTGACGGGGGGGGGGGGGGGGGAGTCCACTTTCCGTAACTTTTAGATTCAGGCCTTTCACAGGGCTTTAATAATTTAGTCTACTGACAAACGGAACGCCCGGCTTTTATTACAGACGCGACAATGACAAACAAAAAACCACAAAATGCGAAGCTTTCCAAACAGAACTCTCTCGCGTTTTTATTTGGAACTCATAAATATACCGAACAGAATAACGCCACTTTGGCTTTAGGGAAAGAAAAAAATGGGGGGGGGGGGGGGAGTTGGAGAGAACGGGGGGAGGAAGTCACATCAACGCGAAACAACCCACGCAGGCTCGCAGAACTAAAGCTGCGGACAAGAAGACACGCGGGGTGGGCTCACGGCACGGTCTTTACTGCGGAGGTCACCGTGGCGAACACTCACGGAGTCTCTCCCAAGAAGAGGTGGTGGCGTACAGCGACCGCTTCGCCGTACGCTCGACTTTCGGCCGCTCGACTTTCGGCCGCTGCCGAGTAAAAGCTGTGGAATCGAAACGGACCGACGAGGAATTACTTTACTCGGGATGCTTGCGTGCGTGCGCGTGTGTGTTTGTGTACAATATTAAAAGGGGGGGCTGGGATCAGCAAGGAGTGCGTGGAGGGCAGACGCGGCATGGCTCCAGCCTCTTCCCACGTTTTTTGCGGCCCACTGCCATGCGCGCAGTGCAATGCCCGATAGTGGATTGGTGAATTTTGTCTCGACAAAGGGGGGAGGGGAGGGGCGAGAGAGAGGCGACACGGTGCGGTATTAAAGAGCACATTGTCAGAAGAGCTGCCAGGCATGACAGAAAGAGTTTAGACTGCCGGACCTGGCAGAGCGTTTGCCCCCACCAAGTCGCATAAAAAAAAAGAATTATTACCAATGATTTATTTACCTAGGAGAGCCTCACCGAGCCCCAGTGGCTTTGTCTGGAGTTGTCCTGCTTGGGATGTTTGGGAAGGGGGGAGGGGGAGCTGGGAGACAAAAAAAAACCTCCGGATACGAGGAGGTTAACACTCAGGGGAAGTGTCTTGCACAAGGCATCCGATCTTCATCAATTGTAAAACAGATGCAGGAAGCGAACATGGCGCCAAATACCCGCAAAACCTGTGAAAGATCACAAAGCAGATGCGGAATTTCGCGCGTACAGAGTTTCTCCGGCTCAAGCGTTAACAACGACGTTTGAAAAGTCTAATCGACGTCAAACAGTTACAAGTGGGATAATAAACAAATGCCTTGCCCCCCAGTTATCATCCGAAAGAGGCCTTCTCGCGAGTCGTGCACGGCGGACTGTAAAGGTTTTTGCAAAACCCGCTCGCAAACTTGCGTTCCCGAAGGTCGGTTTCGTTTTGCGTGTGCGCGACGAACGCCCGTTCTTGAACCGGTGGACCCTAAAGTGCTATCCGTTCCATCGTGGCAAAGGAGGGCTCACGCCATGACCTAACCAGCCTCAAATTGGACCAGTCTTACCCGGTTTCACTCGAGCAATAACGCTGCTAATTGACACATACATTTTCTATTCCTCAATGTTTTACATCAGGTCAAATTAGCTCCCGATAATTTACCTACCTACATTTTACAGAAAGTGCAAAAAAGGATGTTACGGCTGTGTCTCTTCTGCCGTTTAAATGCTCGCTTTCGAAGCACGAACGAAAAATCTACGCGGCTCGTCCATCGGTCTGCTATTACGCTCATGCCAAATCGCTCATCTTCTAAGTGCTTCAAAAGCAGCACCGCACTGAAGATCACAGCAACAAGAGGGTCAGCTGACACCCGTGCAGTTCCTTTCAAATTCACACGAGTCTCGATTCAACCTAAGCCAATCAGGGACCAGGGCTTGAAATGCGTCGATTAAGGAACGGGGGCCTGAAATGCCTTCATACACCCGGGTAAAGAAAAGGCTTGACATTGGCATAGTGGTTCTCGCACCCACAGTTTTACGTGCAGCACTGGCATGGCCGTGACTTTCAAGGGCGACGAAAACCAAAAAGCACGACCTCACACAGTCACGGCGGCGGTGCCAGCCGGCGTTTCTGAAGGCCGCCACGAAGCCTTCAAGCGGCCCAGCGACTGCAGCCGGTCCCACCACCGTGCCAGTGTGGCCGGCTGCAGCCACCACGCCGGAAAGATTCCGTGCACCTCTCCGTACAATTCGATGATTTGCCACCAACTCAAGATTCGAGGCCACGATTCAGAATTAAAAAAAAAATGTTTTACCTTGTGGTGAACTGGAGTGGCCTCTTAGTGGCAAGCAAGGGTCATGTCAACACATTACGGCCGAGGTATACAACATTAAAAGGATCGATTCTCTCAACAATGTTGCACATATCACGAGGGTAGCGATTCATTTTCATCAGCGAATCAATTCATAGCAGCTTCAAAGTGGCTTCGTTATGCTCGGGGCTCCATCGTTACAGCGGTCAGTGAGTTACACACCACAGTCTCATTTTGTACAGCTTAAGCTCCCCCAGCGATAGCTCCAACAGCTTCCAGCCGACGGGGCCGGGCCCGCGGTTAGGCGCGGGGGAAAAACACGGAGGGAGTAATATTCGCGCGATGCGAGCGCGCGAGCTACGCTCAGCCGGATAAACATTCCCGATGACCCGGCGCCTTTGAATTAAATGCGCGGGTGGGTGGGTTGGGGAGGGAAGAGCGCTCCATGCTTCGCGATGGGAAGCGGGGGGGGGGTGGCGGCAGTGAGTGCCGAAGGGCCACCCGCTGCTGCTAGCTGCTTGCCGGCTGCGGCAGTAGCGGGGGCGGTAGCTTGTCGTCGTCCTCATTGTCAGCGTCCAGAGGTGCGAGACACGCGGCCTGCTGCTGTTGCTGCTGCTGTTGCTGCTGCTGTAGCTGCTGGGCGCTGGGCGGCCGCACCTCCAGTGGAAATTTGTCGACTACGTCCTGCACCTGCTGCATCACCTCCTCCTGCCAGGAGATGAGATGGCGCTCCATCTCGCGTGCCCCTGCCGACGGACAAGGTTCACACGCGCGGCAAAGATTGAACAACATCCATCACGGTTACAAGAACCGCCTTTTAGTTCCGTCAAACAATGCACAAGTCCTCGACTACCTATTACGCAAGCTGCTGTTATTCCAGCAGCGTTCATGGCAACGGCCCGGGAAAGTTGCATTTGCCGTTCGCGCAGTCGCTCAAGCTTCGTATGAAGATAACGCAACAGTCTATTACCAAGGCCAAGCATTACTATAGTATCTGGATAAGTTATTAGGCAAGTGAGAATGTTTAATGGTCAGCCCTGACCCTGCCTACACGAAATGCCCACGTACCAACAACCGCCATTCGCCACTAAGTGGCGGTGACGTCACCCTGGCGCTTGTGCGAGGCTATGAGCACTTCAAGGCCACGTGAAGTGTCGAACGCCCGCTGGCAAGAGATCATGGGACAGACCCAGGTGCAATGTGTTGACAGACTGAGATGATTTACCCCTAAATTACATAGAAAAAAATCTACCCCATGCACCACGCATGCACACACACACAGAGCAAGTGATGTGTGTGTGGAGTAAAGTAGCGTACACATATATGCTGCCACCTATTGGTGACTGGGTATGTGTGTTAGGGCAGCGTAGTTTTTTTTCATTTGACACGGCACACCTGGGACTGGACTAAACGTTTATATTCCTCGTCTTGCACGGTTTTCTGCGTATGGGACTTACAAAGTGCACCTTCTGCAGGAGGGCAATGGGTGGTGCGCTGCACGTAGATGTTATAACCGAAAGTGGGTTTGTGAACTCATCGCCGTGCACCTGTGAGTGTTGTCCACTCCTATATGCGTGTGTGGTTATTTTTCTCTGATCTCCTTTAAGCAAAATAAGAGCCCTGATCAAGTGGTGAATCAGCCAAATGCAAGACACCCCCCCCCCCCCTCCTAAATTGTGAACTTTTGTGAAACAAAAATGTATTATTATTATTGCTCAGGTGTGTCTGTAAGGAATGACACTAATCCAGGTCTTGCCGTGGAGAGTCACCAACCACAACGGGCTAATGCATCACAGAGGGTGCCAAATTGACGTACGTCGTTACCTCTGAGCAATGCGATCCCACCGATGCCGGCGTGGCTACGTTTGCAGGCACGTAACAATTCACCTCTCCTCCCCCACGCTGAGACGAACTCTCAAGCCGGGAGGTCATGATTTGTTTCAACAACAAAAATGTACACGTTCTAACGCACTGTCGCATTGGCTTGTTACGTCTCATGAGTGCGGTCTTGCTTTTCAAATGCATAAATGCAACATTGCATAAAATGTTAAACATCTCAAACAAGAATGTAGCAGTCTATTTTATGTGCGGGGTAACTTGTGCAAATCTGCGATTGTTATTTCACCTGCACAGCGTGTGTCACCTACAACCTCCAATTCTGCGTTTTGCCGGGCGATGCCACCGCTCATGCCGATTGGGCAATGTGAATATTACGGTTCACAGCTCGCAGCTCACACAACTCGGTTGCTTATACACGTAAGGTTATTCGATTTGCTCACGATTCGATACACCTGTCGTTAGATTAACAGTCGATTCCAAGTGATGAATCCGTTACATGCCTCCTGATCAAAAGGGCAGTGACACTGGGCAAGATGCGCGCATCCGCTTGTCGACGAGCGCCCTTCGCCCGCAGTGTTACAGCAGCGGGCATTGTACCGCCCTCTTGCCACCACCGCCACCGCCGCTACCTGCGATGACGTTCCCCTGGCGCTCGTGGAGCTCGTGCAGCGCGCTCAGGTTGTGGTTCATGAGCCGCAGAGCCGGGCTCAGCTCGGGCTCCGTGCTGCTCATGTGCATGCCCCCGGGCCGGTGTGGCGACGCCTGCCCCGACATGTAGCGGTCAAACTCCTCTGGCGTCAGACTCAGGGAGTGCGCGTCCAACTTCTCGATGAACGCCACCGCGCAGCACTGAGGGGGGTCGCGGCGAGGCAGCGCGGGCGAGGCGAGGGAACACGGAGGAGGCACGCGGGGTCAGACACGTTCAGAGACAAGCAGAAACAGTCGTGCAGGCGGTGAGATGCAGGCAACCGCCACGCAAGGCGATGCAGACAAAATCAGGCAGACCCAGGCAAGATCGAACATGGGTAAAGACGCTGTGTGTATGTTGAACTTCTTTCGCACCGTACGTAGCCAACCGTGCTAATCGGAAGTGGGGGGGGGGGGGGGGGGGGGGGGGGAAGGACGACAAACTGAACACAAAAAAATCAGTTGAAAAGAAATTCGTTCTTAATCTAGATAGGAATGGGAATGCTGTTGGCAGTAGGCGGATTGTCAAGCTCACGGAATGGGATGGGGCGAGAAAAATCTCGACGTGACAAGAGACACGAGTCAAACGTCGTTTGCCGCGTCACTCTCTCGTCCCCGAACCGGTTTCGTGCACCAAGCACATTTGTTCAGTAGATGGCAGCAAAGCACGTGGAGGCTTTACGAGTCCTTTGCAGCGGTCACAAGACCGACTGCTGACAACTGCACCCAGGACATTGCTCGTCATCAAAGATCGCGAAGAGGATCCGCGAGCTCAGCTCCCGTTTCGTAAGGGGCACGAGTTCAAATCCCAGTCAGGCGCCAAGTCGACTTATCATAAACATCGTCATTGGTAATTCACATCCCTCCCGATTGTATAATCGTCACGATTCGGGGGGAAATTTGTATTTTAATGTTTGTTTACGGTGAACCAAAATAAAAAAAATCTACAAGAATCAACAATAACGCATTCTCACAACGCGCAATTCCACATGCGTATCGCGAGAGCGTGCCATATCGGTGCACCAAAACACCCTAATCATCATCGTCGTCGTCATCACCGCCACCACCAACTCATCCGTGGTGGATAAAACGAGCAAACCGCTGCGTGTGCCGCGCGTATACCAGGTTGGTGAAGTAGTATCCGGCCTCCCCGGTCATGAGGCGGTTGGGGTGGCAGAAGCGCGTGATGTAGTCGATGTTGGATTGCAGGCGCGGGGGGTTTGCGCGCAGCACGATGTAGATGAGCGTGGGCAGGAAGTCGTCGGCCGTGGCGGGCTCGTCACGCGACACGCGGATCGCGTTGAAGATGTGCTTGCTGCAGCGCGTCACGCATGCCAGCTTGTCCTGCGGCACGCGCTTCGAGTCCATCTCGATGATGTCTGCGGGGTCACACCGTGGGGCGGGGGTGGGGAAGGTGGGTAGTGGGGGCGGGGGGGGGTGGCAGGGGTGGGTGGCACGGAGGTTCAGGACACACGCACCATCGCGTACCATCGTGTACCATCGTGCCCACACGCGCACATTCACATATCAATGTGTCGCTAAACCCGCCACCACCCGACACAACCAATTAGTAAGGTCACGTAAACAGAACATGCCAATTTGTTACTAGTACAGCACACCGGTGTGTTGAAGAGCAACTCCACATTTACAATCCGAGTCTTGCTGTGCCACTTAACGACACATTTATACTTACACGATCTAACCCATATTATTGGCAATATTGGTCGCGAAAGTCTACGTGTGAAAATAAGCATGCCGTTCAATTACAAAGGAAAGACTCGCCGAGTCACATCGGACACGTTTTTCTGACACGTCTCTCCGATGTCGCGCAACTTATTCGCAAGCTCACACCAAAACGCCTGTACGTGGGCATCTCTGCATCCACCCATAGGCGATTCAGTCGCGTGCAATCAGGTCGCGCGACCGGCCGCTCAGCCGCGGACTTCGTCTTCATACCACCGCCGTTATAGACGTACCCTCGCTACGTTTTTTGCCGGTTGTGCTATAATGCCAGCACGGGTGCCCAACGCTGCGGCGTCGCAAGAACACACCCGAAGCTGCGGCTCGACCCACGACAAGCCACAGGTGCGGCGGCTCGCTGGGGGGGTGGGGGGGCATGACGCGCGTTCCCCGCATGTACGTACCAGTGATGGCCTTCTCCACCATGTCGATCACCTGGGGGCTGTCCCCATTGATGGGTACGCCCAGCAGCACGGGGGTCACCCAGTGCAGCGCCCTGCATGCCCACGCAGACGGCAAAAGCGATCTAAAAAAATGCAATTTTTTGTTTTTCATCTCGCGTGATGATTTCGACTTGTAACGTGCCGTGGAGCATTCACCCTCTCTCGAAGAGGATGACTCGGAGGTGCGAGGAGGAACCACAGGCTCGTAGGAAAGGCAGCCACATGGTGATCCGATAACAATTTCCACCCCCGCCCACTTCCTGCTATAATTAGGCAGGAAATGTTGAACATTTCTCACGTGTATTAGAGAGCTAGGACAAACTACAGACAGCAACGTAAGTTAAAGAATCGTGCAAAAACCAGCACTACAAAGACCGCACGTATTTGACAGAAATTCAAAGTTGCGCACATTCTGGCATATTTACAGTCTGCAGAGCAAAGCAATAGTCTCTATACGAAAACGGCAAAAGAGAAAAAAATCAACTGAGAAGTTAAACCGCAATGGCTGTGACATGATTCATGCCTAGACTCTTTACGAATCTCCTCTGCTTAAAGATGATTCATGGCAGATGCTCCCGCGGACTACATTACCGGCACGGTGACGCACGCCTGCTTACGGTACCTTCACATCACCAACGACGATAATCGTTGAGGACAAGCATCAAAGCCACCCCCCCCCCCCAACCTCACCGCCCCTCCACCCTCCCCCACCACCAGACGCCTACCAACATGCACACGAGCGACGCATACCGGATGCGCTTCTGGATGGCCAGGTCTTTCCGCTCGTCGTCCGTGTGCTCGGGACAGAATACGTTCTTGTACAATCGCGTCATGATGAACTTCTCAATGTTGTCCATCATCTTTTCCACCTGCTCTGGGGAAGCACCTGTGAAGGCATGCGCGCACGACACGTGCCGGCCAAAGTTAAACGGTTCAGAGGGACCCTTCGCCGATTCCTCAATTCATGAGAGGCAGCGAACACAGGACCACTCACTCAACGTCCTAGCCCTGTAAGCATGTCCCAATCCACTCTCACAAAAACTAGTTTAGCCGTCACAATCTAAAGTGGCGAATCAAAAGAAAAATTGGTAATTTTTCGTATCGGATTTCGCTGTCTCGTTTGTCCCGTTTTGTCTGTGCTGTATTTTTCGCTTCAGTGAATAACCAATTCTCACTGCACGGCCACTTATTTACGTTTCAATGCATTACTGCAGAGATGTCACTCGGCCGCTACAGCAGAGTTGCCGAAAGCCACTTTAAAGTGTTTCCTTCTCGTTCATGAAGCATCTTCACACTTGTTTTGGAAACACATCCGTTGTGACCGCATAAAAGAGAAAACATGGAACTTGCTTTCTGGTTTGCCGCTTGCTTCAACCGCTCGCCTCTCTACCTGCACGTGTTCAGGTTTGCATACGATGCATATTGATTTCTACGCGAGTCTGCGTCTCGTTCCCTCTCTTTGCCCGTCCAGGCTGCGCACGAGGGACTTTGAGCCCTGGCTCGGAGCGCCTCTGAGATCTCGATCGAACAACGCATCCAATTTGTTAAATATGTGCATTATAAATAAATTGTGTTCATTATTATCCATGAAGATGCAGTGCTCGCTGGGCACGTGAGTAGGGAACGGAGGGCGCCATGGTGGCGAGATTTTAACTCCGTCTAGTATGCAGGTCATGGGTTCGATCCTGACCCTGCCGCCTGTGTATTTGGAGTTTGCGTGTCTCTCTCTCCCCGTGGTCGTGCGGATTTTTCTCCGGGTCCTCCGGTTTTTCTCTCCACATTTAGAATCAACGTCACGCGTTTGAAGCAGGGGTCAGCAACTTGCGGCTCTTTAAAGGGCTGTTTCGTGCCAGTTATTTATTAAGGGCCAACGTCCAGTATTCACCACAGCGTAATGCAGCTCTTCAAAGAGATGTGGAGTTTTGTTTACCGAATTAAAAATAAATGTCTCTTCTTGTTCGTTTTGGTTGCCGACCCCTGGTTTAGAGCATTTGGCTGCTATAAATTTCCACGTGACAAGCCACTTCGTTGAGAGATCATTTGTGATAGCCAGATCGCTTCTGAAAGAAGAGCTACGTAGCTCAGTGAGGTCTTACCTAGTAAAATAAAATAAAAATTTGGTTAATAGATGTAAGTCATTGGTTTAACTATCTTGCCTAAATCTAACCATCCTGTGGTAGGGGGCAGCTGCATTATGACTTTTTAACTGCCAATATGCATCACTAGAATCACATGGGTCATTTTCACAGGAATGAATGTTCAGCAAGGGACACAAGCCTAAAAAAACACAAAATGTACCTGAAGCATCATTTGGGTTGTTACGGAAACTAAATGTTCTTACGCAGCATGCTAGTAGTGCATTAAATAATGGACTCTGAATTGCCACCGAGACACGTGGTGGTGCAGCCTAACGTGGCAGCAATGAACGGTTTCATTGCTGTTGTATTGTCTCGTGGGAGCAATCGCTCCCCATTGAAGAATGGCTCCTCCGACACCAAATTAGAGCACCGCAAGTTCACGTCACACCGACCAGACACTCGTCATCAGCAGGGCGCTCGGCTTGCGCACAAGCACATCCGATGTGCGACCAACTTTAGCCAATTCCTAGTTTACTATAGAAATAAAAAAACAACTTTTTATTTACGAGGAAAGGCCCACTGAGCAATGTAGCTCTTTTTCAGAAGCAACCTGGCTATCACAAGTCATAGCCCCTATGAAGTGGCTTATCACGTGGAAATGTAAAGCAGCCAAATACAGTACTCTGAACGCATGTTGATTCTAAATGCGGAGGGTAGAACAGGAAGTACCCGGAGAAAATATCCACACGGCCACGAGGAGAATATGCCAACTCGAAATATACAGGCATCGTCAGGGTCGACATCGAACCCACGACGACCTCCTGTATACCAGGAGAGGCAGTTAACATCTCGCCACCGTTGGCGCCTGTTGAACATATAAATAACGGAGAGCCGCTACTTCCAGGCAAGTGTGACGTTGGCCGACGGAGAGAGGCGTGCGGTGAGCTCGCCTTGGTTGCATGCGAGGCTACTTTCTGCAAGGTGACTTAACAGCCAGACATTGATCAGAGGAGTGCGCGCGAGCATGTGAAACTGTGCGACGGTTTTTTTTACTTATCGTTCGTTAAACAATTGTCTAAATGTCTCCTCTTGTGCCATTAGGACATGACAATCACTGAAAAGACTTGATATTTCGTAAATGAAACTTTTTTTAAATGCAATGGGCTATATAGGATTATACAGATCATTATCCTGAAATGTGGAATAAAAAAATAACATGATGATTTTTTTGAAAAGCACACAGGTTAATTGAGGAAACAGCATATATTGTCTAGCAATGATTATACAGCAAACCCAAAGACAATCATGCAAAGTGCAATCATCCTAGCCAGTGGATCGGTGGCAATCAAACTCTTGCAGGTGTTCAGATAATGGGCACCCCCCCCCATCGCCGCCCACTTAACGAAGACAAACGTCAAAACCATTCATTAAAAATCCATAAACAAAACGTTCCATTAAAAATCCATAAACAAAACGTTTCATTAAAAATCCATGAACAAAACTTGGCAATTGTTCTATATCCTTTGCGGAGAGAATAGCAAACTGCTCTTTAGAGCCCACAGCAAATTCGGGCCTTTCACTCCGAATGTGGTGCAAGGCCGTGGCTTAAATGAGGCACTTCGGGGCACATCCCATCGCTGAACACCCGTGCTCCACCATTTACACTAAGGCAGGACCCAGCGCTGTGCGAACACACAAATCCCGCGCACAGCGCCACGCCAACTCTCAGGGTATCACACCACGGTGGCCAGCTGCATAAAACCTTAAGTGTGGGTTTCCCTTCATTCCCCGTCCATTTCAGTGCCAACTAAGACACTTTTTTTTACTTCAGAATGCGGTTGACTGACACAATCATACTTCTGTGTAATTACGGGCTAAAACTAAGAGCGTGTTACTTTTGTTCATCTAATTAGTATGATTTTACTGATAAAGAGAACATTGCACAAAACTTATTTTATCGAATGATCGTGGAAGGTATCATCCGAAATTCCAGAGTTCCAGGTGTTTGCCAACATCTGGAGGTTATTACTATTATTATTTTGACTGCTTCTGTTGTGCTGTTGAAGATCACAAGCTTTGTGGCGTTCTGGCAAATGCATTGTTGTTCCCATAACCCCAAAAATGTAATTACGGATTATGCCTTTACGGACACCCTGCATCATCTGCATCAGACAGCCAGGGTTTAGCTCAGACAACAGGGCTGTCAATCATGCAGACATGAGTTTTAATCCCTAGCGGGTGGGTAAAATAATGCGCCAGCTGGTGCCGCTGCAATGCCGGTTGGGAGGTGGACACTGGAGTTGATGTGGAGAGAATGGTTCCTGGACCAAGAGTGTCTGGCTTTCGCGGCCCAGGTGTAGAGAAAGCCTGAAGGCAGAATTGCCCCCGACGTGTGCCATTTAATGCAATGCGAAGCTACGGGGGAGGGGAAAACACACTTAAGATGTTTCATGCAACGATTCACCGGCCTACCAGAGGACGAGCACCGTTCATCATTCGGGAAAGATTTGAAATACGATGCTTTTAAATATACACAATGCTTAAAACTGTACTTCACCTAAATGTGGGGAAATTAAACAAATCACCAGTACTCATCAGGCACAGCGGCTTTAAAGAATTACTCTGGTGGCATTACCAGTGCTGCTGTTAATATTCATCAATGTGAGCGTGTTAAAGCATGTCTCATCCTAGCAGCAAAACGGATGGAAAAACAAATCAAACTCTCCTAACCGATCGCCGACTCGCAAGCCAAGGCAATTGCACGAGCAAACAGGACAATTTTGTGCTTGCCTGTGAGAATGGAAGCTATCAGAAACGTCACCATGGTGGTGTAGCAACTGTGGGTAATGCATCATCGTGGCTGTGATGGAACTGTCAGGTACGATTAACCCGACTGCTCAGAATAAAAACCACACCAAATAATATTTTAAGTGACAGAACACTGCCCACACTGAATGAAATCGTTTAATAAAGTTATCAATATAAAACGGAGGCAAATTGACATCTACAAGTACTCATATTCTGTATATAAAATTACACTAATAAGTTAACCATTTCTATGTGCGTATCTCCATGTGTGCACATCCTGTGTATCTATGCTTGCGTGTGTGAACCCAAATGGTCATTCAAGTACTACACATCAACCTCAATGCCCCAAGGAAGTGGATTAATGAAAGCAACATGCTTTAACAGACCTTTGCATAACAATGCAGCGCTGTCGTTCTTGGTATTTAGTTGTTATTCTGTGAAGGTTTTTGGTGAATACCTGATGGATTGAAGGAAATATGCCATGGCTATGTGTGCAGATCTGGAGCCATTAATAACTACAAAAAAATTCTCTAAAATGTTAGCAGTGTTGTTTGCCAGCCAGAGCAACCCTTTAAACGCACGTAACAGTCAATCGGGAATGGGGGGGGGGTGGCACACACAGAGAACCAGGAAAACCCCACAGAGGCAAGGGCCGTGCACTCAAGAAGTCGGACACGATGCCAGCACAGGAAAAAATAAAAATCCAACCCAGGCGTGCACACAAGACGCCGCTGCCCTTACTCTCCCTGGCCGCCGTGTTGGACTGCCGGCGCTGCGCGTGCCACGGCTGGGCTATGGGCTCCGCCGCGCTGCGGCCCAGGGAACTGCGGCGTCGCAGCGCGCTCAACCAGGAGACGCGAGCCTCCTCCGCGGGCTCCGTAGGCCCGACGCCGTCGCCGCCGCCGCCGCACGCCGCCCCCTCGACGCGAGCCGCCTCTACCATGCCACCCCGACAAGTTAGCGGCGACTCCCCCCATGGGCGAGGGGGAACGTGGGAACACGCGGGGGACATTGTGGGGCCACGGCGTCAACGTCTCCTCAGATTGGTCGATTGATCTTGTAACTTACACCCCTTGGCGAACCTACTGCCGGATTAAGTGGCTCGTTTAAAGGGCAATTTTTTTTTTATTCCACGAAAGATTAATTACACAATACATCTGTTAACCCGTAAAAACAAATACACACTGAGCTACTGCGTAGCCCGCACCTCCGATGAGCATGGTTGGCTACGTACGGTGCGAAAGTTCAACATACATACATTTAAACAAATTAATAATGAAAAATAATTATTACTGTGGATTTCACACCTGATGATGATTGCTTGTGTTGCAGTCGAAACGTCGTGATAATTTTTATTGTTTCATATTTTTATTATTTTATTATTTCCCTTCTACGTGACTTTACCGAAAGAACCAACGATAAAAATTTATAATGAGTTTGGTAGATTTTTTTTTTTTACAGCTCATAACATTAGCAATTTTTCCAGCATCACCTGCTCTGGGTCAGCCCTGAGTGTGTTACAAGCACTATCAAGTGGGCCACAATCCCTCAGCGGATGGAGCAGAGATCTGCATCATGACAGCTGTTTCGCTAATTTCGCAAGAAGCCGGCTACTTTACAAGTCATCTGGGATAAGCGGGAAAAGAGAACTGGTTGCACGTGCATGATTAAACTTCCGTTCTTTGAAAATACAAATTTAAATAAGGAGGCATTTGTTTTTAACACCATTGGGAGGCCGCAGACCCAAAGGCCCAAAATGTCAAAAAGCCAGCAACAAACAGCACTCTCAAAGTTGCTAGAGATAAAAGTTAATTGACATTAATGAAAAATGGGGGGCGCACATTGAATTTGTATTTATTTAAATATATACAAATATTTACCGGACACCCTATAATGCTTTGGTGAATTGATGACTTTTTACCACTCGTAATTGGTATTCAATTTAAGAATAAATAATTACTTTAATAGTGTGGTAAAATGGTAGTGCTTTGATTTGCTGTAAACCCATTACATACAATATATACTTGTCAACAAACATCACATTTTAACCATAATATCGGTTTCTTGGGTTCGATCGCTTAACAACAAATGTGTCGTTAAACCCGCCACCACCCGACTAGGACAACAAACCGGTGTGTTGGAGAGCAAATCCACAATATTTACAACCACATTTTAAACACACGATTTGATGCATATATGTCGCGCTTAATCATCTATAGTATTTGCTTATTAATGAGTAAAAATTACACTGAATTATATAAACAAAAACATTAACATTGGTAAATATGTAGTACTCAAAAGATGTCGTGACAGGTCACGTGACTGTCGATGACACGTAAATATATTCTTTTTTTATTTCTAGCGCTGCGACTCGTCACCAACGATCGCCAGTTCCGCTTTTTTACGACGACGAGAGCTCGATGCTCGGGACTGCAGCGGAGCACTGAGCGATGCCTCGAATGGAAAATGAAAACGCAATCTCCCAAAAAAAGATCCCTGACCGTGGGAAAACAGATGGGGTCATGAGAGGCAAGGCGCGGTGCTAGTTTGCCCCTAGAATTGAATCTGCCAACCTTATCTCCAGTGTAAAGATTGCCACGATATTTTTACTTCCACACAGCTATGATTATTGAAAAGGTCTTCTCACAGCTTTGCTGACTCTTCTTTTTCATTACACAATCCCACCCAGCGCAAAGCAAGAATAAAGGGCGTTTCCATAATTGAGTACCAACAGAACGTGCTGTATAAAACACGCAAATAACACGAGTCATTGTGAGACATATACGAGAAACACCAGCATCCGACAACCAAGGGAAGTGATGTCCACGTAACGCAACCGATGGGGTTACGGCTCATAACGTATCGCGAGCCTTGCGGTTGAAATTTGCGCAACGTAGCTTCTCACGTGGAACGCTCGCATTTACGCTCCGGAGCAGCTTGCGTGCTCAAGGCATTCTGTGCTGGGAAATCAACACATTTGTGCAGTAGGCAGTTTTGCCCGGACTTGCTTTCCCTCCCTGCCAATGCATGAATGAAATCACTTCTTTTGAAGACAAGCGAGAACATATTTGTACGTACGGGACCCCGTATTGTCACGGGGACATGGGAGGATCGTTTCTACTCTTGCGGTCAACGACTCGAGAGACCGAGCGACTAAATTAATGTCGGGGACAAAGTCCTTTTCCGCCAATTTCCACCACTGTGTTTAATCAGGAGCTGTTCATCATTTGGATTATTTGGCTGCTATAAATTCCCACGCGATTAGCCACTTCATTGAGCTATCATCTGTTGTGGCCAGGTCGCTTCTGAATAAGAAGCTAATAGTTCAGTGGGCTTTACCTGGTAACTTAAAAATTGTTTAGATGTACTTGTATTTTTTTAGTGATTTGCTTACCTTTTCGAAACTTTGCACTCCTATCGTGTTTTTGTATTGTTTGTTGTTGTCACTTTATGACCAACCCCAACTGGACACGTGTTGAAAAAGAGCTTTATAGCTTATCGGATTCCTAGAGTATAAATAATGATACTAATTCTGAAAACAATTGTATGGGGGCTATCCCCATGAGAGCTTTTATTGAGCTCTCATGCTTTACTCAGTGTGCTGGGAAGTACAGGATGAGTATAAATGCAACACTTAAAGATAAAAGGTTAAAGTCGTGTCCTGCCCAATTGACCATGGGGCTGCACTCATCCTTTGTTTACAGATCTGAGCTGGTGGTGGAAATTCCACATTTCTTTGGTGGGGCAAGTCTGCACACAGAACCGTTGTTGATTTCCTGTCACACACAATATTGTCACCCGTCTATATTTGCACCTCCAATTAGCACGGTTGGCTACTTACTGTGCCAAAGAAGATCAACAATACATAAAGTACATATTGACCCCAGAGGATTAAGGGCTGATTTGACCCTTTACCAGGGGTTGGACTGGGAGAACCTTGAGTGCAAGTTGTGGGCCCTACCACCCGCTCCGTGTACACTACAACGATACCATCATTCCTAAAATTTGACATTTGACTTTAACGACGTACCATGCGGCGGGTACGCACTGGTACAGCAATGACAATTCATAATAAAAACGTAAACGCTATCCTTTGAATGCATTTCAGGATACCACGCAAATCACGCAAGTCATACAAGCTGTGTAGCCTTATGCCATTGTCCTGAGCATATATGAATTATTTATAGATTTTGGGGGAGGGGGGCGGGTTTCACGATCCTGAATTGTGCCGTCATTCATTTTTTATTATCCGCAATATCTCGTGTTTGGCGAGATGCACTTTGCCGACGCGGCGTTGCCCGCTCAGCGGGCGCAGCGGGGACCGCCGTATCACGCACAAGCAGAAAGGAGCCTCTGCGGCGGTGTTTACGCGTCGGTGCATAAAGCAGGAAGCACGAGACAGAATTCCTGAGCTGCAGCGGCCACCCTCTAGACACCCCCACGAATTAAATCGGCTCATGCGAACGAGCGAGGGAGCGAGCGCACGAGTATTGAAGCCCCTGCAGCTTTGCGCCGCGTTATTGAATGCGCGTACACGCGGGCGCGCGCGGAGTGGCCAGCCCAATGCTGTCGGCATTTTTCATTAAAGTCACGTCAAAGTAATTAGGCACATCCCGTAAGTGAATTTCATGTTGTCAAAGCCCAAGTTCTTTTTGCCTAGCATACAAGATTGAAAATGACATCTCCAAGAGGTTTCATTATTTATCAATGATTGAGCCTCGTATTAAGCACCCGGGAGTCCTGAATGGTGAGTGCTGGTCAAGCCAACCCGGCAGTAACGCGGCGTGAAAGTACCTTTGAAGACAGAGTGACATTGCAGCCGCTCGGCCATGGTCTGGTAAAAGTCTTGTACGAAGTCCGACTGTGCTTCAATGCTCTTGTCCTTTAAAAATAAAAACACACAAATGAACAGAGGTGTTAAAATACAACTTCAATCCATTAGTGACAACTGCGCTTTGTTTAGTCAAGATAGGCTGCACATCAGTTCAAATGCGCGATTCCGCTTTGCTAACAAACTGCGGTTGGTAAAAGGCAGTCAACGCAGGAGTTCACACACTGAGTGCTAACAAAAAACGATCCACAGACCACAATGCACAGACCACCCCCCATGTGGCATCGCACAATGGGCGGGTGTCATGTCAATATTGCATTACCGCACATATTACATTACACGCACATACAGTACTGCGTGTAACACTGCCGCCTTCTCAAAGAGCAGGCTTGGTGCAATTCTGGAAGCGTCTCAATGAACACAGGGCGATTCTTACACACAATGTACGTAGGTATGTTGAAATTCTTTTGCACCGTACGTATCCAACCATGCTAATTGGCAGTACGGGGGAAGGACAACAAACAAAAAAGGCAAAAAGCAGTTCTAAAGAAATGAGTTTTCAATCTAGATTTAAAAGTGCATAGCTCCAGCGGCTTCCTAATATTGGAAGGTAGAGCATTCCAGATGGCTGCAAAAGCACATCTGAAAACGTGCGATGCGGTGACCATCTTTGTTAGATGGCTGGCCAAAAGCCGCTGTGGGGATGACCAGGGTTCGCGTGATGGTTTATGCTCCTTGACGAGATTAGTGCGCTATTGTGGTTCATTTGTGGCAAGCACTGTGTGTAATGAGCGCAACTGGAAGCCAAGACGGACATCTGGCCTGTGCTTGTGAACCTCACAACTGTGGTGGTGGGACAGCCCAAAGAGCTTTTGTAGTAAGGCAGTTCTTCCTGGTTTACACATAATAAACCTTTACATCTCATCAATACGATCCCAAGCCGTCTAATCAGAAAGCAATGCCATCTGCCACGCATCAACCTGCCTTCATGCATCCCCTTCGTGTCGTGACGATGATACGCATCATTACGGCAGGAAAGCTGGCAGTGACACCAGAGGCTTTCAAATGTCTGTCTAAAAGAGAGCACCAGCCTGCGCCCTGTGGTTGTCCATTTGGAGTGGTTTCTTAAGGTTTTGCCCAACCACTGTATGTGTGCATGTACGCTGAGCTTATTTCGCACCGTACATAGCCAACCGTGCTAATCGGTGCTGCAGGAGGAGAACAAACTAAGTGTGCGTGCGAAGCTTTGAGATGTGTGTATGACTAACTGGCAAGCAGGTATTTATGCACCCATTAATCTATGAAATATAATAATTTACTTTCACCAAAAACTGAAATTGTTCAAGATAGCCGAAATATAATTGATGTAGATTATATAAGAAAAAGAGATTCAAAAGTTACATTTAGGATAAAATCACAAACAAAACTGCATAAGTGAGATTTAAAAAAAGCATACCAATGAGATGTTCAATCCATTTTTAAATCAGATGACCGGAATCATGGACATTCATCGAATCGCAATAGAGGATAGTCATTACTGCCTACTAAATTGAGCAACAATTTAAATGTTACAATTAGGTTATAGATTAAAAGTGATTTTAAAAAATATGATTGTTACACACACAATTCAATGCATGTATGTATATTCTTAATAAAATAATATAATTAATATATTATTTTATTATTTTCCTTCTACGTGACTTTACCGAAAGAACCAAGACTATGAATCCCTGCAGTCACGAAAGCTTTAAATAAATAAATAAAACATGTATGTGTGTTGAACTTCTTTCGCACCGTACGTAGCCAACCGTTCTAATTGGAGGTGCCAGGGAAGGACAACAAAACTAAACACAAAAAACTGTTCTAAAGAAATGAGTTTTCAATCTAGATTGTGGCTTCCTAATATCTGAATAAAGAGCATTCCAGACGGCCGCAGAAGCACATATGAAAATGCAGCGACCGCTGCCAAAAGTGGCTGCGAAGACGACCAGAGTTGGCGTGATGACTTATGCTATTTGAGATCAGCAAGGCATTGTGGTTCATTTGTGGCAAGCACTTTGTGTGTAATGAGCGTGATCTTATAACGTATTCATTCGGCAACCGGAA
Organism: Lethenteron reissneri; assembly: GCF_015708825.2. Taxonomy (NCBI): domain Eukaryota; kingdom Metazoa; phylum Chordata; class Hyperoartia; order Petromyzontiformes; family Petromyzontidae; genus Lethenteron; species Lethenteron reissneri. The sequence goes on from NC_083806.1 coordinate 8,978,593, forward strand.
AGCCAATGCACCTCAGTGTGCACTGGATGGACATTGCCAAATCTTGCAGTACCCGTCACGACACATGCCAAAGAATAATGTAAGTATCCCGAAGAAAATAATAAGATTCTACGGCTTTGTGTTTAGTGTGCTGTCCCTCCCTCCGCACCTCCGATTAGCACGGTTGGCGACATGGTGCGAAAGTTCAACAATACACGCCTACAATTGAAGCCCGGGATCGCTGCGGTATGGGCCTGCCACGAGAAGCAAGCGAGCGCGCTCCGCCGTAATCGCCACGCCGCCCGTACCCTCTTGAGCTGCATGCCCTCGATGCAGGCGCGGCAGCGCTTGTAGATGTCCTGCGCCGCCGGCTTGCGCAGCAGCTTCAGGAAGTCGGTGAACTCGCCGGCCACGCGCTGGCTCTCCAGGCTCTGCTGACGCATCACTGGGCGGCTATCCGGAGGCCTGGAATCCGGCACGTCTGACCGATCGCGACACGCCCGTCCGTTACACGCACGTTTCATCAGCATCGTGTGTGTTGTTCTTGTTGGTGGTTGGATTTCTTCAACATGCATCCACATGTGTTTCTCACACAGCTGCTATTATGGCTCTCAAACTATTATATAAGAGGGTTTATAAAGACAATTTTTTCAAGACATCACCAGTTTCGAATGGTGATGTAATATTTTGCATGGACGCATGATGACGTGACCGTTACAGCTGATGGTAACATTACCATATCACTTTCATAGTATATATATATATTTCATTTTTGCATTAGCTTAATACGCTTCCCAAATGTGTCCACATTTATACGGTGGTATCCATCTCTCAATAGAGAATGCACCGCTGACTTAAATGAACATCGGAAGAATGACGATCTTGGTGACCGATGGATGAAGATGCTCCCCGATTGGATCTGGACTCTCGACTCTGGGACTAAGAGGGCTAGTGCTCTACCGAGCGAGCCACCCCAGCTGTTAAGGGCCAGGGTCACCAGGGCCATTAGCCCCTTTTGCAGTCAGAAAGGACTCATCCAGCCAAATCTTCTACAATACCAATAGGCATGTAATGATTTTTGTAAGAATCCATAAGGGAATGTTAATCAGGATAATCACGCCTTTCATATCATGCCCTCTTGTAATGCCACTGTGTCTCAGAGTGCTTTACATCTCAAACGTTTGAAAGGGAACCTGCAGTGGCAGCTGTCCGTGTAAACGGGCATTAATCTGTCCGTTGGGGGCAAAGGGATTGCAATGATGAACCCAATCTGTGGGTCATTTTCGAATTTGGTCATATTTGGACCGTGGTGCCGGCACTAACCATTGCGATTTAAGCCGATAGAGCGTATTATCACGGCTATGACACACACAGTAATAATCAGGGCGACCGCTGGGTTCAAATAAGAAACCTCTGCATCTAGCGACGAACGAGGGACCGCTGGTGGTGGGCTAACGACACATTTATATTTACGCGATCTAACCCAAAAAAAAAACTTTCTTGTGGATACTGGTTGCGAAAGTATATGTGTTAAACAGGCCACGTCACTGTGCATCTCCTCTCGTCACACCCACTACCCACATATCTCGCTTCCATGCACGCAACGTGCAACGGCAGAACACGCACGCAATTATCTGCATTTGAATGGAGAAGTCTGGGTAACGTGGCGCTGTGAGCTTCCCGACACAGGGACAAATTATAATGTAATGGGACAGGGAAGAAAGAAAAATGTGAACTCTGAAAATCTTCAAAGGGCTCATTCAGCTACACAAGTTGAGTTTCATAATCTGCACATGTTCTGATTGCTGCATGGCGATTGCTGCCGGGTAACAATGATACAGAGACAATGTTACGTACGGTTGTGTTTTGGCATGGTCAACGTCGGTCTTGTTTACGGTTTGCTTATTATAGTTGATATGTCTAGGTTAGATTTTTATTGTATGTTACTCCACAACTTTTAAACGTTGGAAATTTTTTTAAAATTATATTTAGATGGTATAAAAATAAGAAAAAACAGAAGATGTCAGAATTGAAATTAACTTGATTCTCGTGGACAAAACCCAACATTTCATAGATGGCTCTATCCTTAGTGAACACAGCATTCTGTAATAATGCAACATTGCCAGAGGCCAAAGCTAATTATAGGCAAAAACAAGACAGCTGGCAATACAAAAATATAGTTTGGGAGGTAGACTGACACATGGAGATCAGAAACATGGACATTGACCAAGAAATGTAACAATGCTGCAAATTACACGAATTACATAATGCGTGGAAAGATGCATGTATGGCAGGCAGAAAGCGAAAAGTTACATATCAGGGAGCGAACGCAAATTGGAGATATCATATTGACTGTTCAGACAAGCACCACCTTGCCTTGGGTCGGTCACACCGCTGCAAGGGATAATGGTGAATGGATGCAACTGATGATGGAACAGCGGCCTATGGAGAGAATGCACCTGAGACGATGATCACCCAGGTGGTGAAACGACGAGATCAGAGATCAAGTCATGCAGGAGTGACACAGATCTTGGTGTCACGGGACCATCATATGGGATGGTGCTGTCATGGGGAAGGGATTTGGTAAGCCTTCATCCTGTAGTGGATTAATCTCTGGCTGATAATTAAAGGGTGCTTCAAAGAAAATGTTAACACTTATATGGGACTATCGCTTTTAATGGAAAAAGAACGGATAATAGACTGTAACATGATAACAAAAGTATGTTAATAGCTTCAAAAAGTCAACGAGTCTCCACTTGTTCGCCATCTTTGTCAACGCGTGCATGGAATCTTCTCCAGGTGGTCTCTCCAGAGCCCGGAGCCACATTTCTTGTGGTATTGTTGCAAATTCTCAGAAGCGTTCACATGTTTTTCAAGAACCCCTGTATTAAATGACAAAAATGTAATTTCGAGTTTAATGCGACGAGAGTCAAAAACCTTTCTTTGGCGGGGTCTTGGAAGCCGAGAAGAACTTCTTGACAGTGTTGACCTTGCTCGTCTTTTCCTGGGTCTTCTTCTCCTCGAACTTGGCGAACGTGATGGGCTGGGAGCTGCCGCTGGGGTTGCCGGCGTACGCCTCATCCTCCTCTCGCTGGAGCCTGCGACACGGCACGGCGCACGGATCACGACGCAGGTCCGGCCATCGCGCGACCTCTCGATGAGGTTTAGCGGTGTCACTTTAATGCAATAACGTTGCACGAAGCAATGCTGGCTGCACGTGTTGTTCAGTTTCGCATGGGCCGCAACATTGTTCGAACCTCGATTCAAATGCGTCACCACTGGACAAGCAACAAGCATGTCGTCATCATAGCGGTGGGAAATCCACTGAACATCGGCTACGGCAGAGAATACTGCCTGGCCAAAAACGACCTACAGAAGAGGTTTCAATGTTGAGCCTGACAGTCAAGAGCCAAACTACAGGAACTGCCAACTGCACTGATAGAGTGAACCCAGATTTGTTTTTGGAGTAGATTGTTTCAGGACACAAAATTTAACTATACAGCAAGAAAAAGCGAGCAGTCTTACTATCCCAGCTTGGATCTGTCCATACAGCCTCTCAATGCTCAAGGGGACATCGAGCAGCCTCCACATCCTTTCCTTAACGGAAGGCTTTGGGTGCATTGAGGGGAAGGCTGACACGCTCGTCGAGCACTCTATCCGAAAACACCTGAGGCTAAAAATGTCGCGAGGGTACGTGAAAGTAGCACGAGGCATGCATTGTGATCGGAGGCGTTTACTATCTGACAGAACCCAGTGGGGGTGCGACTGCAGTGCCTGCTGTAGCTGTGGGTTCCCGCAGACCTCTCAGCAAGCTCGCGATCCTCCTGGATCTGCCTCTGGCGCGCTTTGTTGTACTCCTCGCGCCAGCACTTGGAACAGAAGCCCTGCCACGCCGGGTTGCCATAGTAACCGCATCCCTTCTTGCACAGAAGCTCCGACTGGTCCACGTGAATGCCCTTGCGCACCGTGCGGACACTCATTTTCGACACCCCTGCATTCCCACACAACCACGCGCGCCTTCAGTCTCTCCCGCAGGCACACACCGTCACCGCTGTCCGTCGCGCCCAGGCACGTGTAATGGAACGAGGGCAGGCAGAGAAGCAAAACAAAAAACAAAGCACCCACTCTCATCATCAGATTCCAGAACAGTTTCAAAGGCATGATCATGAAATATTTCTTTGTACTCTGGAAAAGGAGTCCATCTCGGATGGAGCACGGGGATTACGCAGTTCAGAGCGAGACCATCTTCAGTCAAGTCTGACTTCAAACCTTCATCAGGGGTGGACATGCCCAGCTAACCTCAGAACCCACATTTCAAGCAGTGTTCTTCACTAATTTTCAGAGGGGGGCCACTTTCGCTAATAAGATATCATCAATGTCAGGGTCACCACCACATTTGAAACCATTGGGGTTTGACAGCACGATGGGGTGTTTTCACATTTGCGTATATTGTCGGGGGCCGTACATCAAGAGGCCAGTGGCCCACGGGCCTTGCAATGAACAACACTGATTTAAAGATCTCTGTTCCTCTATCACTGAGGGGTAACGCGACCTTGTGACGAGCCACAATTTCAGAGCCAGTCTCGGGCAACTGTGGCATGACCTCCACACCACGATTTTCTATTTAGAACACATTGATAATGAGATTAAAAAGCACAACATTACGAATACCAAACGATGCCATTATTGCTTGCCTCATAAATTTAAGCTATGACAGCGACACAAATGTGCCATGAGAATCGGTGCTCATGCTACGGCTGCCTCAAGACTGGTTACGCAGGTGTGATTTGTCACGAGGTGTGGTTCCTTCTCAGTGGTGGAGCTACAGATGACCTTTAAATACCGGTTCTGAAGGCCGCAGGATGTGCGTCTACCTTCCTGAAGGTTCGTAGGGCCAGTGCATGTCAGTGGGACTGAGACCGATCAGGATTGTAACTATCTCTGTGCTCTCATCTTGTACACACGTACCTAGAATGTGTTTTGTGGCTATCTGTTTGTGAGAATAATATACTTTGAAGTAACGGTTAATAGAATAGCACTCACACTCTAGTGAGAACACTGCAAAGTTATCTGCATATATTTCAACGTCAATGCAGTGATAATATTAAAACACGTCCTGGTGACATGCGTGGCTGTAACTTTCATGTATATTTTTGTTCATTCACAATTTTGAAATTTGCGTTAGACAGCCTGGGTCACAGCCTAGCAAAGTGTCTACAAGGTAAGAACTATTATCATTGTATTTATTTCATAGCTACTGCTATGAATACGGCAGTAGACATCAGTTAGGATAGTAACATCTCATATGCCTCTCAGAATATGATATCTCCAGGGGTCAACTCAGTCCATCATCATCATCATTCCTTGAGGGTCGATAAAATGGAACCCACTTTTGTGGGAACTTAACAGTGGTGGCCATATAGAGAAGATGGTTCCCATCAAGGTAATAATCTATAGTTTAGACTTAAAGCTTTCGTGACTTGCAGGAATTCATATTCTTTGGGTCTTTTTTTTCCTGCCTCAATAGCTCACCCACTATATTTTTTCACTTGATGATGATGATTGCTTGTATTACGATTGAAACATCGTGATATTTTTATTATTTTTCTATCTACGTGGCTTTACCGAAAGACCCAAAGAATACTCTATAGTTTAGTTGTAATATGGGCAATCCAACACGAGTTCAGGAACAACAGAGATACGCATCTTCCAACACTCGTTTGTAACGACTCTTGTGAATTATACAATATATACACTGACATGCACAGTGCTCCGTGCAGCGTAAAAAAGCCTAACTCATACACCAGGCACTTTGTTGCAAATATGCATTTTGTGGCCTCAGCCGAATCATTTTCAGTTTTTTTCATTTATTAGGTATAACCCTGTGAGCCATGGGGCTCTTGACTCGGGTGCAACCGCAACAAAACAAAAACATGAACAAGAAACATCTTAAAGTGACTACACGCAACAGAAAAATCCTGGAAAAACAACAACATAGGACTGTGCAGTTGCTGTGGCTATAATCGATAGATTATTGACAAGGTTCATTAACCCAGGGCAAAGCGTCTAGGTTATTATGCATTCAAATGTGACCATGTTTACACAGGTGGCTTACCCGGATATCGCTCCATTATCAATGACCTACAGATGAAAGGTTGTTTCAACTGGACTAACGGTAGAATATTTAATTAAGTTTTCCCCACGTGAAGACACATGCAGTCAGAAACCCCACGTGCAGTTTGTAATATTAAACACCACCAACAAGTGTGCGTTGAGTTGTCAGGCACAAAAAAAAGCATCTGCTTTTGAAATGGAAGATATTTAATACATGTTCATCACTGACAACTCTTGTGGGAGGAAAGCATATCACGAAGAGAAGCCCCATGAATACCAGAGCATATCACTCCAAATTCGAGATGCAGAACATGTAAACAACCGATTTGTCGCATTCTGTTCTACTGGACATCACACTTGATTTCATGAAATCAACGTGATGTCAAGTATTGATGAACGAGCTCCTTTGGAGTTCGTAAGTGGCACTCTCAATACTTCTACGAGGCTATTATTAAAGAGACGAATGTGGTCTCGGTGCACAATTTCCTGGTCGGAAAGAGCACCTACAGCATCTAAAAACTTCACTTGCGCTCAGTTGTGTGCTCGCACATCAGCGATCAACGCTGACAATGCGTGAAAAGTACGCAGTCTGTCCAACAGCCAAAAGACATCTGGAAAGCCCACGGCCTTAACGCCGGGTTGAGGGCTGGGAGTGCAGGCTCAATGAGTCTCCCATATAAATAAAGCATTCGCATTTATACAATTTCAGTTCGCGTCCAACGGGATGATGGCCATCGCTAAGCTATCTAAAACGTGTGCAGTTATCGATCTTGATGACGACGAAGACTGTGTGGATCATGAGAATGGTAAGGGCAGTGGTGGTGTGAGTGGTGATGACAGGAGGGCTTAAATTCCCAATAAATATTCCCCCGTACCTGGTCGACTACAATAGGCACTTGACTATTAGACGTAGTTATATCACGATGTATGCTGTATGTGGTGTGCCGGGTCCGGAAATATTTTCTAAACAGACCGACAGCTGAAATAAATTATTGCATGACAGAGTGAATGATGGTAGGAAATGGTGAGGAAGATGACAGCGAGAATGAAGATGACAATAAGGGTGTTGTGTGATGTGTGGAAGATAATAGCAATGTTTATGACAGCATTGGTGAGGATAGTAAGGATAATTTCGTGAATGATGGCAGGAAGGGAACTGATAGTAGATGACAATGGTGGGAATGAGGATTATTTTGGTGGCGAGGTGTTAACTACCTCACCTAGTATACAGGTGGTCCGTGGGTTCAATCCTGACCCTGACACCTGAATATTTGGAGTTTGCATGTTCTCCCCGTGGTCACGTGGATTTTTCTCCGGGTCCTCTGGTTTTCCCTCCACATTTAGAAACATGCTTTTCGAGTATTTGGCTGCTACAAATGTCCAAGTGAGAAGCCACTTCGTTGAGCTATCGTGTGAGGCCAAGGTCGCTTCTGAAAAATAGTTATAGAGCTCAATGGGCCTTACCTGGTAAAAATAATAAAAAAAATTGCTTATAATGTATTTAGATGCTTTATAAATCCTACTTGGATTGTATGATGTCATGGCGTGATTAATATGATGTTGGGAAACTTGGCCGAACTCTTGACTCGGTGAATCTTTTCCCGGGTAAACAATCGTAATATCATTTTTTTAAAAGATCAATAATGACGGGTTGGATTTGAGTCGAGCCTGGCAAGTGAAATCGGTGCCCTCAGAGGACTCCTCTTAGAGACGAATCTCAGCTAACCGACACTAAACACGAGTGTTCACCGAACTACAGCAAATAATGATACCGTAGTGATGCCATCAACGTGTTCAGTCAAAAGTCAATGTACAGTACAGTGCATGTGCTCGGACACTAAAATAAGCTCTGGGTGGCACTCATAGGTAGATTGGCCTTGATTCGGCGCTGGAAATTCCCCATTCATTGGGGGCGTCAGTAACACCCATAGGACAAACACTGTTGACTTCTCACAAAGTGGTACCCCCAACCCCATTCGATTGATTCTGGATGATGAAGACGATGGCTGTGGTTGATCCCTGGCTGGGATTTCACCCCCTCCTCCATGACCTTTATGGAGTCGAGTTGCTTAAATTTAACGTCACCAACATCACTGCGAATATATCATTATCAACCACATCACCATTTACCCACTCAATCATCGTCCATACCACCACCATGCACGGTAGCTTAATCTCATCATCACCATCATCATTCTTCTACGTCTCATAAAAAATGACATTGTGAAAAGTCAATAGCATATCTTCAACAAATGAATGTCAACATGGGAGAATTGAGTCACTGCCAATTGAAGCCAACTTCAACACTGAAAAGGCTTTTGGTTACGGTGAGGATTAAAGAGGAGCGAGGGGTTAGCGTTAGTTCGTGATTGGGTTAGTGTTATGGGTTAGTGTTATGGGTTAGTTAGCGGCAGTGTTAGTCAGAATCTCAATATGTATTTACACTGGGGGAATCCGATGATAGCTATGACGCTCCAGTGGTATGGCTCGTGGTTGTGTTAGTTAATGGTATGGTTAGTGGTAGTGTTAGTTAGTGGTATGGTTAGTGGTAGTGTTAGTGGTATGGCTAGTGGTAGTGTTAGTTAGTGGTAGTGTTAGTTAGTGGTAGTGTTAGTTAGTGGTAGTTAGTGGTAGTGTTAGTTAGTGGTAGTGTTAGTGGTAGTGTTAGTTAGTGGTAGTGTTAGTTAGTGGTAGTGTTAGTGGCATGGTTAGTGGTAGTGTTAGTCAGTGGTAGTGTTAGTTAGTGGTAATGTTAGTTAGTGGTATGGTTAGTGGTAGTGTTAGTTAGTGGTAGTGCTAGTGGTATGGCTAGCGGTAGTGTTAGTTAGTGGTAGTGTTAGTTAGTGGTAGTGTTAGTGGTAGTGTTAGTGGTAGTGTTAGTGGCATGGTTAGTGGTAGTGTTAGTTAGTGGTAGTGTTAGTGGTAGTGGCATGGTCAGTGGTAATGTTAGTTAGTGATAGTGTTAGTTAATGGTATGGCTAGTGGTAGTGTTACTTAGTGGTAGTGTTAGTTAGTGGTAGTGTTAGTTAGTGATATGGTTAGTGGTAGTGTTAGTTAGTGGTAGTGTTAGTTAGTGGTATGGTTAGTGGTAGTGTTAGTGGTATGGTTAGTGCTAGTGTTAGTTAATGGTATGGCTAGTGGTAGTGTTACTTAGTGGTAGTGTTAGTTAGTGGTAATGTTAGTTAGTCGTAGTGTTAGTGGTATGGTTAGTGCTAGTGCTAGTTAATGGTATGGCTAGTGGTAGTGTTACTTAGTGGTAGTGTTACTTAGTGTTAGTTAGTGGTAGTGTTACAGTACTTAGTGTTGTGTTAAAGGGATTGCGGCCTAGCGAGTTTATCCGCGCGGCGCGCGATGCTCACCGGAGACGCGAGCCCACCCCCCTCCTCTCAGACGCGTTCGCGAGAGGCGCTGGCCCACACTGGGGCTGTCTCTCTCCTTACCCCCCGAGTCGTCTCCGTCTCTCTGAGGAACTCACGAGACTCGGAGACTCGGAGACGCCGCCGCCGCCGCTGCCGAGAGGAGGCCGCGACCTCAGGCGACGCGGGCAGCAGTCGACGACTTCCGCCTCGCGCCGCGCTCTCATTGGCCAGGAGGGAGAGGGTCACGTCACGTGCTCAGCGATTGGCTAAGAGGTCGTCACGTGAGACGGCTCGTGATTTTGTCAACACCCCTCTCACCCCCACCCCCCCACCATCATCCCCCCCGCCCACCATCATCCCCCCCGCCACCGTCACCACCCCCCACCATCACCCCCCCCACCATCACCCCCCCCACCATCACCCACCCCACCATCACCCCCCACCATCACCCCCCCCCCACCATCATCCCCCCCCCCACCATCACCCCCCCACCATCACCCCCCCCACCATCACCCACCCCACCATCACCCCCCCCCCCAACCACCCCCCACCATCACCCCCCCCCACCATCACCGGCTCGTGATTTTGTCAACACCCCTCTCACCCCCCCCACCATCATCCCCCCCCCACCATCACCCCCCCACCATCACCCACCCCCCACCATCACCCCCCCCACCATCACCCGCCCCACCATCACCCACCCCACCATCACCCCCCCCACCATCATCCCCCCCCACCATCACCCCCCCACTATCACCCCCCCCACCATCACCCACCCCACCATCACCCCCCCCCCACCACCCCCCACCATCACCCCCCCCCCCACCATCACCGGCGCGTGATTTTGTCAACACCCCTCTCACCCCCCCCCCACCATCATCCCCCCCCCCACCATCACCCCCCCACCATCACCCACCCCGCCATCACCCCCCCCACCATCACCCACCCCACCATCACCCCCCCCCCACCATCATCCCCCCCCACCATCACCCCCCCACCATCACCCCCCCCACCATCACCCACCCCACCATCACCCCCCCCCCACCACCCCCACCATCACCCCCCCCCACCATCACCGGCTCGTGATTTTGTCAACACCCCTCTCACCTCCCCCCACCATCACTCCCCCCCCACCATCACCCCCCCCACCATCACCGGCTCGTGATTTTTCCAACACCCCTCTCACCCCCCCCCACCATCACCCCACCCCCCACCATAACCCCCCCCACCATCACCGGCTCGTGATTTTTCCAACACCCCTTTCACCCCCCCCCCACCATCACCTCCCCCCGCCACCATCACCCCCCCCACCATCACCCCCCCCCACCCCCCACCATAACCCCCCCCACCATCACCGGCTCGTGATTTTGCCAGCACCCCCCCCCCCCACCATCACCCCCCCCACCATCACCCCCCCCGCCATCACCCCCCCCCCCGCCACCATCACCCCCCCCCCCCCACCATCACCCCCCCACCATCACCGGCTCGTGATTTTGCCAACACCCCTCTCACCCCCCCCCACCATCACCCCCCCACCATCACCCCCCCCGCCACCCCCCACCATCACCTCCCCCATCACCCCCCCCCCACCATCACCCCCCCCCCACCATCACCGGCTCGTGATTTTGCCAACACCCCTCTCACCCTCACCCCCCCATCACTCCCCCCCATCACTCCCCCCCCACAATCACCCCCCCGCCATCATCACCCCCCCCACCATCATCCACCCCCACCACCCCCCACCATCACCCCCCCCCACCATCACCGGCTCGTGATTTTGCCAACACCCCTCTCACCCCCACCCCCTCCCCCACTATCACTCCCCCCGCAACCATCACCCCCCCCGCCACCATCACCCCCCCCACCATCACCCCCCCCCCCCCACCATCACCGGCTCGTGATTTTGCCAACACCCCTCTCATCCCCCCACCATCACCCCCCCCACCACCATCACCCCCCCCCACCACCCCCACCCCCCACCATCATCACCCCCCCACCACCCCCCACCATCACCCCCCCACCATCACCGGCTCGTGATTTTGCCAACACCCCTCTCACCCCCCCCCCACCATCACCCCCCCACCATCACCCCCCCCCCCCCCGCCACCCCCCACCATCACCTCCCCCATCACCCCCCCCCCCCCACCATCACCCCCCCCCCCCCACCATCACCGGCTCGTGATTTTGCCAACACCCCTCTCACCCTCACCCCCCATCACTCCCCCCCATCACTCCCCCCCCCACAATCACCCCCCCGCCACCATCACCCCCCCCCACCATCACCCCCCCCCACCATCACCGGCTCGTGATTTTGCCAACACCCCTCTCACCCCCCCCCCCACCATCACTCCCCCCGCCACCATCATCCCCCCCCACCACCCCCCACCATCACCCCCCCCCCCACCATCACCGGCTCGTGATTTTGCCAACACCCCTCTCAACCTCACCCCCCCATCACTCCCCCCCCACCATCAGCCCCCCCGCCACCATCACCCCCCCCCACCACTCCCCACCATCACCCCCCCCCACCATCACCGGCTCGTGATTTTGCCAACACCCCTCTCATCCCCCCACCATCACCCCCCCACCAACCACCATCACCCCCCCCCCCCCCACCACCCCCACCCCCCACCATCATCACCCCCCCACCACCCCCCACCATCACCCCCCCACCAACAACCGCCAATCGTCACTTATTGGCGGTGATGTCATCACGACGCCTGTGCCAGGCTAGGTGCACCTTGAGTCCACGTGAAGGGTCGAACGCCTGCCGGGCAGCAGGAAGTCACGGGGCAGACCCTGCAGGTGCCACGGGTCGACTGACCGAGATGACCGAGATGAGTGGCTGATGCACCACCTGTGCCCCCTACTGTGCCAACTTGCTGCGCTTTAGCCACCCAGCCATGTTCAATACACCGCTGGATGAAGGCTGCTGTGCCCAAAGCATCTGCCAACATAACACCTGGCATAAATTTCGATTTAAAGCTTTCGTGACTGCAGGGATTCATCTTCTTGGTTCTTTCGGTAAAGTCATCACGTAGAAGGGAAGTAATAAAATAATAAAAATAAAACATAATAAAATTTCTATTTAAAGCTTTCGTGACTGCAGGGATTCATCTTCTTGGTTCTTTCGGTAAAGTCACGTAGAAGGGAAGTAATAAAATAAAAAAAATAAAACATAATAAAATTATATAATATTGTTTAATTTTTATTATTTTATTACTTCCCTTCTACGTGACTTTACCGAAAGAACCAAGAAGATAACACCTGGCAACCTGCACACGAGCTGATTATATCGACTCCGCCTAAGTTGACGTTCATCCGAAAATTTTCGGGTAGGAATTGGGATTCCACCGTGTTAAGCCTGGACCCAAGCCCAGAGATATTTCCACCACACTGAAAACAAACTTTGATGGGTATCGGAGGCAGGTTAACACAATTCACTTTTTTTATTTGAATGTTAAATCATTCCATTAGATCTCTGCTGTCCAACAGCTATTTAACGAAACTCAAACGCACACAAACACTTAAGTGCATACGAAACATATGAACAGTGATTGGAAGTTGCACAACCTTACAATGATCTCGGACAAGATTTCCCAAACCCGAGTAACATCTTTCGGAGTTCAACAATTTGCCTCCCCGCAAAACTTAAGTTGTTACATGCCACACGCGCCTGATGATTGATAAACGTCTCACGTGATTCGGAGTGAGGTCAATGACCGAGTCGCACTTGTTTCACCCTTACGCGTTAAGCTCAAATTATACGAGTATATGCGATTGCATTTTGCCACAACACCGATGATCCTTCTATATTGTGTTTACTGTACTGCTTATAAAACCCGAGCGTTGCATTAAAGTATCCATCACAGTGTGCTATGCTATTTGGAGGTGTTTCCACACACTTTTATCCAAATGCTCTTAACGAAAAACATCGGATAAGCGAGCCACATGTTATGCTTGCACAAACACATGTTTGCTCTTGATTTCTTAAAACAAAGTGAATCATTGCAATGAAAATAACACTGGAATTACAGAATGTATATTCAAAAGGTGTAACGATGCACCTCCGGTGATCAGAGAACTGTTACTTTTCAGTCGCGATTCGGTTGAGGAATCTTTTTATTCCAATGTGGTTCATTTAGCGGCCACTAGTGGCTGTATAGCTTACATAAAATTATTACATACAACATATACAAATCGAAATAAAACATTCTTACACAGAATCGATAGCAATGAATCGATGTATTTTTACGCCTCCAACGAATTGTCTTGCTGTGAATGTGTTCAATGCAGCCGTGGGCCCAATGGTTTGGCCGTAGCAGTCAACATGAGATACACGTGAATACAAAAAGTATAATGCCCTACGTCGGCCACTCATGAACGAACGCCTTTGGAAAAACATGACCAAGCACACACAACTGTCCATAATTATTTGTAATAATTACCCAAGTAAACTATGAACAGGCATTCATCGTGAAAACATTTTTCAAAATGAAAGTAAATTATCTCTTATTTGAACAAATACACAAAATTGCAAATGCAATAGTTAAATAATACAACTATTAACATTCTTTTGAGCTCATTTTTTCACCTGGTCTATTGAGTACATACACCAAAAATAGCAGCACTATAACATATGGTACTAGAAACGGGCATAATAAACTAAACTTACGTGAGATGGCCATGTAAGAAACCCTTTGAGTGGAGAAGTGATGTGATCTGATTTATGCTCAACTCGCACTCAGATATCTAACACATTCCAATGAAAGGCCGTGATCTCCTACAAGATTAAAACTCGGCGTGTTGGCGACGGTAGAGAGATAAATGCCGCAAAAAAATATGCTGGAATATTTTGCGAACTAAAGCAGTGCGCGCGTCTGTTGAACCTCAGCCATGCATTTATTTTCAGCCTCAAAAGAAATGTGTGCTCGGACTTGCAAAGGTCGAGCACAAATTGCTCCAAAACTGTTTCGTAAAACTGTCCAAGGTGCTGAAATGATCAGCACAAACTTTACACATACTGTATTAAAAGTTGCGTGAAAAGCGTGACTGAAAATAACGGTGGCAGGGTTTGGGCTGCCTAAACCAAATGCTACGTCTCATCCGTCAATATCTGAATAGTTCACGCGCCCCTCCAATGCCCCTGAGCAAGCCGCAGTTGTCGATATCATTAAAAGGCAACCACCATGCTCACCATAGCAAGTCGGACAAACTCACTGTGCTTTAATGGATGCCTCTAACACAGCCAACACGACACATCCCGGTGGCAGTCACACTGCACACAGGACATTCACGATGCAGTGCACACAAGGAATGGTGAACTATTGTGCTTATTAGCCATTTTCAAACCACTTGCTGAATGGCAGGCTTACAATGCTGGGGTCAATGGCCATGTTCTTGTTAAGCTACAATTCTGTTTCTCCATCGCCTATTTTTTATGGTTCTGTTATGTGTCTCCCAAATGGTTTCCCATAACCTTTCTGTCCAGTCCTTTTCAAAAGGCTACTTGGTTTGTGATTGTAATGATTTCAGAACCAATTTTCTCAATGTGTTTCTCTTTGGGTCTCCTGAATTACCCCACAGTTGCATTTAATCAAACTCCTTTGCACAGTATTCAGGTGGTTATTTATGTGTTTTGCTCTGAGCAACTGAACTACTGGTCCATTTATCATGTTCGGCAGAGACAACTCTTATAGATTTCTCCATCACCCCCACCTTAGCGCTTCCATTAACCATTACAATTCTATTCGAGAATACATTTTGTCTCGTTTATACAGTCTTATCCATATTCTCCCTCTTTGAAAAGAGTTTTGTTTGCTCCATTCGCCTAAATGAATAGCACAAGATTTGCACACAATTTGCATACATCGTAAAGAACAGGTTGACAGCTTGCACAATTTGATGCATATATCACGAGTGTAAGAAGTGATTTCAATCGACGATCTATTTATCGTTACATCTTGGTGGCAGCATGTGATTATCATAGTCATTATCAAACACAACAACGTTTCGTGAGAAAAATGCTTGGTTGAACAAAGTGAATTTTTTTAATATATATAGAACATGCACCATCAAATCATTGATTAATACAACTGCATATGAAGCTCTGAACATTTTAGGGAAAAAAATGCAAACACTGATTCCCTTGTCCCCAAAGCCCACACGAGCTTACATCTGATGCACGTGCTGCTTGCATGCGCACGTACACTTACCGAAGGTGTGGAAGTATAAAAAAATATATTTACTTATTGCTTGAGACCCCAGCTCACCCTTGCTCTCACCAGCTTCAAATAACCAGAATATCTCTTCTGCCGCTGCTGCTTAAATCATTCGCCAGAGACGCCAGTGCAAGGGAGGTGTGTGTGTGTGTGTGGGGCATTGCGGCAGTGTGCTTTAAACTTGCTCTTTCAGGATGGGTCGCACGTCTGGGCCGGTTTCCACACGAGTTAGAAAACCCCAGCACATGGAGAAGGGAGACAGAGTGCCCATTCATCCTCACACTCCACATGGCAGAATTACAACTCGTCAGATTTATGAATCGCAGCAATGTAAACAGTGGTGCACTGGAACGCAAAAATATGCAACGCTGTTTAACGCAAAGCCACCGCTTTAGGACGAGTGGTGGCATGAAGTTTTGTTTCAGGGTGTTGAGGAAGTCAATTTCGAGGCCGCTTTTATATGCAGATCAAGCAGGTGTGATATTTTTGTTTTATCTGGCACCAGGGGACTGGCATGGCTGAATCAATCAAGTGCCACGTCTTAGAGGAAAATGCAACCCAAAGCAAAACATCTATTTTCTAGCTGCACACCCCTGCAATTCCATAAGTTGTCACGATTTTGCATTGAAAGGCAAGACTCAAATCTTATTGGCACACTGTCGCACCTCAAGTGACTGCAAGGGGTCAAATCGACGTATTGCATACAACATAGGAAAAATAATTTATCCTCGCAGCATGAATTGATGTATCCTGAGCATGCGAACTGATTTTTGTGGATTAATGGATGAACTGCTAAACCCCCGAATTGCCCAGGCTGTGTATCGCACAAACGACGTGCGTTTGAACCTCTGTTGATGAGAAAGAAATCATTTAAAGTCACTTTTAGGAGCGCCAGTGTACCCTCGTGATATAACTTTCAATCCATGGGGATTCCCTCCACTGTCGTTTCCAGCGCAGATAATCTCGGGTTGTGTTTGGTTTGCCTATTTTGTGTATATTAGAGGCTATGACCTCGGCTGGTACAAGTACCGATCGTGAAAATAATGTCACACAGAATGCGCTGGAGGGTTATCTCTTATCATGAGAATGAATAACTGTGATGCATACTGACCCTCTGGACAACAGCTAAAAGTGAATGCTTTGATGATGTGAATTCGTGTTTTCAATGGTACAGAATAAGATGGGGATAACACAGGACAATGTGGGACACCGTGTGCGCGAGGATGAGTGGTGCATGCTGAGAGCCGACCATGGAGCTGGGCACATGACGGGAGAATTCTTGATTCTAGATTTGAAGCTTTCGTGACTGCAATGATTCATATTCTTAGGTTTTTTCGGTAAAGTCACGTAGGTAAAACATCAAAATTAATAAAAATAAAATAAAGATCACGACGTTTCGGAGGCAACACAAGTCTTGTGTTGCCTCCGAAACGTCGTGATCTTCATTTTATTTTTATTAATTTTGATGTTTTACCTACGTGACTCTACCGAAAAAACCTAAGAATAAAAATGAGAATTCTTGAATCGAATCGTGACCCCCAGATCACGACAAATTCTTTAAAATACGGGGCGGGTAATCAGCACGCACCTCACTTCGATGTGCTCTTCATGAGGGCAGAGAGACGGAAAGACAAATGGGTTTTCACGTGCACTCATAACAATGTCATGTTGAACAATGCTTCACAATGTAATATCTCGTTTTCAGTATGTATGAACACACACAAACTAATGCCAAAAATTATAATTAAGAATAATAGACTGGGCAACATGTCGACCTCACAATTGTCTGCAACGTGCTGACCGTACATATTATTGCCCCAATATTTGTAGAACATTGGCGAGAGCAGCTACAGCTATATATCTGCAGCTATATATATGGGTTCGATGCCGACCCTGATGCTTGTATATTTCTAGTTTGCATGTTCTCCCCGTGGCTGCGTGGATTTTTCCCCGTGTCCTCCAGTTATTATCCCTCCAAATTTAGAATCAACATGCGTTCAAGAGTATTTGGCTGCTATAAATTTCCACGTGGTAAGCCACTTCGTTGAGCTATCATTTGTGGCCAGGTCACTTCTGAAAAAGAGTTAACATAGCTCAGTGGACCTTACCCGATAAAATAGAAAAATAGCTTCAAATAGTTTAGCATATATATAGTACCTCAATGTCCCTTTACTTTGGAATATACATATCGAGAGCATATCGCAAAGTAGCTGCTCGTTGCTATGCCTGGGTGAGTGGAGAACAGCCCCTATCCGTGTGTATTAAGGTGCACACTGCTGCAGGCTGGGAGTCACAGCCGTGCAGCGTTAAGCAGAACTGCCACAGGCCTGGCGAGCACAGCACCTGCTGAATGGCACCTCACGAACGCAGGTGCCGCCTTATTGCCTGTCATCAGCACGGGCTCTTGTACATGGCCGCTGCGTGACGGACAGCGATGCATGCTAACGTCACGAAGTTCCACCACTGCATTCGTGCCCACTTCATGGGTCTTCTACGTTGGTAGCTACACACGCATGGAGTCATTAAGACATTCTGTGACACTGCACAATCCCGCTTAGACTGTGCGCTGTTGGTAAGAACCTATTAAGGCCAACCTACACACGAGACGCTGTGGGGCCAGTACAATGCACCATCCGCCTTTGTTTTGGATTTCTCCAGGATAAATAAAGACTGATAAAGATGTTGTTTTCCCCAGTCCTAGTGTCGGCACACCATGCCAAGTACTCGTATTAGGCTGAGTGAATCTTGG
Organism: Lethenteron reissneri; assembly: GCF_015708825.2. NCBI lineage: Eukaryota > Metazoa > Chordata > Hyperoartia > Petromyzontiformes > Petromyzontidae > Lethenteron > Lethenteron reissneri. The sequence continues at coordinate 8,997,015 of NC_083806.1, forward strand.
GGATTTCCACATCAGACACTGGTACCGATTGCTAGTAATGGCCATGGCCCACGAATTCAACTCAGGTTACTGGGATTGTAGGGCAGTGTGGCAACGTACCATCCCACTGCTCCATACACACATTACACATTTACAAGATACACATGATACATTAACGTAATGCAAATTAGAAAACTGCTTTTAACATTTAAACAATTTTGCACAATGTGCAGTGCAGGATTTGCAACGAGCTTATAAAACGGCTTAAAACAGCACAGCTTAACAAAGTTGAGCGTTGTACTTTACATTATGCACTTCCCCCCCCCCCCCCCCCCCCATCGTAAACGTTTCACACAGCGCCCAACACGCAAGAAAGCTGGCCGCATGGGCCTCGACGGTTCCAGTCAAACTGTTACATTTTTTGTTTAAAAGAGGTACGTTGCTTGCTCGCAATAAAAAAAAATATGAAAAGCGGTGCAATAAAAAATAAAACTCGATGATTACAATTGAGTCGGTGAAATGCTTCTTTTTGGGCAAGCACGTCGGTGAGCCAGGCATAAATCCGCAGGACTCAATTAAGTGTGCACACAGGCAGGGAATTAGTTTGAATGCTAATTAGTTGAAGTGCGATGGAGGGATTGCAAAGTATCTTCACGCTTTGCGTGCCAGAGTTACAGTGAATTCAATAATTATCGAGGGTTTTATGCAGCCGTGAGTGGCCAAAGATTTTGAATGTGCCCTGCCAGTGTGTGCCATGAGGTGACACTGCCTTGATCGATACGGACCCACAACCAAAATCTCAACAAGGTCGACTCAAATTTTGATTTAAAGCTTTCGTGACTGCAGGGATTCATATTCTTGGTTCTTTCGGTAAAGTCACGTAGAAGAAAAACAATAAAATAATAAAAATATAAAACAATAAAATTATCACGACGTTTCGACTGCAACACAAGCAATCATCATCAGGTATGAAAAACACAGCAAGAAAATTTTAAAAAGTGGCGTTTTTTTTTCTTGCTGTGTTTTTCACACCTGATGATGAGTGCTTGTGTTGCAGTCGAAACGTCGTGAGAATTGTATTGTTTTATATTCTTATTATTTTATTGTTTCCCTTCTACGTGACTTTACCGAAAGAACCAAGAATTGAAGGTCTACTCATTCCATAAACGTTACATAAACACTGAACTCAATAAAATTATTGGTAACAAACGCGAGAAGAAAATTTAAACGAAAATAATTCAGCCTGTGATAGTGCGAATCGCCGTACAATAAATGCATGCAAAGTTCCCGAGAGCCTTGCTCGAAAAACCTTTGTTGACTGTCTCGTAAAAAAATATCCGCTACTACTTCCAGAGGAAACATCGTTCTGGTGCCAGAGGTACCAGGATCGGCCTCTCTGAAGGAGTGGAGGAAGCTTGTGAAAGAAGATACTGGGCAGCTGCCAAAAAGCCACCCTCCAGCTAGAACAGGAGGCACAGAGGCAATGCTCAGAACAAAGAGGAAAAAGTGGCTAAATCACAGTGACTTGTTAGAGTGGAGAGTACAGGTGGTGCATCTGCCAGTTACTGTGGTCCGTTAACTAACAACAGCTGAATTTGTCTCAAGACCGCTTGCCAGTTATCGCATCTCCACATGGCCTCCAAGTGGACCTAGCCTGGCACATTCACAGCGATTGTGTCACCACCACGTGGCAGTCCCTGCGTTTGGTGTGGGTATTTGGTTGTTTTTGAGAAGGGGTCTTCATCTCTACTGAAGCTGCTCTGTTGAATGCGTAATTGTATTCCAACACACACAGTAGCACCGCGAGTGGCCAATGAAGCAAGCAACGTGCAGCCAGGGAGCACATTTGCCAATGACTAAATCACCCTGAATGTGCCATATCTTGTCGGATCTCGGATCCTAAACAGCGCTGATTCTGGCTAGTAGTGTGGGTCCTCAAAATGCCACGTTGATTTAGGGTTGGAGTACCCCGGTATATCTGTGTTTATTAACAAAATCTCTTAGTAGGTTTAGGCCACTTACAGCTTATGTTATTTACATAAAAAAGGAAAAAAATCACCGCTATAAATCAATCCGATGCTGGAACGCAGAACCCAACACTCCAGTAGTTACCGTACAGCACTAAACTGGAACTGCCTGACGCGTGATGATTTTGCGCAGCGTGGAGACGGCTAACAACAAGGCTTTGTACTCTTACAAATTTGGGGAAGTTGTGATAAAAGATGTTACATAATGGGTCGTAAAAAAAGATTCTGAGAAATAAACACTCAAAAAAGTCTAATCAATGTAACGTTTGGCTTACTGTGAAGTCACATCTTTAAATAAGAATCACACAATGTTACAGCAGTGAGCTGTTGCTAATGGTAATTTGAAAAAAAATGGAGCAGTCAGTCTGCGCTAACTTTAACTTTCTTCTTTCAACACCTTGTGACCACGCATCTTATGTAACCTGTTTGAGTCCTGAGCAACATCAGGCCGTGGCACTGACATCGCTGCCGTGACTTCACTCCGAGCTACGTCAACCCAACACGGCTTACGAAGCTCGAAAACAAATATTTAGACTGGCAGCTGCTCCAAGGGAATACGAGGCGACCGAGCGCATTGCACAGGGGTCGGCAACCAAAATAACAAGAGCCTTTTTTTTTCAAATCGGCCCTTGAAAATTTCAAGAGCCGCAATACACGTGAACACAAGACGGTGGTCCTGAATAAATAACGTCACGGAGCGATCCTTGAAGAGCCGTACCTGGCTCCTGAGCCGCTGGTTGCCGACCTCCGGTACAGCACGTTACACAACGTGACACTCAATCAGGATTCGTCAGCTTTGTCTGGTCATTTCATACGGCCCCTGCCAGAAGCCGTGCCATGATCCCAGCCTCCACCTTCCCCTCCCTCCCTCCCAAGTTTTCTCAGCTTGGATGCTTAGGTGCTGCATGCATCTAGCCGCATCGGTGGATCGCACAGAGATGAAGGCTGTGTGAGACACCCACCTACAGGGGAATAGGGTTATACCCATATGAGGCAGTACAGCGAGTAGATTTCGTACAGGTTTATCCGTGTGCACGTCATCCCATTGTTACGTGCGTGGGTTCTCTCCCTCGTGCAAAATTACTCTATGTACACTTAGTAAAAGGCATCGGTCTAACATTCCAAAAGCAGGACCCTCATTGAGACTGAGTGAGGCTTTTCTGGGTAAACAGAGACATCATTCAATATATAATTACAATACGCGAACAAAAATAAAGGGCACAATATTTCTCCCTGCTTGAAAGATCAGATCGTTTGGCATCGACTCTTCACAACGCAGGGTAAAGCGGCATCCACCCGCGACACCCACCGAGGACCGGCGTCACACACGCCGGCACGGGGCTCACGCCACAGCCGGAGAGAGGACGCGCAGGCGGGTCCCCCCACCCCTTGCCGCCCCCTACCGAGGGTCACCACCACAGGATCTTGAACTCGTAGACGGGCCTCTTGCAGTAGTAGTGGCTCACCAGGTGCTTGTCGCACACACCGATGCACTGGTGCTCGGCGGAGATGCCGCGAGCCGCCAGGTCGCTCACCACGCAGTGCAGGAGGTCGTACACGTCCGCCACGGCCTGCCACGGCCCAAACGTCACGTCCACGTCGCACGAGTGGCGGAAGGCGGCGCGGCCGGCCGAGCCGACGTCCGCCCCGGCCCCGGGACCCTGTGCCATCGCCGCGCCCTCGAGGTTGAGAGCCATCGGGGGCCTTTCGAGCGCCAGCCGCCCCCCAAAGAGGGGTCGTTCGTACGGCGTGGCCGGCAGCTCCTCCTTGTAGACGCAGACGCGCAGCTTGGCGAAGCGCGCCCTGCGCTGGGCGGCGCGCTCGCGCGACACCGTGATCATGCGCTCCAGGTTCTCTGCAAGGGAGGGTGGCGTCCGAGTCTCCGCTTAACTGTGCTGTACGAGGCGTGCGTTGTCTCTGCTTGCAATGCAATTAAAATACAACTCGGGTTCAAATAGGATCGATGCAACTACTTTCTTTATTTGACCAGGTAAGGCCCACTGAGCGATATAGCTCTTTTTCAGAAGCGACCTGGCCACAAATGATAGCTCAACGAAGTGGCTTGTCATGTGGAAATGTATAGCAGCCAAATACTCTTAAACGCATGTTGATTCTAAATGTGGAGGGATAATAACTGGAGGAACCAGAAAAAAATCCACGCGAGCAGAGAGAACATGCAAACTCCAAATATACAGCAGGCATCAAGGGTTGGGATCGAACCCACGACCTCCTGTATACCAGGCGAAAGAGATAACATCTCGCCACCACTCAACACGCTGCGTAAAAATCAGAACACACGCATTTCGGAAAACCTCTGAATCCAGCGAGAGGGAATTCTATGTGAAGATACTTCGTAGACAGAAGAGAGTGGCAGGCAGGCGAGAAGTGCAAGGTAGGTGATGAGCCTGAACTTCAGCATGGGCAGGAAATTGGCTCTCCAGTTTGAAGAGGAGAGCCAAACTAAATCAGCTTAACTGAACCATTTTCACCTCACTGAATTTTGTTTTACTAATTTAAAATACCCCCTCCAGGTGATTTACATGCAATGTTTCGCATGTTTTAAATTGGTTACACAGAACCGGATTGATTTCCTTCATGTGAGAGAATAACACCGAGTTGCTGTATTGCTTCCTACAGAGACTTCGTTAGCCTCAAGGCGGATTGCTGTACGCACATGAGCCAGAAAAACTGCATCCGGTGATGGGTGTCTGGTACGAGTCTCCTGTCACAAATCAAAAGTAAAATTTGAAAAGGCAGCCATCCTAAGTGGCTTTGGATTTTCGCCCGCTACCCTTGGGATTATCGATACGTTCCTTCAGTTTGGCTTAAAATCGCCGCTTATGTTTAAATGGTGTTCTCATGTAAAGCGTGTTTCCATGGCAACAGTTTCCACGTTCCCTTAGCAACGTCCACCATGGTAACTGCTGCGAGCATCACGTGACCCCGTAATGTCGCGACGTCGCTGCCTCGCTAACATCCCGATACGGTGGTGTTGTACGGGTTAAATGTTATCGCTCGATTTAAAACACAATTACATTCATACTGGCACCTCACCGCAACCGCATCGCTTGAGCGTGCTATCGGGAGGGCGACAGTCAGGGGAATGCATTTGCCGCGGTTCTGCCCCTGGCTCTGAATGTGAGCTCCCACAACGCACTTGGCCCTTGGTCTATGAGGATAATTCAAGGATCTTTGAGGTCCCGCAAAGCCAAGGGTAATCTCGGGATCTTCGCTGGGATATTCTGGCATTACTGTAGTTCTGTAGAGTCATTGCCGATATGTTGCATTAGCTGCTGCTCTACTTCTTCATTCTTTCCACAAGTAACTGATGCCTTTTTCTTGCAAAATGTCCTGGGTTGTTTACAAAGCAGACGTTTGGACAATTTATTGCAATATATTCATAATAAACGTTTTTGGGTTAGATCGCGTTATTTATAAATGTGTCGTAACCCTCCACCACCCGACACGGCCAATCAGCAAAAAAGTGTCACGTTGACAAACGACAAATAGTTCACTGCTTTAGCCCACAGGTGTGTTGAAGCGTGAAACCACAACATTTAAATTTTTGAGTACGACGTTTCGCTGGTAATTGCATCCAGCATCATCGGGCAATTCGCCAGAATGGTGAGGCTCTGCTCTTGCTCCCGGTCTTAAATAGAGCAGCAGCAGGGTGACGTCATCATTTGTAAATGTTGTCGTTTCACGCTTCAACACACCGGTGGGCTAAAGCAGTGAACTATTTGTCTTTTGTTAACGTGACACTTTTTTGCTGATTGGCCGTGTCGGGTGGTGGAGGGTTACGACACATTTATAAATAACGCGATCTAACCCAAAAACGTTGATTATGAATAATATTGGTCGCGAAAGCCTACGTGTTAAACTTATTGCAATATAATTTGCTTGTTTCAGGCAACCAGTGTACCTGGAGAAAACCTCACGCACGCAAGGGTATAACGCTTAACATAATCCATACATTAGTCAACAACTTGCTGCTGTACTGTTACTTCGTCGACCATACTTCGCCACACTGGTCGGTGAATGTTGGTGAAGAGGGGAAGGGACCAGGACCAGTTCTGACATCACTCATCACTGATGTTAGTCGTGGCCAGGAATCTAACTCGGATCGTCAGGTTCATAGTGCAGTGATCATAACTTGCACAAGTTGTAAATATTGAAATTGATATTTGCTGCACGATTCTCTGCATGTAACTTGAGTCAGTGTAATTGATTTCAACAGGAGATTCACTTCGTGCCCAGTAGGAGAGGAGTTTCTCGGGCTCCGAGGTGAGGCTCACCGCTGCGGCAAGGCTCACCGCTGCGGAAAGGCTCACCGTTGTAGTATGGTAGAAGATCAAGGAAGGCCTGGCGCACACGCTCGCCTGCCAGGGGCTGCAGCGTCTCGAGGCAGGCGAGTAGAGGCTGCAGGCCGAAGTAGTGGGCCTCGCGGTGCACGCCGCGTGCGCGCTCGTGGCATGGGACCTCGCCGCTGCGCAGGAAGTTGAGGATGTCACTGTGGGGGGTGGGGGGGGCGACCGGGGAGCACAGGCACAGCTGGGTGGGATAGTCAGTGGCGACTGTCTATGTGGCCGCTCTACACGTGCAGTCACACCCGCACACCTTACTACGATCACACCTTATTTTTACGAGGTGTTGCCTTACCTGTGATTAGCACGGTTGGCTATGTACGGTGCGAAAGAAGTCCAACGTACATACATACATAGAAAATCATCGCCCCCCATACGATCAGAATAATGCCCATTTTTAGACCGGGTGCTGAGGTTGCCTTGTTACTGGGGGTGTCCTTTAAAATGTTTGACATGAGACGTGATGCCAAGCGCTTCGAGACATCTCGTCAAACAGGGCCACATCATATTTATCTCGATATGCTGCTCAATTTAAAGCTTTCGTGACTCATTCAGACGCTGTTTTCCCGACAGACCTGTTCTTCACCTGAGGACGGCTGCTTGCGTTGTGGCCAAAACGTCGTGAGAATTATTTAATGTTTTATTTTTATTATTTTATTATTTCCCTTCTACGTGACTTTACCGAAAGAACCAAGAAGATGTGCTGCTCAGCCCGTCCGTTCGTCCGTCCCTCCCGTTGAGCTCACCCAAAGTATGCGGGGTCGCGGTCAATGAAGAAGCGTCCCACGTGGTCTCGGGGCAGGCGGTGGCGCCCGCTGAACATGGCGGCCAGCATGGAGCCCTCGCAGCTGCGCAGCGTCGACAGCAGCGTGGCGAAGTGCGTGCCACCCACGTTCAGCTGCACCACCTCGGGGAAGACGGTCGCGGCGCCTGCCCACGCCGCCGCTGCCGCCTCGGCCGCCTGAGCGGCACACATCTGCAGCGGCGGTAGCGCGGCCGACGTTAGCTCACGGCGCTCGCCTGTCGGGGTGTGTCGAGTGGCGCCGCCGCCGCCGCCGCCGCCAGAAGTGCGCTCATCGCAAGAACTGTGAAGGGCTCGCAGTCAAAGGACCTGAACGTGGGAACGAAAGTTCACTTAAATCTGATTGTGGCAAAACCATGCCGATGTTTCCATCACCAGCAACGGGGCCCATTGCCGAAGCGATGTGCCCCCGCGCCCCTTTTGTCAGCGAGTTAACGTGACAGGGTCATCAGAGTTCCACAATTTTTATAAGAGAAGGTAATTAGACGAATGTTCTCTAATTATCCAGCATAGCCTCACTGAACATGATGACTCTTGATTTTAAGCTTTCGTGACTGCAGGAATCCATACTCTTTGGTTCTTTCGGTAAAGTCACGTAGGTAGAAAATAAAATAGATCACGACGTTTCGGGCGCAACACAAGCGTCCGTCATCAGGTGAGAAAGCTGATGACGGACGCTTGTGTTGCGCCCGAAACGTCGTGATCTATTTTATTTTATACCTACGTGACTTTACCGAAAGAACCAATGAGCATGAAGACTCTTGTTAAGGGAGGGTCCTGTATTGGGAAATGTCGCCAATGGCATCAATGAGCTTTGCAGGAGGAAACCGGAATAATGAAACTGGGGTACCGAGTAGGCCTTGGCAAGGTAAGGTAAAAGTGTAAAAACAACGGGCCTACCTTTACCCTACCTTTTACCTTACCACAATACAATCACTCTACCCTACCTTTTACCCTTTAGCAGGTAAGGTAAAAGGTCAAAAGCAACGAGCCTACTTTTTACCCTACCCTTTACCCTTACCCCTTGGCATGTCGACACCTTTACCCTTTTACCCGGTAAAAAGGGTACAATTACCTTACCTTGCCGAGGCCTAGTACCGAGGAAAGCCCACGCATACAAAGGGAAATAATACCAGGAAGCTCCGCGCAGATAGTTGAATCACGGCCACGAGCAGTGACAAATCGCTGGGGGTGAACCGTTACATTCCTACGGGACAGCCTTTGAGTGGTTCGCGCCACCAAAATGCAGTCGCCATTTAAGCAGCTGCACAGAGCGAGAGGTCAGGACGACAAGAGCACAGCGATGTCACCATTCTCCCCCAAAAGCCACAGGGCCTCCCAGCCACAGCAGATCAGAGGTCGCAACCGGGTACCCGATACCCGTACCCTACCCGATACCCGGCTACCCGTACCCGGCCGGGTACGGGTACCCGTTTGCGACCCTGGTGCGGCCCGGTACGGGTACGGGTAGACTGTGAGTCACTGGTGAGTAACCGTTTGTCACTCATTTCCCAACGTCTTGTCTCTTCTCACAATTCAAGTTCCTAGAATCAACCCACCCGCGCCTGCAACATGGCTTCATCCTAGAGGTCGCAATCAGGTACCGGCCGGGTACGGGTACCTGTTTGCGACCCTGGTGCGGCCGGGTACGGGTAAGGAATCAAAACCCGTTTGCGACCTCTGCCCAAAAGCCTCAGGGCCTCCCAGCCACAGCAGTTCCTGCTGATGAGGAGCGAAGCAGTCTCTCTGTCCGTCGCTGGCAAATTGCAATGTGCAGGCTTAGCCCGGGTGCTTTTTTAATTACAGTAAACGGCAATAGGAAAGAGACAAGCGGATTGGGCAAGGGCATCCCTTCTTCTCTGCTAAGTCCCAAACTTACTTCAGCAAACACCGCTTGTTCCGTCACTCGGCCTGTGTCAGGAGATTCGGCAGCTTAGGCTATTTGAAGGAAGGCGGAATCCCCGTGCTCCCCCTTCCCACGCAGCGGATTTCCAGCCCAGGGCAACCACCGGGTCAACGGTTTGGTTCCAACAAGCGTCGTGAGGTAATGAGGACCTACACTGCAGTGACACAATGTCCTGAGTTTGGCACAATAAAACTATTCTAAGTTGTACGAGTAAAGCCGCCACATCTTATTGTTCACCTCAATACCGGACGATGAGCCGGTTGAGAACGGTTATCTTTCGCAAAAACCTGTAATCCATCATGAAGACACGAGTCGCTCACTGTCCGTGTTTGGTTGTTATTTACAAAGGCATATCTCCGATGCAAGCGCTGTTGCCGTCACCCCAAGTGAGGACACTTAGCCAATCCCTCCACGCAGTGGTACAGGGACCCACACTTTAACCCACCACTAGCAATGTAACAATTGATACAATATTGCGGCGTACCATTTTTATTGCCAGGAACACATACGCTACGTCTGATTAAGAAACCTGGACAACACTTTAGCCACCCCAATCCAGAGTGGAACCCAGAAACTCTCTTTCTCTGCAATGCGTGTCTTGCGGACATAAACTCGTAGATGTGGCCGGGTGCGCTGCACGCTCGCAAAGGAAGCCACGGCATCTTCTTGGTTCTTTCGGTAAAGTAACGTAGAAGGGAAATAATAAAATAATAAAAATAAAACATAATAAAATACAATTCTCTCGACGTTTCGGCCACAACGCAAGCAGCCGTCCTCAGGTGAAGAACAGGTCGTGAGAATTGTATTTTATTATGTTTAATTTGTATTGTTTTATTATTTCCCTTCTACGTGACTTTACCGAAAGAACCAAGAAGATGAATCCCTGCAGTCACGAAAGCTTTAAATCGAAGCCACGGCAGTTACGTGTGCCGTGTGTGCCAACGAGGGAAGCGGTCCACAAACACGCAAAGTGTGCACTATATCCGCAATCATGTCGATAACAATAACGACAATTTCTATAGCGCCGGCACATGGCAAGTCATCACAAGAGCACTGTGTGCCAGGGTTTCTCCTCTCGCCTTACCACGGCGGTCTGCTGCATGTCAGAGGAATGAACCAGCTGCCATTCCTGCATCCGGCGATTGCCGAGTTAAAAAATGAAAGTCATTTCCTCCTAAATTCTTCCACGCAGCCAGGCTAATGGTCTCAGCCGTTAGAGAAAACACACACAGACTTATAATTCAGAAGTTTCACTTTAGCCAGCATATGTGTCATGCCCATTTTATAGAGAGGACACTGATGTGAGGATGAATACTGGAGATTAACAATGAATCCCCCAAGCAATGTGGTCACATGTTACAAGTTGGGGGGGTCACAATTGAATTCAATAATGGGTATTTTTTTTATAATGCGGTGTATGGTAGCACCCAAAGTGCTTGCCCCAAATGAACCACAACACCTTGCAGATCTCGTCAAGGAGCATAAACGATCACACAAACTCTGGTCATTCTCGCAGCAGCAGTAGCAGCTTTTGGCTAACCATCGAACAGATATGGTCACTGCATCACGTGCTTTCAGATGCGCTTTTGCGGCCATCTGCAATGCTCTTCCTACCGATATTAGGAAGCCACTGGAGCTGTACACTTTTAAAACTAGATTGGAAACTAATTTCTTTACAACCGATGTTTGTGTTTCGTTTGTTGTCCTTCCCCCGCACCTCCGATTAGCACAGTTGGCTACGTGCGGTGCGAAAGATATTCAACATATAGAAACACTTATAGAAACTTTGAAATTACATGACTTGTACAGCAATAGAATTTGCAACACACAAACACTGACACCCACACAAAGCTGGTGCCATTCTGCTCTGGAAGTCTATTACAAAGTAGGCGAATGCTGCCCACAGTTGAGTGGGAAACACATGGAAACACACGAAATCACATGAAATCACATGGACTCACATGGCAACACATGGAAACACACGAAATCACATGGAATCACTTAGAAACACATGGAAACACACGAAATCACATGGAAACAGTTGCTGAGATCAGCTGGAATACGATTTTGGTGGCCGACATGCCAAGGTCCCCGAAGCAAAATGGCAATGACACGTGGTATATTCAGAGAAATTCATTTCAAAGGCAATGTTTCCTCTGAAAGTTAATTCCAGGGGAAACCTGGGATTGATGGAAACATTTTCTAATAATTAAATATTTTTACACGCTTTGCGGTGACTGTTTTTCAGCATCGTCTTTGGGGGTTTTTTCCCCTTTATTTTATGATCAATTGGAAACCAAACTTGGCAGCAAATCCTGCACTCTATGGAAGCTGTGACCAAATTTAATTTCCTTTACAGAGTTTAGAGCCTGCCGAGTTATAGATTTCTTGGTTATCTCTACAATAAACAATAGACCGTTATCAAGTGTAATATAGTTGAAATCAAGTAGAAGTAGTAAATCATTTGGAATGTGGCCTTTAACTCTGGCAGACATTGGAAAGACGCTACGAATTAAAGATACTGTACATTGCACAAAGCTCTTAGACTGCAGACACATGTCTAGCTTCGGGCTGTCTGAGACATGGGCGTGAGAAAATACAGGCGTTCTGCTCCAGTGACACTGCTAAACACATGTAAAAACACATGGAAAGTGGTGCAAGTTAAATTGCTATATTGCCATAATGAAGCACCCACTGCGATCACATTTCTGTTTAGGTATAATATTCCAATAATTCCTGTTGTAATGGTAACATCGGTCAAATAATATTGAGTGATGCACGCTGCTAAATGAATGGATGGCCCAGCCTGAGGTCCGGCCCAGTTAATGGTGCACATTGCCGAGCCCGACTTCGGAGCGAATCGACCGTGGACCTGAGTGGACCACATTGTGGCCCTGAATTAATATCACGTGTGGATAGGCGTCGGACCTCTGTTTAATGTAAAAAAGTGCAGATTGGACATTGACATTTCGATTTAAAGCTTTCGTGACTGCAGGGATTCATCTTCTTGGTTCTTTCGGTAAAGTCACGTAGAAGGGAAATAATAAAATAGTAATAAAATAAAAAAACATAATAAAATAATTCTCACGACGTTTCGGCCACAACGCAAGCGGCCGTCCTCAGGTGAAGAACAAGTCTGTCGAGAAGACAGAGTCTGACAAGACCTGTTCTTCACCTGAGGACGGCTGCTTGCGTTGTGGCCGAAACGTCGTGAGAATTATTTTATTATGTTTTATTTTTATTAATTTATTTCCCTTCTACGTGACTTTACCGAAAGACCCAAGAAAATGGACATTGACACTAAGTTGGTCGGTGACATGGCCAAGCCCGATTTCTGGCCGAGCGATGCACGATGTTTATACTGTTGTAAAAACAATATTGTTTTTTTTCTTAGTCACGTGAATGTTTTGCTGCTACAGTAACAATGCAAATGATAGTTAATATAGGTGATGGTAAGGCGATTGGTAAAGATGTATTATTTGATGGTTGAGTCTTGTGAATAAAGCACGATTAGTTATTAATGGTGACTCGTAGGTGACACTTAACCTCATAATTTATCATGAACAATTCAGAATGACTGAATATATTGATAATTATGGATATGAATAATTCAGGATGACATTGATGGGTCGTGTTTTTTTTATATATATGGTAATTGTTTAATGTTGTGTTAGCATCTTACCCCGAGCTCTCATACTCTGATGGTGCATTGTCTTTGAGTTGTACGCCTTTTGGCGTCATCTGGTCCAACACCATATGAGACTAGGCACTAAGGAAAGCTGCCTCGGCTGTGGACCAATCAACTTCAAGGACAGTGCATACATTATCAGAGTTATGTTTTTTATTTGCATTACGACTGCAGGTATTGTGGTCTATGCAAACATGACTCCTTGTAAAAAAAGGTGTCAGTTTTGTTGCCAGATAAAAGGGTAAAAACAACAATTATCATATTTTTTATTCTGGCAAATGAGGTTCCAATGATGTGTTCGCATCGTTACACATAAAGGGAGCCACGTGGAGCACTGAGATGTTGCGAGTGAATAGGAGTGCAGCATCTACCGGGCCGTGATGACACCCAGTGTCATCACGTTACATCTCCTTTTCATGGGGCAAATAAAACAAGCACCATCGGGCCTCACCATCATCGTCATCTCCTGGAGAACTCCCTGTGTGGGGTGGCGGATGTGTGAGTGCGGCGTGCTGCAACATCGGAGACATCAGAGTCGAAGCGAGAAAACGACGCGCGGTGTTATTGGAACACGTTCACATTTTGATTTGACAGCAAGAACCACCACCCCTGTCTTTCTCAGCGAAGATCACAGCCAGAAGGACGGGACACAATGCATGTGGAGAGCGGTAGTGGTAGCAGTGTACAAATCCGGCGACCCGAGCTCGATTACCGCTCACGGCCAACGCCAGTGACGATTATTTGAACCATTCCCGGGCCTCCCCTAGGTCGACTCAGCGTCAAATGTCTTTTCTTGGATTTTCTGTTTGCACATAGTCACATAGTCAAATTAAGATGTTTTCTTGTTAATGTTTTTGTTTGTTGCGGGTGCACCCGATTCAAGAGCCGAATGGCTCACAGTGCCGTACCAAATAAATGAAACTGAAAACTGAACTGAAAATGAGTACCTCGTGCGGTGTGTCAACATCACCACTGGGAAGACAAACGCAGCCGGGCGTGGTGCTGGCCACCCATCCCCTTCGTGTGCTGTGCTGGCCTTCATAGGTGCTCTCGAACAGCACTTGCTCCTACAGTCTGGCAAAGCTATATGGTGGGGGGGGGGGGGGTCTTGTGTGTTGAACTTCTTTCACACCCTACGTAGCCAACCCGTGCTAATCGGAGGTGCGTGGGTTACACATGCATACTTTGGTAATTCAAGCAGAAAATGCCGTGAACGGCACGCTAAATTGTTTAGTCGTGAGCACACTGACCGCCAGTCATGTGCATTGAGCACTGAGGTATGAAGGTATGAAGGCCACCTCATTCGTCGTAATGCAGCAAGGGCATGTGAAATGTGTTCAAACTCAATGCTGTTATTGTTCCGATTCTGCACTTGTTCTTCACTTGTTCATAATCAACGTTTTTGGGTTAGATCGCGTTATTTATAAATGTGTCGTAACCCTCCACCACCCGACACGGCCAATCAGTAAATAAAGTGTCACGTTGACAAAAGACAAATAGTTCACTGCTTTAGCCCACCGGTGTGTTGAAGCGTGAAAGCACAACATTTACAATTTTTGAGTAGTACGACGTTTCGCTGGTAATTGCATCCAGCATCATCGGGCAATTCGCCAGAATGGTAAGGCTCATGCGTACAGCAGTTTTACAATTGGCTGCGCAAGTGCACGTTCAAGTAAATATACGACAGAATAATTGATTATATGCGGTTTGAATATTCAACATCGCTTTGTCAATGCACTGCTTTTTTGATGGCCTCCCCATGGCCTTGTCTGTCGTGGGGTCGTTTTGACCGTAGATCTACCACAATAGTCTGTACGGCTTCGTGAAGGGGAGAGATGTTAGGGGCCGTCCATAAATGACGTCACGCGATTTTGGACGATTTTTGACCCCCCCCCCCTCGTCACACGGCGTCACAAAAGTCAGACCCCCCCCCTCAAATATGACGTCACAAAGCTCTGTCCCGCCCCCCCCCAAAATAAAGCATTGCTTCAAATCTCTTTAAACTATTGTCATTGTAGTGCGTATTTAATGTGCCGCTGCACTCTGATGTTGTAGGAGAAAACATTTATTAAAAAGTCTATTTCATTAAGTAGAACGTGTTGTCTATATTTATTTAAAGTTGCGAATTTTGATGTGACGTCAAATTTCTCAAACATCCCCCCCCCCTCATCACACATCGTCACAAATGTCTGACCCCCCCCACCCCACCCCTAGGTACGTGACGTCATTTATGGACGGCCCCATAACAACCTCGCCTGGTATACAGGAGGTCGGAGTTTGCAAGTGTCTCTGTGGCGTGGATTTTTTTTCTCCTCCGGGTCCTCCGGTTTTTCTCTCCACATTTAGACACAAGCGACCTGGTCTTGGTTCTTTCGGTAAAGTCACGTAGAAGGGAAATAATAAAATAATAAAAATAAAACATAACAAAATACAATTCTCACGACGTTTCGGCCACAACGCAAGCAGCCGTCCTCAGGTGAAGAACAGGGCTGTCGGAAAGACAGCGTCCGAATGAACGCCACCAAGCTTGGCAGTGTATATTGGTTTTTGTGAAAAACCTTACTAATTGGCTGTCGGGTTTAACGAAACATTTATATTCACTCGATCTAACCCAAAAAAAGCCTCTATATTATGGATATAGGTTGCGAAATCCCACGTGGTGTTCAACTGATAATTGATAAGACATCAATTCGGAGGCATGCAGGCGGCAAAGGCGAGGGCTTGATGATTGGTAGTCCACAAATGGTCACCTTTGAGAAGTGTGCGAGAGATGGAACCACTGGACCCCTGATGAGATCGATAATCGTTAAATTATTGGAAGAACTTCATGTCCGTAGAGAAAAGCCATCAAATCATCTTTCAGATGAGGAAGGGAAATCCTGCACCCTTGGTATAGAATAAGTGTAACCCGTAAAAACAAAGTTTTTCACTATAAATCCTTTATATGCGTGGCGGCTAAAGTCCTCCCGTCCTCTGGCTTGAGATGGCTGCCACCTATGGGTCAGATGATTGTCTGCCACCATTAAGCAATTGGTAATTAAATATTTTATTTGTTTTCCCTAAAAAGTGTAAAATTTTGGAGAAAATTTTTTTCACGAACATTAATTGTCTCGCACAACGAGTCTGTGTGCAAAATGTCAGCTCGATTGGATCACGGGAAGTGGGTTAAAAAACGACCGAAAGATTTGCACGGTCGTAAGCAAGCACGCAAGCAAGCGAACTTAATATAAAGGATTTAAAAAGAGAGAAAACGTGGCCGGAATTGTTTACTAAATGCTTACACGGAAATGAAATACTGTGACCTCAATCATGTAATGACCCAAACACACAATAGCAAGTGTAAACATTGTCAGATACGTTGCATACAGACACCTAACTTATTGAAGACATACACAAGACATGTATGAACCCACACATCATTCTCATGTTTGCTGTAATGCGCACAATGCATATGACATGCTAGAGAGTAGCAATACATGTATGTAAACATATATACAATAGTATAAGATACTGTATACACATAAAACTCAGACATCACAAAAAAACACACAAGCATCATGTACACGCTTATCACACACAAACAATACACAAACACTTCACACAGTAATGAACACACTTATTACAATCACTGCACACACATTCATGTACACACATCAAACACACGAAACACACATACTAATAAACACTCTTGTTACAAAAACTACACACAAATGAGCACACACATAACACCATCACTGCACCTACGCATACTAAACACACACACTAACACACACTTTACAAAAACAACACACAAATTAACACACTTATGTCAAACACTGCACCACACTCATGAACACACATTAAACACACACGAATGTACACGTACTGCAAACACTACACACAAACGAACACACGCTTATCACAAATAATGCACACACACTCATGCACACACATTAAACACACGCTAACACACACTTCATACAAACACTACACACAAATTAACATACTTACGCATGTACACACTGCACACACATTAAACACACACTAATAGACACGTAATACAAACACTACACACACTGCACACACACGTATGCATGAACCTACTGTATCGTCACACGTGCACACACACACGTGTACATGAACCTACTGTATCGTCACACGTGCACACACACACCGTGTACATGAACCTACTGTATCGTCACACGTGCACACACACACGTGTGCATGAACCTACTGTATCGTTACACGTGCACACACACACGTGTGCATGAACCTACTGTATCGTTACACGTGCACACACACACGTGTGCATGAACCTACTGATTGTAATCATCGCAATGATTGTCACTGCGACGTGAACGCCTGCGTGGATACACAGTAACGCACTGTACCATGTTGCAAACCCGTACAGTGCGCCGCGTTCAATACACGCGTGCAAATTAGACAACACAACACACACACAGTGTGTACGTACACACACAGTGTGTACACACAGTGTCTACACACACAGGCAGTGTGTACACACACAGGCAGTGTGTGTGTACACACACACAGTGTGTACACACACACAGGCAGTGTGTACACACACACAGTGTATACACACACAGTGTGTACACACAGTGTCTACACACACAGGCAGTGTGTACACACACACAGTGTATACACACACAGTGTATACACACACACAGTGTGTACACACACAGTGTATACACACACACAGTGTGTACACACACAGGCAGTGTGTACACACACAGTGTATACACACACAGGCAGTGTGTACACACACACAGTGTATACACACACAGTGTATACACACACACAGTGTGTACACACACAGGCAGTGTGTACACACACAGTGTATACACACACAGGCAGTGTGTACACACACAGTGTATACACACACAGGCAGTGTGTACACACACACAGTGTATACACACAGTGTATACACACACACAGGCAGTGTGTACACACACACAGTATACACACAGTGTACACACAGAGGTAGTGTGTACACACAGGCAGTGCACACAGAGGCAGTGTGTGTACACTGTATACACACACACACCGCACACACAACACTCAACACAAGAACTGCTCTGTACACAGCGCATATGAAACGTGCATCACGTTACACAAACGTGTCCCGTACTTACATGCGGATTCGGTGCAGCGTATGCGCACGTCTATGTTGTACACACACACACACATTGTGTACTGTACTTACACACACGTACACACACGTACACACATACACACATTGTACATAAATACAAACACACGCGCGTACAGTTGACACGTGCATACAACATAGGCAGCACTGTACACGAGCCACGACGACATTTGCCCCACGAAAAGTGGTGCCCTGAAGCCAACGTCGCCCGCGTGCCAGGCTAGGTGCACCCGGGAGGGCCACGTGTTTAGTCACCTGGCTGTGTCCGCCACGCGGCGTCTCTCGCTCTTCTCTCCCGAGCTCCATGGCTCCAGCCTCGCAGCCTCCTCCTCCTCCTCTTCACTCACTAGCCCCCTCTCCTAGCCCCTCCCAGCCCCCCTCCCAGCCTCTTCTCTCTTCCTCCCAGCCCCCCTCCCTTCCTCCCAGCCCCCCTCACAGCCAGCAGACACATCACATCACGGCCACGCACAGCACGCCCGCCAACCCTCACGAAGTTTGTGCAACGCGGAATCATCGCCAGTGTCACGGAGGGCTCCCTGCTCCCTCCCTGCCCCCCACACACACACACACTGCACCCCCCCCCCACACACACACACACTGCACCCCCCCCCACACACACACACTGCCCCCCCCCCACACACACACACTGCCCCCCCCCCCCCACACACACACACTGCCCCCCCCCACATACACACACACTGCCCCCCCCACACACACACACTGCCCCCCCCCCCCGGGACACACTGCCCCCCCACCCCACACACACTGCACCCCCCCCCCACACACACACACTGCCCCCCCCCACACACTGCCCCCCCCCACACACACACTTGCACCCCCCCCCCCCCACACACACACACTGCACCCCCCACCCCACACACACACACTGCCCCCCCCCCCACACACACACACTGCACCCCCCCCCCCACACACACACACTGCCCCCCCCCCACACACACACACTGCCCCCCCCCCACACACTGCCCCCGCACACACACACATGCACCCCCCCCCACACACACACACTGCCCCCACCACATACACACAACACTGCCCCCCCCCACACACACACACTGCCCCCCCCCCCGGGTACACACTGTCCCCCCACCCCACACACACTGGCCCCCCCCCCACACACACACACTGCCCACCCCACACACACTTGCCCCCCCCCACACACACACACACTGCCCCCCCCCCACACACTGCCCCCACACACACACACTGCCCCCCCACACACACACTGCCCCCCCCACACTGCCCCCCCCCCACACTGGCCCCCCCCCACACTGCCCCCCACACACACACTGCCCCCCCACACACACATTGCCCCCCCACACACACACACTGCCCCCCCACACACACTGCCCCCCCCACACACTGCCCCCCCCCCACACTGCCCCCACACACTGCCCCCACACACTGCCCCCCACACACACACTGCCACCCCCCACACACACTGCCCCCCCCCACACACACACACTGCCACCCCCCCACACACTGCCCCCCCCCCACACACACACTGCACCCCCCCCCACACACACACACTGCCCCCCCCCACACACTGCCCCCCAACACACACACACTGCACCACCCCACCCCCCCACACACACACACTGCACCCCCCCCCACACACACACACAACTGCCCCCCCACCCACACACACACACTGCACCCCCCCCCACACACACACACTGCCCCCCCCCCCCACACACCACACACTGCCCCCCCCACACACTGCCCCCCCACACACATACTGCACCCCCCCCCCCCCCCCCACACACACACACTGCCCCCCCCACATACACACACACTGCCCCCCCCCCCACACACACACACTGCCCCCCCCCCCCCGGGGACACACTGCCCCCCCACCCCACACACACTGCCCCCCCCCACCCCACAACCACACTGCCCCCCCCCCCCCACACACACACACTGCCCCCCCCACCCCACACACACTGCCCCCCCCCCACACACACACTGCCCCCCCCCCACACACTGCCCCCCACACACACACACTGCCCCCCCCCACACACACACTGCCCCCCCCCACACTGCCCCCCCACACTGCCCCCCCCACACCACTGCCCCCCACACACACACTGCCACCCCACACACACATTGCCCCCCACACACACACACTGCCCCCCCACACACACTGCCCCCCCCCCCACACTGCCCCCCCCCACACTGCCCCCACCACACTGCCCCCCCCCCACACACTGCCCCCCACACACACACTGCCCCCCCCACACACTGCCCCCCCCACACACACACTGCCACCCCCACACACACTGCCCCCCCCACACACACACACTGCCCCCCCCCACACACTGCCCACCCACACACACTGCCCCCCCCCCACACACTGCCCCCCCCACACTGCCCCCCCACACACTGCCCCCCACACACACACTGCCCCCCCCACACACTGCCCCCCCTCCCACACACTGCCCCCCCCCCCACACACACACTGCCCCCCCCCCACACACACACTGCCCCCCCCACACACACACACTGCCCCCCCACACACACACACTGCCCCCCCCCCCCCACACACTGCCCCCCCCCCCCACACACTGCCCCCACACACTGCCCCCCCCCACACACTGCCCCCCACACACACACTGCCCCCCCCCACACACTGCCCCCCCCCCACACACTGCCCCCCCCCCACACACACTGCCCCCCCCCCACACACTGCCCCCCCCCCACACACACACTGCCCCTCCCACACACACTGCCCCCCCCCCCACACACTGCCCCCCCCCACACACTGCCCCCACACACTGCCCCCCACACACTGCCCCCACACACTGCCCCCCTCCACACACAACAATCATATATCTCAAAGTACGTCCTACAAAGTCCCACCACAAGGAGAGAAACACAAACAAATAGACGAAAAAACGGGGTGTTTTAGTTGTTGCCCGATATTGACGCCGTATGGACCTGAAAAACTCAATTGACCCTGTACAAGAATACGGGGTTAAACCCTATGGGTTGACACAGTGCCGGATTACCCTAGTAGCAAAAGTAGCTACATGTGTAGTAGCTACTAGCTACATGTGTAGAAGCTACATGTGTAGTAGCTACATGTGTAGAAGCTACATGTGTAGTAGCTACATGTGTAGTAGTACCTATGTAGTAGCTACACGTGTAGTAGCTACATCTGTAGAAGCTACTACATATGTAGTACTACATCTGTAGTAGCTACATGTGTAGGAGCTACATATGTAGTAGCTACATGTGTAGGAGCTACATGTGTAGTAGCTACATATGTCGAAGCTACCGGCCCTGCACTTTCAAGGGCCCCACGCTAAATGCTTTCAAGCTGTCAATTCCGGTTCAGTGATTCTGCACTTGCTCTATTACTATAGTACTATACCGCCTTCAACTTTTATGAACGACTGGGTGTTTAAGGATAGCGATGTGTCGTATTATGTGGCTGTATAGCAAATAAAAATATATATACCTTACTATGCAAGTGAAAAATGTGTGTTTTCATATTTATGTGTTTTGTTATAATTAGGGCCCCTTTCTAACATATGCTATAGGCTCTGCACTAGCTTAGTCCGGCACTGGGTTGACAGCTATGCCCTCTCCCCTGCCAGCCTTACATCCATCAAACACAAACATCGTCCCCCTCTCTCTCTCTCTCTGCCGTATTTAAGAAGATGTATCCGCAACTCTGTCGGTCGCCTGATGATGCCGGTTGTTGCAATTCCTGGTTTACTCTCCCCGTATAGCCTTAACAATATTCACAATCAGATTTAGACCAAAATTACTTTTTTGTTTGTTCCCACAGATGTTCCGTATGGGGCGGGGGTCAGCAAGTTCCAACAACAGCAAACAATCCAACAACAACAACAAAGAAGAAGATGGGAGTGCAAAGTAGCGACAAATGTAAGCAAGCCACTAAATATAAATACACAATAATTAAAATATGAGAGTCCAAAAAAAGGGGAAAACCCTATTATCATATTTTGGTACTGGCAAAGGAGGTCTCATGGTATATGAGTCCGATTTTTATCAAGATTGGGCAAGGCAGCAAAAACAACTTAACAGTCCCAGACCACGGCCAAGATAACACACAATCCTTGCAATAAATAACTATCCATACACACGAGTTGTCAGCGAGCACCTATTAAGACCGACACAACACACACGAGGGGGTGGGTGGCCAGCACCGTGCCCAGCCGCCTTCGTCTCCCGAGTGGCAATGTTTACACACCGTACTCATTTGAGGCTGAGTCGACCTAGGGGAGGCTCAGATAGACGTCACTGGTACTGCCCGTCAGCAGAAATCGAACCCGGGTCACAGCCAGCCAGCCCTGACAGTACTGCCTCACTCACACACAGCCAGCCCTGACAGTATTACCACAAACACAGCCATCCCTGACAGTATTGCCACACTCACTCACACAGTCCTGACAGTATTGCCTCACTCACTCACGCACAGCCAGCCCTGACAGTATTACCACAAACACAGCCATCCCTGACAGTATTGCCACACTCACACACAGCCCTGACAGTATTGCCACACTCACACACATCCAGCCCTGACAGTATTACCACAAACACAGCCAGCCCTCACAGTATTACCACACTCACATAGCCAGCCCTGACAGTATTGCCTCACTCACACACAGCCCTGACAGTATTGCCTCACTCACTCACACACAGCCAGCCCTGACAGTATTACCACAAACACAGCCATCCCTGACAGTATTGCCACACTCACACACAGCCCTGACAGTATTGCCACACTCACACACATCCAGCCCTGACAGTATTACCACAAACACAGCCAGCCCTCACAGTATTACCACACTCACACAGCCAGCCCTGACAGCATTGCCTCACTCACACAGCCAGCCCTGTGACAGTATTGCCTCTCTCACACACAGCCATCCCTGAGACAGTATTACCACACTCACACAGCCAGCCCTGACAGCATTGCCACACTCACACAGCCAGCCCTGTGACAGTATTGCCTCTCTCACACACAGCCATCCCTGTGACAGTATTACCACACTCACAAACACAGCCAGCCCTCACAGTATCACCACACTCACACACAGCCATCACGGACAGCAGCCACAGCCTCCCAAAGTCACCCACGACACGGGCAGCTTTGACAGCGCAGCCTCAATCACGCATGTAATGACTTGAGCGCAGTGTGGGCGAAAACAAAGGGAAGCTTCTCGGCCAAATGATGACATGGATGTGGCAGCCAGTTGGCAGACAGCCACCCCCAGCAAGCACAGCCTTCTGA
Source organism: Lethenteron reissneri (assembly GCF_015708825.2). Taxonomy (NCBI): domain Eukaryota; kingdom Metazoa; phylum Chordata; class Hyperoartia; order Petromyzontiformes; family Petromyzontidae; genus Lethenteron; species Lethenteron reissneri. The sequence continues at coordinate 9,020,211 of NC_083806.1, forward strand.
AACAGGCTTCTGCAGGCATTCCCAATGACAGCCAGTTATGAAACAAAATCCTAAATACGCATACTTAAAAGCACATTCACCACCACAAAAACAAAGATCCTCCCCACGTGTAGCCTTTACAGACTGTTGGGGCAAGTGCTGTTAGCGAGCACCTATGAAGGCCGGCACGGCACACGAGGGGGTGGGTGGCCAGCACCATGCCCGGCCGCCTTTGGTACTCATTGGAGACCGAGCCGACCTAGGGGAGGCCCAGGACCGGTTCGGGAATTGGAACTCGGGTCGCCGGGTTCGTAGCGCAAGCGCTACACTACCGCTCCCCCATCACACACACACACATCTATCCATACCCATAGCCTTGTGAAGCATCACATCACCGCTTCACACGGACACATCTGCAAACACAGTCTGCGAACGCACACAGCCACACACCCACATAGGCGACCCAAGCTTCAAAATCACACGGCCATCCGAGCCAACTTTTGGCACAGCTTAGCCATTGCACGTACAAATCAAGTTCAAGTTCATTTATTTGGTATAGCCATGTGAGCCATTCGGCTCTTGAATCGGGTGCAATCGCAACAAACAAAAAAACAAAAACATGAACAAAAAACATCTTAAAGTGAATATGTGACTAAGTGCAAACAGAAAATCCAAGAAAAGACAGCAAAATATTGCAGAAAAAACACCGTGTACACCAACGCTGTGTGCAAAAATCCCAGTGGGATGCAAGTCAAACAACAACAACCACAAGACAAGTTATATTAATGCCATCAGTCTAACTCTGCTTACCGCATAGCCGCACGGCAATGTACAGCCAGCACGCACAGCCACAGCCAGCCAGCTCAGGTGCCCACTATCTCCAACTCAGGCAAGCTCGGACTCTTGCCCACGAGCAAAGTTCGGGTTGGTTGTACAAAGTGCGCAGTCGAGCACGTGAAAAAAGTCGCATGGTACGACCTCACTTTGAGCTCTTCCACACACACACCGCCAGCGAACTTCTCTCCCTTCCAGCAAATCCCCGTCCTCATCCCTCCCTCCGACAGCTCTCGGCCCCTTCCACGCCACCTCTGATTATTTTGATTCGTTTATGTGCTATAAAATGCCCAAAAATGATGGGCCACTTTGTTGAGCAATCGTCTGTGGCCAGGTCGCTTAATGAAAAAGAAAGTGATGTCTCAGTGGGCTTTGCCTGGTATGACGGGGATGATTTAGATTTAAAGCTTTCGTGACTGCAGGGATTCATCTTCTTGCTTCTTTTGGTAAAGTCACGTAGAAGGGAAATAATAAAATAATACAAATTAAACATAATAAAATAATTCTCACGACGTTTCGGCCACAACACAAGCAGCCGTCCTCAGGCAGCCGTCCTCACCTGGGGACGGCTGCTTGCGTTGTGGCCAAAACGTCATGAGAATTATTAGATTATGTTAAATTTTTATTATTTTATTATTTCCCTTCTACGTGACTTTACCGAAAGAACCAAGAAGATGACGGGGATGGTTTAGTTTAATTTGTATGTGTTTGGCAGATTTTTTTTATCTTTTTAGTATTTTACGCTCCTATTATGTTTTTGTACTATTTGTTGTTGTAAAGTTTTTACCCGCACCGACTGGACATCTGTGAAAAAAGAGCTTTATAGCTCATCGAATTCCTCCAGTATGAATACAAATTGTCTCTGATCACTACATCCGACTCGTCGCCAGTTAAAAAAAAAAGAAATCCAGCCGGCAGACTCGTCGGCATTGAGGCTCGTCAGCAGTGCGTATAGCCCCGTTAATCAATGTCGTGACGCTAATGGGCAGCAGTCGTCCATAAATCGTGAGGATCCAGGAGTTACAGCATTGCACGATGGATGCTCTGGTAAATGTGTAATTTTTTTACGGAATCGTTTCACCACGTTTCTCTTTGTGGACATCACCTGCCACATCATGAGGCCACCCGGCTAATTGGTTAACAGGCAAAAACGTGGCCTGCTGATGAGACCCGTTGAATTCTACACCAGTCAGAGGCTGCCCTTGTACACACGTTTTATTCTGGGTGGGGGGGGGGAATGCATGCGCTCGTGGTTTTAGTTCCTGCAGTGTGCCTTTTAAACATCTTATTTCCGTTAAACTAGGTTAAAATGCGGTCGAATGAGAACACATTATTTTGGCATTCCAGTACTGTACAGTTTCGACAGAAGCTACGCGTTGTGTTTTTGAACATGTGTGGCACATTGGATCACATGACCTAATGCAGTTGCAATGCTCCAGCCTCGAATTCTGCCCATCCGGAGTGTTAAAAAAAGGGGGCAGTATTTAAATAATTTTTACAACACAGAAATATAATATGCCCTTTATTTACCCGGCAGAGCCTCGCCAAGTCTCAAGCCGCTTTGCATAGGGCCCTGAATTGGGATGTGAGGCCAGGTTCGTGAATCAGTGGCATGTCAAAGGCAAACCGAGTACCTAGAGAAACCCAGTGTGCAGAGGGGATAAGACTAAACATTCAGCACATTGAATAATCTAAACATTTGGTTAGATCGCACGAGTATAATGTGACATTAACCTACCACCACCACCTGACACAGCCAACCAGTAAGGTTTGTCCCTTAAACAAAACGTGCCAATTAGTTACTACTTCAGCCCGTCGGTGTGTTGGAGAGTAAATCCACTACATTTACAATTTGAGTACCCTGACATTTCGCTGGTAATTACATCCAGCATCATCGGGCGATTTTGCCAGAATGTATACCCTACGCCATCTAACACAAACCACCTTTGTTATTAACTATATTGGTCGCGAAAGCGTACGTGCCACCTCACAGCCCAAGGCTACGACATCCCTTGGTGAAAGGTCAACCGGCAGTTGTTACGTGGCGAAACTATCGCCCACAATGGGAATGTGGAATTTCCATCACTGAATAAGGACAAAGCACTGCTCAAAGCTCATTTGAGCTCGGAGGCGCATTGGCTTTTTGACTTGGCATGATTTTTGGAATTATTGCCATTGCTGGCGATGGTGGAGGCTTGCGCACCCAAAACAACTGGGTTTACAATACTGTGCGGCCAAATGATACTGGATGGGCCGATGTGACAGGCGAGAGACATCCACATGCAACGCAGGGGATTTCAGTGAAACGCCTCATCAGTTCGTCGCCCCACTATCTGTGGCACCCCATGTGATCCACCCAACTTGCTCTCACCGACGTTCTTCGTTCTTTACGATATTGTGCCGAACATTCCTAACACATTCCTGCGGAGGGAGCTGGTAGGAACGTTGGGTTGCTCGGTCAATGGCCAGGGTCAATGGCGGCGTGGCGTATTCCGCAAATATGGCCGACTGTGAGGGCGGGCACAAGCCGGCGTGAGTAGGTTAAACGTTGAGTTTTATAAGGGCACCACGGGGTGACCAGCCCCTCCCCACCCAGCCCCACCCCTCCCCACCCAGCCCCTCCCTCCCCACGCAGCCCCTCCCTGCACGACGGACACAATAATCCCCTGTGGGCTGGTGTAACCAGGAGGTTCCTGCCAGTATTATCTGAGCTGTCTGCAACGTCCGTGTCACTCAGAAGCGATCTCACCAGGCGCGGTTCGTCCACTAGGGGCGTTGGGGTGCCACCCCACCAAGCAGCTGGAGATGAGAAATTATTTTTCTAATAAAAAAAATACTTTTCTATCGATTGTTTTGTTGCGTTTAAAAAAATAGAATATAATGATTATTTCAACGTGAATTGCCTAATGAAGATAACGTTTGAAGTTGTTCACATTATAAATCGTTGCAACACCACAGTCTCTTGATTTGTGCCTCGGGGAGGTCTCGAGGTGGCTGTGAAAGTGTCCGAGTGAGAGATTTTCCCCCTTCGTTCATGGCGATTAGATTCGCATTTTAGCCACGTCGTTTGAGACCAATTTAGGGCGGTGAAAAATGCGCCCGTGGCTGTAATGAGACTGTGTCACAGTGCTAGGGTGGACTGTGCAAATGTATTCTAGATTTGAAGCTTTCGTGACTGCAAGGATTCATACTTTTAGTTCTTTCGGTAAAGTCACGTAGGTAAAAAATTAAATAAAAATTAATAAAAATAAAACAAATAAAAACTAAAAATCACGACGTTTCGGAGGCAACACAAGTCTCCGTCATCAGGTGGGACCGTCACAGCCAGATTTGACGTTCCCACCTGATGACGGAGACTTGTGTTGCCTCCGAAACGTCGTGATTTTTTGTTTTTTATTGTTTTATTTTTATTAATTTTTATTTAATTTTTTGCCTACGTGACTTTACCGAAAGCACTAAGAGTGTGCAAATGTAGCAGCTCCCGGCTTTTGGCAGTGTCAAAGTGGTTGTGTAGCGTGGATTTGAGGGTCATAGGGGAAGTTTTGAGTGCGTTGTTGTTTTGTTTCGTATTGTTTATAAATGCCTACCGTTTGGTAGATAATACAGTTGTATCACTTTCACGGGAAGGACAAGAACACGACGAGGTTTTTATTTTTAATGAGAACACCACATTTTCAGAGGTCACTCACAGAAGCCCCGCCGAGTGGCAATGTCACGGCCCACCACTGGATCTCACAGAAGGGCTTCTTGTTAGGCGAGAAACCGCGCAGATATAAGTTGTGAAATGTGTGACTAAACACGGGTAATATAATCTTCTCAGAGTACCACCCCCCCCCCCCATATCAAATCGAATAGGAATTTCAGTGTATTAATTTCACGTAACTGTTTTATTTATCCAGTAAAATTTCTCAATGGGTTTTCAAGGCAATTTTTTTTTTGCAGGAGGCTTCTAATATGTTTTGGTCAAATTCATTCAGGAATATTTTCGATTTGGGGACGTCTATAAATGACGTCACGCCCCTGGGGGGGTCAGACATTTGTGACGAGAGGGGGGGGGGGGGTGAGAAATGTGACGTCACATCAAAATGTGCAACTTTAAATAAATATAGACAACACGTTCTACTTAATTAAATCGATTTTTAAACAAAATGTTTTCTCCTACAACATCAGAGTGCAGCGGCACATTAAATACGCACTACAATGCCAATAGTTTAAAGCGATTTGAAGCATGTTTTATTTTCAAAATAGAAATATGGTTTGGGGGGGGGTAGAGCTTTGTGACGTCATATTTGAGGGGGGGGTCTGACTTTTTGTGACGCCGCGTGACGACGGAGGGGGGGGTCAGAAATCGTCCAAAATCGCGTGACGTCATTTATGGACGGCCCCTTTGGCAGGAACCCAGTTCTCAGAGAAAACATATTTGAAGACTTAACACACCGCAAGGTCCACACAAAAGAGTTCACAAAGCCCATTTGTGGGATGTCATCGAGCCGCTTCATAGCCCAATGGGTTTGGGAATATCACTCATAAGTACTATGATTTCAATTTAAAGCTTTCGTGACTGCAGGGATTAATCTTCTTGGTTCTTTCGGTAAAGTCACGTAGAAGGGAAATAATAAAATAATACAAATAAAACATAATAAAATACAATTCTCACGACCTTTTGGCCACAACGCAACGGACGGCTGCTTGCATTGTGGCCGAAACGTCGTGAGAATAGTCTTTTATTATGTTTTATTTGTATTATTTTATTATTTCCCTTCTACGTGACTTTACCGAAAGAACCAAGAATAAGTACTATGATGCAAAACCACTGGACCCAGTCTTGGACCCCGGACACCAACTCAAGGATATTTTCTCAGGTCCTGTCCTTCACCTTGGTCTGTGCTGGCCTCGGTCTCAGGACTTGAGTGTTCTAAACTACCATCGTCACGTGATATTAATTTTATTGTACTGTCAGAAAATGTTAGTTAGTTAGTTGACCAAGTCAAATATCATGGTCCACAGTATCAAAGGCTTTTGACAAGTCGAGGAATAGTGTACTGGCATTTACCCAGGTTACTGAAGAGTAATGTTAATACATCTTCAATTTTGAATTATTCAAATTTAGCTTAAAGGCCTCTAATGTTGGCATGGAAAATGCCAAGGCCCGAGCTGTTTTTTTTAAACATCTATTGAGTTAATGGTGAGTGATGGAGAATATGTGGCAGTAATGGGACAATCATTGGTTTCAGCATCTGCCCTTAATCAACAATATTAATGTTAATAGTTTTAAAATGTATTTTGTAATAGAGTGCTGCCCTAAACGCCGTTTTCTGACATGTGGTCCATTAGGGATTCGGAGTCTATTTCATTTTTTAAATCGCGTCTTTTTTTAAAATGCTTACCCCGAGCTCTCATACTCTGATGGGGCATTGTTTTTGAGTTGTGCGCCTTTTGGCGTCATCTGGTCCAACACCATGTGAGACTAGGCTCTAAGGAAAGCTGTCTCGGATATGGAACAATCAACTTCAAGGACAGTGCACATATTATCAGAGTTATGTTTTTTGTTTACATTACGACTGCAGGTATTGTGGTCTATGCAAACATGACTCTTTGTAAAAAGGTGTCCGTTTTGTTGCCAAACAAAAGGGTAAAAAAACAATTATCATATTTTTTCTTCTGGCAAATGAAGTTCCAATGATGTAAATGCTTACCCCGAGCTCTCTTACTCTGATGGTGCATTGTTTTTGAGTTGTGCGCCTTTTGGCGTCATCTGGTCCAACACCATGTGAGACTAGGCTCTAAGGAAAGCTGTCTCGGGTGTGGACCAATCAACTTCAAGGACAGTGCATATATTATCAGAGTTATGTTTTTTGTTTACATTACGACTGCAGGTATTGTGGTCTATGCAAACATGACTCCTTGTAAAAAGGTGTCCGTTTTGTTGCCAGATAAAAGGGTAAAAAAACAATTATCAGTTATTATTCACTTTCATCATAGCTCTTCAATTTATTGGAGTTTCAAGAGGAGTCACTGGTATCGTTATGAGCAGGTTTATCTTTCGCTTAGATTATCAACACTTGTGAACTTAGTTTGAAATTAACATACAGCGCTTTGAGATACCTCAAAATGAAAGGCGCTTTAAAAATAGGTTATAGTTGATTTGAAGCTTTTGTGATTGTAGGAATCCATACTCTTTGGTTCTTTCGGTAAAGTCACGTAGGTATAAAATAAAATAAATCACGACGTTTCGGGCGCAACACAAGCGTCCGCCATCAGATGGGAAAGCATGATCTGCTGCTGAGACAGACTGTTTTAAAAGGTTTTAAAGGTTTTATTCTATGTTACATAAATCACACGCATTAATGAATTAGAATCAGAATAGTTATTTATACTGGAGGAATCCGATGATCTATAAAACTCTTTTTCAAAAAGTATGAATCTATAACAAAATATGTTTTTGTAACATCTATCCTGACAGAAGATGCAGATTAGACTGATGATGCAGAATTATTTGTCGCACAGTATACATTCTGCTTGTCAAACGATCTGCATTTAAAACATGAAAGAAAACTGATTCCATCAGAATGAAAGCAGTTGTCTGTCTGTACCTCATGAATTTCCTGCAACCATTCTTATGGTATCTGATGAAGTCATTTCATTATTCACAATGCATGCGACAAGGACATATTAAAACCAAAATATATCCTAAACACCATGCTGAATATTGATGTATTGAAAGTGTCTGTGCTTCCCGGCTTAGAATCGTTGCATTAATTGTGTACACTTTAATTGCCATAATATTTCTCCCTTTTTTTCGGTTGATCTTTTTCACGTGGAAAATATGCCCCGTGGAAGAAGAAGTCAAAATAATTTGCAGAGAATATATCTCTGTTGATCCACCCTCGGTTCAGAGCAACACAGAACCACTTGCGGTAATTATGGTTGCTTGCATGATTCCAGATGACGGTGCTTTAGTACCAACAGTGTTAATTCTAGATTTGAAGCTTTCGTGACTGCAAGAATTCATATTCTTGGGTTTTTTCGGTAAAGTCACGTAGGTAAAAAATAAAAATTAATAAAAGTAAAATAAATAAATAAATCGCGACGTTTCGGAGGCAATACAAGCTTCCTACGTGACTTTACCGAAAAAACCCAAGAATACCAACAGTGTGTCCAACAGAACGAGACTTTCGGGAAATCATCTTCTTGGTTCTTTCGGTAAAGTCACGTAGAAGGGAAGTAATAAAATAATAAAAATAATAAAAATAAAACATAATAGTCTGTCGCCTCGACGGACCTGGTTTTCACCTGAGGACGGCTGCTTGCGTTGTGGCCGAAACGTCGTGAGAATAATTTTATTATGTTTTATTTTTATTATTTTTATTATTTTATTACTTCCCTTCTATGTGACTTTACCGAAAGAACCAAGAAGATGAATCCCTGCAGTCACGAAAGCTTTCAATCAAAATTTCGGGAAATCCTTGGAGATTCTCAGAATCTATGCAGTGCCCCCACAAAATGTGCAGCACAGTAGAATATCGAGCTGGGCTGTCTTTCGTCGAGGCCAGGGCTAAAATGGAGAAGATATTTCATTACAAATCTTGCTTTTAACAAGAGCTAATCTAGGAGTAAATTAGAGAGAGAGCTGTGAGGTCGCCACAAGATCGACTCATCATTATGTGGGACGGCACTACATTTTGTGTCAGCGGCGGGATGCTATCACTTTCCACTCAAATCATGAATTGATTTCGATTTAAAGCTTTCGTGACTGCAGGGATTCATCTTCTTGGTTCTTTCGGTAAAGTCGCTGTCTCCCCGACAGACCTGGTCTTCACCTGAGGACGGCTGCTTGCGTTGTGGCCGAAACGTCGTGAGAATTGTATTTTATTATGTTTTATTTTTATTATTTTATTACTTCCCTTCTACGTGACTTTACCGAAAGAACCAAGATCATTAATTGATGTCTTGTCTTGTGGACAGTTCCACCGGTGCAAAATTTTTGCGCAACTTGTTCCGCTCCACTTCTCGCCATGTTTTGGCACTAACTTTCAACAGGTGGAGCCCATTATCCACTTTTCAAACTGCAGTGAATTCCAAGTAATGTATGGATATTATAACTTCTTTCACACCGTACGTAGCCAACCGTGATAATCACAGAGTCATGAGGTACCAGAGTCATTTGTGGCACGCTAACTCTCCAGACTCGAACTCTTTAAGCCTTCTGAGGAACTCTTAAGCCAGGTTCCGCACCTGCGAGTCACGCTCCAACGTTTTGGTGTCCGTTCGCGAAATTGGGACGTTTGAGAGGTGGACCATTATTCTTTGCAACAATTCCTTCCACCGGCACCTCCGATTAGCACGGTTGACTACGTACGGTGTGAAATAATTTTTCCATTTAAAGCTTTCGCAACTGCAGGGATTCATCTTCTTGGTTCTTTCGGTAAAGTCACGTAGAATGGAAATAATAAAATATCACAGATCACCGTGTGGTGTGTAGCTGGCACTAGACGTATTTCTTAGTCAGCCTGGGTTTGTCAAGGGGCCGTCCATAAATGACGTCACGCTATTTTGGACGATTTTTGACCCCCCCCCCCTCTTTGTCACGCGGCGTCACAAAAAGTCAGAACCCCTCAAATATGACGTCACAAAGCTCTGCCCCCCCCCCCAAAAAAAACATGCTTCAAATCGCTTTAAATTATTGTCATTGTAGTGCGTATTTAATGTGCCGCTGCACTCTGATGTTGTAGGAGAAAACATTGATTAAAAAGTATATTTAATTAAGTAGAAGGTGTTGTCTATATTTATTTAAAGTTGCGCATTTTGATGTGACGTCACATTTCTCACCCCCCCTCCCCCTCTCGTCACACATCGTCACAAATGTCTGACCCCTCCCTAGGTGCGTGACGTCATTTATGGTTCAACACAATACCTACCACCGGATCGTGTTACAAATCAATAACAGTACCTGCTACCCGAACACGTCATAATTCCCAGACTGACCGGGTCACACCTGGACAGGTGAAATCCTGGGTTGGAATATGGATTTGGAATATGGATTTTAGCCACCTTTGATTAAATTGGATTCTCAAGTCTAATAGTCTCAGTCAAGTTACCAATTACTAGACAAAAAAAAGACACGGCATTAAATTAGATTTTGCACTTCATTTAGCTAAATTTCCACTGCGAAAGTAAAATATATTGCCTTGATAGCCACGCGACAATATACAGGTAGTCCCCGACTTACGACGGAGATGCGTTACGACGACCCCACCGTAAGTCGAAAATATCGTAAGTCGAAAATATCGTAAGTCGGACCGTCGTAAGTCGGGGACGACCTGTAATATTAGAGCTGTGTAGGATGCAAATGCTACATGACGGATTTTTCATATTGTTTGTGAAGAACAAACGTCTGCATAAATTATCTGATGACAAAGGCATGCTGTGCTGCTCGATGAGATTTCTGAACGGATTCTTCGTCTCACAATACGGCACAAATGGTACAATTCGAGTGCATTGGGAAGGAAATAAATCTGCGTCTTCCGTGTGAAGGCGCAGTGGCATCACCGAGCGGTGCTGTTGTTTTTATTACTATTTTACCCGCTTTTATTTAACTCACTCTATCTGTTGTTGTGTCCTCAAAAAAAATTGTAACTCAATTTTTACCCACTTCCCAATGTGCTTTCGACTGCAAACTTGGTATACTTATGTCATACTGATGACACGACTATATTCTATCATAAAAAATAAAAAAACATATTTTTAAACATTTACACGCTTTTATTTCACTCTGTCTGTCGTTTTCTCAAATATTATAACTTTATTTTAACCCACTTCCCAATGTGCTACCGACTGAAAACTTGATATACTTATGTCATACTGATGCCAAGACTATATTCTATCATACAAAATAAAAAAAAACATATTTTTAAACATTTTACACGCTTTTATTTCACTATGTCTGTTGTCGTATCCTCAAATCTTGTAACTCAATTTTAACCCACTTCCCAATGTCGTATCGACTGCAAACTTGGTATACGTGTATCATACTGACGACAATACTATATTCTATCATTTAAAATAAAAAATGTATATTATTTTTACGATCATTTTTACGGGTCGAATTGTCCACGCTCAACTGACGTTGGCTGTAACTCACCACTGTCCCTTACGTTGTGGCAAGCTTCGGGGCCACTTCCTGGAGTCGTGGAGTTCTGCCATTACTAGTGCATTTCATTAAAGCGTGTTTAAAAAAAAGTATTTTTAAATATAACTTTTACGTAACGTACCAAACTGCAACAATCTATAGCTTTGATGCTGCTAATCCTGCATAATGCACGGGCATAAGTAGTGCTATTCACATACCTGCATTTCCCATAAATATGCTAAATTCCTCTTGATATGCAAATTATTTTGTCAAGGCGCCCTTTCCCCCCCCCCTTCCAACCCAGCTTAAATATATGCTCCAAGCATGGTGCTGTTTCATTCAGACGCTATCGCCTCGACAGACCTGGTCTTCACCTGAGGACGGCTGCTTGCGTTGTGGCCTAAACGTCGTGAGAATTATTTTATTTTTATTATTTTATTACTTCCCTTCTACGTGACTTTACCGAAAGAACCAAGAAGATGAATCTATAGCTGGCCTACATTTTGCGTATCGCAGATTTAATTTGAACAGTGAACAAACAGTATGTATTCCCACCTCTGCGAGGATTGTAGATTGTTGGTGTGGAGGTTCAAGAATATTGTTGATCCCCTTCAGTCTGCCAAGTTGGGAAGGTGACGGTGAAGATGATGACATCATCATCGATGTCTTCAAACATTGTCACCATCACACCTTTGGAACCTCATGGTCCAACCCATGTGAGACTAGGCTCTAAGGAAAGCTGTCTCGGGTGTGGACCAATCAACTTCAAGGACAGTGCATACATTATCAGATTTATGTTTTTTGTTTGCATTATGACTGCAGGTATTGTGGTCTATGCAAACATGACTCCTTGTAAAAAAGGTGTCAGTTTTGTTGCCAGATAGAAGGGTAAAAAAACAATCATCATTGTCACCATCATCATCAATAAAATGTCATCGCCATCACCACCCCTCATGTAGAAGCCCCACAAGCAGATAATGGTGTATACGTTTAGCACCTCTGCTCTTTCTCTAATCCACTAAATTGTAGATTGTAGGAAGGGCAAATCTGTGGGTTACAGAAGCGTGGTTCGATCCGAGCTTGCGGATAATAGGCGCAAGAGATGTGCTGGCCACGACTAAGAGGGATTCCGCTCGCCGTTTGTTGGTTCCAAGGTGCAGCGACACCATCAACCTCGCTGAAACTTGGCAATGTGGCTTAATCATGGGGGCGCCTGAAGGCAAGCTTCAAATCCAGACCTGCATTGGTGCTGACTCGATTGCGTTGGCACAAACATCGCGTGCTCAGCGCTCCGTTAATATTTTCATATCAAAATGTGCATCTTTGGGATGGCATTTCTCTGGACAAAGTTGTTGTCAGAATTAAAAATCAAACTCCCCTGGTCCAATAGTTTATGAATATACTTTTGTATCATCTTATTCACAGGCTTTATTGCAATTGACGTTAACAGTGTACAGGCGTTTTAAAAACGGCTAACTTCCACTAGAATATTTAAGTGCACTTGATCAATCTTCACTGCCCACGTGGAAATTTGTGTTCACGTCAAAAGGAATGAGAGACTTCGAATTCGGCCGATGCTGGTGTGAAACATGACAGATACAGTTGAAAGAGTGGACATCCTAATTTATTCACCAGAATTAGACGCAATGAGACACCCGGTTCCCCAGCCATAACACACGCGGGATTTCAGCAGCGCCTTTCGTTTTCACTAATTTAAACCGAGGCGCTGGGTTTCCCGCTCCACTTCAGCACTCTTTCGCAGAAGTCATTTGATTAACAACTTAATAATGCCACCACTTTCATTTTAATTTAAAGTTCCAAAACTTTTTTCGTGCTCAAACATATTCATGCAAACGGTTGATGTTCACGTATCAACGAGATTACGCCTAATTGCTCCGTCTTCTGTTTGATGCTCTTGAATTTGTAGTTTTCTCACCAGAGGAGGCACTCTTGAAGCTTTTTCATCTTTTCCAATTAGTTTTTTTCTTCCTCGGGGATATTTTGGTCGGTTCTTGACACTTGTAATATTGCGATCGTACATATGATGGCTTTTCCTAAAATGTTATGGCTGACAGCATTGTGGAAGGTGAAAGTAAGTATATGGGCCTGTGTGCGTAGATGGTAAACGGTGGCAAGATCGGCCTCTATGGACGAGTTCCCGTGAAGGACGCTACTGGACGGTTGGAGGCAGTCGCCCTCCAACAACAACGGAGGGCAGAGGAGCGACGCTCACAACAACGGGCGGAGCGGCGGGTGGCTAAAATTGAACAAGTTGGCATAGTGGGGGGCACAGCTGGTGCATCTCAGTCAACCCACACTTGAAGTGGCCTTCGACACTTCACCTGGCCTCGGAGTGTACCTGGCCTGGTACAAGCACAGTGGCGAATGGCGGCGGCTGTTGTAGTTGCGGGTGGTGAGTGGTGTTGCAATGGTTCACTTTCTGCTGCATGATCTCAGGCGACTCATGCTTGATACCTGGTTGTGAAGAACACCAGCGGGAATGAGTATCTGAATATACCCAACGTCTTACACAGATTGACACAGCCTAATATAAGTATCTGGTACGGTGAGCCAAAGCGAAAACTGGGGACACACAGACAGTTGGGGCATGCATGGTGCAGGCCACACCACCCTCTCATATTCATGCACGTCTCACGAAATGCCCTCTAAATAGCACTTTTCCAAGATCCTCAACAAAAACTAGGGATATTTGTAAACCTGATTATTTGAGAATTGAACCTTGCTAGAACTTAGGGAGATGAAGTAGCTTACCTTTAACAATGCCGTGGTTGACTGAAGAGACGGCTTGTTATTTTGTTTATATTTTAATGACATGGAGCGTTGGTGTAGTGGTTAGTGCCTTGGACTATGAACCCAACAACCTCAATTTGATTCTCAACCACGGGTAACATCACGAACACTATTTAAACGGTTGTTTTTATTTGACTAGGTAAAGCCCACAGAGAGATATATAGCTATTTTCCAGAAGCGACCTGACTATCACAAATGATAGGCTCAACGAAGTGGCTTATCACGTGGAAATGTATTGCAGCCAAATACCCTAAACGCGTGTTTATAAATCTGGAGGGAAAAACCGGAGGACCCGGAGAAATCTACGCGACCACGGGGGGAGCGACACGCAAACTCCAAATATACAGACTTCAGGGTCGGGATCGAACCCATGACCTCTCGTGTACCAGGCGAGGTGATTAACTTCAGTGGTGAGTGACGCATGAACTGGTTCTGGGCCAGAGGTCGCAACCGGGTACCCGATACCCGTACCCTACCCCAGGGGCGGTTTCTTCATTAGGGCGATTGGGCGACGCACCACCAATGTCATTCAACCACAGAGTCACGCGAGCCGTCACTGTGCCTCTGGATATAGTCTAATCAGCGTCATGTCACGTTCTGTGGAGTACCGCCTCTTTTTGGGCGATTTCACTCAGGCTGAGAATCGCCCCGAGTGGCCCCATAGACTTACATTCAAAGATGTTTTTTTTCGACCGGGGGGCGCTGCAATGCATTCTCTATGGCTTCCGGGAAGGCTTGCCCTAACGTGCTTACGTCATCATACGTGCTTACTTCATCATGCGTAAGCACGTTTCATCCAACAATATAATTTGTGGCCACCTAGTGGAATCTTTAATAAAATAAACTTGAGTGGTTTCTTTTAATAGAGAGTATAGAAACAAACAGGATGTATTGTAAGAGTCACTTTATTTTTCATTAATATTAAAGAAGTGAAGTTGCCTTTACATGCTTAAGCTGTTAATTTATCCATTGCATGGGTGGACCTTATCCTTATCAATCATCCAGACATTTGCCCCCCCCTGAGAGATTTTGCAGGAGCCGCCACTGCCCTACCCGATATCCAGCTACCGGTACCCGGCCGGGTACGGGTACGGGTAGGCCGTGAGTCACTGGTGAGTAACCGTTTGTCACTCATTTCGGGTAAGGTACGGGTAGGGAACGGGTACCCGTACCCGGCCAGGTACGGGTACCCATTTGCGACCCTGGTGCGGCCGGGTACGGGTACGGGTAAGGAATCAAAACCCGTTTGCGACCTCTGCTCTGGGCTGTTCCCCTTCACCACCATGTACTGACCAAACAACCCCCGTGACCGATGCACGGCTTGGGGAGGTCTTCATACCTTCATCCAGCAGTTGCGTTTAAAAACGGCTGAAAGGATGACAACATTAATTTGTCATTAAGTGGCCGGCAATGTTAAAAAGCTGCGTAAGGTTTTGGACTATCGTGGTGGTGGTCAAATATTGTCCGGCTCTCACAGCTGATGGCTCCGTGTCCTGCTCGCACTCGCATCAGACGCACGCTTTGGCGCTGCCCTGCGACGGTAGTGCAGCCCAGAATCCTAATAGCCTTCACTGTGACGCGTGGCTCCGTGTGATAAAGTACGAGACTTGCAGCATAATTGTGGATATCCGTGCTGCGCGCGCGTGACGGTGTGGAGGCAGCACTTGTGAGCTTTGTTAAACTACAGTGGCAGTAGATCGCCCTGGCACTTTGAGAATCACTCAACATTTTAAATCTACATCACACGCGTTTCCAACATTTGGTACGCGATAATTGAGCAAAAGGTGACTGGACAAATTACAATTAAAGGCTGAAAAATAAGAAGAGAGTTATTCCTGTGGTTTGAGTAGCATGTATTGGTGTACCAACTATATAGAACTACCTCCCTGAACACATTGTCAACGAACTCACTGATTCTGGTCTTCGTGCTTTCAAATGGCGAGCTCACAACATGGACATCTCCTAGCTTCACCACACGCCCTGTAGGACTGAGTTTTTGAGCTGCAGTGAACTAATAATCATGCTGATTATATGTACTGTCTCATATGGCTATTGTTCACAATTGCACATGATAAAAAGACCAGTAAATGTCAAAGGGCATTTTTAAAATGTCACTCACCCAAACCATTTCTCCTGTGCCCTTTGCCCTGTGGAAGTCATTGAGAATGTCCCCGACCGTAACTTTGGAACCTTTTCACTCTGGAATCTTGAGAAGCCCTCTGAGCCTGGTGTTACGTTGCTGTGTCACCACGAAAAAAAATGTTGGCAAGGTTGGTTAAAGCGTTTTGGGAGATATAATCGTTGCCGAAAAAGATCACTGCTAAAGCAAAGTTTGACTTTGGTAAAGAAGAGAAAATTAGAATGCCCAAATTTAAATATTGTAGCTAATACAAATCTCTATTGCTGGGTTCTCCTGTACAATGTGTTCACCGACGCTTGTAACAATAGGTACATATGAAAATCATCCGAGGTTGAATCAACCTTGAAAACGGCACCTGAATTCCAATATAATGGCGATCCTGATCAAGAGCAGTGAGTTTTGTGCAGATGATGTTCCTTTGAGAGAATAGGCCAGAGGTGCATGTTATACCTGGTGGAATAAATATAAATGCAATGGAAAGCAACTAACATTGAATTTCAAAAAGATGGTTTAGCTTTTGCTTCCATCGAAACTCATCTTACTGTCCTCCTTCATACTCTTCCCATTGTCCGTGCTCCAGAATCATTCGTGGACCTTCCTATAGGAGGTGGACCGGTAAATTCATTCCATTGCGCATACGAAAGCTATGATAACGATGTAATATTGGGGGTTGCGACAATTGAATTCTGATAATTCAGTTATCCGTGGGCTTCACTCGACGAGAATTTACCTACAAGTACGTTCCTCTCCCCATTATCCAGACAAGAACACGAAAGCAAAAAAAACGATTGTCCCAAAACTCGTTATCCGTGACTGGCGTCACTCCTATCATCCGTGGGTCAGAATCTCTCTGAGAACATTCCCATTTATCCATGTGCCAAAGGTTCCCATTATCCGTAGAAAATCACGGATAAGGAAAACCAAACGAAAGTGGTTGCGGCGAAAACCTAATTCGCAGGTAGAGGAAAATAACTCCACAATTTGTGGATAAAATAAGTTATTGTATTTTCCTGGATGTTGCCTACCTACCTGTAAACACTGCATTGTGGATAAGTGAGATGCCACTGGATCAGTCCACGTTTCACGTTCGTACTGTATTACGCAACATATATATTGTTTAGCTTTTGCAAAATGGAACGACCGCATTTCACACGTGGCTATAATTTACATAGCGTCCAAACGCAAACACACCTACAGCCTATAAAAAGCGATGAGTATGGCATCATTGTTGCGACGTTTGAATATTTATAGATATAGATGTTCGATTTTCGACATTTAATAAACGGATTTATTACATCCTCAATTATCAGCAGAAAATATGGCACAGTCGTGCACATCACAACAAACGTAGTCTTAGTTCTTGACTTGTACAAGACAAACAGAATATCAACCTCACGAGGCTCTAGAGTCTAGAGCATTCCAAAGAACAAAAATTTGCCACAAACACTGCATTGTGTATTACATTCAACACATCATCTTCAAAGAGATGTGTTGAACATAATAGTTTGCTTGTTGGCGAATCAATGATGCTGCCGAAATTACGCTCACCCGGGACGGCCGTGGGTAAAAATAAGAATTTTATGTTAACGTTGGGGAGCCATTTATACAAACGTGACATCTGGTCTGCTAATTGTTATTCGTGTATTCTGCACAACGACGCTGATTGAGTCGTGTGTAATGCACTTTAGGCAGTGTTAGCGTCGAACTCGGATCCATATTTTAAGAGAGAGCATCCTCCTGTGCTAAACGTCTGGAAGTTTCACCAACGCAGAGGAGTTACCAGTGGCTGGTAAAATTTCGCCCACCAGGAAATTCCGCGGGACCCCGATGAATTGTGGAAAAAAAAGTTTTAAAAAATGTGTATTTAATTGTGCGTCGGAGAGGAAAATATATACGCGAGGGGGTATTGCTGCTGGCCTATGCATTGCACCCATCACAAACTCACATTGCTTCTATACAACTGCGTATGCGACGAAGCGTGGTGGGGGGGATGAGAGGGCGGGGACCGGGGGGCGAGGGGGAGCGGGGGGGCGAGGGGATGAGGGGGGACGGGGGGGACGGGGGGGCGAGGAGGTGGGGGGACGAGGGGGGGGCGAGGGAGGGCGGGGCGACGAGGGGGGACGAGGGGGAGGGGACGAGAGGGAGGGGGGGGACGAGGGGGGGCGGGGCGAGACGGGGGGACGAGGGGGAGGGGACGAGGGGGGGACGAGGGGGGGGACGAGGGGGGGACGAGGGGGGGGACGAGGGGGGGACGAGGGGGGGACGAGGGGGGGGGGACGAGGGGGGGACGAGGGGGGGGGGACGAGGGGGGGAGAGGGGGGACGAGGGGGGGTGAGACGAGGGGGAGAGGGGGGGGAGAAGGGGGGGACGAGGGGGGGGGGACGAGGGGGGGACGAGGGGGAGGGGACGAGGGGGGGACGAGGGGGGGGGGACGAGGGGGGGGGGACGAGGGGGGGGGGACGAGGGGGAGAGGGGGGGGACGAGGGGGGGTGAGACGAGGGGGGGGTGACGAGGGGTGCGGGGGACGCGCGGGGGGGAGGGGCAACGAGGGGGCGGGGCTTGTACAGCCCAACCCCCCCCACCCCCCATCTCCCCGGCTCGTCTGCGTTGTTCTCCGCGCACGTGTGTGCGTGTGCCGGTGCGTGCCGGTGTGTGTCTGCGTGTCTGTGCCGGTGTGTGTCTGTGTGTGTCTCTGTGTGTGTGAGAGAGTATAAATGTGCGGCGTCTGCGGGTCGTCACACATTATTTTTCCCCGTCGTGCTCAACGGAACAGCGAGCGAACATCCTCGTCCGCGCTGCCACGGCAGCGTCTGGTAAGTCTCCTCGCCTCGACAGCTACCCCCGTGCCTAGCCGCGTGTGTTTACACACACCAACAACTACAACATACACACCAACAACAACAACACACACACCAACAACAACAACACACCAACAACAACACACACACAACAACAACACACCAACAACACACACACCCACCAACAACACACACCCACCAACAACACACACACCAACAACATACACACGCGCCAACAACAACACACCAACAACATACACACCAACAACAACACACACCACCAACAACACACACACCAACAACATACACACGCGCCAACAACAACACACCAACAACATACACACCAACAACAACACACACACCACCAACAACACACACACCCACCAACATACACACCAACAACAACACACACACCACCAACAACACACACCACAACAACACACGCGCCAACAACACACACCACAACAACACACGCGCCAACAACACACACCAACAACAACACACACACCAACAACAACACACACCAACAACACACACCAACAACAACAACACAGACACACCAACAACACACGCGCCAACAACACAGACACACCAACAACATACACACCAACAACAACACAGACACACCAACAACATACACACCACCAACAACACACACACCACCAACAACACACACACCAACAACAACACACACACCACCAATAACACACACAACAACAACACACACCACCACCAACAACACACGCGCCAACAACACCAACAACACACACCAACAACAACACACACACACCAACAACAACACAACCAACAACACACACACACCAACAACACAACACACGCCACCAACAACACACACACACCAACAACACACACACCAACAACACACACACACCAACAACACACACCACCAACAACACACACACCAACAACAACACACACACCACCAATAACACACACAACAACAACACACACCACCACCAACAACACACACCAACAACAACACACACACACCAACAACAACACACACACCAACAACACACACACACCAACAACACACACACCAACAACACACACGCCACCAACAACACACACGCCACCAACAACACACACACACCAACAACACACACACACCAACAACACACACACACCAACAACACACACACACCAACAACACACACACCAACAACACACACACCACCAACAACAACAACACACGCCACCAACAACACACACCAACAACAACCGCCATTCGCCACGAAGTGGCGGTGACGTCACCACGACGCTTGTGCCAGGCTAGGTGCACCTTGAGGCCACACCACCAACAACACACACACACCACCACCACTAACACACACACCAACACCACACCAATAACAACACACACACTCCAACAACACACTATACACATGTACTAACACGTTGTACTAACACTACACACACTATACAATATTCTAACACTACACGGTGTACTGACGCTACACATACACTACACATGTACTAACACTCTACACCCTGTACACACACTACACACACTAACACTACACAATGTACTAACACTCTACACACTGTACTAACACACTACACAATGTACTAACACTCTACACGATGTACTAACACACTACACAATGTACTAACACTCTACACGATGTACACACACTAACACTACACATGTACTAACACACTACACGATGTACACACACTACACACACTATACTAACACTACACACACTATACTAACACTACACACACTAACACACTACACACAGGCTGTGTACTAACGCCGTAGTTGTGAGTAAAGGGGCTATCAGTACTGTAGTTGTGTGTGTGTTGGTGGATACTTGTGTTGGTGTGCGTGTGGTGTGGTATTCATAGGTGCTGCTCGCTAACAGCACTTGCCCCTACAGTCTGTCAAGGCTATACAGGGGATCTTTGTCTTTTTTATGGTGTAGCACACGTGTGTGTGGCGTGACACGTGTGTGTGTGTGTGGTGTGACACGTGTGTGTGTGTGGTGTGACACGTGTGTGTGTGTGGTGTGACGTGTGTGTGTGTGTGGTGTGACACGTGTGTGTGTGTGTGGTGTGACACGTGTGTGTGTGTGTGGTGTGTGTGTGTGTGGTGTGACACGTGTGTGTGTTTGGTGTGACACGTGTGTGTGTGTGTTTGGTGTGACACGTGTGTGTGTGTGTGGTGTGACACGTGTGTGTGTGTGTGTGGTGTGACACGTGTGTGGTGTGACACGTGTGGTGTGTGTGTGTGGTGTGACACGTGTGACACACGTGTGTGTGTGTGGTGTGACACGTGTGTGTGTTTGGTGTGACACGTGTGTGTGTGTGGTGTGACACGTGTGACACACGTGTGTGTGTGTGTGGTGTGACACGTGTGTGTGTTTGGTGTGACACGTGTGTGTGTGTGTTTGGTGTGACACGTGTGTGTGTGTGTTTGGTGTGACACGTGTGTGTGTGTGTGTGGTGTGACACGTGTGTGGTGTGACACGTGTGGTGTGTGTGTGTGGTGTGACACGTGTGACACACGTGTGTGTGTGTGTGTGGTGTGACACGTGTGTGTGTGACACACGTGTGTGTCACACACGTGTGTGCCATCTGTATGTGGTGTGACACACGTGGCATGTGTGCGCGCCACTGTATGACTGTACTTACAGTACACGGCGTGCACGTGTCACCCACACAATGTACACCCACACACGTTGCTTGTACAACAACAACAACAATGGTAGTACTCTCTATACGCACAAATAACCGGTACTGTGCTGTAACAAGTGTGTGTGTTGCGAATGCAATGCGTGCACTTTACGCTGCGTGTACTTCTAATGTATACTGCACATACGACTCTGTGTGTGTCGTATACATTGTATGTGTGTACACGACACGTGGTGCATTGCACTGTGTGTATATGGTGTGTACGCACTGTGTGTATATGGTGTGTGTATGTGGTGTGTACGCACTGTGTGTGTATGTGGTGTGTACGCACTGTGTGTGTATGTGGTGTGTACGCACTGTGTGTGTATGTGGTGTGTACGCACTGTGTGTGTATGTGGTGTGTACGCACTGTGTGTGTATGTGGTGTGTACGCACTGTGTGTGTATGTGGTGTGTACGCACTGTGTGTGTATGTGGTGTGTACGCACTGTGTGTGTATGTGGTGTGTACGCACTGTGTGTGTATGTGGTGTGTACGCACTGTGTGTGTATGTGGTGTGTACGCACTGTGTGTGTATGTGGTGTGTACGCACTGTGTGTGTATGTGGTGTGTACGCACTGTGTGTGTATGTGGTGTGTACGCACTGTGTGTGTATGTGGTGTGTACGCACTGTGTGTGTATGTGGTGTGTACGCACTGTGTGTGTATGTGGTGTGTACGCACTGTGTGTGTATGTGGTGTGTACGCACTGTGTGTGTATGTGGTGTGTACGCACTGTGTGTGTATGTGGTGTGTACGCACTGTGTGTGTATGTGGTGTGTACGCACTGTGTGTATGTGGTGTGTACGCACTGTGTGTATGTGGTGTGTACGCACTGTGTGTATGTGGTGTGTACGCACTGTGTGTATGTGGTGTGTACGCACTGTGTGTATGTGGTGTGTACGCACTGTGTGTATGTGGTGTGTACGCACTGCGTGTATGTGGTGTGTAGGCACTGCGTGTATGTGGTGTGTAGGCACTGCGTGTGTATGTGGTGTGTAGGCACTGCGTGTGTATGTGGTGTGTAGGCACTGCGTGTGTATGTGGTGTGTAGGCACTGCGTGTGTATGTGGTGTGTAGGCACTGCGTGTGTATGTGGTGTGTACGCACTGCGTGTGTATGTGGTGTGTACGCACTGCGTGTGTATGTGGTGTGTACGCACTGCGTGTGTATGTGGTGTGTACGCACTGCGTGTGTATATGGTGTGTACGCACTGCGTGTGTATATGGTGTGTACGCACTGCGTGTGTATATGGTGTGTACGCACTGCGTGTGTATGTGGTGTGTACGCACTGCGTGTGTATGTACGCACTGCGTATGTGGTATGTACGCACTGCGTGTGTGTATAGTGTGTACGCACTGTGTATATGGTGTGTACATACTGTGTATATGGTGTGTACACACTGCACTGTGTGTATATGGTGTGTATACGGTGTGTGTGTGTATATGGTGTGTGCACATTCTTGCCGTGATGTGACGCATTGTGAGTTTATATTCAGCGCTGTGCTGCGCGTGCGTCTGTTTTATTACGGTGCCACCAGGTGACGATTATCTGAACATCGCCACTGGGGAGACAAAGGCGGCCGGGGGTGGTGCTGGCCACCCACCCCCTCTGTGCGCCGTGCCGGCCTTCATAGGTGCTACTCGCTAACAGCACTTGCCCCAAACAGTCTGTTAGGTCTGTGTGTGTGTGTGCATGCAATGTGTACGTGTGCGCATGTTGTGTGTGTCATTGTCAATGCCTCTCTCTGTGTGTGTGTATTCGGTGTGTATACATTATAATATCTGCGTGTATGCTTCAGTGCACCGTGGAAAATTCTCTACGCTGCTGTAGCAGGCTGGACGTAGAATACTTGGTGTCTGTGAAGGATCTCACCGCCCCGAAACCACATTGGAGGGGGGTGGAAGCTGTCAAGGCTGATTCTTCATCGTTCCTGGCAAGACGATGTTGAACAATCCTCGCCAAGACTTTTCGGTTTCACAATGATGGTATTACAATCGATTGCATTCTCGCCCCTGCCCCTCCTCTGTAAAGGGGGAGAAAAAACCGGGGCAACCACTAGGGCAGGATGCCATTCTAATCCCGCAGAAGATGTCCCGAGAAATTCTGTCGCATAAAAATAATAACAATAATTCAGATGTATAGTTGTGCATTCCATCCTCGGATTCCCAAATGTGCAATGCATTAGCAGTATGAAACAAAAACAGAACCAGGGGCAACCGACCAAGCTAAAAAATGAACCCGTAAAAACAAAGTTTTTCACTATACATCCTTTATATGCATGGCGGCTAGAGTACTCTCGTCCTCTGGCTTGAGATGGCTGCAACCTATGGGTCAGATGATTGCCTGCCACCATTAAGCAATTGGTAATTAAATATAAAAAAAAATTCCTAAAATGTAGAAAATTTTGGGAAAAAATTTTCACGAAAATAAATTGTCACGCATAACGAGTCTGTGTGCAAAATGTCAGCTCGATTGGATCACGGGAAGTGGGTTAAAAAACGACCGAAAGATTTTCACGGTCGTAAGCGCGCAAGCAAGCAAGTGAACTTAATATAAAGGATTTAAAAAATGAAGGCCACTTTAAAGAGATGGTTTGTCAAAGCAGACTTAAATATATCGACCGACTCCGATTGCCCAGATTTCAAGTGGCAAGGCGTTCCATAGGTTGGCTGCCACGCTAACAAAAAGCCCGATCACAGAAAGAGCGCAACCTACAGACCTGGGAGTGCTGAGCAGTTGTAGATCCGAAGATCTTAAGGACCTTGATGGAATGTGTAAATGTATTCGTTTCTGAAAGTTACGTGGGGTGGTGAGCCCTTTTTAAAGCCGTATAGGTGAATAGCAGTATCTCAAAATCCACTCGGAAATTGACTGGTACCATACCTGTCGACCCATACTGTTTACCCGTATTCTAGTACAGGAAAATTGAGTTTCGGGTCCATACCGCCGTAGAGTCTTTTCAATTCGGGCAAAAAAAAGTTTTTGTTTGTGTTTCTCCCTTGTGATGGGACTTTATAGGATGAACGTTGATATTTATAAGGGCACGGGGTGACCAATAAGCTCTGTACTGGTCTGTAATAAGATAAGCACTGATAAGGGGTTGACAGGTATGAGGGTGTGTGGCTGAGTGTACTAGTGGTGATTGTCGATTTTTTGTGTTTCTCCCTTGTGATGGGAATTTGTAGGATGAACGTTGAGATTTACAAGGGCACGGCGTGACCAATATGGTCTGTACTAGTCTGTAATAAGGCAGGGCACTGATAAGGGGTTGACAGGTATGTGGTAGCCAATGAAGAGATGAGACCTGCCTCGCACGCAAAGCGCTTCTCCGCCTCGGCGATTCATTTTGGAGTGCATCGCCATCCTGCCCTTTACTCCCGATCAGCACGGTTGGCAAAATAGGTTCAACGCACAGTACACACGTAGAGTTCTCGGGCTCTGGATCGCCTTTTTGCAGCTCCTCGGCAGATGGCAAACAGCCAGCCACTCACAATGGTGGAAGGGGGGCCATCTACTTCCTGTCGTAGGGTCAAGTGACCTTACGCCAGTGTTCTTTACTACTTTCGCCGCTAAGACATCATCGGTGTGAGGGCCGCCACACAATTTCAAGCCATTTGGGGTTTGATAGCGCGTTGATGGTGTGGGGGGGCGAGCGGTGGGGGGGGGGGGGTGTTTTCACGTTTGTGTATTGTCGGGGCCCGCATTAAAGGCCACCAGAGGCTGCCAGTGGCCCACAGGCCTTGCGACGAAGAACACTGGCCCACCTATCCAGTATTGTTATGGCCGAGGGGTTCCCCACACCCCAACCCCCACCCCTCCCCCATATAAAACAGAGTTGCTCAGCAAAATCTGCAGACCTGTTCCCCGTGGGTCGTAGATCGGATCACCATTCTTCCCCCTTAAGGGTGACAAATTGTGGTGGCGCTGCAATTTATTGTTGATGGTACTAGAGAGTGGCTTACAGCTCTCCACAGTAGGTCCTGGTGCCAAGGACGTAGGCTCACGTTTGCTGTTCTACCACGACATAGCCCAGCAGATAATCTTGCTTGGACGGAAGATGAGTGCATGCACCAATAATGGAACGGTGCGTTGGCAATTACAAGCCCATGGGCTTCCAAACCCAAACATTGCCATTGGGGAGACAAAGGCGGTCGGACGTGGTGCTGGCCACCCTCTCCCGCTTGGACCGTGCGGGTTTTCTTCGGTGCTCGCTCACAGCGTTTGCCCCAAAAGTCTACTCCGGCTATGAAGGGGTTATCTTTGTAGTCCATTAGCTTTTGGCACTTCACGTGGCCTCAAGGCGTACTTAGCCTGGCACAAGCACCGAGTTGACGTCACGGCCACTTGCTGTTGAACGGTGGTTGATGTTGTGTTCGTCCAGTAGAGATGTGTGTGTGTGTGTGATTTATGCGTCCGTAGTGCAGTGTAGAGGTGTGTGTGTGCGAGAATTAATGCAGTGTCCCCGTGTGATGTGGATTTACCTATCGCATTAGGGCATGGGTGCGCATGATTACCAGTAATGGCCATATGCCTTTCGCATGAGAATATTGTGCCTGAGCTGCTCCTGGACAACATTCTCCTATCACAAGCCTCGGGAGACTATTCACGGCGCAGTATTTGTCCGCAAGGCGTTTTAATTAAATGATGTGCGGAAACTGCCAGCGTAACGTCTACTCCCGGGCGGCGGGAGAGTGGCACACTCCAAATATGCGCCGACTGCCTCGCAAGTCGGTGATTAAAACCGTTCGCGTGCTTTTGTATATTTTTTTTGTAACTGTGAGAGGAAGGCGTAGGCCCAACGCTGGAACGATGGTGCTACACAACATCTCCATGGCAGGTAGTCGCGGAGATCCACAGCTCGAAGGATGTGTAAAAAGCCCATTCGGGCACAGCAAGTGAACTCTCCACGCGCTTGTTTTGGACACGTAAATGCCGATTCACAAAGCGTGATGTATCATAGGGTTGGCAAATGGCAAATGACTGTGATTTCGTTTGGCAAAGTATGACCCCCCCCCCCCCCCACCAATTTTTATGTTATGTTATTGCTGCATTGTTCGTGGGCCCTGGAAACGTGTCGATTCACTTGGTGGGTTGGCGAATCGATTGTTACTCACGACAGGGCACCCTTCTGCCATTCTCCCTACGTTTCATATTTCTGCACGTTCCCGCGTTTGTGTTTTTAAGTCCCATAACAAACAAAAAACCCGGCACTATGTATTCCTTGGATGACCATTTATATTTAAGTTGTGAATACAGTCTGTTGTCCTGTAACGCTGCGTGTTTTCGTAACGCGAATTGGATATGACCCTATGCATGTATTAGGGAAGACATTTTTATAACGCGGATGCGAATTGGATATACCGCGGTTTGAGCGAACAGAACTACGTCGGCGTAGTTTCTCACGAGGCGGGATGCTGCTGGATGCTTCTAGATGCTACCCACGCACCTCAGTCTTTGCTCAGCCTGCGTACGCATCTCACGTGTTATCGCGGACTGTGCTTTACCCTATATTATAACGTGATTTGTCCATAACGTGATGTGCTTCAGGAACGCAACGGCGACCGTGTTTATAGGAGAAGGGACCGTACAGCAAATAATTTACACTTATGATGAGGAGGCGTAAGGGCCAAAGAGGCACGTCTCTTTCACACGGCGGGAGAGACGCCTGGGAGAGGCAGTGATTATTGTCAAAGCAAATTCCGACGCCACAGCAAAAACATCTGCGCCACTTTTACCTGCAGCATGGGAAAGAGGTGAACGCTCGTTTGAGTCGCAGATGGGGACCCCCCACCCCACTCCCAGAGGGGAAAATTAATGCAGCGGGTAGCTTTTTTGTGGGCACAGCCAACGTCGCAAGGTCCTTGTGAGTTTTGTTGTCGTTTGATTTCCTTCAATTGTTGCACATGTTTAAATTTGGCGTTTTTCGCCTGTGACGCAAGCACGTGACAGACTGTTATTTTGCTTAACGTCGGCTTGGGCTGCTTGAGGATCCCACTTTCCATGACACGCGCTTTTAAATGCCTCGTGGATATTTCCAGCACGAGAGCGCGGGGGAGTCGAACTATCACCACCGAGCTAAAGGAACCCGCTGACCCCCAGGTCTCACAGCTGCCCTGCAAGTAATGTACAAGTGTTATTAAGCTCTCAGTTAATGCCCCGTGACCACTTACAGGCAGCAGTGTGCGCTCGCATGTATGTGTCGGTGCGCATGTGTGTTTTTGCGTGAGTGAATTGATGTGTTTGTGTGTGTGTGTGTCCTTGCATGTGGACATGGTGGTGTGTGTGGGTAGTGGTGTGCCTGTGTGTGTGTTTGTGTGTGGTGGTGCATGTGTGTGTGTTGTGGGAAGTGGTAGTGTTGGGGTTGGCACGCTGCGCTATGAACCCGGCGTCCCCAGTTCGATTCCCGCTCACAGCCGACATCAGTGGGGATTATTTGAACCGGTCCTGGGCCTCCTCACAGTCGATTCAGCCTCAAATGAGTACCTGGTGCAGTGTGTAAGCATCACTACTGGGGAGACAAAGGTGGTCGGGCGTGGTGCCAGCCACCCACCCCCTCCTATACCGTTCCAGCCTTCATAGGTGCTCGCTAACAGTACTTGCCCCAACAGTTTGTTAAAGGCTACTCGGGGGATCTTTGTCTTTGTGTGTGTGTGTCTACCAATCATCTCAGCGGGTGAACCCATAACACCTGGGTCTGTCCCGTGACCTGCCAGCGAACGAGCCTGCGACACTTCACGTGGCTTCAAGTTGCACCTAGCTTGGCACGAGCACGCTATGGTGATGTCACCGCCAGTTAGGTAGCGAATGGCGCCTATTGTTGCGTGCGTGCGGATGTGTCGACACGCAGTGCTTGAGTAATGTAGGTGGAGGGAAGCATTGATTTCCCTGTGAAGTAGATCGAGTCCGTCTTCCCTTAATGACCCTCGCCACACTGCAGGCATGCTTACAAAACATTACAATCTTTAATATCGCCGCGTACGCTTCGAGGGCTGCACTTGCCCAACTGGAATGCTGTTTGTTCGCTGTCGCATTTACTCGCTTTGTTCGTCGAGTTATTCCGTTTCGCACTCGAACAGCGGAGCATGGCCTTACCTTGGGGGGGTTAAAGGATTGCGTGGTAGAAAGGCGACAAGTGTGCCGTTCTTGTGACGCAGTACAGCAAGTAGGTATCGGCTCTTTTCTGTACGGCAGATTTTCTGTTTTTATTGCTCGTGTGTGGGTGTGTGTAATAATATATGTCGATTTTCTTCAGGCACCCTGGCAGGTTTTTTTAGTCGTGACATAATCCAGTAAGGAATGGTGGAGAACCCCCCCACCCCCCAGCCCCCAGCCACTGGTGGCCTCTGCATTCACCGCGATGTACACACACTTAAATTTTCACGACAAATCAAACCCTCCGCTTCTACAGGGCGGCACCCCAATGTCCGTGGGTGGTGAGCCAAGAAGTCGCGAAGCATTTTATCGGTCTTCTCTCAGCGTGGCTGACACGGTTGGGAGGGGGGTTGGGGGGGTGAAGCCTTCGCCCAACGGTGGATTGACGAGGAACGCTTCGCCGCGAATCGAAAAGGACGTTTCGTCGTGTGTCACGGCACAAGGGGGGGAACTCTGTGCATTCTGGTGTAAATGGAGTTGAACCCTCGCCGCGCGTGAATAATGTGACCCCCCCCGGGGGCCCGTTAAGCCGGCGTGCACGCGAACGCAGAGGCGCGAGCCCCCGGGATTTCTGTCCGCCCCTCGCAGCGTCTCTTGAACGTGGCTGGGTGATGCTGAGCAATGTTACGTTTCTTGCGCATGTTCTGCGCTGCTTTTTTTTCTCCCGCTGATTGTTCCGCACAGAATTTGAGCTTCATTTAATCTTTTCACCCGACATTTGCTGCACGTCGGCCTTGCAGTAGAGCCTTCTCGCTCTCGCGGCACGTATCGAGATGTCTCTGACTGATGCTCGAGTTGTTTAGGTTCGTTTCAGTGATTAGTCACCTGCCAGGCTTGCGGCCTCAGTCTTTTTTTGTCTTGGTTCTGTGTAGGGTCTGCGATTGTGGCCGGGAGATAGCAGGACACACACATGGGTTGTTAATCTCTGCGTGTGGACGTATTGAGTATTGTTCCTTGCCTATGCATGGATTTTCTCCAGGTATTTGAGTTTTCTCCCAAACGCAAAACGTCACCCGATTTGGAATCGGCCAAACTTCCCAGTGCAAGACCCTGCTGGAAAAAGAGTATTGAGGTTTTCCTGTGTAAATCAATGACTCATTCAGTAAACTATAAAAAAAAAATTACCATGTAAGGCTCACTGAGCTATATTGCTCTTCTTCAGAAGCAACCTGGCCACAAATGATGGCTCACCTAAGTGGCTTATTGTGTGGAAATTCAGAGTAGCCAAATGCTACTGTGTTGGACGATCTAGATCAGAGGTGGTGATGGTGAAGGCGATGATTATTGTGCTGTTGATGATGAGAAGAAAGCTTCACCAAGTCTCGGGGACTCAATTTCACGAGGGTCTTGCATTCAAACGATTGGGCAATTAATTTGAGTGTTGGCCATGTGGTAGGAAACCATAGTGTGTGGAGACATCCCACACACACATGGGGGAGAGTTGCGGGGGGGGGGGGGGGGTAGCACTGAAAGAACTGCTCAGATGGATTAAATAATCCATTGCGGTACTTCTTCAGGAAGTACCGCAAGTATATGTGAATGTTGAACCATCGTGAGAATTGTATTTTATTATGTTTTATTTTCAATATTTTATTTTATTATTTCCCTTCTACGTGACTTTACCGAAAGAACCAAGAAGATGAATCCCTGCAGTCACGAAAGCTTTAAATCGAAAAATGTTGAACTTATTTCGCACCCTATATAGCCAACCGAGCCAATCAGAGGTGCAGGCCAGTGATGGGGGGGAAGCAGCACGAGGCATCGTGATGAGTTGGCGGTTAGGGGCGCGCGAGTCTTTTACTTAACGGACATCAGCATGGCCACACGTCATTTTTGGTGCGGGCACGCGTCCACCCGTGCGTACTGCTCCCTGGTAGCGCGCGTCTCAATTCCATGCAGTTATTCGCGCCGACAGAAAACAACGACAATTGCGGAGAGCTGCCTCGTCCCCGTCGAAGCAGAAAAAAATATATATCCGAGGGCAAAGTGTCAAGGTACGCACGCACGCGTGCACTCCGCACGCTTGACGGGCCTCAGCCACCATCTCTGCCTCTGTCACTAGGACTGCCGGGAGCTCTGGTGACCTCCAAAAGCAGTCGGCGGGGAAATTGGCGTGCGTCTTGCACATGAAGCCAGAACGTGGCCATCCCTATCCTCGGTGGAAGATTTTCTGGGGACCCTGATGACCTGATCGCCGGTGTTTATATTGGAGGTGTGTTGCACACTCGGTTGGGGCCGGCAAGGTCACGTGTGGGTTTTTGTTGTGACGGGACGGTAAATCGGTGGTCGTGTTCCGTTCAATGCGGCCAGGCAGCAGTGTGGTTAGAACACTCCACTCGCAGTTGAAAGGTTGCGGAGTTCAAATTCCGGTAAGGGGTCCGAGTCGTACCATCTCCCCCCGTGGAGTTGCTCCCAAAAAAAACGAGCGGCACTTTTCGAGAAGACGACAAGCGGTGGTTGTCTTTATGGGTGGACCAGCCATAGGAATGTGTAATTTCCACCGGTAGCTCAAACGCGTTCAACTGTCATGAGGAGCTCTCTCGCCAAATGCTAAAATGTACGAGTGATCACGATGTTGAGTGGCTGGACAGCCTGGTGGTCGGGATGCTGGCGGGCCCACTCAACTGGCTTGTACAGTTTTTTTGCGCTCGCCCTGCCGATGCTGTCAGGCGCAGTCTCATTCTGTCTGCTGCACGGCGGGCGACGGGTGATCCTGTGTGTGTGAGAGCCTGCCCAAGTGTGTCAGCCCAGTTGTGGGGGGGGGAGGGGGGTACAGCTGGTGTGCATCTGCCAGTCACCTCGGTCGGCCAACCCACGGCACCGCCTGGGTCTGTCCCGTGACCTTCCGTCAGCGAGCCTTCGACACTTCACGTGATTAGCCTCAAAGTGCACCTGGCCTAGCACAGGCGCCGTGGTGACCGTCACCATCGCTTAGTGGCGAGTGGCGGGTATTGGTGTTGGTAAGTGTGTTTGCGTCCCACCCCAAAATCCACAATGGAAATTTTTCTTCAGCCAGGGTAAGAAAAATTGGTGCTCTAATTGGGCGGCTTCTGGTGTTCATTGTAGTCCATTTCAATGGGGTTTGTCTCTTGTTACCTAATCCCCTGTACACGCATGCGTGCGCATGCCATCATCATCTCCTTCCACATTGCTCTAGGCCGTAATCAAGCTCCAAACTTTTAGGAAAAGCCATCGTAGATGCTACAGCAGTATTACTGTTGTCAAGAATAGACCCAGAAATATCCCTGAAGGGGGTGGGGGGTGAAACCCAACATTGGAAATGATGAAGAAGCCTCATGAGTGGCTCCTGGCGAGAAAAAAACTACTAATTCAAGAGCGTCAAACAGAAGACGGCGCAATTGAGCGTCGTCTCTTTGATACACGAACGTCAAACCAACCATTTCTCGAAGATGAAGGTGTTCACACACCTTTTTGGTCATTGGGAATGTTTGACCATACTTCACCGCGTTTCGTCAATGCGGGTTGGCGAGGGGAAGGAGAGGGGGAGCCCAAGACCAGTTGGGATATCACTTGCCATTGATTTTGGCCCTGGCTGGGAAAGCAAACTCAAGTGTTTTTTGCCCGGTTAATAGCTCGGTTAGCTCCCCACTTGCACCGCGATTACACCCACCCCACCCCACTACCTTGCGGCCTGTTGCATACAGCACAGAGCCTCGTTTCGCGAATTCCTCCCGTCCCTCGCTCGCGCACTCTTGTCAGGCTCTGCACGCGCGCATGCTCATCGCTCGCGTGTCCTGTCAGAAAAAGGGGGGCCCCAATGTCATTTTCCTTAACGAACTTCAAACCACGGTGGGACGCTAATCAAAAACCCCCTGCGGTTCGGAAATGGAACGCGTTCGTTTGGTGCGTAGCCGGCCTTGAACGTGCGCATTGCGTTCGATTTATCAAAACCGGCTTCTTTTTTTTAGAAAATTCTCTTGCCAAATGCGCCGCGTCCTGCAAGTGGCCCCGGGCTCTGGAGTGTAATAAGGCTGGTTAAACGGGCCGTGTATTTCTCGCCCATGGAGAGCGCTATTCCAGGCTGTCCGTGCTGCTCTCCGTAGTGGTGGCGGCGGCGGCGCAGACAACAATGCCACCCCACTACCCCCCCCTTTTTGTTATGAGCATGCGGTGCATAATGCAGCAGGGGGGGGGGGTCGGTATTTGCCTGCTTGCATCACAGGCGTGTGCGTTGTGTGCGTCACAGACGTGGAAGGCAGTGGGACCCATGGCTCTAATCCCCTCTGTGCAGGGAGGTGGGAGCGGCGCTCGCTCGCTCGCTGGCTGGCGAAAGGTCTCCCGTGCACTCCCGAGACAAGGTGATGAGTCTTGCGTAGGGGGGGTGGTTGGGACGGGGGGGGGGGGGCAAGTCTTTTTAAATGAGAGCTCAACCCAAAAGACAAACATCCATTTATCCATTTTGATTTAAAGCTTTCGTGACTGCAGGGATTCATATTTTTGGTTCTTTCGGTAAAGTCACGTAGAAGGGAAATAATAAAAATAAAACAATAAAATAAAATTCTCACGACGTTTCGGCCACAACGCAAGCAGCCGTCCTCAGGTGAAGAACAGGGCTGTCGGACGCTGTCTTTCCGACAGCTCTGTTCTTCACCTGAGGACGGCTGCTTGCATTGTGGCCGAAACGTCGTGAGAATTAAATTTTATTATGTTTAATTATTATTTTATTATTTCCCTTCTACGTGACTTTACCGAAAGAACCAAGAATACAAATATACAGCAGGCGTCAGGGTCTGGATCGAACCCGCGTCCTCCTGTGTACCAGGCGAGGCAGTTAACATCCTGTCACTGTGGCCGCCCTAAGTGGAGTAACTAACTGCAGTAGCCCGCTTGTTCCAGAATATGCGTGGTGTACGAACTTTACTGAATGCTAACTTTTTG
Source organism: Lethenteron reissneri (assembly GCF_015708825.2). Taxonomy (NCBI): domain Eukaryota; kingdom Metazoa; phylum Chordata; class Hyperoartia; order Petromyzontiformes; family Petromyzontidae; genus Lethenteron; species Lethenteron reissneri. The sequence continues at coordinate 9,053,651 of NC_083806.1, forward strand.
ACATCGAATTCCTTGATCCCTGCTACCAGGCTGCAGAGTGCAAAGTGGAAGGAGGAGGGAGAGGTGGTCATGGAGTAAGGAGGGCACTAGGGGGTCTGCCCTCTCTCTGGTGGTGCTAACCTTTCTTATACCTGGCACCTCCTATCGTGTGTTTTTTGTATAGCTTATTGTTGTAACTTTCTGACCACGTGCCCTTCCCCCCCCGTACTGGACATATGATAATTTATATATATATAGCTCATCGTATTCCCAACAACTTAAATAAACAATCTGATTCTGGTTGTGTTTTCCCGGGCTGGGAACTGGACCATTCCCGGTTTGATAGAGCCTGTTTCTCGTGATCATGGAAACGGAGGGGGGGGGGGGGGGGGGGGTGGTAGGGAGGTGGTGGGGGGCAGCCACCCACTTTCTCTCCTGCCATTTATCTCCCTTAACGGTGGTGAGGCACGGCCCAGTGGGTGTGCATCCTCGGCACGGACAGGGACGCGAGGTGCGGCGGATGTCCTTGTGATTGCTGGCCGAGAGGCTGAGAAATGACCCAGATGCAACTGTCGGCTTTACTATTCCCATGGATAAAATTTAAAAAGCACTGGGAGAGCATTGTGCCCCCTCCACGCCTGTCTTCGGACAGCGCACTTAAAGGAGAGGAATCGAAATCGGCACGTGTGCTGGCGGGGTCAGGCATGGCTGCCTAGCGATAGGGCCCGTTGCTTAAAGATACTCGGAATCAGAATCTGTGTTTCTACCGCAGGAATTTGATTGAGCTTGGAATCTCTTTTTTTTCACAGATGTCCAGTAGTAGGAGCACGGGGTCAGAAAGTGACGACAACAAACAATACAAATCTTGACTTGAAGCTTTCGTGACTGCAGGAATTCATATTCTTTGGGTCTTAGATATGTTCAAAGAAAATAACAATTTGATTGAGCTTTGAATCGCTTGTATTGCGATCGAAACGTCGTAGTTTTTTGTTATTTTCTTTGAACCTATCTACGTGACTTTACCCAAAGATCCAAATAATAAAAACAATACAAAAACATGATAGGAGTGCAAAGTATAAGAAAGGTCAACAAATCCCAATTTTTTTTCTCTTTATTTTACCAGGTAAAGGCCCACTGAGCGGTATAATTAGTTTTCAGAAGCGACCTGGCCACAAATTATAGCTCAACGAAGTGGCTTTATCACGTGGATATTTATAGCAGCTCAATCTAAATGCACATTTCTAAGTGTGAGGGGAAAAACCAGAGGTACCAGAGGAAAAAATCCACGTGACCACGTGGAGAGAGATTAGCAAACTCCAAATATACAGGCGTCAGTGGTCTGTATCGAACCCACGACCTCCTGTATATGAGGAGAGGTAGTTAACATCTCGGCATAGCTATCGGCGTCCAAACCCCTTCGCACACTCAGAAGCCCCCATAGCGCATGCACAAGCCCACGCACAAGCCCGATCACACAAGCCCCATTGCACACGCGCAAAGACAATGATCTTCCCCGTATAGCCTTAACAGACTTTTGCAGAAAGTGCTGTTCGCGAGCACCTACGAAGGCCAGCACTGCACACAAAGGGGGTGGGTGGACCAGCATCACGCCCTTTGTCTCCCAAGTGCCGACGTTTACACACCGCATCAGGTACTCTTTTTGATGCCGAGTTGATCTAGGAGAGGCCCGGGACCGGTTCAGATATAATCGTCACTGGCGTTGGCCTTGAACGGGAATCGAACTCGGGTCGCCGTGTTTTGTGGCGTAGCGCACAAGGCCACATCGCTGCTCTAGGGAGCCCCAGAAGGGGACACGGTCTGCTGAACGCTGAGCCATTGGCGGCCGCTAATTTAATTAGACCGTTGTGCTTTGTGGTGTCATGGCCTCATTTAAATGGGGTTTTGGCCACCTAAACATTTCTTGACGGTACAATAATCGCTATGTAAATGCGGTCTCATATTTATCATCATCATGATCTATGGGCAGATATTCCGTTAGGTGTCCACTCCACATTTCGTCATTTGTTTTAACTTTCCTCTGTCTTTTGCCAATGTGCTCAAGCGGTGCTACATCTTTCTGGCACTAATCTGATGAGGGGCCCTCCATAAATGACGTCACGCACCTGGGGGGGGGGGGGTCAGACATTTGTGACGATGTGTGACGAGAGGGGAGGGGGAGTTTGAGAAATGTGACGTCACATCAAAATGCGCAACTTTAAATAAATATAGAATTGTTATAACAACACTAATTGTTAAAACAACACTCCTACAACATCAGAGTGCAGCGCCACATTAAATACGTACTACAATGACAATAGTTTAAAGCGATTTGAAGCATGTTTTATTTTCAAAATGGAAATATGGTTTTGGGGGGGGAGGGGGCAGAGCTTTGTGACGTCATATTTGAGGGGGGGTCTGACTTTGTGACGCCGTGTGCCGAGGGAGGGGGGGGGGGGTAAAAAATCGTCCAAAATCGCGTGAAGTCATTTGTGGACGGCCCCTGATGTCGTCATTAAGCCATTCTCTGTTCGCTCTTCCTCTCTTTCCGGTTCCTTCCATCTCCCTGATCGACGACAACACTTTTAATGTTCCTGTTGTTGTCCATCCTAAATGTGTCCAAATAGTGCCGGTTTCCCTCTCACCGCCGCCTGCCTGCATCATGATCATCAGGTCTTTTAAGTGCAACCTTTTTCTGAACTTCCACGTTGGTCACTCTTTTTGGGTCGCATGTTTTATATTTATAGGAAATACCTTCATCCAACAGTGGGTAAAGGATAGCTGATGTCAAAATAAGGTATGTAATCGATAAAAAGTTAGTTTAACACGTAGGCTTTCGCGACCAATGTTATTCATAATCAACGTTTTTGGGTTTAGATCGCGTTATTTATAAATGTGTCGTAACCCTCCACCACCCGACACGGCCAATCCGTAAAAAAGTGTCACGTTGACAAAAGACAAATAGTTCACTGCTTTAGCCCACCGGTGTGTTGAAGCCACAACATTTACAATTTGAGTACGACGTTTCGCTGGTAATTGCATCCAGCATCATCGGGCAATATCAGATAGGAGCCAGGGCACAATGAACTATGCTAGAAGGGAGGTGCTCTAAATGGGCACTAATGGAATGTGTCTTCTTGAAGCTGGCTTCTGGACTAGGGCGCCGAGCCAGCACCTCCAGGGGCCTGGGTCCAAGCCCTGATCAGAGGTCGCAAACGGGTTTTGATTCCTTACCCATACCCGTACCCGGCCGCACCAGGGTCGCAAATGGTTACCCGTAGCCGTACCTGGCCGGGTACGGGTACCCGTTCCCTACCCGTACCCGTACCCTACCCGAAATGAGTGACAAACGGTTACTCACCGGTGACTCACGGCCTACCCGTACCCGGCCGCAACAGGGTCGCAAACGGCTACCCGTACCCATATCTGGCCGGGTACGGGTAGCCGGGTATCGGGTAGGGGTCCGGGTATTGGGTACCCGGTTGCGACCTCTGGCCCTGATGCTGAGCTTGTCCTTCAGGGGCTCGTCATTGTCACTGTTGGGACACTGGGCCCAGCACTTGTGACCACACGCGCGGGCGGGCGGGGGGGTGGGGTGGACCGTTCCGTGAGAAACCTTTCGCAACCTGATGCTCGACACGCACGGTGGCCCGGCTGTGCGGCTGTCGTTTTACGCGCTGCGAAGTCGAGGACTTGGCAGCGGACGGAGCATCGCTCCTCCACGTCGCCGAGATCGCCTTCGGTTCAGAGTTGAGCGCAACGATTCATGTTGTCGGCGATTTGGAGGCGAAGCACGTGCTTGTAGTCGCCGACGTTTTGCCCGTGTGAGTTGCGTACTTTAGCTTTCGTGCCGATCCAACGTTCGGCGCGGGGTGTATCGAGTCGCGAAGAAGCCGGTCTGTGTCGTGCAGTGGTAGGGGGGGCCGCTTAGATTATCGAAATTTTATTCGTGGTGGCAACAATTGAAGTTGGGAGAGGCTTCGCACCGCCTAAGCAAGGCGTTCTCTCTTTCTCGGCGAATTTGATTTTTGTCAATTGCCCATGGGGAAATTGCGGACGAAAATAAACTGAAGATAATTAGGTAAACACCACAACAAGATTAAAACAGGTTCTACGGTATTACCGACCTTGATGTTTAAAGGGCGTTGTAAATGACGACGGCTTTTAATTGAAGATGCAACCGTGAATGTATTTTTAACAGCCCTCATCCCGATTTCGTTAAGTGGAAGTTTTTTTGACTGGCCTTATTTAAAAAATGTGTACGCTTGCAAACGCCTCTGTAAGCCACGGCCGTGCACGCACGTGTGTTCGTCTTGCGTGGATCCCAGCTGTCCCCTGGGCGAGGGCGTTGATGGGCTCGGTTGGGGATCTCGTGCGGCTTCGGTGGTAATTGCCGCGGTGAGAAACGCGCGCACCCGGCGGCGTGGACATTGTTTTGCCACGGCGGAGGCTCGCGCTCCTCAGAGCCGAACTATATTCGGTTTTGGCAGTTATTTTGACGGAAAATTTTAAGGGCATAGACCTCTAAACAGCCTCAGATGTTAAATTATAAACGAGCGCAGACAATAATACTTCCATTAATTCATTCAGGCTGGAAGTTTGATGTAAAACAAGTGGTGTTTGGACTTGGACGGAAGTTTGTGAAATTCCATGTACTCGGTTCCCCCCTGCCTCCCCATCGCTATCCCATAACTGTACTGACAGGATTTGCCTCATTAAATTTGGCTTGGTGGAATTCTAGGAATTGCGGGTGTTCGCGGAACAACTGGCCGATTCCCCCAACACAGTTGATGTTTGACGTGGCCTCCATGCCGCTACGCTATGCAATTGCATTCGCACCAAACGTGCCTTATCTGAGACTCCAAGCTGATGCAGTGGACATAGTGGAAAGAGAACCCCGTGCTGCCTTTCCCACGACTACATCACAGTAGTCCGGCCGGGTTCATGAACTCTGGGCCCTGGGGTCACCGGCGGTTAGCCTCCAACACGGACGGCAGCAAGGCCCATCCTCTTGAGCACCCTAAGTTATCTTGTTCCTCGGCCTGATTGTTGTTGTCACGCTCCGCCTGGTTCCCCCAGTCTTTCCCCCAGGATTTATCTTCTGCGGCCTTGGCAAGTGGTGGCACGTGTACGACATGCACGCAGTGCAATACAGCGTGGCTTTGTGCAGCATCGAAATGCCGCAGTGCATGAAGAATCTGTATAAAGTGTATGACATCTGCATCATGGGGGCCCAGTGGGGGAAAAATAGAGGTTTAATTTTATGGGAGGTGGGGGGGGGGGCAAGAGGCCATGGGGCAGAGAATGGAGATGAAGTACAGAGCTGTGCATTTGAAGACACTTCAGAGCGAAGAAGACGGTCAGGGATGGGCAGAAGATGAAAGGAAGGTTTTGGAAGCCTGCTCCTGAGCAGCGGAGGGAGCGCGAGTGCGCGCGCGAAATGGAAGTGTCTGCGTTGGATGTGGGAGAGACTTCCGCCCTGCAAAAATGCACGAGGGGGAGGAAATGAAATAAATAAAATAAAGGTCGTCCGAGCACTGCGCTCGCTTGAGACGAATGGTGATCGCGTGTGGGGCGGGGGGGGGAGCGGGAGCTGGGGTGAAAGTTGACATTTCGATATTTCGGATTGAAGCCGCAAATAACGGCGACGCATGAGCTAAACGAGCGCGCGCGAGGCTTATTGGCCACATTTAATGGACAATTCAATATCTGTAAAAAGTAAAATGTCTACGTGGGTTAGGTTAAGGGCCCACAATTTATTGCTCCTGTCGGTCGGTCTCAGGCGGCGGGAGTGTAGGGACTCGGGGAAATTTGTTGGGATTCGGAGGGCAAATCGCCGGACGTCGCTCTGAGGTTCCATCCCGCTTTGCTGTGGGATCTTCGGAGCAAACGGGACGGCGGCATTTTTGGACCAAGTAGCCACGTGATAGATCAGAGCAGGACACCCACTTAGTTGGATGGACTATAAATAGTGTCGGTGGTGCCTCCTGGAATGCGTAATGCTTAAGAGTGCGGTCTCTCAGGTCAGGGATTAGTCAGCACAGCAGACAAGGGGGGGAGGGGGGTGGCAGACTGATATAGAGGAGATGTCGTCTACTCAAGAACATTGGATAAGTCTCGGGGTCACCTTGGCGAGGTTAACCAAGATAAGAAGAGAGTGCGGTGGCATTGTTGTTGTGGATAAGAAACGATGGTCAAGATAACGGTGGTGGTAGAGTGGTGGTGGTAGGGGGGTGGTGGTAGGGGGGTGGTGGTAGGGGGGTGGTGGTAGGGTGGTGATAGGGTGGTGGTAGAGTGGTGGTGGTACCGTCGTTTACCCACTGCACTATGAATCTGGTCACGTCGATTCAGAATATGTACTTGTATCGGAGGAATCCGATGAGCTATGAAGCTCTTTCTTCACAGATGTCCAGTCGGGGCGGGTAAGAACGTCACAACAACAAACAATACAAAAACACAATAGGAGTGCAAAAGTCCAAGAGTTAAACAGATCACCCCAACACAAATAAAACTAAACCATCGCCAACCTACCAGACACAGCTCACATCAGTGGTGAGTGATATCCGAATTGGTCCTGGGTCCCTCTCCCCTTCCCCCCCACCCCCAACTTCATCAACTGCACTGACCAGAATGGTGAAAGTATGTTCAAACAGCTCCCCATGGCTTGTGACACAGAGAGGCCTTCACTCAACAGTGTATTACCCAAGGGGTGTGTATATACACTCCTGAATTACTGCCCTTCCTCGGATGAGTTAAATATGCTTATTTTCAAGAGGGGTTGTTCCTTTTGAATGCTTGGGTCGCGTTGCCTCTGTTGGTCTCTCGTCTGACACTGGTGAGACTAGGCCAGGGGTCGGCAACCTACGGCTCCGGAGCCGCATGCGGCTCTTTACGGGCTGCTTCTTGACGATGAGTACGTATGTACTCAGATGCATTGCGGCTCTTGAAATACTGAATTTTGTACCGAATTGGAAAGAAATGGCTCTTCTTGTTATTTTGGTTGCCGACCCCTGGACTAGGCCCTTAAAGAAGGTTGTCTCTGGTGTAGGCCAATCAGTTTCAAGGACAATGCATATATTATCGGAGCATGTTTTGTTTGCATATTCACCGCAAGTACGTGTAGTTAATGCAGACATGATTCCTTGCGAAAGGTTTCTGTTTGGTGTTTGAACATCTTAACACACCAGTTTTATTTCCAGAATGGGTAAAACCTATTATTCTTCTTCTTGGTTCTTTCGGTAAAGTCACGTAGAAGGGAAATAATAAAATAATAAAAATAAAACATAATAAAATACAATTCTCACGACGTTTCGGCCACAACGCAAGCAGCCGTCCTCAGGGGAAGAACAGGTCTGTCGGAAAGACAACTATGATACTGGCAAAAAGGTCCCATTTGTACATTTTGAGTATTTGGCTGCTATACATTTCCGCATGATAAGTCACTTTATTGGGCTATCATTTGTGGCCAGGTCGCTTCTGAATAAGAGCTATATGGCTCAGTGGGCCTTACCTGGTAAAATAAAAAATAGTTTACTTGAGTAGCTTTGCCATTTGCTGCTTATATTAAATGTACGATAGTTTTTTTTTAATATCTCGCCTCGGTACACAAACATTTCCCTGTTTGCGTTTATGTCATGAGACAACTTTCCATTTGGAACTCTGGCTGCGAGAGAGAGAGAGAGCGGTGCACCTCCTCGTGTCAAGAGAAAATGACCTGGAAGATGACGTCACAAAACCACTTCTGACGTCACTGCAACAGGTGTCATTCGCCACGCAGTAGGGCACCGTGCCCTGTAAAGAGTGTTCATCACACGTGGATCAAAGTCAAGTTGTTTGATTTTCAGAGTAGGATCGAGCTGAATTAAGTGAAAAATTCAATTCAATACGATGGGGCTTTTGTTGGGGTTCTTTGGTGACCAGGCTGGTACAATTTGAATCACTGCGCTTGAGAAAAACAGCTGCCTGGACTCAAAATCTAGGACCTCACCTGGTATCGGGTGAGTGCTCTGAAACGGTGTCAGATCCTTGGCGCAAGCTGGCCACCTCCATTATTTAAAAGCAAATTCTGTACCAAGCTGCGATGTTGCAGCTGTGCCCGCTGCTGCCACATGCACAGAGAGGTTGCGTTGTTTCTTGGCTCTCCCGTCAGCGGCAGCACCACCGCCGGCACGTGCCCAACGTCCCACAAAGGGTCCAGCTCACCCAGCGCGGTCGTTGATCTGCGAGGGAGTAAGTGGCTCACTCTGTGCCTCTGCCATAATCAACAATTAGAGCCAGTCTAATCCACTTAAGGGAGACCGTTGAAATACTGGAAAATATACGTATTTCGTTTCCACCGAACACTATTTCTGATTTATTTGAAGAACAATTTAGATTTTTTTTTGCAGAATAGAATCCTTCGTCGTGTTGCACGTACACGCAACGGGGGATCAAATGTGACGTCACGTCAAAATGCGCAACTTTAAATAAATATAGAATTGTTATAACAACACTAATTGTTGTAACAACACTTCTACAACATCAGAGTGCAGCGCCACATTAAATACGCACGACAATGACAATAGTTTAAAGCGATTTGAAGCATGTTTTATTTTCAAAATGGAAATATGGTTTTGGGGGGGGGAGGGGGGCAGAGCTTTGTGACGTCATATTTGAGGGGGGGGGGGTCTGACTTTTTGTGACGCCGTGTGACGAGCGGGGGGGGGGGGTCAAAAATCGTCCAAAATCGCGTGACGTCATTTATGGACGGCCCCTAATGAGCGATGCCGTGAAACCCCCCCCCCCGGGTTCACGGCCCCAGGCCGGGAGGATGGAGCCACTCGAGTCCAAGGAGGCTAATGGCCGTGTCAGACGGCACTGAACCATCGCCTCCTGCCGGGTTCACGTGGGCCGACGTTGGGACACCGATCCAGTTCAACGCGCGCGCAGTGTGTGCAGCAGACGCATCTCGCGTCAACTGTGCGCTCAGAACACAACAGTCCGTTGTTGTTGTTCTTCTTCATTCTTTCCTTTTCCTTCTTCTCCCTTCTTCTCCCTCATTCCTTCTTCCTTCTACTTCTTTATTCCTTATTCCTCATTCCTTCTCCGCCGCCTCCCGATGACCTGGTCTTAAACCCTGCAGAATCAGCCCAGGTAAGGGATGGTTCCCCGTCGTCTGAAGACCAACGGGCAGCAGCGGCGGTGCGCGAGAACAGCGCTCGGTGTTTCTGAGCGCTATACTCTTAGGTTTTTTCGGTAAAGTCACGTAGGTAAAAAATAAAATTACTAAAAGTAATAATAGAAATAAAATAATAAGTCACGACGTTTCGGAGGCAACACAAGTCTCCGTCATCAGGTGGGACCGTCACAGCTAAAATTACTGCATTCTGAGCGCTGCTTTAAAAAGTTTTAGGTTCAACGAGCGTGCATTGTTTATGCAGAAAACAAATCTTGGGTCATCTGTGCTGTTCAGAACACGACAGTGGATTGTTTTTTCTTTTCTCTGTCTCCTCCTCGGTACAAACAAAAGAGCCACCGCGTCCGAATGATCGAGAGCCGTCGCTCGTGAACATTTGGAACATCTCTGTTGCAGTCATTAAAACACCGGTCCCCGTGCCCTCGGCGGGAAATGTTACAATCGTCGATGCGCCGCTATCGTGAAATTTGTTGGGGATAAACGAAAATTCGCCCTGTGGTGGTGGATGCGGTGTTATTTTGTTTGCACAACAGTGACTCGATTATAGAAAGGACGTTCTGAAAAAATCCGCAGACTTTGCACGTTCGCCGTTTGCATTAAACCGCTGAGTGTGTGTGGCGTAATTTCGATTTAAAGCTTTCGTGACTGCAGGGATTCATATTCTTGGTTCTTTCGGTAAAGTCACGTAGAAGATAAATAATAAAATAATAATAAAAATTTCCTTTTTTATGTTTTATTTTTATAAGAACAATAAAACTTGTTTATTTTTTATGTTTTCTTTTTATAAGAACAATAAAACATGTTTATTTTTTATGTTTTATTTTTATTCTTTTATTATTTCCCTTCTACGTGAGTGACGTTTAGCATTAAGTGACGTTTAGCAAAATTCAATTTTGTGGGTGGGGTCAAACGAGGTGGGGTCAAAGGGCAGGGTTCAGAGTCCAGTTTCAAAAGGCGGCTCAAATGGGCACTTTGCACAATGCCAACTGCTCACTTGTTGCCACGGTTTCCATGGCCACCGCATTTCGAGGCACATAAGGGGCCGTCCATAAATGACGTCACGCACCTTGGGGGGGGGGGGGGTCAGACATTTGTGACGAGGTGTGATGAAGGTGGGGGGGGAGTTTGAGAAATGTGACGTCACATCAAAACTCGCAACTTTAAAAAAATATAGACAACACGTTCTACTTAATTAGACTTTTTGATAAATGTTTTCTACAACATCAAAGTGCAGCACCACATTAAATACGCACTACAATGACAGTTTAAAGCGATTTGAAGCGTGTTTTATTTTGTTTTGGGGGGGGGGGGCAGAGGTTTGTGACGTCATATTTGAGGGGGGGAGGTCTGACTTTTTGTGACGCCGTGTGACTAGGGGGGGAGGGGGTCAAAAATCGTCCAAAATCGCATGACGTAATTTATGGACGGCCCCTAATGTATTAAAATCGCCTTTCAGTTACGACATACATTTTTTTTTTAAATGTTCCTTTCCTCATTTGAAATTTGAGTGGAATTTTAAATCGTGTTTATCTCCCTCCGCCAAAAAAATGCCCCATTTTTCACTCGCTTTTTGTACGTGCGCAGAATTCGTTCCGGACGGGAAAGGCTGCCAGTGCGCGCAGTGAGCTTAGCGGTGCGAGGTGAGAGCCACGGCGATTGTTAAAGCACATCACAGGCAAAACAAGCGGGCAAGGCGGCCTGTCAAGGGAGCATCCTGCACTGCTGTGACGCTCTCCCGCCCCACCCCAGCCTCAAAGACAAAGATTCACCCTATAGCCTTAACAGACTGTTGGGGCAAGTGCTGTTAGCGAGCACCTAATGAAGGCCGGCACGGCTCACGAGGGAGGTGGGTGGCCAAAGCCACACCTGGTCGCCTTTGTCTCCCTAGCGGCGACGTTTACACACCACACTGGGTACTCATTTGAGGCTGAGTCGACCATACCCTGTTCAGATAATCGTCACCGGTATTGGCCGTGAGCGGGAATCGGAACTCGGGTCGCCGGGTTTGCAGCGCGGCACGCTAATCGCTACACTACCCGCTACACTACCGCACGCGCATGTACGCGCACACACACATGCATGTGTGTGTGCTATTTTATTGCACACGGCGCGCGCACAACCAAATTTTCTCCTGAGCAGTGCGTGCGGCTGCTGCGCCGTTCTTAAACGGTATAAACAAAATGCATTCGGACGTAAGTTATTACACAATATTTATACACTTTTTATACACACATTTTATACACAAACTGTCTCCACAATATTGATGCCCAGCATCGATGCTGTGCACCGCTGCCATCGCTGTTCATGGCTGGCTTTTTTTCCTCCGTAACAATTCGCGAATTTGGTGTTTTCGGGGTATGTGAGGGTCAGGACTTGCTGATAACAACCCTGTAAAGTATGAAGCCGTTTCTTGTCTAAACACATGAGACTGGGTAATAAATATCGCCGCCTTTAACTTGGCCTATGATTTTTTTTATTGCCGCAAATACAGTGTGCCCCATTTTTTCATTGAGTTTAGTCGAATTTACGACCCACTGAAGAATCGTGAGTCGGTATAAAAATTTGCTACAATTGCATATTTCACAATGCGCGCATTTCTGATGGCTATGCAAATGCCTACAGAGGCCTCCTAAGGAGGAGAATCGGTCCGAGACTCTTCACAACTCGTTCTGTGATCTCACGTTTACACCGGGACTCATCTCGCACATAGCGGTGGTGCCTTGCTCGCCGTGCGAGTTCCAGCTCATAACATGGCACCAATGACAATATTATTATTCATTGAGATTATCGTGGTAATTTAAATGTCTTTGAAAAAAAAACCCCAGTTATGTTGGGGGCTTGTTTGATAGTTCCTATGCTTTTGTTTTAGTATTTAAAAAAAAAGCAGAATAATTGCTCATGCTGGCAAAAAAATAATTTTAATTATTTACGCTTGGTTGTACTCAATAGTCACATGGGGCTGTGGAAGTTTAAAACCCACAGCTGGACACACTGCATAGCTGCTGGGGATAACAGCAATGGATTTGCGAATTGCATGTCCGTTCAGATTATCGCGTATGGGTATACGCTGTCTGGATATGGCAGTTTTACACGAGAGATAGTGTAAAGGGTTTTTGAGGTTACCGTTGTTGTGGGTTCAGTTTCTACACGGCCCATTTACGTGATAATTCGACTCCATCTACTTGATGTCTTTGCTATCAGCGTGCCCGCCACACGGATCTCTGCTCGTGTCCCAAGGCAAGAGTGTGTGTAATGGGCGGAAAGGTCTCGCCCTTGTCTCTTAATGCCCGCGTTTCTAATTGCGTGCCTCTGGCACGTGGCAGCGTGAATGGGGTGGCGAGTGGATTGATTCCTGTCGTCAAGGCCTTCGAGCCCAGTCGTTATCTCCTCTCCCTCTGGCTCCCCCTGTTTCTCTCCTCCGCCGGGAAGCTGGGCAGTCGCAAAAATTGTCCCGGTGCACAAAGTGGAAGGGGAAAATATTTCTAATTTAAATCCGTGCCCATTGGCCCGTGTGCATTGCGGCAGTAAATTGGTTTACCCCGAAGCGCTCGTTTGTTGGCCACAGTTTCCTCTTCCTCTGTATGCGAGCCTCTCCCTCGATTGCCACGAGCACAAAGACAAAGATCCCCCGTATAGCCTTAACAGATTGTTGGGGCAAGTGCTGTGAGCGAGCACCTAAAATGAAGGCCGACACGGTACACGGAGGGGGGTGGGTGGCCATCACTACGCCCGGCCACCTTTGTCTCCCCAGTGGCGATGTTTACGCACCGCACCAGGTACTCATTTGAGGCCGAGTCGACCTAAGGGTGGTCCAGACCGGTTCAGATAATTGTCAGGGGTGTTGGCCGTGAGTGTTCGTAGCACAGCGCCCTAACCGCTATGCTACCGCTCCCAAGCACACACGCGTGCATACACACACGCGCGCAGCAAAATGCTAACGAGCTGCTTGGAGATATCTGGAACGCCACGTGCCCTGGTTGATCTGTCAGCGGTGTCGGTGGCGCGATCGCCCTCATCCCTCAAACTACTCACCAGCGCTGTAATCACGTTGCTTTTAATTTAATTCTGCCTTTCGGCCTGGCCTTAACAGCTGCTGGCGTTCCACTGTCAGCCGCAAGTCTTCGCGCCATTTCAGGACAACGTTGTTCAGAATTTAGTTTTATCCGTCAAGATGGTCATTAAAGCGGACACTCCCGCAGAAGATCGGCGTGCGGTGACCCTGGAGCTCGCCAGGTGGGTGCTGTTCCCCACTCCCTGTGACAGCACCGAGCCGGCACCGATAAAACCCCCAAGTTCAAAACCTGGTCTTCTGCCCAAGATGATAATAACGCCTTGCTCTCACGGGTAGTAAGCCCGGTGGCTTCGGTCTGCGCACAAATACCTGCGCTGGAAACAAAGATACTTTAATGTCCTCTCTGCTCGTTCTTCATGTTTCTATAAATACTTATGGGCAAATATAATTCGAGTAGTCCAGCTCAAATTCCATCACCATTCTCGCTAACACAGCCTAGAAAGCTAGTGTGTGTGTGTGTGTGTTGCGGGATAATATGTTGGCTGTAGCTCTTGTTTGGAGCAGCCAGTGCCAACCTAGTCTCTCGAGTTCCGATTAGAAATCTTAACTAATAAACAGTTTTTTTAATTAAAGACGTGAACCCGGTATGTTCGAGAGGGCCAGCTGCGTGCAGAGGGGGGACGATCTTCCACCGACGAAATTCACACCGGGGCCTCTCCCTCCGTCTCGCCGTTCTGGGCGCGGAGTTCAGGGCCTCGTGGAGGGGGAGCGCGTTTCCGTTTCGGCGCCCCATTGCGACTTTCATCTGCCGCTCGCTTCTTGTCCCTACGCGATTTTCAACTGCCCAATTTAAGCAGCGGCTTTTGGCCAACCCATCGAACAAAGGCGGTCACCACATCGCGCGGCGCTTTCAGATGCACTTCTGCGGCCGCCTGGAACGCTCTTCCTTCCTCTGTGCACTTTAAAATCATCTCGATTGAAAACTCATTTCTTTTAGAACTCCTTAATGCGTTTTTAGTTTGTCCTTCCCCCGCACCTCAGATTAGCACGGTTGGCTACGTACAGTGCGAACGAAGTTCAACATACATACACGCATACAAGGGGCGCACACAAATTCTTTCTGCTTCATGAGTAGGGACCACGGCGTGGAAGGACGCACGCGTTGTTGTGACTGGCCAGTGTCCAGGCGTGTCGTCGTCGGCAGTGACTGCATGGACAGCTTCCCGTTATCCCTGCGTCGCCTTGACGCCCCGCTGGGTGCAGCGTCAGCTCTTCCGCCGCGGTAAATTGAGGCCTTGAAAGCGCCGCTGATTGTGCATCATCAGCTCGTTATTCATGCAGCACGCGGCTGGGGTTTGGCGATTAGGCAGGCGTGTGTGTGTACGAGTGGTGGCGCACACGGGAGCTGTGCTATGAACCCGGCGACACGAGTTGGATTCCCCGCTCACGGCCAACACCAGTGACAATTATCTGAACGGGTCGTGGGCTTCCCCTAGGTCGACTCGGCCTCAAATGAGTACCTGGTGTGGTGCGTAAAACATCACCACTGGGGAGGCCAAAGGCGGCCGGGCGTGGTGTTTGCCACCCATCCCCTCGTGTGCTGTGCCGGCCTTCATAGGTGCTCGCTGGCAGCACTTGCCCCAATAGTCTGTTATGGCTATATGGGGGATCTTTGTCATTGGTGGCGCACACCTGTCATCCAGCGCAAGGAGGGAGGGGAAGGGGATGGGTGAATCGAGTGGTTTTCGTGATACTCCAAAAAGCCGTGGGATTGTGTGGCTCTGTGATGGCAGTGCAGCAAGTGGGTTGTGCACTGCGTCCGTGTAGACCAGGGGTGGGGAATGTCCGTCCCGCGGGCCGTATGAGGCCCGCGAAGTCATTTGGTCTGACCCTGCCAAGGCAACCGCAGGCGGGACTTGAAATTCAATAAATCCAGGAGCAAACCTGGAAAAGCTGTTGCGAGTAACAGCATCATCAATATCGGCTAACACCGCACGCCACATCCAAAGAGAGAAGCAGTTCCAGCCATCGCATTAGGGGTGAGTTAATTAAATGTTTGACCAAATATAACAGGCTAATTTTTAAGTTGATAATTTTGTATGGCCCGCGAATGATGTTATAAATATCCAAATGGCCCTTGGCAGAAAAAATGTTCCCCATTCCTGGTGTAGACTTTGCTGTTTTAACCGCAAGCGTACACTCTCTGAGTGCTCCAGTGTGGACCCCCGTGCGAAAACGTGCGTGAACGGAATTGGCCAAACCGTCTCGGCGATGCAGGGACCGCCCCGGAATGAGTCCCGGTATTCGGCGATGCTTCCATGGCTGAATAAATGTCTGCTGCTGCTGCAAACTCGTGCCAACTGTCCATACAAAGGTGGAGTGGACGATATCTAAGAGTGGCGTCCGTAAAGTTCATGTCAAAGGCCAGTGTGCGCACACTTTGGCAGCTGAAGGACAGTTTTATTTTCCCGCCGTCACGGTTTAAGGATTCCAGTTGGGTAAGAGCCCCAGAAACCTGCTCACAGCTACTTTACTCTTCCTTGGCAAGCGCAGTGTTTGTCAGCAGAGTGCGATGAGACGTGACGACTTGGCCTTCTGCTTTATTAAAGCGCTGGGGTTTAGGCTGCAAGATTGTTTTTCCATTGTGCCCGCAATGAACTGTAGGCATGTACGTTGAACTTTTCTCATACCGTACGTAGCCAACCGTGCTAATCGGGAGGTTGCGGCGGAAGGACAACTAACTAAACACAAAAAGCAGTTCTCAAGCACTGCGTTTTCAATCTAGTTTTAAAAGTGCATAGCCTCCAGTGGCTTCCTAATATTGGAAGGAAGAGCATTCCAGACGGCCGATGGCTAGACAAAGCCGCTGCGAGGATGACCGGCGTATGCGTGATGGTTTATGTGCTCCTTGATGAACTACAACGCACGCCCCGGGGGTTTCTTGAAGGGGGTGAACGTGTACCTGATACCTGGACAGATGTGTGCATGCGGTGTGTGTGTGTGCGAGCATATAGAGTGGGCAGTGGTAGTGCAGCGATTAGTGCTCTGCACTACGAACCCGGCGACCTGGGTTCAATTCCCGCTCACGGTCAACACCGGTGACGAACATCTGAATCAGGTCCTGAGCCTCCCCTAGGTCGACTAAGCCTCAAATGAGTACCTGGTGCGGTGGGTAAACATCGCCACTGGGGAGACCAAGGCGGCCGGGCGTGGTGCTGGCCACCCACTCCCTCGTGTGCCATGCCGGCCTTCATAGGTGCTCGCTAACAGCACTTTCCCCAACAGTCTGTTAAGGCTACACGGGGGGGGGATCTTTGTCTTCGTGGTGAATGGCGGTTGTTGTCCTTGTTGTTGTTGTGCTGTGATTGGCAACTATTCTGTGTCGGGGAAGTTGATCTGCAAACACAAATTTGGCTTCTCCAAAAGCAGTCCCAACCCGCTCTCTCGCCCGTCTCCTTTATTTAATCCATTTTTGATTTCCGGTCCGGCTTTGACAGCTGCCCAGGATATAAATAATCGGCCGTGTTTTCCAAAAGGTCTCCCCTCAAATAGATATCTTGAATTATTCAGAGCTCTCGTTGTGCGCGACGTTTGCTTTGCTCGCGTCGTAATAACCAATAGAAATGAACGACAGCTAAACGACCGAAGAGCTGAATGCCAAAAACAGGGTTGAATATAAAATAAAATAATGTTTTTCACCTCCTTTGTCAGTCCATCTGGTGGATGGACTCCTTGTCAGGCATGGGGGTTTTGTGACCATACCTTAGCGCGCTGTTCAATGTGGGTTTGTGAAGGGAGAGCACACGGACCGGTTCGAATATCACTCGTCACTGATGTTGACCTTGTCCGGGAATCGAACTCTGGTCCCCGGATTCATCGCGCAAGTACTGTGCCACCATGGCACCCCGATGTACTTACGATCAAGTGTTATAGTTTCCAGTGCACATCTCTGCTTGCAGGCAACGGGAGAAAACAAATAACAGTTGCGTTGTCTCGAGGTCACGGCAGTGGAGGGAACCGTTCTGACGACACGTTTATATTTACGCGATCTAACCCAAAAAACCTAATATTATGGACGTTCTAAGATTGTGGCATAAACCAGAGTAGGGGAAACTGGGTGCAGACTGTGGAAGGCAGGGGGAGAGAGATGGCTCTGCTCCGGCCTGTGGGCTACATCGCGACCACCCTGGATTAGCCAGGGACACTGGACTCTCCCTTTCCGACCTCCTTTCACCCCCACGCGCACAATCATCACAGGGAATCCATCAAACATCCCCAGAGCAGCATCCTCCCGGTAAATATCCTGTTTCTCCATTGGCTCGGTGCTGTACGAGCAGGAAATGAGCACTTGGACTTTGTGGCGGTATAATGACGAGAATTAATGGCTGCAGTTTTAAAACCCCAGGCTCCTTTCCCCGACGTCGCTTTCCGATGGAAAGAGGTTGAGGGAAAAATCAAAAACGTTTTAAATGATAGTTTTGCATGCGCAGCTTCCGTGGGTTTCTTTATTTGTACATTAATTTTGTGCCCGTGTGATGGTAACCGGCAACTCTGCGGTGCATTATGGGTGACACGGGAGGCCCCTTTGCCACCGCCGCCACACGGCGCGGCCGATGGCAGCCCAAAAAAGATTTCGCATGGATGCGGTGTGGCAAGCGTGCTGGGGCATGGGTATGAAGCAGTAATGGGGCTTATTAAGTGCGGTCTTGTCTGTGAGTCCTTGCGGTGTTGGCTTACTGCTCTCTGTCAAGGGAACCATTTCCCAAACAACTAATAGAGGTATACGCGAAGCTGAGCAATGTCCAGTTGGGAATCTTTTTCAAGGGCGACTCGACTGACGGACAACAATGTGCACCTTCGTGCCGTCGCCACGACTGAACATAACTCTGATAATTATGTAACGAGTCGTTTTTTTCAGAATATAATTGGCGTGCATGTTGCACGCTTTCCCGTTTCCCCCCTCCGCCCCCGATCCGGCATTTGGCTCGAAAAGCCACCATCGGTGCGGTGGTGAGCGTCTCGTTGTGGACGTAGTAGTGATGGACGTGCCGGTCGCAGCAGCTTCCTTCCCGACACAGCAGTTGGCCTTTCGCTTCTCGGTCGCCAGCTTGCGCAACAGCATTGTCTCCAGCGCAGGATGTCCCGAAGCTGGGGCCTTTACTTGCACATCTCGCCCACGCTATCCCATGCTCGCTCGCGTAAAGCTCGCCCTCGCACGACACGGCCATCCTGCCATTGGGAAGTAGAGAAACCAGAAAAAGGAAGTCGCCTCATGACAGCCAACTGTGGCGCAATGCTGCATTCGCAACTCCGCGCGAGGCTTTCTTCGTATTTATTTTATGCTTAAAAAAAATAATAATCTCACAATCACCCCTAATTGTGCCCTGACTTCATCGGATCTCAGAAGCTAACGTGGGTTCGGCTTACTTAGTGATTGAATGGGTGACCACGTTGACTTGCCAGGCATCGTAGGTGTGGGATTGTGAGGTGGTCAGTAGACAGCATCCTTGAGTTTCGCACCCTCCTTTGTGGAGTCTGTTTTCCCAGGATTCTCCAGTTTGCTCCCACACGAACCCAGATGCCCATGAATGGAGTAGTGCCTACGCAGGATCCTCCGGGGAAACGTCTTGAAACTCCAGCGAGGCTTTAATGTTTGCATAACACTATTATTTATATTACTTCACTTTATCCAGGAAATCCTTGTTGCTGATGTTTTAGTTTGGACGTCTCTGCAGTCAATGCCCTGGCTGTCGGCACAGCTTTTATGGCGTTGGCGGTTTGTTTACTATCGCTGTACAGTAATCAAGGTCAAGAGGACGTCACGCGGTCAATACCACCACGCCAGCCATCACTTTGTTTCTCCTGTTAGATCTCCGTTTCTTTCGTGTGAACTTGAAAGCCGGCCTTCAAGCTCCGCTCTTAATGAGTCCTCGTGGTTTTTTTTTGAGTTGGCTGTGAATGTGAAGTTTAGAAAAAATGTTGTTCAGACGAAACAACTGCTGCTGCCGGCCGCATCATTGCTGCCTCGTTAGCAGTCTCCGTTCACCGTATCTTTGTTGTCGGCGTGCGGTGACGACTCTCTCTCTCAGGTTATTGCTCCGGACTGTTATACAATTCGTGGCCTGTGTTTCTCCCTCGGATGTCTGCGTTGTGCTTTTGGGTTTTCGAATAATAAAATAAATGTAAAAAAATAAACCGATGTTTTTATTTTAACAGGGTAAGACCCACCTGAGCCACATAACTCCCTTTCAGAAGCAACCTGGCCACAAATGATAGCTCAACAAAGTTCTCACGTGGCAATTTATCGCACACCAAATACTCTAAACGCGTGATGTTGATTCTGAACGCAGGAGGGAAGAACTGGTGGACCCAGGGAAAAATTCATGCGACTACGGGGAGAACATGCAAACTCAGAATATAAAGACGTCAGGGTCGGAATCGAACCCACGACCTCCTGCCATACCAGGCAACGTAGTTTAACATCTCACCACTGCTGGAACGAGATGGAGAACGAGGCCACTGAGAATAATGCAGGTGTTACAAAAAGGGAAGGATGTGGGACGTAGCATGGCTGGACGATGTTTTATGAAGTGGTGGTGGGGGGGGGGCCGTGGAAACTTGGAGCCCCGAATGGGCAAATATAACTCGGACGCGGTGCCAAGGTTTGGTGTTGAAATGCAGCCATTCACACTCTGTTCGTGAATGTGCGTATAGTTTTGGCGAGGTTTGTTTTGTGATGATTTGTTGTTGTTAACTGCTTCGCTAATACGCCAGAACACATGGTCACATTTGTTGCAGGAAGTGTGTTACCTGCTGTGCACCAGAACTTGTTATCTCTTCATGGAAAGGTTTTCTCTGGGCATGCTGGTTTCTTCCCACTGCATTATTTTTCTTCCAAACACTGTTCGGCTAAACATTCCCAACCTTCAAATGTATTTTGATACCGAGGCAGGCATTTACTTGGCAGAATGTATTACATTATTCCTGACTGAATTACTAAATTATTACTGCCTGTGTAACAATGCAGTAATAGATTAAGAAAGTATTTTTAGACCGTCACTGCCACTCTTCATCGAACCTCAGAAAACATCGAACTACAGTGGAAAAATACCTGGGAAATCTGCCTTGCGATCTAACAAACACCGGATCCAAGACCATTCCTCTCAACTACCACCTAGGGCCCTATCCTGCCACGCAAACGAGGCTCCGCTGTGAACTGCATCCGCACAGCTCACCAAAGGTGCGGCCACCTACTCCGTACATGCAAGATAGAATAATCTCCAACATGTGTCTGCGGGAGGCACCAACACAATAAGCCATTTGGCCAACTCGTCGTCGGGAGGACCGCGTTGAACAAATTCGCCGTCTTGTGAAGCCATCGGCCGGATTTAAAATGTCGACATCGAATTACGGTTGCTACGCAAAATGTCATCCGTACAACAGAAGAAGATGTACTGTGCATATCATTTAACGCGTAGATTTTTTGCAGCCAACACGAAGATCCATGTATGGTTTTGGGAATCTGGTGCACTATTTCCCCGCGTTCGCTACCCGGCGCAAGCTCGGAGCAGTTCGGGCGAAACGCCGTCGTACGTTGACGTTGAATTCGTTCGTGAAAAGTCTTCTAGCTGCCAGGTGAGGGGTAGCTTTATCAGTCAAAATTTGATGTGTCAGCACGTGTAGATAAGTAAAAAGTCTCCGAGTTGACGTTGGCTTTGTTTTGATTGTAAATGTATATCCGGTAAACGTAAATGTAGAAAAAGTATGACGAGCGCATTGCAAAACAGCCTTGTTTCTCATCAACGTTGCTGTTGTGAGAGTATCCGCGTTGGAGCAGACTTTACCGTATAGGAAAAAAAAAAGATTTCTGCGCGTAAAAAGCAATGGCATGAATTGTTTCGAATTTCACTTTGGCATGACAATGCTTCCATGAAAACGGAGCCATTTAATGCGTACAGGGAGAAAAGGGAAGCGCTCCAATCGGTTATTCTACGCGCCTGTTCCCTGGTTACTTGCACACCTGCGCACCTGTAATTTCCTCTGCAGGTTGACCTGGCGCTGATTTAGTGACCGCAGCACCGCTCAATCTTCTTCCGCAAACACGGCAGCGATAAAGCGGCACCGTGGCGGCGTGCGTGCGTGTGTGCGTGTTCTCGGCTTACGTTGGCAAACAGCGGCGAGAGCCTGCGGTCCGGCACCGCAGCCTCCCCGCCGAGTGACTGCTTCGGAGCAGCTGTGGGGCCCAAGGGCAGGTGTGGGTCACGGCACGAGAGAAGGGACCGGCGCGGTAGCCGTGTGTGTGTGTGCCGATGTATGTTGAACTTCTTTCGCACCGCTTGTAACCGGCCGTGCTAATCGGAGGTGCGGGCGGGAAGGACAACAAAACTAAACCGAAAACACGCGTGTGGTGTATGCTGGGCTAGGTTAAAGTGTGATGTAGGTGAGTGTGGTGGGATATCGTGGTGTATGCCGGGCTAGGTTTACCACGTGATTTATATGCAGACTGCGATCTTTTTTAAATCCTTTATATTAAGTTCGCGTGCTTGCTTGCTTGCTTAGGACCGTGCAAATCTTTCGCTCGTTTTTTAACCCACTTCCCGTGATCCAATCGAGCTGACATTTTCCACACAGACTCGTTGTGTGTGACAATTAATTTTCGTGAAATTTTTTTCCCAAAATGTTACACTGTTTAGGGAAAACAAATTAAATATTTAATTACCAATTGCTTAATACTGGCAGACAATCATCTGACCCATAGATTGCAGCCATCTCAAGCCAGAGGACGAGAGGACTCTAGCCGCCACGCACATAAAGGATTTAGAGTGAAAAACTTTGTTTTTACGGGTTATACTTGTTGCATCTTCGCCGCTGTTTCCATTCACTCGCCACAGCGGCGTGCGTCCTGCTCACGTCCGGGCGCTTCTCCTCATAGTTACTCTTCCCCCCCCCCCGCCCTCTCCACCGGTCCTGTTGTGTGCCGTGCTCCGCCACGAAACGTCTTGGTTACTGCCACCACCTGCGCCCGAACGTAACGGGTAAACATCCGCGTCCTCCGCGGCTCGCCGTGTTTGTTTTCGAGGGCGTCCCTGAAATGTTGAAGAGCCTGGCAAGCGGCAAAGCCAGAGAGAGATTGATTTGTTCTCCCCTTCTCTTAAGTCCACACACGCTCGGGCGTCAGGGGCGCGTGCGCAGCAGCAGCAGCCGCGCCGGACGCATCTTCGGAGGCATCTGGCAAGCACGCTCCTCTTTGTCCGACCGAGCGAGAGAGCCGCTTGCGCCGGTCTCTCTGACCCCGCTCGCTGCGCGTGTCATCACCGGGCACGCTGGGAGATTCTTCGATGGGCCCCGTCGCTGCGGCTGCTCGCTAACGTGTGGCGCTTGATTTGACGGTTTAAACAAACTTGACAGAGCTTTCGTGACTGCAGGGATTCATCTTCTTGGTTCTTTCGGTAAAGTCACGTAGAAGGGAAATAATACAATAATAAAAATAAAACATGATAAAATCATTCTCACGACGGCTGCTTGCGTTGTGGCCGAAACGTCGTGAGAATTATTTTATTATGTTTTATTTTTATTATTTCCCTTCTATGTGACTTTACCGAAAGAACCAAGAAGTTGACAGCTTGATCGCGACGGGTTACTTCCAGCTCGTAATTTTGACACGCGTATCACCGGCACCAAGACTGTGTTTTTGTTTCTTTCTTGTTTTGGCCGATTTGCAGTCCTGGGTGGTCCAGCGAGGACATTGCATATTTTGAGATGTTGAAACTAAGTTCGTTGCATTGATAAAAGGCGGTGAGCTAATGGCACCGTTGTTATGCTCACTCTTGTGTCTCCCTGTGCCCTCGCCTTTCCTTGTGTAGACCTGACACGGAGCCACCGTGAGCTCATCCCCGGCAGAGGAGGCATGCCCTACCAGAGCCCATACGGCAGCGATTGAACGGTACGAGATGCACGGCCCATCGTAGCATTCACCACTGCCCATACAATAACCGAGCCGGTACTCTTAACACCAAGTAGAAACCTTTTGCAAGGAATCAAGTCTGCATTAACCACACGTACTTGTGGTGAACATGCACTGACAATATACGTATTGTCTTGGAAACTTAGTGACCTACACCAGCAACGGCACGTTCGCTCCGGTTACCCAACGATGGACCGCAGAGGGTTTGCTTCACCTCTCGCCACTTTATCTCAAATGATGCCTCGGTTTTTCCCAAAGGATCTGCCTCAACAGGATTTGTAGTCCAGCGTGTGCCCCCTCCGCCGCTGGTACAATCCGTTTTGCTATTTGGCCCGTATTTAAGTGACGTGAACGCGCGCATAAGGCAAACCCGAAACGTCCCAACGTAACAAACCTGCACTCGCCTCTACACACCGTCGTCTTTGCGTCCATCACTACAAGCCTTGTATCGGTGAGAACAGTACTCGTGTATCGTGCCAAGTTGCACAATCGTACATAATTTCATTCCTCGTTTGAGGTCTGCACGCCACGGTACATTACTACGACAGGAGTGTGTATACTGGGTCTGGGGGGGCGTCTCGAACGTAACCCACCTTGTATTCTGTAAAACGGAGTTCACGCTGCGCTGCATTTTTAACCTTAATCGCCTCGTGGTGTTCTCGTTCTCTGCAATATCGGACGCTTTTTGGTTGTGGACCATCGTGCGTACGCAGCGCCACGGATCTGCCGTCTAATATAGCCGGGCAGCTGGCAAAAGAACAGGATCCATCATCCGTGGAACAATTACCAACTTAAACTTCTCGGAGCGAGGGGTCCGGGTGTACTGTGATGTGTGCGTTGCTCTGCAGCAGCAGTAGGCAGCAGCAGTGGTCCTGCTCGCCACATCCGCCTGCGGTTGGATGAGAGTAAGCTTTTTTCCCTCCCATCTCGTTCGCCGCATCTACGAATGCATGAGACTAAAATAAGATTACTAAAGAAAGGCCATGAGCAGGATATGTTTTATTTTTGTTAAACGGACGTGTGTATTTTTTTTTTACGCGTTCTATTGGTTTTTCACAAATGGTGTTTACTCACTGAACAGCGTGTGCTTGCACAAAGAATGAGTTGTAAAGCTGGTAACATTGCTCTCCGTGTGCACGTATGCACGATGAACTTCTTTTGGCTCCGCACGTAGCCAACCGCGCTAATCGGAGGCGCGCCATCGGCGGGAAGGGGCACCCCATGGCACGTGGCGATGGCTTCTAGCGGTGCGGGATTAAGCTAGTGCGGGCCCTGTAGCATATGTTTATAAAGGGGTCCTACATTAAACAAAAAACACACAAATATTAAAACACACGTTTTTTACTTGCATAGTAAAGCAATTGTATTTTTTCGTTTGCTATACAGTCAGATAATATGACAAATCGCTAACCTTAAACACCCAGTTCATAAAAGTTGAAGGTGGTATAGTACTATAGTAATAGAGCAAGTTCAGAATCACTGAACTGGAATTGATAGCTTGAAAGCATTTAGCGCGGTGCCCTTGAAAGTGCGGGGCCCGTAGCTACTACCTTTGTAGCTACTACACATGTAGCTACTACATATGTAGCTACTTTTGCTACTAGGATAATCCGGCACTGGCTTCTAGGGGTGGAACCATAACCTCGCTGCATCGCATCGTGCGCGAAACAATCGCTGTGTAAAAGGTCACATGAAGGGAAAATGCCTTCCTCCTGTAAGCGTTGAAAGTTAAGGAAGATGAGTGAGAGTGCCTTCTGGGTTCTGTGCTTCCACAGTCGGACGAGTTTACCGGGGACCAGGGCAATACTACAGTACTGTATTTGGTTAAAACCAGGATTATAGTTAAGTCCTCACTTCTTACTTTCGTATGGCTGCTTGTTGTAGATGCAGAGCAACAACTACAATGTCACATTCAGGCGGTTATCAAGCCAGACAACCGCGTCCGGCACAGCGGGGAGCGTATCATCGCCGTAGTGTCTCCTTCGGATTTGTGGATCTGGGGCATTGCGTCGTTGTACGTTTGTGCGGTCTGTTCTGGACGGCCACAGGCGCGCAGGACAGAGGTCGCAAACGGGTTTTGATTTCTTACCCGTACCCGTACCCGGCCGCACCAGGGTCGCAATCGGGTACCCGATACCCGTACCCGGCCGTACCCGTACCCGGCCGGGTATCGGGTAGGGCACGGGTATCGGGTACCCGATTGCGACCTCTGGGATGAAGCCATGTTGCAGGCGCGGGTGGGTTGATTCTAGGAACTTGAATTGTGAGAAGAGACAAGATGTTGGGAAATGAGTGACAAATGGTTACTCACCAGTAACTCACGGCTTACCCGTACCCGTACCCAGCCGCACCAGGGTCGCAAACGGGTACCCGTACCCGGCTGGTAGCCGGGTATCGGGTAGGGTACGGGTATCGGGTACCCGATTGCGACCTCTGGCGCACGACTGGAGAGGTTTTTTTTTTTATTCGCCATTTGTGCGTCGGGTATCCACATTTACTGCCATGGTTTGTGGGATGCGGTTTAGGGTGGACCATGAACTTCGTGGAAGATCAAACTCGGGGGGGATCTTCTGTATTGGGTCTCTCACTGGAAATCCTAGCTTCATATGACTCCCTTCAGCCTCTAAAGGTTTCTAAGTCACTGCGGTAGTGAACCGTAAAAAAATGTTTTCAACGAAACCGTGACCTAGAATTTACGATGCTTTATCGAATCACCCGGAGTGGCAGTGAGTTGGGGGGGGGGGGGTGAATGGCACCCGCCCTCCCCCCCACCATCACGTGTCTCTGATGTCAGATGTTATTCACCGCTTTGGTCACCACATGTCCCAGGTTCTTGGCGTGTGTTCCGGTGGCAGCATTTGATGAGCACACCGAGTTGAAGGTGGCGGCGTTGCTGGACTAGTAGTAACATGATCGGAATACTGCATTTCTACTGGAGATGTCCGATAGGGGCACGGGGGGTCTGAATGGTTACAACAACAATACAAAGGATGCGACAGGGAGTGCAAAGTATAGGAAACATCAGCACATCACTAAAGGCACGTAGGTAGAAATTAATTTTTCTACCCACGTGACTTTACCAAAATGACCAATGCGTATGGATTCCTGCAGTCAAGAAAGCTTCAAATTAAGATCATATCACTAAACATATACACCGATAAAAAAACTTAACTTTTATTTTACAACATGGCGGGGAGCCCTATGCACACCGATGTTATAGCGGTGTCCGGGAATCAAAGTGAAAGCCGCCGGCTTCATGGTGCAGTGCGGTGCTAATCACCGTGCCCCAATAATTGCTTAGCAGCGCATCGATAAGCTGATCCATTTCTAAATATTACAACAACAAGAAATCCCCAAAAAACTTTAAACGCTATACAGCATAGCGACACCTTTACCCTAGCATTGTGGTATAGTGGTGGTGCCAACCTGCAAAGTAAATGGCGCAAACCATTTTTGTTGAGACGGTAGAGTAGTAGGTAGGTTAATGTGAAGTCTTAAGCGTTGAGCGCGTGCTCAACCTGTGTGAGGACCCCAAGACAAAGATCCCCCGTGTAGCCATAGGGGCCGTCCATAAATGACGTCACGCACCTAGGGGGGGGGGGGTGTCAGACATTTGTGACAATGTGTGACGAGGGGGGGGGGGGTGTGAGAAATGTGACGTCACATCAAAATGCGCAACTTTAAATGAATATAGACAACACGTTCTACTTAAGTAATTATACTTTTTGGTAAATGTTTTCTCCAACATCAGAATGCAGCGCCACATTAAATACGCACTACAATGACAATAGTTTAAAGCGATTTGAAGCATTTTTTTTTTTTTGCGGGGGGGGGGGGGGGCAGAGCTTTGTAACGTCATATTTGAGGGGGGGGGGTCTGACTTTTTGTGACGAGGGGGGGGGGTCAAAAATCTTCCAAAATCGCGTGACGTCATTTATGGACGGCCCCTTAACAGACGGGCTTGGGGCACGTGCCGTTAGCGAGTCGCCACCCTCATGAAGTCCGGCAAGGACACGCGAGGGGGTGCAGGGGGGGGGGACCACGCCCGTCCGTCCGCCTTTTGTCTCGCCCAGTGGCGATGTTTTCTTTAAACCTCGCCAGGTTTCTTATTTGAGGCCGAGGTCGACCTCCCCCCCCCACCACCCCGCCACCAAACGCGAGCCCTCTCAAGCACCAGGAGACCCCCCCGATGGTGGCAGGAGGGCTCCGGGAAGGATGGGAGGTTGTAGGTGATGAGTTCGGGGGGGGGGGGGGGGCAGAGAGATCGATGGCTTCCCAGTTGGGAGACATCTCGACCCTTGCAAGCTCGCCGCCGTCGTGAGAGAGAGGAATGTGTGTGAGGGCGTGCAACGAGGAGGATGTCGCTCTTAGTTTTTTCGGTAAAGTCACGTAGGTAAAAAAATGAAATGAGAAAAAAACATTTTATTACCTTTTTTTTATTAATTTTAATTTCATTTTTTTTACCTACGTGACTTTACCGAAAAAACCTGAGAGTATGAATCCTTGCAGTCACGAAAGCTTCAAATCTAGAAAGGATGTCGCTGCCCCACTGCTGCCCCCGTGGCGTTACTAGCACTGCGTCGCTGTGACGGGTGCGGCATGTGCATTGTTATCGCCCTATCGCCTGCGGCTGTCATCATAGTCGCACGCATCTCGAGTCACGCCGGTGTCGGCAATTTCAGTAAAAGAATAAGTAATGTTTAAAAAAAAACTTTTTTAAAAACACGCTTTTATGAAATGTACTAGTAATGGAAGAACTCCACGACTCCAGGAAGTGGCCCCTAGGCTTGCCATAACGTCATGGACCGTGGCCAGTTACAGCCAACGTGAGTTGAGCGTGGACAATTGGACCCAAGCCCGAAACATAACATATAACAAAAGATTGTTAAAAAATATATATTTACATTTTTATGATAGAATATAGTATTGTCATCAGTATGACATAAGCATACCAAGTTTGCAGTCGATACGACATTGGGAAGTGGGTACAAATGTAGTTACAAGATTTGAGGATACGACAACAACGACAAAAAAATATTTAAAAATACTTTTTTAAAAACAAGCTTTAATGAAATGTACTGTCCGAGCTGCCCCTTCTCCTGCCCCCTTCCCCCATCGCCCCTCCCCTCCTTCCACATCCCCCGCCCCTCGGCGTGGCTCCCCGAGGCTTGTCGTAACGTCAGGGACCGTGGTGATTTACAGCCAACGTGAGTTGAGCGTCGACAATTAGAGCCGTAAAAAAGATTGTTTTAAAATAAATATTTTTTATTTTCAATGATAGAGTATAGTATTGTCATCAGTATGACATAAGCATACCAAGTTTGCAGTCGATACGACATTGGGAAGACGGTTGAAATTGAGTTACAAGATTTGAGGATACAACAGACAGTGAGTTAAATAAAAAAGCGTGTAAAATGTTTTACAAATATATCTTTTATTTTTTATGATAGAATATAGTCTTGTCATCAGTATGACATAAGTATACCAAGTTTACAGTCGATAGCACATTGGGAAGTGGGTAAAAATTGAGTTAGAAGATTTTTTGAGGATACGACAACAGACGGAGTGAGTTAAAAGAAACCGTGTAATAATCCTAATCACATTTTACCTGCGTAATTTGCACTGTATTCGTGCACGTAAAACGAAAACTGTACGGAACGTTTAGCGGTTGCATTGTGCCCACATGCCCAGGCTTTCGCTTGCGTGCGTATTTGAAGGAAGCTGTATATAGTTGTGTGTTTTGTGGTTCTTCAGAAGCTGTTATCTGGAACCCCGGTTGCATGCGAGCAGCGAAACCACTCTCAGACTATCGGCTGCTCCAATCACCCCTCTGGTGGTTGATTCTTGCTTCGATGAATCGACGAAAATTAACTGCGTACGATTTATACACGAGTTTTGCAATAAATGTACGAACAATTTTATGCGCACACGTCTAAAAAAACACTTTTGCACCACAATAACGATGGGAACGGATTCGGAATATTTCTGTCCTTATCACAACCCCCTGTTGAATTTTAACTTCGAGTTGTTGAACAAATAGCCGGTTTAACCAGTAACCGTTTTGAGAATTGCCTGACTGGCCACATCTACAGCATTACATTTTTTGCTGGCTGCTGTACATATTTAATTCTATGTTTTCATTTCCTTAAATCAACAGGGAAGTTCATGGTTGAAGCTCTGCTCGATATGCGTAATTGGGTATTTTTGTTTTGAACAAGTCGCCGTGAGTTTGCGAGGTTCTCTCCAGCACTGCAATGAACAGGGCTGAGTGCGTGTCTTATTATATTTCCAACGGGGAAACGGCAAGGAACGTGAAATTCCATTAGATGGCCGTGAAGCACTCAACATTGAGACAAAACCGTGAGTCTCACCGGTTCTCCTCGAGGCTTGAACTACGGATGTGGTAGTGGTGGGGGGTTCACAGTAATGGTGCAGTGGTGGGTGGGGACAGTGGGTAGTGGTGGGGCGACATCACGACCATGACCAAATTTCTCCAGAGAGCAGCGAGCGATACAATACGAGATCACCAGATCCTGGACCCTTTCTCCACACTACTCCACACTCGTGGGCAACGGATGCAGCTGATTTGGCACGCGCAGAAGACTCAAAGTGTCGGTTGACAGATAGAGGTGCAGCCCTGCAAGTGCTGCGCTCGCTCGCGTGTCACGCCACTGCTGGCAGGAAAGGGCATCAGCTAGACGCAGAGGGCGGGCAACTTTTTAAATTATTATTATTTCACGCTTTTTTATTAACTCACTCTGTTGTTGTCGTTGTTGTAGTCCTCAAATCTTGTAAACTCAATTTTAACCCTACTTCCCAATGTGGTATCGACTGCAAACTTGGTATACTTATGTCATACTGATGACAATACCACATTCTATCATAAAATCATTTTTAAAGCAATCATTTTTATATGTTATGTTTCGACTTGGGTCTAATTGTCCACGCTCAACTGACGTTGGCTGTAAATGACCACGGTCCCTTACGCTATCGCAAGCCTCGGGGCCACTTCATGGAGTCGTGGAGTTCTGCCATTACTAGTACATTTCATTAAAGCGTGTTTTTAAAGAAGTCTTTTAAATATTACTTATTTCTGCCAAGGGCCATTTGGATATTTATAACATCATTCGTGAGCCATACAAAATTATCAACTTAAAAATTTGCCTGGTATATTTGGTCAAACATTTCATTAACTCACCCCTAATGTGATGGCTGGAACTGCTTCTCTTTGGCGAGGCGTGTGATGTTAGCTGGTATTGATGATGTTGCTACTCGCAACTGCTTTTCCAGGTTTGTTCCTAGATTTATTGAATTTCGAGTCCCGCCTGCGGTTGCCTTGGCAGAGCCACACCAAATGATTTCGCGGGGTCTTATACGGCCCGCGGGCCGGACGTTCCCCACCCCTGAGCTAGAGGAAAGCTTCCTAAAGGGGTATTTGGTCTACTCTTCCACGCTGTATCGACAGATGTCTTTGGAGAGGCGGGTCGTAGCCGTACTTTGAGAAACTTGCGCAGGTTGTTTAAAACTGCCGCACCGGGAGGTTGCGTTGAGACCGGCACGCCCCTCTTGAGTCCGGTGTACTACCCGCTTGAGTGACCCTGGGAGTTTTTTTTTCATTTTTCAGTTTAAAAGTGTAGACATGGTTATTACTCTAGACATTTGTACATGTGTGGTAACTGTATCTTTTTTTATGAAGTTACCGGTAATGGGGAAAAATATATTCTTTATCAAAACTACTTTCATCAACTAAGTGGTTCGGTATTACCATGTGATACCCAAACATTATTTCTGCAACGGTGATTCTTTATTGAGATGGAAACATCTGAAATGAGTCTCAATACTCCTTTGCAGGAGGTTTCTGCTTCAAAATATTCAACTGCTTCCTTGATGCAAATCTTTGCATGTGGGAGGAAACGATAGTACACATCTCTATACAACTCGTGTGTGCATGAGAAACATTATACAAATGTTGTTACAGTAGTAATACCTCCCAAAACCAGTGTGAGTAAGCCACCGAGATGACCTGAAAATAATTAAACGTAAAATCGCACGCCAATACACGACAATTCTTCCAAGCGTATGCGCCGAGAATCGATTCCTCCTTGTGCAACGCTCGCTCCGCGTGTTCAGGGTTTGCCACCCCTGAGGTACAAAAATCCCGGGACGTTTCTTCGGAAGAATATTATCTGACCAATATCCGACGATGAGATCGTTACGGCGCGAGAAACCGACACGGTCTTGAGAAGACGTTAGTTACGCCACCGACAGAAGACGGGACTTCCAGCGCCATTGGGAAGACTCGCGGATTTCCCACAAACACAACTACCCCGTAAAGAGGGAGGGTATCCTGAGAAAACCAGGACCAGGTGGTAACCCTCCGGGCCAAGGGGAGGTGAGAACGAGTTGCAAGAGAGACGGACGGCTTGTGAGCTTTCGCCGCTTGCTCATACGCTATTGAGGCAAAACAAGAGTGGAAGAAGCGTGTCCGTAGGTTCCTCTGTGTGGAGATAAATATATTCATAAGCAATTCGTGCGCTCTACTTATTTTGTCTTTCTCCCGTCTTTGTGTTTTACAATAGAGGTGAGCATCGCCTGCATTCTAAATATAATGGTTTGCCCAGGTGTGCAGCTCGTACACAATACGAGATGCGCGTGTGCGTGCCGGACGATGCTGCTCGTGGCTCCTGCACGTGACTCTCTCCGTGCGACTCCTGGATGCAACGCCGCAGTGTGATCAGCCCTCCATGTGACTTTTTGGTATTATTCTCCGGTGGGACTCGTTGTTGTGATTCCTCGGTGCGCCTCCTCACACGGGGGGAGCCTGTTGTGCTCCGTTGATCGCAGCCACGTGAACACGTCACTGGCAAGAGCGTCGCCGCCGTCTGAC
Organism: Lethenteron reissneri; assembly: GCF_015708825.2. NCBI lineage: Eukaryota > Metazoa > Chordata > Hyperoartia > Petromyzontiformes > Petromyzontidae > Lethenteron > Lethenteron reissneri. The sequence continues at coordinate 9,085,665 of NC_083806.1, forward strand.
ACCTCCACGCTAATTGCTTTTGTTCCGTCCCATTATGTGTTTAATGAAACGTTAAATAATGGAGATGACTGTAGGGAGGCGGCCGACTACGCAGGCGTACAAACACTATTTTAGTCAATTTATAATAATTAAACCGTTTAAAATCAGAATTGTTTTTCAATCACATTGAGAGTTTTATTAGTTTTGAATTGGGCGTTGTGCAGTGGCGAAATGGATTTTGCTGCGATGGGATAGACATGAACGTTTGTACTTTGGTTAACCAGTTTATTTTGATAACGTCGCTTTGGAGTTGAAAAAGAATCAAACATTGCAGCAACGAGAGCGGGGCAGGTATTTGCAGAGGGAGCTTCGAGGTAAATGTGGTTGGATTGTGATGTGCGAGTGGGTGGGTATGCACGCACCTATGTGGATGGGGAGATGCATTTGGAGATAGATAGGTAGGCAGACCGCTAGTTAGCTCTGTAGATAAGAAGCTGGTCGATGGGCAGCTATATGTTGTCTCCGATATTAACACGGTTGACCTACGTACGATGCGAAAGAAGTTCCACATCATACATACAGAGGTAGGTTGTTTGTAGGTGGTTGGACCAGTGGGTAGTTACGTGAGCAAGGAGGGGAAGGGTACGTGTGTGCATACCTGTGTCCAGGTGCGGGGCGTGAATCGTGAGACGTGGCTGACTGCACCTGTGGCCGTGCCTCCCTACGGGCGACGGAGAGGCGCCAGGAGACGGTGCCATCGGCGTGCCGACGCGGCGCTCTAGAGACAGCGAAGTGGTGCTACGCGGGGCATAGAAGGTTCTCCAATTCAGAATCAGAAGATGTATTTACACTGGAGGAATCCCACGAGCTATAAAGCTCTTTCTCACAGATTATTCGCTAGGGGCGGGTAAAAACGTTACAACAACAAACAGTGCAAAAACATGATGGGAGTGCAAAGTACAAGAAAGGTAAACAAATCGCCCAAACGCATACAAACAAAACGAAATCATCCCCATCCTACCATCAAATTGCCGCTTCAGTGCCTGCCAAGCCTGCTGGCTTTTTAAAAATCAGCCGTTCGTCCCGCACTAATCGCCGCTCGATGGCAGCGCATGCGCGGGGGAGAGTGCGACGGGGGGGCTAGGGGGGCTTGCGACCCTTTCTTGCCGGCTAAACCTGAGCAGCGGTTCGTAACCGACCCAGGCGTACAAGTAAGGGCACATTTAGTGTTCACGTTTAGTAAACGGAGCGCTGTTTGTGCGCATACCTTTCCCCACCCCAACCGCCCCCCACCTCCCAAAATGAAAGGCGCGACGCGACCCTCGCGAGCGCACGCTCTTGCAGTTAAAATATCGGTCGGTGTTTTAACGTCGTCTGCATTGCAGCAGGCGGTGGAGCGTGTCCCCCGCGATGGCACCGTCTAGACGCGGCGGAGCTGGGGGGAGACGGGACGGGATTCAATCCGTCCCCCGACCGTTTTTGCCACCGTTCGTGTCGAGGTAACGCGTCGACCTCCAACTATGGCCAGGCCTACGCTTTACGCTGCCTTGTATGTGTCCCGGGAGGTTTCGCGTAGCCTCACGGCTCTCGGGCGGCGCCTGCATTATCGAAACCGCTCGCCACTTATTTTGAAGGAGCACACTTGTACGCACGTGTGTTGAACTTCTTTCGTACGTAGCCAACCCTGCTTATTGGAGGTGTCGGGGAGAAGGCAATGCATGTAGGAGGCAATGGTAGCACTCGGAGAAAACCCACGCATATGTGGGGGATAACACTTAAAGGTCTCTACAGATGGGTCGGGTATCCACTTGCCGTACTGCCATCTCCTGGTCACTTTGTAGCCCTACGCTGCAATTAAACATGACTCCAACCAAGGTTTTGGAACTCTTAGACACTGCTGCGGCCATCATTTAGGGGGTCCTCAAAAGACTGCGGCCTGCAGGGGCCTGTGAAACACCTCGGGGGGGGGGGGGGGTGTAGATGCATTCCTTCTAGATTTGAAGTTTTCGTGACTGCAAGGGATCCATACTCTTGGTTCTTTCGGAAGAACCAAAGAGTATGGATGCATTCCGTCGCTTCAAAAAGGTACGACTGCAGCACTGCATGATGCGGTGTGATAGCAATGGTAAAAGGGGCCCTTGATCCAACAAAAGTGAGGCTCTGCAGGCTTTGTGTAAATTCCTCTCTCAATAGACGATGCGCATTGAATTCCCAAAGCCGTCGGGGTGAGGCGCAAATGGGCATCATCGCTTTACGCGGCGAGTAAACCTCACCGCTGCTGCGATGGATTAAAATTAAGTGCCCGCGTAAATGCAATTCTGCAGTTGTTGACTCTCTAATTCTATTACGGTGCTTGGCACATTCATTCGGTGGAAATATTTCCCCAGTGAGTTTTTGCGACTTTGTATTGGACGAGATCTGGAAACGAGCACGAATGTTGCCTCAGGAGCCCTTTAGAAGGAAACGATGGACTCCCTCGCTGCCTCAAATGGGTTTCTCTGACCCCACAGAACTTGACCTCTGGCTTGTTTCGTTGACCCGACAGAACTTGACCTCTGACTCGTTTCGCTGACCCGACAGAACTTGACCTCTGACTCATTTTGCTGACCCCACAGAACTTGACCTCTGGCTCGTTTTGCCGACCCCACAGAACTTGACCTCTGGCTCGTTTTGCTGACCCCACAGAACTTGACCTCTGGCTCGTTTTGCTGACCCCACAGAACTTGACCTCTGGCTTGTTTTGCTGACCCCACAGAACTTGACCTCTTGCTCGTTTTGCCGACCCCACAGAACTTGACCTCTGGCTCGTTTTGCCGACCCCACAGAACTTGACCTCTGGCTCGTTTTGCTGACCCCACAGAACTTGACCTCTTGCTCGTTTTGCCGACCCGACAGAACTTGACCTCTTGCTCGTTTTGCCGACCCCACAGAACTTGACCTCTGGCTCGTTTTGCCGACCCCACAGAACTTGACCTCTGGCTCGTTTTGCCGACCCCACAGAACTTGACCTCTGGCTCATGGGGTCGCCCTGGCCAGGGGGAGGACATTGCAATGGTTTACCCAATTTAACTGTTTTTGATAGGACAACGTTTTCTTGTTCTTTCGGCTTTACAGTCATCTCTAATAATTGCTTCAACTAACGTTTTGTAACTTGGCACGGTTTTGTTGCTTGCAAATTGCGTTTTCCGGTTTCTTGGCACGTAACTCTGCAAACGTGTTCCTCTGAGGTTGCCGTGCCGTGCGTTGTGTGTACGTATGTTAAATTTATTTCTCGCACCGTACGTAGCCAACCGTGCTTACCGGAGGGTTGTGCATTATAAATACAATACAGCTCGATATGGGGTCGCATTTAGTCACTTCACTGTGTACGTTCCACATGCTGTACAATAAAGAGGGATACGCTGCTAATGTGGGGGGTGGAGGGGGGGAGGGGCATCGGAGAAGGGGTCTTTATTAGGGGATGCAGTGGGGGGCCCACAACTACAGCATCGAGAAGGTAAAGGTATCAAAATATAAGAATGGCAATAAACCAGGAGGTGTAAAGATATTAAAGCACCAAACTGAAACCTTTTGCAAGGAATCATGTACTTGATGCATCAACCACATATACTCGTGGTGAACATGCAAACAAAAAAAGACATGCTTCTGACAGTATATGATGCATTGTCTTTGAAACTGATTGGTCCACGCCAGAGACGGCATTTTTTAGAGCCTCGTCTCAACAGAGGACGCTAAAAGGCAAACAGCACAAAGACATATCTTGACTTAAAGCTTTCGTGACTGCAGGAATTCATATTCTTTGGGTCTTTTGGTAAAGCCTCGTGGATAGAAAAATAATATTTTAAATAATAATATTTTATTCTTTTTAATAATAATATTTGTATTATTTGTAATAATAATATTTTTATTCTTTTTAATAATATTTTTGTATTATTTTTCTATCGACGTGGCTTTACCGAAAGACCCAAAGAATAAGCACAAAGACACAATGCCACTATCAGGACATTGAGTGCTCGGTGAGCAGCGACATCATCATGGGGACCTCCCTTGCCAGTATCAAAAAATAAGAATAGGTTTTACCCTTTCTGCCAATAAACCAGGGGGTGTTAAGACGTTAAAACGTCAAACTGAAATATTTTGCATGGGACGTCATGGGAGGTGCCAAAGGTATCGTTTGTGTGGCCGTGGGAGTTAAAGGTGATGACGACGTTGATTTTGTTTCCCAGGTCCGCTTGGTCTGTCCCCCTGGCTGTCGAGTGACCCCGGCCGCCGTCGCCGTGACCCGGAGCCGCCTCGCGATGGCACGGGTCTCGTGCGGCCCGTGAGGCCTTCGCGGTCTGTGGAGGGCCCCCACCCCACGGCGAGGCGTGCGGCCCGCGGAGCGTGGCGAGCGCCGCCATGCGGTGGCCGGGCCGCCGGGCCGCGCTGGTGCTGTCGGGCCTGGCGTGCCTGTTCGCCGTGCTCTACGTGGGGCAGCAGTCGCTGGAGTGCCACTCGGGGTCACGGGCCCGCGTCTCCGTGCGTCTCTCCCCAGGCCTCTCCCACAACCGCTCCGCGTCCGCGAATGGTACGGACGCGTGGTTGTGTGCGGTCCCTTCTTCGCCGCTGGCTCTCGGTGACCGTGCCCTGTGTGTTGAACTTCTTTCGCGCCGTACGTAGCCGACCGTGCTAATTGGAGGTGCCCTGAATCGGCCTTGTATCCCTGTGCAACCTCTGTGGTGTTTGACACGAGCCATTCCCTGCACTAAGCCGCTACAGCATTGGTGTTCTCCCTTTTCTAGACCCGCAGACAAATGGTATCGCCGTGCCCTGATAAAACATTTAAAAACATGCAAAACTACTTAAAGTGCTGTCAATTATTCATTCAAAATCCATAAAAAAATTACTTTTGCAGGTTAATGGCTCGCACGAGCAAGTTGGCCGATGCTGCCGGGTTGTGCAAACAAACGGTGGAGTTTCGGAGTAATATCTGCAGGAGTTGAACAATTTCTCCCAAGGCCTTTCGAACGATGGGCAGTCTGCGGACCTCTGGCTGGGAACCACTGCCACGCAACGGACACGTGATCGCTCACGCCTGTGACATTGGGTTACCGGAAGCGTTGCCAAAACCTTCTTTAACGCTGTACAAAGCACAGACTCGGAACCTGTTGTCATAACTGCACTCTGTACTTGGTGGAAGTCAATGTAAAGCCCTCCACGTTGATTGATGATCCAGTGCTCGCTGATTCGCTTCAGTGGCGGTCGGTCACCTCCTCCTCACTCTTCTCTCGCTATCACCACGGTTACTGTTGCCACGAACTTCACTCGTTGATTCTTCCACTCGTGATGAGGACTCGGTCTGCCAGACTGCTTCACCTCATTTCTCTTTCCTGTTCCTGTCTTGCACTGCTCTACTTTAGAATTCCCCTTTCCTCGTCTCTTTCCCCAAGTTTTTATAACCTTGGACAATTTAATGCACGCACGCACGCACGCACACATATACAAAGGTTAATAGGTACATACACTAACAAAGACGATGATCCCTGTATAGCCTGCAACAGACTGTTGGGGTAAGGGCTGTTATCGAGCACCTATGAAGGCCGGAACGGCACACGAGGGAGTGGGTGGCCAGCACCACGCCCGACCGCCTTTGTCTCCCCAGTGGCGATGTTAACACACCGTATCAGGTACTCATTTGAGGCTGAGTCGACCTAGGGGAGGCCCAGGACCGAGTTCAGATAATCTTCACTGGTGTTGGCCCTGAGCAGGAATGGAACTTGGTTCACCGGATTCGTAGCGCAGCGTGCTAACCACTACACTACCGCTCCCGATACATACACTAACAGGTACATACATGCACACATGCATTCAACAACACCCATGTGCACAAGCAGTTCTGTTGAAACTCCAGCTGATGCTTAGTTTTGTGTCACCGAGTTATCGGAAGTCAGGGGTACAAAGTTACGATCCCCCAGTGCATACTCGTTTCGATCACTAGGATGAAAGGCTCGTTGCTCAGATGTGACGGCAAGATGTTATCTCCCTCGCCTGTCACGCAGAAGATCGTGGGTTCAATCCAAACCCTGACATCAACCGTATATTTGGAATTTGCGTGTTCTCTCTCCCATGGTCGCGAGGATTGTTCTCCGGTTTTTCCCTCCTCAATTTATAAAAACCACGTTTTAGATTATTTGGCTGCGAATATAAATGCCCACGTGATGGTAAGCCACTTAAATGAGCTGTCATATGCGTGGCCAGGTCGCCTCTGAAAAAGAGCGAATAACTCGGTGTGCCAGGCTAGGTGCACTTTGAGGCCACGTGAAGTGGCCTCAGGAGTTCACGGGACAGACCCAGGTGCCATGGGTTGACGGAGATGAGAACGTCTCACTTGGATGATGGTCTTATTTCTCGCGTGCTATGTAGGAGCACGAGGGTTCCATCCCAACCCTGACGACGCAGGCATATCTGGAGGTTGCGTGTTCTCCCCATGGTTGCGTGGATTTTGATCGGGGTCCTCTGGGTTTTTATTTGCCCTCCACTTAGAAACGTGCGCTTAGATTATTCGGCTATTCCTATAAATTCCCACATGATAAGCCACTTTAATAAGCTGTCGTGCGTGGCCAGGGCGCCTATGACAAAGCGCTAATAGATCGGTGGGCTTTGCCTGATAAATGAATTATAAAAATAAAAAATGTATTTTTTATAATTCATTTCTGGCCACGTTAGCAGGAAACGCGCATCGCCTCGAACACTCGCTCGCTTCCCTGCGCCATCGGGCCTTGCTTCTGTGCCGCTCTGCGATCATTGCTAAAAGTTGTGGAAAAGAAAGTGCGGTGACATTTGGGGCCTAATTAATGAGTACAGAGACTCTCCTCCCAGGGCACAGCGAGCACGTGACTCTTACTCAAAGCAAAGTGAACCGACAGGGCGCGAGGGAGCCCGCGAGATGAATCGATGTTGAGTGCAGGAATTTAGACTCCCACGTGAACTTCCTCATCATAGCAGCCAACTGAATCAGCCAGAGATGTCTCGGATCACGCTCACAACACGCATACATTTATATATATATTTTTTCCAATTTGAACACGTTCTTGAAATTATTTATACTGTACGTTGAAATGTGTCCAATTTTTATTGAACTCGCGTGGATAGCGGTAAGTGTAGTTGTCAGCGCACTGCACTACAAACCCAACTCACCCGAGTTCGATTCCCGCTGACGGGCCAGCTTGGAGTCGAAACCGGTCCTGGGCTTCGTGTGGTGTGTTTACATCAGCACTGGGGAAACAAAGGTGGGCGGGTGTGATCCTGGCCACACCACCCACTCGTGCCTCGCACCGCCCTTCATAGATGCTCTGTTGCAGCGCTTGTCCTCATGGCTAATAAGCCTCAGCAGTGGCTCTTTTCCTTTCTTGTACATATCTGTGCGAGCGTGTCATGCGTCTGTGTCTAGCTGCATATCCGTACGTCGGGATGTCTCTGTGCCAACAGTGCCACTCTTGGCACAGGTGGTGGGGAGCACAGGTGGTGCATCTGCCCATCATCTCGGTCGGGTTAACCCGTGTGACCCTTAGCACCCCTTGTTATAAACGCGTCATCAAAGCGTTCCGAGGCTGGCGCGAACGCCGCGGTGATGGCCGCTGTTGTTACTGCTGTTGACGCCGTTGTCCGTGTGTCGCGTGCCGCGTGCCGCATGCCATGTGCCACGTGCTGCATGTCGCGTGCCGCGTGCTAGGTGGCGGCCCTTTGCTGGAGCTGGACGAGCAGGCGGAGCTGGTGTTTGTGGGCGGCGTCCCGCGCAGCGGCACGACGCTGATGCGCGCCATGCTGGACGCGCACCCGGCGGTGCGCTGCGGGGAGGAGACCCGCGTCGTTCCGCGCCTGCTGGCCATGCGCGAGGCGTGGGCGCGCTCGGAGCGGGAGCGCGTGCGGCTCGACGAGGCCGGCGTCACGGAGCGGGTGCTCGACGACGCGGTGCGCGCGTTCATCCTGCAGGTGAGGAGGAGCCGCACCTCCCGATTTTTTTTGGCGCGGTTGGCTACGTGCGGTGCGAAATAAGTTTTACGTACGCATCGTCACGACCACTGCAGCACCGTTGCGAGATGCACCGATACCTTCACAAGACCGTTACAAAGAAATACGACCAGCGAACCGCACGCCACCACTGCCATGGCCACCTCCATCACGGCACTGTCGCGAAAATCGGCAGCGCTCACCCAAACTCCTAACCACCCCACCTCCCCCCCAACTCACCACCACCTTCACGCCGCTGCCATGAGAAATAAACATAAATGCTGCAGCCAATCAGCAGTGCTGTTATATGGTGCAGTGGTGTGGACAATTAAGAAAGAAAGACCGATGAAGGAAGATAGAGGCTTGAAGAGCAGAGATGGGAAGGCCGAAATAAACGCTCTAAGGGAAAGGAGGGGGAATGCACAAGTTGAGAGTTTCGGTGGGGATTTCTGAGACTTCGATGTTTTGGGCAATTATAACTTTAGCTGTGGAGCTGCCGGTGCAGGGCAGATGGAGTAGTGGAACGAGATCTGAGTACAGGCAGTCCTCGACTTACGGACACAATTAGTTTCCGAGACCCGTTCGTAAGCCGAACGGGTTCGTAAGTCAGAACACGGTGATCTACTGTGTAATTTAAATGCCCACACACACAAACACTCGCTCCCGGCACGAGGCCAAACAAAATAGTGACGCGGTTCAATTTGCAAACGAGAGTTTGCGTTTTAAGGTAATGTGAAAAAAAAAACAATTTCATGGAAGCTGGTTCGTGAATGCAGGCTTTCGTAAGTGCGTTCGTTCGTAAATCGAGGACTACCTGTACTGCCGAGTGAATGTGATTTGAGAAGAGGAGCAGAGTAGAAGCACACGGGGAGAGAAATTCCGAGCAACGAGACCCCAAAGCGAAATGATCAATTTTAACCGATGCATTTTTGAAATGCCCTACTGCTCATCCCTTTTGCTCCATTTCACGGCAACGTTAGCCCATCGCCACCCCACCGCCCGGCCCCCCCACCACCCCGGGAACGGTCGGTCCTGATTAACTGCCACCGTATTTCTTCAGTGCATTCATTACTTCTGTTTTTTTGACGGCGTGACAGCCTTGAGCCCGTGGGGGGCAACTCGGTTTCACCCTCGCGAGGCGTTTGCGTTCAAGCTCCTGGTTCGAACGTTGGCCCGTCCGCCGTCCTCCTCTCGCCATTCCTCTTTAAAGATGGATACGAGAACGAGCACCACTCCGTGTCCTACGGAATGTGGAGCGGCGTAGCACGAGTCGCCCCCCCTGTAAACATTGACAGCTGCACTGCGGCAAGCCCCGCCGAGAGGGGTCGGGAGGGTGGGGGACTGTGCTGGAGTGTCGAAAGCCAATTATCTGTGGCCCAACCGGGGGGCTTGAACCCAGGTTTTTGGAGCTGCCGAGTCTGTAAGCGAAACGGGGGCCAGGAGCCCTCTCCCCACCCCGTTCGTGTGGCCCCTCTTGCCTCTTTATGTTGCGTTTAATGTCAGAGCAGCCAGCTGTTCCCCCGCATTTACCCTAACGAGCGATCGATAGAGAAATCAATCACTCAGTCTATTAGCTCTTACTGGTAATTGCCGTTTTTTTAATTGTGAATTCACCAGCAGTGTTTTCCTACCGTGATCCGATTGAACTTCCTCCTGTTCTGAATAAGAAAAAAAAGCCCATGGATTGCTCTGAGTCCATTGGTACCTGCAATTTATTTTTATCCGATGAGAGACAGCTCAGAAGTGAATTTCCCCTTTTCAAGCTGAATCACAGCACAAAACCTTCGCATGTCGTTCGTTCACGTGCATGCTGCTGAATTAAGGGACAGACACATGCAGTGAATGTGGTTTTTTTTCTATTCCTGTTGGGCCCGTTTTAAAAAGCTTGAACTTCTGGCACCGCACCACACGCAAAACCCCCCAATGGTAAGTTTCGAGATCCGCCTCTGTTTCGTGGCCTCATTTAAATCACTTTCCCAAAGCACAAGCGAGATGACCGAGGTGAATGAAGGAACGGCGGTAAATGCTCCCCGCGGGGTGACGGTGCGATCGCTGCTGTGGTGTCGCGCAGATAATCGCGGGTCACGGCGAGCCGGCGCAGCGTCTCTGCAACAAGGACCCATTTGCGCTCAAGTCGCTCGTCTACCTGGGGCGCCTGTTCCCGCGCGCACGCTTCCTGCTCATGCTGCGGGACGGCCGGGCCTCCGTGCACTCGATGATCTCGCGCAAGGTCACCATCGCCGGCTTCGACCTCTCCAGCTACCGCGACTGCCTCTCCAAGTGGAGCCGCGCCATCGAGGTGTGTGCCGCCCCGTGCCGCCCCACCCTGCCCCACCCTCCCCCCCACAACACACAATGACGAAGAACCCCTGTATGGACTGTTGGGGCAAGCGCTCTTAGCAAGCGCCTGGCAGCGGGTGGTTGGTTCAGCACCGCGCACGACCACATTTGTTTCCCCAGTGCTGATGCGTACGCGCATCGCAAAGTACTTTTTTTTTTTTTAAGCCGGAGTTGACTTGTGGAGGCCCCAGAATTGGTTACGATATCAACTTGCAACGAATATTGTTCACATACAGGAAATCGGGCGTCAAATTGGAAGTTGCCAGGTTTCTTAGCGCCCTGTTCCAACCGCCGCTCCACCGCAACCCAACCCCACCCCGGCACAGAGCTTGCCCGTTAAAACGCCGCGTGCGTGCGTGCGTGCGTGCGTGCGTGCGTGCGTGCGTGCGTGCGAGGCGTGCGTGCGATCGTGGCGGGGCAGGTGTCTGCGTGGCTGCCTCCGCCTCTCCGCTCAATTCCAAGGGCTCCCTTGAGGGATCAGCACTTGAACGTATCGCTGGCTCCGTCACATGCACTCGGCTGCACTGTCCCTTGAAGCTGCGCGTCGGGGACGTGCTCTGCGGTTTGCGCATTGGAAGTAAAGGCATGGGCGATTTTTAAATGATCTCCATTCAATTTAATCTCCATTCCCACCTTCATGACAAGGTCTCATTCTCCTCCTTTGTCTTCTGGCCATAACCTCTCTCGGCCACGTGTTGAGGTCGCACGTAGATGCGCTATAAAATTGCGACATTCCTCGCATTGCTTCGCGTCGACAGCGCGATCCCCGTGCCTCGCCCACCTGCCCACCCGTGGTAGGTAGGGCACTCGTCAAGGTCACCATTTTGACAAATTTGGCAGCGTTACGCCGAAGTATCACCGCTGTCTCACGGTGTCGAGGTGAGCCTTGGCGATCGCGTTTACAAGCAATGCTGCAAAACGGACCCGACGGCATCGCTGGGTGGCACGCTTTTTATGGCTGCGAGCTTGTTGTGGGGAGGCCGCCGCAGCAGCCGCACGCTCACAGCTGCCTGCGCGAACCTCCGCTCGGACACGATTTCGCGCTCGCCTTGCCCACGGGCCGCTACGAATACAAAAGGTCCGTGTCGCGCCCTCCTTGGCCGCTAGAAATGTGTACCCGGCGACGCCTTGCGAGTGCTCGGCACGCACACAACGCGCGGGCTCTCGCTCTGTCCACCGATCGCGGTGGCGGTCGCGCCTCATGTGTCCCAGGAATGGCACTCCGGAAGTCTGAAGATGGCATTTAAGAGCGAAACAATTCTGGCTGTCGCCCGATGAGGCTGGTTGTATAAGATAAGATTATTGGCGGCAAAATGTCACGGTGTGCTGAACTAGTACACCGGTGTGTGACGAACCTTACTAATTGCCTGTGCCGGGTGGGTGCGGGTTTAACGACACATTTATATCTACACGATCTAACCCAAAAAAACCTCTCTTATGGATAATATTGGTCGCGAAAGCCTACGTGTTAAACTCCCATTGCTATGTATGGCCAATTCCTCATTCAGCATACTGAATGAGGAGGCGTTCAGGAGGGGGAGGCGTTCAAAATCCCACAGAGGCGCGGCGTGTGAGAGGCCACGTGAGGAAACCTACTTGCTGTCCTGCCTCATCCACTTCCCCGCCCCCCCCGTGCTCCACTTCCGTGGCATTCACAGAGGGACACCACCCACACCGCATCTCAGCATCGCGGCTGTGACGACGACATTGGGCTCTCTCTGAGTGTAACGGCTCCCCCCCCCCCCCCCCCCCCCCCCGTGTGTAAAAGCCAGGGCTGGCTCGAGCTGATTAAGAGCGGGGAGATGTAATGTGTCCCCGGAGAACGTTCGCTCACCGCCTGGCCATCCACATTTTACATAAAATGTTAATTTAGGAGGTGTAAGGCCCAACTGAGCTACGGTCCTCTTTTTCAGAAGCGAACCTGGCCACAAACGATAACTCAACGATGTGGCCCGCCGTTGCGTGGAAATTTAATAGCAGCCAAATAGTCTTTAAACGGCAGCCTTCCCCCCCACCCACCCACCACCCCACCCACCGCATCGCCCGTGTCGCTGTGGCCGGGGCGAGCGTGCGGAATGCCTAATGTTCTCGTGTGCCCGTGCCCTTGTGTGTCTGTGTAGAGAGAGTGACCCCCCCCCCTACCTGCTGGCCTGGCCCTGATTTAAAATCAATGTCTTGTGAATCCCGCACGCACGCACGCACGCGTGCGCGCACGCACCCACCTTGCAGGCAATTGTCCATTGTTAAGCTATTTCAGCCGTGATGACCGCCTTGAGCCTGTGCTCAATTACAGGTGACGAGGTGGCCGTTTAAATTTTTTCGTTTGTTCTTACAAAGGTTTTGTTGTTGTTGTCCCATAAAGCAATGCACTGACACAGAGCTGGCCATCAGACGTATGGGACGAGGCACATTGTTGTTTGTGTTGTTTGTGTAGGCTGAAAACTTGGTGTAAAAAAAGTTAACCCGTAAAAACAAAGTTTTTCACTATAAATCCTTTATATGCGTGGCGGCTAGAGTCCTCTCGTTCTCTGGCTTGAGATGGCTGCCACCTATGGGTCAGATGATTGTCTGCCACCATTAAGCAATTGGTAATTAAATATTTAAAAAAATTTCCCTAAACAGTGTAAAATTTTGGAATTTTTTTCACGAAAATTAATTGTCACGCACAACGAGTCTGTGTGCAAAATGTCAGCTCGAATGGATCACGGGAAGTGGGTTAAAAAACGACTGAAAAATTTGCACGGTCGTAAGCAAGCAAGCAAGCACGCAAGCAAGCAAGTGAACTTAATATAAAGGATTAAAAAAAACCTGTGATCTGATGAAGGATGGTGCTTAATTAAGGAGATATAGCCCTCCGGCGAACTCCAGATCAATCGCAGCGTCTGACCGTTTGATGGGGTGGCTAAACCCACAAATGCCTGTCAAGAGTGAATTTCCCACTGGAGTGCCCCTTCCGCCCCCCCCCCCCCCCCCACTTTGCGTTCACCATAAGCGTGAGTTTCGATACTGGGTTTGACGATGACGAAGATGTTCGTGCATGTGCGTTGGTCCATTGCGTACTTGGGCGGTGTTCGCACGTGTGCGCGTTGCTCGTCTGTGCACTTGTTTTTGTGTGCGAGCGCGCGATTGTGTGCGATTGTGTGCGTGCTGCACACTCCGGCATGCACGTCGCGGCTGGGCCGTCCGATTGATTTGGAGCAATCGTAATTGACCGCTGGTAAGCAGCGGATCGCGCTACTCGTTGTCGGTTTGATTGCTCGACTAATCGGTTTGCTCAGTTTGCCGGAACGAAACCTCTCGCCTCCATTACCACGTGTGCCGCTGGACGAGGGGTTATGGGCAGGACTTTGTGATGTCATAACCCTGGTTTTTTTTTTAGGGGGTTTCCTGCATCTGAGAAGTCTTCGGGCTGGTTGCCATTTCTAAAGAGAACCCGAGTAATCGACCGCAAAAAACATAGCCCGCTCACGATTCCCGTTCGATGAATTGACGTCATCGACCAATCATCTCAGCCCTATGGCGCACATGTGCGGTACGCTCGCTCGCATGGGCATGCGTTCACGTGCGCGGACGCGTTTTGTGCGCGTGCGTGCAGATCATGTACACGCAGTGCGTGGCCGTGGGCTCCCTGCGCTGCCTCCCCGTCTACTACGAGCAGCTGGTGCTGCAGCCCGAGTCGGTGCTGCGCCGCGTGCTGCGCTTCCTGGACGTGCCGTGGGACGACGTGGTGCTGCGGCACGAGGACATGGTCGGCAAGGCCGGCGGCATCTCCCTCTCCAAGTGAGGGCGCGCACGGCACGGAACGCCCGGCACGGGGCCGCGACGCTCCTCTGCCGCAAAGTCGTTGACGATTCACGTGCGTGCGTGTGTGTGTGCGTGCGTGCGTGCGTCAGGGTGGAGAGGTCCACAGACCAAGTGGTGAAGCCGGTGAACCTGGAGGCGCTCACGCAGTGGGTGGGACGCATCCCCGAGGATGTGGTGCGGGACATGGCGCACGTCGCGCCCATGCTGAGCCGCCTGGGCTACGACCCGTACGCCAACCCCCCCAACTACGGCTCCCCCGATCCCCGCGTGCTGGAGAACACCCGGCGGGTAGGCCGCTGCACACACCTTTCTCCACCTCGCCACGCCTCCCACAGATATCCCCCCTCCCCCCTACTTAATTCGACATCTTTCTACATCCATAAGGGTTTATTTTGGGTTAGATCGCGTAAATATATAAAAGTGTCGTTAAAACCCGCCACCACCCGACACAGCCAACTAGTAAGGGTTGTCACGTAAACAGAACGTGCCATTTAGTCACTAGTACAGCACACCGGTGTGTTGGACTAGTGATGAATTGTAATATTGTTTACGTGACAACCCTTACTTAGTTGGCTGTGTTGGGTGATTTAACCCAAAAAACCTCTTATGGATGATATTGGTTGCGAAAGCCTACATGTTTAAACTGATCTCTCTCTACATCTCTCCACACCATCCCTCTTCCTCCCCATGCTGCCCCGTGCATCCCCTTGTGACTTTACGCATCCCAATCTCTTCCAGTGCCTCCCACAGCCACTCCATCATGCCACACGAACCCCCTCGCCATACCACATCTCCCCACGTCCAACCCGTGTCTTAACGCGGCCCCGATGCCCCCCCTCACCATCCCACACCTCCCGGCACCACCCTATGGCACCCAATACCACCTCCCCAAGAAAACCAAGAAAATTCCTCGCACCTCCCCACCCACGTCTCCTGATGCCACCACGTGCCTCCTTCCCACTTGGGTTCAGTGGCTTTGAAGCTCGGTTTTGGAGGTGAACTGTGGACTTTGACGGTGGAGGATTGGCAGAGTGCCCAACTCGCAGTCGAACACGGTCAAATCCTGACGATGGACTCCCTAACACAGCCACTTGTCATCGCTTCAGTCTCTTGTCCGCGTACCCCTCTGTGGGTTGAGCTCTGTAAAAGGTGGTTCATCTTTGTGCAATTGTCGGGGCAATGTTTGTAATTGCGCGTTTCGTCTTTTATTTTTCAGATAAAGAATGGCGAGTTCCGCTTACCGCAGAGTTTAAAGCGTGCCCTTTCGGTACGATCTCCTTTCAACATCGTTTGCATTGCAAAATGCGCGTTCGTGTGCGTGTGTGCTTACCCAGCATACGTAGCAAAGACATAGACCTTCGGCGCGTCACCTTGCCTTCAAAATCCTTCACGTTGCACGTTGACACCTCATTACACAACGAGCATATCCGGAAATCGATTTAGGTGGCTAGGCAAGATGCGCACCGCCGGCACTGGCCGCTTGCCGCGTTTTCGCTACCTGGCACTTTGGCACGTTGCCTTGCGCTCCGCTGACTTCCATTGTTGGAGGGCGGCTACCACCAAACTGCTCCGTTGGGTCTTTGACAAAGTCCTTGGCAAAGAAGCCAATCTTTACACCACTTGCACCACTCAATTGGGGGGTGGGGGGTGGAGGGAGTCTACTTTACCTCTACAGCCCATCTCTTCCACAGCCAATGTCATGCCTATTTTGTCCCACTTTTTATCCAGCCAAACAGAAGGTGATTAGGCATGCGGGCTTACATGACCCAGCCGATACGACTTTTCTTGGAGAAGGAACCTCTACGCACACCGCTTGCGCATCGACAGACTTTCCGAGTATATATTCCAGCAACTGGTTGTGGGATTTTCTTTTGGCATTAGTATCGCATCCCACGGGAGCCAAATTGTTGGGCTCACGACTGACAGAGATGATTGTTCTTGCACACGTGCCATGAGATCTACAGCAATTTCGAACTTGAGGCTTGTCTCCCTGACATACGAGTAAAACACCAACCAGTGAACCTCTGAATGAAATATTACGAGCGATCTAACTTTGAATAAAATCATTTTTAAGTTTTTTTCTAGCTATAACCATAGCCTCAACTACATTTGTGCCAAACGTCAGTTTCTAGCGTCGCGGTCACTCATCTTGCTGTTGTTTCCCGCCCCCCCCCCCCCCCTCGTGATCTTTCCCAGCAGCACAGTGACCCAGGCGGTGCGGCTACAAACGGAAGCGAGGGGTGAGCCCCCCCCCCACCCTCTCTCCTCCCCCCGGTGTCGGGGAGGATCGGCTCTGTTTTTTCCCCCCCCACCATTCACGGCGAGAAACAAAAAAAACGCGCTGCGGTGCAGGCGACGAGCGGGGACCGGCCAATCGGTTCCCGGCACGGGCGCTCCTCACGACCACGGCCGCTCCTCACGACCACGGCCCACGAATTTCGATTTTTTTTTTTTTACACTCCAGAAGAGGAACCCCGCAAACGCTTCCGCAACTCGACGCAATCTCCACCGTCGACGGATCGTCCGCCAGGTGAAAGCTCGTCGGCAAAACCCGTTCAAGGAGACGCCGGGGGGAGGGCTCTCTGGCAAGCATTGCGATGAACGGGAAGGACTTGCCCAGGACGCGGAGCGAGCGGCGCATCGACCCGAACTTGCGTGCGCCGACCGTGCGCTGACCGTGAGCCAGGAAAAACGAGCGCTCGCCAAGCCAAGCGACCACCATCTCTCACGCAGGAGGAGGCCGGGAAGGGGGGCTGGAGACACATGCCTCGAGTTTACACACGCCGTGGAAGTTTAGCGCCGAAACAGATGATTTATTTTTCAAAGTGTTTATAATCGTGAAAAGAATCTAAGGTATTACATTATTTTATTCTGAGAATGCAGGTTTAATATTTTATAATCACACTGTTGTGCCTCAACACATCCTTTTCTGCTATTATACATTCGGTCGCTTTTTGCAAACTTTAAAGTGTACACTCCCATCTTATTGAAACCGTACACAGTTTTTTTTGCACAGCAGCGTCTGCGAAGTGTACTTGCAAGACGAATCTAGTTTGCAAGTTAAAGCGATGCAGATTGTGACCGGTTCCAACGGTTGCGAATCAATGCCGTCTGTGACAATTGCAGGTGCCACTTCAGTGCGAGGGATTGACAGATGGTCCGAGGCGACCTCGGCCCAGGAGGCAGTGGTGCTCGCGTGGGTCAAGCGGCTTGTTAAACGAGCACTTGGGGAAGTCTTCAAGTCATGCAGACTGTAGTCTAGGTTTTTTTGTTTACTGCAACGGTGCATCGGTGCTCTCTCTGCGGGCGATTCCGACCCAATGAGTTTGGGGGGGGTGGGGGAGGGTCTTCCCTGCGTAGCTTCCGACGCCACCTTTGCATCCGTCGGTGGGCGTGTCGCTGTAAAGCTGTGAATGGTTGCAGGTTCACCGGCGGGTGAGATTTTGAAGCCAAGCGGAACTGGCTCCCGTGACGGGTCACTCCGACCTCCCGCGGGACCGTCTGCATTGTCCACGTTGAGTCGACTCGACCATCGATGCTGCCGTTGCTACGACGGAACTCCCGGTTCGTCTCGCCGGCCGTCTTTCGAGAGCCCCATCTGGCCGCCGCGCGCCACGCACAACAGGGTTCATCACGAGGAAGGCCGCAAAGGCTGCTGTGGCCCCGTGGCATTAAAAAGACACCCGCAGTGAACTTGCCCTTGTTATTTTAGACAAGTATGGATAAAACAAATACTCGAGGTGCTTTTATGCAAGCGGGTCACGGAGGAGAGGTTTTAGAGCCTTGGTCGGAGTATCCGATTGGTGCGGATGCTGTGTGAAGCTTGCACCACCGCATGGAAATGTTGCGGGCATTGTGGACACCAGGGCGTAATGCCCCCTTACTTGACTGTCAGACAGTCCTGCTAAATATTAATGCTATACTACTGTGAAGAGATGTCGATGTATATCATTAACTTTCATCGTTTTTATTTTAAAGTGTTTGCTGCGTGTGCTGTGTATGTACTACAATACTGGCATATTGTCTGGTCATTGAATGTCACTGTGTGTTTGGGTGGATTAAACAATTTTATTTTTTTACCGGCACGAAGCGGGCGAGTGTAGCTTCTGCACCGTGGCGCTTTGTTTTGGCACCAGAGTTCACAAAAGGAGGGAGATATTTTTATATTTGGATGAGTTAGCGTGATGAGAGAAAAGCATGGGTAGGTCTATGAACATGGTGCTTATGCTTTAGATACTTGTGACTATTTTGTGTAAGTGTAGCCTTGCTTTGAGTCACAGCCGTACCTTTTTTAAGAATGATAAATACACAGAAAAAGACCTCAAATTCATGATGACATTCATTGCTACGTGACAGCGTAAAGTAAAAAATATATATTAAACGTGCAATTAATATCTGAAATCGGTTTCAATAACCTCTGTATTTATTATTTCGTAGCGCTTATGACTTTTTTGCTCGCTAAAGTAGCCGTCAGAACTAAATTTGGCAAAGGGTTCGTTCATACATTCTAAGTTTTAAGTGCGTCTTAAAAATCGCTGAAATAAATCGAACATTCGACCACTCGCGATGCAGCGCACGGCCATATGAGATGATGTGAAAAAGTCGCAGAGGCTGAACATCTTGGGTGGGGTGGGGCACGGTGGGCAGGTGACGTCCGTCTCAACCTCTTAGCAATGGTTGCCGCGTCGCTGACGTGTGCGTTGAAGGACTAATCGTGGGCCCAAGTCGGTGCCAAAGTGAGGTGGCAAAGATACTCGTGGTACCAATTTAATTGTGTGCCCAATAAAAATGATTTACGTGATAATCATTTAAAATGCTGTAGACTGTGAAGTGTATTATATTTCGGCAACAAAATCAATTAAAGTTTTGCCACTTCACTTGCTAGCCTGTGAATTAGCTGGTGCTTGTACCCACGAAATATACATTTTTTTAATCAGGCTCTTGCACATGGTGCTGCGAGACAAAGTCGTCACGGCAGATCTATCCCCTTCCTGCGATTGCAGGACGCGTTGAGCTGCTAATCTGAATGGGTTTTCTTGGTGCGCAACTTTTGAAGGGTGCTTTTCGGACAGAAGTCACCGAGGGCTTTTGGAAAGAAGGTGGACGTCACCTGACCCTAACCCCCTTCCTCAGGCGGTTCGTTCGGAGGGCGACTTTTGGCTTCATGAGCGCTCGGGGCGGCATCGAGGCACGGTCCGGAGTTCGTTCGCGTGGAGGGCAAGCATGTTGACGATAACTGCCACCGGGAAACCCCGTGGAGATTCGACAGCTCGGCACGTCCTGGAGTCACGGCAAGGAGATAGATCTCCTGTGACAACGTTGTCTGCAGCACCGTGTGCAGAGCCTGATAAAAAAAAGGCTGGGTTTTTTTTCCCCTGCCCAAAGACACTCTCCCAAGTTGGAAGAGTGTTTTAAATTGGAAGAGCGTTTTTGAGCAGGAAGCATAAAAAGAAAACCAGCTAGTGACTATAAAACTTGCGTCAGGACATTGCTGCCCCAGAGTGCGCAAAATGGTCCAGTATCGCCCACCCATCTGTGCCCAAGCCATGTCTCACACGGCAAACCGTGCAGGCAATGCACGGAGTGCCACCATATCACCCTTCAGAAGAGTGATTCGGATGCAGCGTTTCCCACATCTAGGGTCCAGGCACAAATCTGTGCGAGCTGCATCATCCCCTGCGGTGCTTTCTGGTTCGATGAGGATGAAGAATGAGCAGCACCTTGACACACGTGCCAGAAGGTGGTTGCCCCCATCACAATGGTACAAACCTCTCCATCGTCCCCGTCATTGCGAAGAGGGCATTTTGGCTAAGCGCAGCACCGCTGGCAGAGCACACGCGTGCTCTGAATGAACCAAGACTCGGCGATGCCAACCGACCATACCGCCCATTTCTAGGTCATACCACCAGTGCGGAGGCTTAAGAGGCCCCAGAATCGAATTTTGTGTAACACTCAGTATTTTGCTCCTGGTTTCTGTGCAGTGACTTGCCAACATCGATAAGCGTCGCCATCGCCGAGCGTAATTCCTGGTTACCATCGATATCGCTGCCGGCAAGTATTATTCGACAGGCGACTTGTCGACTCCGCGTTTTCATATGTGTATCGAGTGGCACCCTAATATTCCATTAATTTGCACCAATTACCTTTTTTTTTTAATCCGGCTTGTCGTGAAATGGCTCCTTTGACCAATTAGGCTGTGAGGCATCTAACAAGCTCGGTTTTCGATTTTTGAGACGAAGCTTTTTTTGCACCTCGGATAAATTATGACCACTTTAGTTCAGCCAGAGTTTGACTATTTTGGTGACATATTCAGCCGTCGAGGTCCTGGCTCCTGCACGACCGATGTTCCAACGATGAAGCAATTCCATTATGACCCTGCACCTGCTGAATCACGGGTGCTACGGTGACGAGATGTTAACTACCTCGCCTGGTATACAGGTCGTAGGGTTCGATCCCGACGCCTGTATATTTGCAGATTTCATGGTCTCACTGTGGTCAACGTGGATTTGTTTCCGGATCCTCCGGTTTTTCTCCTCCACATTTAGAATCAACACCATGCGTTTGGAGTATTCGGCTGCTAGGAATTTCTACGTGATGATAAGCCACTTCGTTGAGGTATCGTTTGTGGCCAGGGCGCGTCTTAAAAAGAGCTGCATTGCTCAGTGGGCCTTACCTAGTAAATGAAAAACAGTTTAGAGTCGCCCTAAGCACTCCTGTTCATTCACTTACTTTACTGTATTATCAATCTCATAAACTTCATCCCTTGATACTTCTACATATGTCACTGACCCACGGTTTCTGCTAATCCTTACTCTGTTCAATTACCGTGATGGTAGATGCAGCATGTTGTGTTTGACTTTGGAATTCCATCCCAATCTGTTGCCGCGACGAGACTAATACCCGTGCTTAATTCGCGGACACAATCTCGATTGTACCTCACAATCACCCCTCCACCACCTCCACGTTCTCGGTCACGTTTCCTTCCTGGCTCCCCTCACGTTTGGTATAAACTCCCACCCCACATCAACACGGGCAACTTCACTCACCAGTTTTCGTTCCCCCCTTAAGACGAATCTTTTTTTTCTTTCAAAAGCGTATCCCACCACGACTTTCTGTCCACGTCCTTAAAACTTTCACCATCGTCCCCCCCCCCCTTCCTTACCTCGCCAGCCCTCCCTGTCCCTATCATCACCCTCCACCATCCTCCACCATCCTCCACCCTTCATTCACCATCACCACCCTTCCCCTTCCTAACCTCGCCAGCCCTCCCTTTCCCTATCATCACCCTTCCTTGCCATCCCTTCCCCTCCCTAACATTCAAACCCCATCCCTTTCTCCCCCCCCCCCCCATCGGCCAATAACCAATATACAATGTATAATTATTGTAATAATTAATAAGTCAATACACGTATCTTGTAATCTGATGTACTGTCATTAAGTGGTCTCTGTTGCTGGCTGTTTTTTTTTAATTCTATTTGCTGTTGGAGGCAATTCGGCCTCTGCTCAACCAACTGCGATTAAAAGAAGTCAATCCTCCGCCTCCAAAGACCGCGTGGTGAGTGAACGAAGCACAACCCAAGATCTCGTGCAATATTTCGATTTTAAGCTTTCGTGACTGCAGGGATTCATATTCTTGGTTCTTTCGGTAAAGCCTCGTAGAAGGGAAATAATAAAATAAAACAATAAATATTTTCTTGCTGTGGTTTTCACACCTGATGACGATTGCTTGTGTTGCAATCGAAACGTCGTGAGAATTTTATTGTTTTATTTTTATTATTTCCCTTCTACGTGACTTTACAGAAAGAACCAAGAATATGAATCTCACCATTGGAACCTCATTTGCCAGTAAAAAATATAATTGTTTTTTTTACTCTTCTATCTGGCAACAAAAAAAAGGTGTCAGTTTGTTGCCAGATAGAAGGGTAAAAACCAATTATAATATGAATCTCGTGCAATATTTTCCTTCTCAAAGTTTGGCCACCAGAGGGCAGACGACGTCACTCGTCATTCAACGATCGCTACACAACACCCCCCCTCCCTTTTTTTAGCACATTTCCAAGACCTCCCTGGATTTTATTTGATCGTTTTGTCCCAAGACGATGCAGATGTCCACGTGGAATTCGGTGAAAAAAGTGACACGGATTACATGCGAATGTGGAAATTCAAGCACGTGTCACCGAACCGTTGTTCGGGATGTGTGGGGAAAAAAAGCTCGTTCCAACTTGGCACAAGACGGGGGCACGCAAGTGACTTCATCACATCTACCACCCCCCACCACCACCACCTCTATTTATGGAACGATTACTGGCGAAACGTCGTACTCGGGTTGTAAACGTTGTGGCTTTGCTCTCCCAACGCACAACCGGTGATGCTGTACTCGTAACGAATTGGCCACTTTCTGATTAAGTGACAAAGCTTTACTAATTGGCTGTGTCGGGGTTCAAAAAAATCCACACAACCCCTGCATTCTGGAGTCTATGAGAAGTAGAATTTTTCCAAGCGTGCCACATCGAATACCAGCAATGGAAGACCGAAGATCAAAACAGGACTCGCATTTGTGTTTCCTTGTTGAACAGCGGCCGAGATTTGGGCGACGCGCGTCGCCTCGTGGCTCACGGACGCCACTCTGCCTCCAGGAGCGTTCACCTGAGCCCATCTCCCCATCATCCCGCACCCAAAACCCGCTCCACCTAAGCCCGCACCACCAACCCCGCACCACCAAACCTACACCACCAAACCCGCACCACCAAACCCGCTCCACCTAAGCCTGCACCACCAAACCTACACCACCAAAGCCCCCACCACCAAACCCCGCACCACCTAAGCCCGCACCACCAACCCCGCACCACCAAACCTACACCACCAAAGCCCGCACCACCAAACCTGCACCACCAACCTCGCACCACCAAACCCGCACCACCAAACCCGCACCACCAAACCCGCACCACCAAAGCCCCCACCACCAAACCCGCACCACCAAACCCGCACCACCAAACCCGCACCACCAAAGCCCGCACCACCAAACCCGCACCACCAAACCCGCACCACCAAAACCCCCACCACCAAACCCGCACCACCAAACCCGCACCACCAAAACCCCACCACCAAACCCGCACCACCAAAACCCGCACCACCAAAACCCGCACCACCAAAACCCGCACCACCAAACCCGCACCACCAAACCCGCACCACCAAAACCCGCACCACCAAACCCGCACCACCAAAACCCCCACCACCAAACCCGCACCACCAAAACCCGCACCACCAAAACCCCCACCACCAAAACCCGCACCACCAAACCCGCACCACCAAAACCCCCACCACCAAAGCCCCCACCACCACCAAACCCGCACCACCAAACCCGCACCACCAAAGCCCCCACCACCACCAAACCCCCACCACCAAAGCCCCCACCACCACCAAAACCCGCACCACCAAACCCGCACCACCAAAGCCCCCACCACCACCAAACCCGCACCACCAAAACCCGCACCACCAAACCCACACCACCAAAGCCCGCACCACCAAACCTGCACCACCAAACCCCGCACCACCAAACCTGCACCACCAAACCCGCACCACCAAAACCCCCACCACCAAACCCGCACCACCAAAACCCGCACCACCAAACCCGCACCACCAAAACCCGCACCACCAAACCCGCACCACCAAAACCCGCACCACCAAACCCGCACCACCAAAACCCGCACCACCAAACCCGCACCACCAAACCCGCACCACCAAAACCCGCACCACCAAACCCGCACCACCAAAGCCCCCACCACCAAACCCGCACCACCAAACCCGCACCACCAAACCCGCACCACCAAACCCGCACCACCAAAACCCGCACCACCAAACCCGCACCACCAAAGCCCCCACCACCAAACCCGCACCACCAAACCCGCACCACCAAAACCCGCACCACCAAACCTGCACCACCAAAGCCCGCACCACCAAAACCCGCACCACCAAACCCGCACCACCAAACCTGCACCACCAAAGCCCCCACCACCAAACCCGCACCACCAACCCCACACCACCAAAGCCTGCACCACCAAACTCGCACCACCAAAGCCCCCACCACCAAACCCGCACCACCAAACCCGCACCACCAAACCCGCACCACCAAACTCGCACCACCAAAGCCCCCACCACCAACCCCGCACCACCAAACCCGCACCACCAAAGCTGCACCACCAAAACCCGCACCACCAAACCCGCACCACCAAACCCGCACCACCAAAACCCGCACCACCAAACCCGCACCACCAAAGCCCCCACCACCAAGCCTGCACCACCAACCCCGCACCACCAAACCTACACCACCAAAGCCCCCACCACCAAACCCGCACCACCAAACCTGCACCACCAACCCCCGCACCACCTAAACCTGCACCACCAAGCCGAGAACATTTGATGACGCGCCACATGAGATCGAGAGGCGACGCACACCAGACTGATGAGACTCGGGAGAAGTTGAAATCGGTCCGGTGTGTTTGTTTGTTGTCTCTCTCCCATTTTTAAATGACGCTTCTGGTGCGAAAATTACCTACTTTAAAAGTGTGTGTCAGGCTTGGCTTATAATACCAAATTAATGACATCAGGCCTTTCAGTTCAACTAAGGAAATTTAATTAGGGACCCTATTATTGAAGCACCTCTTTGATCCATACCTTTTGTCACGACGGTTCTTCAGACAGCAGTGCCCTTGTCCTGTGATCCATCGAACCAAAACTCTTCTCGAATTGTACACGACCTGTTTTTACACCATATTTGTAAAATAATACTCTCAAAGTGCTTTCCCTCGTCTAATGCTTCGTGCACAAAGGCCGCTGCGTCATGTTTACAGAAAAAAATAAAACACGCGTTTGAAACGTAGAACCAAATGCCTGACCAAATTGTGTTTAAATAACAATGGGCCAGTTGAAATATTTACATTTTTAACATTTGTAATTACCAGTAGCGGTTGCATAGGATTACGAATTAAAATACCTTAAATAGGATTTTTTTAAATCAACTTTACCTTCTAAAGAGATGCACATTTCAACAATTTAAAAACTTGTAAAATAAATATGTATAATGTTACGTGTAATTGTGTGCGTGATCCGAGACATATATGGCTCATTTAGTTGGCTGCTATGACGAGGAAGTGCACGTGGGAGAGTAAATTCCTGCACTCAACATCGATTCATTTCGCGGTCTCCCTCGTGCCGTCTCGGTTCACTTTGCTTTCAGTAAGAGTCGCGTGCTCACTGTGCCCCCCCCCCGTCCCCCCCAGGGAGAGTCTCTTTAATAATTCATTAGGCACGAAATGTCACCGCACATTAGTTTCCCCAACTTTTAGCAATAATCGCAGCACGGCACAGAAGCGAGCGAATGTTCGGGGCGCTGCGCGTTTCCTGCTAACGTGGCCAGAAATACGATTTAATTTTTTTTATAATTTATTTTATTTACCAGGCAAAGGCCACTGAGCTATTAGCATTTCGCCATGGTGGCGAGATGTTAACTACCTCGCCCGGTATGCAGGAGGTCGTCGTGGGTTCGATCCCGACCCTGGCGCCTGCTGTATATTTGAAGTTTCCACGTCTCTCTCTCTCTCGCTGTGGTCCTCCAGTTT
Source organism: Lethenteron reissneri (assembly GCF_015708825.2). Lineage (NCBI taxonomy): Eukaryota > Metazoa > Chordata > Hyperoartia > Petromyzontiformes > Petromyzontidae > Lethenteron > Lethenteron reissneri. The sequence goes on from NC_083806.1 coordinate 9,111,395, forward strand.
TTCCTGCCACATTTAGAATCAACATGCGTTCAGAGCATTTGGCTGCTATAAATTTCCACGCGATAAGCCAGTTCGTTGAGCTATCATTTGTGGCCATGTCGCTTCTGAAATTGAGCTATATAGCTCAGTGGGCCTTACCTGGTAAAATAAAAATTGTTAGTTTATAGTTTATTAGCTCTTTTTCAGAGGTGACCCGATAATGCATGACAGCTCATTGAAGTGTCTTATTATGTGGGAATGTATAGGAATAGCCGAATAATCTAAACGCACGTTTCTAAATGTGGAGGGCAAAAAAAACCAGAGGACCTCGAGAAAAATCCACGCAACCATGGGGAGAACACGCAACCTCCAGATATACAGGCGGCGTCAGGGTTGGCATCTAACCCTCGGCCTCCTGCACAGCAGGCAAACAAGACGTTCAACCAAGTGATACGGTCATCCCAGTCAACCCATGGCACTTGGGTCTGTCCCATCAACTCCTGCCAGCGGCGAGCCTTCCACACTTCACGTGGCCTCAAAAGCGCACCTAGCCTGGCACAAGCGCCGTGGTGAAATCGCCGCCACTTAGTGGCTCGGCCCTCGAATGAGTTCTCGGTGCAAGTGGTGTAAGCATCAGGACTTGGGAGACAACATTGCGACCGAGCGTGGTGATGGCCACACCACCGCCTCATGCGCCGTGCTGCCCCTGATAAACGCCCTCACGACCCCAACAGCCGATGATGTAGGCTATGGGGGGTGGGGTGGGCATCTTTGTGTGCTTCACTGGAGCCAGAAACAATTCGACTCCCAAATGCTTTTCGGTTTTATAATGCACGACAATTGCATTCCCTTGAATTTGGTTGTAGGATTTTTTTTTTTACCGAAATTATTTCGCCGCACAACGGCCTGCAGCGTTCTTCATCTCCTTCACGTCTTGTCTGGATGTATTGTACATCATTAATGTGCCCACTTCTGTAATATTCTGCACCTTCTTGTACGTCAACTTGACAGTATTGTTGTTTGTCTTTGTTGCGCTGTCTTGTGCACGTAGGCACGTGTGTACCGTCTCCTGTACTATTGTCTGCATTGTACGGTCATGCGCCCAAGTCACCTCTGTTGTACCGTCTTGGTCTTGCTTTGTACCATTTTAGTGAGGGCATATGCAGCAAAGGCTTCTACTAATAAGCCTGGAGCACGTGCTGCCTTTACATGATTTTAGCCCGGATACTGTACCTCTAATATCCAGTGAGGTGAACCTTTGATTAAATAAAATAGAGGGACAAAATAAATGTAATGATAGATGCAGGGAAATGTTTAACCAACAGAATGTATTGATCCTGCTGTGTCTCCTGACTGATTCTATTTCACTCTCTGCTATATATTTCGTGCAACCTTTTCTCTGCTGTATATTTTCTTGAAACCTTTTCTTGTACCACACCTCGCTCGTGTTGCGTCTGGCCTCTTATCTCTCCACACGTCTCCATGCCAGCTTATTTATTTTCCTCTCCACGCGTCTCTTGTTACTCCCACTCCGTAACATCCCCATACTATGTCCCCAAGCTAGATATGTATGGACAGTACATCCTGGGGGAACAGAAATTGTTGCAACAACACGTGTGGAAATACAAGGGGGGGGGGCACTTGTAGTGGGCAAAGGTAACATTTAATGAGTGGGAATTTTTTTGGGGATCTAAAAATTAGGATGCTAGGAAAAATTTGGTCTCTCCATTTCTCTCTTTCTTTGACTCCGTGTCTCTGTCCATGTCTGTGACTCAAAGTAGGGTAATGTCTTGCTCCTCCACCTCTCTCATGCTGCACCACTTTGGGGTGCCAGTGCACAAACACCAATTTTGCGTCTCGTTTTTTTTCATCGTTTCTCACTCGGGTATCGTTTAAAAGTTGTAATGTTTGCTTCATTACCATACAAGTAACAGATTAGCCTACATTTTTACACACATTTGTACAAAGCATATTTGTCATGCAATATGAGATGCGTAACATGATATAAATAACAAGATTTTTTATCGATTACATTCGAAATACTTTGTTTACAACCCTTTGTCAATCCATTACCAGATGTAGATCTGTGGTTGTCCCTGCCTGATGACGAATGCGTGTTGCGCCCGAAACGTCGTTCTTTGTTTTATTTTATTTTCTCTACCTACGTGACTTTACCGAAAGAACCAAGAGTATGGATCCTTGCAGTCACGAAAACTTCCAAGTCTAGAATGGACGTAGATCTCTCGACGGTGCGTCATATCGTCGACCAGTCCAAATATTTAGAATGGTTTTCGCTTTGTTTGAAGAGCAGATTGGATTGGGGAAAGCTGGACTTGATAATGAAAGGCAACATTAATGTTCCAACAGAAGAACTTTTTAATTAATCCATGTCACCTGCTGTAACAAGGATCCGAAACAAGGACATTTTTACAAATTATAAAAAAAAGTGTGAAAATAGAAAGACGCGTGCTTGGAATTGCACCGAGTGACGTCAAGAACGACGGGTGAGAGACCATACACCAGTTAAACACGTCAGTCTGTTAGCACAGTTGGCTACATAAGGTGTAAAAGAAGTTCAACATACGTACAGAAAAAGTGGGTTTGGGCACAACACATCGCAAAAAGGGATCGTGACCGATGGTGACGAATGACAGTGGCAGTAGGGGGGTTGCAACGCATTTAAGAGGGCGTCCACTATCCACCGGGGAAATGGAAATCAGGTCTTGTGCAGGTGCTCGCTGGATTGTTGCGTCACAGGAATTGTGAGAGATGGAAACGGCTCTGGGACAGTAGATAGATTACATCTGATAATGACTTAGCCAATTATGTTTCAAACGTGTTGGCATTTAGGCACGGAGAAAAGCGCTCCAATTTTAGATCCCCCCCGCCCCCTCCCCTGTCGTAGGAGAGCACCCATAATGGAGGTGAAGGAAGGATCTTGCACCTCTCCAGCCTGTAATCTCTGGCTGTGCCAAATAAGACGTGAAAATGTGGACTCCACGAAATTGTGAAAGTAAATTTAAATGAAGGTGTTGCTTCTGCAGTAACTGGCAACCAGGTGATGACCATTGAGCTTGTTACTTCTGTGATACAGGTTACATCTTGAAAGGCAGCCCGGGTTTCAAACCGCGGATCTTTGTGGGGCCGACTCATTAGTTTACAGCCAAGCACAACAAGCTATTGAAGAAGAATCTTAGCTGTAAAAGTTCCTGCTCGCCTTGCTCTCCCCACGCAAGAGCTAGCTCTGCTTCTCATTTTTAGCCTCTGCGGCCACGCTCAGCCGACTCAAATCCGCAGCCAGTTGGTCGCCCGCACCCGCCACGGATTCCGAGGGTGCGGTGGTCGGCTCAGTTGGTGAGGGCGGCCCATAGGGGGGCTCCAGATAGACGCCACCGGCACAGCGCTTGCCCGAGACGGGGTCGACGATCGCGCCCAGCTTGAAGACGATCTCGGCGACCTCGTGGCACACGTGTTTCCCACGTCGCTCAGACAGAGCCTTGAGCAGCACCACGTCACCCACCATGCAGCGCTCCTCGGGGTCGTGCGCAAAGTACGTCTTGCGGCGGTTGAAGAACTGGCCAAAGGGGGTGAGAGAGAGAGAGAGATCGGCACGGTTGGCTACATACGGGGCGAAGGAACTTCCAGATACATAAATACAAGAAAAGCGGGCTTAGGCACAACACGTCGTTGTGACCGATGGTCAAGAATAACAGTGACAGCCGAGGGATGCAACACATTTAAGGGGACATCCACAATCAGCCGTGCGGTCGGTGTCACCACACATCTGTTAATTCCTCACAGATGGCAACGCATGGTACGGTTGAGATCACAGCCGGCTTTGTAAACATCTGTGCGTGGTGTTTTCCACAGCAATAGAGCCACCACTACGGCATGTCTAGCTGGAGATGGCTTGCTAAAAAAAAAAATTACATGCTTAAAAGTAAATTCGTTAAAAGCCCAACTTTAACGAACATATGGTAACAATGATACAATTTCAGTTACAAGGAAAGCATTGCAAACCCCAAGTAACACAATACTATACAGACAATGGATTAGTAAGGTTCTTAACACATTTGTTTTATGTTGCTATTGGAATAAAGAGAATGAAATGTTTCATCTGACCTGCGCGTTTATTTTCCAGGATCTGTATAGCTATAAGCGTGCAATAGTTAGCACAACTATTGCTCTTACCAGTTTATTGTGTCTTAAGATGAAATAAAGTTTCCCTGGATAAATCCATGACATGATTACTTTATCTTCCATGGCTCGTTAGTGTCGTATGCAGCAGACTGAGTCTAAGAAACTTAACTGGTTAACAACATTGGCCCGTTTCACAAAACAGCTGACGTTATTATATTGAACATGTTCTGCTTTAAACGACAAACGTGGAAAATGATACTCAAGGTGCTTTATGGAAACAGGAAAGAACCACGAGCCCTGTTCATGTGGGTTGATATGAACATGTTTAACGCAACTGTTGGGACCACAACTTTTGCAAACAATAGATTAGCTCCTTGAGGTGGGTTAACATTTGCAATAGAGTATTTTGAAAACAGATTTTTGCGTAAATAATTTTAAGGCACCATAGTGTCAAGAGCAATTTCCAGGTAAGTTAATATGCACGAATTTTTTTTGAAGATTGCATTTTATGATGTTTCATTTTTATTATTTTATAATTTCCCTTCTATGTGACTTTACCGAAAGAACCACGAAGAAGATTAATATGCACGGTTTCAGCTTAGAAGAGGCATCGTTACTGGTGCAGTATGCTGAAGTAGGCATGTAACGATGCATCGATTAAAACTGAATGTCACGCTAATAAATGCATTTGCTTGTGCACGTGAGAATCGATTATTTACTATTTATGCGAAGTATTAAATGACACGCTAATCTAAACATTTCTACATATTGAAGACAACAACACTATATAACTATAAACAAGACAGCGTTATTACCAATGTAACCATAAAAAAACAACGAAAACTAATTGATTCTTGGAACAAACCGCATATAACCCGGGTATACAAATGTGTAGATGAACAAGGTGAGATGCCAAGGGTCTCCCCGCGTGTGGCGTTCGACTGCGAAAAGAGCTTTATAGCTCATCGGATTCCTCCAAGTATAATTATTCTGATCGAGCCCCACTCACCTTGGTCAGGTACTTGTCCAGCACCATTCTCGTGACCCGCACCTTGGCCGTTTTGCACATCTTGGTGCCGATCACCTTGCCGATGATCAACTTGGCGTGCACGTTCAGCGCTTTCCTCACCACAGTCGACATCTGGCAAAGAGGAGTGATCAGACGAAGCTTAAGTGCTGATGGAGGGTCTCTTGAAACAACAAAGTTCCCTCCTTAACGGAATGTTGGGGCAAGTGCTGTTAGCGAGTAGCAACCTATGAAGGCCGGCACGGCACACAAGGGGGTGGGGGGGTGACCAGCACCACGCCCGGCCGCCTTTATCTCCCCAGTGGCGATGTTTTACACATCGCACCAGCTACTTATATGAGGCTGAGTCAACCTTGGGGAGGCCCAGGACCGGTTACAGATAATCGTCACCGATGTTGGCCGTGAGCGGGAATCGAACTCGGATCATGCTTTGTTTAAAATAAAACCACACACGGCCGTATGGCACAAGTGGCGTGCGAAATAAATGCATGGGGTCTGTCTACTGGCTCAGCCGGCCTTTAAAGTATCCCATTTAATCACGTGGAGGTGAACCCAGATTCAAAAGGTCTCCGCTCAATGATGGGCCCGACATCCGAGCCTCCCCGAGCCTCCCCTGTGAGTGTGTCACACTGTGAATGTGTCACACTGTGTAAGTGTGACTCACACACTGTGAGTGTCACACACTGTGTGAGTGAGTGTGACACCGTAAGTGAGTGTCACACACTCCGTGAGTGAGTGTGTCACTCTGTGAGTGTCACACTGTGTCACACTGTGAGTGTGTGTCACACTGTGAGTGTGTGTCACACTACGTGGGTGAGTGTGTCACTCTGTGAGTGTGTTTCACACACTTTGTGTCACTCTGTGAGTGTGTGTCACTCTGTGAGTGTGTGTCACACTGTGAGTGTGACACTCTGTGAGTGTGTCATACTCTGTGTCACACTCCGTGAGTGAGTGTGTCACACTGTGAGTGTCACACTGTGAGTGTGTCACACTCTCTGTGTCACACTCCGTGAGTGAGTGTGTCACTCTGTGAGTGTGTCACACTGTGAGTGTGACACTCTGTGAGTGTGTCACACTCTCTGTGTCACACTCCGTGAGTGTGTCACACTGTGAGTGTCACACTGTGAGTGTGTCACACTCTCTGTGTCACACTCCGTGAGTGAGTGTGTCACTCTGTGAGTGAGTGTGTCACACTGTGAGTGTGACACTCTGTGTGTCACACTCTCTGTGTCACACTCCGTGAGTGTGTCACACTGTGAGTGTGTCACACTCTCTGTGTCACACTCCGTGAGTGAGTGTGTCACTCTGTGAGTGAGTGTGTCACACAGTGAGCGTGTCACACACTCTGTGTGTCACACTGTGAGTGAGTGTGTCACAGTCTGTGTCACACTGTGAGTGAGTGTCACTCTTTGTGTCACACTGTGAGTGAGTGAGTGTCACACACTCTGTGAGTGTCACACACTCTGTGTCACACTCCGTGTCACACACTCTGTGGCACACTCTGTGAGTGAGTGTGTCACACACTCTGTGTGTCACACTGTGAGTGAGTCACACACTCTGTGTGTCACACTGTGAGTGAGTGTGTCACAGTCTGTGTCACACTGTGAGTGAGTGTCACTCTTTGTGTCACACTGTGAGTGAGTGTCACACACTCTGTGAGTGTCACACACTCTGTGTCACACTCCGTGTCACACACTCTGTGACACACTCTGTGAGTGAGTGTGTCACACACTCTGTGTGTCACACTGTGAGTGAGTCACACACTCTGTGTGTCACACTGTGAGTGAGTGTGTCACACTCTGTGTCACACTGTGAGTGTCACTCTTTGTGTCACACTGTGAGTGTCACACATTGTGTCACACTGTGTCACTCTTTGTGTCACACTGTGAGTGAGTGTCACACACTCTGTGAGTGTCACACACTCTGTGACACACTCTGTGAGTGAGTGTGTCACACACTCTGTGTCACACACTGTGAGTGTGTCACACACTCTGTGTGTCACACTGTGAGTGTCACACACTGTGAGTGTCACACACTCTGTGTCACACTGTGAGTGAGTGTGTCACACACTCTGTGTGTCACAGTGAGTGAGTGTGTCACACACTCTGTGTGTCACACTGTGAGTGAGTGAGTGTCACACTCTGTGTCACACTGTGAGTGAGTGTGTCACACACTCTGTGTGTCACACTGTGAGTGAATGTGTCACACACTCTGTGTGTCACACTGTGAGTGAGTGTGTCACACACTCTGTGTGTCACACTGTGAGTGAGTGTCACACTCTGTGTCACACTGTGAGTGTGTCACACACTCTGTGTGTCACACTGTGAGTGAGTGTGTCACACACTCTGTGTGTCACACTGTGAGTGAGTGAGTGTCACACACTCTGTGTGTCACACTGTGAGTGAGTGTGTCACACACTCTGTGTGTCACACTGTGAGTGAGTGTCACACTCTGTGTCACACTGTGAGTGAGTGTGTCACACACTCTGTGTGTCACACTGTGAGTGAGTGTGTCACACACTCTGTGTGTCACACTGTGAGTGAGTGAGTGTCACACTCTGTGTCACACTGTGAGTGTGTCACACACTCTGTGTGTCACACTGTGAGTGAGTGAGTGTCACACTCTGTGTGTCACACTGTGAGTGAGTGTCACACTCTGTGTGTGCGCGTTGTCTCTCACGCTGCTGCTGCTGTTGCCGTGGTCGGAGCACGCGCGAGGCAGCCACCAAGGTCGTCGCGGCGCGATGACGTTCAAGCGCCGCGACGGAAACCCCGCGGGGTCAAACCCTCGAGTTTACAAACGCGAAAGGGGTTTACAGAAATAAACTCAACGTGATAATAGGGGTTTCATCATAGTAATAGGTTTTTACCCTTTCAACTGGTACAGAAACTGACACCTTTATACAAGGCATCATCTTTGCAATAACCACAACACAAGCAGTCAAAATGCAAACATGATGCCTTGTATAAAGGTGTCAGTTTAGTACCAGTTGAAAGGGTAAAAACCTATTACTATATTTTGCCACTGGTAAAGGAGGTCTCATAGTGTAATAGGGGTTTCCCCCTTTTTTCTGGCAACAAAACAGCTGTTAAGATGTTAAAACACCAAAATTTTACAAGGAATCATGTCTGCACGAACCACAATGCTTGTGGTCAGAATGTAAACCAAAAACATACTTTGATAAAAATAATATAAATAAAATAAAATAAAATTCTCACGACGTTTCAGCCACAACACAAGCAACCGTGTTGTGGCCGAAACGTCGTGAGAATTGTATATTATTGTTTTATTTTTTATTATTTTTTAATTATTTCCCTTCTACGTGGCTTTACCGAAAGAACCAAGAAGATGAATCCCTGCAGTCACGAAAGCTTTAAATCGAAATTTATACTCTGATATTTGCATTGTTCTTGAAACTGGTTGGTCCACAATAGAGACAACTTTCTTTTGAGCCTCGTCTCAAACGGTGTTAGACCAGAGGACGCCAAAAAGCGTACAGCCTTAAACTAAACGTCTTAAATGTTAAATAAAGACTCGCAATTACAGCGCTGTGGTTGTTGTCAATCATAACAACGCACGTTTACATACGAAGGATGCTTGATTAATAAAAATAACTATCACCATATTCACTATCAGTATTGACATGAATCCTTGTAAAATGTTTCAGTTTTTTGCCATAAAAAAGGTAAAAACCCCTGCTATTATTATATTTTGGTATTGGCAAAGGAGGTATAATGATGTTATGATATATTAAATCTTTAAAACTGTTTGGCCTACACAAGAGACAGGCTTCTTTAGGGCCTAGTCTCACCACCAGTCAGACAAGAGAACAACAAGGCGAACAGTACATGAACAATGCACGTATAAGGGCATTTATAGATCGGGTGAGCAGCTATATAATAGGATTACCCATTTGCCAGTATGATAAAAACAATAGGGTTTACCCTTTATGTAAATGCAACAGGTGTTAAAGATATTCGAACGCCAAATATAAACTTTTGAGCAAAGGGAATTGCCAGAAAAGGGTAAAACCTATGCTTATTTTTTTAGTTACTCGTTGGTTCTTTCGGTAAAGCGACGTAGGTATAAAATAAAACTTTGATATTGGCAACATGATACTGTATACGTCCAGCGCTGTACTCGCGCTCTGCCGTAGAGGCAAAGGCCTCGTAACTTGTTTTTATTGTAACTTCACTCTTCGTCGCGTGGTGGTTAAAGCCCAAAGCAAACGAATTCAGGTTCGACTTTAAACCCCGGGTAAAGTCACGGTAGGGCGCTGTAAAGAAAACCCCGCCGCGTTCCCTTCGCGATTCCCCTCAGGGTTTAAAATAAACAAAAAGCGCGGGAAGCGCCATTGACGGTTTCACGGCGCCCCCTCCCCCCCCCGCGGCGCCCCTCCCCCTCGCGCCTCCTACACGGAGAGTTTCGCGGCGCCCCTCCCCCCCCGCGGTGCCCCTCCCCCTCCCGCCTCCCCCCCCCGTGGCGCCCCGCCCCCTCGCGCCTCCCCCCCCCGCGGCGCCCCTCCCCCTCGCGCCTCCTCCCCCCTCGTGGAGCCCCTTTCCCCCCGTGGCGCCCCTCCCCCCCCCGCGGTGCCCCTCCCCCCGCGGTGCCCCTCCCCCTTCCGCCTCCTCCGCCCCGTAGCGCCCCCCCCGCGGCGCCCCTCCCCCCCGCGGCGCCCCTCCCCCCCCCCCGCGGCGCCCCTCCCCCTCGCGCCTCCTACACGGAGAGTTTCGCGGCGCCCCTCCCCCCCCGCGGTGCCCCTCCCCCTCCCGCCTCCCCCCCCGTGGCGCCCCGCCCCCTCGCGCCTCCCCCCCCCGCGGCGCCCCTCCCCCTCGCGCCTCCTCCCCCCTCGTGGAGCCCCTTTCCCCCCGTGGCGCCCCTCCCCCCCCCGCGGTGCCCCTCCCCCCGCGGTGCCCCTCCCCCTTCCGCCTCCTCCGCCCCGTGGCGCCCCCCCCGCGGCGCCCCTCCCCCCCCGCGGCGCCCCTCCCCCCCCCCCGCGGCGCCCCTCCCCCTCGCGCCTCCTACACGGAGAGTTTCGCGGCGCCCCTCCCTCCCACGCGGTGCCCCTCCCCCTGCCGCCTCCCCCCCCTCGTGGCGCCCCGCCCCCTCGCGCCTCCCCCCCCTCGTGGAGCCCCTTTCCCCCCGTGGCGCCCCTCCCCCCCCCGCGGCGCCCCTCCCCCCCCGCGGCGCCCCTCCCCCCCTCCGTGGCGCCCCTCCCCCTCGCGCCTCCTCCACGGAAATTTTTCGGTAAAGTCACGTAGGTAAAAATAAATAAATATAAGAAAATAAAAATAATTATTATTTCTTATTTTTTACCTACGTGACTTTACCGAAAAAACCTAAGAAAAGGTATCCTTGCAGTCACGAAAGCTTCAAATCTAGAATCCTCCACGGATAGTTTCGCGGCGCCCTCTCCAGCCCCACCCCCACTATGTTCTGCAATATTTTGCTGTCTTTTCTTGGATTTTCTGTTTGCACATAGTCACTTTAAGAAGTTTTTTGTTCATGTTTTTTGTTTGTTGCGGTTGCACCCGATTCAAGAGCCAAATGGCTCACAGGGCTATACCTAATAAATAAACTTGAAACTTGAATGTTGGAATTCTCCGGTCCCATTCGCGTTCGGATTATAAGACGCTGCAGAAAGTGAAACGCAATCCCCCCCCACCACCACCACCGTCCCACCCACCTGAGAACGTACGCTCATCGTGTCTAATACACTTACACAAAATCGCCGCACTCTGCACCGACTGCCGGATTATAAGGCGCATCTCCCAACTCTTTGATGATAAAACAAGGCAACATTTGTATGGTGATCCGTTGAATGCGTTGTTACCTGGGGGGCGGTGGTGAGTGGTGGGTGGGAGTGGTTGGTGGGGGGTGGGAGGGGTGGTGGGGGGGGCGGTGGTGGTGGGAGGGGGGGGGGATGGTGGGTGGGGGGGGGGCGGTGGTGAGTGGTGGGTGGGGGGGGCGGTGGTGAGTGGTGGGGGTGGTGGTGGGTGGGAGGGTGGGACGGGGGCGGTGGTGGTGGGTGGGGGTGGTGGGTGGGAGGGGTGGTGGTGGGTGGGGGCGGTGGATGGGGGGGGGGCGGCGGGTGGGGGTGGTGGTGGGAGGGGGTGGTGGTGGGTGGGATGGTGGGTGGGGGGGGCGGTGGTGAGTGGTGGGTGGGGGGGGCGGTGGTGAGTGGTGGGGGTGGTGGTGGATGGGAGGGTGGGAGGGGGGCGGTGGTGAGCGGTGGGTGGGGGGGGCGGTGGGTGGGGGGGGCGGTGGGTGGGGGGGGCGGTGGGTGGGGGGGGCGGTGGGTGGGGGGGCGGTGGGTGGGGGCGGTGGGTGGGGGGCGGGGCTACGCGTTAGGCTCCTCCCCCTTCTGCAGTGGCCCCGCCCCTCGTCGGCCTTGCCGCTCGCAGTTGAATCGATTCTCTAAAAAGCAACAACGAGGCGAGGAACTCGGAGACCAACAACAACAACGACGACTACGACTAAAACAACAACACGGGGAGACGCATTACTGCCGTAGAGAGTGACTGCCGACATTAACGTGGCGAGTGGGGTAGTCGGGGGGGGGGGGGCTCAGGTATCGTGAGGAGGATAGAAGACGATGTTATAGGAAGCGCCCAGGCGCGTACGGATTAAACGCAACCATGGGCCGTCATCATCATCACCATCCTCATGCCCAGGCGCCGAGACGCGGCGGCGTTTAAAGTTATCCCGTGGTTCTCGATATTTTGTTGTTGTTGCTGCTACTACTACCTACTACTACTATCCGCTGTTGCGTTATTGTCGGAGGCGGCGGCGGCGGCGGAGGAAGATGTCCCTCATGTCGTTGAAGAAGAAGCAGCCCAAGACGTTCAACGTTCGCGTCAACACCATGGACGCCGACCTGGAGTTCGGTTGCGAGGTGGGGTAACCCGGTTACTATGGGGGGGTAACCTGGTGTTTACTATTGGGGGGGTAACCCGGTTACTATGGGGGGTAACCTGGTGTTTACTATGGGGGGGGTAACCCGGTTACTATGGGGGGTAACCTGGTGTTTACTATGGGGGGGGGTAACCTGGTGTTTACTATGGGGGGGGGGGGGGGTAACCCGGTTACTATGGGGGTAACCTGGTGTTTAATATGGGGGGGTAACCCGGTTACTATGGGGGGTAACTTGGTGTTTACTATGGGGGGGTAACTTGGTGTTTACTATGGGGGGTAACCCGGTTACAATGGGGGGTAACCTGGTTACTATGGGGGGTAACCTGGTTACTATGGGAGGTGACCTGGTTACTATGGGGGGTGACCTGGTTACTATGGGGGGTAACCTGGTGTTTACTATGGGGGGTAACCCGGTTACTATAGGGGGTAACCTGGTGTTTACTATGGGGGGGGGGGGTAACCCGGTTACTATGGGGGGTAACCTGGTGTTTACTATGGGGGGGTAACCTGGTGTTTACTATGGGGGGAGTAACCCGGTTACTATGGGGGTAACCTTGTGTTTACTATGAGCGGTAACTCGGTGTTTACTATGGGGGGGGTAACCTGGTGTTTACTATGGGGGGGGGGTAACCCGGTTACTATGGGGGGTAACCTGGTGTTTACTATGGGGGGGTAACCTGGTGTTTACTATGGGGGGGTAACCCGGTTACTATGGGGGTAACCTTGTGTTTACTATGAGGGGTAACTCGGTGTTTACTATGGGGGGGGGTAACCCAGTGTTTACTATGGGGGGGTAACCTGGTGTTTACTATGGGGGGGTAACCCGGTTACTATGGGGGTAACCTTGTGTTTACTATGAGGGGTAACTCGGTGTTTACTATGGGGGGGGTAACCCAGTGTTTACTATGGGGGGGTAACCTGGTGTTTACTATGGGGGGGTAACCTGGTGTTTACTATGGGGGGGGTAACCCGGTTACTATGGGGGGTAACCTGGTGTTTACTATGGGGGGGTAACCCGGTTACTATGGGGGGTAACCTGGTGTTTACTATGGGGGGGTAACCTGGTGTTTACTGGGGGGTAACCCGGTTACTATGGGGGGTAACCTGGTGTTTACTATGGGGGGTAACCTGGTGTTTACTATGGGGGGGTAACCTGGTGTTTACTATGGGGGGTAACCTGGTGTTTACTATGGGGGGGTAACCTGGTGTTTACTATGGGGGGTAACCCGGTGTTTACTATGGGGGGGTAACCTGGTGTTTACTATGGGGGGTGGGGGGGTAACCCGGTGTTTACTATGGGGGGGTAACCTGGTGTTTACTATGGGGGGTGGGGGGGTAACCCGGTGTTTACTATGGGGGGGTAACCTGGTGTTTACTATGGGGGGTGGGGGGGTAACCCGGTGTTTACTATGGGGGGTAACCTGGTGTTTACTATGGGGGGGGGGTAACCCGGTGTTTACTATGGGGGGGGTAACCTGGTGTTTACTATGGGGGGTGGGGGGGGGGTAACCTGGTGTTTACTATGGGGGGTGGGGGGGTAACCCGGTGTTTACTATGGGGGGTAACCTGGTGTTTACTATGGGGGGGGGGGTAACCCGGTGTTTACTATGGGGGGGGTAACCTGGTGTTTACTATGGGGGGTGGGGGGGGGGGGGTAACCTGGTGTTTACTATGGGGGGGTTGACATTGCCTACAACGGGCCTAACGCGGGATTTAACTTCGCCTTAACGCATGGTTTAGAACACACACGAGGTTATCTTAGCCTCACGGCAGCGTTAACACACACACGAGGTTATCTTAGCCTTACGGCAGCGTTAACACACACACGAGGTTAACTTAACCTCACGGCAGGGTTAACACTCACGAGGTTATCTTAGCCTTACGGCAGGGTTAACACACACGAGGTTATCTTAGCCTCACGTCGGGTTAACACACACGAGGTTAACTTAGCATAACGGCAGGGTTAACACACACGAGGTTAACTTAGCATAACGGCAGGGTTAACACACACACACACGAGGTTATCTTAGCCTCACGTAGAGTTAACACACACGAGGTTAACTTAACCTTACGGCAGGGTTAACACACACGAGGTTAACTTAGCATAACGGCGGGGTTAACACACGAGGTTATCTTAGCCTCACGGCAGGGTTCACACACATGAGGTTATCTTAGCCTCACGTCAGGGTTAACACACACACACGAGGTTATCTTAGCCTCACGGCAGGGTTAACACACACGAGGGTAACTTAGCATAACGGCAGGGTTAACACACACGAGGTTAACTTAGCATAACGGCAGGGTTAACACACTTGTGCGCACACGTGTCTTTGTCTGCACAGGGCAGCTCGCTGTGTTAAAGACCACGTAGGAAGTTTAACAGGGTCTGTCTTTCTCTCTCACGTTGTTTTTTCCCATCAGCCCGAATTAGTTATTGTACTAACGCAGAGATGATTGGAATTGTCTGGATGTCCACAGTACTTATGCCACGTGGAGGGCACACGTTAAAACATGGCTTAGTTTTAAAACACATTCTTAGTTTTACATACTTTGATACTGCCAAAGAAAAGGGTCTCGAATTTCGATTTAAAGCTTTCGTGACTGCAGGGATTCATCTTCTTGGTTCTTTCGGTAAAGTCACGTAGAATGGAAATAATAAAATAATAAAAATAAAACAATAAAATAATTCTCACGACGTTTCGGCCACAACTCAAGCAGCCGTCCTCAGGTGAAGAATAGGTCTGTCGAGAAGACACGTCGTGAGAATTATTTAATGTTTTATTTTTATTATTTTATTATTTCCATTCTACGTGACTTTACCGAAAGAACCAAGAAGAAAAAGTGTCTTGTTTTTGATGGCTTTAGTTTGGGTGTCACCCTCGCTGCTAATGCGACCCTTACACTGATTGAAGCCCTTAAATTGCTTTGAACGGGAACTGCTGGCTGGAAGGGGCCTCTCTTCACTTGGGGTACTTGGTCTACTCTTCCACTGCACAGGGGGGAGGGTCTCTGTCATTGTACGAATGCGTTACTGTATTCGAGTTGGAGTTAGAAGCGGAATGACAAACCATTGCAGGAACGGAATAGTGGATATGATGATGACCGACATCTTTCAACACATCAGTAGTAACATCATTTGAGTGTATGGTATTTAAAATACGTATTGTAATTCTGCAAGCGCCTCATCCAGCTGTCAATCACAACAAACCGGTTATTCGTAACGGTTTGGTTCCTCTTCCAAAAAGCATAAAGTACTTACATTTATTGTGCGTCCAGTGTTAGTTTTCGCCAAAGTGGAATAACAGAATGTATTTGTTTAATGAATCAACGAGAACGCAAATGTATGTAATCATGACATTTGGAGTAATCCGTCTTTAAGCAGTTACATAACACTCAACTTGGTTATTTCACTCATTTAATTAATTCACTTTTCTCCAAAGTGTTTTTTTATTGTCGTGGGCCAAGCCAGTTGGTGGTATTTTCTTGCCTAGACCCCCCCCCCTGTCACCACCACCACCACCACTGGGGGGTTCAGGTTCGTGCCCCTAGGCTGTATCGTTCAGGCAACACGGGAGGGTGGGGGGGGGTTTAAAAAAACGACACGGTCCGCGGTTAATTTTAATGGCTTAACAAAAAACGCGTTGCAAACAAGAAGCAGTGAAGAAGAATAAGTTTTGACTGCTGTGGCGTTACATTTGAAGAAGGCGGCAACCCAGGGTACAGATGTAACCCCAATTTAACTGTCAACCCATACGGTTTTTACCCCGTATTCTTGTACAGGTAAATTGAGTTTCCAGGTTCTATATATACGGTGTTACAGCCGTTTCAATACGGGGTTTGTAGGATGAACGTTGAGATTTATAAGGCCACGGGGTGATCAATAACATGTGAATTGGTCTGTAATAAAGTAGGCACTGATTAGGGGTTGACATTTATGTCTTAACAAGCGGTGGATCATTTCAAACAGACCACTTGGCGCTGTTAGTCGTTGATGAAGGTTTTTGTTGGCAGGAATTTTTGGCGGGGTATTGTAAGCTTTGGGTAGTTTTACATATTTGAGTACTGCCAATGAGGCCTTTGATGCAAGCGTTTCAAAAATGAAGTTGATGGCAGTGGTTAGGTTAGGAATGGGGCCCCGTTTACCCTTAATCACGGGTGTCAATATGGTGTAGCAATGTGAACTTTCCTTGGGCAGTGATTTTTTAGCCGGTTACACAAAGATTAAGACATTATATTTGCAGAGCGGTTTTTCATGGACTATTTTAGAAGAACAGAGGTCGAATTTGGTGTTCAAAGATGGGCGTTTGAGGCAGTAGTAATGTTTGTTACTATTAAAACCAGAGGGCCTAACTCTAACGACAATGTTCTTTCTTTAACAATACTTGCAGAGCATGAATTTAATATGAAGAATGTTGTAAGAAACTTGAAATTTGGTTAGAGTATCGCAAAGTTGTTGATCAGGAAAAGTAACAGTTGCAACGGGATGTGTGCAGAATGGAGGCCACGTTACTGAGACTGGCATTGGATTTGACACACACAAGTTGTTGACCAAGGATAACTTTAACCACATCTTGGGATAATGTAAGAGCAGACCTTGTTGGCCAGGTGTTGATATTGAAACAACTACAATATCTGAAGGAAATAAAAGGGAAAGTATAGTGACAACAGTAGGATTGGTAATGATGACCCCTTGAATACTCAAAAGGGTTTGTCTTACAACACTTGAATTTAAGAGGTTTTTTTCAACTTCACTGCAACAAAACAACAATTCATGCATTTTATCCATGTCCATTTGTTATTATTAACATAATGGAGAGAGCCCAGGGACAGAACATACCGTTTGGTATACTCGGCATTGTTAAACTTTTTGAAGAAGTCTCCATCCTGTGTGACCAGGTTATGGAATGATGTGCGTTCCAAGGGATTTCAAATCCTCCGAAACATCGCCGTCTCTTGTAAAACGACGGAGCTCAGGTTGTAAGTAGCATGAGCATAAAACATTTTGGAAATCCACATCTGCTTGCTTAGATTGGCTCGTTTCAAGGTAGGATGAGTGGTGATCTAATGATCTGACGTACGGTTATGGAGACAGATCCGGTGTGGGGAGTGAGTTGGGTATGCACGCCCTTGGTTTTAAGTGTGCGTAGTTTACCTTGCCGTTACATTTTTGCATGTCTGGGCAGGACTAAAAACGTGTTCATACGTTGGATGAATATTCTGATGGCTATTGTTGAAGGTGAATACTTGCCACTGCTAATTAATTCAGAATCAGAATGTGTGTTTATATTGGAGGAATCCTATGAGCCATGAAGCTCTTTTTCACGGATGTCCAGTTAGGTACTTTGCACTCGTATTGTACAAAAACACGATAGGAGGGCAAAGTTACAAGAAAGGTAAACACATCTCTCAAACAGATACAAATGAAACTAAACCATCCCCACCCTACCAGGCAAAGCCCACTAAGGTATTAACTTATTTTTCAGAAGTGACCTGGCTACAAATGATAGCTCAACAAAGTGGCTCATAATTTGGACATTTATAGCACCAAAATGATCTAAATTATCTCAATGTATTTTTTTTTATAAATGTTTAATTAATGTACAGTCGTTTTTTTTTACGCTTTCCAAAAACCAACCAATCTTGCTCTCAAGTGGAGACTTTATTCCATTCCACGACGATAATGTTTGTTGTCTGCGTATTTGTTGAGTTCGAATGTTAATTGTAAACAATATAAACTATGATTGTTAACCAATTTTACTCGTCAAATGGTAAGAGTTAAATGTATAATATGTTACCCTAAATAACCTGTTAACCCTGTGCCGCTGAGCAACCGACACAGCAGACACCTCGTGCAAACAGATAGAAACATCTCAAGCCGCAGGAGGCAATATACAAAGTAGACTTTGTCAGCAGTTAAAAGTTGAGCACAAGGGGGGGACATGATGATGGCTGGTGAAATCCAAGTTAAAAACTAGGTTCATAAAAGCGTTGTCTTGAGCAATCGTGCATTAGTCCTTAAAAATAGTACGCCCCAAGAAATAACCACCAGTAGCTAGTGTATACTGCAGCTAGAATGACGGACCATGTGTATCATTAGAGTGATTTCCCCCTCTCCCGTTCCAATTGCTGCTATCTGCAGCTATTGTGGGAAATAAGCAGGTGTCGTGCTGAGGCTGTGAACAGCAGTCCCCGTAGCCAGCCGGGAGGAGGGGTGGTTACAATGAGCTTAAAGCAGTTGCAGATTTTTTTTCTTTCTGCCGAGGCGGCTGGATTATCTTGCAGCAACATGTGGTGGAGGGGCGATAGTTATATTACGCTGCCCATTGAGGTGCGCCTGAAGTGTACCTTGGATCGAGGAGGTGCTCAGGCCAGGAAACCTTCCTGTTTAAGAGATGTTTCGAAACGGGGGGGCAGGAAGGAGAGGGGCAGCTTGCCCCTTTACTAGTGTAATATTCGTGGCAAGGTACAACATTTGGCGATGATGAACATGGGGCCTTTAGAATTTAGAAGTGCCGGCTTGCATGTTGTCTCTAGGCATACGGCCGAGCCCAATCCGTCATCTTTTGCCGCCCGCTTGGTCAGTGGTGATGGAATGGATTATGGCGCTTGATGTTTTCCAAACGACTAATCCCCTCGGCAGAAGGTATACGACATTCGAACGAAAGGTGATTTTTTAAAAACTAAAGGAAAGTCCATCTCGACTCAGAGTTTCATTACATCGGTAGCCTGTCTCAATGGCTGTGGGAATACATTCACCTTGCAAGCCAGGTCCCACCGTCTCTGCCAGAGTAGGCCTAATTACACTGTTTGATTTTATAAACATTTTGAAGAAATGTCATGCATATTCCTCGGGCAGTACTTTTTTGTACAGGTGATATCGGAGAGGAACTCTTTCGTTTTTTAAAGGTGTTATCAACATTGTGCTTATTGGGAAGATTGAGAGACGATGCGGGTTTTGTTGTTGGGAGGCCTGAAAATAATAGCCACTCCCCAAGACGATGAACATTTTTGGCTGTCTGTTGAGAAACCACCAACAATCTCGTGAAATGTGACCAAGAGTCACCTTCAAATAATTTAAAACATTAAAAAGTTTGCATAACTCCATGGATTACACGGGATTATTTAAGCTGGATAACCCTACGCCTGGGAGGTTAGCTGTTCACAGCCCAATGATGTCACTTACAGCCCACATTTATTGCATAGCGTTTTAACACAAATGAGGTTAACAATATAACCATTTTGACGGGTAACTTAGAAGAACATGTTTGTTCGTTTTATATGCATTGCCAACTTTTTTTTATTAATCCCTTGTAAGCCTTATACCAAAGCATGTTCAGACATGTGGATTTTTTTTCTATTTAACTTACAAACTGCTTTTATGTAAATGGAATATAAAAAAATATTCTCTCCTGCCAGATCAGCACCGTACTTGGAATGCTTTTTTTTGGCATCAAATCAAGTAATTTACTGACCAGGTACTGTAAATAATTGGAAATAATGATGCCATATCATGCTCATTTGAAAATAACGGCTGGTTTGTACATAGTAGTGAAATATAAGTGTTAATATCGCGTATGTTTTACTATGAAAAATATGAAGCCTTCTCTCTTGACCTGCTTGTAACTCACTTTTTTTATATAACCGTGTTTTGTTACAGATTAAAATGAAGGGGAAGGATCTCTTTGACCTAGTGTGCCGCACTATTGGCCTGAGGGAAACGTGGTTCTTCGGTCTTTGCTTCATGGTTAAAGATACCCTCACGTGGCTGAAGATGGAAAAGAAGGTGAGGAATATGTGGGTTTGTCTCGGACCATTGGTAGTGTTGCCTCTAAAATATACAGGTATTCCTCTACTTACGATGGGGATGCGTTATGACGACCCCATCGTAAGTCAAAAATATCGTAAGTCGAAGATGGCCTAGCCTACCCAGGAGTCTTAAAGAATGGTGATAATTTAGCAAAACAGAGCAATTTACAGTAGCGTACTTTATAAACTGAATTTATTAATGACAATACTGTTTTGCACGGTAAAATGTAAAGTAAAAACAAGGTAAATTCTTAGCCTACCTATATGAACTGCAATTTAATAGAAAGTTTTTTTCAGCAAACAATCCTATCTGCATCACGCAAGGCGGGAGATGCGTACATCCCGGCAGCGTCCCAACGTACAGCATCGTACCTCGTACGCTACTGCGTATGCCTGCCACGCAAAATTTTAATATTTAACAATTTTGTCGTCTCGCTATCGCCATCGTAAGATCGAAATATCGTAAGTCGGACCATCCTAACTCGGGGGACGATCTGTACCTACAGCCAGCGATGTGCAGTTATATTTGCAGTCGGCACTTGGGTCTTCAAGTTGCCTAAGATGGTCCCATATATTTCTAGCCTTGCAAATCATTTGGGCTAGAACAATGCATTTATTCGCATCGGTGTTTATAAATTAATGTGTGTGTAATAATACTATGTTCACATCACCCCTGAAGTTACTAGACATGCTTACAATCCTCCACGATGTAAAAAAGGCAAAGATTTTTTTTTATTGAATTGTGACCCTGCTTCACAACTGTTCAGCTAATCATCGGGAGTGAATTTCTCCACCGCTACTAATCACACATTGCACAGTGGTCATAAAGAGTTACAGAGGTTTTTATTTTTCATGATGATGTGTCCATTAAGCTCGCATAATTGATTTCGATTACGGAGTAATTCTCGAGTGATCTTTTATTGGCTGATGAGAACGATGTGCTCAACATCCTTAGATTGGATAAAAGTGATTGGTCCGATTGTTTTTTGATTGGGGTGTAATGACTTCTGTGCATTAAACTGCACTGGACCATTACCAGAGAGTGGCACGTCACAATTATAATTCAGCTCGTTTCACGCATCACCACATCCTCCCCATTT
Organism: Lethenteron reissneri; assembly: GCF_015708825.2. Classification (NCBI taxonomy): domain Eukaryota; kingdom Metazoa; phylum Chordata; class Hyperoartia; order Petromyzontiformes; family Petromyzontidae; genus Lethenteron; species Lethenteron reissneri. Next base: position 9,132,362 of record NC_083806.1, read on the forward strand.
CTGCTCACATTTTTCATTATGGTGCTTAATGTGGATTGTGCTGAAATAGTTTTCTGAGATGAGATGAGGGACTGGGGTGTGTTGCATTTGAAAACGCTTGAGAGTTGTTTCACAGAAACTAAGTGATACACAGACGTGTACAGATTGAGTCACTGATACATTGTGTTTGGTTGCCATTTGTTTTTTTGCCATCTCATTTGCTGGACATAGTTAAACAGGAATGCCCTAGGTGGTTTGCGTGTCTTGGGAGCCAGTGTTGGCCTGTTCAAAATGCAATCACGATCCTCCGTTACCTTTTGTGTGGCATCCATCACAGGTTGTACAGTCGTTTGGATGAACACCCCGATGATCCAAAAACCAAGGTTCACATTCATAATCAACGTTTTTGGGTTTAGATCGCCATTCTGGCGAATTGCCCGATGATGCTGGATGCAATTACCAGCGAAACGTCGTACTCAAATTGTAAATGTTGTGGTTTCACGCTTCAACACACCGGTGGGCTAAAGCAGTGAACTATTTGTCTTTTGTCAACGTGACACTTTTTTACTGATTGGCCGTGTCGGGTGGTGGAGGGTTACGACACATTTATAAATAACGCGATCTAAACCCAAAAACGTTGATTATGAATAATATTGGTCGCGAAAGCCTACGTGTTAAGGTTCACATTGTTTTCATTTGTGTAGCCAGTGTGGCTCGAGGTTGCCAGGTAGGATTTTTACTTATTTACTGTTTTACATATTGATGTATCAGCCCAATCGGAAAGATCATAGCGAATTTGTTTAGCAGTAGAATACCCTTAATGTTTGAAATCAATGCGATGCTGGCATAGAAGTTTTAGTACGGTGATCAAGTATGAACAATCAATGTATGTCCTCTGACGATGATGATGACTTGTATAGCCAATAGATCAGGGTTTTCCCCACATTTACCAGTTTATTCCCATTCAAATGTAAGTTAACTTGTTCCATGCTCCCTGATGATCGTCAAACATGCCCCACTTGATGCGCAAAGCAAATCACGTCGTCAGCGTTCATTGAGCTGATTCAAATTGAGATCTCACTTGGCCTATGTGTGCACGTGTGGGCCACATGCTGCAGACACGGCCGCGTGCACGAGTGGGAGTAAATTGGTAAACGCGGAAAGATGTATAGTGTGGTGGGTCGCGAGGACTAGAGTTTGGAAAACCCTGTTTTTGTTTTCTACTTTTCATGCATTGCGCATTGGGATCCTAGATGGAATGCTCATTATACATTTGAATGAAAAAAAAATACGGCTTTAATGAGATTCACTGCTGTCACCATGCAATGCTGCGGTGATTTTTAGACGGTGCATCCCTGCTGGCTTACTCTGCTGTGACGCATCTTGAAACACTCTTAAGAAAATGTAAACACAGGAGTGTGACCTCAGGAGTGTCAAATGTGAGACTTGGAACATTTTAATTCGCTATTAATCTGAAATAAAAGGATAGTATACTAACTGTGAATATTATAAAGCAGCGTTCTTGCACTATATTTTCCAGGGGGGGGGGGGGGGTGCACATTATAAAATTATCATGTGCCGGTGTCATCACATCATAACGACTGTCCATACAATGACTAATCTGTATCTCTTTTTCTCCACTTCTCTCATTACTTATTTATCTTATTAATAAATATATCGCTTGTCTACAGGTTTTCTACCCCTTACATCTCTTTCATCTTACTAATGTGTTTCCCTTTTTTCCCCCTTTCTCTGGGCCATAACTCGGCAGGCCGCTTTTGGTTCTTGGGCCTGCTAGTTGAAGAAGCCTGTCATAAAATATGATGTTCTGCCATGAAGTAACATGTCTGAAATTTGAGTCAAATTTAACCCTTGTTTTAGGTGCATGCTTTTTAATATCTATCCTTTGGACACATCAATGTATTAATTTATTATTTTGTGTCCAGCAGCAAACGATGCGGTGTTTTGTGACTGCCATTACCATGTACGGCACCTGCAGCAACAGTCGGTGGTGTGTGCGGCTGTGATTGTTGGTGGTGGCAGGTGCTGGAACAGGAGGTTCCCAAGGAGGATCCCATCTCCTTCCAGTTCCTGGCTAAATTCTACCCAGAGTCTGTGGATGAGGAGCTGGTGCAGGAGATCACACAGCACCTCTTCTTCCTCCAGGTGTGTACTGTGCACCACAAAGTGAAAGGGAGAGACGTGGTGTTTGAACTCCACGTCATTAATTCTAGATTTGAAGCTTTCGTGACTGCAAGGATTCATATTCTTAGGTTTTTTTCGGTAAAGTCACATAGGTAAAACATCAAAATTAATGAAAATAAAATAAAATAAAACAAAAATCACGACGTTTCGGAGGCAACACAAGTCTCCGTCATCAAGTGTTCGGTTTCTTGCACAGTCATTTAATTTTATTGTTTGTTTTGACTCGTTTGTTGTAGCCCTCCTTACAAAATAGACTTTGTTTTGAAGTGCTCTCACCTGCTTGTGAATAAATTATAATAACTTATTGTGCCCGTGACGCAGTGGTTAGTGAACTACTATGGACACTATAACCTGAGTTCATTTACCAGCCATGTCTAATATCTGAACAATGAGTTATATCTAAACCAGTTTTGGTCCAGCGTGGTGAAATATGGGTAAACAACCCCCAGATAACTGATATGGCTTAGGGATGCCTTCATCCAGCAGTTGATTGACAAAGGCATCTAAATTATTTAAATAATATTTTATTGTCCCATTTTATGCATCGAAGGCATAAAGTTTCCTTGAAGACAGATATTAGAGCCCTTTGTACAGTGTGAAACTATATGCTACATACCTCTGCCATACATGTTATTGGCTGCCGAATATTATTTTCACGTGTTAACATTTTCCTAGGAGTGCTTCAAGATGCATCACAGCAGAGTGAGCGAGCAGGGATGCATTGCGTCTAAAAATCACCACAGCATTGCATGGTGACAGCGGTGAATCTCATTAAAGCCGTAATTTTTTTTTGAAATGTATAATGCGAATTCCATTCGAAGATCCCAATGCGCAATGCATGAAAAGCAGGAAACAATAACAGAGCCAGGGCAACCGACCAAACTAAAGAGGGAAGGCCACTTTAAAGAGATGGGTTGTCAAAGCAGACTTAAATATATCTCCCAATTCTGATTGCCTGATCTCAAGTGGCAAGGCATTCCATAGCTTGGGTGTCACGCTAATAAAAGGCCGATAACCAAAAGAGCACCACCTAGACCTTGGGAGTGCTGAGAATTGTAGATCAGAAGATCTTAAGGACCTTGATGGAATATATACATGTATTAGTTCCTGCAAGTAATTTAGAAATATTAATTAGCCTTTTGGCATTTGCTAACTTCTACTAACTTAACCCATGTAAACTGAATTTCCTACATTTCCATTAAATTGATTGTTTCCCACAGTAGTTTTGGAATTAATTTATCCTTTACCAGCATCCACTCTTTTTGTGCATTGATACTGAGAGGCGTTGCACGCCTGAAAAGCTGTGATGTTCGTTGGGATGTCGTGAGAAATAATTCAGCATTTTGTATACAAACTTTTCTTTCACAGGTGAAGAAAAAGATCCTGGATGAAGAGATATTTTGTTCACCTGAGGCATCGGTCCTTTTAGCTTCATATGCTGTCCTGGCCAAGGTATTGTATGTTATGAAGTTCATATCCAAACTGCGTACCAATGAAAATAGCTCGTTTTTTCACTGTTGTCCAAGCAGAAACTGGCACAACTGCTTGAGTGTAGTGAGGCTGAAAGTACTGAGTGATGTCACTGATAGAAGAACCACTTTGGGAATGTTCGTTTGGCTCGACGCAGCATTATATTCAGCCACACTCTGGAGGTTATAGATAGTGGCAGCTGACGCACACGCAACATAATTGTTTTTTTTCTCTCATACAGTAAAACTATCTGCACAGCAGTTGAGTAGGTAATTTAACCGGGCTATGGGGAGAAATCTCTCTTAGTGGTTTATAAACAGGGTCGTTCGGTGGGGGGCAACAAAAATGTGATTGGCACCGGTTGCACATTGAGTCTGGTTGCACGTAAGCCTTCATGAAATAGAATTTGTTTGAAAGTGTTCTCCATATCATCTGTTTTCTTTTTGTTTGCTGTCGTTGCAGTATGGCGAATATGATCGGAGCCTGCACACTCCGGGTTTTTTGGCTCAAGATGAGCTACTGCCAAAAAAGGTGAGCGTGCATCGTGTACAAAATAAATATAATATATTCCATTAGGTGTTTCATCCTTATTCGATTTTGCCTGAATGTATTCATGTGTATACGTAAGCTTGTCTCATGTGAGCAGTATTAAAGTTCAGCTCATAGAAATACATCCATCGAAAATAATATTTTTCTAAACCAAGAAAAAAAATATATAAAAATATATAATCCGCTGTCACCTCATTGCCACTGATGTTGAGTTGGTAGTATTTGCTTATTGCACATTTGTCATTTTTATCTGTGAAGAAGCAATGTGCACCGTGCTCATTCTTCTAGAACGTTCTGTTGAGTGTTTTTTCAGTGTTTAAGTCGATCCATATCACATGAATAAGTGACAATTTTCAGGCAATGGTATTTTTTCACATGTAGAAACATTTTTTTTACGATTTGGAGAGGAACGGTCTCCTGTGCGTATTGCGTTGGTTTTGCGTAGATGGCACGGGGTTGATTTTAACCAACAAAGTTTCATGCGGGTAGATGGATAGTCTACAGTTACATTATAGTGGTAATTTATCTTGAATTCTGCCTTGAGAGCGAAAATAATGCATTCCAGTTTGTGAATCGACTTCCACGCTTTTCTGTTGCATCTTGAGTGCCTTTTTATTTCTATCAGGTCATCAACCAGTACCAGTTGACACAGCCAATGTGGGAAGAAAGAATTACAAACTGGTACAAAGGACACCAGGGCATGACCAGGTACATTGATATGCAATATATATTAGCAACCCCATATTAATCTCTGAATAAAAATCGTTAATGTTGGCGATTGATACTGTTAAAGCATCATGTGGATAGCTCCGCTTGATAAGGAAATTGCAATGCATTATCGGGCCTACTGAAATTCATGTGTTTGAGACACGTTTTAAATACAATATTTTATAATGTAACTGGTAACACAAACTGTAAGATATACATCATAACACATATGTAGTTTGCAAAGCGTAATGAAGTAGGGACTTGCGTAAAATGTGACTTACATATGCCAATATATTTGCACTATTTTCCTATTCTTGTATGGCCATTTGACATTAACAATATTGTTTAAATCTTACATTGCATTGGAAGCTTTTTTATATGTAGAAATAGATCTCAGCTCTTATAATGTGGGAAAAGTTATGGCAATATCTTATTAGTCGTGGGATTATGTTTGAGTAATATTTATACTCATGAATTTGTATGTGTGTGATGTATGAATCACACTCTTGTTATTTTGTTTCTTTAGAGATGAAGCTGAAATGGAGTATCTTAAAATTGCCCAAGATCTCGAAATGTATGGAGTGAATTATTTCCCTATAAAGGTAAATGCGTTTTCCATTAAAGTAATTTGACATGACATTACCAATTTATCTTGACAGTGATTGCATTTGTTCCCACATTTGTATTAATGACACTGTGCCTCGTGTGTTTCATTGACATAGGACAAAAAAGGAGTTGATTTCTTGCTTGGTGTCGATGCTCTGGGCCTAAAGATCTTTGAACCCAATGACAAGTTGCAGGCGAAGAAATCGTTTCCGTGGAGCGGAATCAAGAATGTGCAGTACAGTGACAAAGAGGTGGTAACACACGTGACCAGTGGGCACGTATTTGCTTGTGGGGAGAGCTTATCAGCACTTCTCACTGATATGTGTCTATAAAGTGTGTATATGAGGATGTTTGTCCACTGGATGTAAAGCTATAATAAGCTATTGTATTCAGAGACACTAACAGCATTACATTGTTATTTTAGCTCGCTTTTGGAATGGTCTTAGGGGGGTGGTGTGGTGCGGAGATCGCACTATGAAACGGCCGACCTGAGTTTGATTTCTAGACATGGCTATAACACTGGTCAACACACTTTTTCTGGCATAAGGTATTCCAACGGTTTTAAGGTAATTTTGGGGTGCTGATTCCAAATCTGGCATCAGTTTTTGTCTATCACATGTTTTTGAGATATCAAATATAGCATTTTCAATAAAAACTGCAGAAGAACTATATATTAAATAATTGTGGATATCTACATAAAATCATATTATAAACACACTATCCTAAAAATACAGCACCATATTTTAACACTAAAGCAGTCACTGACTCGCAACAACTTGCAATCATAAGTGACAGAGTTAATTTCAGGTAAAATCAATGAAAATGGGGTATGCCGATAGCATAAAAATGCGATGTGATGGAGCAAATCTGAGATCAGATTTGGAATCGGCACCCTGAAATTAGTCTAAAACAGCTGCAAAAGTCCAGGCCAGAAAAAAAGTTTTTTTTGTTGACCAGTGTAATCCGTGGCGAATGATGTCTGAGCAAGTCCTGGGCATCCCACATCACCAACCTGCAATGGGCAGCATGTCCTGGTCACCAATACGGCACGGGGGACGCCTTCAGCCAGAAATGGATTGTTTATTTATGTAATTGTCAAAGAAGATACATTTAAGAAGAAATGCCATTTGCCAGTTTTTTTTTCTGCACAGTTCTTGACCCAAAATGTTTTTCCGCTTCATGTTTTCCAGTTTACCATAAAGCCTCTTGACAAGACAACCGAGGTCTTCAAATTTTACTCTTCAAAGCAGAGAGTAAACAAACTGGTAGGGGCTTAATTCACAACTTGGTGGTTATCTTTGTTAACTCTGTTAACGTGGTTATTAGACATGTGATGTTTCTACCTTGTGATTTGATGAATTGTCACGAATCGTGGTAAATTCATGATATTTTTTACTGTCTTAATTTGCATTGTTTCTGATGTCTTCTATCTTGATTCAAATTGACTTATTTACTCCGTTTGCGTAAATGTAACCGCGTAGAATTTGGATCGTAATGACTTGATTTCTTAAATGCACAATTGATTCGGATGTCTTTCTGAGCGTACGAACTGATTTTCAGTCAATAAATTAATCAGTTATTAATTGTTTTAAGAGGTGTGAACTGATGTGCTAAGTTTTAATCAGAATTTCATTTTATTTGAAACTTTTAATGATCGTGAATTCAGTGAATTTGCTGATGTTAAATATAATGTTGTTCTTATAATAATTGAAAAACATTGAACATCCTCTTGCTATAATTTAAAGCTCAAAGCTTGCGTTGGAAATGGTTTAATATAATGTTGAAGGCATTTGGTTTTATCCATCTGCTTATTTAGTTTATTTCCATGATTATATCTGAAATGTGAATTCCAGATCCTGCAGCTGTGTATTGGAAACCACGACATGTTCATGCGACGGAGAAAAGTAGATTCTATGGAAGTACAACAAATGAAGGCTCATGCCAAAGAGGAGAAGGCACGGAAACAGGTATGGTTATAAGCCGGCTATGGATATTCATCACATACACATGCCTTCCAGAACAAATCCTTAGCAAACGGTAACTTTGTTCACAATAAGGTTTTAGCATTTGGCAGTACGCTGCATTGTATGGCGTGATATGTAGTTACGAAATAGATAAGGAGAATAAGCCTTATAGGTCAATAGCTCGTTTAATCCAGCTCATGAACAGCACAGACTGCCTTCGTGAATCTACCGCCATTTGGCCAGATAACGCTGTGGTTAGAATGCACAATTGAAAGGCTTTGAGTTCAAATCTCAGTTTGGGGTGGGCTCAATCCATAACCCCTTCGGGTCAATAAAACAAGTATAATTTGGTGGAAATGTCAGTGGTTGTCCTTTGGATAAATGAAACTGTATACCTATTGGGGTACATGATGGGAAGCAGAGGACAGTGCAGCAGAATTAATTGTTGTACTCTGCTCCCGCCTTCACCAGTCCACACTTACCAGTGTGGTAAAGTATGGTAAAATAACCCCCATACTTTGTGGCATCAAGAGGCTTTCATCAAGTGGTAGGTTGACAAAAGGGCTGTATATGTACACCGAGGAATATAGAATATCCACCGCTGAATCAAGGGCGACCAGTGGAAACGAGCACCTTCCCATGCTTGTTTGAGCAGGGAAACGCTCTCAGAGTAGCTTGTCGTTGAGTACGTTAAGAGTGGTCCCGAGTGTTAACCTGATGCACACAGTAAAGCATTTTACTTCTTGGTTCTGTCGGTAAAGTCACGTAGAAGGGAAATAAGGTGGGGGAAATGCGCCCAGCTTAAATAGACGCTCCAAGCGTGGTGGTGTTTCATTTAGACGCTGTCGCCTCGACAGACCTGGTCTTCACCTGAAGACGGCTGCTTGTGTTGTGGCCGAAACGTCGTGAGAATTATTTTATTATGTTTTATTTTTATTATTGTATTACTTCCCTTCTACGTGACTTTACCGAAAGAACCAAGAAGATGAATCCCTGCAGTCACGAAAGCTTTAAATCGAAATTTAAAGCATTTAAGTTGAGGATTCCATATTGAAAATTTCCTTTTTTGCCCTGGAGATTGTGAGTGACATTGTGGATGTGATTGACGTTGTGTTTGTATGCAGCTGGAGAGGCAGAAACTCGACAGGGAAAAGCAGCTGAGAGAGGACGCGGAGAGAGCCAAGGATGATCTAGAGAGGCGGCTGTTCCAGATGCAGGACGAGGCTCGGCTGGCCAATGAAGCCCTCGTGAGTGTCGGCGAATTACACGAGCATCGCTCTCTCCGGTCAATAAACAAGCATTTAACTTTCGATTTAAAGCTTTCGTGACTGCAGGGATTCATCTTCTTGGTTCTTTGGTTCTTTCGGTAAAATCACGTAGAAGGGAAGGACGGCTGCTTGCGTTGTGGCCGAAACGTCGTGAGAATTATTTTATTATGTTTTATTTTTTATTATTTTATTACTTCCCTTCTACGTGATGACTTTACCGAAAGAACCAAGAAGATGAAGCGTTTAACTCTTTCACGTGTGCCCTTGTTTCTCAGCTGCGCTCGGAAGACACAGCGGAGCTTTTGGCAGAGAAAGCTCAGATAGCGGAGGACGAGGCCAAACTGCTTGCTCAGAAGGCAGCCGAGGCTGAGCAAGAACTCGGACGCCTGCAGGTCTTTACGTTTGCATTCGTATTTAATTTTGTTTTGATGTGGATATGTTACCAAGTAATCTTTGGCTGCAGATGTTGTATGGCTTTGTTATTCGTCATGTCATAGTTGCTTTAAAAATATATCCGTACAGATTTGATTAGATTGTGCTTCGTGTATGCCCAAGCAAAGTCATTGGAGCTAGAAACATAATTTCTGTCCCTGGGATGTAGGTGACTGCACTAAAGACAGAGGAGGAGCGACGACTCACGGAGCAGAATGCTCGTGAAACTGAGCGCATTGCTCTACAACTTGCCAAGCAGTCTGAACGCCGGTGCGTTGCTGTTCGCTTGCTTGGGGGGGTGTGTGTGTGTGAGAGAGTGATGACATTAATTTATGGTATCCTCGTAAGCCATGATCAGTCCACTGCTGGATGAAGGCCTCCCAAAGCCGTCATCATCTCTCATGATTTAATTGTCCACCTGGCACCTGCACACGACCTGATTTCATCCCTACCGCTCCATGATGGACATCCTCTGGAGCGCATCCCTCCCTTCGCTGCTACTCGATCGTTATTACCGATTGGCCATCATCCCTTCTCGTGGTGTCTTACCCATGCACTTTAATCTTAACAGAATAATGCGTTTATACTGCCTATCTTTACCAATCCACGTATTTCTCACTCTGTTTTGGTGTAATTCCAGGCATGAGTCGACTCAATGCAGTTTTGTTCCATTGTTTTTGTAATGTCAATTTGTGATAAATATCTCATAGCAAGTAGTATCCATTACGTTTCTTCAGACACATTGTTATGCTGTGGTTAATTGTCAATTAAAAATGTCTAAAGCATTCCAACCCACTCTTATCTCATGTGTCCCTGCGTCAAATATTTCCAACCGTTTAGTGAATTTGTCATGCATAATCTTTGATTTTCTAACTTGTATCCCAACTCTAATGTTACGGTCTCTATTTTACTAAGTTCTGAACACGTTTCAACAGGCATACATGTTATCGCATGAATCTCCTTCATATGCCTACATTCGAACACTTTAATCGCAAAATTATACATTTGTAGTAATTTAGAAACATGAAAAGTGCAAATTTCAATTTAAAGCTTTCGTGACTGCAGGGATTCATATTCTTGGTTATTTCGGTAAAGTCACGTAGAAGGGAAATAATAAAATAATAATAAACGTCATGATAATTTTATTGTTTATTTTATTTCCCTTCTATGTGACTTTACCGAAAGAACCAAGAATATGAAAAGTGCAATTTGAAACCATTTCATGCTAGCATTGGTGGTTTTGTGAGACTTGCATGTGCTGGACGCGTTGATTTTCCTTGGTTGTACGTGTGATTAGGCTGAAAGAGGCGGAGCAGCTGAAACAGGATTTGGAGGAGGCAAGGGAGTCTGAAAGGAGAGCCAAGCACAGAATCCAGGAGCTATCTACACCCTCCTATCCAGTATGAATGTACACACATTTGAGAGCCGTGTTCACTGCCTCCGTAAATTAAATTAAGAGTTGTAATATGCTCAGACTGGACATTGACACTCACTATACACTCTGTTCACTGTATATTTTCATAATCAACGTTTTTGGGTTAGATCTCGTTATTTATAAATGTGTCGTAACTCTCCACCACCCGACACGGCCAATCAGCAAAAAAAGTGTCACGTTGACAAGAAGACAAATAGTTCACTACTTTAGCCCACCGGTGTGTTGTAGCGTGAAACCACAACATTTACAATTTTTTGAGTACGACGTTTCGCTGGTAATTGCATCCAGCATCATCGAGCAATTCGCCAGAATGGTGAGGCTCTGCTCTTGCTCCCGGTCTTAAATAGAGCAGCAGCAGGGTGATGTCATCATTTAACTTATCAGCTGCATCTTTCGCACCGTGAATTGCCATACCGTGCTAATCGGAGGTTACGGGGGGAAGGACAGCAAACTAAACACAAAAAAGCAGTTCTCAAAGAAATGCATTTTCAATCTGAATGATTTAAAAGTGCAGAACTCCAGTGGCTTCCTAATATTGTAAGGAAGAGCGTTCCAGACGACCGCAGAAGCGCATGTGAAAGCGCGCGATGCAGCAACCGTCTTTGTTCGATGGCCAGCCAGAAGCCGCTGTGGGGCACACACTCAATACTGAGCAGCGTCAAATAAAAATTATCCGTAATATTATCGGTAATTTTTTTTTAACACTTCTGAGAATTTGCAACAATACCACCAGAAATGTGCCTCTGGGCTCTGGAGACTACCTGGAGAAGATTCCAGGCATGTGACAATGATGGCGAACAAGTGGAGACTTTGATTTTTTGAAGCTATTAACATACATTTGTTATCATGTTACAGTGTATTATCCGTTCTTTGTCCATTAAAAACGATACTCCCATATAAGTATTCATATAAGTGTCAACATTTTTTTGAAGCACTCTATAAATAACACATTTTAAAACATTTCCCCCCTCCCTTTCAGCAGATGCAGGGTGTGTATCCTCACCTTGCCGGTGCGGCAGTGGTATTGGGACCAGGGATGCCTGCCGCAGGCCTGGACAGTGAAGGCAGGCGGCTGTCGGTGGCCAGCGACTACAAGGACTCGGACATGAAGCGCCTCTCTATGGAGATTGAGCGGGAGAGGTGAACATGACGTTATGTTTACTCGCCATCGGTCACATTTGTGTTGAGTTTGTTGTCCTTCCCCCGCACCTCCGATTAGCACGGTAGGCTACGTACGGTGCGAAAGAAGTTCACCTCGCATATGGAGACTAATCCGCCTCCTACAAAACTGGCTGCAGTGGGATATATAAAATGGGTTTAGGTATCAACGCATTCCCATCGAGGCCTATATCTGTTGGAAGAAAACTTCACAATTGAATACAGTTATGTCTCTAAGCTGCATTGCTAAATCACAACTGGGAATTATATTAAGACCAAAAGACATATATCAATGGATTATCGGAGTCAAGTTTCCTCTGTCACACTTGCTTCTAAATCTTCAAAGCCAAATTTTCTTCAGGAAATATCCACATTTGTTAATATGGTTTAATCTAGAAAATTCTAATATACAAATGCAACGCAAACTGGAGGTTGTGTTAAAGCAGCATGGGACTGCCATTCTCAGTGCTGTTTAGGCATATAAGAGGGCAGCTGCTCTCTTATAGTTTCCTGATTGTGTAGGATTTTAATAAAAGATTGTTTTTGTGTGTGGCCAGGTTTGAGTACCAGGAGCGAAGCAAGAACCTCCAGGAGCAGCTGAAGGAGCTGAAGACTGAGATCGAAGCATTGAAGCTGGAAGAGAGTGAAAGCTTAGAGAGGGGAGAGCACCGTTACAACACACTTACTCGGGTGTGTACCATTCAAGTTTTGTTTAGGTTGCCTTTCCTTGATAATTGTCAGATTTATGAATGGATCGTAAACAAGCTCCCCTTACGTCTCTCTGCTGTATGACATGTGTTCTGCTTTCTTTGCAGATGTCGTTCCAGAATGCTCACAGTGCCGGCTTCTACGAGAGCCACTGACAGCGGCACGAGTTGGTGTCGAGCCAGCGGATCTGGGTGTTGACATGCATTGCGCCCCATCAGCAGCTTACGGATTGATCAGAAGAAAAGGAGACTACTAAACTGGAGTGTGGGCCTAAAGGTCATTTAATATGACCGTTGTATTCGAAACTGTATGTGGTGTATGTTGGTCTTGCACTACCTGTTCTTATATAATCCAACAATTTCTGGTTCACGTGTTACGGACGTATGCCTTTTTAGCTCGGCACACATTGTTTGATGTTATGGTACAAACTAGTGTTAATTATTATTTTGATACACGTGCTCCTTGTTCCAGAAGGGGGTCATGATATTGTTGTTCTTGAAAATTCATGGCACGTAAGTATCTCGTGTTGAGATGTGGGTTGTGGTTTGGATATGAAGCTGTGATACAGTTGTCCTTGAAATACCAGGCTAATTAATTAGTGGGATGCCCTGGTAATTCCATGAAGAGCAAATTTAGCCCATCTACCGCTTGAAATGTTATTTATATTGCCTTTATATATATTATGAAAGCCATATCATTTCTATAAAATATCAGTCACATTTACCTTGAATTTATTTTAGTTTTGGCTGACCAAAAACCTGGTCACATTTAATGGAAAAAAGGTTGATTACACCACGGGAGCTTTGTCGTGGGACCTTTTTGCCAGTATCAAATTATGAAAAATAAGATTAGGTTTTTCCCTTTGTGGCAATAAAAGGTGTTAAGATGTTCAGACTGCAAATATCCGAGTTTGTGTTTGCATGTTCATCACAAGTACGTGTGGTAAATGCAGACTTGTATCCTCATCAGATGTTCGACTGGATGTTTGAACATCTTATCATCTGTTTTATTGCCAGAAAGGGTAAAATCTCTTGTTTTTTCACTATCACAACGCTGGCAAAACCGTTCTTTCACAATTGTAATGTTATTCTTAGCCATAGTATGATTGGCATAACAATCTCATCTTACCTGTGATGGAATGGCTTTTATCTGGCCAAGGAAGAAATCAAAAAAGTAAAATCTTCCTTTTGATGTCGCAACCTTTTTTACCTTTGAAAAAATGTATGACGATACAAAGCACCAAGTTGGAACGGCGTCATATTTGGGGTGGAGCAACCAGTTCCAACCTCACTAGTACTTGATTGATCGAATTCAACGTAGAACAGGTTGATCCAAGTCACTGATCAAGACTACCATGGTTACTGGTCCCATGAACTTGACTCATTGATTCCTCCACCCATGTTGAAGATTCGATCTACCTGGCTGTCTGGTCCACCTCATCCATGCTGTGTTCAACCATCATTTACTGCAGGTTAAAATATTTATTTCTGCTTTTTTTCTACACAAGTGGTTGATTCTAGATTTGAAGCTTTCGTGACTGCAAGGATTCATATTCTTAGGCTTTTTCGGTAAAGTCACGTAGGTAAAAAATTGAAATTAAAATTAATAAAAGTAAAATAAAAAAAATCACGACGTTTCGGAGGCAACACAAGCTTCCGTCTTCAGGTGGAACCGTCACAGCCACGACAGCTGTATCAAGTAAATGAGAGATTACAAGAGCTACCACTCCGTATATATAATGGTTGAGGGGGGAAGGGCCCGGAAAGGCACACTTTTTATTAATATGGTAAGGTAAGGCTTAAGACTAAGAATAGACTGCATAACTTTGGAATTCCCTCTCATAGTGTTTTTCCTCAAGTAATTTTAACCTTGCTCAATACAACAAATGTATTGGGCATATCCTCAAAGGTTATTTCAAGGACACACTGTTTTGGAATTAAAGTACAGAAACAACAAAATGGTAATATAAACTAATAGGCACTCGCGTGCCTTGAGATACAAAATGTATTTAGACAGTTTATACTTCCAAATTGTATAGTCTTCTGTTACAAATGTTTTTAGAGAAAAAGTGCATTTTAACTACAATATTATAACATTATCTACACAAATCTGTAGGGAGCATCTGTACAGCCACTAAATCAATTTTGGATTTTATTAATCATTAGTCTGGACATGTTTGTACATTATTTTCATATGTATATTAAAGAAAGTGTAGGGAACGTTAGATTGAATATATAGAAAAAATATTTTTGAAAGTAACATTTAAATTTGACAATTGATCTGATCCAATTTCACAAAATGCATATGTAGCATATGAACTTTGGTTCGGGTCGTGAATATGGTGGCCTTGATGTTATAAACGTTGAAAATGAAAATATATTCATCTGTTTTATAGAAGCTACCCTTGGATTTCTTTTGATCACAAGTTCATCAGTGCCTGATATGAAAGTCCTGTTATATTGTGCAACGGTTTACCAGCAGTATCCTGTAATGTGGTGTTATTGGAACTCATTGTTTTCTATCACGATTGCCATTGGCTACGAGGAAAAGGTATCCCCTTTTCAATGTCATGTCATTGGTTTTTCTTACTTATCACTGATTTTACATGCTCATCAATTGCATTTTAGCTCGCATGCATATCTGGCACTTGCTTGCATTTCTTAAGTAGCATTGCTTATTGTAACATAGGAGAGTGCCGTTGTTAAATGACACTACAATGGCAGGCGAGTAGCTCTACACGTTCACATCACCAAATGGATTCTTTTGCAAACAAAGACGACCATAAATGGGCTTTGTGAATCTGTGACAGCGTTGCATAAATACAACACAAAACGGCTACAGCTTTTCGATTGGTGTGGATTTTCAGCTGTATCTGATGTATCCTTTGGTGTTTCCCTTCTATGGAAGTGTTTCTGCAGAGGTTAGACCTCATTGCATTATAAAGTAAATAATAGCACATCTGTATTTGCTACATTATACATAGCATTTTATTCATGATAATAGTCCTGAAAAGTTTAAAGAACTTGCATTGTCTAAAACGCGACATCAAACTTTCATGGTTTCATTAATAGTAACAGCCGTCAAAATTTTGTGACCTAATTTTTTTTCGATCACTACTGTCAATCACATCCAGAGACTGTAGCTTTTACGTAAATGTAACACTAACTTCCCCTCATAAGACATTTACAACCTTGGGGGAAAATATGGTTACCTCTGATTCCTAAATAGATTAGCTGTTTCATGAATCAACTGAAAATATGCAGCATATCGAATGGAAGTCTACATTTTTACATTGTTCCTGCTTTTTTTTGCTTATTCTGACTAAGACAAAAGTTATCTACAGAAATATATCTTTAATCTCATTATTATAGGTGGTATACTGATAGATGTGCTTCAGTCTTGCTTGTTGTTTGCATTCAGAAACTACCAAAGGCTTTGGATGTTGCTGCTAGATTTCCCAAGGTGTCTAGTAAGCTTATTCCTTTGTTGCAGGGCAGTGCGGTTAAGGTGTTCAGCCATATGCCAGAGTTCTCGCCTGCTTGAGAAAAATGCGCCACCCCATTATACTTTTTAGAATAGATGCGTTTTTTTGGCATAACATAACAGTGTTACGTTATGGAACAGTCGTTTTAGTTTCCAGCGAGAGTTTCAAATCCGTAATTTTTCCGGGTGCACTAAACTCCCTCGTGAACCTGCTCCATTAACCTTGTCAAATGCATCCGGAACTAGAAACTATTACACCTGGTTTTTGCACATGAGATGCTGTTTCATATTGTAGTGTTGAATGTACATAAAGCTGAAGTTGGCACTACTTTGGAGAATGCGTATTTGAATTTTAAAGCTGAAAACATCACTTGTTAGGTCATGATGTTTAAAAAAAACTTGGCTAATCCTTTACATCGGAAGGAAAACTTTCAAGTAGAATTATGCTGAAAGGATTACGTTATTTAGTGAGGTAGCAGTGTACTGTAAAATTAAACTAAATTCATTGATTTATCAACCTATAGCAGTTTTGAAGTAAGTTATTAGTGGCAAGGTTTGTTTTGACATTTACAAATAATGCTCTGCCATGTTTTGCTGCTATATGATATGGAAACAATAGTATCTGCTGTGGTAAGATCTATAAATTTACCTTTACCTGGGTTTATTTCCAAATAACAGGTAGTGAATTGGCAAGGGAAACACTCGAATAGCCTTGTCCTGATGCTTTAGAATTAGTATTAATGTAGAATTGTGATAGTTTTAAATGTGTAAGCATTTATATATTACAGATACTCACATTTTAAACATGCCGTGCCATATAGAGTATATTGCATATTTGTCATTGTGCATTTAAAAAATTGTGGGTTTTTGTAATTTGCAGAAGCCTAATGCATCGTCACAAATTGAATAATTGGAAAACACTGTTTTTTTTTCTTATGTACAAATATTTACCTGTGAAAGACATGGTTGGTTAAACATGACGTTCCATCATGGATTTAAACAATATATGTCGAACGTGTGGATTTTTTTAGCCGTAAATCCGAATGAGATGTTTAGCTGTTAATTGCTTTCAAATTGTCTTGTATGCAAGAAACAGGTCGTTCTGA
This sequence comes from Lethenteron reissneri, assembly GCF_015708825.2. Taxonomy (NCBI): domain Eukaryota; kingdom Metazoa; phylum Chordata; class Hyperoartia; order Petromyzontiformes; family Petromyzontidae; genus Lethenteron; species Lethenteron reissneri. Next base: position 9,149,433 of record NC_083806.1, read on the forward strand.
AAGTGGAATACAGCAAACGTCAGTCACTAATGATGGATGTTTATATGACTGCTTAATGATGCAGTTTGCAGCATATTCATCATTAAGAATTATGCTAAATTATATTCTTTGAAATCTTGATGGATAATAAAGTAAACATTTACATGCACTAAAATGGCTTTGGGTCTTTAAAAATGGTCAGTGTTTTAAACTCAATTATTAAAGACTGTAATTATGAGTAGTGGCATTCCTCCTGAATTACAATTGAATGCGCTGCAATTGCAAAATCACACAATCCGTTTTTTGTCATAAATATGAACTATTTCTCTAAATGTAAATGCTTAATAGACGTAATATGAATTGTTTACAGATATTGGCAGGACAATCAAGTGGGAAATACATTTGGCCTGATTTACAATAACAGTTTCTTACAGTTGTGAAAACACCATAAAACACCACCACAAAAATGTATTCATTAAAAACCTGAACTTTTAAGTTGTGCAAATACTTCGGGGTAGGACTTGTGGAATACATTTGGGTCATGGTTTACGGAGCTGTTGCTGTATTACAATTTTACCAGTAGTTGCATCAACTGCAAGGTATAGGTTGAGTATGTGGACGATGCTCTGCATTTCATTTGCGGAGAACCTCAAACGTGCTCTGATCAAGCCTCCAATACGTACTGCCATTTTTGTACTTTTTAAAATAAAAATAAAACATTGTATAGAATGCTTTTGTTTCTCTCGTGTGTATGTAGCACCAGTGTGTATTACAGACTGGACCCAGTGTTACCTCTGCCTAATGGAGGGTGCGCTTATCCACGCATCGGTGTCGATTTATTTCCAGCGCTCGCTACAGTAATACAGTAAAACCTTGGATTGCGAGTAACTTGGTCTGCGAGTGTTTTGCAAGACGAGCAATTTTTTTAAATAAATATTAATTTGATAAACGAGCGAGGTCTTGCAATACGAGCAGTACGTGCATACGCTTTGTCTGCCGAGCGTCACGTGATCACAACTGATATACGAGTGCTTTGATATACAAGTGCTTTGGATTACAAACACGTTTTCGGAACGAATTATGCTCGCAATCCAAGGTTTTACTGTATACAAATTATCTTGAGCCATGCTTACTCAGGCACCTTACATGTCACCGATTCATGTTTCTCAAGCTTCTCGTCCAGAGATTGCTCTTCCTACAGCAGGTGGAGGAACGCGCGCAGGATATCTAGAATAGAAACCACTGAATCATCCTCGCAGACGTTTTGACATCTGTGGGACTCGGGTGTCACACAGTCTTCTCCCTGAATTCTCAATGCAACACGTACCGGTGACAGAGGACTGTCATCCCAACTTAGCAAATGCCTTTTTGTAAGACGGCGCACACACTTGACTTTAGCTCAAAAAATTTGCGCGCAGCGGGAGGCCGATCGCAGAAAATTGACATTTAAAATTAATTAAAAGCACCATTATTTCATTGCATTGCACATTTGCAAGAATGCAATAACGATATCAAACCTCCGATAGGTGGTACCTTATCTTATAGCAGCTATGAAATTGTATACGCCATCTGAACAAACTTTTTGTTTATAAAAAATACAGCTGAATTTCGATTTAAATCTTTCGTGACTGCAGGGATTCATAGTCTTGGTTCTTTCGGTAAAGTCACGTAGAAGGGAAATAATAAAATACGAAAAATAAACATTTTATTTTTATTATGTTTCATAAAAATAAACATTTTATTAATATATTTTATTATGTTTTATATTTATTACGTTATTATTTCCCTTCTACGTGACTTTACCGAAAGAACCAAGAGTAAAAATACAGCTGCTTTATCTGTTCACTGCATTTAATGTATGAAGTCAAGAGTGGGTGGTTGGGGCACACATTTACAAAACGTTTAAGTGGCTTTACGGAACTGGTCTGTCTTGCGTTTGCAAGCATTGGTGCCTATTCTGAGATCACCGCAGCTTGCCACACCTCTCGTAGCAATTTCAGGCCCTCTTGATTTCTGCAGCCCCCGGATAGTTTCTGTCAGAGTGATGGACATAACGGGTCCTGTGAAAAGACGACTGACTTTTGAACGGGGTTTAATTTCTCGCCCGTGGTCGCTAGTAGATAGGCTGGAGTGAGTAAGGGGCCGTCCATAAATGACGTCACGCGATTTATGACAATTTTTTACCCCCCCCCCCCCCCCCTCGTCACACGGCGTTACAAAAAGGTCAGACCCCCCCCCCCCCTCAAATATGACGTCACAAAGCTCTGCCCCCTCCCCCCCCAAATATAACATGCTTCAAATCGCTTTAAACTATTGTCATTGTAGTGCGTATTTAATGTGGCGCTGCACTCTGATGTTGTAGGAGAAAACATGTATTAAAACGTCTATTTAATTAAGTAGAACGTGTTGTCTATATTTATTTAAAGTTGCGCATTTTGATGTGACGTCACATTTCTCACCCCCCCCCTCCCCCCCATCGCCACATCGTCACAAATGTCTGACCTCCCACCCCCCTAGGTGTGTGACGTCATTTATGGACGGGCCCTAAGCCTACAGGCAGGACTAAGAGTATTTTTAAATCCTTTATATTAAGTTCGCGTGCTTGCCTGCGTGCTTGCTTGCTTGCTTACGACCGTGCAAACCTTTCGGTCGTTTTTAAACCCACTTCCCGTGATCCAATCGAGCTGACATTTTGCACACAGACTCGTTGTGCGTGACAATTAATGTTCGTGAAATTTTTTTCCAAAATTTTACACTGTTTAGGGAAAACAAATTAAATATTTAATTACCAATTGTTTAATACTGCAGACAATCATCTGACCCATAGGTGGCAGCCATCTCAAGCCAGAAGACGAGAGGACTCTAGCCGCCACGCATATAAAGGATTTAGAGTGAAAAACTTTGTTTTTACGGGTTATACTTATTCGATTTAAAGCTTTCGTGACTGCAGGGATTCATCTTCTTGGTTCCATCGGTAAAGTCATCACGTAGAAGGGAAATAATAAAATAATAAAAATAAAACATTAAATAATTCTCACGACGTTTCGGCCACAACGCAAGCAGCCGTCCTCAGGTGAAGAACATGTCTGTCGATAAGACAGAGTCTGAATGACATGTCCTCGGACTAAGAGTAGCCACAGCCAGAGATGGTGACAGGATATTGATGAATAAATAGGCGTGATGTGGAGACCTTTGTGAATGTATTTGTAATGTCCTCCCAACTACTGCAATTTGTTTACATTTTATTACATTTTGTACAATCTTCTCCATTGCCTCAACTTTCCTAAATCTAGTCTTTTTTTTCTTCAGAAATTACAGTATATGTTTCGTTCAGTATTAACAACGTGAAGGTGCAAGTAACCTTATTTACTTATACGTGCATTTAAAAAAACACTTTAAATTACATTCTCAGAAAATGCACTTTGGATTTGTTGAATGTAAAAAGTATACTCTTTGTTTTTTTCGGTAAAGTCACGTAGGTAGAAAAATAAAATAAAATAAAAAATTATAAATATATATTTTTTCTACCTACGTGACTTTACCGAAAGAACCAAAGAGTATGGGTTCCTGCAATCACGAAAGCTTCAAATCAAGATTGTAAAATTTCGATTTAAAGCTTTCGTGACTGCAGGGATTCATCTTCTTTGTTCTTTCGGTAAAGTCACGTAGAAGAGAAGTAATAAAATAATAAAAATATACATGTTTTCTTTGTATTATTTTATTACTTCCCTTCTACGTGACTTTACCGAAAGAACCAAGAAGAAGATTGTAAAAGGTATCTTTTGCGTATTCTTTGTTCATAACGTGGCTTGACGTGTAAAAGGGCAGAGGTCACCCGTGCCAACATCGGCACCTTTAATCTCGCGTCCGTCCCAGAGTTTGTTGGCAGTCGGTTCAACTGCATCGGTTTGTGGTCCGTCGTGAGATGTCACTGGGCAAGCTAACGGACCTTGGAGGGAGTGCTAGGAGCGGAGGTCGCCATCGATCACCGTGGACATTGTGGGGGTGACCCCATTGGTGGTGTGGTAGTGGAGGTGATGGCAGGTGGGGAGGTGGACGTCTGTAGTCAGGGTGGTTGTTGGGGTGACCCCATTGGTGTGGTAGTGGAGGTGAAGGTAGGAGGGGAGGTGGACATCTGTAGTCACAGTGGTTGTTGTGAATCCATTGTTGGTTATTGGGGTGACCCCATTGGTGTGGTAGTGGAGGTGAAGGTTGGAGGGGAGGTGGACATCTGTAGTCACAGTGGTTGTTGTGAATCCATTGTTGGTTGTTGGGGTGACCCCATTGCTGTGGGAGTGGTGGAGGTGATGGCAGCAGGGGTGGTCGATGTCTATTGTCACGGTGGTTGTTGTGAATCCATTGTTGGTTGTTGGGGTGACCCCGTTGATGTGGGAGTGGTGGAGGTGATGGCAGCAGGGGTGGTCGATGTCTATTGTCACGGTGGTTGTTGGGGTCACCCCGTTGGTGGTGTGGTGGAGGTGAAGGTTGGAGGGGAGGTGGACATCTGTAGCCACGATTGTTGTTGTGAATCCATTGTTGGTTGTTGGGGTGACCCCATTGCTGTGGGAGTGGTGGAGGTGATGGCAGCAGGGGAGGTCGATGTCTATTGTCACAGTGGTTGTTGTGAATCCATTGTTGGTTGTTGGGGTGACCCCATTGGTACTGTGGTAGTGGTGGAGGTGATGGCAGCAGGGGAGGTTGATGTCTGTAGTCACGATTGTTGTTGTGAATCCATTGTTGGTTGTTGGGGTGACCCCATTGGTGCTGTGGTGGAGGGGAAGGTTGGAGGGGAGGTGGACATCTGTAGCCAGGGTGGTTGTTGGGGTGACCCCATTGGTGACGTGGTGGAGGTGAAGGTTGGAGGGGAGGTGGACATCTGTAGCCACGGTGGTTGCTGTGAATCCATTGTTGGTTGTTGGGGTGACCCCATTGGTGTGGTAGTGGTGGAGGTGATGGCAGCAGGGGAGGTGGACATCTATAGCCACGATTGTTGTTGTGAATCAATTGTTGGTTGTTGGGGTGATCCCGTTGGTGATGTGGTGGAGGTGATGGTAGGAGGGGTGGTCGACGTCTGTAGCCACGGTGGTTGTTGGGGTGACGAGGTCCATAGCCATGGTGATCGTTGTTGTTGTTGTTGGCGTGAATCTGTCGGTGTGGCCGACGTGGTGGATGCTGGGGTGGAGGGTGGCGCACATTATCTTGACAGGCGTCTCCACTCCCATCCATTCTCATTTTCTGAAAAAGTAAACAAAAAAACACGTGCGTCATTCAATTTTCAAGTTACGAAACACTCATTGTTTGATATATGTTGGTGTGTTTTTGGTTGTTAACGACGGTGGGAATGGCTCACAACGCTACTGGACTTACAATCCAGAGGGCCGATGGCTAGATAGGTGTTCGAATCGATCTCTGGGCGCGGCATTTCAAACAACGTGCTCCCTCGGAACACCCCTCGCTCGCCTCTATCCACCCAGGTGGCAGGCCACGTGTGTATCCCCAGTGGCGATGTTTACTACAGACCGCACCAGGTACTCGTTTGAGGCTGAGTCGACCGAGGGGGGAGGCCCAGGACCGGTTCAATTACTCGTCACTGGTATTGGCCGTGAGCGAGATTCGAATTCAGTTCGTAACGCAACGTAACTGACCGCTACACTACCGCTCCCTCCATGAGACTGTACGGGGGACCTTTGTCTTTGCTATACCCCTCTTACCTCTCTTCCACCGACACGTCTGGCCAGGGACTGTGGAGGAGTAGGCCAAAATAGCCCTCTTTACGGAGCTTTTCCCTCTCGTGGAAAGGGCCCTCTCTCTCAATCTCAACGACGGCCGTTGCCCTTTAAACTGAACAAACGACGGCACGAAGATCTTTCGGGCAGCACGTGGTCATGGGACCGTTGGCCATCAAATGAACGGATGGTGGCCGTCACCTGACGTTCCCCTGGAAATCGGCACTGTGCTTATGTAGATACACAAACCAACACTTAACCATTTCGATTTAAAGCTTTCGTGACTGCAGCGATTCATCTTCTCGGTTCTTTTGGTAAAGTCACGTAGAAGGGAAGTAATAAAATAATTGTTTTATTTTTATTATTTTATTACTTCCCTTCTACGTGACTTTACCGAAAGAACCAAGAAGATAAACCATTTCAATTTAAAGCTTTCGTGACTGCAGGGATTCATCTTCTTGGTTCTTTCGGTAAAGTCACGTAGAAGGGAAGTAATTCAATAATTATGTTTTATTTTTATTATTTTATTACTTCCCTTCTACGTGACTTTACCGAAAAAACCAAGAAGATAAAACATTTCGATTTAAAGCTTTCGTGACTGCAGGGATTCATCTTCTTGGTTCTTTCGGTAAAGTCACGTAGAATGGAAATAATAAAATAATAAAATATATTTTATCATGTTTATTTTTATTATTTTAGACAACACTAAACCAGCCCAGTAAAACACGACCCGTTGGTCTAACCTAGGTCCGTCCAGTGGTGCCAACTCACATGCCCACGTTGGCCCAACGTTGGGAGCCTCTACCGGGGAGGTGGACCGATCGCTCTCGGAAGGTTGCAAGTTAAAATCCTGGTTTGCGGGGCTTTCCCCAGCTCATCATACGTCTACAACGGTGCGGGAAAGTCACAATATACACGTGTATTTGTGTTGAACTTATTTCGCACCTATGGATAGATTCACCACTGGCACAGCAATGCGAATTTTTTTTTTTACCTACTGGCTTAGGGCTGTAGAAGGGAGATAAGCAATATTTTGACAGAGGCTATTTTAGTTACATTTATTTGCAAAAAAATAATGCGGACTCAAATATCTGCTTCATTTAAAGTCTGACGTTTTGAGAATTTGGACGATTATAATTTGCATGCAATTTGGTTGAACTTAGCACAGCACATGCAAAAAGGTCCCCCCCCCATGGGTTGGGAACTTCACCCAATGGGGTACTCTCTCCAAATTGAAAGGGAGCAAAATATTACCGTAGTCGGCAGGATTCGAACCTGCGCGGGGAGACCCCAATGGATTTCTAGTCCATCGCCTTAACCGCTCGGCCACGACTACCCACGCTGCACGTGATGTCTTCATAATACACACACTCACATAGCTGTCAACCCAGACGGGTTACCTGTATTCTTGTCATATATTTGTGTTTCTCCCTTGTAATGGGACTTTGTAGGATGAACGTTGAGATTTATAAGGGCACTGGGTGACCAATAAGTTCTAAATTGGTCTGTACTAAGGTAGGGGGCACTGACATGGGGTTGACAGGTATGCACTCACAAAAGGGCTTCTTAAACAGCACAACAGGAATCCTACTGCTGTGCATGTCATGATGGCATCACCATTTAGTGATTTCTTATTTTATTTCTATTATTATTTATATTTTTAATGAAATTTTATTATTTATTCATTTTTACCTACGTGACTTTACCGACAAAACCTAAGAGTATGAATTTAGCACATTTACAATTATGGGATTAGTCACTACTTGTGGAATGTGTAGGTGGTGGGGGGGGGATAGTCTCAAAGTCCTATTATGCTCGTGTATTATGTAGGATTATCAGTAATAAAGGGAGGAAGTAGGATTAGCAGTAATTAAGGGAGGGAAATTTTAATAGTAAGGAGCTGACTTAAATCATCAAACAGGGTGGTCCAGATGTCTTGTGACCGCCAATTAATTGACCCCACCCCCCCCACTAACATTTTTTCATTTGCTTATTAATTTCTAATCTAAAAAAATGACGTTTTCCGAGAATTAAATTAAGGGTAGGGTGGGGGTGTGGTCAGAAGACATCTGGGATCCACATTTATATGTCACACGTCGTCAAAGTGTAGCGCAGGGTCCTGGACAGCAGAGGACGGTACAGCCAAACAAAATAAAATCCACGTTCTCCACGTGCGCGGCTCTCGATCTCGCCTCCTTCACCAAGCCTCAAAGCCCCGCAACCAACAAGCGAGACGTGTGACCCGCACGGCGTGGCTTGGACGGCCCTCATCTAGCAGTGGATCGACAACGAAGCAGTTGTACAACTGGCCCAGTTGACCAGGAGATCAGCTGGCAGATCAGCTGGGCAGCGCACGTGTCGCTTTTGATGTCGGGATCGGCATAACTACTCTCAGGTTTTTTCGGTAAAATTTCGATTTAAAGCTTTCGTGACTGCAGGGATTCATCTTCTTGGTTCTTTCGGTAAAGTCACGTAGAAGGGAAGTAATACAATAATAAAAATAAAACCTAAAATAATTCTCACGACGTTTCGGCCACAACACAAGCAGCCGTCCTCAGGTGAAGACCAGGTCTGTCGAGACGACAGCGTGTAAAAAAAACGAAACGTCGTGAGAATTATTTTATTATGTTTTATTTTTATTATTTTATTACTTCCCTTCTACGTGATTTTACCGAAAGAACCAAGAAGATTTTTCGGTAAAGTCACGTAGGTAAATAATAAAATTAAAAGTTAATAAAAGTAATAATACAAAATAAAATAATAAATGACTGCATCAAGTAGTAATTAAATCCTTTATATTAAGTTCGCTTGCTTGCTTAGGACCGTGCAAATCTTTCGGTCGTTTTTTAACCCACTTCCTGTGATCCAATCGAGCTGACATTTTGCACACAGACTCGTTGTGCGTGACAATTAATGTTCGTGAAAAAAAAATCCAAAATTTTACACTGTTTAGGGAAAACAAATTAAATATTTTATTACCAATTGCTTAATGGTGGCAGACAATCATCTGACCCATAGGTGGCAGCCATCTCAAGCCAGAGGACGAGAGGACTCTAGCCGCCACGCATATAAAGGATTTATAGTGAAAAACTTTGTTTTTACGGGTTTACTTGTTTTTACTGATGACCAGTAGGGGCACGGTGGGTAAGGGGCCGTCCATAAATGACGTCACGCGATTTTGGACGAAATTTTTTATCCCCCCTCCCCCCCGTCGTCACACGGCGTCACAAAAAGTCAGACCCCCCCCCACTCAGATATGACGTCACAAAGCTCTGCCCCCCCCAAAAAATAAAACATGCTTCAAATCTCTTTAAACTATTTTCATTGTAGTGCGTATTTAATGTGGCGCTGCACTCTGATGTTGTAGGAGAAAACATTTATTAAAAAGTCTATTTAATTAAGTAGAACGTGTTGTCTATATTTATTTAAAGTTGCGCATTTTGATGTGACGTCACATTTCTCAACCCCCCCCCCCCCCCATCGTCACAAATGTCTGACCCCCCGCCCCCCCACCCCCCCACCCCCCACCCCCCCGGCCCCCCCCCCCCCTCTAGGTGCGTGACGTCATTCATAGACATCCCCAACGCGAAACTGCCGAACCCCACCGAGTGGCCGTCGCCGCTCGCCGTACCGGCGCGACTACGGGAAGTCGCTGGGGGTCAATCTCCGCGTTTGTAAAAAAAAAACTCGCGCTCCTGCACGAGAGTGAACCCCAGTGAAGTTGGTTGATGGTCTAAGTCTCTAAGACGACGGCGGTGGTTGGTGATGTTGATGTTGATGGCGTTGATGATGATGATGATGCGTATCGCTGTTCTCGTCGCCTCCTTTCACGTCGCCAGAGGCCAAGGCCACGGTGCGTTCAGGATGCGTGCACGATACATTTCAATCTGTTCGATGTCATCGATCTTGATCAGAAGCTTTCGTGGCTGCAGGTATCAATACTCTTTGTTTCTTTCGGCAAAGTCACGTAGGTAAAAATAAATAAAATGTTGTAAAATTTTGTTATTATTTTATACAATTTAATAACATTTTATTATATTTCTACAAACGTAAAATTTAATAAAATTTTATACCTACGTGACTTTACCGAAAGAACCAAAGAGTATGGATGTCATCTTCTTGGTTCTTTCGGTAAAGTCACGTAGAAGGGAAGTAATAAAACAATAAAAATAAAACATAATATTATTTTATTTTATTATGTTTTATTTTTATTGTTTCATTACTTCCCTTCTACGTGACTTTACCGAAAGAACCAAGAAGATGAATCCCTGCAGTCACGAAAGCTTTAAATCGAAGTATGGATGTCATCTCTTTCAAACCTCCAAGCCCCACCACTCCTCTTCGTCTCTCCTAATTGTACACCGACATCTCATCATCAGCTCCACTTTCACGATCTCCCATCGATCCGCATCATCTCCCGTGATTTACCACTTCCACCTCCACACCGGGCATCTCCACCCCCCTTACCGACTGCACAATCACTCCCCTCTCGTCTCCTCGAGTTTTACTTTCATTTCTTGTCATGTCTGATATCGACTTTTTCTCAGTATTTTGCATCGACTAAACATGCAGCTCTTTTATCTCCTGCATCTCCGTCAAATGCCCATCAAATGTCAACTACCTCGTCTGGTATACAAGAGGTCGTGGGTTCGATCCCAACCTGGCAGCCTGCTGTATACCAGTAAAACCTTGGATTGCGAGCACAATTCGTTCTTGAAACGTGTTTGTAATCCAAAGCACTCGTATATCAAAGCACTCGTATATCAAAGCACTCGTATATCAAAGCACTCGTATATCAGTTGTGATCACGTGACGCTCGGCAGACAAAGCGTATACAAGTACTACTCGTATTGCAAGACCTCGCTCGTTTATCAAATTAATATTTATTTAAAAAATTTGCTCGTCTTGCAAAACACTCGCAGACCAAGTTACTCGCAATCCAAGGTTTTACTGTAGTTGGAATGTGGGAATAGGTTTTACCCTTTCTGGCACTACAACAGGTGTTAAAGCTGTTAAAACACCAAACTGAAACATTTTGCAAGGGATCATGTCTGCCTTAACCACAGATACTTGGTAAAAATACAAACAAAAAACATGCTCTGACAGGATATGCATTGACTTTGAAACTGATTGGTCCACAAAGTCAATGCATATACTGTCAGAGCATGTTTTTTTGCTTGTATTTTCACCACAAATATCTGTGATTAATGCAGACATGATTCCTTGCAAAAGGTTTCAGTTTGGTGTTTTAACATCTTAACACAACTGTTTTGTTGCCAGAAAAAAGGGGAAAACCTTATATTTTGGTACTGGCAAAGGAGGTCCCATGATGTAGCTGCTCACCCCGAGCTCTCAATGCCCTAATAGTGGCATTGTCTTTGTGCTGTTCGTCTTTTGGCGTCCTCTGGTCTAACACCGTTTGAGACGAGGCTCAAAAGAAAGCTGTCTCTGGTTTGGGACCAATCCGTTTCAAAGACAATGAATCATATACGACCAGAGCATGTTTTTTTGTTGTTGCATGTTCACCACCAGTATTTGTGGTTAATGCAGTACTTGATTTCTTGCAAAAGGTTTCAGTTTGGTGTTTTAACATCTTAACACAGCTGTTTTATTGCCAGCAAGGGTAAAACCTATTCTTATATTTTGATACTTGCAAGGGTGGTCCTATGATGTATTTTTGGAGTTTGCGTGTCGATATCTCTCCCCGTGTTCACGTGAATTTTCTCCGGGTCCTCCGGTTTTCCCCCCTCCACATTTGGGAAACATGCATTTCAAGTATTTGGCTGCTATAAATTTCGGCAAGATAAGCCTTTGTCACGCATTCCATTATCATTTCCACTGTCAGGCACTCATCACTATATGTCATTGGAGCCGTAAGAATCGGTAATACCACCATTGTGATCTTGTCTCCTTGGGCTGCTAATAAGCATAGCCCGTAAAAACAAAGTTTTTCACTATAAATCCTTTATATGCGTAGGCGGCTCGAGTCCTCTCGTCCTCTGGCTTGAGATGGCTGCCACCTATGGGTCAGATGATTGCATTGCACCATTAAGCAATTGGTAATTAAATATAATATTTTTGTCCTAAAAAGTGTAAAATTTTGGAAACATTTTTTCACAAACATTAATTATCACGCACAACGAGTCTGTGTGGAAAATGTTAGCTCGATTGGATCACGGGAAGTGGGTTAAAAAACGACCGAAAGATTTGCACGGTCCTAAGCAAGCAAGCGAACTTAATATAAAGGATTTAAAAATTAGTCCACCTGCTCAGGCTGGTCAGAAGTGAAGTTGTCCTATTGTTAAGTCGTCTGGCCTCTGCCACAAGAATGTGGAATTTCCACAATTGCCCCCCCTCCCGGAGCTGTCAATAGAGTTGAGTACACTATTGCGCCATACTTCTGTGAGCCACGGGGGGCAGTCGTGAGTAACTGCGCCTATTGGCATCACTCATTGTTTGACTTGCGGATTTAAGTGTACACGTGTCAAAGTTAGTATCAATGACTTCTCCTGCCACACCTCTCCCTTTACCACAGATATAGTGCATGTACAGATCATAAGTGTTCTGGTACTTGCATTGTATTTATACTTGTGGCTGTTGTTTGACCTGCATCCCACTGGGATTTTTGCACACAGCGTTGGTGTGCGGTGCTTTTTCAGCAATATTTTGCTGTCTTTTCTTGGATTTTCTGTTTGCACTTAGTCACATATTCACTTTAAGATGTTTTCTTGTTCATGTTTTTGTTTTTTTTGTTGCGGTTGCACCCGATTCAAGAGCCGATTGGCTCACGGGGCTATACCTAATAAATTAACTTGAACTTTCGTCTTTCTATGGTCTAACACTGGTAAGACAAGGCCATTAAAAAGGATGTCTCTGGTGTAGGCAATCAGTTCAAAGACAATGCATATGTTATCAGAGATATTTGCATGTTTCGCCACAAGCATGTGCGGTTAATGCAGACTTGATGCCTTGCAAAAGGTATCTATTTGGTGTTTCAACACTCTTATCGCATGTTTTATTACTAGAAAGGGCAAAACCTATTATTTTTCATCATTTTGGATACTGGCAAAAATGTCCCATAGATATGGTGGTCCTTTTTGTGCACACATGTAAACCCAGGTTTCCCTTTAAAGTGATACCCCTGGTCGTAATGGATTCATACCTGATCATAAATAAGATAATACACTTGTCAAATCATATTCCTTGAGCTGGATTACATTTTACAACAATTTAAGATATCATCAGCCATGAGACATCTACTGATAGCTGAAGGCTACCCCGTGCCATCACCATCCCTCATGGATTCCGGATATCCTCATGGCAGATGGTGTCCCCTTGTAAACGTCGATGTGAACTGGACATTGCTGGGGGTGTTTGGTGATGACCTGGGTTGCTGTAGCTGCAGGAGGAGCTGGTGAGCTGTGGGACGAGCTGGCGCTGTGGCTGGGCTCTGAGAGGCACCTAAGCTTCTGCCTCTGCTCCGTGCTGCTCGCCACCCTGGTGCTGTGTGCCGTGGTGCGGCACGTACAGGTGCGCACTGGCGCACAGGCGCGCACACGCACACACGCGTACACACGTGCACACACGCACAGCCATTACTCTTCAGTGCCCACACTGTGGGTGGGAAGCTTTTCCCTACTGAGGGCTGAATATGTATTCTTAGGTTTTTTCGGTAAAGTCACGTAGGAAAAAAATTAAAATTAATAAAAGTAAAATAAAAATAAAATAAAAATCACGACGTTTCGGAGACAACACAAGCCTCCGTCTTCAGGTGGAACCGTCACAGCACGATAGCTGTATCAAGTAAGAGAAATTCCAAGAAAGCAGTCCCCTTGTATTACCTTGTTATCTCGGCATCTCTTGAGGAAGGCCAGCGTCTCGAGAAGCTGTGACTTCTTGTCTCATTGTCTGTTAAAAACTCTATCAGATAGGTGGAATTCAGATAGGTGGGATTCCTCCCCGTAGAGGGTAATTCTAGATTTGAAGCTTTCGTGACTGCAATGATTCATATTCTTAAGTTTTTTCGGTAAAGTCACGTAGGTAAAAAATTGAAATTGGCTGAATATGACTTTTATCTTTAGTAGACAGCCGCACGTTAGTTGACACTAAACTTTGATCACACTAGGACTGTACGCTTTGGCTGCATGCTCAGAACTGCTTGCAAGAGAATAAGTAAGTGACTGAGGTTGGTAAAATTAGAAATACAGTATCGCCAGGTTGAAAATATTCCCCCCTTAGGATCCAATTAGTGCATCTAACTAAGGTGTTCTCAGTACTCTTTGGTTCTTTCGGTAAAGTCACGTGGGTAGAAAAAAAATAGATCACGACGTTTCGATCGCAACACGCGCAATCGTCATCTGGCAAGACAACTACAGCAAGAAAACTGCTGATTAGCAGTTTTCGTCGTGACCCATTATTTTTTCCACCTACGTGACTTTACCGAAAGAACCAAAGAGTATGTACGCATTGGTTTTTCGGTAAAGTCACGTATGTAGAAATAAAATAAAATGTAACTAAATAAAATTAAAATAAATCACGACGTTTCCAACGCAATGCAAGCGATCATCATCAGGTGGAAATGGGGCAAAACACAGCAAGGGAACACACACGGGGGGACACCAAGCACACAGCCCACACAGAGAATGGTAAACTGCATGGAGGCAAACAACAAGAAGAAGATGGGAGACGAGAACTCAACAAGCAGCCAGACACTAACCTGGTTGACCACGTATTTCAAAACGTCGTGATTTAATTTAATTTAGTTACATTTATTTTATTTCTACATACGTGACTTTACCAAAAAAAAACAATGAGTGCAGTCATTTCTGCAGTCACGAAAGCTTCAATCCTATATGTTCAAAGAGTGTGTTTTCAGTCGCCTGATGCTGTTAGGTCTGAGGCAGCTGAGAGGCAGCTGGGTGCGATTTGTCTCTGCAGAGGAAGCCGCAGGACACCGGCCCTTCGCCTGAGGCCACCGTCTCACCGAAAGTGACCGCCGTGGGGAACGGCCACATCACCACGGGTGGTCCAGGTCCCCAGAGCGGGCCTGTCCACATCTACTTTGGCTCTCAAACAGGCACAGCCAAGGTACTTGGGCCAGCGCTGGGGCCAGAATCACAAGGGGAGGTGGGGGGCAGGGTTTGATGGAGCTCCGTCCGTAGCCCTGTCTCCCCTTGAGCTCGTAGCTGTGCTGGATTGGGGTGAGCTTGGGTAAAGCCGTGACCTTGTGGAAGCGGCATGCGCAGATTAAACGCGTCTGGCATGAAATGTGGCTCCTGCTTACGCTCTGTGCGTCTCGCGTTGATCGTCCCCGAAAGCTTGAGCTCCTCCTCGGAGATGGATGCAAGGCTGCGGTGGGTGGATGTGGAGACTGACTGCGTGTTCCCGTGCTGATTGTGCCTGTCACTGACGCATCGATTTACCCAGCTGGCAGGTAATTATTTGTGAGTGGAATGACCAAAGAGCGTCGGCCGCTGTAAGAGAGGAGATGAAAGACATTTTTCACTAAGTGAGGCAAACATGTTGGTGTCATAAGCCCAAAGCCAAACTTATCAATTATCCACAGCTGCAAAGTGTTAAAAAAACTTTTCTTCCCCAAAAACCTCGCTGAACCGAGACTTTCAAGAGAATCCTGCTGGGGGATGTTTTTGGCAGTTACGTGTCCAGAATTTACATGTGCGAGGAAACTGGCAATTCTGGAGAAAAACCTACACGTATATATTTTGGAGAACAACAAAAAAATGATGACATGTACGTCAGCACTCTACTTGCTGTATTGCCACCAGTGGGCACCCTGCTGTCCCAAAAGATTGGTGCCTCCGACATGAACACTATGATCCAGCTCATGTGCAACACTGGCACTGTCACTACATAACTTTGGTTGTGTCCCTTGAAAAGGCATTAAAGCTGGTGGGTTCTCACATGCTCAAAGAACACGTATTGACTGGCTGCATTGTGGCAGGTGGCAGCTGCACCGATATACAGATGGATAGGGGTGAATACAGTCAGCCAGGCAGGCAGATGAATGGAAATTACGCAGCCGTCGACTGCTCACGAAGTGTGACTCGCGGCACCAATTAGGTCCCGTATTGACAGTGTTTCGGAATGCACCCTAACTCTGGAGGAGATTAAGTATTGATGAATCCGTTACGGTGAGTCAAGGCGCATGCTCGCTGCCACGCTCGGTGTGCGTCGGACGAGGCAGTTGGTGGCACCCACCGATTACTGCCTAGAGTTGATTGGCGCCGGGAAGGTGACAGCTTCACTTCAGATTTCGTTTGAGATTGCGACCCGAGTGTGGGTACAGAGGTCTATTGAGGTGACTTCAGAAGTAGTTCTGTGATGCCAACATTCAGGGTCTGTTTATTTTGACACCGGGCTGACTTCAGAATATTATAATCAGTCGGAATAGAGTCGTAGGAGAGGCAAGGCGAATGCGGTGGTGATGCACGCCTGTAATCTAGCACTGTGCAAGCGAGGGTTGGTTGATCGCACAAACGTTGTCAAGCTCGCTTCCCATGGGCGTCGAGGAGGTGTGGGGAGTGTCCTCGTTTAAACTAAACCAGGTGAGAGCCCGGGTGACGCAAGGATGAAGGGTATCTACGTATGTTGAACTTCTTTCGCACCGTATTGTAGCCAACCGTGCTAATCAGAGGTGCGGGAAGTGGACCCAAGCAGGGGTCGGCAACCTACGGCTCCGGAGCCGCATGCGGCTCTTTACGGGCTGCTTCTTGACGATGAGTACGTATGTACAGTATGTACTCAGATGCATTGCGGCTCTTGAAATACTGAATTTTGTACCGAATTGGAAAGAAATGGCTCTTCTTGTTATTTTGGTTGCTGACCCCTGCTCTAAAGGAATCACTGCTTCTAGAAAATAAGAAAGGCTCGCGTTGTGCAGCTGTTAGCACCACAGCAATGATAGAGGTGTGTACAAATGTAGTGACACGGGAATGGTTATACAAAGTGGTACCCCGGAGATCGAACGTAATTCGTTCCAGAAGGCCATTCGAACACCGATTTGTTTGAACACCAAATTAATTTTCCCCATAAGAATTAATGTAAATGACATTCATTGGTTCCGCACACAAGAAATCTCTCATTATAAAGCACCTTTACACGAAGTTTACAGTAATAACATACATAAAATAATACAAAGAAACAAGAAACACAATAAACATTGTGTATGGATTAACACCAAAAAACACTAAAATAAAGGAAATTAACGAAAAAGTTAAGGAACGATGTTTTGCGGGTCTGCACTAGGGTGAGAGCTATGCGTTAACTGAGCCTCTCACACGGTAAAACCTTTGTCTGGGCAAGCGTCATGCACGCTGGCCATACGCATCTCAGCCGTACAGGTTCTTTCAAGTCGCGATTGCCCATTCGACCTCCGAATTTCGTTCGGTTTCCGGGGCAAAAAATGTTCGGAAATATCCTTCGAACACCGATTTGTTCGAGTTCTGGTGCGTTCGATCTCCGAGGTTCTACTGTATATACTTTTTGCAAACTAAGCTTCTCTCGATAACGACACACGAACTTAGCTACAGCCACTCTGGGTATTGTTTTAGTGGTTGGAGACATCACCACAGTCCATTGCTCACTGCTTGCTTGCGCACGCAAACCGATCCATTGACGCTCTTGGCATGGGACACTTGGCAAGCACAAATACAGGGCAGTGTGGCTGGCGATCTGTCAAAACACGCAAACGTTGGCAATGTAATGACTGCAAATAAAATATTGCTTCAAGAAAATAAATGGATCCGTGTTGAACGGCAGTGAATAACGCAAACACGTTTACTCAAAAGTGGTAATGCAAGGATGTGAACCGAGAATATATCAGGTGTTGGTTCATTATCCTGGCAAAGGTAGTTTCCCTCTGAGCCCTTTTGTCATGTAATGTGGTTAGACGTCTCCTTAGAGGTGCCGATGCTTTTACCAACTAACAGACAACGGCCTGTTTCACCACGTCAAACATTTTGGTTCATTCGCCTACTTGGCCATCTGGACCAATGCATTCGCGGACTCATTGGTTCTTTCGGTAAAATCACGTAGAAGGGAAATAATAAAATAATAAAACAAAAAAATTCTCGCGACGTTTTGATCGCAACACCTGATGACGATTGCTTGTGTTGCAATCGAAACGTCGTGAGAATTCTATTGTTTAATTGTTATCATTTTATTATTTCCCTTTTACGTGACTTTACCAAAAGAACCAAGAATATGAATCCCTGCAGTCACGAAAGCTTTAAATCGATACATGGTGGACTGTTTTTTTTACTTTCTGAGTCTCATCAGTAGATTGCATGGGTGGAAAACCCGATTTTTCCAGCGGCAGGCATCGGGTTTTTTCTTTAATACAATTACATCCAATTTCGGGGAATTAAAACCTGGTTTAATGGATACAAAACTCTGATAGGCTTAGGCTGCTTCCTCGTCAGTGCTGCTCTCGTATTCGGGGGGGGGGGGGGCGTCGGGCACGGGGTAGTCGTAGAATGCGGCGGGCAGGTTGGTCTTGATGAACACGAGCTTCTCCACAATCGTGGGCGCCAGTGAGTTCCTTAGCGTGGAATGGATGAAGCCCATCGTTGAGAAGTTGGCGAAGTGCGGTTCTGCAATTAGAACCAATTAAACCGGATTTCTCCCAATCTCAGATGATCGGGTTTAATATAAAAAGACAACTTAACCCGATTGTAAAAAACTCGACTGTGCCACCCTTGGTAGATTGTGACTTGTGTAACACATTGTTCTGGATCACTTTATGTCATCGGCAAGAGCCCTACACAAACACCGTTCTGGTTCACAGCTCTTTGCGCCGTACCTGTAGCTGACAGCAGAGGGCACACTTGGTTAGCAATTGCAGACGAAATTAATATTAAGTGTACCGGAATTGCTATGCTTGTGATGTTGCTGGCCAGGGGAATTCTTTAAACGATTTGACTGCTTCTGCATAGTACTGAGCAAAATTTTCTTCGTCACAATGTTGAATATTTTTTTTTATCAATCACTTTTACTCAATCATGCTGCATTTGCGATGTTGTGGCCATAAGTCGCTTTGAGTGTTGAACACGCGAGTCAAGGCATGACCCGTTGTTTGACCTCAGCTATTCGAGCGATCGTATTATTGATTCAATGAAGCCGTCGAACGCATATCTGCTCATGCAACACAGAAATCCGTTTTTGTCATGGCAAATACCTGTGATCCTGTAGACAATTATTGAACACAGAGACCGAGTTTGATTGCTGGCCATGGCTAACTGAGAACCAGCCCCCAGGTCTCCCTTACTTAGGTCAACTCAGCTTCAAATACATTTTTGGCATGGTGTGTAGACATCAACACCGGGGAGTAAAACGGTGGCTGGTAGTGGCACTGCCAATTTACCCCATCATGTGCCATGCCGGCCTTCATAGGCACAGGACAGTACTTGCTAACAGCAATCACTCGAAGCAGTCTGTCTGACTGCGCGGGGGATCTTTGTGTTTGTGCGCTGGGACGCCAAGTGTGAATTCCGTTTGTCATGGCAAATACCTGTGATCCTGTAGACAATTATTGAACACAGAGACCGAGTTTGATTGCTGGCCACGGCTAACTGAGAACCAGCTCCCAGGTCTCCCTTACTTAGGTCAACTCAGCTTCAAATAAGTTTTTGGCATGGTGGGTAGACATCAACACCGGGGAGTAAAACGGTGGCTGGTAGTGGCACTGCCAATTTACCCCATCATGTGCCATGCCGGCCTTATAGGCACAGGACAGTACTTGCTAACAGCAATCACTCGAAGCAGTCTGTCTTGACTGTGCGGGGGATCTTTGTGTTTGTGCGCTGGGACGCCAAGTGTGAATTCCGTTTTTGTAAATGTGTTTATTTCAGTCCCTTGCTGTTCCTTCCGGCGTCTTGTCTCATTCATCTCGTCTCTGCTGGCTGTTCTTGACATTTAATGCGACGTCTCGCCATCTCCATCCTGGCCTCTAACCCGTGTGTTTTGTTGTTTGCCGTGCGGCGTTAAACCGTGGCTCGGCACTGAACGCTCGCTAATTCACAGGCCCCAGCTGTTACGATGGGGACGCTGTCAGCTTTCGCACAACTTGGGTATGTCATACATGTGAAGTGTTGCCCGTTTGCATTTGTTGTTAATTCGTCAGGGTTGACACACAGTTGATATTATTAGGATAATATCATGAGCCTCTGAAATATGATCTTTTTTTTTAAAGTGCTGCAGACGGGGTCCTTACACTGCAGTGCACGTGTTGCCGTTCATTTGGCGTCTCATCCCGTATGTACTTTCTGGAATGCGTTTGACATATGGGGCACAATTGAGTCTCTCTTTTTTAAATGCCCATCCTTTTGCAATCTATTGACTGTTTAACTTAAAGTCGTGTTTTCATGGGTGTGTTTTCTTATTTTGATATTGTAAGTTATCATTTACGTGTTTAAATTACTTTATTGTGCAATACATCTAGGTTTAATTCGAGATTTTAAGCTTTCGTGACTGCAAGGATTCATACTCTTTGGTTTTTTCGGTAAAGTCACGTAGGTATTAAAATAAAATAAATGAAAACAACTACATTAAATCACGACGTTTCGGAGGCAACACAAGCTTCCGTCTTCAGGTGGAACCGTCACAGCCGAAATCACTGTAGTAAGTGAGTACATCTATGTTTATGATAACCTTACATAACTTGTTTGCATGTATCAGCTCTCCGTTTTTTTACTTCTATGGCCACCGTGGCCGGGTCGACCTCGTAAAAAGTAGACTCAAGTTCTTAGTTGGGAAAATTAATTCCTGAACCTCGTGATGTTATTGATTGGGGTTGTATCGTTCAGTCCACTGCCGACAGATTAGTGTCACTGCAGCAACATTTTGCTTAATATGCTTCGACATTCTAGATTTTTTTTCTTGGAAAAATAAAACCACCAATACTTCTTGGTTCTTTCGGTAAAGTCACGTAGAAGGGAAATAATAAAAAGAAAACATGATTAAATAATTTATTATGTTATAATACAATAATAAATAATAAAATAATTTAAAATAATTAAAATAAAACATGATAAATAAATTTATATGGTTTATTTTTATTATTTTATTATTTCCCTTCTACATGACTTTACCGAAAGAACCAAGAAGATGAATCCCTGCAGTCACAAAGCTTTAAATCGAAACACCAATACTTTTATAGGTTTTATTACTTATTTTCAAATTCACTTGTCCCCTATTGAGCGGTTAAATTAGAAGGGCAAAAAAAGCAGAAGGAAAGTGTGACATTGCAGTGCTGTTATTTGGACACAAAGAGTGTCCCCCTGGTATTTTAAATGCTTCAGCAACAATGCGTGAGCTGCGACTTGTGCTGGCAGTGGTGTCTGCGATGTTTACTGTGCATAGACTCAGCCTGCACTTTGAAGAAAGCACAGAGCAGCAGGGATTTACAAGAACAGCTTTCAGTCACAGGCAGCAAGATCAGTGCGCGTAGCCACGCGCGCGTGTAGGCACATGAACCCACGTTTGCATGGCCATGTGAACGCATGCGTGCGTAGCCACGTGAACCAATCGGAACTGTGGGGAAGGACAGCGAAGTAAACATTAATCTGAGAATATTCAGTGCGTACTACTGGTTCGGTTAGTAACTAATTGTCACGTTGTGTTTAAACGAGAAACCTTGCGAATTGGCCATGTGGGGTGGTGGTGGGTTAACGACACATATTTACGCGATCTAACAACGAAAAATCTACCTTTGCTGTGAACTCTAAATCCTGCTCCGCTTTTGCCGACGTCTATCAATTATCTTCTTGGTTCTTTCGGTAAAGTCACGTAGAAGGGAAATAATAAAAATAAAACATGATAAAATAATTCTCACGACGTTTCGGCCACAACGCAAGCAGCCGTCCTCAGGTGAAGAACAGGTCTGTCGGAAAGACAGCGTCTGAATGAAACACCACCAGGCTTGGCAGCGTATATTTTAGCTGGGTTGGAGGGGGAAGAGCGCCTTGACAAAATAATTTGCGTATCAAGAGGAACTTAGCATCCATCAATTAGTTGGAGGGGGTGGGGGGTGGGGGGCCGCCTTGCGTGAGCGCGCGCCCCATGGCGCGGTGCTGGACCCGCCGACCTGACGAATTGCGGTGATCTGGTGCGTTGACGGCGTCGTGATGAGCCGCGGGTCAAGTTGCTCCGAGACAATGGCGGAGCGCTCCTGCCATTAGCACATGGCACTCGTCCGTTGCGAACGTGTCTCCGTTTTGACTCGGCACGGCCGCCCTATTGCTTATTATTATTATTATCCACGTGTCAATATTCGCGTCATTTGATAAGTGTGCACCGAGCAAGCGACGTGTGGTTTTACCCAAAGCAGGTGCCCGGGGCGTACAGACCGAGGCTTCTGGGAATAGAGGGTGAAGATGCGTCTGGCAACTGTACAGCGCATTACCCGTGGGAGTCGTGGTGCAATTATAGGAAGCACTGTGCTGTGAGTTTTTGGTGCATTTACAGCGATGTAATTGGGAAAGATGGATCCGGGTGAAACTTTCCCTCAGCGAGATAACGTGACCATAGTTGTGGTTAAACTCTTTCCCAGCTCCACAATCGACACGTTCCACACGTACACTTTGGCCTCACACTCTATCGATGTTGTGCAGTTTGCATTTAGAGTATGCAAATACAATTGAATGAAAATGGAAATGTCAACTTTAACGTAATTCTGAGCATCTTTTAAAATGTTAGCAAACCAATCCAAGCAGAGAAACGTAGCCACAACCAAATCCATGGTGTACTGGGTCCCACAAGCGAGTGCAACGCAGATGCTTTGTGTCTCTACAATTAACCCTTTCCCATTCCGAGACATCTGCAAGTTGCAGCGTGGGTCCCGTTTACCACTGAATCTCGGAACACGTAAGCGGTTAGTGTAATTTTTTTTTAGAAAGGCACAACGCCACTGTTTTTAAAGACGTACTCACCGTAGAGAACTGTAGAGACACGACCGCACTCTGCTGTAGCTGGTGCCAAACTGTGCCTCACGCCCTCCCTCGTGGCCTTGTGGGAGCCTCGGTACCGATAAAGTTATTTGATTTTTTCTTCCTTTTCCGTTCCGTTGATGTTAGCGTACGTCATCAGAACGGAATCGGAAGGGTTAACAATCCCGCAGAAGCGGATGGGCTGCAAGATCTCTTTAAAGCCTCCCTTGGCAGGTGCAGCACGCATGCGACGCTTCTCGCCACGCGGTCGTGTTTACAGTTGTTTATTGACATGCCTGCTGGAGTCGTATTTTGTGATAGAATTTCCCGTGAATAGCCTTCACGGTTCAATTCGCGCGTTCCCCCCACCACCACCACCACCACCCATCCCAAGGTTTGTCACTTGTCTGTGAAATAAAGTTATTTTTCTTCGGCGAAATTGCATTGGATAATAAAGTGTTGATGGATAGCGATGACTGTGTGGTGGAGATGTGTGGAGCGTAATTGTGCTGCGTGCCGATGGTGCCTGCCACGTGCTTCTTGCTGCCATTTATTTGGCTGCCTGTCACGTGTAGGCGCCTCATCACTCCCATCTGGCAGCTAGTCTAGACGGTCGGCTGGTTAGTCACTCGGTTGACTGGCTGGCTGGCAAGGCTTGCCGGGGAAGTCATCTGTGTCTGTTGTTTGCCAATATGTGTCTGTGTCTCTGCCTGCTGCCGCCGTTACAGGTTCGCTTTTTTTCACCATTTTTACGGCAATTGCAAGGTAGCTTTAAACATTGTATTGAAACAGTTTGCAGCGGATAGTGAATAATGGTGGTAAGGAAAAGGCTGTTATGTGGGTTGACTTAATGAGTGTGGTTATAATGCCTGTGGTTTAATCGCTGTTGTTTAATAGCTGTGCCGCTTAATGACGGTGTGGTTCAATCGCGATGTGGTTTAGCAACTGTGCAGTTTGATGAATGCGCGGTATAATGACTTGCGGCTTAACGGCCTTGTGGTTTAAGGCGGTGTGGCCAAGCCTTTTTGTCACCGTTCCCCCCCCCCGTGCCCTCTTGTCTGCGCACTCAGAGGCTTGCAAGGCTGTTGGCTGAGGAGCTCGCCCGCCTGGGATTCTCGAGTTCCGTCAGCGACCTGCGGAGCTTCGACCCCGAGGACAGCCTGCTGGAAGAGGTGCCCCCCAACCTCACTCCTAATATATCTGTAGAGGTGTTACGGGAGGGCGAACAAACACACCAGGGGTGGTTATGCCCGCATGCGGAAGGATGCTTATGTAATAAACCTTCTTGAGACGGCTTCCGGAATCAGTCCTTTTTATTTTCAACTTCCACAGTTACACTTCACACACACTCCCCGTTGCTGACAGACAACGGAGAGAGGGCAGACTTCCCGCCAAGTCCCCACCGCGCACGTGGCACCCAGAGCCCCCGTACGCGCGTGGCTCCCGCTCTGCTCGTTCCCAAGTCTGCTCATGACTGCTCTCTCTCTCTCTTAATCCCTTCGTCACGTGGTACCTCCCAGCCAATCCTCCATAGACAGCGTTGACCGTTCCTGATGGTTTCCTGTCAATCCCAGGACAACGCCTCTGATCCGGCTCCCCATTAGCTGAGGCCCCGATTGGCCAGGCCAATCACCCCTGCTAACAAGCCGTGATCACGCCGAGGCCATGCTCCCTGGCTCATCCCTTATTGGCTACAAAGCAGGACCGGCAAGCCAATCCCCATGTGAACCCTCTATGGCTGTTATTACACTTACATCCACGTCCGCACCGTTTAGCCTGGGGGGCTAAACCGGCGCTGTGATCCCCCAACCTTAACCCTAATAAATCCTCCGCTCTCCATATTATCGGCAACTCCGAGTCAGAATTAATATAGTTCATAACTCAGAGTAAGAATATTGATTCATACTGGAGGAATCCGATGAGCTATGAAGCTCTTTTTCACAGGTGGTTATGAACGTTAAGACAACAAACAATACAAAAACAAAGTACAGTAAAACCTTAGATTGCGAGTAACTTGGTCTGCGAGTGTTTTGCAAGATGAGCAATTTTTTAAAATAAATATTAATTTGATAAACGAGCGAGGTCTTGCAATACGAGTAGTACGTGTATACGCTTTGTCTGCCGAGCGTCACGTGATCACAACTGATTTACGGGTGCTTTGATGTACGAGTGCTTTGGATTACAAGCACGTTTCCAGAACGAATTATGCTCGCAATCCAAGGTTTTATTGTACTGCAAAATTTCAAGAAAGGTCAACAAAATCACCCAAACACAGAAAAATGTATTCTAAACCATCCCCATTCTACCAGGCAAAGCCCACTGAGGTATTAACTTGTTTTTCAAAAGCGAACTGGCCACAAATGAAAGTGCAACAAAGTTATTTTTTTTCTTGGTTCTTTCGGTAAAGTCACGTAGAAGGGAAATAATAAAATAATAAAAATAAAACAATAAAATAATTCTCACGACGTTTCGATCGCAACACCTGATGATGATTGCTTGTGTTGCATTCGAAACGTCGTGAGAATTCTATAGTTTAATTGTTATTATTTTATTATTTCCCTTCTACGTGACTTTACCAAAAGAACCAAGAACATGAATCCCTGCAGTCACGAAAGCTTTAAATCGAAACGCAGCAAAGTTGCTTATCATTTTGACATCTATAAGCAGCAAAATCATACAAAAAACTCAATGCATTACCCCCCTCCCCCCCCCCGAAGTTTTGTCCTGATTGCTTTAACTTGTTGTCCTGATTGCCATCAAGAGACGAATGGTCTATCTGGAGCTCTTGCAGAGCAGTGCAACTTTCTGTGTTAGACCACAGCCCGCAGAAGTGTATATCGCAAACTTATCTCTTGAGATCCTTTCACGCGACCCTCTGGTCCACACAATAGGGTGGCAGCACTTCCACGCAATCATTTATTCTTGGCTGCTATAGATTTCCACGCGGTAAGCCACTTCCTTGAGCTATTTGTGGGCATGTTGCTTCTGAAAAAGAGCTATATAGCTCAGCAGGCCTTATCTGGTTAAATAAAAATAGTTTAAATAGTAACCCAGAAGTAGCACTAAATTATCATCGTTTACTCTCACTTATCTGTGGTTGAGTCACCTGGGCATGATCTGGAAGCACTAAAGTCACCCTTTTATCCACATTTAACCTGTACTGATGAAAAAGTAAATAATAAAATAACTTTATTGGTACGTCTTCAGGTCTTTAGGTCGGAAGACATACCGAGGCTCCCACAAGGCAATGCAGGAGGGCGTGTGGCACAATTTGGCACCAGCTATCGTAGAGTGTGCGGTCGTGTCGTTACAGTTCTCTGCGGTGAACGCTACGTCTTTAGAAACAATGGCGCTATGCCTCTCCAAATAAAATGAACGCCAACTGCTTGCGCATTCGTCTCAGAACGGGAAAGGGTTAGGAGTGACCATGAAGAGGTACGCTATTTTCCAGAGTGAACTGCACTGACTAAACACGCTCGTCACATCACCATGGATGACAGGGGTGTCACTGGCATTCGAATCTCAGGAAAGTCTTAAAAGAGCCAAAGGAATGTATTCTACAGGATGATGTATTGATGTATCCATATAGATAAGGACTAGCTGGAGAAACGTCCCTTACCAGTGTGCATGGCTGCCTTTGAAGTAATAACGACTTGATGAGATGGGAGTGGACGATAAGGAGAGAATGTCACTCAAAGCCACACTCGAAACTTTCCGCTTAGAAAATATAGACTGGTAGATGGAACATAAAATTCTTTTTATTCCTTTATTACGTTTTTAATGTTTTTTTGACATTTTTCCTGGACTTTTAATTGGGTTTAATAATGCGTAATGTGTTTATGAATAATTAACAACACATTGAGATAAAGTGCTTCTTTGCATCGTTAATAATGCAGCTTTAATTGCCTGATTAGTCATCACTTAATAATGAATAATCTTACTCGTGTTTGAGTCAAGTTTGTTGGAATGTTGAACTTTACAAAAAAACAATAGCGCTTGGGATAAGGCGGCGCAACTTGGCGACGTCTGCATTTCCCAAGTCATATCGATGATAACATTACTTACTATTTCTTAAACTACTACCTTTTATTTAAACAGGTAAGGCCCACTGAGCTATATATATTTTTGTCAGAAGCGATCTGGCTATCACAAATGATGGCGCAACCAAGTAGCTTATCACGTGAAAATTTAAAGCAGCCAAATACTTGAAACGCATGGTGATTCTTAATGTGGAGGGAAAAACCGGCGGTCCCGGATAAAAATCAATGCGACCACGGGGAGAACATGCAAGTTCAAAAATATACAGGCATCAGGGTCGGGATCGAACCCACAACCTCCTGTATACCAGCCGAAGTAGTTAACATCTTGGCACTGCAGTGTCCACTTCCGTGACGTTTGCTGTGCGTCCTTCACAGCACGTCAATACGAGCACTGTGCGACAGACGACAACCTAGCTGGCTAATGTGGCTTGGGCCTAGTTCATCTCTCGGTGGCGAGATGTTATCTCCCTCGCCTGGTATGCAGGAGGTCGTGGGTTCAATCCCAACCCTGACGAAAATATTTTCTGCAAAGCACTATTTTAAAAAGTAAAATAGCGATTTCATTTGAACCTCCCCCCCCACTCCCCCGCTAAGAGCTCAGTTCCCACTTTAAATTTCTATAATGAAGTAAAACAATGTTGGTGCAAGGTAGAGCGGAATGCATTATAGTTATAGACAGATCGTTTGATAGCCCATTCTATTCAGCTTCGAAAATTTGTTTAAAATGTACTTAACATTTGACTGCGTTGTAATCCGCCCTCTCCTGCACCTCCGACGATTCGACGGTGCGGGCAAGGCCACGCTACCGAACCGATTTAGATGCCATTCAGCGCGACTGCGAATGTGTAAGTGTGATTGGCGGAGATAAGGGGAGATGGTTGAGCGGTGGTGCGCGCCCCCCTGCCCGTGCGTGCAGGCCGCTGGCGTTGCCGTGTGCGTGTTCGTGGTGTCGACGTACAGCGGGGGGGCGCCCCCCGAACCCGCCGCCTGGTTCTGCAAGTGGCTCGAAGAGGCGGCGAGCGACTTCCGGTACGGCAAGACGCACCTGCGGGGAGTCCGCTACGCCGTGTTCGGCCTCGGAGACTCCGTCTACGAGGAGCACTACAACACGGTGAAAACTGCAGCACCGCCACCGCTGCTCCCCCCCCCCCCACCAACTCCTCCAACACAGCACCGCTCATGACCGCTCGTGTGCTCTTCCTGTTCACAACCGCTGATGACATTTTCAAGGTGAGATCTCCTGACTGCCCCATCGATGCACGCAAGAGAGCTGGCTCTCCCTCCGAAAAGTAATTCGCCCGTTTCTTGTCGCCGTTGACGCAAAACACGAATGCCAGAGAACCGGTACAAAAAGTACTGGCCCCCCGCGTCTTTGTGCTCCGCATGTCTCCCGCACGGCCAAGAGGTTTAATTTAAATTTACACGGAAATCTTATCGGGCGTTCTGTCATTTTTTTCTAATTATGGCATTTACCACGCTACAACACAAGCTGTCTGCAAGGAGGTGCTGCTTAGACTCGGGCTGTTTTACTAATGCAGCCCAGGTGGTTCGTGTGGCTGAGACCCCCTGTGTAAACATGGCCCTGTGCTCTTTAAATATGTTTTGGGGATTATTAAATGTTATCGGCCGCTTGTAAAAGTACATGCTGTGTGGCGAGATCAAAACGCGGTCGTTTACTGTGGGCTGATGCGGGCATTTGGAACAAAGACGACGTTGCCTGCTGCCTCTGCATGGACCGGCAAATTAATGCACTCTGTCTCTGCAGCACATATCTGGTTCAGTGAAACTGCAAGAGCCAACGGATTGAGTTTAATCAAAGCTAATCAGCCAATTGATGTCCAGCAAATTATTTGGCGATGCTGTGTTTGGCAGTTGCTGCACAAGCTTGATTAGCAAAAACTTATCACATCCATTAGTAACGCTACTTTATTCACAGAATATATTTTATGCGCCACAAAGAAGGGGCCACTGCCTGAATCGTTGCCCCGTAGATGTTTTTTTCTCTTTTAGGGCCACAGTTTTGTTGATTAATGTGTTGGAGTTTTTAATTAATATTGAAGTCTGTTTACCCATGTGCCGAGTAGGGCTTTCCTTTCTTTAATCTACTCCCCAATCACATAAGGCGGGCACATTTGCATGATTGTGCGCTAGAGGATTTCACTTCTCGCAATGTTTTTTTCTATTCTATATTTCTCCACAACTTCTTTGCCCACCACAACGCCCCCCCGCCCCAACATTTTTAATCATTGCCAGCCTCTCTTGCTGCCGAAATAGGAATTTATGATTTCGCCATGTAGCCGATGGAATCTTTCAAAGAGTAACCTGAACGCTTATTCTCAACGTACCACATTAACCGTATGATTGAAAGGCCGTCGTAGGAGGATTTCTGAGCTCCGCAAAGCAGCAGCATGGCCCCTGACACAAGGCCGAGATTGTCCCGCTTACGGGACTGACCCCTGGGCATGTAGAGGCGTATCGATTCAGCAACTGCATGCGTGTAATTGTGCGTGTGAGGATCGCGATTATTGTGCGTTTCATGCAAATTATTTGCGATGTTACGTGCAGGTGACTGAAGCGGACAAGACTGGACATCGGAGACAACGCCAAACAATAACTATACAAATCAGAAAACAAAGAATGGATTCATGAATCGTGACCCCGAATAATGACAGTTTACCAAATCGCTTTGGGAGAGTGCCACTTGTTAGATGTCTCGAAAAGAAGGTTATTTATGATACATTTATTTATATCGACGTCCATATAGTCATCATTTATTGAGATATGTCGTCGGCGCGTTTGCCGTGTCTGATAGCGGCCGCTCAACACAGATCCGCTCACTTTCGTTCATCAGTGGTTTCCTTATTGCCACTGTTTCAGTACTCGTCAGATGGCTGAGTCCCTGTCCTGATGGTGGATCGCGAGAAGCCTACCACGCCGGAGCTCTTGCGTCTCTGGTATCGCGAGGCTACCGAGCGATCGCCCCCTGTTGGGTTTCCCTTCGCGGCGTCGCTCACCGAATCCGGCGCACGGCCCTCGCAGGTCGGCAAGAACGTGGACAAGTGGCTGTGGCAGCTGGGGGCTCGGCGCGTGCTGCCCCGTGGCGACGGCGACTTCAACGTGGTGCGCAGCCGGCACGGCAGCGCCGACGCCGACTTCGAGGCGTGGAAGGGCCACCTCGTGTGCCGCCTGCGGGCCTTGGCCGAGCCGGGCACCGCCGCGGGGGCTGGGGTCGGCGGTCAGCAGCGTCGGCGCTCGGACAGCGAGGGATCCTGTCGCGACGAGGTGGGACGTTTTTTTTTTTTCTGGTTGGACTATCCGTGCCGCTCAGCCCGCTGGCTTGCCTACACTCGCCACGCCGCCCGCGGTGTGGCGGGTGTAGGCTTAAGCGGGGTTGAACCCGGTTAGGACTTGGTGACCATCAGGGCTTGCCATGCGTTATGGGTGTGGGGTTGCGGGGCCGCCGGCAGATGGCAGTGCTGAGCACTGCCCCCTTTGTAGGTGTGGGTTTTTCCCCGCGTACCTCATTCATGGGAATGGCCAAAGTTGGCAGGACCCTCCGAAATGAGTCTTGATCCTCGGTGGCACTTTCCTGGGTCAGAGTTGGCATAGGTAGGCAGGGGCGAGTCCATTCAGGAACTTGAGTGCAAATTTGAAATTTACCGGCAAATGGGGAATCTGGGAGGGGTGGTGCAGCTGGTGGTGTGAAGTCCTGCAGAGTTGAGTTTGTGGGAAGAGCACAAGAGCTCAGGATCAATGACAATCACAATGTTTCACACTTTTCCAGTGTCATGTCAGTTTAGGAGGTGCATGCTCAACCTGCAGTTTTTTGCCGAGAGTGGACATTTTGGCAATGAGGAGTGCTTCTGTTCGGTAGCTGGAGGAAGATAGAACCAATCCAAATGAGACCGCTTCCAAGGCAGGATGCGGTAGTGGGCGGCGAGGTTTGGTTCAGCGACACAGATGGTGTCTACCAACTCTCAGGGACATCCTCTCTGTCACCGAGTGTTGGTACGCAGCGACATGTAGGATGTGACAGAAGGTGGTACGTGTCGTCAGTGCAGTAACCAACTTTTAATTGATACATCAAAGAATCTCTTACTCTCTCTTTGTCTTGCCACAGGAGTAGCTTTGAATGAGATTTGACCTGCCGCTGCCACCCGTGAGGAATTTCCAAAGTGCTTTGCTTTAAAGTGGATGCCAAAGACTCAGCGGGAATCATACGTAGAAGCAGGCCACTGCCTGCCAGCGTCACTCCTACACGTCAAAACATTGTGGTCTTCTGGGGCCGTTCCCTCGCGTGAAGCGAGGCGCACCAAGTGGAGGTTTCTTTGCCACGCGGTGTGCACTGGAGCACGCAGCTGGGATAAGATTAGTGATGAAAGTCGCAAATTGTACGAGAGTGGCGATGTCGCCGGGGCTAGGGGGAGGCGAATGTCGAGGGAATGTGGTTTTGTGAGCGCCTCGCCGCGGCCCATCCAGGCCTCCGAGGAGTTTGAGACAACGAGCGAGGAGGAAGGGGGGACCGCGGACGCCGCTGACATCGTCGACGTGGAAGACCTCGGGAGAGTTGTGACGGAGGCCAGGAGGTCCCAGGTGAGGCCGGCTTTATCGTGCGTCTTGGTCAGCTGCTGCCTGCAGACAAACTTCTCTCTTCCACTCGTTTTTTTTGTACTTCCACTGGGACTCACTGCCCCGATAATGTGCATTTTTTCTCTTTGAACCGTACCAATTTAATTCGCAATATTATCCCTCTTGCGATCTCGTACTCGTCATGAAACAGGGGGCTAATCCGGGCTCTTCTGGTGAACGGGTTGAGACCATAAACTCACTGCACTTGCGCAGCCTTTTTAATCCCAGTCGGCTGCCAGGATTTGAACACAGGAACTCAGCTGTCCTGGCTCCAGTGTCTCTGACCTCCGAGCCCCACCCGGCCACCTCTTCAAAACCAGAGCACATTTATAAATTAATCTTCCTGATATAAAGTTCCTTTTGAAACATTACAGACAAACAGCAGAGAAGAAGGGACTGGCTTGTATGCACTGACCATCTTTTCGAACTCGTGCATGGCTTCCATGGGTCTGTGTGACGAGCCGCCTAGCACGCGGCGGGGAATGTTGCCACCTGCTGCACCGGCCGCCCTGTTGCACGCCGTCGTGAGAGCTGTGAGGCAGCGTGCTGCCCCACGTTAAAGTATCCAAAACTATATATATAAAATAAGTATTTTACCAGCTCTTTTTCAGAAGCCACCTGGCCACAAATGATAGCTCAACGAAGTGGCTTATCACGTGGAAATTTATAGCAGTTTAACACGTAGCAGGCTTTCGCGACCAATATTATTCATAATAAACGTTTTTGGTTTAGATCGCGTTATTTATAAATGTGTCGTAACCCTCCACCACCCGACACGGCCAATCAACAACAAAGTGTCACGTTGACAAAAGACAAATAGTTCACTACTTTAGCACACCGGTGTGTTGAAGAGTGAAACCACAACATTTACAAATTTTTTGTTGTTGTAAATGTTGTGATTTCACTCTTCAACACACCGGTGGGCTAAAGCAGTGAACTATTTGTCTTTTGTCAACGTGACACTTTTTTTACTGATTGGCCATGTCGGGTGGTGGAGGGTTACGACACATTTATAAATAACGCAATCTAACCAAAAAGCGTTTATTATGAAATTTATATCAGCCAAATATTCTAAACGCATATTGCTTTGCTTTCAGTATGTATGCGTAGTGACTCCGACGCACTTTCTTGCTTTACTACGTGCCTTTATTTTGGACACATCACTATTTCTAGGCCCAGGCTTCGGTTGTTGATGCTCCAATTTCTTCTTCTCTCCAAGCCGTCTCTTTGCCTCGTGCCCCCCCCCCCCCTTTTATATTCCTCGAGCCCCCTCTCTCGAAGGTTCGCTCACCCCCATTTCCCTCAGCCAATCCTCATCCTCCTTCCCTAACGGTTGTCAACCATTACCCCGACAGTCCACCTTCGTTTTCCCGCCCTTTTATCTGTTAATTTCTCTTCAAATCAGTTTTAATTCTCTGGTCTCCCTGCACCAATCAGGGGCCCCGGACACACTTCCTGACTGTCCGTTTGCACACGTACACCGTCAGGCACGTGGTCTATTGTTTTTGTCCTGATATGTATGTTGAGGTTTTTTCGCAGCGTACGTTGCCAACCGCGCTAATCGGAGGTGCAGGAGTGAAGGACAACAACCTAAACGCAAACAGCAGTTCCGAGAACTTAGTTTTCAATTTAAAGCGAGTTAAATTTTCAATTCACAGGCGTGCAAGCTCCCCCTTTGTCTTGGCTCCACGTCATTATTAAAAGGTGACGACGATCAATGCCGTGCGTCTTCATGACATCCTGCGACTGTAAACTTGCATTGATTAACATGGAAGTGTCGATTTGTTGGGCGTTTAAGGAATTAATATGCACCTCCAGGTGCTGCAAATTCACCTGAAACAAGTCAGTGCCATGCTGGTTATTGAGCCGGCTGGAAGACACACGACCTCACGTACATTTCGCTCGCAGGAGAAATTTAAGCACAAGCATGCGAACAGGTTTTGTTGCGAGCCAGTTAATTCTATCTCAGCCTTTGCTTAACGTCGTGATTTATTTTCTTTTATACCTACGTGACTTTACCGAAAGAACCGAAGGGTAAGCATAACGTCCTCGCACATCTATAAAATCCCTCACTTATCATTCGGACGTTAAATTTGCCCGTTAATTTATCAGCGCTTAATTAACAATGCCGCTGACATTGTGGAGTTGGCAGCGTTAAGAAAAATAATCAGCTGGCCGCGATCCGTCGCTTAAATGTTGGGATAGATATAACATTTGCATGAGAGAAACAAAAGAGAGAGAAATTTTTATTTAAAGCTTTCGTGACTGCAGGGATTCATATTCTTGGTTCTTTCGGTAAAGTCACGTAGAAGGGAAATAATAAAATAATATAAATATAAAACAAAAATTCTCACGACGTTTCGACTGCAACACAAGCAATCATCATCAGGTGTGAAATTCTCATGACGTTTCGACTGGATTTCACACCTGATGATGATTGCTTGTGTTGCAGTCGAAACGTCGTGAGAATTTTTATTGTTTAATATTTATATTATTTTATTATTTCCCTTCTACGTGACTTTACCGAAAGAACCAAGAAAAAGAGAGAGAGAGAGAGAAACGCACGGGCTGTCAAGTGTCCAGCGGGCTTTGTGAAACGCCGCACCAACCTTACCATAATAATAACAAGTATAACCCGTAAAAACAAAGTTTTTCACTATAAATCCTTATAAGCGTGGCGGCTAGAGTCCTCTCGTCCTCTGGCTTGAGATGGCTGCCACCTATGGGTCAGATGATTGCATTGCACCATTAAGCAATTGGTAATTAAATATAATATTTTGTCCTAAAAAGTGTAAAATTTTGGGAAAATTTTTTCACAAACATTAATTTTCACGCACAACGAGTCTGTGTGGAAAATGTCAGCTCGATTGGATTACGGGAAGTGGGTTAAAAAACGACCGAAAGATTTGCACGGTCGTAAGCAAGCAAGTGAACTTAATATAAAGGATTTAAAAAGGGGGCCTGTCCTGGCTCACCCCCCCTCTCATTTACTTGATACAGCAAGCGTGCTGTGACGGTTCCACCTGAAGACGGAAGCTTGTGTTGCCTCCGAAACGTCGTGATTTTTATTAAATTTTTATTTAATTTAACTTTTTTAATTTTAATTTTTTACCTACGTGACTTTACCGGAAAAAAACCTAAGAATATGAATCCTTGCAGTCACGAAAGCTTAAAATCTAGAATTTGTCAAACGTGGCCGGCCGGCGAGACTGTGTGCCTTCCCGGTATCACCACGCTCGCACGTTCGTCACCGCCGCCATTCACCGGCAGCTTCACAGCAGCCCTTGCCGGACACCTGAGACTGGCGCCTGCCCTAGAAGTCGGTCCCGGACATGAACCGGCCTGCGGCTCAGAGGTCAGGGCTCTGAGCGAGCACCTACCTCTCAGAGCCTGGGTTGGAATCCGGGTTGCCACCGATGATTCAACTGGATTCGCAAGTGCCAGTGCTGGTCTCGGCTCGGTCACGAATGATTATTTTTCACTTAACTTGGCTACATTCCAGCGGCGACAATTTAAATTGTCGGATTGAATGTCCGCACGTAGCAAGTTCTGTGCCACCCATACTCTGTAAAGGCAAAAAAAAGGCTACTTGAAGATATTTTAAATAGAAATCCTGTAAAAAAAAAAAAATCTTCCTCTACACTGGGCACATTGCTCAGTGAAGTTTCCAAATGGATTTTTCATCTCATTACATGATGCCAGTGAGAAAAATTAGTGTAAATTTGGGGCAATAAACCCCACGCTTTTAAAGCGGCTCCAAAAACAGCAATTCTATTTAATTAAGTGCTGTTACCCTGCAGCGCGCGAGCTGAACGAGCGACTCACAAGATTGAATTTAGGGAAACTGACAATTTTGCCCTTCGCGAGTAAAGTGTGATTGGCAGTGACCGCCGTGTGCACGAGAATCAGCGTGTGGCCGTTTGCCTAGTTTTTAAAATGAATTTTGGTGCTGGGGTCGTGGGGACGCTCCCAGCTGGGCTTACATCGGATAGAATCCACTCGCTCTGCTTTGTCGAAATCTCTTAAGTGGTGGTCTTTCATATAATCAGGACGAAACGTAATGAATGCCGGCCACACTGAAGGGTGTAGATATTAAAATAAACCTCTCGCCACTCTCATCATTCACACAAAACATTAATGCGGCAACATCAAAATATTCCAGGTTCATTAAAAAAATCAACTTTCCACGTGCATCATGAGCACTACCATAAACATAATTTTTTTTATAAGGCAGGGCTAATGATGTTTGCGGTTTTAATTATAATCTGTACTTG
This sequence comes from Lethenteron reissneri, assembly GCF_015708825.2. Taxonomy (NCBI): domain Eukaryota; kingdom Metazoa; phylum Chordata; class Hyperoartia; order Petromyzontiformes; family Petromyzontidae; genus Lethenteron; species Lethenteron reissneri. The sequence goes on from NC_083806.1 coordinate 9,185,024, forward strand.
AGCACCAAGGCCCATGTAGTCCTCTTTATAGGTTATTTTATTTGCTGCAGTCGGGTGATGTATACATGTTGAACTTCTTTCGCACCGTACGTAGCCAATCACACTAATCGGAGGTGCGGGAGAGTTTGGGTCGTGATCCTTCTGCCAAGCGCATGTAACACCACTGCCAAAGCAGTTTCTTCTCTTTTCATATCTGTCTTCAGCTGTCATTTCAGGCCAGTTTCAGTCACAGTATGATTTCTAACAGTTGAGTTACATCGCATTGACGATCAGGCAGCTCGGCGTTTGAGTGAGCGGCTCGCAATCGGAGGGTTGCGAGTTCAACTCCTGGTTGGGGGCTGACTCAGCCCATCATCCCTCCGGGGGTTGATAAAAAATAAGTTGGGAAGTCAACACTGTTTTTCTTATTTACCCCTGCCATAGGAATATGGAATTTTCTCCACTGGCCCAGGACTGTACACCAGAAGTGATCACCACCTCAGTGCTCATTTTAACAGGAAGTCACTTTTTATACCTACCGGTGCTGTTGTGCATTTGAAACAACTAAATAATTAAGCTTTCTCAGTGTGTCTCTCCTCGCTTATGCAAGAAACAAAGCGAGAAACTTTTGACCGAGTTCGTCTTTGCTTGTTTCAAATTCAGTAATGTTCTTGTTCATTAACAGTCTATTTCAGTGCCGTGGGTGCGACCATTGATTTTTCAATTTAAACAGTCGAACCATTACAATTTACACTCGTCAGTGGAGATCGTTACCACATTTGCATCCCTTCCTGGCTGCGGCGACGCTCCAGTTTGTCGCAGCTGACAGAGGACGAGCTCATTTACTTGCCCCGCGTCATTCCAACGCGGGGCAAAAACACTGGCGATTCGGTAACGCTCGCTGGACGATGAATCGAGATTGGTGTGGGAGCCGGAGCGTCGTTGCAGCGAGCATCGTCTGGTCGGCCTCCAAAGTGTGAAGCTTGCCGATTTGATGGGGTTACTGTAGGCTAGTTTTTTTTTTGTGCTTATTCGTCGACTTAAACGTTTTATGAAAAAATCTAATCGGCCAAAAATGTTATCGTGAGTCCAGAAAAACACATCTTTCATAAAAACCAGAGTAAAATCGGAAACATGCCCCTCATATATATGTACATATATTTTTAAATAAATGTGTTTAGGTCACAGTGAACGAGAAGGAAGGATGAATGAGCTACATGTGACAAATTCTGTATTGTAACAGGGTCCTCGAATTAAAGTTGTGGATTTGAAAAGTGCGCATCAATCGCAAGACATCACGGCCGATGGGCTGGCTGTTAAGGAGAAACGATTGCATTTTTTAAAACTGTAAAGCCGGTCGTCTTGTTTGAACAAAAAAAAACCACTGTCATTATTGGAATAAGCTGAGCTATTTCTCTGACGTGTTTTTGGAAACGCGTTGTGCGTTACCAACTTGGACAGCGCGTGAATTATGGCCGCTTGCTGCGGCGATTGCAGCATCGTGTAGCTGAGCCACAGGGAAGTGACATTGTGCAAGGTGCAGCCGGGTGCGATTTGTAGCCACCGCACCATAACACATTACACTAAGATGCGTCTTGTGATTTCCTGTCAGCTAACATTTGCCACTCCACGTGGCCTCGAATAAGCATCTCTGAGATGGTAGTGGTCTTTGTAGAATTTCTACATTGCAGTGGCCTTACAGAAAAAAAAATATTGGCAGAGGCCTTACAAATAAATCCCGTATATTATTATTATTTATAGTTGCTTCATATAACAAATCACTTTTGCCGGTATAGGGTCACAGCTGTGAGAGACAACTCCTGATCATGCTGCTGAAATAGAGGAGGAGGAAAGCAGGATGGAGTACTTTGGAAAAAGAGCCAACATTTCTCACGAAGAGCAAATTACAGTGCGTCTTAACAGGAGAGGGGGCTTTTTCATGCATTTATATTTATACCTCTAGTAGCACGACGATTGGAAACGTGGTGGCCGACGATGAGAAAAGTTTACGAGGACCGAAAACACAAATCCTGAGTGAGCGAGGACTCGCACGTGAAATGACAAGAAGCGTGGGCCATTGTGAACAAGGAGGGAGAAATCCGAGACGTGTCATGACCGCTGTTCATAGAAATAAATGGGCATGTGCAGGGTGCGTCTCCTCGGAGAGATGACAACCTATGAACAAAATTACAGTGTCGGAATAACCCGTTGTCGGGTGCACAGCTGACAAAATGTTTTCTGAGGAGCTTAAGGACGAGTGCGTTTTTTCACAATTTATTTTCGGGCAGCGTGTGATTGTTATCTTCACCCCCCGTATGATTGCGTTTTCTCTGGGCGGTCTGGTTTCTGTCCACACGCGGAAATTCCTCGGGACACGGGAATTCAAATGTGTCATAAAGTAGGGCCAATTCTAGAAATGATTCTTTCATTTTCCTCTTTCTCCTTTGAACCCCCCTCCCACACCCCCTCTCCATCCACTCCCCTCCCCCCGTGTAACGTTTCCTGCTCGGTATAGCTCCTCCGCTTGATGGACGACGCGGTCGGAGATCCGTGCCAGGCTGTGTCCTAGGCTGTCCGAGGTGGGGGTTTTAATCTACACGAATAAGGACAAATATTCTAAAAATGACAGTCAACGCATGCCATCGCGGTGCTCCAGCAACATCGCATTGTCGTTGTGTTGGTCACAGCGAACGAGAAGGATGGATGAATGAGCTGCATGTGACAAATTCTGTGTTGTAACAGGGCCCTCGAATTAAAGTTTGTGGATATGAAAAGTGCGCATTAATCGCGAGACATCACGGCCGATGGGCTGGCCCATGAACGAAATTTCCAAACTCAAAGTCGGGCAGGCCAAACACACACTGCGTAGGTGCGTCTTCTTGAGTTGTGTCTTCCTGAATCTCACCTTAGCCCATCGCATTCCCCCTTCCCGTTCATCACCCTTCCCCCGATGGCCATCTCCTCTCTCATTGAGTCGTCACGCGCCGTTAGACGCTTTACGGCTGAATCGGGGCTTTGACCACCTGGCGAGCTCCGGCGCTTCTTTAATTCTTTCATCTTCATTAACTTCGTTTAATGTCCCGAAATGTAAGTTCACTTTCTTCTCGTTTCTTTTCCCATTTTATCAAATTACTTTTATTGTGGTGTGTCTTTTGACGGTCGGGTTCAGCGTTTCACGGAATAAAGTCAGCGCTCACCGATTCAATACATACACTCGCTGACTGGGGGTAAAATAACTCTCGCTACTGCCACGGTTACTGTTCCCGTGAACTTCACTCATTGAACCCTCCAGACCATGTTGTTTCATCCATACACCACTGTGTTCAACCACCACCCTCTTGCATGTCAAGCACTGCTGATAGACAATCTCTCTTGTTGATAAACAATCTATTTTGCTGATAGACAATCTCCCTTGCTGATAGACAATCTCCCTTGCTGATAGACAATCTATTTTGCTGATAGACAGTCTCTCTTGCTGATAGACAATCTCCCTTGCTGATAGACAATCTATTTTGCTGATAGACAGTCTCTCTTGCTGATAGACAATCTCCTTTGCTGATAGACAATCTATTTTGCTGATAGACAATCTATTTTGCTGATAGACAATAATAATAATTCAAAAGTATCGTGTGCGCATTCCATACTCTTTGGTTCTTTCGGTGAAGTCACGTAGGTGTAAAAATAAAATAAAATAAATCACGACGTTTCGGGCGCAACACAAGCGTCCGTCATTAGGTGGGAAAGCATGGTCTGCTGCTGATCCCAATGCGCAATGCATGAAAAGCAGGAAACAGAACCAGGGCAACCGACCAAACTCAAGAGGCAAGGCCACTTTAAAGAGATTGCTGATAGACTATCCAACATGGCGATAACAAAAAAATCCTTGTTGCTGATAATTAAAAAAAAATCCATCGTGCTGATAGACAATCCCGCTTGTCGTTAGACAAAATCTGATCACTCCCTCTTGCTTATACAACCCCCACCACCACCTTTGCTGATAGGCGGCAGATTAGATGTGCAGATGGCACGTTTCCCCTGTCGAGGAGGAAACGGGTTAAGCCGCATTAAAGGGAGCCTTTTGAAACGGCGCATTGAGTTGTGCGGTCCATCGAGGGGTTCGTAATAAAAATTTAAATCCATTCTCTCGGCAATTTGGACTTTTTTTTTAAATCACAGACCTGTGTAATTTAATCAGAGGCAGAGACATTCACGTTTTTTTTGTATCCTTTGTGCTGAGAGTAATTTCTGATATTTTAAGACCTATCAGAAGAGCCACGTGATGAGGACGATGTCAAGTTAGGTCACCTTAAAGCCGGTATGAATAGTTTGTTTTCTTGGCTTCGAAGTAAATAAGCGAAACGTCTCAACCGATTGAGTTAAAAAACTAAATATATGTGGTTTGGTGTACGGTCTCCCTTTGTTACATCCCCTTAATCAGAATGAGAACATTTAATTATGCTGGAGGAATCCGATGCACTTTTGTACAGATGTCCAGTTCCAGCAGGGGCGGATCGGAAAGTTACAACAACAAACAGTGCAATAACACGATATGAGTGCATAGTATAGGAAAGGTAAGCAAATCACACAAACAATTATAAACGTGAAGTATTATTTTTATTTGCCAGGTTTACCTGGTAAATATTCTTAGGTTTTTTCGGTAAAGTCACGTAGGTAAAAAATAAAATTAATGAAAGTAAAATAAAAATAAAATAAAAATCATGACGTTTCGGAGGCAACACAGGCTTCCGTCTTCAGTGCTGTGACGGTTCCACCTGAAGACGGAAGCTTGTGTTGCCTCCGAAACGTCGTGATTTTTATTTTATTTTTATTTTACTTTTATTAATTTTATTTTTGTACTTACGTGACTTTACCGAAACAACCTAAGAATATGAATCCTTGCAGTCACAAAAGCTTCAAATCTAGAATTACCTGGTAAAGCCCACTGGGCTATTAGAATTTTTTTCTGAAGCAACCTGCTCACAAATGATAGCTCAACGAAGGGAATGTCACCCGCCATCCCAAACAGGACTCTCTTGAGGATGGGTTCTCGGCAGAGGTCGCAACCGGGTACCCGATACCCGTACCCTACCCGATGCCCGGCTACCCGTATCCGGCCGGGTACGGGTACGGGTACCCGTTTGCGACCCTGGTGCGGCCGGGTACGGGTACGGGTAGACCGTGAGTCACTGGTGAGTAACCGTTTGTCACTCATTTCCCAACGTCTTGTCTCTTCTCACAATTCAAGTTCCTAGAATCAACCCACCCGCGCCTGCAACATGGCTTCATCCCAGAGGTCGCAATCAGGTACCCGATACCCGTACCCTACCCGTACCCGGCCGGGTACGGGTAGGGTACGGGTACGGCCGGGTACGGGTATGGGTACCCGTTTGCGACCCTGGTGCGGCCGGGTACGGGTACGAGTAAGGAATCAAAACCCGTTTGCGACCTCTGGTTCTCGGAGACTTTGTTGAAGATTTCATTATCTTTGGGCCACCAGTGCGAATATTTATATATCCGCTCCGATCGCTGCTCCCCTTTGACCTCATCGCTTGACCTGCGGCTGCTGCAGGCAGGTGGAGCGGGCAGCGTCGGGGTCGTCGCGAGCACGAGGAGGAGGAGGGCGGCCGCGGGCAAGGGAAGGGCGACTTCCACGGAGGAGCCGCGAGAGATGATCACCCCCGCACTGCGGGAAGCTCTCACCAAGCAAGGTGAGGTCACGTGCGGCCACTCGCTCACTCGCTCACTCACCCGCATCAAATACATACTGATCATCATCGTCATCAGTTGAAGCATCATCAGCAGCAGCATCAGCAGCAATAGTATCATCATCCACACCAGCGTCATCAGCAGCGGCATCACACCAGCTGGGCAAACGCACGTGGGACACGTTCTGCGGTCGTCTGGAACGCTCTTCCTACCAGTATTAGGAAGCCACTTGAACGATGCACTGTTAAATCTAGATTGAAAACTCTCCCGAACTGTTAAGTCAAAAATCTCTAGAACTGCTGTTTAGTTTGTTGTCCTTCCCCCGCACCTACAATTTGCACGGTTGGCTGCGTACGCTGCGAAAGAAGAACCAGCATACGGTACGTGCTTGAGATTGCCAGCTCCTGCAAAGCGCAAGGGTGTGAAGGGGGCTCGCTTCATGGGGGGGGACTGCCAGGAGAGAGACTCCCTTCGTCGAACGCTCACGCCGCTCGACGCGATCACCGTCGCCGTGCACACGGATCGGAGGGGAAGGCGCTGCCACCGGAGCACGCCAGCACCCCGCCATTATTTGTCTGAAACGAAGGATTTGCGTCGAGCTGCGTCGGCGGCTGGGCGTCAGCTCTGACGGTGCCATTTGCGTTGCTAATGCCCCCGCGCGGTTTACTTCGGTGAGAGGGGGAGGGGGGGCGATGGGCACTCGTCCCAGGACTCATCACCGTGCGCGACGGGTCCCGTTTAGTCGCTCGGCGGAATAGTTGGGGAGTGCGCAAGACGGCAGAATCGGTGCGGCGGCAGGCAGACGGGCAAATAATTTTGCCCGTATAATGGTGCCAGTTTGGATTTGGGGAGAATGCAATTTGATTTGAAACGCGGACAATGAATGTTTTTTTGGCGGCGCTACGGCAGTTTGGCGAATGAATGGGAGGGTGGCTGATAAAACACGAAATGTATTCTTCGCTTTGTATGCGGCAGTCAGCATTGTTGCGCACGTTCAGTGTTTTTGTCGTGCCCCTCCGTGTCTGCATTTGCAGCATACCATTTGCATGTTCCTGCCGTAGCTCCTGCTTCAGACTGTATAATTTTGGAAAAAAACAAATCTTTTACTCACTTGGCAAGAAATGTAAGTCATTGCTAATGGCAACACAAGCAGAAACAAGTTAATATTATCAAGCAGTGAGGTTTGCAGTTTTGCTGTAACGATACGCCTACATCCAGATTAGATCAGTTGTCATGATTAGCTTATTTTGGTTCAAGAGGCTATTTTTTTTTCAACACTGGTGTATCATAGCACTTGTAGTAGCTGCAGGGATCACGTGAACTCATTCCACACAACGTATGAGAACTGAAAATAATTCATTCTCGCGCAAATGCCCGTTTGATGCATGTCCTGCGAGCGAATAAATTGAGGTTTTATTCAGTTAACATGGTTGCAAAAGTCTGGAATGTTTTGAGAAATAGTTTCCTCTCAAGAACAGTGATAACCCAAATTACAAGCAGGACCCTCGTGAATAATTTCAGTTTTCAGTTTATTTGGTGTAGCCCTGTGAGCCATTCATTCGCTTCTTGAATCGGGTGCAACCGCAACAAAACACAAAAACATGAACAAGAAAACATTAAAGTGACTATGCACAAACAGAAAAATCCAGGAAAAAACTGCAAAGTCTTCCAGAAAAAGCACCGTAAACCAACGCTGTGTGCAAAAATCCCAGTGGGATGCAAGTCAAACAACAACAACTACAAGACAACTTAGATTAAAGCCATCAGTCTAACTCTGTACTACAACAAACAAACATGGCCAAACCAAAGCACTTTTCGAAATCACCAAAAATAAAGCCATAAAAGCAATGTAACAGTGATCATAGGAACCGTGACCGAATTTTCACAATAAACGACTTTAACAACATGTACCACCAAACCATGCAGCCATAGCTGGCTGCACGAGTCACTCCACAACAGCAGGAGCATCAGTAGGAGTATCAACATTTTTCAATGCAATAATGTGTGCAGTATTGTAGATAGATTACAACAATAATTATATTGTAATCAAGACGTGCACCAGCCTGAAGGCCATCATCAAGAGCATGTTCCCACGTGTCCACTTTAAGGCTTTTCCATCATCATCATTATTATCATTGCTGTGCTTGTTGACCCAGGGAAGTCTCGTTGAGCTCCGAGGCTCTTTTCAAGAGGATCCTGCCACGTGTTCGCAGTGGGTGGTGATGTTGCCGCTACGTGTAATCCCAATTAGCATTGGCACGCTTGGCTAATCCAAGTTACATTGTTTGTTTTTCGATTTAAAGCTTTTGTGACTGCAGGGATTCATGTTCTTGGTTCTTTCGGTAAAGTCACGTAGAAGGGAAGTAATAAAATAATAAAAATAAAACATAATAAAATAATTCTCACGACGTTTCGGCCACAACACAAGCAGCCGTCCTCAGGTGAAGACCAGGTCTGTCGAGGCGACAGACCTGGTCTTCACCTGAGGACGTCGTGAGAATTATTTTATTGTTTTATTTTTATTATTTTATTATTTCCCTTCTACGTGACTTTACCGAAAGAACCAAGAAGATACATTGTTTGTGTTTTGAACTGTGTGGAGGAAACGCATGCAGAACAGGGGTAGAGCATGCGAATTCCACACAGAAAGGCACCCGAGTATGAACATCTGTGAAAAATTACTTTATAGCTCATCGGATTCCTCCAGTACAAATATTCTGATTCTGAAACCCAGGCCCTCTTTGCTGTGAGGTACAAGTTTTACCGCTGCGCCACCCTGCCGTCTGGAACGCCTCTTCCTTCCGATATTAGGAAGCCACTTGACCTACGCCATTTAAAAAAAAAATCCAGATTGAAAACGAATTTCTTTCAAACCGCTTTTTGTGTTCAGTTTTGTTTTCCTTCCCCCGCACCTACGATTAGCGCGGTTGGCTCCGTACGGTGCGCGAGAAACTCAACATACACGCACACTCGAATGGCGCTGACGTGTGGAGGAGCGGTCGATGAAACCCTTGCTCGGTGTTTGCAGGATACCGCCTCATCGGGACACATTCGGGCGTCAAGCTCTGTCGCTGGACCAAGGTATGATCGCTGTTGCTGTTTGTGCGAAACTACCAATCAAAGCCGGGAGTCGTTTGACCTTTGCCGCATTGTGCTTGCTGCTGTTTCATAGCACTTTTCACGCACGTGTCTCTTTACTCAAAATATGTACTTGTGTTGAACTTTTTTCACACCGTACGTAGCCAACCGTGCTAAATCGGAGGTGGGAGAATAAGTCCTGAGCCAGCGCCATCGAGATGCTGGATTCCAACCCAGGTAGTTCTAAAGTGTGGAACTTTATTTTACTGACTGTGCAGTAAAGTGTCTCATTACAAATGTGTGAACGAATGTTTTTTTATTTGGCTGTGAGGCGTTGATTCATCTCAATAGCGGGGTTCTTGGGAGATGTTGTAACACCTTCAACAGGCTGTTCTCTTGATGCACTGCTTTGTGAGGGTTCGAAGTGAACATTTCTTTATTCAGTGCCTTGACATGAAAAGGATGATTGGAGTAAAATTGAGGGGGGAAAAAACCCCCGTGAAAAGAAGTATTCATTCATTCATTCACTCATGTGAACAATGAGGGTCAGAGCACTGTGACCCAGGTTCCATAACTTGAATTGCACAGGGCTTTGTGTGGCTTGAGTCGATACGCGGATTCACGCACCGCCCCTCTGCGCGCAGCCCTGTCTCGCTCCTATCTGCCATGCGGGCGTCGTATCCCACACGCTGTGCCACGGAATGGCCTTGGGAATTTTAACAATGAAACCTTAAATCTCGGTGTGGATTCGGTTCAGCTCGCGGCCCAGCAGGTCCGCACCGCGTGCTATTGGCACCCCAAAGCACGGCCGCGTGTGTCCCCGCCGCTTGGTATGGGTCCAGCGCTGCCGATCGGCGTCCCCATAATTACGTTGAAGGAACAATGTTGCGTTCCGAGACAACCTTAGTTGATTTTGCCACGTGTTAAAAATGCCGTTGGCCGGGACGCACTAAACGGACGCCGCATCGCCGCGCTCGCTTTTTTGGACTCCCCGTGTCACATTAAGCTGGCCTGCTAATGCGACGCGGGCCGGACTTTCTGCTGCATTACGGCCGACGTCACGTTAAGGTGCCAGCTTCGGGGCTGGCACCGTGATGAGTTTGACCGCCGCCCACGTTTGCGAGCATAGCGGTTCCGCTCGAAGCACGCATCTCGAACGGAGCGACGAGAGACGCGGCTCGCAAGCGATTAGGGTGGACGGGTGGCTATCCCGTTGCGTGTTTTTTTTAAATTCCTTTCGAGTTTGACGTGGGAAGTCACAGGCGGGGCGGCCTTGACGATAACGTATTTGCGAGTAATTTTAAAACGTGAGTTATAGCAATGCCACCTTATGAATCATGTCCCAGAGCTTGTTACATCCACTTTACACCTGACAATTCGCTTTGATAGCCACTTCAAACATTACCATATATATGACAGATGTTCAAGGTAAATCGGCTGTTTTATAACTTGCTAATTTAGCAATTCTAAACGCTGCTTTATGAAGCTGCCCGAATTTGTCTTAGAATTCTAGATTTGAAGCTTTCGTGACTGCAAGGATTCATACTCTTAGGTCTTTTCGGTAAAGTCACGTAGGTAAAACATAAATAATAAAAATAAATAATAAAAATAATATAAGAAATTATAGAAATAATTATTTTATCTCTATTATTTCTTATATTATTTTTATTATTTGTCTTTGAATGTCTCTCATGAGCACTGTGCTCCGACAATATCTGCCCGTGGTGGAAATTCCCCATTCCTATAGCGGGGGGGGGAGTGAGTTTATCCATAGGAGAACTCTGTCTTGGTTGGATGACCTTCATCAGTGGTCTCCAAAAATGGTGCCTTCTGTCTGTGAAGGCTACTCAACCGTTTCTCTACATCCACACCAGCAAGCCCGCTCCCTTGCAGCCGGAACATTGGTGATTTGAGTGTAGGCTCCGGTTCAGTGGCATTTCGCGTCGTTATCTGTGATGGGTGTGCAGACCCAACATGTGCTTCTCATGAGAGCCCATTAACACGAACGAGGTCGTGGTAATTTAAGTCGCGCACGTTCACTCGGACCTCGCCATGCCGGCCTTGTACTCGAACGTCGGCATCATCCGTCAGAGCCGCCGCCTGGCCCCCATTATATCTGCAGCGATGGCGGGGAATATCAAATCATCAATATTGATAGGCGCCCCTTAATTATTCCGCGGACACGCATGAACCCTCCCCGCTGTCGCCTCGTGACCCCCCCCCCCCCCCCCCCCGTTTGGCAACGTGTTTACGACAAAATTAATCTCGGCGCTGCCGTGAGGTCGCGGCGACCTTGCCGGGACATAATGGCGATGGTGGTGGGGGGGGGGGTGGGTTGATATTTAAGTGGCCGTAGGGAAAGACCCCCACTTTCATACACAATTGCGCCGGGTCAGTCGGTCGGGCAATTTTCCCTCTGCATCCCGGCGTTAGGAGTTAACGTTATTTATTGCTTGGGAGGCTAATTTGTCCGCGACTCTTGAGACGCAGTAAAGTCCCCGAGCCTTATCGATATTGTCGGCCCGATTTATGTCATATTCTTGCAGCCACATTGTTTTAGATTGTACGTTTTTACGAGGCTGGGGCATTTTCCCGGCACCTGTTCCCTTTACGCGCATGTTGTTTGTTTTTGTGCTTTAGCTTTAATTTACGGAGCAGGATTTTACAGTTTGCTTCCCTATCAGATAATTGTCTTTTATTTAACGACATCGCAACTCTGTTCGAGTATTTGATCGGCGGGGCAGCTGGTAGCTCAGGATGGTTTACAGTGAATCAGAACACATTCCTGCGGAGGGAGCTGGTAGGAACGTTGGGTTGCTCGGTCAATGGCCAGGGTCAACGGCGGCGTGGTGTATTCCGCAAATATGTCCGACTGTGAGGGCGGGCACAAGCCGGCGTGAGTAGGTTAAACGTTGAGTTTTATAAGGGCACCACGGGGTGACCAGCCCCTCCCCACCCAGCCCCACCCAGCCCCACTCCTCACACCCCCCACCCAGCCCCACCCTCCCCACTCAGCCCCTCCCCACCCTCCTCACCCAGCCCCTCCCCACCCTCCCCACCTAGCCCCTCCTCACCCTCCCCTCCTCACCCAGCCCCACCCTCTCCACCCAGCCCCTCCCCCACCCTCACCTCCCCACCCAGCCCCGCCCTCCCCACCCAACCCCTCCCTCCACGACGGACACAATAATCCCCTGTGGGCTGGTGTAACCAGGAGGTTCCTACCAGTATAATTTATTTAGACTGGAGGAATCCGATGAGTTGCCAAGCTCTCTTTTCACAGATGTCCAGTTGGCGGTGTCAGAATGTAATGACAGCAAAACAATACAAGAATGCGATCGGAGTGCAAAGTATCTTCTTCTTTAGTGCTGCCTAACGGCATGTGCGACTTCACGATGATATTGGTCCCGGTCTAGCACGGCGTGTAGAGTTTGTGCTGTTGTTAATTGTAGCCATGTTTTGATGTTACTGAGCCATGTCGTTTTTGGCCGTCCTGGTCGTTTTTTCCCTTCGATTTTTCCTTCCAGGATTTGCTTTAATAGCTGGTATTTGTGGTCGTTTCGGGCAATGTGGCCTAGGTAGTAACACTTCCTGCTAATGATGGTCTTCAGCAGTTGCCTGTCAGTGCCCATATCTTGCAGAACTTGTGTATTGGTGGTTTTGGCTGTCCATGGGGTTTTCAGCATTCTTCGGTACAGCCACATCTCGAAAGCTTCGAGCCTTTTTGTTGCTGTTGTTGTCAGTGTCCACGTCTCTACTCCGTACAGCATTTCAGTGTGCGCAGTTTCAGTGATGTACTCAAGTTGCGGTCTGCAAGGAGTGTTTTCCATTTAATAAATGCTTGCTTTGCTTGTTCAATTCTGCTCTTGATGAGATTAAAAGGACTGGCAAAGAGGAGGGAAAAGAGTTAGACAACAGAATGCCATTCCTTATTTTTGTTTTCCCTTTCAGAGCAATTCCAGGGGAATTGTTCGCATTTGGCAAGTTAAGGAGTGAATAGGGCATGGTTAAAGATGATGGCGATGATCATGGTTAATAAGGCACAGTGAGTCATGTGAGACAAGAAAACCACTTCAGCACCACTCGAAACTGGCGAGCTATTTAAAACACCCTGGACACATTCGGAAACGCGCTCACGTCCCATTCACAGGGCTGTCCAACTCCGCGTTCGAGTCACGTGTGTGCGTACGTGTGTGTGTGTACGCGGCAGTTTAACCCAGAAAGACGCGGCTATTGAGCTTATTTTATCTGGAGCACGAGGATTAACTTATATCTGGGAGATCGCTCGGGGTCTTTAATATCCACGGTGTAGACAGGACCTCGGTTTTAACATCTTGTAGGTGACCCCTGCAGCTGAGCATTAACGGGATTCTTCAGTTCACGTGGGGAGCCAGGCAGAGGTCGTTCTAAGCCCCTGAGCTGGCTCTGTGTTCACAGGGAATCCTGTGGAGAGACTGATTGGGTCATCCAATACATAAACAAAGAAACAACCGCTCCAGTCGAAGGCCGCAATGGCTGGCAATTACTCTAGTCAAGTAGGTGCACTCCTCCCTCCATACACTTGACTTTTATGCCGGATGAGTCGATAAAAAGAATGAAAATTCCCAGCGGGTCTCTAAAGCGCCTGGGCGGGGCCGTTAAGGTGAAATGAAATTGGTGATGTTAATTGACGTGCGAGCGTGGTATGCGCGGCCTCTTATCACCGATTCAGCGCGTCGGAGCGAAACAATAAAAATTGGCGCGATTTTCCTTTTTCCATTGTGTTCCTTCCACCAAATCTTTACGTTGGCATTGCAGAGGGTCCCCTCGAGGGCACCGCCTGGGGCTGCAGACAGACAGACAGGGCGATGGGAAGTTGTGCGCTCAGAGGCCCCCAGGTGCAGACTTGCGTAGGTAATTGCTTCAAAATGAAAACACCATAGATTTTTTTTCTCATTCCAATTTTGGGAGGCCAAAAAAAAAGCTGGGCTTTCTGATTATAACGATATATATTTCACTATAATCGTGCTAAATAGAACCTCTCTACCCATTCTTGGACGTTATTATACTTTGTGACAGTCGCTAATTCAGTCGCTCGCTCACGATCATGGTTGTGCATTAAAAACAACTTGGCAGCAGCAGCAGCATTTAAACTGCTTGAACTCACACTCAGAGCTTCTTCTGCTGCACTACCACCTACCTCTGTCCAGGGTTGCTCCGGTGTATTTAAATGGTTACTTGGATAAAAAAAAAACATTTGTTGGCAATTTAATTACCGATGTGAATTCCCCTGCTGGGATTTAAACAAGTGAAATGACCCCCCACTCTGCAAATGAGGCACCGAGCTAGCCATGTGTGCACCAGCATGCAGGTCCAATCCAATAAATGTTTATCTCTGTGGCACGATTAGGAGGTGGGGGGGGGGGGGGCTCGAGTAATCGCATCACAGCCTCTGAGCAATGTATGCAGATACAAAAATAATGATGTGAATAGGTACACGGATTGTGCGAATCACCTAATAAGGGGGCAAACAATGACACGGGAGTTGAAAGTGAAATAGCCGGCCAGAGACGTGGAGCGAGAGAAATGCGGTTGAGATGAGACAAGGATGAAAGGGAGATTAAAGTGCATTTTATCCAGTAAAGCCTCACTGAGTATACAACAACTCTTTTAACTCGGTCCTGCATTAGGATGTTTGTCCATTTTCAGTCGTGAGTGTTTTCGGAAGGAAATAAAGAGTACCCGGAGAAAATCCATGCATACAGAGGGATGGCACTCTTGAGATCTGCCCGGACGAGTGACAACCCTCGCTGTACTGTAAACTCGTGGCTTCTCTGGTGTTTTGGGAGTCGAACATGTAATGACCCTGACTAAGACGCACTGGATTAGAGTTTTGTTCTTCAGCAAGGTAAAGTGGCAGAACGGAAAGATGACACAGAGAAAGAGACGGTGCAGACATTGTGATCGAAGAGGGACTGAAGGTCGGTAGGTAGAGTGAGTGAGTTAAAATTGAGAACGCGAGAAAGAGGGAGGTAGAATGGGAGAGCAATCGCAAGGTGTGCCTTGCGATGCGGGAGAGCCGCCCTGTCCCGCACGTACGCCGCCGTGCGCGTCGTATCGACGCGGTGCGTTGTGCGCGCGCGTCGATCTCCCGACCCCCAGGTTACGGAGGGAGCTCGTACGGCTCCGTCTTCGTGGCGCTCTAGGGCACCACGCCGTGGCTGACGGGGCCGTGCTGCCCGTCTTCACTGAGTGTCACAGTGTTTTGGCTTTTGTACGGAGGAGCCCAGATGACCGTTCACTCGGGCTCGATGTTTCGGTGACATTGACGCAACAGAGAATATTACTTTCTACGCTCGCTCTTCATCTCTGCCCGCCCCAGTGGTTGCTTGCGCACATTCTGTTAGGCGCGATGGTGGGTGGGTTGCCAGTAGAGGGGCGCAACAAAGGTGGAGCCTCTGGACTCGATGCTGTTCTCTCGCTAGGGTTGAGTAGCTGCTGCCGGCGGGGCTAAGCGGCGGGGGGGGGGGGGGGGTGGCAGGGTTTCTGTTGGCAGAAGCATGGAGACAGTGCAGGCAATACATTTGCTTTACCTTTGCAAAATATCTGCTTGTAGAGGGCCTCTTCTTGGGATGGATTGTCAATTCCAAAGTAGGTTTTTCTGTATGGGCTGGCGCACGCGTGTGATCCGCGCCAACGTGGAGGCGGGGTAGGTGGATCGTGCAGAGATCGCGTCCATCGATTGTCGGGCTATGACTTGTGCAGCATCAAGATCTACTGTCGTGTGTTTTTGGTGATGCTGTGTTTGAAAACGGTGCTTTGTTCACTTGGTGCACACTCTTGTCTATCCAGGCATCTTAGGGGCCGTGTGCACGCATCATCGCGCTATGACTCATGGGGCACAGCTACGATTCGAGCTGCTCCTGCCAATGCTGCTGCTGTTGTTCTGCCGCTGCCGTTCCGCCGATGCTGTGCCACCGCCGCTGTGCCGCCACCGCTCCTGCTGTGCCACCGTCCTCACGGTTCTGCCACCCTTGTTCCACCCCCACCTTTGTTCCATCGCCGTCGCTGTACCACCTCCGCCGCTGTACCACCACCACCGCTGTACCACCACCGCCGCTGTACCACCACCGCTATACCACCACCACCGCTGTACCACCACCGCCGCTGTGCCGCCGCTATGCTGCCACTAGCAGCTTAGAGGAACTCGAGGGATCTCCTATTTTCACAGGGCCCAACATAATTTTTTCTAAGCGTGGCTTAGCACGGCTCAGCAAAAATAATATTGGGCCTCGTGAATTACTTTTGCTAAGCGTGGCTTAGCAAAAAAAATATGTTTACGCTCAGAGGCAGAATGCTAATAAAACATCAATTATCGTTGTCGAAAAGGAGTAATTTAAATGCTACTTTTTACCGATTTCTCATTGTTTTCACACTAAGCTGTCGTGTGAATAATGTATAACGCTTATCCAAATGTTTAGTGAATTTTAAGGGTGCAATTTAGTTTCATTTTCTTACGTGCTATATTTTGACAGTGGTGATAACTAATGACTTTGATTTGGAGAGAATATTCCCATTTGTTTTTATTTCTTTTTTTATCTAAAATGTTTTATTTATTAAAATGCAGGATCCTCACTAACAGATCAGTGCTTTGTTCATTTTCACAAATATCATCTTAGTTTAATTATACTGCGACTAAGGGTAAATTAGCTTCTCATTAACGAGACCTGCTTACTATCAAAACAATTCTTTGGATTTAGAATATTTAACAATTGGTATCTACGTTAAAACCCAATTGCTTGTGTTTTAATGTGGTTCATTTAACTAAAAATGGTAGCCTCTAAGAATACATTCGCAATAAAATACTGCATTAACTTTATCGTACCATATTTAGTTGTTTTTATCATGATACGTAGCTTATTGTGATGTTTCTACTTACTGCATTTAAATCCTTTATATTAAGTTCGCTTGCGTGCTTGCGTGCTTGCTTGCTTGCTTACGACCGTGAAAATCTTTCGGTCGTTTTTTAACCCACTTCCCGTGATCCAATCGAGCTGACATTTTGCACACAGACTCGTTGTGCGAGACAATTAATGTTCGTGAAAATTTTTTTCCAAAATTTTACACTGTTTAGGGAAAACAAATTAAATATTTAATTACCAATTGCTTAATGCTGCCAGACAATCATCTGACCCATAGGTGGCAGCCATCTCAAGCCAGAGGACGAGAGGACTCTAGCCGCCACGCATATAAAGGATTTAGAGTGAAAAACTTTGTTTTTACGGGTTATACTTATAATTTGTCATGATCTGGATTGCCATGACAACGGTCACTATGATCACATGACACGGCAATGCAACGGCCGTTGAGGCAGTCAGGGAGCCACTGGGCCCTTGACGTCATGATGGCCCACGTGAGAGCACACTTGCAAATAACCTAAATATTACTTGCAAAGCAACGAACATGAAAATGTGGCTTGTGGAGATACATTGTACCAAATTGTTAAATATTGGCGATTGCTCTCCAACACACCGGCGTTCTGAAGCAGTAATTAATTGACACGTTTGTTCATCACGTGACAACTTTATTAATTGGCTGTGTCGGGTGGAGGAGGCTGTACGACACATTTTACTCACGCGGTCTGACCCAAATAATGTTGATTTTTGTTTATATTGCTCACGAAAGCGTGCTCCACGTTAAACGTAGACAGATTTTGCTTTGCATTTGTTCGTGCGGTGTGGGGAGCGGTAGTGTAGCACCACTTGTTCGATTCCCGCCCACCGCCAACACCAGTGACGATTATCTGAACCGGTCCAAGGCCTCCTCTAGGTCAACTCGGCCTCAAATGAGTATCTAGTGCGGTGTGTAAACTTCCACGCCAGGAAGACAAAGGCGACCGGGCTTGGTGCTAGCCACTCCGCCCCCTCGTGTGCCGTGCCGGCCTTCATGGGTACTACTCGCTAACGTCACTTTCCCCAACAGTCTGTGAAAGGCTACACGGGGGATCTTTGCCTTTTGTCTGAACATGCAGTCCATGCTGCGGGGCCGTGGTGGCTGCTACAAGCACGCCTTCTACGGCATCGAGAGCCACCGGTGCATGGAAGCCACGCCAAGCCTGGCCTGCGCCAACAAGTGCATCTTCTGCTGGCGGTGAGCACACGGTGGCACGTTTGCTCCCTCGCTCCCTCCTTGTTCGCTCGCCTCTCTCTCTCCCTCCTCTCCCTTCCCTCCCTCCTTGCTCCCTCCCTTCCCTCCCTCCACAACAAGGCCCATTGGGTGGCCGAGCGGCTCAGAATCACCACAGAGCCAGTACCACACTGGGCATCCTGCAACATGTCGTCTGCTGGAAATCTTGTTTGCATCAGGCAGGTGCATTAGAAGTTCCCCTGCAGGCCTGCAAACATGGATTTATCAATCAGAAGCGATTGTTATGCTCGCCAAAGTTGAAATGAATAGTGTGTTTAAGATGTGTTTGCAGTTTTTGGACATTTTATACAAATGTTATTCTAATGAAACAAGCTAGAAGACAAAAGACAGATGTTACCAGACCGTCCAAAGGAGGCAAAAGAATAATAATATTTCTTGAATTGAATAACGACCATTCATCAAATCACCTGGGATGGGGGATGCGGAGGGAGTGCTTGCCCAGTAGTGGAGGATCCAGAGGCCAGTGTGTGTGTATAACGTGTGTGTATGTGTGTACTGTGTGTGTTATGGGGAGCGGTAGTGTAGCGGTTAGCATGCTGCGTTATGAACCTGGCGACACGGGTTCGATTCCCGCTTATCTGAACCGGTCCTGGGCCTCCCCTAGGTCGACTCAGCCTTAAATGAGTACCTGGTGTGGTGTGTAAACATCGCCACTGGGGAGACAAAGGCGGTCGGGCGTGGTGCTGGCCACCCACCCCTTCGTGTACCGTCCTGGCCTTCATAGGTGCTCGCTAACAGCACTTGCCCCTACAGCCTGTCAAGGCTATACGGGGGATTTGTGTGTGCTATGTGTTGCACAGTTGGCACATTCGGGGGTACAGCTGGTGAATCTACCAGTCACCTCAGTCAGCCAACCTATGGCACATGGGTCTGTCCCGAGGCCTGTCAGCGAGCCTTTGACACTTCACGTGGCCTCAAAGTGCACCTTGGCCTGGCACAGGCTCCACGGCGCCTGTGCCAGGCCACTAAGGGACGTCACTTAGTGGTGAATGGCGAGTATTGGTATGGTGTTGCTATGTGTAACTGTGTGTGTGTGTGTGCCATGTGTTAGTGTGTGTAACCGTGTGTGTATGTGCGATACTGCCTGCAGGCACCACACGAACCCCGTAGGGACGGAGTGGCGCTGGAAGATGGATCCGCCCGAGCTCATTCTGCAGGAGGCGCTGGAGAACCACATGGCCATGATCCGCCAGTTCAAAGGTCCCACTCGGGCAGGGGTCGGCAGGCCAAAATGAACAAGAATAGATATTTTTTTAGAATTCGGTGAAAGAAAACCCCTCAATATTTCAAGAGCCACAATGCAATGTGAATGCGAGGCGGTGCTCCTTAATAAATAACGTCACCAAGCAATCCTTAAAGAGCCGGATGAACCGGACTCCCATGGTTAAACTGGTTTTCAGTGGTAAACCGGACTCCCATAGTGAGCTGGAGTCCCATGGTAAACTGGACTCCCGTGGTGAACTGGACTCCCATGGTAAACTGGACTCCCATGGTAAACTGGACTTCCATGGTAAACTGGACTTCCATGGTAAACTGGACTCCCATGGTAAACTGGTTTCCCGTGGTAAACTGGACTCCCATGGTAAACTGGACTCCCATGGTAAACTGGACTCCCATGGTAAACTGGACTTCCATGGTAAACTGGACTTCCATGGTAAACTGGACTCCCATGGTAAACTGGTTTCCCGTGGTGAACTGGACTCCCATGGTAAACCGGACTCCCGTGGTAAACTGGACTTCCATGGTAAACTGGACTTCCATGGTAAACTGGACTTCCATGGTAAACCGGACTCCCGTGGTAAACTGGACTTCCATGGTAAACTGGACTTCCATGGTAAACTGGACTTCCATGGTAAACTGGACTCCCATGGTAAACTGGTTTCCCGTGGTAAAATGGACTCCCATAGTGAGCTGGAGTCCCATGGTAAACTGGACTCCCATAGTGAGCTGGAGTCCCATGGTAAACTTCACTCCCGTGGTAAACTGGACTCCCATGGTGAACTTGACTCCCGTGGTAAACCGGACTCCCATGGTCAGGGTCAGCAACCAAAATAAATAAGAAGCGACATTTTTTTGCGAATTCGGTCAAAAAAAAAAAAACTCAACATTTCAAGCGTCGCAATGCAACGTGAATACGAGGCGGTGGCCCTGAATTATCAACGTCAAGAAGCAGGTCCTTATAGAGCCGCATGCGGCTCCGGAGCTGCAGGCGGCCGTCCCCTGCACTAGGGCACTCCTGTTTCAACGTCCTGCTGCGGGGCAGCACGAGTATCGTGTGAATGTATGTTAGTTGAACTTCTTTCGCACCGTACGTAGCCAACCGTGCTAATCGGAGGTGCAAGTCGGAGTGTCAGTGCCAGTTTAAAGATCCTGATTAAATGATGTATGAGGTTAGTGACACTTTCAATAGCGAGGTCGAAACTAAATAATGCAAACAGTGCTCGAAGAAGTCCTCCTCTTCCTACATTTAGGATATCGCCGCTGATTCCATCTTCACCTGGACTTCTGCCATTATGCAATGTGTCTCCTGCTGAAGTTGTTTTGCTCGTTAATATGTTTGGTAATCTCTCTTCTTTCACGATAATTTTGTTATTTTGACCGGGTAGCTGAAGAGAAAATAAGTTTGCGTAAAATTCAGTCAGCATTTAGAATTTCCTGTCGGTTAAAGTTATCTTTCCATTTTTGTTCTTCAGCTGTTGTATCCAGCTCCTTCCTTCGGGAGGGGGGGATTTAAGAACCCGCCATTTATCTTAGAAGTTCTTAGCCACTTTCGGTTGTTCTTCGCCACTTTCAATTTACATTTGAGTCCTTTTCCTTACATCTGTGCGCGTGCGTGTTTGTGTGCGCGCGTGTATGCGTGTGAGCATGCGTGTTTGTCCGTGTGCGCGTCTACGTGTTTGTCCGTGTGCATGTTTGTGTGTGCATGTTTGTGTGCGCGCGTGTGCGGTTTGCCGCCGCGTTCAGGCGTGCCGGGCGTGAGGCCGGAGCGCTTTCAGGAGGGGCTGGCGGCGCAGCACTGTGCCCTCTCTCTCGTGGGCGAGCCCATCATGTACCCCGAGATCAACCGCTTTCCTGCGGCTGCTGCACCGCCGCGGACTCTCCTCCTTCGTCGTCACCAACGCGCAGTTCCCCGACGAGATCCGGTGAGTTCTCCCCCATCCGCGCTCGCTCACTCGCTCGTTCCGGCTTCCCCCCTACGGAGCTGCGATGCGTCAGGCGTCGCTACGTGCCGCTGCCTTGGCCCGCGTTGGCCCGCGTTGGCCCGCGTTATCCCGATTGGTTCGTCAACATCCTACCGCTTGGCCAACCCACCCCGGAGAACAGGCTCGTGGGAGGAAGCGAGCAACTGAGCGAAGTGTTTGTAGTTCAGTTTCGTGCGTGCATTGTGTGAACAGTGCGTTTAGTTTTTTTGCAACGTGTGCATGCGTGCAGAGCGGGGGGGAGCGTTGGAGTAGTGGATCGTACGGTGATGCGGTCACTGTGAGCTTGCTCTTGCAATTGCGTTGGCCATTTTTAGTTTTTTTAGTTTAATGCTTTATGATGCGTAACAAATATATGACACAACCCCTGTAATAAAAGTGTTACATTAGTTATTGCTGTTCACAATCCTGATGTTTTATGGCATAATGTGTTAAAAAAAACACTTTTTTGTTCAAAGCGCCTCTGAAAATGCTTAGCATAAAACATATCTTAGTTGCTACTGCCGTAGTGTAAATTTACATCTTGCTAGAATTTAGGATTTAAAACCTCAAATATGACATAGCCGGTGTATTTTGTGGACGTAATTTATGGAAGGTGGATTTTGTTGGAGCTTAACGCATTCAACCCTTAAACTTAAGTCAGTGGACGGTGGGGAGGGCGGCTGCCTTACGCATCCTTCATCATTTTATTGGCTTGGTGTGTCTTGATGTTTTAAGCTCGTTATAAAATAATGCTCAAGTCGGTGCTTGCCTTCCCCTGAAAATGCAATGGCAGTGGAATGTTTTGTATGTGCAGCATATCACCTTGTCACTCGCAAAGTCGTTGCGTAAGCAAAGGAAATTGTGATGTAGTTTCAGCGCTTGCTTGTGTCGGTGCTGCGGTGTGCATACCAACGTCCGAATGAAAAAATGTGCCCCGTGAGAGAAGTAGCAGGATCGCCCAGGGAACTAATGCCGTGCGAGAACCGCTGACATCCTGGTTCTCCATCCATTCAGCCGCCCCATGATTAAGCCTCGGTTTTCAAGTGTAGCGAGTTGCTGGTCTCAGGTTGAGCACCAATGACTACGCGCAGAAATTAACCTGTTAAATTTTTATTTGTGTTGACGCTTCATTTTGTTAATCCTACTCTGTCAATTAAATCATTCGTATTAATTGCCGTGTGACGAACACTCTGCAGGAAATAAAAAAAAAGCATGTCCCGAGCGTGCACCTTTGAAACAGGGTATCGTGCACTGTGACTACAGGGATTCATATTCTTAGGATCTTTACGGTAAAGTCACGTAGAAGGGAAATAATAACATAATAAAAATAAAACATAATAAAAATTCTCACGACGTTTCGGCCACGACACAAGCAGCCGTCCTCAGGTGAAGAACAGAGTTGTCGGAAGCTGCCTGCAAGGTCTACATTAGGGACGCTGTCTTTCCGACAGCTCTGTTATTCACCTGAGGACTGGCTGCTTGTGTTGTGGCCGAAACGTCGTGAGAATTTTATCATGTTTATTTGTATTATTTTATTATTTCCCTTCTACGTGACTTTACCCGAAAGATCCAAGAATATAGTGCACTGCTTACTGCGCGAGTTTGAAATGGATATCGATGCTTGCACACCGATGGGGCGTTCGCTTGCTTCCGAGATCCCTTTGAACGACAGGGCCCAGCACGAACTGCAGGCCGACCTGCGACTCTCACCTTGAAGTGTGTGAACATGCGTCGTGTACGCACGAGGCTTCGTGACCACTGATGTGGTGGTGCGTCGTCCGTTCACCAAGCTGTGCAAGTGGGAGAAAAAAAAAATTAACCCGTAAAAACAAAGTTTTTCACTATAAATCCTTTATATGCGTGGCATCGGGGCGGCTAGAGTCCTCTCGTCCTCTGGCTTGAGATGGCTGCCACCTATGGGTCAGATGATTGTCTGGCAGCATTAAACAATTGGTAATTAAATATTTAAAACATTTTCCCTAAACAGTGTAAAATTTAGGAATTTTCTTTCTCACGAAAATGCATTGTCACGCACAACGAGTCTGTGTGCAAAATGTCAGCTCGATTGGATCACGGGAAGTGGGTTAAAAAACGACCGAAAGATTTGCACGGTCCTAAGCAAGCAAGCGAACTTAATATAAAGGATTTAATAAGAATGCTTGCGCTTGGAAGACACGCCGACGCTTGTGCCGTTGCGGCACCAACCGTGCCGCCCCCGTTCCACTGCCCAGGACACTGGAGCCGGTGACACAGTTGTACGTGAGCGTGGACGCTAGCACGCGCGAGAGCCTGCGCAGGATCGATCGCCCGCTCTTCAAGGACTTTTGGGCACGCTTCCTGGACAGCTTGAGGGCCCTGTCCGAAAAGGTACCCTTGGCTGTGGCCTCGTTGTTAACTGTGCCGCTATGTTTATGAACTCACGGAACTTGGGCGGGTTTGTGTTTGCTGTGTGAGTGTGTGTGTGTGAGCTGTGTTGTTAGTCCTTGTGGGCCGCTTGTTGTTTGTAAACCTCACTTTACTGCCACGTAACGTGAAGAGAATTCGATTGGGAGCCGGATTGGCTTGTATACATGTATACGTCCTCTGCTGGTTTTGGGCTTGTAATGTGGGTATTTCCCATAATGCAGTGTGGTCTTAATACATTTTTATATTTAAGGTCAAAGTTGAATGGTCACAGCCATTATCATTGATGCTATTACATTTTACTGTCACGTCCTTGTGCCAGCGTATTGCAGTGAACTCATGGCCTGCAAGGTCTACAGTACGGCAGTACTGTCATGGCCATGAGATATTGCAGTAAGCCCACAGCTGACGATCCCTGGCCACTCGTATGCTGTCACTGAGCATTGGTTATTCCCTGCACAGACAAAAAGCTCCGGATAAGAGCATCTATATACCGTAACAACTAATTGCATGTTGGCTTTTAATATATTTTCTGACAATTTTACTCCCAATTGTGCTGTCATGTCATGATACGGAGTAACCATTCCGATCTCACCCAGAACGTTGCATCACCCGATGTAGGAGACATCGCAGAACTGTTTGCAAAATCCCTTCAACAGACCTCGACTGAGAAATATTTGCCGCAAGACGGTCAAACCAATATTTTTAATTCTCACAGCCGGAAATTATCCAAATTAAGTGAAAACAACAACATTTTTTGTTATATTTGTGTTGTTATTTATTTTTGTGGTTATTTGGTGGCTGGGCTGAGAGCGTCAACTCTAACTGTACTGGACAAGCTGGTTTAATCATGGTTGGCTCAAAAACCTTCCCTGTGAAACCAAGGTCTCAGCCGTGCTGACTCATTGCTCTGACCCTTCAGCAAGTTGCAGGGTGGGGTCCCGTTCGCCGCCGAATCTCGGAACGGGTGAGCGGCCCAGCGTGAATTTTAATTTGTAGAGGCATAGCACCGCTGTTTTTAAAGACATTGTACTCACCGCAGAGAACTGTAGCGACACACAACCGCACCCTACGATAGCTGGCGCCAAACTGCGCCACACGCCCTCCCGCATTGCCTTGTGGGAGCCTTGGTACCGAAAAAGTTTCTTTCACACGTACATCATCGTAACGAGTTTCCCTTGTTAAGATAACAAAAAAAATTATTTTTTCAATGCGCACGATTTTATTTTCACTTTAAAAGTAGAAAATGAATTATTTCGAGCCCAGAATTAATGAAATTTGATGTGCTGCATACAGGTACGTGTGGGATTTTTCGCGTCGTTTTCTTTTTCTCTCTCGTTGGAGGCGAAACTAAAATATCACCCCTGCGCTCAGTGCGACTGCACACAGGGGTGATATTTTTGTTTCACCTGCCGAGCGTCGTTGCCGCCCCGTGCCCGCTCCGTGCAGTCAACACCGCGGCGCGTCACGTTCCGCACATGGCCATCTCTTAGGCCTAAACGGCCTCAATTCCAGAACATTTGTCAGTGTCCCCGTGGGCAGCCCCTTGCCATACGTCAGAGGGCGGCTGACTTCGCGCGCACGTGCATGGCCGGCCGCCACTACGATGATCATTAGTCCTGCATACGTTGACGGGTTGGGGACGAGGATAGATTATTTTTCTTTCTGCCAGCGCTTATGAGCCCGTGTCTTGCGCTTGAATCAGTCAATAGTGCTTTGTAGCCCTTGGTCTTGATGGCTTTGGGGCTGGGGTGCGTGGCCGGAATGCCGTCAATTTTTTTTTCTGTTACTTTCCCGTCTGTTTGTAACCGCATCGAGCAGCCCGTCACTTTACCGCCTTCAGCGTTTGGTTTCATCGCTGAGAACACTTTCCCAAACACACTGCATGTGGCTACATGGGAGATCTTTGCCTCTGTGTGTGTGGTATTCGAAGCGGTGCGTGCAGCGTTCAGTTTGTGTAACAGCTCACTGCGTGTAACAGCGTCAAATTAAAACTTTGTTAAATACTGCATAAAGGAACGCACAGTTAAATATTAATATTGTAAAACGGTCAGAGTTTAAATTGACAAGTTTTCTCGCGAGGATTGATGTAAACGCCGCGTGTAAAATATTGATTGTTAGATTTTCAATTTGAGTTTGTGGCGTTGGCAAAATGCATTTGGAGTGTTTGGCTGATATAAATTTTCACGTGATAAGCCGCTTCGTCAAGCTATCATTTGTGGCCAGGTCGCTTGTGATAAAAGCTACATAGCTCAGTGGACCTTACCTGGTTAAATAAAAAAAATGTTTATAGTTTAGTTTACTCGGCGACCTGCCTTATCCTCGACATCACAGGCATTTTGCCACATGCTCTGCAGTTCGTGGCACGGTTTGGTCACTTAAGAATTGGCGCAATGATTCGTCCAATAAAATCAATTCTCATGCCTACGATCAATATATGCATAGATCTGCGCGTAAAATGTTATCATAATTTACAATGATACAAACACGATGCACGCCCAGGTTACACTTAGGCTAATGGAACAACTGCGTTGTGGAAATACGACAGAACAAGCAAAGAAACCAACGGATCTTGATGGTTTCATCGATCGCTTGGGAGTGAATTGTGGCGTTTGTAGTAATTGCCCACGAGATGATGTTCTGGTCATAAACGCAATAGATGCACTGTGAATTTCGTAGATTTAAGACCGTGGACAACACTGCAAAAGTCTGACTCGACTGCACGAGCGGGTCGTTAAACGTGCCGCTCGCCACCGTTAAAATGAATCATTGTAAAATAGCGTGTTTTCTTGGATTTGGTATTCAGCGCTGCAAAGAGCACTGGTGTTGTGCAACTGTTCTATTGCTCGAATTTGAATGAATGAGGCACTTTTTTTTTGAAAGGTAGATCGGAAGACATGATGGAGCGCTGCTGTGAGACTGGCAGGTGTTTTGTCAAGGACGCTCGGATTAACTCCTTGGCCCGTTGCTCTGTACAGCGCCGTTTCATCGGTGTCCTGGCCAAGCCCTGTTTTGTCCAGTGAGACGCAATGACATCACGTGTGGCAAGGCGGTGTGGCCAGTGATACCAAAACAAGCATTTTATTATTGGGCTCCTTTCCTGAAGAGAATGTCCGTTAGACAGCAGCCCATCTGCCCGCAACGTTTTAACACCACGCCGAGGTGTGGCTCAATGTGCCAGATGAATCACCTGCCCGTGTATTGCATTATCACCGCGGTCACCACTCCAGTCAACTATCCACCGCCCGTCAACTTTACTCAATTGTCAAGCACTCACCCTGCAAGATGGATTATTTACACTCGCCGTACTGGGGCGCAAGCTGTCCTCATGAACGATGCAACATTTAATATTCCTCCTTCTGCTTGACCTTGAAACTCCCTCCCATCATCTTGTTTTCTCAGCAAATACGTTCGTTCTTAAGTGCTATATTATTATTATTTGTAGTATTGTCCGTTGCTGGTCACTTTGCTTTATGCGGCTTTAGTCCTTGGCTCAGGAACTAATAATTTTTTTTTTTATTGAGGCTTATCATACCAGTCAACCCATGCGGTTTACCCATATTCATGTGCAGGGAAATTGAGCAAAAATTTTTTGTGTCTATTTGTTTGTATTTATATTCTTAGGTTTTTTCGGTAAAGTCACGTAATTTACTTTTATTAATTTTAATGTTTTACCTACGTGACTTTACCGAAAAAACCTAAGAATATGAATCCTTGCAGTCACGAAAGCTTCAAATCTAGAATTGTTTGTATTTCTCCCTTGTGATGGGACTTTGTAGGATGAACATTGAGATTTAAAAGGGCACGGGGTTACCAATAAGGTCTGAATTGGTCTGTAATAAGGTAGGTACCGATAAGGGGTTGACAGGTATGGCATATGCAGCTGAACGGAGCTACCGATTGTAACGATAGCGCATCAACACAGTGTGCGGGATTCTGTACTTAGGATGTCCGGTAGCCGCTTTGCAGCCTTATTAAGCATGTGGGTTAAACTAGATAGATGTTTCGGCACGATGAATTGCAACAGATCTAAATGTTAGGATAGTCAATAAGTACAAGGAATTGACGAACCATTGAGTTAGCGATGTGGCGTAACGATAAAATGCTTTAAATCATTAATAAACGCGTCCGTGAATGAATATACATCAATGGGTGGCACGGTGCCGCATAATCGATGAGCAACTTATATTGTCAAGCTTGTAACTTTTTAAAACCCCTTCACATCCTTTTTTGTATCTATGTACGTTGAACTTCTTTCGCACCGTTCGTAGCCAGCCGTGCTAATCGGAGCCCCTGGCTCGCCGCTCTCCGCTAGGGTGGCGCTGGCGGGCGAGCGATCAAAGTTCGTGCCGTGGGCATGCGCCATGGGGACGCATCGGCAATGTTCCCCAGGGGGACTCCCCTTCCGTGGGGCGTTGTGCGCTTTCTAATTTCGACTGGCCTAATTGAGGCACAAAAACATGTAAATAATCTAGATTTGAAGCTTTCGTGACTGCAAGTATTCATATTCTTAGGTTTTTTCGGTAAAGTCATGTAGGTAAAAAATCTAAATGAATAATAAATACTTTTATTAATTTAGATTTTTTTACCTACGTGACTTTACCGAAAAAACCTAAGAATATGTAAATAATCATCGCGCTGCAAGGGTTAATCTGCGTGGCAGACACTTTCCAGTCGTGGTAAATGTGGCTAAAACTCCATCTGCAGCTCGCTCCGAGATGCACAGCAAACAGTGAGGCTCATGGGAAGTCGGCAGGGGAAGTAGAGTGGCAGGGCAGGACACTATGGTGAACACAGTGCCTCCACCAACAGCTGTCTCTGCATCACATTCCGTGAGCCTCACGGAAATTGCTAAACATTAAGCTTAACTCTGGGACTGGTGGGTGGCGGCATGGACGCAAAAAAACAAGTTTATTTTTTTACCAATGTACAAAACCTTATGCATTGAATCTATGTTTTCAGAGCTCTGACCGTTTTATAATGATTTCTCTCCCCTCACATCTCAAACAATCCTGAATGGAAATGGCTAGACATCCCAATGAGGCAGGGCCCCTCCCTGAAAAGGGTTCTTGTGACCCTGGTGAGGCTTCCAGGGCAAATAAAGGCCATTAATATTAAGTTTTGCAGTGGAGGTTTTTTGGTTTGAAATTTCTGAGGCAGACGGTGTCCAATTCATTTGTCGTGGCATCTCAGCCATTCCTCATCCTGAGCGGTGCGGCTCGCTTCTGGAAATTTGAATACAGGCCGAGAGCCTGTCGCGTGAATTTATGATCACGCCACGGTGAATTGCGCTCTGACACTACTGCCCTATTTTTTGTGAGTTGGGCAATACGTGCTCACGATTAACCCCCTGGCACTTCGGGCAAATTTTCACCCCTTGGCTGTTGAGTTTGACTTTCAATCACTCCTGCCTCTCTGTGACCCTCATTAATGGCTGGCCCTGGGCGGTGATAGATTTATTAGCCATTAAAACGAAACGAGGACTGCGGATTCGTGCAAAGCTTCTTCTGCATCGAAGACACCGTTCCTCATTGTTGATTGATTGGCTAAGGGAGAGCACTTTGGAGATTACGTAATATTCCTGCAGTGGGGACAATCTCTGGAGGTCAACTGGTGTTGACTTTGTTTCTGTGAAGGATGATT
Source organism: Lethenteron reissneri (assembly GCF_015708825.2). Classification (NCBI taxonomy): domain Eukaryota; kingdom Metazoa; phylum Chordata; class Hyperoartia; order Petromyzontiformes; family Petromyzontidae; genus Lethenteron; species Lethenteron reissneri. The sequence continues at coordinate 9,214,198 of NC_083806.1, forward strand.
GAGTGAGTCGACCCAGGAGAGAGTTTCAAACTTGTAAACCTTTACTTGTGAGATGGGCGCTCCGCCACAGGACCAGCAGTCGTGTTCAAACACAAAGTTACATTTTCGGTGTTCTTGCGCCAATGGTTAAAGCACATTTGTTTTGCGGGCACTCCGTACGGTCACACTGCTGGCGCGTCTCTGGCCGTGCTGCACCTCCGATTCGCACGGCCGGCTGCATGCGGTGAGGAAGAAGTTCCAACATACTCGCGCGGGCCCCCGACAGACGGCCGCTTTGTGACCGGGAGCAGCGGCGCTTGAGCCAAACCGTCGGGGGAGAGCGGCACGTCGAGAGGACGGCGGACGGCCACTCCTGCGCGCTTGTCCGCAGAAGCACCGACGCTGCCCCCAGGGCTCCACTCGTGAGCGCAGGCAATAAATCAGCGCCGCGTCACAGAGCGCAGCTACGCTCGCGACCGATGCAGCCACGGTCTCTCCTTCAGGTTCAGCGCGATGGCGAGCGGCGCTTAGAGCGAGGGCCCTCCCGAGGCCACGGCTCGTTGTCACGGTGCCCGCTCACGTGAGCAGGAGGAGGAACGCCAGTGGGGTTTAATTAAATGGGGGGCAGTAGATTTGCTTGGCTTTCAGGACTCAAATGAAAGAGGCTAAAAGCAATTCTTTTGGTAGCAAATTGTATCCGGTTAACGGTCACGTTTCAGCCATTCCAAAGGATCTGTTTGTAGTGTTTGAGAGGTTTTTTGTTTGTTTGTTTTCCTATGATGAGAGCACCCTTTGATGACAACACCACATGAGCAGACCATGAAAGATTCTATTGATTTCTTGGCTCGGGTATTGGAATGGTTGTGAATGCACAACAAAGTGTGTTGCTGCTGTTTGTCGAGGGAATGAGGTGGTGGGGCGGGTTTAAAATAAAAAACCTTGGCCCTTGCCATGGCTCCTTTTGGTTGTATTGGACGGTCAGGTGAGCTCCTTTTGGCTCTATTGGACAGTCAGGTGAGCGTGCCTTGAATTGCATGCACGCGTGGACCCTTGGTGCCCTGCGTTTAGACTTTTTAGATGATTTTGGGCTTCATCTGGTAGGATGGGGATGGTTTGGTTTCATTTGTATGTGTTTAGGTGATTTATTTAACCTTTCTTGAACTTTGCATTCCTATCATGTTTTTGTCCTGTTTGTTGTTGTAACGTTCCTACCCTGCCCCGTACTGGAAACCTGTAAAAAAGAACTTCATAGCTCATCGGATTCCTCCAGTCAAAATAAATGTTCTGATTCTGAACCAGTGAACACCCCGGTCTGAGGCATAATGACGCTAAGTGCCGCAAACGTGTCTCGCAGAGTAAATGCTTAATCCGCCGCCCGGCACGTGTACGGAAAATACCCTTGCCGATTATTTGATGTATTTTTAAAAATAATCTTTTAAGTAGCTCCCGATGAATGGGTAAAAACTGTTAGAGGATATGAGCGCTCTCTAATTTGCTGGATTTTTTCCGTGTTATGTTAACGTGCATTTTTTCCATCTGTCCTCCCCCCTCCCATCTTTCTGTCTGCTTCGTCACACAACCCTCTCGTGGTTACGGGATGTGCACGTTGCGTGCGTTTTGTGAAATGCCCCCCCCCCCCTCATTCTTGTCTGTTTGACCGACTGAGTCATTTCCCGTCTTGTTTATCGCGTTCTATTGAAGCCTTGATTTTCAGTCGTATTTTGAAAGAAATGGCACCTGTGAAAATGTTGCCTTTTGAAATGGGGAGGAGAGCGTTGAGGGAGGGGGGAGAGCGGTGTGACGAAGAGGGAGAGTGTGGCTTTTGGCCAGCCATCCAACAAAGACGGTCACTGCATCGCGCGCATTTCCGATGCGCTTCTGCGGTCATCTGGAATGCTTTTCCGATATGAGGAAGCCACTGGAGCTATGCACTTTTAAATCTAGATTGAAAACTCATTTCTTTACAAATGATTTTTGTGTTTAGCTTCTTGTCATTGCCCCACACCTCCAATTATCATGGTTGGTTACGTACGGTGCAAAAGAAGTTCAACATAAACACATACACGAAAGGATGTGGCTCTTGGTGGGAGATGCTTACGGGACTGGAGGAAGTGGGACGTTGTGGTGGACGATGCAGAGTGTGATGGAAGGGAGGGGTGAGCGTGAGATTGGCATCTGCTGGACCAGATGGTATCACTGTGGACATCGTCAAATACACGGGACAGTTGTGGGAAGTAAATTTGTTGACTTGAGCTAAACTATTTTTATTTTACCAAGTAAGGCTCACTGAGCTATATAGCTCTTTTCAGAAGCGACCTGGCCACAAACGATGGTACCATTAAGAGTGTATTCTCGGCATTTAGTGCCTAGGTTGTGCAAAGACCCATAATTGCTGTGGTTTTTGTGCAGTCTTTCAAGTTGCAAAATGAAATCTTCAACTGATTCTTGGCCATTTCGCTCTGTTGCCTACAGAAGTGTCTCCCCGTATCACTGGCCGTCAGCCGAGTCACTCGTGACAATTGCATTTGTGAACATGAGCGTTTTCACGTTATCCGTTACCAACTCTTGCTTAAACGTACTTTAAGGCGAGTGGGCTGTCTCAACAGTTACTCTACGCTTGGGAGATTGGCAAGGTCACGCCGATTGTTTTTTGAAGCTGGCGAAAATTCGCCCGTCCCCAACCCGTGATCTTTTTTCACTGCTGCGTATCTCGTACAGCCTTCCATCTGATTGCTAGGAATACATGTACTGAATTCATGGTATCATTGTACGCGTCTACTTTTCTCCAAGAAAGATGGCCTCGATGTGTGAGCGGCATTTCATCAAAGTGAAAAAAAAACGGATATTGTTTTTTTTCTGGAGCACACGTCACACCGGCCTGCATCCAACAGGTGGTGCTAGTTAAAGTTTGCCTGGGCCGGTGACATGGCCAAGGAGGGAGGGTGCGGCGGCGCATTTTGCCGCGCGTTGCAGAGGTTCGCGGTTTGAACCCCCTGCGGCAGCCCTGGTTAATATTGCAGATGTATTCGCCAAAACAAAATAACCCATCCGATCTGCTTCACAGTCGGCCTTTAAAGATCTGGCGACGTTATTCGAAAATGAGTTTTTGGGCCATTGGGCGATGGCCCAAAGTCTCCGAAATTTGAAAATGCGACTCGCGAATGACACATAGCGACATCGCCATCTACTGTGGAACGACTGCAGACCGTGTCTGTGCAACGTAGCACATTTGTGATTACCTTGCATGATAGGAATGGTGCAAGTAAAAAAAATGGACCCGTGATTTGATTTCATCGTTTGATTTAACACAGCTGTTTAACTGTCCTGGAGGGAGGGAAAGCGCCGAGGAGAAGGCCCGTTACCCTAAACTTGAGCCAGACGTGCACACACGTGTCTGCTATGAGGCGGCGTTAGTGACGACGACGACGACGGTGATGATGAGGTGTTTTCTCTGCGTCCATGCCGCCGTCCACTGGCCGCTTGGTTAATCCGAGCAACCCCCGTGAGAGTCACGTGATGCAGAGAGAGATCTTGAGGAGAGCACATCATTTTGTGAGCCACGACAGTGATAAGGTTTTTTTCTTTATTTTTCTTTTTCCCCTGTGTCGTTCTGGCGGCGAGCGCACGTGGCATAGTTTAGAGTCTTTGGCTGCTGCTATAAATGTCTACGTGATAAGCCACTTCGTTGTGCTATTCATTCGCGACAGCCAGGTCGCTTCTGAAAAAGAGGTATGGAGCTCGGTGGGCCTTACCCGGTAAAAACAAATACAGTAAAACCTTGGATTGCGAGCATAATTCGTTCCGGAAACGTGCTTGTAATCCAAAGCACTCGTATATCAGTTGTGATCACGTGACGCTCGGCAGACAAAGCGTATACACGTACTGCTCGTATTGCAAGACCTCGCTCGTTTATCTAATTAATATTTATTTAAAAATGTTGCTCGTCTTGCAACACACTCGCAGACCAAGTTACTCGCAAACCAAGGTTTTACTGGTACATGTAAAAATGTGTTTAGGATGCGGCGAAAGCAGTGGAGTCTGCGGCGTGAACATAAATGGCTCGTACCGCCGCAGCCCAACAGTCGGATAGCTGCACAAGAGCCGGCCAGGTGGCAGCAGCTGGCGTTTTTTTTTTTTAAAAGAGCCTACCGTGAGCGGCCCCCCGTTCCCGAGGGCCCTCCCCCCCCCGTCAGCCCGCCGGTCTTGTGGGCGGCTTGCGGCGCGTCACTCTGTTGCTGACGAGCGCGTGTCGCCATCGCGCGCGCACCGAGTCCCTGGTGAAGGGTACTCGTGCACCTGCTGCAGGGCGCACACGCGCATTTTGTTGCCAGGGGATATACGCGAGTCTCTTTTTTTTGGCGCAAGGGTTTTCGCTGTCTGTCGCTCCTTTTAAGTGCACAGGTTTTTGTTGATCGTCTTGATTCTCTGTCGTTGCTTACCGTGTCTTTCGCCACGCACCGCTTAGTTGTTAATTTTTTGCGCTCTATTATTTTTCCTGTTTATTTCACTTATTTAGAGTATTTGGCTGCTATAAATGTCCACATGATCTGCCACTTTGTTGAGCTATCATTTGTGGCCAGGTTGCTTCTGAAAAAGAGCTGCATAGCTCGCAGTAGGCCTTACCTGGTGAAAATTACAATAGTTTAGTTGATCGTTTTATTGACCACCACCTACCTTCCTGCGTACAATGTATCCGACGTACTTGCATCATTTAGATAACTAGTATATGAAGCGGAGACGTGCAGGCTCAGGAGCTAAGTGGGCGCATGACCGATCTCCCTCGTCACCAGGTCTCTTCGTGAGATGTTTGGGTACCCACGGGATGACTTTGCGTCCAGCCGTTAGGATTGCTACTGCATGAGGCTGGCTTCCCCGCACGATGCGAGAACGTCAACTCCGGAACTGTCATTGTCCGGCTCCTCGTTGTCCCTGTCCACCAGAGTCCCTGTGCTCAAGAACTTCGTGGAGTCAGGCCGCAGGCTTCGTAGTCGCATCCGATTGTCCGCTAATTGTCGAGACTTGGGGATGGGAAGGGAGCCGGTTTGAGGATTTTTTCAGGAGTGACCCCCACCAGGGCTTGGAGCCGGAGGGCGGATTCTGCTATGCGCTGCCTCGGCATGTGCCCCCACACTTGACTTGATCCGTTTATATTTTGTTTCTGTGGAAAAGTTTCACCGAGACTTAAAGTTTCTGCACAGCATGGTGCTGAGCGTGACATTTGGCAAAATAATCATCATCATCATCGTCGGTCATGAACTATCCACTGCTAGATGATGGCCTCCCCAACCAATTGCCACCTATGGATTTCCCTGCGATGCAACAGTTCATCGGGCTTCTGCACATGAGCTGAATGCGTTGCTTCATCTCCACGGTGAATGTCTCCTCGGGCGTTGTCCCTCCTTTGGCTGCTGCACGACATTACGCTCGACCACCGGACGTGTTATTTCTTTAACCTGCGCACGCTCTTTAATCTACGTGGCTCCTCCCAGTGTGCGTCTCCCCGTGTTTTCTTTTGTGCACGTGTCAGCATTGTTCCAATGCCTCTGTCAGAGTTCGTGGTTCTCACGCACGCGCCATAGCAGGTCGTATGAATCGACCAAACAGTTTTTTTTAATGTATATTTGTGCTTTTTTTTCACGATCAAACAACATTTTACGAAATCACTCCGTCTTGCCTTTGTATTATTAGTAACTGTCCTAGGTGTACACTGCCCCGTTGTGTTTCTCATTTATCTTCAATTGTGCACGCTAATTTGTTACAAGCGTTATTCTTGTTTTTTTCTCATATTTGGCTTCAGGGGGTGTGAATCGTTCCAGCCACTGATTGTCCGACGTTCTCACCCTCCTTCAAACACGCCCGACTGCCATGTAGATCGTAGTCGTCGTCGCTCTATTAATTATTTAAGGTTGTTGTTGATACTTGCAGTCCTGTCTCAGCACGTGTAAAGTAGGTTTGTACGTTTTCTCATGAGTGGCTCAACATTGACAATACGTTCTCACCCTCCTCCAAACGCACTCGACTGCCATGTAGATCATAGTCGTCGCTCTATTATTTAACGTTGTTGTTGATATTTGCAGTCCTGTCTCAGAGCACGTGTAAAGCAGGTTTGTACGTTTTCTCATGAGTGGCTCAACATTGACAATACGTTCTCACCCTCCTCCAAACGCACTCGACTGCCATGTAGATCGTAGTCGTCGTCGCTCTATTAATTATTTAACGTTGTTGTTGATACTTGCAGTCCTGTCTCAGAGCACGTGTAAAGCAGGTTTGTACGTTTTCTCATGTGTGGCTCAACATTGACAATACGTTTTCACCCTCCTCCAAGCACGCTCGACTGCCATGTAGGTCATCATCGTCGTCGCTCTATTATTTAACGTTGTTGTTGATATTTGCAGTTCTGTCTCAGAGCATGTGTAAAGCAGGTTTGTACGTTTTCTCATGAGTGGCTCAACATTGACAATATTACAACGATTGAGATAATAAAGGATGCTGCTAAGTTCACGGGTGGAGTGGGTCCACTGACCCGGTGTGTTGAGAAACCCTCTTCACTGACAGAGTGTGGGTAGGCCTTCATCCAACAGTGGGCTAACAAAAGGCTGTGAGTTCGTCAATTTAACCAAGGCTCGTCAGCAGAACTAAACCACGTTTTGCATTTAACGTCGTCAAGAATGCCGAGCAGAATGACGAACATCTTACAGAAAAAAAAACAATAGTCACGTCAATGTGACCTGGATCTCAGCTTAATCGGCGTACTTTTCAATGAACTAGCCTTTTACACCAACGCAGTGCAAAACACAACAAGAGTTGATCGACGCGGAGTTTTGTGCGACGAGTTGATTTTTGGTAACGTTTTTTGTGCAGATTGCGCTGAAGTGTGTGTGCGTGCGCGGAACTCGCGGGAATTGCCGATAAGCGCATTGGCACAGAGGCGTGCGTCGTGTGCCTCTTTACAGATACGCAGTGACGGGGTGAGTGCAATGTCATGGACAGTCATAAATGGAACAATTGGATGGATTTGACCACTATATGTAATTTCATAAACGGATAGGTAATGTTTTCTAGAGCAGCAGGATGTATGTGGTTCAACACGCGTACGAGAGCAACCGTGTGATAGACACGGCCGTGGTCATGATTCGCATTGCGGGCAGCTCGCTGAAGCTGTTTTTTTCTTGCCTACCTCGTGGCTGTTGTGCATGTGTAGTGAGGCCAGGTGACTACTTGAGATGGAGGAATTCACGGATACTGAATTCCTCCATCTCTGTTCGATCCTCGCAACGGCTTTTGGCTGGCCCTCGAACAAAGACGGTCACTGCATCGCACGCTGTCAAATGCGCTTGTGCTTGCCGTCTGGAATGCTATTGGAGCTATGCACTTTTAAATCTAAATTGAAAACTAATTTCTTTACAACTGCATTTTGTGTTTAGTTTGATGTCCTTACAACCATACCTCCGATTAGGGCGGTTGGCTACGTACGGTGCGCAAGAAATGCATGCATGCATTCAACCGCGTCATCCTAGGCAGGCCAGCTTTTAATCCAGCCTTTTGGAACAGCATATCAAAGCGGCGGTGTTTCATAACCACGTTCATTTGGTGTCTTTCATTTGCTGATTCATGAAGCCATTGCAAGATGCATTGCTGTTGAAATTAATCTAAAAGAGTTCCCCCCCCCCCCCTCTGCATATGAAATGAAGAGGAGCCAGAGGCACAGACACGGGTGATTAAACGCCTCCGAAAACCACTTGCGCTGTTGGGGATTTACTTTTGAATAATCCCCGCGTTTAGCTGTGAATGAGGAATGTTGGTGTCAGTGTAAACGATGCCGCGTGCAGACAGATTGTGACACACTTGACACGGGCGACAGATCCTTCCGTCAGAGGTGTGTCGGAAGAAGGTGACGGGGGGGGGGGGGGGGTGAAACCTTCGGCGTGCCAGTTGTGCCACTTTTCGAAAGACTCCGCTTCATTATGGGCACAAGGCACAGAGCACGTGGTCAAAACATACCGCTTGGCGTAATAGACACAAGAGGTTGGCAGCGTGTTTAAGAAGAGCGTATTAAACGCGTGCGCAGATTCACACTCGTGAATTTCGTGAGCAGTGGTGACCTCCCGATTCCTATGAAGTGAAGGGGCCCTGTCACCACTACTTCAGAGTTGTCATTTGAGCCAGGTGAATACGATGCATCTGAACTCCACAAAGCATCCGGTGCTCAATAGCTGCCAATGTTCTTGTAAGGCTTAACAGAAGATCTTTGTCTTTCTATGCTTTTTTACTAAATTGGGATTACACGTAACAATTGTCACCCCCTACTGGCAAGGTTAACGCCTACTTGCAGGCTGATTCTGAGTTACTTTGTGCCACACAGGGACGGCTGCCACTGGGCGTTGAGATGTTATGGAAGGCACTGTGAGATGTTGGGGCATTTACGCATCCTGTGAATGCAGAGATTATTTTGAAGTAAAGTTGGGGAACTAGTGGAGCAGTGAGTGGTTAGTGCACTACATCGCAACTTGATTACCATTTTATGCATGTAAATATATGTATGCATGTTCAACTTCTTTCACATCTCACCTAGCCACCTGTGATAATCGGAGGTGCGGGAAAAATGTTGCACTTCGCTTAAATGTTGCAAGTCGTGTAACGGCAGAAATACCTCTGAGCATTGTATCTCAAGAGATAAAAGCTAGAAATGTAATATTTATGGTTCCTTCCCCCAGGGGTGTATGATGTGCCCCATATAAAGTGAGCGCTGTGGCCTCGTTGAGTGCGTTTGATATCCGAGTTTAAATTCAACTCCTGGTAATGAGTCACCGTATTAAATGGAACCAGAAAAAACCCTTGGAACTTTTGGAATAAAAGGAATGTTTACATCGCTCCCTCTCCTTCAGCCTCACCAATGTCGCGTAGCGTCGACATGCACGTTTTTCACACTGGTAACGTATGCATGTAAACTGTGTGAGTGGGTGCATGTCAACAGTGGTCAATTAGACAATCGGTAGGCATGAATATTGGGGGAATGGTGGCGCAGTGGTTAACTCACTGTGCCATTAACCCGGTGACCTGGATTAATTTCCCAGCTGTGGATAAACAATCGGTGGCAAGTGGTGTCTTAAACCTGTCCCGTTGTCTTTCATAGATGGACTCAGTCATCAATGAGTAACCGGTATTTGTCAGCCCCAGGGATACAAATGTGCCAAACGTGCTGTAACCATACCACCTTCCCGTACACTGACCATAATAGGTGCTCAATACCAGCGCTGTCATCAGCACTCTTCAGGACTGTACGGTGGATATTTATGGATGTTGCCAAGGTCCTATTAGATGTGACGTAAGAAACCATGGGTTGATTTCATTTCAAAGAGAGAATATCTGAAGCAGCCCTTGCAGCTCCCTCGCGGGAGGTTTGCGTGAAAGCTGTCGAGGCTTTGCGACATTGAATGGCCTTGCTGAAGAATGGACATGCGCAGGCAGGATGATGCACTCTCTCCTCCGTGCGGGCGACGTATAAGGACTGAAAACTTTACGGAAACTGAACAACAAATGGCCACGGTCAGTCGCACTCATGCAATTACAGTCGACACTGCCCGTTCGGTTGACTGTCAGCGTGCTCTCATTGTGCCCACTTGGAGATTCTCAGTGGAGGAACGTGAGCCACTGAGAGCTGCTGCTGCTGGGTTACCTGGGTTCATGGTCAATGCTACCCTCCTCTCGCCCAGCCGTATCTGCGTGTTTGCGGTTTTTGTGATTTTTTTTCTCAGTGTTTGATCGCTGCAGGAACACTAAGACCTGGTCAGGGGTGAAGCTTGGTTTTCTTGGCACACGGCTGCCTGGTTGTTTACTGACCACAGTGCTGCCCGGTTGTTTACTCACCACGAGGCTGTGTGGTTGTTTACTCACCACGTGACTGGTTGTTTACTCACCACGAGGCTGTCTGGTTGTTTACTCACCACGTGACTGGTTGTTTACTCACCACGTGACTGGTTGTTTACTCAGCACGTGACTGGTTGTTTACTCACCACGTGACTGGTTGTTTACTCACTACGTGACTGGTTGTTTACTCACCACGAGGCTGTCTGGTTGTTTACTCACCACGTGACTGGTTGTTTACTCACCACGTGACTGGTTGTTTACTCACCACGAGGCTGTGTGGTTGTTTACTCACCACGTGACTGCCCGGTTGTTTACTCACCACGAGGCTCCTGGTTGTTTACTCACCACGAGGCTCCTGGTTGTTTACTGACCACATCGCTGTCTAGTTGTTGATAGTAATATTCATAGCACATCGTGAATTGCCACTTTGGATTGCTTGCGACGCGAGCAGCCAGGATTACACATTTTCTCCTTCCTGACATAGCGTGGCATCGCGCAGCAGCCAATTCAAGGCCTTTTTCACACGCCATTTGAATAATCGAGCCCATAATCTATGCGGCCAATGATGATCACCACCTCCTGATAAGCGGATCACGCAGCATTAGAGCTGATCAATGCGGTATAATCTCCATGGCCCCAAAAATCGGGTGATGGACAACAAGCCTTTGCCTTGCCTCTATTGATTAATTTTCCGTTGGAGGTGTACATTTTTTTGGAATTCTCTTAAGATCGATATACATACCAACAAGGAGCGGTGAGCCGTGGATTCAAGGTCCTTTTAAACTGTCCTTCTGCTCCTGACTCTCCTGATGTCCACCATTAAGAGGGAAATGTCTTTTACAATGCGGAATGGAATGCAAATGATACTTTTCAGGAAAAACAGCTCTTTATATTTGCTCGAAAATGTCCTACAATGTGGCATAAATGGCCACGAAGATAAATATGTTTTACTCTGCATAAAGTCATCATTAAAATGCTCTGCGACCTTTGGAGGGACGTAACGGTGATGAATATGCGGATGAAAGCCAACAGCAAAACAGGCTGGGCAAAACACAGTTTGCGTCAACTTTTTCACGCGTTTTTAACCTTCATTTATTCTTGAAACACACAGCGGGTAGCTGGCATTGAATATGGTCCCATTTGATCAACATGAAGGCACCAAACATGAAAATAACACCTGTTGTAAATTATGCAGGTGAATGAAAATCATTTAAACTCAGATTAAAATGTCGAATTTAAATGCACAGGCTGCTGCATGTGTGCACGCACAACTGAAATATTTGGCCAAATTTGCCAAACTGCGGCTTTGCGCGATCAGCCACCACGAGAATCTCCCCCACATTTTGACCCGTCTGCACACAAATTCAACTCCGATTTTGAACGGGAGCAGCGTTTACGTAAGGACCCGCTGTCGACACGCACGGTCGGCGAGCACACAAGCGAGAGAAGGCTTTCGTTGAGTGGCATCCCTGTTGTGCCATGCCGGGGAGGAGGGGACGCTCGCAAGCAACCGAGCGTGTGTTCTGTGTGTCTGCCCATTCGCGTGTGTGCGCCTTGCGCGTGTTGCGTACGTGCACACACGCAAGACGAATAGATGCATGTGTACAGGTACCCGTTTGAGACCCTGGTGCGGCCGGGTACGGGTAGGCCGTGAGTCACCGGTGAGTAACCGTTTGTCACTCATTTCGGGTAGGGTACGGGTACCCGTTTGCGACCCTGGTGCGGCCGGGTACGGGTAGGGTACGGGTACGACCGGGTACGGGTACCCGTTTGCGACCCTGGTGCGGCCGGGTACGGGTACGGGTAAGGATTCAAAACCCGTTTGCGACCTCTGCCGTGCCTGGCTTGGCACCGCACGGCCCCGTTTTGTTGATCCGTTCCACGCACGGTCCCGCGATGCCAGTCCTCAAAACGTCTCAGCCCGAGCCCGTAGCTTTTGTCCTCCTCAGTGAAAACCAGATTGCGAGGTCACACTCGGGGGGGGGGGGGGGGGGGGGGACCCTCTTCTGAGCAAATCACCGGTCACACTCGTAGTTCTTTTTTTTTGCTCTCCCCTTGGACGTCAAATATGTCCGTGTCCTCCTGTGAGGAGCGTCCTTTCTCACTCGCTCATTCTGATTCTTTCCCGATACATTGTTGATTCAACACGGAAAATAAATACGTTATACACTTTGGTTCTTTCGGTAAAGTCACGTAGGTATAAAATAAAATAAATCGCGACGTTTCGGGCGCAACACAAGCGTCCGTCATCAGGTGGGATTTTCTTTTTTTCTACCTACGTGACTTTACCGAAAGAACGAAAGAGTATGGATTACTGCAGTCACGAAAGCTTCAAATCACGATTAAATACGTTTAATTTGAAGTTACGTCTAGTTTTATTAAGCGTCTGCAAACGTTGTTGGGGGGGGGGGGGGGGGCGATGACGAGGATTGTCCTCGTGACGCGGAGATTCATAACGAGAGGCCGGGTGAACGGCCGCAGCGAGAATTGAGTGGAGAAAGCGAGTGCGAGGGATAATATCGGCAGTCGCGCACGTTTCCCAGGCAGATCAAGAAATGCCGAGTTAATCTGGCAAAGTTTCACGGTGTCCCGCTTCGTGTGGTCAGTTTGGGCCTGGCTTTTTGAGCTGCCGCATAAAGCCGCAGCGCCTGATTATTGCTCGTAAGGCACTGTGCTTAATTGTGCCGCACGGATGGCCCTGCGCGGACATTAACAAACCGCAAAAACTGTAGGAATGCAAAGAGGATGCTTTTTTTTGTTCAATTCATGCCTAATGGACAAAACGCTTTGTAAACCTTTGATGCGGTGCATAACTGCCGTATTCTCCACGGGTGGTCTACTTGTAGTTAACAGATTATATAACCGCTTGCAATTAAATGTAATTAAACGGTGGCACTTTTTTTGATCACTTATTGTTCGCGAGCATTGCTGAGTGAGTATGTGGGTTAATTTTGCACTTTGGTGTAAAGGCGTACATTTACGGGTCCCTGTTGTGGCTGATATAGAAGATGGGAGAGATTCGTAGCCTTTTCATGCTCCCCTCATTGGGTTTGTCGACACGCATCACAAACACACGCACAGCAACAACCGCCATTCGCCACTAAGTGGCGGTGACTTCACCATGGCGCTTGTGCCAGGCTGTGTACACCTTGAGGCCACGTGAAGTGTTGAACACCTGCCGGCAGGAGGTCACGGGACAGAACCAGGTGCCATGGGTTGACTGACTTAGATGACTGGGCCGATGCACCACCTGTGCCCCCTACTGTGCCAACTTGCTGTGTTTTAGCCGCCCGGCCCGCCGCTTCTTGTTGTGAGCGTCGCTTCGCTGACGATGCCTGTACATTTGGAGTTTGCGTGTCTCTCTCCTTGTGGTCGCGTGGATTTTTCTCCGGGTCCCTCCGGTTTTTCCCTCCACATTTAGAATCACCGTATATTTAGAGTATTTGGCTGCTATCAATTTCCACGTGATGGCCCACTTTGTTCAGCTATCAGTTGTGGCCTGGTCACTTCTGAAAAACAAGTTAATAGCGAAGTAGGACTTTACCTGTTCAGTTTAATTTGCATATATGTTAAGTGATTGTTTACCTCTCCTGTACTTTGCCCTCTTCTCGTGTTTGTGCAATGTTTGTTGTTGCAACGTTCTGACCCATCGCGACTGGACATCTGCGAAAAAATAGCTTCATAGCTCATCGGATTCATCCGGTATAAATAAGTATCCTGATTACCGGCCATTATTTGTGGCGGTTGTGACGGAGACCTCATCTTCCCGCCTTCAAATCCCCGTCACTCTCCGTGCAACGCATTGGCTGCGGACGAGACGCAAGGACGCTGTTGATTAAACTGCGAACGGCACGGGGGGGGAGGGGGAGCTGTGAGGAGCGAGCGGCTCGGGAAGAAGTTGGTGGGACGGCACCGCGAGAACTTGGGCCGCGGGGACGCCCACGCTGGAGGAGGGTCGCCTCGTCGACACGGCGTGTTCTCACGACGGCAGGAGGGCATGGGCTTGGAGGGGGGGCGCCACGTTTAACGAGCGGAAGTCTTCTCGGAGGGAAATAACAACGGCGGTGACGGATCATCGTCTCGCTCAGCCCTCGGATGGAAATTGCCCGATGAAGCGTTTTGACGGCCGCGTAAACAGCGGGTTATATTAAAATGGATAAGGCAGCAACTGCAGCAGCAGCAGCAAGTGCAGCAGCAGCAGCAAGTGCAGCAGCAGCAGCAACTGCAGCAGCAGCAGCAAGTGCAGCAGCAGCAGCAAGTGCAGCAGCAGCAGCAAGTGCAGCAGCAGCAGCAACAGCTGCAGCAGCAGCAACAGCTGCAGCAGCAGTAACTGCAGCTCCCTTTGATGCTGTTAATCCTGCATAATGCACATGCATATGCAGTACTAATCACATTCCTGCATTTCCCATAAACATGCTAAATTCCTTTTGATATGCAAATTCCTTTGTCAATGCGCCCAGCTTATATATATGCTCCAAGCTCGTGTGCTGTTTCATTCAGACTCTGTCGCCTCGACGGACCTGGTTTTCACCTGAGGACGGCTGCTTGCGTTGTGGCCAAAACGTCGTGAGAATTGTTTTATTATGTTTTATTTTTATTATTTTATTACTTCCCTTCTACGTGACTTTACCGAAAGAACCAAGAAGATGAATCCCTGCAGTCACGAAAGCTTTAAATCGAAATTTAAACAGCGGGTTGTTTGATTTAACGATTCCCCGCAAGGTTCTGCAGCGATACGAGGAAATAGTAAAAGTGTGAATGTATACGTGCTTACTCACAGCGGGGGACGGGTGCAGTTCCCAAAGTGGATGTCTAAGCTGAACGTCTTGGCAACAGTGTGATCATGAAATTACGTGTTTTTTCATCCGTTCAGAGATTGTTTAACCGATATTAAACTCGGGTACAGTTATGTTTAATTGACTATTGACAACACACGTGCACGGGGGGGGGGAGGGGGCATCGTGCGGTGCGCAGCCAAAGGTCCCTGTGCAAAGAGAAATCACTGCCTCTTTAAACACAAAATTCGAAAAGCACGCAGCAGCAAACATTTCAGAGACTCTTACACGATCGAGAGGTTTTTTTTGTTTCTCATCTTCATCCCATAACTTGAATTCGAATTTTTTTCTGAGCTTGAAAGTCTGCCGCTGGTCAGGATGTGCGGGCTCTAAGCGTCGCTCAGCGGACCGAATGCACTTCAACAAGATGTTGGCATCTTCACGAATACATAATGCAACTGCTTTTTTTTATCACGGCACCTCTGAAAGAGCACAGTGGGCGATTTTGCGCGTGGCCAAAGGAGCGTTCAAACCTCGTTGCGTTGAAATGCTGACGCGAGACCGACCAATTCACGCCTGATGTGAAACTCCGCGCAGAACGCGCCGGTCACGACGGGGCAGTGGGTGACGGAGCGCCGCGCAGCGTGTCGCCGTGCGTGCTTCTCTACAGGGCCAGCGCACTGTGTACCGCCTTACGCTGGTGAAGGCGTGGAACGTGGAGGAGGTCACCGCGTACGCCAACCTGGTTGCTCTCGGAAATCCCGATTTCATCGAGGTCAAGGTGAGCTCTGCGTTCGGCCGCGGGTCCGCGGTGCGTGAGAGACGACCGTTTTGCAGGAGACTGCCGTGTATGTTTTTCGCGGTTGTGCCGCGCGTCCATCGGCACGACGCCCCGACGTTTCGCTCCCCAAGTGCGTGCTGGAAAGCTTCCTTTTCCACAACTGAAATTTTAAAGTCTCTCGGGACCCCTCAGATTTCGTTTTGTTGCCTACGCCAGCCTGACGTTCCTCACGAGTTGCGTTCCCGAAGGAGTTCCCGGCACACGGAGCGAAACGTCAGACATGGTGCCAAACAGCACTGCGGCTCAACGTGGCGGCGCATCGGAGAGCCGTCCGTCGGCGTGGCTTGCAAGGCGGCGGTCGCTTTAGTCGCCGTTTTCCCACGCCGCGTGGAGCGTCCCCCCTGCCAGAGCAAAGTGTGGGACATAGATGCTCTCCGTTGTAGCCCACAGGCATTTTATACACTCCGGGAGGATGATGGGTCATCCTGAGAAGAACCAGGAGTTGAACTCACAAATAAAAGAAACCTGAGTTGCGTGCTCTTGCCACCTGGTTAGATAGTGAAGACACTCAAGATAGTTAATGTGTGAAATGGTGAACACGGCATGGTACATAATGAACACCATTTGTCATTAATGGAAAAATACTGGGCGACATTATCAGGCAGTGGACCTTGTTCAGGGCACACAGAGGGCGCAGACACTTCATATTCTTGGTTCTTTCGTTAAAGTTAAGGGAAATAATAAAATAAATAAAATAAACCAATAAAATGCTCACGACGTTTCGATTGCAACACAAGCAATCATCATCATCAGGTGTGAAAGCCACAATAAGAAAATTTGAAAAAAGTGGCGTTTTTTTCTTATTCTCTTGCTGTGGTTTTCACACCTGATGATGATTGCTTGTGTTGCAACCGAAACGTCGTGAGAATTTAATAGGTTTATTTTTATTATTTTATTATTTCCCTTCTACGTGACTTTACTGAAAGAACCAAGAATATGAATCCATGCAGTCACGAAAGCTTTAAATCGAGACACTTCATTGTTAAAGAACACACTTCACATCGTTGTGGCCCTGATAACAACTGGGAAATGTTACTTTTTAAAACTGAAAAATTGTACTCGTTGGTCCCACCACAATCTCTGCTCCAAAGAAGAGCCCCCGCCCACGAGTGTCAGCCTGCCGGGTTCTTCTTTGCAGTTGTAATGCAATGCCGTTGACAAACGTCATGATTTATTTTTACGCGTTTACGATAAAAATTCAACCCGTTAAGGTTGAAAGATAAACACCGACGGAAACGCTTGCGCACTTACATGGACGCGCGGCGTCTGCCCCTGCACGCACGCACGCACGCACAGCCGCAATTCCAAAAGCGTGTGGCACGTGCCCGCGCGCGGAATCTCGGTCGACCCCGCGCGCGCTTTGTTCGCTCACCGGCCACGGGTCGTGCTCTGCCCCCCGCCAGGGCGTGACGTACTGCGGTGAGAGCTCGGCCAGCAGCCTGACGATGGCGAATGTGCCCTGGCACGAGGAGGTGGTGGGCTTCGTGCAGCAGCTGGCCACGATGCTGCCCGACTACGAGCTGGCGTGCGAGCACGAGCACTCCAACTGCCTCCTACTGGCGCACAAGCGGGTACGTGCGGGCGCGAGCGGCGTATGGGGACCGGGCTGGGTTGTGTGTGTGTGTACGTGCCTCACCGATAGTACGAACCCGGCGGCCCGAGTTCGATTCCCGCTCACGGTCAACACCAGTGACGATTGTCTGAACCGGTCCTGGGCCTCCGCTAGGTCGACTGAGCCTCAAATGAGTACCTGGTGCGGTGTGTAAACATCGCCAATGGGGAGACAAAGGCGGCCGGGCGTGATGCTGGCCACCCACCCCCTCGTGTGCTGTGCCGGCCTTCATAGGTGCGACTCGCTAACAGCACTTGCCCCAACAGTCTGTTAAGGTTACACGTGGGATCTTTGTCTTTGCCTCACCGATGTTCCATTGGGAGATGGGTACCACCGTGCCGGAGTGAAGTTGGTGGAAGCTGTGCTCCTGGTGAACAGCTGGGCTGGGGGGAGTTGATGTGGGACCTTCAGGAGGCTGAGTCTGCTGATCGCAGTGCCCGGGTGGGTTTCTGCAGCCTCGGTCAAACGTTGAGGCGCGTACCCTTGAATGTGCCTTGATCATAGGGATTGTTTTTACCTTATTAAAATAAAGCCGTGTGTTTACCCATCCGCCCATGCAGTACAGTGATACCTCGGTTCACGAACGCTTCTGTTCACGAACAACTCGGTTCACGAACAGAAAAGTTCATAAAAATATGCTCCGGTTCACGAATCTCCGCTTCGGTTCACGAACAGGAGCCGCGGCCATTTTAATGCTATTTCCAGGCTGTCACATGGTCGTGACTTCCTGTAGGAAGATCGTGGAGAGAAGAAGAGACGCAGAAAGAAGTACTGTGAGTACTGTGAAGACACTTTCAGTGACTTTTTGCTTTTTGGTGTGCTTTTTAGCACATACAGTACTGTACTGTACTACTGTACTGTACAATACTGTACTTACTGTATTGTACAGTTCACACGTTTGAGTGCTTACTGAAGTCATCTCAAGCAAGGTTAGTGTTCTCTCTTTATACATTACTATACTGTACAGTACTAATGTGTATTGTAATTTGTTTCATATTTTTGTGCTTCAAAAACCAAAAAAAAGGTCAGAACGGATTAACCGGATTTCCATTGAATCCTATGGGAAAATGTGCCTCGGTTCACAACCAATTCGGTTTGCGACCAGTCAGTTCACTGAATTAAGTTCGTGAACCGAGGTATCACTGTATTGCCAGAACCAGTGGGATGTGCTCGTTGTTCTTACACCCCCGCATGTTGTAATTGGGCATCTCCGTTTTGAATCAGCTGCAACCGGTGCAGGTATAGGAACGGGAAGGTCCACAGAAATTGGAAATGCAATAGTCGTAAGTGCATGCAATCGAGTTACAAGTGCATGCAAGAGAGTCACGAGTAAGATTTTTTGAGAGACAGAGAGATTTATCTAAAAGTTGCGAGCAGACGTTTACAAATGGGCTGAGCAAAATACACCAACACGCACCGCGCTGATCTTCAAGATGTTTACGACGCGGAGATTGGACAAAAGCGCAATTTGGTTGAGTGTTTGGGACATCGCGTTGCGTCGCAGGCGGTGCCGTGCGGCCTGTGACTGGTAGTAATGGGAGCGTCATGGCGTGCTCCAGTTAATTTTAGTGCGGACTGAGCGGAGGGCTTGGGGGGGCGGGTGACTTATCGGCAACTTTTGTTTAATTATTCCGGTGATCCCGCGTGCCTGTCACGGGTAATTTTTTGCACATGGCCACCATTCATCTGCGTGGGAATCCCACCGGTTATTGCTCAAGTCTGCTGTGTGCCACGTGAAACTTATTTACGCGACAACAAAAACCGGACGAATATCCGAAGGCAGAGAGACTCTCTTCAACAAATTCTCGAAACACTTTGAGACTTTCCGCAATAAGAGGGTTATCATCATTGCAATTGGTGAACTAATGAGATTCCAATTCTTGCTTATATAGCAGAAACATTTTTCCAAAGCTGTAATTGTGTGTTTCATATTCTTGGTTCTTTCGGTAAAGTCACGTAGAAGGGAAATAATAAAATGAAACAATAAAATTCTCGCTAAGTTTCGATTGCAACACAAGCAATCATCATCAGGTGTGAAAAACCACAGCAAGAAAATGCAACTCAAGCTATCATCATAAGGTGTGAAAAACCACAGTAAGAAAATTCTGTGGTTTTTCACACCTGATGATGATTGCTTGTGTTTGCAATCGAAACGTCGTGAAAATTGTATTATTTTATTTTATTACTTTATTATTGCAATACGTGACTTTACCGAAAGAACCAAGAATATCAATCGCCGCAGTCACGAAAGCTTTAAATCGAAAAATGTGTGTTTCATGTTGATTCTGTTCCAAAACAGAATGAACATTAAAACCGCCGATGAGCACGGTTGGCTACGTGCGGTGCGAAAGAAGTTCAACGTACACACACACATACTAAACAGACGTACACTTCATCTGTAAGATCTGCCAGAAGCGAGGTCGTGACAGCCACGTGCGTTGACATTGTCTGCGATGACCCCTTGAACTGCCACTTTACCCTTCCTCGTGGAGGAATCACTACAACAAGGCGTGAGAGTCGGAGCTCGTGTCGGCATTATACCCTCGGACTCAACTATACCAGACGTCGGCCACCGTGAAACACTGGTCAGACGCGCGCACTGCTATTGTTAATGAATGAGAGACAGAATGCCACTGTGTTACCAATTAGTTGGGGGGGGGGGGTGTGGGGGGAGCGGAGGGAGGGGTTTCTCAGCGAATCACCTCCTCTGTGGGCTCTTTGGACTAAAGCACATTAGACCAATCTGATTGCTGTGGCTTGGCCCGGTAATTGCATTTTAACCCATTGAGCGAATGAGACGTCGTTTAACAAAGGGGGCTCTCGCACCCGTGGCGATGGTGGCTGTTTAGTCCTGCGGCCTCGTAAGAAATTCCTCTTGCGAAAGCGGCGGAGTAGTGATTAAAGTATAAATGCGGGTCGGTGACGAGAGGTTAGTTAATCTGCTCTTTCGAGTTGCAGTTTTTTGCAAGGCTGACGGAGGAGAGTCCACCTGTGTTTTTTTGTTTTTCTTGGGACGCGCAGATTAGGTTTGAGAGACATTTTAACGAGCGTCTGGCCAGTGGGAGGCAAGGTGATGTTATGGGGGGACTAGGAGCTAGGGTGGGTCTTAGTGCGGGATGCCTGCTGCATATTAAGTGTTCAGGCTAATGAAATTAACATTTTCTCCCTGCTTCTTCTGCGACAATGGTTTGATTGCATGGTTATTTAACGTCACGATGTTTTGACGCAGATACCCTCTTTGAGTGTTACTTGTCCCTTCCCACGGCCTTATTACTTTACCGTTAACTGCGTGCGGGCTTTGATTGCTTTTCATTGTCTCGCACTATCCCATAAATGTGCTTGCACATTGAGAGTCAACCCAAACGTTTCATACTTAACCTCGGCACTCTTCAAAACCTGTCCATTGTGAACTTTCGTAGAGTGAACTTTAGAAACAAGACATGTTAAATATTTAGTCGGCTCAATTTATTGGGTTGGCAAAGAGGCGACAGTCGTGGGTTTCCGATGTCATTTGTGGATTCAGCTTTCTTTACATCCTCCAGGTACAAACTTTTGAAGAGATATTTTAAAAAAATGGGGCACAAAAAAATCACAATTTTTTTTTGTTAACTAAATTTTCTGGTTATAAACGTCACAATATGTTCTTGCAAAACTCATTGTGTTGTTGTTGCTCTGGAAACGGGGAGATCGATGACCGATGTCCGGTCGCCGCGTTGATGGAATTCGTCGTGATTTCTCACTTAACAGAGCGGGCTGCGTGAAGGCTGCCATCTTGCGCTCCTCACGTTCCACCCTAAATCGCATCCACTGCACAAACCATGGCGGCAGATGCGGATAGCTAATGCACGAATGGAACATTTAAAACTCTCCAGTAGTGTGCGACTGTGGTCATCCAGAACAGGCCGTACAACGTATAACGACGCAATGCCCGATCAACAAAACACGGAGAGAGACATCGCACCGATGACAAACGCCGCTGCTCCTGACGCAGTTATGCCTTGCTCGACCACTTGAATGTGAAACTGTCGTTTTTGCTCTGCATCTGCGTCAGCCAAAATCTTCTAATTGAGTGGCCAAATCCTTCAGATGATGTTTATTTTGGATGTGTTGTGCTGGCAGAGAGCTTGGTGGATTGAACCTTGCTGGGCTTATATGGCCATCAACAAACCTGTGAACTACACCTTGATTGTTCACGTGATGATGGACAAACATATTTTCCAGTATTCTACATTATGCTTTGCTGGCTGAGGGAGATGGAGAGGAATATTTATTTTACCTCGTAACATTACTGCAAGAAGAATTGTGAAATACTTAATAATATAAAATATGTTCAATACATGAAATTTAGATCGTGATATTAACCTGCGTAAAAACTCAACGTAATTTTATTGTTTAAAATGGTCAACGTGAAAGACATTTCTATGACTTTCAGCACCTTCCCAACATCAGGTTGAAGCGAATGTTTTTCAACGTCCCTTTTAAGAGCTTATGACGTCCCTCAATATTTATATGTAGTGGCGCACGTACGCATTTGATCGCGTGATGCACACCTGGAGATTCTGGGCTTTTTGCTTTTTCAGGGTGCAACATCTGCCAATTTGCATTTGTTTTACTGCATCGACTGAACCTCCCCCCCCCACCGCCATATAAAGCCACAACACTTCTCGGGGATGGAGAATTTACAGGTTGCGGCAGCTATACATAAAACAGTATATTTTTATTTTATAAAAAGATGACGTTAAAATGACGAGGAAATTCAAAGTACGAATGCGGTAATCAACGAGCGCTGATGAAAAAGCGCATTAGAATTATTTACGCGTGTCTGCGTGGCCGTGGAGGGCGTGATGACACGGCATCGTGAGCGCGTTTAGCCCTGCACGCTCAAGAGAGGGCAGCGGGTCCTCAATCAGGGCGCAGGGTTCATATGCCCAGGAGCGCTTTGGTCCATGGAAGATTACTTTCGGTGTATTTGTTACAGAGTGTTTGTGCAGTTGCCTTAGAAATTAAATTAAACTGCCTGAGCTTTTTCAACTGTCCATAAACCGTGATTCTTAATTGGTTTCTTTGGGCGATCGTGCGAAAAAAGGGCGTGTCGTAAAACCCTCATCCACCCGACGCAGCCTATTAATAAAAGTGTCACGTGAATCAAACGTCCCAAATGTATTACTGCTTCAGCAGCACCACCGGTGTTGTGGTGTATCCATCGAAGCCAATCCGCAGAGAGACACGCCGCAAGTTCTCTAATCTGCGAGTAATGCAAGTCCATCGTTACCGAAGCTACGGTTAACATTGGCTACATAAGCCAACTAACACCATAAAACAGTGCGATTGCATACTTAACTAAATGCACCCGAACATTGTTTGATTCCGTATTCACGTAACTTCCGTACGAGGAGAAAATCTTCTTTGAGGGGGATGGTGGAAGAGACGGGGAGCGTGTCAGCGACCGACGATGAAAACAGGATTTAACGTAAGTACCAAATTACTTTTAATTTTCGATTTAAAGCTTTCGTGACTGCAGGGATTCGTATTCTTGGTTCTTTCGGTAAAGTCGTCACGTAGAAGGAAACAATTAAATAATATAAATATAAAATAATCAAATTCTCACGACGTTTCGATTGCAACACGAGCAATCATCATCAGGCGTGAAAACCAAATCCCTGTTTGTCAGACTGAACAAACTCTTTACATTTGAATGGAGATCTGCCAACCCATACATTTTCTCCTCCGATTAGCACGGTTGGCTACATACGGCGCGAAAGAAGTTCAACGTTCCCGTAGTCATATTTCTTAATATCGTTGTTGAGCACGTCTTTACTTGTATACAGCTACAAGAAAAAGGAGGAAGCATTCGAGGCGGTAGTCAGGCCGACGTGACACCTTACGCATTGGGCAGTGTTCATCTCTCTCGGCAGTCCTGCGTGAGCGCTGAAAATTCCAGATTCCTATGGCAGGAGGGAGTCTGTCATAGGACAGTCACTTTCAACTTCACGCCAAGCAGCTGCATTCATTTTAAAATCCTTTATATTAAGTTCGCTTGCGCGCTTGCTTGCGTGCTTGCTTGCTTACGACCGTGCAAATCTTTCGGTCGTTTTTTATCCCACTTCCCGTGATCTAATCGAGCTGACATTTTGCACACAGACTCGTTGTGCGAGACAATTATTGTTCGTGAAAATTTTTTTCCAAAATTTTACACTGTTTAGGGAAAACAAATTAAATATTTCATTACCAATTGCTTAATACTGGCAGACAATCATCTGACCCATAGGTGGCAGCCATCTCAAGCCAGAGGACGAGAGGACTCTAGCCGCCACGCATATAGGAGGATTTATAGTGAAAAACTTTGTTTTTACGGGTTATACTTGTTATGTCCTCTGACAGAGTTATCGGCTGAGTGGATAGCGACTGGGAATTCAACTGACGACATCTGGCAGAGATAAATTGTTCACGTGAGCTATTCTCTCCGTTGTTTATATAACGCAGCCTCCAGTGAAAGTCCAGCGCTGGGGAGGAAAAAAAAAACCCCAGCATACATTCATAGTAATGAAGCACACCACTTCAGAAACCACAAAAGATCAAAGACAAAGATCCTCCGTATAGCCTTAACAGACTGTAGGGGCAAGTGCTGTTAGCGAGCACCTATGAAGGCCGGAACGGTACACGAGGGGGTGGGGTGGTCAGCACCACGCCCGACCGCCTTTGTCTCCCTAGCGGCGATGTTTACACACCGCACCAGGTACTGATTTGAGGCTGAGTCGACCTAGCGGAGGCCCAGGACCGGTTCAGATAATCGTCACTGGTGTTGGCCGTGAGCGGGAATCGAACCCGGGTCGCCAGGTTCGTAGTGCAGCGCGCTAACCGCAACCACACGCACATATACACACACACACTTATACACACACGTGCGCGGGTGTATAAAAGCAGCCCCCAGTCCCTTTCATCGGTCGGGAGGCTTCAACATCTCGCCTATGTTCGCGCGCTCACTCGAGGGGCGGTGCGTTCGTGCGACGATAACGGCACTGCGCCCCCTTCCCACCCACCACAAAACACCGAAGAGCGATCACATTTCTACACGTGCAAACCTGTCGGCATCGCCGCGATACGGAACGGGAGCTTACGCACGAGCAAGACGTGTGTTGTATCATTTCTTAAGCTTCTTTGCTGTGTCTTTGTAAAATAAAAGACATTAAATTCGCGTCACGTGACCAAAGTACAATTTGGGCTTACTCTGGGTGCACCAGCAATCGTGAATTGACAATGAGCTCTACTCTTTGGTTCTTTCGGTAAAGTCACGTATAAAGAGAAAATAATAAATTAAATACTAGCATACGACGTTTCGATTGCAACACAAGCAATCATCATCAGGTTAAAATTATATAGAAACACAAATCTAGTATACTTATAAATGTAATGTAATACAACAGAGAGTCGGATACCATGACAGTCAACACCCTACCTGGTTGATTACGTTCTTCCTGAGAATGCTAAATTTGAGAGAGAGAGAGAGATAAAACACAGACCAGAGACATATAGGCAGACATATAAGCTGACAGATATCACAGAGATACATAGAGACACATACATAGGCACACAGAGAAACCACGCCTCTGTGTCGAGGCCTTAAATAGAGAGAGGGGGCGGAGAGAGAGGGAGGGGTTAGATAAATTAGCATGTCAATGAGTAGCACGGTGAGTGGCACGGTGCAAAAGCTTGAGGAAATTAGGAGCTCTACATTATTAATGAGCTCTACATTATTTGTTAAAGGTACGTTGTGCCTCACTTGGCCCCTCAGTTTACTCTGGATACTATATTCACTGATTTGTTCAATAATGTATTGATTTTAAAACATACTACTATATATTCTTGGTTCTTTCGGTAAAGTCACGTAGAAGGGAAATAAAATAATAATAAAATAATAAAACAAGCCATCTGGCTACCATGAGAGATTCGTTCATGAGGCTATCCACATATACAAACACAGAGATATTTTTTACCGAGAAGATTGATTCTGGCTTAGCAATCATTGGAAGGATTTGATAAAACCATTTCGGGTCTTAATTGATTGTGTTCACGCTTACGGTGACTTTCAGACCACATTCATTTTCTGCTCCCCCCTCCTCTTTTCCGAACATAGATGGACTCGCCCATCTGGCCAACTGCCAAATCGCTGTCCGTGGTGCTGACGTTAAGAAAAAACCGCCACTTTTTAAATCCTTTATATTAAGTTCACTTGCTTGCTTGCGCGCTTACGACCGTGCAAATCTTTCGGTCGTTTTTTAACCCACTTCCCGTGATCCAATCGAGCTGACATTTTGCACACAGACTCGTTGTGCGTGACAATTTATTTTCGTGAATTTTTTTTTCCAAAATTTTACACTTTTTAGGAAAAAATAAATTATATTTAATTACCAATTGCTTAATGGTGGCAGGCAATCATCTGACCCATAGGTAGCAGCCATCTCAAGCCAGAGGACGAGAGGACTCTAGCTGCCACGCATATAAAGGATTTATAGTGAAAAACTTTGTTTTTACGGGTTAATTTTTTAAAAAAATTCTTGCCGTGAATTTCACACCTGATGATGATTGCTTGTGTTACAGTCGAAACGTCGTGAGAATTTTTATTGTTTTATATTTTATTATTTTGTTATTTCCCTTCTATGCGACTTTACCGAAAGAACCAATAATATGAATCCCTGCAGTCACGAAAGCTTTAAATAAAAACACACCACTCTATAGTTTATCTCTCTCTCTTACTCGCCGGTAGAGCGTGTAGCTTGCAATCGTGAGGTTGCAAAAAGTGAAATCTCGGTCGGGGGTAGTCTCAGCTGTCCATCTTTGTGGGGGCAGCGAAAATGAGTCCTACTATTATAGATTTTCTTGCTGTGGTTTTCACACCTGATGATGATTGCTTGTGTTGCAATCGAAACGTCGTGATTTTTTCTTTTTTCACCTACGTGACTTTACCGAAAGAACCAAAGAGTATGAGTCCTACTATTGTGGGGAACTCAATATTTTTTTGCCTTGTGGAATTCTGAATTTCCACCCATTGGCTCAGGTCTTTGAACATGACTGCACTTGAGTAGGACATCGTTTTGACTGGGTGTTTTTTAAATTGTAGTTTGTCCAGCTCATATGTAACAGAGTACATTTGAATGTCTGACCATATTGTAGCTGAAAAGGCTCACAGGATCCTTGTGCTAGCCTTGTGAGATTAATAATTAATTAGTTCGTCTGAATATTCATTCACTAATTCATTGCTCTATCCTGCACATTCCTTTGGAATCTTTCTTTCAGCAAGTTCCATAAAAAAACGACTCTGTAACAATTCAGTCTGTAAAAAGGAGTGTAATTTAAGGGTGCACTAACAGGCAAATCAATCCCAACAGCAGGATAATGCATCCTGCAATTTAAACTATCAAGTGACGTGAATTGCTCGAAGTGCGCTAACCGTAGCCATCAGCACACCAGTGCAGCACGATGCATCATCCATCGTGTTGTGAAATCACGTCACGGTAATATATTGCATTTCTTTCAAGAGGGACTAGTGCAACAGTAGGTCGTGGCTTTAATAAAAAAATAGAGACCATTGTGTGACCTGGCG